>NC_047095.1:45282663-46670163 GCF_902459505.1 Geotrypetes seraphini
GAAAAAAAAAATCAATAAAAAAAACTTAAACGAAAAAAAAATAATCACAGCTCTGATGTGGCTAGTGGACTCCCAGCATTCCCCATCCACCATCTCTCCACTCTCTGACCCTTCCTCCCCAGGTGATCAGGATCTCAACTCTACCTGCCCACCACACCTCTCTCTAAACCTTTTAGTTCCTCGCCAGCAGTAAGCAGCAACTCTTATCCAGCCCCAAGCTTTCCCTCTGATGCAAGTTCCTGTTTCCACAAAAAACCATGTCAACCCTCTCCATCCTCCCATTCTCCAAACAGATGCCCATCCCTGGAGGACCCACCATCAAAGGCTCTGAAAAATACAGATCTTTCACAACACATATTATATATACTGTATACTTGATTTTCATTGTATGTTGCGTTGGCCTATTTTTGGGGATAAAGCAGATTGTACATGCTGAGATTAGATTAATTATAATATTATGCTGAGATTAGATTAATTATCTTAAATAATAAAATGCTAGCCGCGCATGCGCACTTGCCTCGCGTGTTCCCTGATTCCTTTTCTGTCGGGATGTGGCAAGACAAGTGCGCATGCACGCTTATTACGTCACTGACGGAGAGCAGCGAATGCAGGAAGCGGAGTGGCCAGGTAAACAAAAAAAAAAACCAACTGAGCGAGCCGGGCCGCTGAGAAAGCGCGGGAGACCTGGCCCGGGCTGCGAATGGGTAAGGAGCTGGGGCAGTGAGCCTTCCCTGCGGCTGAAATGGAGCCTGGCCACCCTCCGCGACAGACCACAGGAGTCCGAGTCCTTTTCCGCGGACCCGACTACCTTGGCGATTCAAGCAGCGTGTGCACCAGTCTTCACACGCTGCTTCGGGCCCTTCTACTTCCCTGATTTTCTCTGCCGCGTCTCTGATGATGTCATCAGGGACGTGCCAGAGTAAATCAGGGGCGCAAGGACTCTGGGGAGAATGGCAGACACCGGCCCTGTACTAACTCCCGTGGACAGGAGGAGCAGGAAGGGGTGCTGATGGACAGGGGGGGGGAAATGAAGGGAGGCCTATTGCTGGACAGAGGGAGCAGGAAGAGGTGATGATGGATGGGGGGAAAGGAAGGGAGGCTTACTGCTGGACAGGGGGAGCAGGAAGAGGTGCTGATGGACAGGGGGGAGGTAAAACAAAGGGAGAAGGGATGCTGCTGGATAAGGGGAGCAGTGAAGGGGTGGTGGTGGACACAGGGGAGGTAAAAATAAGGGAGAATGGACAGGAAAAAGCGGCTAAGGAGACAGAGAGAGAAAGAAATAAAGACAGACACACATATATTCTAGCACCCGTTAATGTAACGGGCTATAAAGCTAGTAATATTATATACCAAGCAAGTCATCTACAAAAACAGCATAATATTTGCTAGAATTAATTTTGAATGAAGCAAAAGCCTAAAGTTACCTTTTTAATTTATTCTTCTTTCATTTTTACTCACTGTAATGCCTTTTAAATGAACGAATTTTATATTTATTGAATTGTAATTGTATTACTATGCTATTCTCGTTGTACATTTGTTTACTGGCATCAATATTAATTAACTTGTTCATCGTCAAGCAATAATACTAGGAATATTTTTTGTGTAATTTCGAATATTCTGTTGGTAGTTAGAAACAAACAAAAATTTTCATGGGCCAATTATTTTTTTATTCACAGATAGTTATTCAAGTTCTATCATGGATGTAGAAAAAATTATTCTAACTCGAAGAACAGAAGATGTACATCAAGATACTGAAAAAATACTGAAATCTCAAAAATTTCATCAAGATTTATTTTTCATGGAGAGAGTTATTATAGAAAATATTTTTCAGTCAAAGTTGGCAGCATATCGGCAATTACCCATTCTGGAAGGTATATTTGTAGCTATAGATGCACTTACTGAACTGGGGATGCTAGGCAATTCTATAACTGGGTGCATGGATTTATGTGCGCCTTGTGTGGGTAAGTGCACTATGTGGTAATTTATAAAGGTGTATGTAACTGCTTTAACATGTAACTTCTTGGGGATGTACATGGATAGAGCATGGGTGGGTCATGGGTATGTCAACTTATAGTAGTATTTATTTGTAGTGCAAAGGGCAAATGATTCCAGACGATAGATTTTATACTCTTGGTTGTGAATTGCTTGCAGAAGGATGCTAATCATACCCTTTGGGTCTGCCTCCTTCCCCAGTGGACTGTACTACAATCTTCAGTTTTTCTTTCTGCAAGCGAATTGAGAAGTGTCTCTGATCTGCTCTGTTTAATTTTTATTATTTTGGGGGTTTTATTTTTCTTTGTCTTTTTAGGCTTTGGTGCCCCCAATTTGGGGTCAGTTTTGCCTGGGAGAGGATGTAGACTCCCTGAGAGCAGTCTGCTGCTAGCAGGGCAACCCTCAGGTATACCTATGTAGCCAGCCTGTACTAACAGTTTGGGGAGCTTGGGGTTTGTTTCCCTTGGCTAGCTCACACCCTGATTTATTAGGTGCTTGAGTGCATGCTGCTTAGCCCCAGGGAAAATCCTTTGGGCTTAAGGATTCAGCTGCAATTTTTTTCCCGTCCCTGTCATGGTGCACAGTCTAGTGGGGGGTCTGAGGTCTTAGTCAGGCTTGGCCCAACTGGCAGTTTGAAGGGCTGACATAGGCAGGCGCCTGCTGAAAGTAAAGGACACACAGGCAAATTTTAGAGTCTCATATTGGAAGATTTTATTTGATTTTCCAACATCTCAAGTTACCTGTGGAGTTGGAGCTATCCTTCACTCCAGATGCCCCTACCTGCTGCAATCCCCCAATCTGAGACTCTATTTTCTTTAAGGAAACGGCAAAAGAAGAAATCCTGTGGCCAATGTTCTCTATGTTAGAAACCACATCTTGAATGAAATCATAGAGCTGACATACTGAACCATGCAAATGCCACAGGAGGCTGCTGGATTTTATCCACGGGGAAAAAGGGCTTGCTAGAATGATGGCAACAAACCATCCACTGTTGGTAAAAAGTAAGTCCTGGGTCACCACAGCCATTAGATGCCCTAATCACAAGGTACTACTCCTCAACTCCTGCTGGGATTAATAATATTTTCAAGGACTATAATCAAAAGCTCTACACTAAACCATCAGAGGATTCTCTTGATAGTGAGACTTAACCTGGAAAGTATGCCCCTTCCCTGCATACCTGAAAAGGATAAACATCCGTCCACATCTCAGTGGAGGAATTGAACCTTGCTATCCAGCAAAGTGCTCTCTTTAAGACATCGGGCTCAGATGACTTTAGGGCCAAATTTTACAAAATCTTAGACTGTGATTACATATATGTTGTAGATATAGGCATCTTGCCAAATTCCCTTCAGTTTGCTGAAATTATAGTACTTCTGAAGCCTGGGAAGGACCCTTTATAGCCTGCCTTTTATCGCTCAATATCTTTGATAAATGTAGAGGCAAAACTTTGTGAAACTTCTAGCTAATCGGTTGGCACATGTTCATTCCTCTTTAATTGCAGAACCTCATGTTGGTTTTATCAGAGGGATGTACAGATATCAAAAATAAGGTCTATTTTGGCCTCCCTGGAAGATGTAGAGTGGTGTGAAGTGCCTTCTCTACTTCTCAGTTTTGATGCTGACAAGGCCTTTGAACTTTGGTCCTGGGACTTTGTGTTTTGGACTCTTAGGAAATATGGCATAGTTGGGTATTTCAGGCATTGTATTCTGCTCCCCAGGCTAGGATTTAGGTGAATGGTATGCAATTTAGTTCTTTATACAGAGAGGCACTCATCAAGGATGCCCTCTTTCTCCCTTATTTGTTTTGACTCTAGATCCCCTCATAAGAGAAATCTTGGGGAACCTGGAAATTAAAGGGATGTGCCTTAAACAGCAGGAATTTAACATTTTGACCTTTCCTAATGACCTCCTACTGTGTGTCTTGGAGCCTCAAGCATCTTTACAGGCCCTAATGGACAGCTTTGAGGAATACAGAGACTTTTCAGCTTAATCTGAATAAATCATTGGCCTTAGCTACCACTGACAAAGTGCAAAGAGATTAGAGGGAACCATTTCCCTTCAATGGACTGCTTTATCTTTGCCCTACTTTGGAATATAGTTAACTAATGCTACTTCCACTCTACTGTATATTAAGGTGACTTTCTATTTTATGAGAAAATCTTTTTTATTGTGCAACCAAACAAAGAAATAGCCGCAATACAGCAATGCCAGCAATATTCAGTTTCTAATACAAACATCGTATTCGTATAACCACATTGATGGTACTTTTGGAGCATAAAAAGTTTTTCTCCCCAAGTAAAAGTCACCCCCTTCACCCCCTCCCCCATTATGCTTTGTTGCATCATCTTAAGCTATTACCATTCAGGTCCACCTAATTAAACAAGTCAACATTGGCCAACAGAATCATTCAACAGTGCAGTATCCAACTTCTAGCTTCCCCTGAGTGGCAGAGAAAGCCCTAAAGCAGCCTCCTACCACTCAGCTGTTGGGTCTTTTTTCTTTTTTTGTTATTTTTAATGATACAAATGTTGTGCATGTGTTACATACAATATCTACCCCATTAAAAAATGCTATGCCAAGCTGTGCAGACCCACCCCCTCACCGATGACCTACCCCAAAAACAGAATACAGGCAGAACGGATGCCCACTTCCTCCTGCCATCATGGAAACGCTCCCACCATGATACCCTCTCGCCTGCCACTTCAGGGCCTCCTCCCCTCTTCCACTCCCCTTTCTAAAAAAAAACTTGAGGATGCTCACTCCCTCCTGCCACTAGATGCCCACCAGTCCCCCGAATGCCCCAATACCACCCTGAAACTCACCCATACCTGGAAATTGGTTGACAGCAGGAGGGATGCCCAGTTTCTCCTGCTCCTCTGGCCTGCTACTGCAAAATAGCAGACCTTTCCCTTCCTGGTGAATCCTGGGATACACAGGGAGGGGCTTAAGGTCCTGATTGGCTCAGACACCTAAGCCCCCCCCTATGGGAGGTCATCGGGGAGGGCTGTCATTGGTGGGGGGGACACCAGCACGACATTGTTTTTTATGGGCCAGATATTGTGTGTGTGTTAAACATACACACAACATCTGTGCCCATAGGAAAACATGAAAAAAACCAGGCAGACCTGTCGGTAACACAGTTGCTAGACCTGCTTTCGTTCAGCCCTTGCCATCTCACGAGCTCCTTTGTTACCCTCCGTTGGTCGGGTCATCCGTCGGATAGCGACGCATCCCAGCTTCGTGATTCAATTTGATCCGGACTAGCCTCGTCGCCTCGTGGTTTGTGAATCTCATCAGTCTTCAGTGGGACAGGAAGCTCAATCTCCCTCTCCCTGGCAATCCACTGTGCTTTGGTCTTCCGGAATGGCTCTTGAACACTCAGCTTTGTTGAAGCACGATTCTTCAGATGTAATCCTCTTGATGCTTTTGCGGTCACAGAAACTCTCTACTATGACTTCTTAAGCCAAAGTTTGAAAGGCTTCAGTGGTGTGCTAAGGACCAGGTGAAGCGTGAGGAGGCTTCCATTTTGGTGGTCCTGGCTTTTCTTCCAGTGGGCCTAGAGAAGGGTTTAACAGTGGCCTCCCTTAAAGTTCAGGTTGCAAGCCTTTCGTGCTTCAGAGTACACAGAGGTTCTAGTTCACTTACTGCTCATTCAGATGTGACCAGATTTATGAGAGACCTCCCTTGTGTCCTCCTTTTCCTTCGTGGAATTTTAACATCGTTCTTCAGGGCCTTGGGGAAGCCCCATTCAAGCCACTGAAGGATGCTACTCTTCTGGATCTGACGATCAAACGTCTCCAAATTATTCAAAATGTCTCTATTAAACTTATAACTAACTCTAGAAAGTTTGATCATGTTACTCCTCTTTTAAAAGAAGCACATTGGCTCCCAGTGACTCATCGAATAACATATAAACTCTGTCTGCTCACTTTTAAGTCTTTACTCAATAAAACTCCAGCTTTTATATATAAATTATTAATCCCATACAATCCAAGTAGAACATTAAGGTCTAATGAGCAAAATCTACTAACCATTCCCTCACTTAAGATCATTAATACAAGACGGCAATTTATCTTTTCAGTAACTGCTCCACAGATCCGGAACGCCCTCCCAATCTTTCTACGAAATGAGCATGATCTGGGAAAATTTAAAAGTAATCTAAAAACATTTCTTTTTAAAGATGCCTTTGGCATTTGATCTATTAATTTTTAGACTGTTGTTTTAAATATTATATTCTATTGTTATATGCCCTCCCAATGTTTTTTTCCTTTTTTGTTTTACTTTTCTATCATGAATTGTATTTCACATCACCTTTTTTACCTTATGTTACGAATATGTTGAACCATTTTTAATATTATGTCATTATTTAAAGTTTGATTTGTATTGTATGTTAAACCATTTTTAAAATTATGTCATTATTTAAAGTTTGTATTGTATTGTTTCCCATTGAATGTATTTTAAATTGTACATCGCTTTGAATTATGATTAAGCGATTAATCAAAAAATCATTAAACTTGAAACTTGAACGATCAAGACTGTCTTTCTGGTTGCCATTGTCTCGACACGGTGAATTTGGAATTTTGACTCTTTCCTGCAGGGAACCCTTTCTCCGTATTATGGACGTAGGAATTGTTCTCTGTACTTTACCTTCCTTTCTACCGAAGGTGGTTTCTACCTTCCATGTCAACCAGGAGGTTAATTTGCCTGCATTTCATTCCACAGGATCGGAGCTTCTTTTTGCTTGAAAATTGATCAAGGAATACAGGGTAGAAAACTCTGTGAGGCTCTAAAAGAAAATTTATTGGGAGTGCAGGGTGGGTTCTAGGAGGCTTTTATTTATTTATTTTTTTTAAGAGATCAGGGACTGGTTTTTTTCTGATTGTTGGCCTTGCTGTTTAAAAACAGGGTGGATTTATCTTGGAACCCACTATCTGTGCTGCTAGGGCTGAAAACATGCAGTATTTGAAGCTGCAGCAGAGCAATAATCTACAGTAGTATTCATAAACTTTAATACTGTAGTAAATTTCCCTGCAGTAAAATAGGACACAAAGGGGTCCGATGCACAAAGCATTACAGTGGCTTCAACCTAGTTTTACTGGCTGAGCAAATGGTTTCAATGTGGATATTAATTTGTGCGGAAACTATTACCACAAACCATACATTAAAACATGGTTAATTTGGTCATTAGGTATTCCACAGCCATGCTTTTAAAAAAAAAAGTTTACCCACACGTTATGCAAGGAAAATTGTGCCAAGTCCAGGGGAACCTAGAAAGACTGATTGAGAAGCAGATGTCTAGTAGCATTCTTTTCTTTCCCTCTAAGCTGACTATTCTGCCCTGGACTGTCTCCTGCATTGGCTCCTAGCCACCTCCCTCCTTCTCTCCAATCCAACCCTGTCAAAACACCACCTCCACATCCCCAGCTTAAAAATTCCTTAGTAGGTCCCCAATCTCTTCTCTCCCTCTTCCAGATATTAAAAAAATGTTCTGGTGGTCTAGCGGCTGCCTCCCCTCCCCTATTCCTCCCTCCCACCCATGCATTCCCTGGTAGTGCTCTCCCCCTCACCATGTCCCTCCCCAAATTCCTGGTAGTCTAGTAAGCTCTCCACCCACCCTGGGACCCCAAGCCGAAGCCCCCGACCCTAGATCTTGAACAAGGCAGGAGCAATGTTCACTTGTCCTGCCTCTGGTGCGATCGTCTTCAAATTGGTGGCACCCTGCTCATCTTGGTGCATCCTGAGATGCACTGGGCAGGCTTTGTGTCCTCTGAGATACGGAACGCCTGCCTCATTTGAGGTATAGGATCAGGGGGCTACACTTGGGATAGTGGGGTAAGTGGGAGGTGTTCTGCTAGATTACCAGGCAATTGGTGGGAGTGAGGGAGGCTGGGGCCCACTTGACTACCATGGCATTTTTAAAAATGATTCATCAATTTTTATTGACCTGCAGCTGGTAACCAACAAAACGGCATTTTTTTTATTTTATTTTTTTTTTTTAATAAAAGAAGGGGGTGGGGTCAAGTATATGAAGATGGGATGGCTGCTGCTAGATATCAGGGATATGTTTTTGGGGTCAGGAAGAGATGTGGAGTTAGGGGCTGATGAATGTTGTGTCAATGCATTAGCCAGTCACAGCTCAGGCACTCGTGATTTTAATGTGGCAATAATTAACATACTTATTGATTAGATCACAGCATTTTGGTGGCACTAATTTGGCGGTAAAGTGAAGACTACTGCAAGGCTTTGTGCCTCAGTGTTAGTAAAATGGTGTCCACAGTATGTTAGTCTGCATTAGAAAAAAAAAGGCACTTTTTTACACTGTGCTTACTGTTTATAGAATTATAACAATAATTTGCAGTTCCATTTGCTTTTAGAACAAGTGGCTGCTGAAGAAAGCACTGACACAGTGATATCAAGCTTGGATCGTCTGTGGTCTTTCACATGCGATTTGACAAAAGGGCACAACGTGAGCAGCACTGCGTGGAACAAAATGAACCCAGTTAGTTCTCAAATAACTGTTTTCAATCTTAATTCTCTGGTTGGATAATTCAGAAGATAAAAGAATAGGTTGCACTTAGATTAGTAATGTGACAACAAAATGCTTATATTGTAATTAAGTCTTTACTGGTAATACTTGTACCTATCAACTTGTGTTTCATACCATTCATACACAGGTTGGACACATGAAAGTGATAAATACAATATTCAGCCAACTAATTTAAACCTATTTATATAATAAACAAAGGTCACTATAATAGAGCTTGGCATCTGTGAGTCTAGCAGCTAGACTCTAGCTTTCTCCGAAGACAAGCAGGCATAATAGTCGCACATGTGGGTGCATCATTCATGGAACCTGGTACAGACACTATCAAGTGCACTGTTACTTTAAATCTTTAGGCAGTGCCCATACCGCGCATATGCCAGTACCGACATCAGCTCATGGGACCATCAGTTTTTCATTTTCCATGGAGCAGAGCTCTCTTCAGTTTTAGTATGTGAAATAATTTTTGTCTGCTTGTTGCAGCACCAGTGTGTTTAAAGGCAGCCTGTAGCTAGGAAGTTCCATCTGTGAGAATTCCCTACTTGCCCTCTATGAAAACAATTACCTATACTGGATATGTTTGAGGACAGTAGAATATAAACCCTCCCGCATTCCCAAAGAGTTGCATTCTAATGAAGCTTGTAATGGGCTGACATAATCTTGCCTGACAGTGGCAGGCGAAAAGAGGCATTCATTTATGGTTGGCCAATATCAAGTACTGTTTTCGGTGCTGACTAGAGTTCCCATACAGGGCTTGTGTGAAGATTTATATATTGCTTACCTCAGAGAGCACCTGCCACAGGCAAATAATCATGTTTTACTGTCTCATTTCCTGTTAAGGAGGCTGTCAATTGGCTTGATTGTACAGCATATACTGTAACTTTTAAATTTTATAAAGCATTTTCCACATGAAAGCATATTTTATTCACAAAAGGGTGCTCTTATAAAATTGCATGGGAGTACACATACTGTTTATAAAAATATGCATTTAATAATTTATTACACATTAAATATGCTTTGAAATGCCTAACCTTCTGCATACATTCTAATCTTACTTCAGATTTATCATTCTTATTTTCAGGATCTTTTGGCTGTTGGTTATGGCCAGTTTGAGTTTACTGATCAGAGAGGAGGGCTTGCTTGCTGCTGGTCACTAAAAAACACTATGGTAATACATAAGGAAATGTAATCTTAGCTGTATTAATATATCTTTCTTCATATCTGTTCTAACCAAATATTAAAGAAAAAAATGTGGGTGCTTCAATGCCTTGCCGACCCCTCCCCCACATGAGAAAAAATTGGCTGGAGGGATGCCCACTCCCTTCTGCCATGAGGCCTCCCAAGCCAGGCGCCATCCATGAGCCATCCCCTCCCCTCACTCAAAAGACAGAAGGAATGCCCACTCTCTCTTGCCACCTGATGCTCGCCCAAACCCCCCCTCCCCCCGGTACTTTTTTTAGAAGTTGAGCTCCCCTCACTATGTATCCCGAGATGCAGAGGGAGGAACCTAAGGCCCTGATTGGCTCAGATTCTTAACGCCCCTCCCCATGCATCACATGATGCACCAAGGAGGGAAGGCCTGCCATTTTGGATCAGTGGGCCTTGGAGGTGGAGGGACTGTGCTTCCCTCCTATTTCCAACTTTTGAAAAAGATACCAGGGGTGTGTTCGGGGGAGTATCTTGTGGCAGGAGGAAGTGGGCATCTCTCCTGCCTTTTATTGGGGGTGGGCAAGGGGAAGAGGGGAGGATAGGGGATGATTTTGCAGGAGGAGCTGTGTGCAGGGGGGGCCTCCATTTCCTGGAGGGAGCGGACATCCATCCTGCCAATTTTTTTCTCACATGGGTGGAGGGTCGGCAAGGCAAGAGGGAGTGGGCATCCCTCCTTCCAATTTTTGCTGGGTTTCAGCCTCCGGTGCCTGTTTGTCAGAGAGCTGTCATCGGGGGGTAGGGTTTTTGGTTTTTTTTTAAAAATGGGGCAAATATTGTGCATGCACATCTGTGCCCATTAAAAAAAAAGTGCCGTGAAGGCAGGTAAGCAACTGGTCTTGACCAGTAACTTTTTTTTTTAATCGCATTTTTTTGTACATCACCAAGCAATGTTAGTGCATCAGTTACTTGGGTAGTTTGCATGGGGTTTTAATACTAAGTAGCTAATTTGCATGGCCGGATTGGAAAATGGGCAATTGAGGGGAAATACATGGTGAGCTATTTTGTGCGATTTAGGCCAAAGTATGACTATTCTTGTTTTTATAAGCGGTCACACCAAAAATTCGATGTTTAACTCGGTACTTATGCTAGCATTCTTTAACACATGTACCATTATAGAATACTACTATATTGCATAATTGCTGTTTGTGTTAGAATTTTATAAAAACAAATGTGTGTCTACATAACTTTTTAAACCAAGTGCTCTGTTTTAAAATTGCCCTCATAATGCTATTCTACATACTTAAATTGTTGGAGCATGTGTAAATGTCTGCACCTATAAACAAACCAATTTTCTGGACGTGTCCAGGGACTTTTTAGGCCTCTGAATCCCGCTGTGCGACCAAAGCTAAAAAAAAAAAAAGCGTATTTGGAGGAGTGGTTAGGACGGGATGTGGGCTGACCTAGACTTAGTCATCCTGCAGGGATAATGGAAAGTTTTACTAGACATCCTGGACTGAACTTAAACATTGTGAGTTAGACGATGTAAAAACAGGTATAAGTGTCAAAAAGGTATCCAAAGTGACCAGATAAGCACTGCAGAGACAAAGTAAAGACCCCCCACCATACTCCCCCAGTGTTCACTGACCCCCTCACAGACCTACAAAGATCGGAATAAGAAAGTACATACCTGTCTCAAGAACATCGGCATCTGGTATAGGAAAGCCTAGTAGAGGTGCACAGAGGTGTCTTAAATAGCCTGGGGGGGGGGGGGGGTGGGCTAGTGAACCATAGAGAAGAGGACCCAGGTCCATAAGCCACTCTAACCACTACATTTATGGTGAAACATGTGAGTCCACCAAATCACCCCCCCAAAACCCTACTCTTCTGCCATAAGGGCTATTGGGATTGTAGACAGGTGGGTATAGTGGGTTTTGGGGGGCTCACCATAACCTATAAGAGAGTTCTGGTGAGATGCTTATGTGGCACCCTTTTTGTGAAGTTCACAGCAGTGCCCTGTAAGGTGCCCCACTGCTCTTTTGCCATGTCTGGGTGATCAGTCCATTACAAGATTGGCTCTTTCCATGCCCAAATGGTCTTGTTCTGGCTGTTTGGTACTTGGGACGAAATTTTGGTCAAAAATGTGGTATAAAGATAGACATACTGGCAGTTTGGACAAACAATAGCCTGGACGACCAGATAGACGATTAAAAAAAAAAATGTAAACGTATTTTTCAAGAATGGACATTTTCTCATTGCTGACTTTGGGGGTCTAGTGCCATACGACCAAATTCAAATTAGATGTTTGTTTTGATTATGCCCCTCTAAGTGTCCAGTATGCCTGTGCCTTCAGACATGTCTACCAAACATGCCCTGTGGTTCACATCAACTTGTTCATCCATATACACATCTTTATTTATACATTAAAAAAATTCTGATAGGTTGTGTGTGGGCAAAGGGGCAGGCAGATTTTAGATAGTAAGTAAAAGGGGGGAATTCATATGTCCAGGTCAAAATGTGGAAAATTTGCTTAGTATTTTGCTAGAGGCTGTGCCAAACATAGAGCTTTTTGTAAAATAGATGGAGGACTGCACATGCTAAGGGAACAACGATTTCAGAAGGTTACTAATAGGGGAAAAATGCAGAGACCCTCCCTCCCGTATACATACTTGGGAAGAGCTCTCTAAAATCATTGCTCCTACTGTAGAGGGCCAGCTACCACTCCCATGCACAAAGTGGTCAAAGGTCCCTCAAAGCTTTCCCAAGCCACAGCCCTCCCAGCAAACCCCTACTCCCCCAATCTTACCCTAGCAAAGTTCCCTTTATATGAATGCCTGTCCACTACAAAATCCTACAGTTTCTAACCTCCATAAAAGTTAAGACATCAACAGAAAACTTGATCCTTAAGATGCTAAACAATAATCTTGTTTTATTTTCATTTCTTCAGTGGCCAGAACGTATTTATCAGTGTGAAAGTGGGGTTACTGCACTGGATTTCTCATCAGCAAATCCAAATCTTTTGGCTGTTGGAATGTATAATGGTGTTGTAGCAGTTTATAATGTGCAAAAAAATAGGGATACACCAGTCCTGGACTGCAGGTAGGTGTACATTAACCGTAATGCGGTATTTTTTTTTTTTTTTTTTTTTTCAAATTTTGATGTTTTTATTTGATGAAATAGTATTCAAGGATGATGGTATTTGTGCTTACAAAGCTCCATATGAAGAAGGTCCCTGTGCAGTCTTGAAAGCTCATGCACATACATAATCTTTGGATAGTGGTTATATTGGTAAAATAAAAGTTAACATAACCTGCCAAGACTCCATTACCTACTATTTAAAGCAATAAACGGAGACAGCAAAACCTACTGGAACAACCGACTAACTCAATCTACCTCAACCAGACACAGGAGAACCCATACACTATTCACACACCCACCTACCAAAAATGTCAAGCGAAGAAAAATGTACGACAACCTACCAGCCACCAGAGCAGCAAAGCTGGACAGGCAACTCACAAATCTGCTATCCTCGACCACAGACTACAAAACCTTCAAAAAAGAAACAAAAACACTACTCTTCAAAAAATATATTAAACCTTTATAACAGAACCAGTCCCACCCCAAGCTTCACCCACAACACTATCTACTTAGCAAATCAAAAAATATTCAAACCACTCATTAGGCATTTACTAGCATCATGACAATTCTCATGTAATCCACCGAATGTATTTCGTAGCATTATGACAATTATTGTGTAATCTGCCTTGAGCCGTAAGGTAACGACGGAATAGAAATCACTAATGTAATGTAATGTAATATTTGTAAGACTTGTGAGCAAACAGAAAAAAAAATGGATCATACTTCTCAATTTTGGGAATCTATAAAATTGATTGTTTTGTTTCTCTATATAACAAATTGGCTGTTATGACAACCCAAAGACTTGTCTGCCAGAGTAATTCTGGTACTTTTTTTTGTTACAAAATTGTTGTATTACCGATGGATCAATCCAGCTGTAGCAATTTGTGATCATATTTGATGATTTGGCACCAATTGGAGTCATCTATCTGAGTCTGATTTGTAATCTGTGGAAGAAAAAAAAAACATATTCCAGGAAGAGAGTTAAGAGGAGAGAGGAAAACAAACTTGTAGTTATTTGAAACATCTCTATGTCAATATGTATACCTTTAGGACTAGGATCTAACATACTTGAGGCTTTCTTCAGAAGTTAAAGAATGACCTAATTTGAGAGGCATATGTTTTTTTTCTAGTCACTTTTATAATCATGCCTTATATACTTTAGCTCAAAACATTTTACACAAATGAAGACAGTAGAGATGTGCCAGACTCATGATTTTAATTTATTTTGCTGTGGAGATATTTCACAGCTCTACATGATGCCTTGTACCTAGACTGTATTATGCTACGTATTTCTTACTTAGAGACTACCTTTCTTAGATAGTAGAACTAATTTTCTTAGGGGAACAATCTAAAGTGGTTTTCAGCAAATAAAATATAAGAAACAATCAGTTCATCAAATACAATATAATAAAATAATTTGCCATGATTAATACAATAAATAATATATCAAATATGATTGTCTCTGGGAAAACATGACACAAGAATGCTTTTGAAAACCTCTCCATTAGCTCTGTGATTTAAATTTTCTGTCTCAGCCTCCAAATGATAGTCCCGTAGTACATGACCCTTTCATGACACATACCGTGTTTCCCTGAAAATAAGACCTACCCCCAAATAAATCCTAGTCGTAGGCAGCCGTGCTTTCCCCCGCCGTGCCATGCCCCCACCGCGCAGCCAAATCGCCGATGACCCTCCATCCTTCCCTCCCAACCAATCTCTGCCAACCGCAACCATAAATACCTTGCTGCAGAGGAACGTCAGGCCAGCAGCACGCACAGGCTGCTTCGCGGCCTCTCGCTGGGGCCGTCTGTGTACTGATAATGTCATGTACATGACTCTTTCATGGTATTCCAGTGAGACTACTTCTAGGGGACTGCAGTGGCATTTTGAATTAGAGGGTCATAGAAGTACTAGATTCAGCATCACCCCATTCTCTGATTTGTTCAGACATCATTTGTCTGAAATCCATGATCTCTTTACCTCTCTCACAGCAAATGTCGAAGTCTTTGAAATCATTGCTCCTACCATAGAGGGCCAGCTACCACTCCCTTGCACAAAGTGGTCAAAGGTCCCTTAGAGCTCTTCCAAGCCATGTCTAGCATCAACATATTATTCCTTTTATCTTACTCTTTCTTAACTACCTCCTTTCACACTTTTTTAAATGTTCAACTCCAGTACCCAAAGCAGAAGATCGATAGTCCACTTCACAATAATTTCAACCATTCACCCTTGCTGCCTCCCAGAGAGAAAAATCAGTTGGGCAGATTGAAGCAGTTTGTTCTAGGAATTCTATCTCCTCTAAATCTGGCATAATTGAATCTTCAATTCCTGGATCTACATCCATAGGCACCTCCTTGATCTTTCTGTGAAACCAAACAGGTTTCTAAAGGAACTTCCTTAGCAACAGCAGCAGATGAATCCAGAGACCAATGGGATAGCACACATCTACCAGCAGGTGGAGATAGAGAAACTGATTAACAGGTGGTCCTATTGGCTGGCACACCTCCCGCATCTTCAGTATGCTATATCTCCCAGCAGGTGATAGTTGCTATTCACCTAGCTCCTGAATTCTGGCTGTGACTGGGCAATTATTTTCTCCTGTTGAGATTTCTCTTCAGTGAGTCAGCAATTCTATTTCTCCTGTTGAGGTTTCTCTTCAGTGAGACAGGGGTGTCCGGCTGAACTGTGCCGGCTTTAGGGGTTACACCTGGGCCCCCTCAGATCCCTGCCTCACCCTCCCTCCAGTGATAGAAGGTCTGACTGGGTCTTGATTTTTCTTCTTTCCCTTCACTGTAAAAAAAAAAGACCACAGTGACTATTAAACAATTCTGCCCTCATAGTGCTGAGCAACCGGCATCTCCCGGCACTGTCAACAAAGTTGTGAGTATATGTTTTATTTGCACTTCTTTTCTGGTTTCTGGTTGTGGTGGAGCTGCGGGTTCAGTGTGAGTCTACAGAAGGAATTTGTTTTTTTTATCAAATGCTATCTTTTGTAGAGTTGTGGAAATGGTTTAGTGACTGACAAGTAAATTTACATTTGTATGAAGTTTATTCAGTAAAGGGCTTCAGGTATATGGATAGAGAGCTCCGTTGATGGAACTAGTGCCTTCTCGTGTGTTGTAGGTACGTGCTTGTTTTCATACTCTAGCAGCAGCGCCACAGCGGTAGTGGGATTTCTCCTCGAGGCTGACTTTGCTTGGCAGTTCCCGCGGCCGGGTGGAGGTAAATATTTGGATGGCTCTGGGTGTGTTCTTCACCATAGCTGGTTCTTGACTGAGCGCAAGAGGCGTGTGCTTATTTTCCTAAGTTGAGAACGAAGCAGCATTCATTTATTTCTCTCCAATGTTCATTTTAAGCATTTTATACCATGACAGTGGGGAAAAATATTTTAATGGTGAAGGGTGAGTCTATGTAGGTTTAGAGGTTTTCTTATTCTTTGTGCCTCTATGCAGCGCTGTGTGTGTCTGGTAGCACTAAAGTGCTGTGTGTGTCTGGTAGCACTATAGAATTGATTCCTGAACTGTCTTTTCTATTTCTAGTGTGCCAGGGACTACAAGTTTCAAAGCTTCTTGCACAGATTTCTCAGGTCGCCATCTTCTCATGGCACCTGCTAGACAGTCCCTCAAACTGGCACCAGAGACAAGTTACCTATTCTCCCAAACCCACAGAGTAGCAAATGCTATGTGGCTGTTGGAATCATCCCTGAAGCTCTCTTTAGGGATGTAAGCTTTATCTGATAACAATTAGGATGCAGATTGTTTCCCATGGGATGGTCAATGCAGCTTCTAGATTACATCTAGTACGTCCTCACTTTAAAGGCAGTAAGTTTTTGGCTAACATTACATGGAGTTAGTACTGTTTTCAGAATTCCAACATACTCTATCTTACGTCGCAAAGCTGGATTTTTTTGTGGGAAAGTTCCTTTCTTCTTCCAGAATTTACAGCTCTTGTCCAGCCGTTCCCTGACTGTCTGCTTTTCATTCTGAAGGGATCTTCACTTCCTCTGGTAACTCTTTATGCTTTCTCGTGAGGGGAGAGACACTATGATGTCAGGTCAGGGGGCTTTGGGCATTTTTCAGGATGCTTGCAACTTTGAATCCTCCTCCCATTTCAGATTCTTTTTTGGAGTGACCATGTATTGAGCTTCCAAAGGTTACTTTCATGCAAAAACCCCTTTTAAGTGTTACTGGTACTTGGGGCAGTAGTTTTAGTTCTTCCGGAACTAAGGGAAGTTATTCCATTTATTTCATAGTGCCTAAGATGGGGTAATTGGTCATACGGGGGCTGGATCTCATTCTGGTAAATTAGTTTCTCAGAGTTAGACATTTCCGGAGAAAAACTGTGAGAATATTTACAAATTCCCTATGGTCACCGAATTTGCACTATCTTCGCTTAGCTCTCGTTGAGCAGCGCTATCAGTTTTGGCAGATGCCATTTGGCCTAGCCACGTCTCCATGAACATTTTAGAAAATGAGGGCAGTAGTGGCGTTTTGGCGCAAACAGGAGATTCAGGTACTTTCTTTCTTAGGCGACTGCTTGATTCGGATGTCTTCCAGCCAGGTCAATTTGTCAGACAAATGGGTGATTTCTTTTATTTGAACTTCTTTTCTTCAATTCTTTGGATGTGACTCTTCAAATTTCCAGAGAGCTCTTTTCTCCTGTACTAATTATTGGAATATCAGGGGATGCTGTTCACATAGGAGAGGAATGTGTTTCTTCCCAGAGACTGGGGCGACAGATTACAGTCTCAGGTTTGCCTTCTTCAGTCACCAAGAACAAGATTATGGGATTCTGTACAGGTTCTAGGATCTATGGTGGTGACTCCACTGGAAACTTCGGCTTGCTTTCACACGAGAATGCTACAGCAGTCGCTTTTGTTCCAGTGGTTCCTGGTATCTCATGGCTCCAATTGTAATATCTAGTAGGCTCCTCAAGCATCGCTCAATATAATTTGGTGGCTCAGCGAGATTAATCTTTTCAAACACATGCCTTGATCTTTGCCTTCAATCCTCAGCACAAGGAGTCTGGTATTAAGAGGAGACTCAGTACTCGTTCATTCTTCTGGACTGAAGCATGGGCAGGCTACCATTTCAGGAGTTTCAGACCATTCTTCCATAATGACGATAAAGGTCTTTTAGGACAGTGGTATTTCTCTACAGCCAGGAAAGTACGTGATGTACTCAGTTGGTGAGTAAAGTAATGGTTCAAGTTTCAAGTTCAAGTTTAATGGAGATTTGATTAATCGCTTAATCATAATTCTAAGCGATGTACATAATAATAAAATTGCAAAATGTGGGGAACAATACAATAAATAACAAAAATCAGGTCTGACAAGACTATTAACAAACGTAACAGAACTAAGAACACAAGGGAAGAGAGGGATAAGAACTACAAATTATTTAAAAGTTAAAGAGACATATAAGGGAGATACAGAAGGAAAGGGAAGTTAAAAATTACTTCAATAAAATTAGAGAGAAAAAGTAAAATTGGTTGGAAAACTAAATGGCTAATTTTCAAAGGCATCTTTAAAAAGAAAGCTCTTTAGTTTACTTTTGAATTTTTCTAAATTGTGTTCTTCCCTCAAGTGAATAGGAAGTGAGTTCCAAGTTTGGGGGGCTGTAACAGAAAAAATCAATTGCCGTCTAGTTTTAATAATTCTAAGAGAGGGAATCGTCAACAAGTGCTGTTCAGTAGATCTTAACGTTCTATTGGAAGTATATGGAATTAATAACTTATAAATAAAAGCTGGAGTTTTGTAAAGAAGGGATTTGAATGTGAGCAAACATAGTTTATATGTTATCCGGTGAGCAACTAGAAGCCAGTGCGCTTTATTGAGAAGGGGTGTTACGTGATCAAACTTCTTCAATGGGTGGAATCTTAGCTTCCTCTTTTGTCAGCACATCATTTTACAGGACAGGAAAAGGGTTTAGATAGACTTTCTCACCACAAAATCTGAGCATGGACTGTCTATTGTATGTTAAAATGTACAGCGTTGTGTACGCCTTTCAGTGCTTTAGAAATAATAAATACTAGTAGTAGTAAAATCTTCTACATCCTGGAAATTGAGAACTATTTGCTCAGGCATTCCAGCTCTTTGTATAAAGGTGAGATCTGCTAGAACTAGACCTCATGGCCTCGTCTCGAAATTCAAAGCTTCTTAGCTTCTTCAGCAGATGCAGGGAGTAGCAGTCAGAGGGGGTAGCAGCGTTGCTTCTTTCTCGCCTCTGGTTTCTCTTTTTAAGTGTTTTCCCCTGGCTGATGATTGGATGGATTTGCCATCTCAAGCTCGCTTTCAGGGCACAGTAATTAGAGAATCTCTGGATTGGCTGCGGCATCCTTGCTATACGGATCTGATGAGTCTTTCGACGGCTGAACTGTTGAGATTCCTGGCATCTCTGGATTTACTCGCCTAGGGTCTGATCAACATGGAAATTCGTCCTATTTTGGTATTACGACTTAGCTTTTGAAAAGTCATGGCTGATGTGTAAGGGTTATGCGAAGCAGATTATTTCTTCTCTTCTCCAGGTGATACAGACGTCTTCACCTGTGGCTTATGCTTCCGTTTGGAGGCTTTTCCTTTCTTGGGTACTTCTCAACATTGGCACCCTTTCAGAGTTCTATGATTTATATTCTTTCTTTTTTGGCACAAGCGTATTGCCAAGAGCTTAGCGTTCAATTCCCTTCAGCTTCAAGTGGCAATCTTAGCTTGTTACAAGGGCTAGGTATCTCGCTCTTTGCTTACTTCTCAGCTTCATGTAGTTCAGTTCCTAAAAGGAGTACAGTATATTTGTACACCTCTTAAGGTACTTCTTCGCAGTTTACAGAAGGCTTGTCTAAAAGGCTTGTCTAAAAGGCTGTGACATTGAACATGGTGTTTCTTGTGGCTATGGCTTCAGCTCAGCAGTTTTCTGTGTTGCAGGCCTTGTACGGCGGGGATTCTTATTTCTGATTTACAAATTCTGGAGTGACAGTTCAGACAGTACCACAATTTCTTTCTAAGGTGGTGTCATCCTTTCTTTTATGCCACTCTCACTTTTCCTTCCTTCTTCCTGGGAGGAGGAATGGGGAGGTGAGCTTTTCTTCATGCATTTTTTTAGATGTCTTAAGCACATGGTTAGTTTATATTTGGGTTAGGGTGGGAAACATGTATTATATGGTCATGGGAATATTGATAATAGGGGGGGTATCTATTTTTATTTTATAAGAATATATGATTGTATTTACAAGTGATTTGTGAAAATTGTTGTATTATTTATAATTCACTTGATGTAAGATTTAAAAATGAATAAAGATTTATAAAAAATAAATAAATAAATAAATAAAGTGCGCCGCATTCTCCGCAATCTGTAGATTTCCAATGACTTTTAGTCGTTTAAATCACCTCTTTGTATTCTTTAAGGGATGCGACAAACGTTTGGCAGCGTCCAAAGCCTCCATAGCTCGAAGGGTCCAGGAGGACATTCTTTATGCTTACTTGTTGGCAGGGAAGCGGTTGGTGGAAGAACTTCATGACCATTCAGCCAGAGCAATGGCGGCTACTTGGACATAGTCCAGAGGTTTTTTCCTTGGAGGAGTTTTGTCATGCAACTACTTGGTCTTCCAAGAATACTTTATCTTAGCATTACCGGTTGGATGTGGGGGCGCATGCGGAGGCAGCAATTAGTGCTTCAGTTGTTGCAGAAGCGGCGTTTGCTTCCCACCCAGATTGAGGATTGCTTTGCTACATCCCATTGGCCTCTGGATTCATCTGCTGATGTTGCTAAGGAAGAAAAAATTATGTTCTTACCTGTTAATTTTCTTTCCTTTCCTTTAGAAGCAGCAGATGAATCAAGAGCCCCACCCTTTCTGGATATTGACTGTCGGTTTTTTCTTTTGCAACTTTCAAAGTCTGTTATTATCGATAGTTGTATTCTGTATTATTACCTTTTGAAATTTGTTATGGGAAATAAGATTTTTACATGCTAAGTATATTGATGGTTACAGATGCTTGGGCAAGGAGCAATACTGAAGATTCAGGAGGTGTGCCAGCCAATAGGACCACCTGTTAATCAGTTTCTCTATCTCCACCTGCTGGTAGATGTGTGCTATCCCATTGGTCTCTGGATTCATCTGCTGCATCTAAAGGAAAGAAAATTAACAGGTAAGAACATAATTTTTCCATCCTGCTTTCACTCCCTACCTTCCCCTGACTGTAAAGAATAATTTATAGATCCCAAGGAAACATACTCTCCTCTTCCCAATTAACTTGTTCCCAGAGAATTGCTGAATCATTCCCTAAGTACCCTTGCCTATAAAGAAGGATCCCCTTATCCTGCCTTAAAGTGACCATGTCTAAGAGCTAAAGGGATCCTCTTGAAAATTTGAGACTTTCTATTAAAATGACCAGGTCCAACTATAAAGTGACCTTTAAGTTCTTCCACTTAACCTGCTGCCAGTCAGCGCAGATGTCCTTGTACTGAAATGTTATTTAAATATTATTGCAGAATAATAAAACTCTACAGTATATACGTCTTTGTTCATAAATCTCACATTTTATCTTGTTTTAGTGATAGTGCTGGCAAACACACAAGCCCTGTATGGCAACTGAAATGGACAGAACAAGACAAAGTCATAACTGGAGATGAAAAAGGGGAGGCATTAGTTTCTATATCTGCAGATGGAAGAATAGCAAAGTGGCATATCAGAAAAGGACTGGATTGTAGTGGTAAGACCTATATCATTAAAGAAAAAAAATAATAAAACAAGCAAAGCATCTTTAACTAGTCAAGTTCAAGTTTCAAGTTTTATTAAATTTGATAAATCGCTTATTTCATACTAAGCGAGTAACAATTTAAAAAATATGTTGTACACAACCTTAACTTTGAAGAGAATCCACAAGTAATACTACTGTTTTAAAATATGTCTAATAACAAATAAGGTTTTTGCTATATTTTAATTTTTTGAACCAAAACAAACTGGTACAACACTTCCAAAAGTTCCTGTCATTAGGGGTCCATACGAATGAAATGATCCTTGCTGCAGATAATATTCATTAACCATTAAAAAAAAAATTTTTTTTTAAGTCCCTTTTCTCCTTTCCCTTATCCTGGCCTCTTAACTTCCCCATCCCCCTCATCAATTCAACAACTCACCGTATACCACCAGCCCAATTTAATGAAAAAGCAAGTCATATCAAGATTAGATCATTGCTAGGGAACTGATTTGTAAGGGACCATCTCTCAAAGGGTGTGTGTGTTGTCGTCACAGGGACCGCAAGCTGCGCAAAGACACCCCTAGTGGTTGGCAAATAAAAAGCAAAAACTGACACGCTTCTCAATATGGAGGCAAGCCCTACAGTTAGTGTAATAGAAGGCACAGTTTTAAACCCAAAGAAAACACAATACACTTCTCCCTCCGTATTCGCGGTTTCAGCATTCGCGGTTTCGATTATTTGCAGTTTTTAGCTTACTGGCTCCTATGCTTATATTCTTATGTTCTTAATCAGAAAACTCCATCTTATACGATCTAACTGTAGTATACTCAATGCAAGATTTTACATGAACTAACTTTAGATTAGCATATTTACTGCATATTCATTTCTTAGATCTGATGAAACTTAAACGAACTGGGAATGATAAATACAGGAAATCAACAAGTGAAAAAGAAAGAAAAGCTGAAGCCTTTATTTCTCGACAGGCACCTGGAATGTGTTTTGATTTTCATCCAAAGGTAGGTTTATGAAGTCCATACTTTAATCAGTACTCTGCATATTTATTAAGATGTCAATAAAAATCTGCTGAGTGGATAGATTCAGATATACCGTATAACAGCACTTCTCGGACAAAAGTTATGGAGGTAGATTTAAAATTAGGGGTTTTTTTGTTGGGGGTTTTTTTTTTTTCAAATTCTTTATTCGTTTTCAATCTTACATCAAGTGCACAAACAATAAAACAATACAATTAAACACAACACTTGACAATCTTTCTGATTTGTCTTACAATACATAAAATTACCACCCTCCCCTCCCATCATTCCTCTATTATTTCCCCAATAAGAAAAATGTAAAATATACCTCCCCCTCCCCCCAATCATTAGATGGTGTATATTACAATAGAAAATGGTGTTTACTCATTACAATAAGAAGTTAATGGCTCCCAAATTTTATTAAATTTCTTATAGCTTCCTTGTTGTATAGCTAGTGCTCTTTCCATTTTATATATGTGGCATAATGAGTTCCACCAGAAATTGTAATTGAGTCTACTGTAATTTTTCCAATTACTTGTGATATGCTGAATGGCGACTCCTGTCATTATCAATTAAAGTTTATTGTTATGTGATGATATTTGGCTCTTTTTCCTCAGACATACCAAATAGTACTGTATCATAAGATAATGCCACATGCTTTTCCAATAAACAATTTACTTGATCTCCAATTGAGTTCCAAAAGGCTAAGATAAAGAGACAATAAAACAAAAGATGATCTAAAGTCCCTACTTCAAGATTACAGTGCCAACATCTATTAGACTTTGAACTATTTAACTTTTGTAGTCTAACTGGGGTCCAAAACGCTCTATGCAGAAGAAAAAACCAAGTTTGTCTCATAGATGCAGACACTGTACAGGCAGGTTTTTGTTTTTTTTTTAATATCAGAGGGTCTCAACACCATGGTACATGAGACAACAGCAGGGGGTACGTGATGTCCTCCCTTTGTATGCCCTGGGCCCCTGTTGCCCAGTTTGTAATATGCTGCACTGCTGGTTCCCACTACTCAGCTTATGCTGCTAAAGAGAGGTAAGGGAAACTCTGACATTCATTGGCTGCTGCTGCTGCTTGTCCCTCAATTTCTCTGCTCCCTTTCTGATGTTAGCAGTGTCGGTGCCAGCAGATAGAGGCACATGAGCCTTAAGCTTGGGCATGGAGTGCAGTGGTTGTGGTCAGAGCAGTGATCAGAGGAAGAGAAAAAGGGTGGCTGAGATCTTGAAGTCTTTGCAGCCCAGGTCAGTATACCTAAAGGGAAAGGAAGGAGGATAGAGTATTTTCTGGATGAGACTTGGAAGGGGAAGGAAAGTGGAAACCTGGGTGGGACTTGGTGGAGCGGGGGAGGAAGAATAGAACCTGGATAGGATGGGGAAAGGAAAACTATGAAGAAGATGGATGGCACTTGGGAGGGAAACAGAGAAGACAATGTATGAGACTCTGGAGATGGGGGAGGGAGGAAGGAAGGAAAAGGAAGTGACATGGGAGGGGTGGAGCCAGGAAAGTAGCTTCCAGAAAGTATAAGACGCAGTGCTGGAGCTGAGTTAAGAGAAGGAAGAAGTGACTCCCCAGTATACGCCTTGACTGTAACATCTAGATACTCTTTTTTTTTTTAAATTCTTTATTCATTTTATGTTTAACATCAAGTGCACAGAAAGTAACAACAATTTGACTAATACATCACTTGAAATTCCACAAACATTTTCAATAAATAAAATTAACCCCCTTTCCGTCCCACCATAATAATATTAAATAATACATTTTTTTTTTTTTTTTTTTTTTTGCAACAAGGTACTTATAATAAATTGGGGCCATTGGCGATTTATTCTAATGATCAGACATCTTAAACACCAAAATATTGAATAAGATAAGGGGGTGGGATTCTGAAGGATAATAATTGATAATTGTTATTTATTGGTATATGGGTGGGAGGGGTGGGCTTCTTATATAATTATTTATTTGGAGTAAAACAAATAAGAATGTCAAGTGATGAATTAAGGTATTTCTGAATGATTGTTGTACACTTGTTCTAATTCTTTTTGAAAATGAATAAAGATTTATAAAAAATAAAAATTAAATAATACATATAATATAGTAAATTCTTCCATCCCTTCATAACAAATAATGAAATCTAAAAACCCACCCTCCTCCCCATTTTTTCATTTATGTTAATCAGGGGAAAATGATATCTATTCATTGCAATAATTTATTAATGGCCCCCACACATCTTTAAATTTATTAAAATATCCTTTTTGAACAGCTAATGTTCTTTCCATTTTATATATATGACACACTGATCTCCACCAAAAAACTATAATTCAATCTATTCCAATTTCTTAACACACGCACATCTGTTCCCATTTAAAAAAAAAACCCACTGCTCTTCCTATTCTGAACAGCTGAGTGACAGGGGAATCCCTGAAGCTGCTGGCGGCTTCAGGAAGTCCTACAGCTCAGTTGATCGGGGCAGGGAGAGCAGCTTGACAGGAAGGAGGAGCTGTGCCAATCTATTTGCATGTTATTGTGCTGAGCATCACTAGTAAAAGAAAAATCACTCTTACCATGGTATTTTTTACTACGGTGTTAGAGCTTTGTGCATCTGAGCCTTTGTTTCTGAATTAAAGTACTACTTCCTGGGGGGCGTGGCTTGGAACCTTGCACGAATGGTTGGGTGAGGAAGGAGCTCCTGCTATTAACAGACATTATATTAAATAAACTAGTGTCAGGAAAAATAGAAAGTTTTGAATTTTTTCAAATTAGTAAATCAGGATGGCCTCCGGTAAACAAACAAAAAATGACGCGGCAATAACAAACGCTGGCAGCGTAAAGCGATCGAAACCGGAGCCGGTGACACCCTCAAAAACTCCATTGCCAAAGGACAGCAAATGGGAAGAAGAAATGTTTAAAGAAATTAAAGCCATAAAAGAAATTGTCTTGTCAAACTCAAAAAAGCTGAACGAGTTACAGGATGAAGTATCCACATTAAATAGGAGAACGGAGGTCTTAGAAAATAAAGTTAACCAACTGGAAAAGAATGTTGAAAGGTTTGAATTTCTAAAGAAAAAACTTAAAGAGGACGGAGAGAAAATAGACTTGCTTACCAGGGAGCTGGAGGACTGCTCGAACAGGATGAGGAGGTCGAATTTGAGAGTGATAGGGATACCGGAAGGGGTGGAGAAAGGGAACATGATATCCTTCTTAGAAAACTTCATTATTAAAGTCCTGCCTTTTAAAGCAAAACACCCTATTGAAATAGAAAGGGCACACAGAGTTCCAACCAGAAGACCTGATAAATTTGTTGGACCTAGACCGATAATTTTTAAGGTGTTAAGATTTCAGCATGCCCTAGAAATTATTAGACTTGCAAAAGAAAATCAAAATCTGCGCTGTCAAGATGCCAAGATTCACATTGTCCCAGATTTTGCAAAATCCACAGCACAGAGGAGAAAGCAGTTTTTAGATTTGCGTCCATCACTCAGAGAAATTGGAGCTAAATATGGGTTGTTGTACCCAGCAGTTATGAAAGTTACAATGGGCAATAAAACATTCAGCTTTGATAACCCTGAGAAGCTTAAATAATTTTTAAATCAAAGAGAGCAGCCTATGAATGAATGAATCTGAGTGGTTTATTCCAGTTGTTTTATATGCTTTATAGTATATATAATATAAAGAATTGTTTTTATATTTTAAAGTTTATTTTAATATGTACCGGTAAAAGAATCTTCCCAGTTTACAGTGAGGATTTGAATTGCATTCTGAGTTCTATAAGCACTACAAATGCATGAGGTAATATATTGTACTGAACATTCCTCTCTGGAAGATTTACAACTTACAAAATATTCTTATCTGCCTTTTCTTATTGCAGTAAGATTCTAACAAAGGTCTAGTCAAATATTGCAGGAGTAACTTTTAATTATTAGCTGCAGTAAGCATGCAATATATATTTTATGTATAATGTGCTGGGCTATGAGATATGCCTTTGAAAAAATGGATCCTTTGTACATGATACCACATGTTGGACATTTTTCTGACTCGAAGAAGAAAGAATTTTTTTTTTTTTTTTCATCACAATGACTGAATTATAGAAGATGAGTACGAAACTAAGAATAATTCTACAGCAGGATTAACAGGAATATGGTGTAACATTATGCTCAAAAACTGTCACCCAAAGTGGCTCTGCAAAATCTGCTACCCAAAATTGTGGCTGCCACTGAACCAACCCAAGCTGGAGAGGAAACAGAGTATTAAAGGAAAACCTCAACAGAACACACAGTTGTGAACAATGCTTGGATGCTTCTGCCAGTAGCCCTGAAGCAGCGGATTAAATGCGATATCCGCGAAACGTTGGCAGGCAGCGGCAATGATTTGATAGCACGACAGCATACAAAATGAACGCTGAGATAAGTGCTTGGTTGCTAGCTTTTTCAAACTAAAGAATTGTTGCTTCCACAGCTATTATAAAGATATAAAATAAGTAGTTATTTCAAAGATTTATAAAGATATTCATGACAAAAGCGTTTTAGATTATTTAGTAATAAAATTGAGTCTCAGGTTTTTTAAGCCAATGACTGGAACCACGGAGCGGAAAAAACCACGCTGAAAGTTAAGTCTATGATTAGACTGAGCGTGGGCTCCTATTCTGAGGCTTTTTCCTGAGTGTAAAGTACAGTTTTTTGAAAGTGCTGATAAAAAACAAAGAAAAAAGAAGTTTGTGTGGTTGTAACACTATTATAAGTGGTATATTTTCTTACAATTTTGGGTAACATTATGCTCACCACATTGCCAAGTTGTATGATCACTTGCATATCGAAATGCATAGGGGATATGCCATTCATACTAAAACTTTTGAACTGAGGAGTTCACCTTTCTGTTCAAGAAAGAAAGAGACTGATTTCCAGATACGATTGGTATGGTGAAACGAGAATCTTTATTCAGAAAAGACACCAGCATCGAAAATGGAATTCTTGGAACTATTTGTTTATTGATTTGAATCTTCATCGCAGATATCATCTTTGGACTGAACAGTGGTTATTGTGCAAGGGAAGGACATATATAATTAACTGGCATGTCTTGTGCTTATTGCATATTAGGAGATGGATTGCATTCCTTGTGTCTCATTGCTCATTCCTTATAGCTCCTGAAATTCTAACCTTAATATATTATCGTAGTATGACTAGGAAGATATAAGAAAAAAGGAGAAAGAAGAACTGGAATATTGAGTTTTATGACTCCATTACTGTTTATAACTATGATTTTGGGATCAATTGGAAGTAAATTTGTGCGCAGGGAATGTGACGCACTAGGATCTTTCACTGAGGAATATTCTTTCAAAAATGATCTTATCTTTGATCTAGTGCTGAACTCATTCTGTATAAGAATTAATATTTCAATATATTTAATTTAAATTTTAATTGCTTTTCATTGAATCTCATTGATAGCTATAGAATATATTTTCAATAGGGAATATCTAATTCTAATATGAATCAAATTCATATGTCTTTAGTGATGGAAAATTTATTAATTAACATCTTTTCACTTCTAAAGAGGATGGTTACTGTGCACATATGAGCAGAAGCGATTTGATTTCATTATGAGTAAATTATAGATTTATAATTTGTCTCCTTTTATACATGTTAATATTATATGTTAAAGGATATTAAGAATAATTAGTTATTGATTATCCAAGCAAGATAATCTTAATATTATCTTCACATTAGATCAATTAGATCTATACAGCTTGGGAATTGGTTGTTGAGGTTTTTGATGGATATTTATGGAATGATTATAATAATAACAAGAGAATTATATAAAAAGATGAATATATTATAATATTGTCTTAATATTGTGGTCTGTTGGGGAACTTTCTGGACTCATCTGTACTTATATGTGTGATTCCAAGTTATATATGTCATTATTTAGGGGGGGGATGGGTGGGAATGGGATTAACAAAGGGATTGATAATAACTGGGGGAAGTGTTATATTCTAATGAAGAGGGTTTGGAAAATGGCATCTAATCATGAATTAATTTGTTATTTATTCTTTACATTTGAGAAGAGATTTTTGATAATTATTAAATATAATGGAGACTAAAATTTTTTCCCTTAACGTTAATGGTCTCAATCATCCTGTAAAAAGGAAAAAAATGCTTACTTTCTTGAAAAAACAGAAAGCTGATATATACTTCATCCAAGAGACGCATCTTTCAGATGTTGAATCAAAAAGACTCGAAGGCGAATGGTTAAAGCACTGTTTTTTCGCCCCTGCAGTTAGGAAAAAAGCGGGGGTTGCTATTTTAATAAGTAATAAATGTTCAGCTTCATTTAAAATGTTGGAGTTTGATCCCTTAGGAAGATGGATTAAGGTGGAAATGAGAATGGGAAATAATATCTTGATCTTGATTAATGTCTACGCCCCTAATTCGAATCAAAATGATTATTTTAAATCTTTACAACAATTAATACTCCCACTGGCTGCTTCTAATTTAGTTGTAGCTGGAGATTTCAATGCTGTGATGGATCCTTTTATGGATAAAAAACCAAGTAAAAATATAAAATCTTTAGGGTTAGAAAATCTGGTAAATTCTTGTGATTTAAAAGATATATGGCAAATTCTTCATTTTAATGATCAGGGATTTTCTTTTTTTTCACAAGTTCATAAATCTTTTTCAAGAATTGATTATGTTTTTGTTTAAAATTCATTGGTAAAACAGGTGCTACAAGCTTCCATTGATCCAATTATTTTGTCAGATCATGGAGGGGTATGGATTAAATGTAGTTTAGATAAACAGGAAATAAATAGATCAGTTTGGAGATTTGATAAAACACTGATTGCAGATTCAGTTTTTCTTGAAGAATTTAAGGAAAAGATATCTGAATTTTTCCAAATCAATAATACAGTGGATATCAACACTGAAATATTGTGGGATGCTTTTAAAGCTACTATGAGAGGTCATATCATTTCTTATTCGGCACATACTAGGAAATTATTGGTTAAACAATTCACTGATCTGGAAAATGAAATTAAATTTCTAGAATCTAAATTAATTAGTAATTGGCAGAAAGATACTTTACAAGAACTCTTAAAAGTAAAAGGGAAATATAATGAGATTTCTTCAAGATTGGCGAGGAAAGATTTATTTTCCCAGCAAACTTTGTATTATGGATGTTCCAATAAGGCGGGAAGATTACTTGCAAATTATCTTAAAGCAAAAAAAAGAAAAGTAAAAATAATAGCAATTAAAGATAGTAATGGAAACTTGCATACTCAGATTAATGATATTTTAAATCAATTTCTTAATTTTTATAAAGATTTGTATTCTTCCGAGTCTTATGCTGATAAACTTCAAAGTGGTGTGGAATTTTTAAATTTATTAGTGGGTCCAAAACTTCCTGATCATATAAAAAGAAGATTAGATGAGCCTATATCATTAAAAGAAGTAGAAACTGCATTGAAGTCTCTTAGAGTTGGATCCGCTCCAGGTGGGGATGGTTTTACAGTAGAATTTTATTAAACATTTCAAAATGCGTTACTCCCTCATTTATTAAATTTATATCAATATCAACTAAATAAAGGTTGTATTACAGGTACTATGGCAGAATCTTTAACTATTGTTTTACCTAAGCCAAATAGAGATCCTATTTCGGTATCAAACTATAGGCCGATATCTTTAATTAATGTAGATGGAAAATTACTGGCTAAAACTTTGGCTATGAGATTGGCTAAGGCTCTCCCTTATATAATTGATGTACATCAAACTGGATTCATTGCGAATAGACATTCTTCTAGTAACACAAGATTGACATTCCACACTTTAAATTTAACTAAAAATATGAATGATCCGGCTTTTGCCATATCTTTAGATGCAGAAAAAGCATTTGACAGAGTGGAATGGGATTTCATGTATCAAGCATTGGAATGGTTTGGTATAGGTTCAGGATTTATTCAAATGGTTCAGACTTTGTATAGCTCCCCTATGGCAAGATTATATATCAATAATAAAATGTCAATTTGTTTTCATTTACATAGGGGAGTTAGACAGGGTTGTCCACTATCTCCTTTGCTTTTTGATATAGTATTAGAACCCCTATTATTAGCTATTAATCAAGCAAAGGGGATACAGGGTATTCCTCGTAACAATTGGGAATATAAGTTATCTGCTTATGCAGACGATATTTTATTATATTTGAGAAATCCTGTTTCCTCCATTCCTTGTTTGTTAGACTTGATAGACAAGTTCGGTAAATTTTCAGGATATAAAATAAATTGGAATAAGTCTGAACTTCTTCCACTCAATGTACATTGTTTAAAAAGTATGTTTGAGTCCTTTTCTTTCGTTTGGAAGGATGATGGTTTAAAATATTTAGGAATATGGATTAAAAATACAGTAGATGAGACTGTAAAAGAAAATGAAAAAAGGCTGTTAAAAAAGGTTACGGAATTATGTGAGCATTGGAATCCATTACATTTATCTTGGTGGGGGAGAGTTCAAACGGTTAAAATGATGATTCTACCTGTAGTTTGCTATCAAATGGGTATGATACCAGTATTTTTTCATGGATCTTTTTATAAAAAATTGAACTCGATTATTATAAAATTTATTTGGCTTGGTAAAACTCCTAGAATTGCTATAGCATCTTTGCAAAGACCAATTAAGGAGGGCGGGGTAAATTTTCCAAATTTTTATAGGTACCATCAAGCCTATATTTTACGTCAAGGTATGTATTGGGTCCTCCCGGATCTCATTGAGTATACTCCTGATTGGTTATATTTGGAATGGCGACTCATGTTTCCTTTACATCTTTCTCATGTGCTCAGTATCAAGATGCCCAGATTGTACAAAGAAAATAGAATTCTAATGGATACTTGGAAAACATTACGGTTTGTCAGTAATTTAACAGCAATTACTATTAATAATTCAACGAATCAATCCATATGGCTAAACTCCAAGATTCAAATTGGCGGTTTTAAGATCGTCTGGAAACATTGGATAATTGCAGGTATCAGAACTTTAAATGATGTAATTACTAATGGTAAGCTGCTGGATTTTACACAATTGCAACATAAATTTGGGCTTCACAAATCGCAATTTTTTCGTTGGTTGCAATTGAAGCAGGCCATTCAGGCAGGGTTCCCTGAATGGAAAAATTTGAATAATCAACCTAGCATAGAATTTTTATGTTTTCAGGCGGACTTTCTGGGTCATCAGGCCGCACACTGGTATAAAACTATTAGTGAATTGGTTAAAAAAAAGCCTAAAAATACTCTTAGGGATATTTGGAGCATTGAGATTAAGCATGATATTTCAGCATCTCAATGGCCACAAATTTGGTCTTGGAGAATGAGATGTACAATGTCAGCGTCTATGAAACAAACTTGGTTTTTTTTGTTACATAGAGCTTTTTGGACCCCAGTTAGATTGCAAAAGTTAAATAGTTCTTTGTCTAATAGATGCTGGCATTGTAATCTGGATATAGGGACTTTAGATCATCTTTTGTTCTATTGTCCCCATATCTTAGCCTTTTGGAACTCAATCTGGGATCAAGTAAATTGTTTATTGGAAAATCACGTAGCATTAACTTATGATACTGTACTTTTTGGTATGTCTATGAGAAAAAAGAGTCAGATATCAATGTGTAATAACAAACTTTTATTGATTTTGACCAGAGTAGCCATTCAACATATTACTAATAACTGGAAAGACCATAGTAGGCTCAATTTTAAATTTTGGTGGAATTCAGTTTGCCACATATACAGAATGGAAAGGTCAATAGCGGTGCAAAATGGAAATTATAAAAACTTCATTAAAATTTGGGAACCATTAACGTCCTTTTGTCATGATTGATGCCATTTTCCTAATGAATCAGATTGGGCAGACTGGATGGACCATTCGGGTCTTTATCTGCCGTCATCTACTATGTTACTATGTTACTAATATTTCTATATTTAATATGTAAGATAAGGGTGGGGTGGGGGGAGGGTTTCTATTATATGAAAAATAAAAATTACTAAAAGGATTTCAGGATGGGAGAGGGAGGGTTATATTTACAACTATAAGTTATAATGATAAGATGTACAAGTGGTTAAATCTATGTTATTGTGTTGCAATTTTTGTACACTTGATGAAAGTTTTAAAATGAATAAAGAATTATAAAAAAAAAAAAAAAAAAAGTACTACTTCCTTTTGTACCTGATCCTGTGGACTAGGGGTTTTGAGTTAATAAAAATTTATTTTGTGTACCTTCTATGATTGTGTCTGGCTGAATTTGCACAGGCTAAGCCCAACTCTTGCTTAGGCTGTTATGGGGGGGGTATGCAGTTGTTATTAGAGAAGTGAGCTGTTTAACTTCTCTTGTTAATTTGAGGGTGGAATTTGATAAGCTGGGGCCACTGAGTTCTTCTTGCTGTGTTTTTGGAGGGGGTTTCTTCCCAGGCCCAGAAAAACAGCAAGAGGGGTTTGTTTGCCCCAACATATGACCTCGTACTAAGAGGTGATGGAGCTGTCAAGCACATGTTGTTGTTGCTATGGGGTTCAGAGGAGATATGTTGGATCTGCTGAGCCCTTCTATTTTTTTTCTCTAGGAGTGGAAATATCCCACTGTCTCAGAAATAACTGAGAGATGATATGTTGGAGCCACTGAGGCCCAGATTCATTAAAGATGGCAATTCAATCCCTGTTGGCTGATTCCTGATCAATTTTAAAACAGCGATTGATTCACTATCTTTTTTGCATGCAAACTCCCAACTCAATCACTCAGTGAGCAATTGAGACCGGGAGAAGCAGCCTCCTGTCACTGCTGTCAGAGCTTTTGCTGGGGGGGTTTTTCCATTACAAAAAATAAAAAATGGCACTGATATTTTGTGTGTAATACACACGCAAAATATCTTGCCAAGAAAAAAAAACAACCCTGCCCCCCGACAGTGCCCCATCCCCCCAAATCCCCCCCCCCAAAATTGCAGGAGGGATGCCGCCACCACCGTCGGCCCGGCCCACCCCACCACCAGTACCTTTACATATGGCATGAGGAATGCCGCCACCATCAAACTAACAACCACCACCATCAACCTGGCCCACCCCACCACTGGTACCTTTATATATGGCAGGAGGGATGCCGCCACTGCCGTCAGCCCAGCCCACCACACCACAGGTACCTTTACATATGGCAGGAGGGATGCACACTCCCTCCTGCCGTCAGGATGCCCCCCAGTTTGGCCTCACCCCTCTGTTACCTTTAGTCAAAATCATGGTTCCCCTCCTGCTCCTCCGGCCAGCTCTTGTGTAACGTCGGCCTTAGGCCCCGCCCCTGGTACATCATATGATGCATGGGTAGGGGCCTAAGACCCTGATTGGCTCAGGCACACTTCTGTAGTGTTGAGCCTGAGGAAGCCCCTGATTGGCCATTGCTTTGTTGCATTGTTTTAGAGGAGAGGGTGACAAGGAAACTGATATTGACTCAGTATGGCCATAGCACTATGAATCAATGAAAGATTTATGAGTGAATAAAAAGGTTTAAAGCGGGAAGAACACATGTCACCAATGTAGGTCGTTCTGATCGCCCATCAATATCGCGCACACAAGAGCACATTGACAGGGCTTATACCTTGATTAGTGAAGACCAATGGATAATAGTGTCTCAAATGGCTTCAGATTTGAATATCAGCTATGGCTCTACATTTGCCATAATGCATGATGAGTTGGGATACAGGAAAGTCTGTGCACGATGGGTTCCCAAACAGCTTACTGATCTGCACAAGCCACAGCATGTGGAGGTTGCGACCCAGTTCCTGAGAAGGTATGAAGAAGATCCGAGTATTCTGGAGAGAATTGTCACTGGTGAAGAGACACTGGTGCATCACTGTGACCCAGAGAGCAAAAGACAAAGTATGATGAAGTAAAGGAAGCGGTGCTCACCTGGCTTCAGGAGCAGCCCAAAAACTTATTTTCCGCAGGAATGCAGAAGCTAGTTGAATGATACAACAAATGTGTCACCTTGCATGGGGACTATGTGGAAAAGTGATATGTTCAGTTACTCACAAGATACTTTAATTAAAGCCGTTAAATGTATTTTGACTTTACTTTTTGATTTACCATCATTATTTCCTTCTAACTAGTTTCTTCATTTTTTCCATGTCCTTCTTCATAAGGTTATGTCAGCATTGTGTTTGAGTTGAGGAGTGGCTTAGTGGTAGAACTGCTGCCTCTGCACCCAGAGTTTGTGAGATTGACTCCAAGGGCTGTACATGTATATACAGTATGTAAACTGCTTTGAGTGTGGTTATGTGATTAGAAAAAGGTGGTATTCAAGTCCCAATCCCCTTTCCTCCTTTTATTTATTGTACTTTCTCCTGTCATAATCTAAACTTGCAGTATGATCATTGTTGCTAAGTAGAATGTCACAACTGAGAACTATTTTATTTCAGGAAACAAATATATACTTGGCTGGAACTGATGAAGGACAGATACACAAATGCTCCTGTTCATATAATGAACAATTCTTAGACACCTATAAAGCACACAAGGTAAATTACACTTTGCTGTTAGTTACAGATTATAAAGATTGATTATATTCAAAACAAGCAATGTAATTTTTATGTTTTAATTTTATTTTTATAAAAAAGCAAAGTTCTCATATAATGAGATCATTTCACAATGTATTAAAAGCTTACCTGAGGATTGCTTTAGATATGTTGTGGGAGTTGAGAATGCAGAGAAACTATTTACTGAATACCTTACTCAGCTAAGAACTCTTTTAGAATTTCAGTCACTAAGGGCTTCATATGCTAATCTACAAAAATGTTTGTGGATAAGTACAGTACATGTTTTTGTGAAATTTAGCTTTGAGATGCAAATGAGCTCTTGGCTTATTAACATCTCCTTGCTAAATGTCGGCCAAAATGTTTTGTATTTTGACAGCTGTGGCATCATTTGAAGAATGTCAAAAAGAGCTCATTCATACTGTGGTAGTGGTTACTCCTGGCGGAATTCTGTGCGACTGCGCAATGCAGAATTTCTGCAGAAATGCACAGTCGCGCAGAATTCCCTTTTCCAATGCAGAATCTTGTCGGGTCATGTCAGCAATGAATCTCGCCATGTCATTTTTGGGTTGCGGTATCGGCAGCAATTCCCATACACTGCCTGCGGCTGACCCGGAAGTCTTTCCACGGAAGAGGGGAGCAGCAGGCAGCATGTGAGAGTCGTTGCCAATACCTCGACCCAAAGAAGCAAGCCTTTGGAGTACAGAAGAGAGAAAGGAAAGTTGGTGGCACAGGGGGAGGAAAGGGGTGAGAGGAAAGAAAGTTGGTGGCATAGGTGGAGGGAAGAGGCAGTAGGAAGGAAAGCTGGTGGCACAAAGGGAAGGGAAGGGACAGGAGGAAGGAAAGCTGGTGGCATAGGTGGAGGGAAGGGGTGGGAGGAACAAAAGTTGGTGGCACAAGGGAAGGGGCAAGAGGAAGGAAAGCTGGTGGCTCAGGTGAAGGGAAGGGGCGGGAGGAATGAAAGCTGGTGGCACAAGGGGAGGGAAGGGGTGAGAGGAAGAAAAGCTGGTGGCATAGGGAGAGGGAAGGGGCGGGAGGAAGGAAAGTTGGTGGCACAAGGGGAGGGAAGAGGTGAGAGGAAGGAAAGACAATGGCACAAGGGGAGGGAAGGGGTAAAAGGAAGGAAAGCTGATGGCATAGGGGATAGGAAGGGGTGAGAAGAAGGAAAGATAGTGACACAGGGGGAGGGGAGAGGAAGGAAAGATGGTGGCACAGGTGGAGGAGAGGGATACATGTATAGTGAGGGAGAGGATGAAATTGCACATAATGGAGGGGAGGAAGGGGGGGGGAAATGGCGCATGGAGAAGGATCGAGAGATTTGACACAGGGCACAAGGAAGGGAGAGAGAGAGGTGTTGGACATGGGGATAGATGAGAGGTAGAGAGAGGTACACAGGAGGTGGAGTAGAAGAAGGAGGGAGATGTTGGATCCAGGAGCAGAATGGAGTGATGGAGAGATGCCTGGAAATGGGAGTGAAGGAAGAGAGTGGGTAAAATGCTGTACCATGGGGGAGAGTGCAGCAGGGAAGAGGGTTGGGAAGGAAGGATGCTGGGGTATACGGGTGGAGTAATGAAGACGCTGAGAATGGTAGAACCCTGAGAGGGGAGCAGAGGGTGACAAGGAAACGGATGAGAGGATAGATATAACAGAGAGTAGAAATATGGTAATGGAGGGATGAGGAAGGAATAAGATGGGGAATGGGAGAGAAGATGGACATGTGATAGGTAGCTGAAAATGAAAAAGGAGAAGGATAAGAAAGAGGCAGAAAAGAGCTAAAAAAGGAATGATCAATATATTTGAGGCAGGTGTAGTGAGGGAATAGACAGGAGAGTAGAAAAGACAAATGGATAGCAGCCACTTACTTGAAGGAGAATTAGCAGACGACAGGAAAAAAAAAACTGGAAGCAACATGATGGAAAAATAAAACATCCAGACAATATAGGTAGAAGAAAACCATTTTATTTTAAATGTTTTAAATGGAATATGGATAATAATTAGTGTAAATATTGTTTAAATTTTGACAAACTTGAAGAATTTTGCAGAATTTGCTAATTTTGTGCTGGGCAGTAGTGCTGCCTGATTCAGGAAAAAATATTTCAATTTGATTCAGCCTATTGAATCAATTTTTCGATTTGATTTGATTTTCCTGCACAATTGGGTGTTTTTTTACAAACATCCTGGTGAGTTTATTTTATAGCCTCTTCACCCCCTTGCCCTCTCCTACCCACACTGGTGCTGTGGTGTAAACACAATAAACAAACAAAAAAGACTTTTCCTCTCTCTGTTAAATCCTAGCTCACGTTCACCAGCTCTGGCAAGATACAAATTTCAAATCTGACACATTGTAATCACAAAACAGAAAATAAAATTATTTTTTTACCTTTTGTTGTCTGATCATTTTTCAAATCATATTGGTCCCAGGCTCTGCAACAAACAACTTCTGATAACTTGCTTGCCAAGGTCTCTTGCCCATTTGTTGTTTTCTTCTTTCTCCGTGGTAACCATCCATCTTCCAATTCTGTCCTCCCCTTCCATTTCCCTTCCCTCCCCTAGAGGTCTGGTATCTTTCCTTTTTCCACCTCTATTCCCGTAGCTGCAGCGATGGACCCCACCATACCCAGATTCACCATCTCTCCTTTTCTCAACTACCCTTTCATCTAGCATCTCTCCCTCCTTCCCCACTAGCTCTCCCATTCTCTTTCTAGCTACCCTCCTATCTAGTATCTCTATCCCCCCCACACACCATCCCTTGTGTCCAACTTCTCTCCCTTTCTGTTCCTTTCCTCCCTAAATTCCATTGTCCACCATCTCTCTCCCTCTCCTGTTTTTAGAACCATTATTTCTTCTATCCCTCCCCCCATCTCCCCTCTCCATGATCTCCCCTAAGTCCATCTCTCCCTCCACCATCCACCAAGTTCATTTCTCCCATCCATCTTCTCTCCATCTCTCCCTCTCCAGTCCACCAACTCCCCCAAGTCCATCTCCGCTCCATGATCGCCCTCAAGTCCATCTCCCCCCTCCACCAAGTTCATTTCTCCCATATATCTTCTCTCCATCTCTCCCTCTCCAGTCCACCAACTCCCCCAAGTCTATCTCCGCTCCATGATCGCCCTCAAGTCCATCTCCCCCCTCCACCAAGTTCATTTCTCCCATCCATCTTCTCTCTATCTCTCCTCCAGTCCACCAACTCCCCCAAGTCCATCTCCCCTCTCCCTCCATCTCCCTTTATTTTGACGTTATAACGTGTTGTTGGTAGTTATTTAGCAATCCATTCCTGCCACCACTCCTTGCGTCTTCTCAGTGAAAACTTCCTGTTTCCGCTTGGGTGGCCGAATGGAGAGAAGATGCCCGGAGTAGCAGCAGGGTAGTGAATTGCATTCACTACCGCCGCTTTTGTCTGGCCAGGGAGGAGAGGAGAAATACTAACGCCCAGGAAGGAGAGAGCCTTGCTGCCGCCGATCTGCATGCAGAGACCCTTTCGGGATTTCCTTCTGCCATCGGAGTCTTTGCTTCGATGTAGCTTCTGGTTTTGCAATTCCTCAATTCCTCATCCTATTTTAGTTTTAGAAAATCAGTAAAAATGAAACTGTTTAATCAATTTGTAATCTAAGAAATTTATAGTTTTTACTTCTTCTATTCTGTATGCTTGTATTTGATGACTTTACATTGTAACTTTTCTCTGATTGTCCAGCACCTCTTATTGTAAACCACCTCGAACTATTATGGCTTTGGCGGTATATAAGAATAAAATTATTATTATTATTAAGCACCTAACTGCTGGGTTACCCCATTTTGGCACTTACCTTTCATTTGAACACCAAAAGGTAGGCATACGCTATAGAATTTGGGGGGGTAAAATTCTAAAGTCTACCCATAGATAGCTAAAGAATTTTCAGGCAAATCCAATTTGTCTAAATATCTTGGGGTTTCTTTTACAAAGCTGCGCTAATGAGTCCTTCATGACAAATGTGATGAAGCCCACAGGTTATGAATGGGCTTTCTTGCATTTGCCTTGCGGGAATTGCTATTGCAGCTTTGTAAAAGGAGCCCTTGGTAATCATAAGAACATAAGAATTGCTGCTGCTGGGTCAGACCAGCGGTCCATCGTGCCCAGCAGTACGCTCACGCAGAGGCCCTTAGGTCAAATACCAGTGCCCTATTTGAGTCTAGCCTTACTTGCGTATGTTCTGGTCCAGCAGGAACTTATCTAACCTTTTTCTTGAATCCCTGGAAGGTGCTTTCCTCTATAACAGCCTCTGGAAGAGCATTCTAGATTTCTGCCACTCTCTGGGTGAAGAAGAACTTCCTTATATTTGTACGGAATCTATCCCCTTTTAACTTTAGCGATTGCTAACTCATTTATTTGGATTTAATTACATCTCTTTGATTAGTAGTAATATCCCTATGCACAGAAGGCTTACAATCTAATTTAGTAGCTGAGGCAACAGAGGGTTCAGTAACTTGCCCAAGATCAGTAGCATTTGAACTGGGCTTCCCTTATTGTCATCCCAGTGCTCTGACCACTAGACAGCTACTCCATTCCACTCTAGATAGGGATCCCATGGTTTATACCAACAAAATAAAAGCAACCTATTTGTTCATATTCCCTTGTATCCTAATTGCTTGAATGTTTAATGAGACATATTTTTAAAAGTTATGGCTTTGTTAATTAAGAGTAATGCATAATTAATATTTTCCATTTTTTTTTCTGTTTATAAGGGCCCTGTTTACAAGATAGCTTGGAATCCATTTTGTCATGATGTATTTTTAAGCTGTTCTGCAGACTGGAATATTTATTTGTGGCGTCAGGATATACTAAAACCAATACTAAGCTTTTCTGCCAGTACTGAAGCTGTGCATGATATCATGTGGTCTCCGACATCAGCTTTAGTATTTGGAGCAGTAAATGACAGTAGAGTGGAAATTTGGGACCTTAGTGTGAATATGTAAGTATATCATTTTCAAACACAGAAGAATGCTATACTGTGATTGCATTGGAAAATTTGGTAAACTTGAGCTACAGTGTATAACATTTTCTGTATTTCTCATAGCATAATCTTTTGTTAACCGCAGTGAACTTATGGCTATGTGTTCTAGAATTCTCTTGTTACGTTATGTTATGTAGGGCAATTCTATAACAGGGGAACCCTAAGTAGGCACGTATTATATAAAGAAAAGTAGGCACCCTCTTTCCTTTAGAGAATACTAGCAAACAGGTTATATCCACACTTCTAATATAAAAGCATAAGCACCTACCCCCAAATTCTAAACGTAAGCACCTACATTGGCACACCTAGGAGATGTAGGCATTTAATTTATTTATAGGCTAAATCAATTGGCATTTAATTCATAATTAGAAGAATACAAAATGGAGCAGAGAAGGCCAGACCTTCAAGCTGAAAAATGTATGTTAATGACAACCATATAGGGTGGAATCTAAAAAATGGACCCAACACGGACTGTGTTTCGGCTAACAAGCCTGCATCAGGAGCCCTAAAAAAACAATAAATAGGAATACAATAAATAATACCAAATAGATAATAAACATTAAAGTATAAGACATTGGACCCTAAAATAGCACATTAAAAAGACCAAAAGGTGTACATAAATATACAGTACTAGTCTTTAGGCCCGTTACATTAAAGGGTGCTAGAATAGATGTGTGTCTTTGTGTTTCTTTTTTTCATTTTCTCTCCTTGGCTGCTTTCTGTCTGTCTTTCTTTCTTTCTGTCTCTCTTCCTCCTGCTGTCTGTCTTTCTTTCTGTGTCTCTTTCCTTGACTGTCCAGTCCTTCTCCCTTCATTTTACCTCCCCCCTGCCCAGCAGCACCTGTTCCTCTCTTCCCCTGTCCAGCAGTAGGGCTCCCTTCTTGTTACTCCCCTCAGCCTGTTACATTAATGGGTGCTAGAGTAATGTCTGTCTGTTGTTTTTTTTTATTTTTCTCTCTCTCCTTGGACGCTGTCTGTAATTCTTTCGGTCTTTCTCCTTGGCCCCCTGTCTGTCTATCTTTATTTCTAACTCTATCCTCTTCCCTCACATGTGCCTTTTTTTCTTTCTCCTCCCCACTTCCTTCCAAGTCTGCTCCCCCTATCCCTCAGATTTCCATTCAGCAGCTGTCCCTCCTCTCCCCCACACTTCCATTCATTGTCTGTCTCCCTCTCTCTACCCCTTCTATCTACTGTTCACCCTCTGTCTTGCCCCTTCCATTCACTGCCCTCTCTTCTCTTTCCATCCAGTGTCTGCCCTCTCTCTCTCTGTTTCATATGGCATCTCCTCCTTCCTTCCATCTCTTCTTCCCTCCAAGTCATTCTCTCCCCCTCTGTTCCCTTAGAAGAGTAATAAATCTTGTTTCATTGTGCTCTGGCTTGCCTCAGACCTGCAATTACCTCAAGGTGACATCACACGCTGCCGGTTACTTCAACACCAATAGTGCAAAGTACTTGCTTGGATTAGTAATTCCTCCTAGTTCTCTCTCTCTCTGAACTCATATCCTTGGACAAACTATTTTTTTTATATCTTTTTCACTTCAGCATTGTCTTCACATATCTGCAAGCCATAGCTTTAGCCCTTCCTCTCTGGCGGGTCCTGTGTTCATGAAAACAGGAAGTAGGCAGGACCCGCCAGAGAGGAAGGGCTGAAGCCGGCAACAGCAGTGAATTTTAAACACTGCTGCTGCCCGAAGAAGCCAGGCCTTAACTGCAGCCGGCAATGCTGGTGGGAGTGGAGGGTTTTCAAATGTTCAGCGGCGGCGGTGCTGGGGAGGGTTGAAAAGCCATCGGTCGTGAAGTATGCCGCCTGCATACTTTATGGCCGACGGCTTTTCACGACTTTAAAAGAAGTGGGACCATTGGACGATGGAGACAGAAAGGGAGTTGTAAAAGAAGAGAAAGAGATAGCTGACAGGTTAAATGTAATGTAATGTAATGTAATTTATTTCTTATATACCGCTACATCCGTTAGGTTCTAAGCGGTTTACAGAAAATATACATTAAGATTAGAAATAAGAAAGGTACTTGAAAAATTCCCTTACTGTCCCGAAGGCTCACAATCTAACTAAAGTACCTGGAGGGTAATAGAGAAGTGAAAAGTAGAGTTAGAGGAAAAATAAAAATAAAATAAACATTTTAACAAGACAGCATTGATCTAAATACTTTGGAAGGTAGAAGAGAGGAGAGAAAGGAATAGAAGCATGATGAAGTGATGAAGTGGAGCAAGTAAGTTTAGTAGGAGCGATTGACGTTTCCAGAAAGGGCTTCTTCAGGGAAGAGACTTGGCCGACAGTCCCAGGATGCCTATGTCTCCTCCCCTGAGATGTTCTCCCATCCATGCATTCCCTCCCAGACACACTGCCCGTGTCCCGGCTAAATGAGTTCTTCACGTCAGTATTCACGATGGAGAATATAACCACCATTCCAGAACCCGAGGAGATCGTAATAGGAGACCAAGACGATAAGCTGGTCTATTTAGAGGTAAGCCAAGAGGATGTACTCAAGCAGATTGACAGACTAAAGAGCGACAAATCGCCGGGTCCGGATGGCATTCACCCAAGGGTACTCAAGGAACTAAAAGACGTAATAGCGGAGCCACTTCGACAGATATGCAACCTATCCTTAAAAACCGGAGAGATCCCGGAGGATTTGAAAATAGCAAATGTCACGCCCATCTTCAAGAAGGGCGCAAGGGGGGACCCGGGAAACTACAGGCCGGTGAGCCTGACCTCAGTCCCGGGAAAGATGATGGAGGCACTGATTAAAGACAGCATCTGTGAACACATCGAAAAAAATGGGCAGCTAAAACCGAGTCAACATGGCTTCTGTAAGGGTAGGTCATGCCTCACAAACTTATTGTACTTCTTTGAGGGAGTGAACAGCCAGGTGGATAAAGGGGAATCTATAGACATCATTTACCTTGACTTCCAAAAAGCCTTCGACAAGGTGCCACACGAGAGACTGCTTAAAAAGATATGGAACCACGGGGTACAAGGGGAGGTCCACCGATGGATCAAAAACTGGCTGGCAAACAGGAAGCAGAGGGTTGGCGTAAAGGGACACTACTCAGACTGGAAAGGGGTCACGAGCGGAGTTCCGCAAGGGTCGGTGCTGGGACCGCTCTTGTTCAATATCTACATAAATGATCTAGAGGCGGGAACTAAGTGTGAAGTCATTAAATTTGCAGATGACACCAAACTATACAGCAGGGCTCAAACCAAGGAAGACTGCGAGGATCTCCAAAAGGATCTAACACAGCTGGAAAAGTGGGCCGAAAAGTGGCAGATGAGCTTCAACGTGGGAAAATGCAAGGTCATGCACGTGGGGAAAAAGAACCCGATGTTCACATACAAAATGGGGGGAACACCACTAGGGGTTAGTAACCTGGAGAGAGACCTGGGAGTGATGGTAGACGCAACACTGAAGGCATCGGCGCAATGCGCCACAGCCTCTAGGAAAGCAAACAGAATGCTGGGTATCATTAAGAAGGGTATTACGACCAGGACGAAGGAAGTCATCATGCCGCTGTATCGTGCAATGGTACGGCCGCATCTGGAGTACTGTGTCCAGTACTGGTCGCCGTACCTCAAGAAAGACATGGCGGTACTTGAGGGAGTACAAAGAAGAGCAACCAAACTGATAAAGGGAATGGAAAATCTCCCATATACCGACAGATTGAAGCAGTTGGGACTTTTCTCCCTGGAGAAGCGAAGACTTAGAGGAGACATGATAGAAACCTTCAAGATCCTGAAGGGCATAGAAAAAATAGACAGGGGCAGATTTTTCAAATTAAGGGGCGCCACAAGTACAAGGGGGCACTCGGAGAAATTGAAAGGGGACAGGTTTAGAACAAACGCTAGGAAGTTCTTTTTCACTCAGAGGGTGGTGGATACATGGAACGCGCTTCCAGAGGCTGTTGTAGACAAGAAAACATTAAATGGTTTCAAAGAAGGTTTGGATAGATTCCTAGAAGAAAAAGGGATTGGGGGGTATAGATAGGTATAGACCATTGCTCAGGCAATGGGCCTGATGGGCCGCCGCGGGTGCGGACCGCTGAGCAGGATGGACCTATGGTCTGCCTCAGCGGAGGCAACTTCTTATGTTCTTATGTTCTTAAAAACTTAGCGGCGTAGTCTTTTGGTGCCATATCCCCTTCCTGCGTTCTATCCGCCTCCAGCGGCTCCTCTCACGACCACCCACTGCGTCGGAAGCCTTCTCCGACGCAGGTGCGGCTCACCCTTACCGCGCTATCTGCCTGCCCCGGAAGTGTTAATTTTGGTTGTTTCGTCGCCGACTCGGGCTCGGGGCCTTGCGCTGTTGGAGGAGCGGAGCGGGCTTCTGGAGGCGATCGGGAAGACTGACTGCGAGGTCCTCAGTATGCGACTGGAGGTGCACTGGTAAATAGGAAGACGTCGGGAAGGGGTGGGCAGCAGACAATGCGGTTCTCCAAAGTCCCGATCCTTTCCCGAAGCTGGAGAGGGGCGGGAAAAGCTCACGATTGCCTCTTTTTTCGCTCTCTCCTGGGCCTGCTCTCCTACCCCTAAGTACCAACTCCTCACTCCCCGCCATCTAGCACATGCGCCACATCGCGACAGATCAGCGCGAGGTGGAGAGCAGGTGGTGACGTAAAACATGCGCAGTCGTGTTTCCGCGACAGATCAGGGAACACGACTTTTGAGTGCGCATCCGCGGCCTAGCATTTTATTATATTAGATACTATACAGTATTTATAATGAAAAGTTATATACTGTCTAAACATAAAAACAGAGTTAAGGGATTTCTGCTAGTGTAATCAATTAACCCCCCCCCCCCTTTACAAAAAAGCAGCAGTTTTTAGCGCAGGCCAGTGCGCTGAATGCTCTGTGCTGCTCCCCGACACTCATAGACTTCCTACAAGCATTGGGAGCAACGCAGAGTATTCAGCATGCTGGCCTGCGCTAGAAACCACCTCCACGGTTTTGTGAAAAGGGGGGGGGGGTAGGTGCTTTAACAGCAGGCAGGTATTTGTTTTGGAATTATTCATTGTGCCAACAATCTTATGATGGTACTGCCCATAATGAACTTTCTTAAGAGGGCTCATGCTGCTTTTTTATGTTTGTCTGGTTCTACTGTTCCCCGAGACAAAATGAGCAGACAGATAAAGAAATGTTTTCAGAGATTAGGAAAGCTGGAAAAATGGGCAACAGTATAATAATGGGTGATTTCAATGGGTCCTGCAGTGAAGATGCCTAAGTTTTGCTTGTCCTGCATGTTTATTCTTATTTGGGGATTTCGGCATGAGAGGCATGATATGACTGGCAGCTAAGTTTCTGCTTTTTTGTTTTTCATGCACTTTGTTTGAACTGTGCCTATATGTGCCTATATTGAACTGTGCCTATATTGAAATTGCTCTGCAATTTCCAAGAAGCTGTGATTCTACAGTTCCTATGTTGGGGATTGCTACTGCTGCCACACGATTCAGCGATTCTTTTGGATACGACTTATGAAAATGGAGCCTGTTTGTAAGAAAGTGGAGTTTTTTGAGCCCATGAAGCCGAACTGAGGCTTCTTTATCAACCTTGCCAGACCGGTACAGCTTCAGCTTACTCATGGGTATATATCTCATCATGACCAGCAGGTAGAGACTGAGACAAAACTTTGGAATAGCATATAATAGCTGACCCTCTCTATATTCCTTCAGTCTTCTCTCAGTCTCAGCAGGTATAAGTGAGTTGTACCCATCTCCCTTGGTTAGGGCTGTTGGATTTTGTTTAGGGCTCCTGGTCCCTTTTTGTTGCCAGAATGAGCTTGGGTGGACCTTGTTTGGGGGTCCGTCCGACTTACCTCACCAGCTTTTTGTGGAGGTGCCTCAGCTGGCAGCCTGGCCCCTAATTAAATAAAAATGTAAAAAAAGAAATATGACAAAGATTGATTCAATTAAATAATTGTATGGAAAGGGAGGGGAGAAGAAGGGTTTAGATATATATACCTTTGTTATGATCTTGATAGATTTATCAAGTGATGTTAGTAAATCTATGTATTACTTATATTGTACACTTGTTGAAAGTTTAAAAATGAATAAAGAATTATAAAAAAAAAAAAGAGCTGTGGAGTCTATTCTGACAGAAAAAAAATCCTGAGGCTGTGCCAGTCTGAAGGGCTCTTTCCCTTTAAATTTATTGTCCATTAATGTATTTCTCACCTAACCGGCACTTTTATTTAGCTAGGTTGCATCTGGAGCAATAAGCACTTTTGTAAGGGAAAAAGTGCTCATTGTAATCCAGCTGTGAGGCACTTGCGGCAGGCCTGTTCATGAGAGGCAGGCCGCTGCGAAGGGAAGCCTCGTCGGCATCGGGTGCTGGTAGCCAGGGATCCCCTTCGGGAGTACCTCGCGGCCGGTAGCTGTTAGTGGGGAAGCCTTGGCTTCCCCGCCGCCCACACGGGAGCTTTTCCAGCCATCCGATGGTCAGGCAGAAAGGATTCCCTTACTGCAGCAGTGGCTGGGGACTCCCTTAACAGCTGATGCCAGTTTTTCTCCTTTAGTGGGTGGGGCGGTTTAGGCCTTTTAGCCGCTGAAGGTCTCTGGAGCTTATTTTTTGGGTGGTTCAGCTCCATTTTTGGTGGGAAGCACCTCTATTTTAGTCTAGCCTCGGGTGACTTGTTCCTGTTTGGTGACACAGGCAACAGGTTGGTTTGCTGGGACTCCTGCTGTGGCATGAGAAAAGTTTCAAAAATGGTACACGAAAGAGAAGGTGGAGCTATTTAGTGCTCCAAATGTGGTGGTGCTAGCTTTCCTCCAAGCAAGTCTCGACAAAGGCCTCGCAGTGGCGTCACCCAGAGTCCAAGTGGCAGGCCTCTTGTGCTTCAGAGCCTGTGGATGCAAAGCTTCCCTGGCTTCTTATCCAGACATAGCCAGATTTCTAAAAGGAGCACTAAGGCTCAGACCACCGGTACCTTAATGTAGTTTTGCATGGCCTCAGGCTCCATATGAACATATTCAGGAAATGTCCTTGTTGGATTTTACCTTCAAGACCATGTTCCTCATGGCCATTTCATCAGCGAGACAAGTCTCAGAGTTACAGGCCCTGTCATGCAAGGAACCCTTCCTCAAGATCACGGAGGTTGCAGTTTCCTTTGCACACAGTCCCGTCCTTTTTGCTGAAGGTTGTTTCATCATTTCATATCTAAACTAAACTAAACCTTAGGTTTGTATACCGCATCATCTCCACAAGCGTAGAGCTCGGCACGGTTTACAGGGTTAGGTTGAAAAGGAGCTACAATAAAGAGGTAAAATTACCAGTGTTTCAGACCACAGGATCAAAGAAAAAGACCAGATTCCAAGAAAGCTGGATGTGAGGAGAGTTCTCCTATGTTATCTAGAAGTCACCAATGAGTTCCAGCTATCGGACCATCTATTTGTGCTCACCAGTCAGGCTAGACACGGTAGACCGGCTTCTAAGGTAACCATTTCAAGATGGATACGAATGGCCATCTCATCAGCATATATTGCCTGTGGCAAGCAATTACCGGTCTCCTTGAAAGTGCATTACACAAGAAGCGTAGCTTCTTCGTGGGTGGAAGCTCAGATGATTTCACCTGGAGAGATTTGTAGAGCAGTGACCTGGTCCACTCTGCACACATTCTCCAAGTAAGTTCGATAGGGTGGATGTGACAGCACAGGAGGACACCGTCTTTGCGTGCTCATATTTACGAACAGGTGCAGAGGTCCCACCCTAGGTTTCTGGGACTGCTTTTGTATGTCTCTACTGTCCAGAATGATATACTTATTGCAATAAGAGATTAGGTTCTTACATTGCTAATATCTTTTCTAGTAGATAGATGTGTCATTCTGGATTCCTGCCCTGTCGGTTATTTACTCTACCTGCCTACTGTCTCAATCAGGATGTCCGAGTCAAAAATGAGATTTTGATGTCAGACTTCAAGGGTATGAAGAATAATCTATGTAACACATTGGAGGAATGTTTGAGCTCTACAAATGTTCTGATTGGTATGGTTGTTTCAATGTTTTGATTGTTCATTTAAAATATTTAATATGTTTGTCATACTTTCAGAGCAGAACAAATTTGTAGTTCAGGGAGTCCCCCAGTACCCCTCCTTCTTACATATGTGTTCTTGTATAGGGCTATCGCCTGCTTTGGTAGAAACTGAAGGGGGCAGCAGAGCCCTATGGAGAAGGAGGAGAAGTTGAAAACCTAGAATGGATTCCTTCTGCTTGGCTTGTGAGCATGGGGAGAATAATACCCTGCTGTCCAGCATGACATACCTGTCTACTAGAAAGGATAATAGCAAGGTCAGAACCTAGGCCCAGATGCACTAAAACAAGCAATTATCGCTAAACCTATTTTAACAGCTTTAATAATAATTGCATTTGCCAACCTGATGCAGAAAACAGCTCACTGCATGGTTTTCTGCACAATCGCTCATTGCACAATCCCATGCAAATAAGCTCATTAATATGCTATGTAAACTAGTAGAGCGATTGATGCTCTAACATGGCTTCCCGATGCAATAAAAAAGTGATTGATTTTACCGATCCCAAAAAAGCGACTGGTCAAGACCAGTCGCTTACCTGTCTAACCTTTATTTTTAATGGGCCCAGATTCTGTGCATGTTAGACATGCAAAAAATCTTCCCCATTAAAAAAAAAATCACTCACCCCACCCCGCGCTGATGATGGTCCTCCCTGACGAACCAGCACTGTGAACTGAACCCATCCCCACAGCAGCGAAAATGGAAGGAGGAATGTCCACTTACTTCTGCCATGCTGAACCCCCCCAGTGAAAGAAAATTGGCAGAAGGGATGCTCACTCGGCAACTCCATCCCCCTCCCCTGTGGTAGCAAAAACAGCAGGAGGAATGCCCACTTCCCCCTACCATGCTGAACCCCTCATGAAAGAAAATTGGCAGTAGAGATGCCTACTCCCTCCTGCCATGGCGACTCCCCCCTCCTTCCTCGGCAGCAACAAAATGGCAGGTAGGATGCTCACTCCCTCCTGCCACCGAAGGCCCACTCCTATACCAGGCACCCCGAAACATCCCCTACTCTCCCCCTTCCCCCATGAAAAAAAAGGCAGGAGAGATGCCCACTCACTCCTGCAACCGGAGGTCACACAAAACCTCACCCCTGAATCCTCCCCTATCTTTTCAGAGAAGTTGGAGTAGGAGGGAAGCTCAGTCCGTCCCGTTCCTAGGCCCACCAGTCCAAAATGGTGGGCTTTTTCCTCCCCTTGGGAGGGGCCTTAGGCGTCTGAGCCAATCAAAGCTTCTCCCTCTGTATCCCTGCCATTTTTGTGTTGCACGGGGGAGGGGGGGGTGAATGGCAGGAGGGATTGGGCATCTCTCCTGCTGATTTTCACCAACATGCGGGGAGTGGGGAGGGATTCCCACTGCCACGGTCATTGGAGAGGGCTGTCATCTGTGGTGGCATTGGGGCTTTTTTTCTTTTTTTTTTAAAATGGGGTGTGGCTTGGAGCGCGCACGATATGGCAGCTTAACCGCAGCGCTCCTCGTATCCAGGCAACAAACGGAAAAAAATAAAACTTTCACTTTGTCTGTTCGATATAAAAATAACATAAAACAACGTCGGAAATGGCAAGTATGAAGCAGGGAAAATCTGAAAAGCCTTCAACATCGGGTATATCAGCAAAAAGAACAAAAGTAACTCCCCTGTCACCATCGAGTGTGCCGTTCCCGATGGAAGCTGAAGAACTCACTGAAAAGTCCGATATTATGACTGAACTGTTCAAAATAAAACTGATGCTGACTGAAAATGCTAATAAAATCTCTGAAGTTAAAGAAGAACTTCTCAACATGAAACAAGAGATTCAAACCGAAAGACAGAGAATGGCAGTGATGGAAGAAAAAATGGAGCAATTTGAATCCTTCACACAAGAGTATGATAAAGTTAAAAAAGAAGTAGCAGCTTTAAAAAATCAATTGGTGGATATGGAAAACCGAGGAAAAAGAAAGAACATCAGAATTTTAGGTCTGGCTGAAAATATTGAAGGGGGAGATCCTGTACAATTCTTGGAAAATCTTTTACCTAAACTGCTACAGCTCAATTCAAAATGGCCGTTAGAGATAGAAAGAGCCCACAGAATCCCCATAAGAAAGCCAGTAAACCAGGCTGCTCCAAGACCTTTGATATTCAAGGTATTAAGGTACCAACATGCTCAGGAAATATTAAAAATGGCAAAAGCAAATAAAAACTTAAATTATAAAGGATCAAAACTGATTTTAGTTCCTGATTTTGCTAAATATACTGCAAATATAAGAAAACAATTCCTCACATTCAGACAGCAGTTAAAAGAAAAAGGCTACATATATGGAATATATTATCCGTCCACTATGAGAGTATCCAGTGGAAATAAATCCATATATTTTCAAGATCCTGCAAAACTGAAAGAATTTTTGACACAAGAAGAACCTATGTTTACATAAAAAACAGAATAAAAGGAACAATTCAGCTGAAGAAAGAAGAAAGAAGAAAGAAGATGGAAAAAAGGGAAAAATAAAGAAGATTATTAATAAAAAAAAAAAAATAAATAAGACATAAGAAATGTTTACTAACTGAAAAGATATTTTATTGATATATTGGATGCAATAATATAAAATTATTTTATCAAATTAATTATTAATAAAATATTTGCATCCACATTCATTAATACTAGTGGAAAAAAAAAAAAAAAAAAAAATTTTAATTATTAAAATATAAATTAATTATAAAATTAAATTATTTATATAAAATATATATTTTAATTAGAATAGAGAGTTTATTCAACTATTTAAGCATATTAACTTATTATGATTAATGAATAATGAAAATGATTTACAATGAATTTATTATTAATATTATTGAAAGGAAAATTTGTTATATTGAGAATAAGACTTAAAAATGAAATATATTAATTTATTATAAAAACAATATTTTAATTCTATGTAAGAAAATTGTAATTTTATGAAATATATATAAGATAAGAATTTGATTTATTGAAGGGATTAATTAATAAAATAGGTGTCTATTATAAAATTTATATTTTATTCAATTATTTAGTCATATTAACTTATTATGAAAAAATAAGGAATTGATTAATTGATTGGTAGATAATTAATAAAATAGGAGTTCATTATAAAATTTATTTATTGATATAAAATGTATATTTTATTCAAGTATTCATTCAAATTAATTCATTATGAAGATGATCTATGAAAATGATTGAAATGCATTTATTATTAATATTAATATTTTTATAAAAATGGGTATATTTAATTTACATGATGAATAATAGATATATAGAGAATAAGAGCTATATTTGTAATATGTTTATTTATTAAGAGTATTATATTACATGTATGCATGATATTGAATTTAATTTTATGAATCAACTATATATAATTCTTAGTAATTTTATAAAATTTATAGATTAAATGGATATAATTTTCAATTATATAAGGGTGGAAGTATAAAGAATGTATTGAATTTAGAGATATGTTTTTAAATAATATAATGAATTATTAGTTGCCTGGAGATGGAGATTTAGGTTTTGCATGACCAATGCGTGTTCCAGATCAGAATATGATAATGGGTGGGGGGGGGAGGGAAAATAATGGGTGGGATAGGGGATAAATTTTTATTGAATGTGCTAGGATCTAATCTTATAAATTATCATAGAATATTGGTTAAAACATAATTATTAATTAGATGGATATAAAAATGTATTCGCTGAATGTCAATGGTTTAAATCATCCTATTAAGAAGAAGAAATTATTATCGTTCCTTAAAAATCAAAATGTGGACATTTACTTCATTCAAGAGACGCATCTTTCGGAAATTGAATCAAAAAAATTATCTGGAGGTTGGATTTCTAAATGTTTATTTGCACCGGCTTTAAAGAAAAAAGCTGGAGTGGCTGTTCTGATAAACAAAAAATGTAATGCAGATTTTAAATTAATCAATTATGATCCCTTAGGTAGATGGGTACATATCGAAATGGTTCTGGGAAATACAACCCTGAATTTATTCAATTTATATGCTCCTAATACGAATCAAATGGAGTTTTTTAAACAAATTCAACAATTACTTTTACCACTGGCTACATCTAATTTAATAGTAGCAGGGGATTTCAATGCTGTAATGGATCCGATTTTGGATAAAAAACCAAGTAAAGTTATGAAATCATTAGGCTTAGATAATTTGATACTATCTTGTGATTTAGTAGATATATGGCGAATTCTTCATTTTAATGAACAGGAATTTTCTTTTTGTTCTCAGGTCCATAAATCCTTTTCACGAATTGATTATATATTTGTTTCCAATAATATAGCGCAGCGTGTATTAAAAGCAGTAATTGATCCCATTATAATTTCAGATCATGCTGGTGTGTGGATTAATCTTCAAAATTATGATGTTGAAAACTTTGATTCAATTTGGAGATTTAATAATGATTTACTAACGGATTCAAAATTTCTTGAAGATTTTAAAATAAAAATGCAAGAATTCTTTCAATTTAATGAATCAGATACTATTAATGCTGAGATCTTATGGGATGCTTTTAAAGCAACTATGAGAGGAAATATTATTTCATATTCAACATTTATTAATAAACAAAAAAAAAACAATTTCTTGAGATGGGAAAGCAAATTAAATTATTAGAAAATAAATTAATTGAGAAATGGGAAAATAATACATTACAAGAATTATTAAAATTAAAAGTTAAATATAATGAGATTTCTTCTCAAATTGTGAGGAAAGACATTTTCAATAAACAAGTACAATATTATGGAAATTCAAATAAAGCGGGGAAATTATTAGCAAATTTTCTTAAAGTAAAGAAAAGAAAATCTAAGATTATTGCAATTAAAGATACACAAGGTAACACACATACCAACACAAAAGATATTATAACACAATTTCTTGATTTTTACAAAGAATTATATACTTCTAATTCTTATAAAAATAAAGAACAAGACGGATTAACTTTTTTAAATTCATTTATTGGACCAAATATTCCAGATCATATAAAAGGAAGTTTAGAAGAACCTATATCTTTAAAAGAATTAGAAACAGCATTGAAGTCTCTTAGAGTTGGATCCGCTCCAGGTGGAGATGGGTATACTGTTGAATTTTATAAATTTTTCCAAAATATCATATTACCACATCTGTTAAACTTGTATCAATATCAAATAAAGAATGAAAATATTTCTGGTACTATGGCAGAATCGATAATTATAGTCTTACCAAAACCAAACAAAGATCCTACTCTGGTTTCAAATTACAGGCCTATTTCATTATTGAATGTGGATAATAAATTAATGGCTAAAGTATTAGCATTAAGATTGGCAAAAGCTCTTCCTTTCATTATTGATGTACATCAAACAGGATTTATTGCTAAAAGACATTCATCAAATAATACTAGATTAGCATTCCACTCATTAAATTTAGCAAAAAATATAAATGATCCAGCTTTTTTAATATCTTTAGATGCAGAAAAAGCCTTTGATAGAGTGGAATGGAATTTTATATACCAAGCTTTACAATGGTTTGGTATAGGATCCGGTTTTATTAAAATGATTCAGACATTGTATAGCTCTCCTGGAGCAAGATTATATATTAACAATAATTTATCAAATAGATTTAACTTGCATAGGGGAGTTAGACAAGGATGCCCTCTGTCTCCTTTACTTTTTGATATTGTCCTAGAACCTTTATTAATTGCAATAAACAAAACTAGGGAGATAAAGGGAATATCATTTACCAGTTTTGAATTTAAATTATCTGCATATGCAGATGATATATTATTATATTTAAGAGAACCGGAAACTACTATTCCATGTATACTTAATTTAATAGAAAAATATGGTACTTTTTCTGGATATAAAATCAATTGGAACAAATCTGAAATTCTCCCAATTAATGTTCATTGTACCAAAGGATTATTTGATCCATATTCATTTATTTGGAAAGAAGATGGAATTAAATACTTAGGAATTATGATCAAAAATACAATTGAAGATACAGTCAAAGAGAATGAAAAACTTTTATTAAAAAAAATAACAGAAATGTGTGAGCAATGGAATCCGTTACATCTTTCTTGGTGGGGAAGAATTCAAACAATTAAAATGATGGTATTGCCTGTGGTTTGTTACCAAATGAGTATGATTCCAATATTTTTTCAGGGGTCATTTTATAAAAAACTTAACAATATTCTTACAAAATTTGTTTGGTGTGGGAAAAGACCAAGAATCGCTTTAGTATCATTACAAAGACCAATTATGGAAGGGGGGGTAAATTTTCCAAATTTTTATAGGTATCATCAAGCCTATATTTTAAGACAGGGTATGTATTGGATCCTCCCAGATCTTTTAGAAAATGTACCAGATTGGCTGTATTTAGAATGGCGGCTCCTGTTCCCTTTATATCCAGAACAGTTAATAACTATAACAATGCCTAAAAGATACAAAGACCACAGAATTTTATTTGATACTTGGAAAACATTGAGATACATCAGTAATCTGTCACCAGAACCTATTGCTAAATCTCTAAATCAATCAATATGGGTAAACTCCAGGATCAGAATTGGCGGATTTAAAATCGTCTGGAAACAATGGATAAATGCAGGAATACGAACATTGAATGATGTCATTTCAGAAGGTTCACTGCTTAGTTTTTCACAATTGCAAAATAAATTTGGATTAAATAAAACACAATATTTTAAATGGATGCAATTGAAGCAGGCCATTCAGGTAGGGTTCCCTGAATGGAAAAATCTTAATAATCAATATAGTCTACAGGTTCTATGTTTCCAGGCGGATTTTTTGGGTCACCAAGCCGCAAAATGGTACAAATTGATATACGGATTTTTAAATAAAAAAAAGAAAACAGGTCTTAGGGATATTTGGAGTATTGAGATTGGTCAGACAATTTCTGAGTCTCAATGGCCACGATTCTGGTCCTGGAGATTAAGATTAACAAAGTCAGCATCTATGAATCAAACATGGTTGTTCTTATTACATAGAGTGTTCTGGACCCCAACGCGCCTGCAAAAGATAGATAGTACTAGATCTAATAGATGCTGGCATTGTAAATTGGAAGTAGGGACGTTAGATCATTTAATTTTTTTCTGTCCCTGTGTAAACGCATTTTGGAATTCAATTTGGCCCCAAATTAATAAGTTACTAGAGAATTATGTAGGACTCTCATATGATACCATATTATTTGGCACTGCAATGAGAACTAAGAGTCCGATTTCAGCAAATAATAACAAGCTATTATTAATATTGACAGGAGTCGCCATGCAACAAATTACTCAAAATTGGAAAGATTATACCAAATTAAATTATACGTTCTGGTGGAATTCTGTCTGTCATATTTATAAAATGGAAAAAGTATTAGCGTTACAACAAGGGAATCTTCTTAATTTCAAGAAAATTTGGCAACCATTGACTAATTATTCTAATGATTAGATTTCTTAGCACATTGATAAAAATTATATATGACTGGGGTGGGATTTGATTAATTATTGGAAACATGTTATATAAAAAGGGGGAGGGAATTATATTTTTATGTTAAAGTATAATCTTTACCATATTATATTTTAAAAGCTATGATTTATTAATGATAATATACTAGATATGTAATATATTAATTATATTTACTATGATTCAGATGTTGTAAGAATGGAAAATCTATAAATAAAAATTTAAAAAAAAAAAGAAAATAACAGTAATACAAAAAAAAAAAAAAAAATAAATGGGGCAGATGTGCATGTGTAAAACGCACAGCATCTGTGCCCATTTAAAAAAAAAAAAAAAGATTTCCTGCCCTGAACAACTGAGTGGCAGAAGGCTGCTTTTGGGGCTTACCCTGCCGGCTGTGCGCATATGTGAGTCACTTTCACAGCGATCAATTGGACGGCAGAGTTGAGGATTATGACGAGCATCTGATGAATCATTTGAATGCAAACTTTTTAGTGCATCAATAGCTCTTTCTGAATCGACCAAAAGATCGGAGCAGACCCACACGGTCTTACCAATTCTCTTAATGCATCCAGGCCCTAATCTCTTATTAGTCTTGGTTACAACAGTTGCAGTTTTTCAAATTATTTTTTTTTTCTGCAGCTTGGACCCTGTGATTATCAGCTTTGCTAACCCTGGAGTTAAGCTGACAACGGTATTGTTTACAAAAGAAGCAAACTGTGTTCTGATTGGGGACAGTGATGGACAAGTCAGTGTTTATGAAGTGAAAAATGTTTCTGGTTATAAAACTGATCAGGTACGATTAACAGTAAAGCTATCTTACAATTTTCTGGTAGTGTCATAACATATTTTCTTTCCCGCCAGCCTCCCTACTCCCACCACTGACTATGACTGCCACATTTCTTACTTTTGAAGAGATATTTAATCCTTACCAGCTGATGAGATCCATGGCCGAAATTGTACCGGTGCTGCCTCTGCAGAGAAGAAGTTGACAGCCTCCCTTCCTGCTATCAACACTGGCACTCATCATGCATGCTCAGTTCATGTGCAAACTGAGCGGGCATGAGGCATGCTGGTGTTTGCAGCATGAAGAGAGGCTGCCGACTTCTTCCTTGCAGAGGCAGTGCTGATATAGTTCTGGCTGCAAATCTCATCAGCTAATAAGAATTGGGCATCACTATCAGCCAGTTAAAAAGTACTCCAGTTTTGGAGGGGGTCTGAGCCAAAGGTGGGTGGGGTCAAATCCCAAGGCCTCCCTGTGGCTACACAACTGAGTCAGAAGGGGTAGAGGTGTGCAGAAAATACGTTCTTCCTGTCATTTCTTTTCCCTCTGCTTCAATCCCCATCCTTCTTCTCTTTGGTATCCTTTCTCCATCTTTCTTTGAGATCTACTATCCCTTTCCATCTCCCAGATCCCATTGATCCCCCTTCTGTTTTTCCAGTAATGATTCCTAAGATCCCTTGTTCTGTACTCCAACAAAGAATTAAATAAATTAACCAGATCTACAAGAAATGTCAGTAAACAGCTTTATTTTTGTAAAGAAAAACACAAGTTGGCAATATTTGATATGTAAATCCATTTTAATTAATGCACATGATAGAATTGCAACAGAATCTTGAAAAATCTGTTGCAGAAAACAGGGACTTCTGACTGTACCCCTCACAGCTCTGTTCAATGTATCACTTGAATCTGGGGATGAGCAAACACAGATCCACTTTACAAGAGTGGGAACAATGATGAAGCATCAAATTACAGACTAGTTATTTTAATATTAGTGGTAGGCAAAGCAACGGAAAGACAACTGCAGGCCACTAAACCAATGGGTTACAGAAACATGGCCAACTTGTTTTCCTAAAGTGAAAAATCAAGCCAAACATAATTTTTCTTATGAACTGATTGTATAATACAGTAGTTCTCAACCCTGTCCTGGAGGACCCCCAGGCCAGACGGGTTTTCCGGATAGCCCTAATGAATATGCATGAGAGAGATCTGCATATAATGGAGGTGCCAGGCATACAAACCTGCTTCCATGTATATTCATTAGGGCTATCCTGAAAACCCAACTGGCCTGGGGATCCTGCAGGACAGGGTTGGGAACCACTGGTATAATAGATGAGAGAGGTGGTGTTGATGTAGCCCGTTGGAGGGTTTCCGTAAAGCTTTTATGTAGAAATAAAACAAAAACATAAAGGGAAAAAAAAAATATACCACCATTTTTATTGGACTAATTTAATGTAGTAATTAATGTAGTCCAATAAAAGAGGTAGTATATATTTTTTTCCCTTTATGTTTTTGTTTTATTTCTACATATTACCATCGCACCTTTCCAGTAAAGGTTTTGACGTTGTTCCATGTAGACGACTGGTGGGCAAACTAATCAGTCTGGAAAATGTAGCAAGAGATATTGATGATTGTGAAACTGGCTATCATTATGCAAGTCACCAACTCCTGCTAATATCCTGTGATATCCAATGGATGACGTATGGCATCAATTATCAATGAAAAGCAAAGATTAAAAGCAGGAAATAACTTGTTTGTCAGTCCTCCAAACATGATGTGACAGAACTATCCCCTGATACTAGTAATAGCATTGTGCAACTACTGGGACCTTCTGCATTCTAAGCGAGGCTATGATCAAGATTCAGGTGGAAGGATGTCCTAGTCATTCCGATCTGAAAAACATTTGATTAAATATCTAATTTTATCACATTATTTTTTAACTCTAATCAGAGACTGTCAATATAATATGCTTCTCATTTGGCAGCTTGACTCCTAGCGGTAGTACCATGAGGCTATCACTGGAGGTCAGAAGTGCCGTTTTCAACCTAGGTGCTGATGAATTAGGGGAATTTGGGAATTGCTCCTACCCCAAGAGAAGGGCACTGGGGGGGGCGGGATGGTTTCAGGAAAGACATTTGGGGAGGTGACGGGTGTGCACTGGAGGTGGCAAGTGCATCTGAGCTGTCTGCAGCAGTGAAAGTACACAGTAATGTAATAGTGAGTCCCCTTAGGGCTAAATTCTATATATGGCACCCAAAAAAAATTGGTGCTGAAAAAAGCGTTATTCTTTTAATCTGCACTTAAAGTTAGTCCCAGGAAATGTGACTAAATTTAGGTGCAGAGGCCCTAATTATATAATTACATGTGTAATTTAAAGGAACATCCCTGATCTGGCTATTCCTCGTCTATTTCTGCACCCCCTTTTTGACTCGTGTAAAATTTAGGCATGGATTCTACTTCTGAATTTATATGCATAACCCTTAATTGATTCTAATTAACATCAATAATTGCTTATTAAAATTCCAATTAGCGCTAATTAGCTTGTTTAATTAAATTGTACTTGCAATTTGGGTATGCAACCAAAATTGCTCATGTAATTTTTGGCACTTTTTATAGAATTAGGGGGTTAGTGTTTTTCTATATACACTATTTCCTAAGTCATGTCTTTTAAACAGGATTTACCTAGACTGGTAAGCTGAGCCCTGAAGCCACTGACGTTTTCTTCCAGTCTATAAAGCTGATTCTTCTTAATGTCAGTAGTTAAGTGGTGGTGTAATGTAATGTAATGTAATTTATTTCTTATATACCGCTACATCCGTTAGGTTCTAAGCGGTTTACAGAAAATATACATTAAGATTAGAAATAAGAAAGGTACTTGAAAAATTCCCTTACTGTCCCGAAGGCTCACAATCTAACTAAAGTACCTGGAGGGTAATAGAGAAGTGAAAAGTAGAGTTAGAGGAAAAATAAAAATAAAATAAACATTTTAACAAGACAGCATTGATCTAAATACTTTGGAAGGTAGAAGAGAGGAGAGAAAGGAATAGAAGCAGAAGGGGGAGCCGTTGAACAGTAGAATTCTGGAGAAATTTAAATGATAGAAATAGAACAAAACAAAGACAAAAGGCAAAACAATAGATAAGATTAAAGATAAATCATAAGTTGGAAAGAAAAATAAAATAAAACTTTGTCTTCAATCCACGGTTTCAGCGTCAGTGATGAAGTGGAGCAAGTAAGTTTAGGAGGAGCGATTGACGTTTCCAGAAAGGGCTTCTTCAGGGAAGAGACTTGGCAGACAGTCCCAGGATGCCTATGTCTCCTCCCCTGCGATGTTCTCCTATCCATGCATTCCCTCCCAGACACACTGCCCGTGCCCCAGCCGCTCCAAGGAGGCTGCCCCAGATGAGGCCCACGGTGAATGCAGGATTCTCTCCTCTGCGGGAAAGCCGCCCGGAGCCGACAGTCGATCTTCTTAGCGGATTGCATGGGGGGAAGAGTTCACACTCTTGGTAGGATCGGGTCTGTGTGCTCTCGGTGGTTGTGGCTGGTCTCGTTGCTGCTTAGGTGTAAAAGCAGTTGATCTCCACTGCTGCTGATATTTAAAAGCAGGCAGATTGATCTCTCCAATGGACTGCAGGGGGAGGAGTTCACACTCCTGGCAGGATCGGGTCTGTGGGCTCTTGGTGGTTGCGGTAGGTCTCGCTGCTGCTTGTATGTAAAAGCAGTTGTTTTTCTACTGCTGCTGATATTTAAAGCAGGTAGATTGATCTCTTAAACGGGATATAGGGGGAGGAGCTCACATGCCTGGTTGGATCGGGGCAAGGGCTCCTATTATAGGCTGCTTAGGTGTAAAAGCAGTTGATCTCCTACTTCTGATAATATTTAAAAGCAAGCATATTGATTTTTCCAACGGAATGCTGGGGGAATGCTGGTGCTTATGAAAACATATTTTCACTATTAATTTTTTGCAATCACAACCTTTTATCTTGAGAAGTTAAACTTAAACTTCCTCCTCCCCATTCGCACTCATGATTTCACATAAATGGGATTTTTTTTGGGGGGGAGGGGGAACCCTCCCCCCCCATATTTTTGCCTTCTCTCCGGCATCCCAGCCTTACCTGGTGGTCTAGCGGGCTTTCGGGGCAGGAGCGATCTTCCTATGCTCCTGCCTCATATAGATTGCCAATAGGAAATGGCTGCCGTGAGCTCTCGCCGTAGTCTCGAGAGACTACAGGAATTCACGGCAGCCATTTCCTATTGGCGACCTGCACGGGGCAGGAGCGTAGGAACATCGCTTCTGCCCCGAAAGCCTGCTAGACCACCAGGTAAGACCGGGATGCCGGGGGAAGGCAGGAGGGAAGCGGGGATGGGTCAGAGCTGGATATTAGCGGAATTTCCCTATTCGCGGTCCGGCTCTGCCCCTATCCCCCGCGAATTACGAGGGAGATGTGTAGTTGTAAATGCTTGTCTGTGTGTTAAATAGTCTTTTACATGAGGGAGTGCTGAAAAGTTCTCTGCCCAGCCAAGAAGAAAATGACGTGGATATGGTTCAATCAAAGATCTGAAACAATGTCAAAACATAGAATTTTGTTTCTGCAAATTGACACTTAACGGAATAAGATAACTCTTTCCAGCTACAGTGGCAAAATAACGCTTAGAATTTAGGAAGTTGGTGGGGCTGAGAACTTTTCAGCAACCCCTCGTATGGTTTCAGCCTTGATTTTTCATCCCTTCCAAGCATAATGAAAATTGAGTGGGAAATGACCCTAGAAGTCACATTAAAGCCCGGTTTCTCTATACAGCGCCAATATCAGTGGCCACTGATCGTGTGTAAATCACGCAATGGCACCATGTAGAGCAGGGGAGTCAAAGTCCCTCCTCGAGGGCCGCAATCCAGTCGGGTTTTCAGGATTTCCCCAATGAATATGCATGAGATCTATTTGCATGCACTGCTTTCATGGTATGCTAATAGATCTCATGCATATTCATTGGGGAAATCCTGAAAACCCGACTGGATTGCGGCCCTCGAGGAAGGACTTTGACACCCCTGATATAGAGAATCACACCTCTGGGAAAGATAGGCACTGGAAATGTAGGCCAGGGTTTTCCAGGCCTACATGTCCGGTGCCTATCTTTGTCGTGAATTGCGCCTAGGTAAGCACTTTAGGCCACCTAATGACACTTTCGGCGTTAGCCACTCCCACAATGATGTTAGACACTGTCTAAAGCGCCCACAGAGGTGTTATTCCGGCACTGATTTTTTAGGTGCCAGTAGGCGCCTTGAAACTCAGTTAAAAATATAATTTCAACTGTGGGGTTTTTTTAACCAAGTTTGGGTGCCCACCAGTGCCTAAAAAAATCGATGCTGGTTAGAATCCAGGCCTAAGTGAATATAGCATGTCATGTATGGTTATTGGTACTGTGCTAATAAATTAGCCATATGGAACCATATTAAAAGGCTTTCATCATCCAGGTAGCTGAACAAAAACGAATTGCATATTATGTCAAACTATATATGCTTCTTAAATTGATTTAAATGCTTTACAATGGTGTTAGAAAGGCAGAGAGAAACCGTTTAACATGAATATGATGAAAAAGTCCTCGGTTCTGAAACTCACTACAATAAATAAACCCATGTACACAAAAATTATATTAGTAAACATTTTATTGCAAAAAAAGAATTGTAACTACAGACAATATCATGGTGCTGCTGATTTTTTATACTTGTGTTCTTGATTTCGCCCTTTCAGTGTAATTATAATGCTGTAACATTACTGTTCTACATTTTCCTTGACGCAAGCATCTCTTTATAATGGCTAATATAATGTCCCTCTCACACAAATGATTTCAGTAAACCTATCCATGCCATAGTGAAACAGCCCATACAGTTCCCATCAGTCAAATCCCACAATACCTGTTAGGAGTTTGTTGCACACCTTCTGCTCATCCATTATCTGCTATGTGAAAAGCCTTCATAAAATCCATTAAAACTTCCAACTTTTTTTTTCCTACAAGCAGTTATGTAGAAAGAAGTATATTTATGACAGACTGCTTTAGTGATTATACTTCTCCGTTCTCATTCATGATCCATTATGCATATGTATTTAACAAAATATAGATCATGTTCACTTCTTTTTAAGAATACTTCAGATCTTTGTATTTGATTTACCACATTGTGATTATTTTTTTCCTAACAGGTGGAGGCTTTAAATGCCATAATTAGGACAACATTGGCCAGTCAGCTGTAGTTTATTGGAACAAAACCCAATAAACAAAGAAAATTACTATCTAACATCAAGAAATATTTTTCATAATTTTTTATATCTCTTTTGTAATTAATTTTGTACTGATAAAATATGAATAAATCTTTTGCATTTTGTCATAGTAGAAATTAAGATTTCAGTTTCATATAAGCATTTTTATTAGTTCAACAATATATATTCTACAAGATTTGGTGTAATCGATTCAATATACAATACAATTGACCTATAGATGGAGAGGGAGTAATTTTTATAAACATTTTTCATGCTTAAAAGAACTCTTATAAAATTACCCATGGGCCAAATGGCCCATCCACAGCATCCACTATCTCCTCTTCTCCCTAAGAGATCTCATGTGCCTGTCCCATGCATTCTTGAATTCAGACACAGTCTTTGTCACCACCACCTCTACTGAGAGATCGTTCCACGCATCTACCACCCTTTTTGTAAAAAATAATTTCCTTAGGTTACTCCTGAGCATGTCAGCTCTTTTTTTTTTTTTAATTCTTTATTAATTTTTAAATCTTACATCAAGTGTACAAACATTAAAACAATACAATTAAACACATCACTTGACAATCTTTCTATTTTATCTTATAATACATAAAATTACCACCCTCCCCCCCATCATTCCCTCTATTATTTTCCCAATATGAATATTAATATATCAAGCCTCCCCCTTCCTAACATTAAATGGTGTATATTTCAATAGAAAATGGTATTTACTCATTATAGTAAGAAGTTAACTTCATCCCATGTCCTCTCACTCTAGAGTTTCCTTTCAGTTGAAAGAGACTTGCCTCATGAGTATTTATGCTGCATAGGTATTTAAATGTCTTTCAAGAAAAAATACTTAATAACAAAAATCAATTAGAAAGCAATGTTATTAGCCAAGTGGTGGGGATACCCACCGAAACACATTTACTAATTGTGGAGAAAAAAAGCCTCAACTGCAGGTTTATTATCTTTTTTAGGCCATTTTTTTTTTTTAACAGAAAACCCGCAAATAATCTGACCTGCAGTGATGTAACTTAAAGCAGACTTAGCTTGCTATGAAATCCAATAGCTGGAACACAAGGCACATCAAGTTTTTGACGTATTATCCGCTCCCTGCTACTATCCAACACTCTTGCCTCTAGAACGTTCCATGCGCAGTACCCTGAACACCCGAAGTATCGATCTAAATTGAACACTGCAAATACGGAGGGAGAAGTGTATATCGCAACTGACTTTTACATAAATTATATTAGCAGAGATCTGCAGTATTTTTTGCATTCAAAATCTTTATTGCAACAATACTTTTGGGAATACAGAGTTTCTGGTTAATCTTTCAGTGAAGATTTTAACAGAATCAAGAGAAGAACCAGGTTGAGAGGGGAGGCTGTATGTTTTCTGTACAACAGAATTGAATCCAATGAATATATGTTGGGCTAGAGCAGGGATGCCCAATACATCAATTGCAATCTACCGGTCGATCGCAAAAGCAACACGAGTTGATCGCGGAGCCCTGCCTTTCCAAAATAAACTCTACCGCGCAACGTTAAAATGAGTGAACCACGAGCCACAAAATACACTATAGTACAGGTACCGTGTTTTCCCGAAAATAAGCATGATTTTCGGGGTAGGTCTTAATATAATCTCTACCTCAAAAGTAAGCCTTAACCTGAATGTCCCGGGATTTGCCAGCTGCAGCACTTCCCCCTGCACATCTGCCACGCAGCTGAACCCCCTCGTTCCCTCCCATCTTTCCATCTCTCTCATCCAAACCCCGCTGGTCCTCCGACCGTGAGACCTACAAAGAGCAGCATCGGCCGCACTCTAAACAGGCTGCTTTGTGGCCTTCTCCTGCTGAGGGATTCCCTCTGCCTCATCACTAATGATGTCATCAGTAACGCGGCGCCCGGCCCTGGTGGGAGAAGGCCGCAAAGCAGCCTGTTTAGATTGCTGCCGATGCTGCTCTTTGGAAGGAGGTATGTAGGTCTCGAGGTCGGCAGGGTTTGGATGGGAGGGAGACATGGAAGGATGGGTGGTGTGGCGAGGCGGGCTTCTCAAGGGTTCTGCTGCATGGAAGGGAGGGATAGAAGCTGTGCAAGGGTTCTGCTGCACGAGGGATGGGAGGGAGGGATATATATAAATAAATATATGTTTAGCATTTTTATTGGTAGATCATTTTGACTTGGTCATTTGAAAAGTAGCTCGCAAGCCAAAAAAGTATGGGCACCCCTGGGCTAGAGGGATATTCAAGTCCTGCTCCTCCTTGCATCTCCATCCTCTCCTTTTCTCTATCCCTAGTCCCATACTATCTCTGGCAGATTACAAGATATATTCAATAACAAAATTAGCATAACAATAAAAATAACAAACAGCAGCAACACACCTACACACGCGATGATTCCGTTTTGCACCCTACCATAACCCATCCTCTCAGATCCTTTCTGCAGCTGGTCCTCAAGGATGTCTGTGAGCAAACCTGAGTCATGGTGGCTATGGTGTGATACTGGTCTTGAGCACACCACCCTCATTAGAGAATGACACGGTGACAAAATTCATCACTGTTCCCGTCCCCACGGATGACCACGGGAAACCATCTTCATGTCATTCTTTAAGGAGAGAAGAAAGAATCAGAGTATGAATGGCCACAACCACTGACCCACAAGCTTTGCTTTGAAGAATGCTGGTGTAGAAGGACCGAGGTTGAAATAGACACTAGAAAATGACATGGGATTATTTCCCGCGGTTATCCGCGGGGACGGGAACAGTGATGAATTTTGTCACTGTGTCATTCTCTAACCCTCATATCAAATCCCCTGCTGGAAGAAGTGCTTTTAATTTCCTCAGTGATATAGCTTACCTCCCTATCACATATCACAAGTGCTTCTGCAGCAGTTGCCTGAGCCCCTCTGTACCCTCTAAATGCCTCATTGTCCACACACCATCCCTAACCTAGAGGGGTGTCTGCATTGTGAGGCATCCACTACCTTTCCCCAGCAGCTCTACTGGGGAACAACACCACTACTTAGGAGCATGAGTGCCTCCTAGAGATCAAAGTAAAGGGTGAAGATGAATCAATAACTCAGCTTTTTTATAATCCCCTTTACCACCTGTTCTGTAATGCAGAGTTCTTCTGGCCATGTTCATCTCACAAAAATGAGAACTTTATACTCATAGGATCAACACAAAGGGTATACATGAGCTGTCAAGACGTCATAGGCCTCTTCTTCAGATGTGACATCTTTTGAAAATATCACAACTTGAATGAAATAAATTATATTATTACTTTATACTTTTTATAATACCTGTGTGCTATTATATACTGTGCAAAATGTTTTTTATAATTAAGAATATCAATCATACACAAATCTAGAAGATAAAAATATATCACAACTTATAACTCACTCTGTTTTCATTATTTTGCAATGTTTAACACGTCTATATTGAAAGATATTTCTTTTTAGGATTGCATATTTTGTATGCCTTCTCAAAAGGGTTATTTGCCAACATTTTTCTCACATTGGGCTTATAGAATAGCCACAGAATGAAAGATACATTGGAACTAATGATGGCACAGGAGTTGAGAGTATGTCCAAACTGAAGTATTACATCCTGTCTGTTGAAACAAATAGTATTTACAAGCAACCATAACATTGACAATAAAAGAAAAAACCATTAGGCAGAAAAGATTACTTCCATTGGAAAAAACCAACTCGTCATATACTTCATTTATGAAGTGCTGTTGCTAGGTTAACAAGCGTTAGTATATAGTAGATCGTATTTTACAGCCGTTATATTTTTATTCTGTTTGTTCAGTGGTTAAACATTCTGCAATTATAGAATAATAATTTTTCAGAGTCAAATCGCAGTTCTCATAAAGATTATATAATTCTAAGACTATATTCCAACTTCATTTATATTTTAATTCTTCAGTGGTATTGCGGTATACAAAAATAAAGTTATTATTATTATTATTATTTATGAATTAAGTTTCAATTTGCAATAATTCAACTTGCTACCCATTTTTAGATGATACTAAAATTTTATGAAGGATGAAAAGTACACTCATCTTTTCACTTAAAAAAATTATCCTAGGGAAAATATTTTCACACCTACCAACTAAAAAATAGCTTTTCTGAGTTAAAATACATGTGTGCTTTTTGTGAAAATGCCAAAGTAGGTGCATAGTTCTAAACCTCACCTCCAGGAATGCCTCACCCTACAGCTGGTGAAAGAGCACTACATGTAAATTTTTCCCCTATATATTGAGGGCAAATTTATAAAGCCTGCATCTGTGATAATGCACACTTTTGTCCAAGGAAGTGTTTTAAAAGTTGCCCTCTATGAGGGAAGTTTGTAATGGTTCCAGGTGCATGAGGGTAAGTAGGTGTTATTTTATATTACATAGGCATCTATCTCCCTCTTTCATGAACGCATAGCGTGGATTTTAGTGGCGGTAACTGCTCCGACGCTCGTAGAATTCCTATGAGCGTTGGAGCAGTTACTGCTGCTACCAGTGCTAAAACCCACACTATGCGTTTGTAAAAGAAGGGGTATATGTTTTTAGAAAATACTAGTGTATATGGCAGAAATCATACCTACCTGAGACCAGATATCTAATATAGCTCAGGTGACTCGAGAGGACATGACTGTGCCTATTGGATTCCCCACGTCTTTAAGGAGCATCTCATGAAGAAATTAGATGAACTTTATTTTGCTACATCCCTGACCTCAACAATGTTGGTGCACTGAGATATCCTACTGGTCCTCAACACTGATCTATTGCCTATAGGAGATGCATCAACCTTAAGCCACTGATGGCTGCCACCCAGTTGTCTATCTTCAGTGCATTCAGGGCGGAAGCTTCTCTGAGGCATCAGAGACCATTGGTGTCATAATGCTCTCAATCAACCAAGGCCTGACACAGATGTCAGGAGATCAAAATTTGTGGAGTGCCAGACTTCTCCAGCAGAGTACTTTTCAGAGTTTGGACTCTGTGCACTCCTGGAATTCAGTTATAAGCCAGAAGTATTTAATGAAGGAGAGGGTTCCACTGATCTGCCATCATATCCAATCTCACCACATGAAAGCAGAACTTTCTCTCCTGAGGAACTCTTCATCAATTCAGGGCCGTGGCAGAGACCATTCCATTTAAGTTCAAAGACTGAATAGGGAACCAGGGTGTAAACACTGGATATCATCCAATTCCTTAACCCACCAAAGGAAACTGTGACAGTGCCTATTCACAGAGGCACCGATTCTCTAAATGGTTCCTTTTTTAGGTGCCCGAGCTCAGTGAAAAACATTATTTAAACAGTTTTTCACTAATTTTCACGGCACTTACCGTTGCCTAAAAAATCAGTGCTGGAGTCGCTCCTTCATAGGTGTTTTATGGCACCTAATGCCACTGTTGACATAGCTAATGCCAGAAGTGGCATTGGTGTCGTAAAGTGCCTGCAGAGGCACAATTCATGTCAAAGGTAGGTGTCGGAAATGTTGGCCTGTAAAACCCTGGCCTACATTTCTAGCACCTACTTTTGTCAGAGGCGTGATTCTCTAACCGGCACCATTGCATGATTGACATGTGATTGGCAGTTGCCAATAATGGCGCTGGTTAGAGAATTTGGGCCAGAATCCTCAACTTGCCTTTATACAGAAGGCTGATCCCCTAGCCATAAAAGGGTCATGGATTTTATATATTATCTTTCGGAGTTACAACCAAAGCAGTTTGCATATATTATATGCAGGCACTTTCTCTGTCCCTTGAAGGCTCACAATATCAGTTTTGTACTTGGGACAACGGAGGGTTAAATGACTTGCTCAGGGTCATGAGGAGCCAAAGTGGAAATCAAACTAGATTCCTCAGCCCACTGCACTATTAAGCTTATCCTCCACTCCAGGTGACTAATGCTAGGGGTTAGTGCTGCCATTTTTGAATCCAGAGCCAGACAGGTTTGAAGCAGAAGGGGACCGCTTCCTTCCAGCCTACTAGATCACTAAGGATCACCTCTGGGTAAGTCCCTGGGGTGGTGGGGTGGATTGAGTTATGGATAGGTAAGGTGGGGCTTGGATTTAGGGAGAGATGGAAGAGAATCTGTGGAATTGATTTAGAGGGGTCAGAAAGAGGAACTAATTCGGTGACTCAGAAGGAGAATAGGGAGGAGGGATCTGAAGAGTTTCCACTTAGATGACACCTCTTATTCAGGTGCTAGATGATATTCAGTGTTGACACCCACTTAGCTAATAGGCCAAAGAGAGGACATCCATTTCGGTGGTCCTATTTGGCCACCAGAGCCACTTTAACCATCCATGTGGCCCTGAACAAACTTTTGAGCGTGGGCTCTCCTTGATCCAGCAGCCCAGTTGCCCAATGGTAAAATAAGGGAGCGGTAAGAGGGAGGTCTTTGCTGATACCCCCTACTGCACATTCCCAGATTTAGCATTGCTCCTACTCTCTCTCTCTCTTCCAGTCCAGCTGCACCTTTACCCCTACCTAGACAGAAAGGTTTGGGTTGGCAACTGGAGGTGAGGGTGAGGGGGCATGCTAAGTACTAATTGCAAGCCAAAGTAACATTTATGTTCATAGTCCCCTAGGAACATCTATGCATAAAGAATGCACTCCCCCAGCTAGAGTGAGCCACTTAGTAAAATTACCATTATCTGAGGACAAGCAAGCAGCGTATTCTCATATGTGAGTGATGTTATCCATGGAGCCAGGTACAGACAGTGCAAAAGTGTATTGTCACTTTCAAAATTAAAAAAAAATCTCAAACTGCTCATACCATGCATGTGTGAGTGCCTTCCCACCCGCTGCCAGCTTGCAGGACCATCAGTTGTTTGTTTTCTGCAAAGTGGAAAAGACACTCTTAGAGTTCCTCTAATTTTTATATGCATATTTAATGTGTATATTGAATGCATACTTTTTGTGCCTTCCTGTCTTCTAGTCATATTTTTTTTTTTTTTTTATACCTTCTGTTTGATACTAAAATTTTCAATTTTTTACTAACTTTTATTTTTAGGCCTACCAGTCCATTTCCAGCTTCTGCTAAAGTGGAGAGCATTGCCCTTTATATCTTTTACTCCAATGTTAATCAACCTTTTCAAGCCAAGTACCCTCTAAGCCTAACAAATACCAACTGAGTACCCCCACCCAAACTCCACTCCCATAATAATAGTACTAATTGTAATGCAATTGCATTTTTCATATACACACAATATAAACTTAATACATAATGGTAACCGCAAAATTATAAAAACACAAAGCACACTGTATGTAGATAAAATGTTAATTATCATTTATATTTGGGTTTCTTTCACAGAGGTCAAGGCAGATGACTTTAAAATATGCAATGTCACCTCAGTAATAACTATAGAAAAATAGACAAATACTGTATAGTGCAAAATATAGACAGCAAATATAAATTCTCAAAATTGACACATTTTGATCACTAAATTGAAAATAAAATCATTTTTCCTACCTTTGTTGTCTGGTGATTTAATGAGTTTCTGGTTGCACTACCTTCTGACTATTCTTTCTTTCTTTCTCCTGCATGCTTCCTCTCCTCCAGACCTCATTCCATTCCCCAACCAACATCTCTCTCTGTCCCTGCGAGTCCAAATTTTCTTCCTCCCTCATCCCCCCAGATCATTTTTCACCACTGCCCACAGCCCCATGCCCATTTCTCCTTCTATCACCCCCTCCAACAACATGCCATATCTCTCCTTCCATCACTATGCCCAACATTCCTCCCCCTTGCATCCCCTTCCATCTATCCCTCTCTTCCCTCTCCACTACTATATCCAACATTTCTCCCTCTCATCCTATTCCCCTTGCATCTCTACCTCTCTATGCCCAATTTTCCTCTTCCTTTCCCCATGTGCACCATCTCTTTCCCTCTCACACACTCAGGCCCAACAATTGTCTCTATTCCCTCCCTCCCTCCCTCCTTCCTTCCTTTATCACATGTTAGTGCCGCCTTCCTCCTTCCCTTGTGTCCCTCTTTTCTCCCTCCCTTGTGTCCCCTTCCTCCTGCCCTTGTGTCCCAAGTTCATGCCCCCTCCCCCCTCACTACCTTCCAGCCTTTGTCCCACCCCCTTTGTCCCTCCTTCCCACGAAGCTGACCCACACCAAAGCCTGCCTGCCCATGCCGAAGCCAGTCTGTCTGCCAACACATCGTAGATCCTTCTTCCCCCAACCTGCTGCTGCTGCCTGCCAGCTACATGTAATTATCCCCCGCCACTTCCACAACTCTGCTGCTGCTGCAAGGAAGGGCTAGACGCGTGCATTGATTGCACGCTGCTGGCCCACAACCCTTCCTCCCAATGTCAATTCTGACCTAGAAGAGAAGGTCCAGGCCAGCCAAGCAGCCAAGCCCAGAACCTTCTCTCCGATATCAGAGTTAACATCGGGGCCAGCGGCGTGCAATCGCTGCAGTGCATGCGCCTGGCCCTTCCTTGGCAGCGGCGGGGGATAATTACATGGAGCTGGCGGGTGGCAGCGGCAGGGTGATGACTTTAAATTAGGCAAACGGGAGGAAACGGCAAATGGCGATCAACCCATGTAGCTCAGGTTGAGAAACCCTTTTTACTCGACCTCCCTCTAGTCATTGAGACTTTTGAACTTACTTTGGCAGTTTTCCCATCTGTGCCCAAGGTTTTAAGCAAGTTCAAGCAGTGCATTCAGTATCAAAGTGCTATTTCAGGTATGGACCACTCAACTAGTGTAGCTAGTGTCCAGGTCCTGAAGGGATGGAGGCTGCAGATGGCAGTAGAGATAAGGGATCCCAAAACCTAACTCGGGGAATTAAATCTAATACTAGGTAGATCCAATGGTAACTAGTTTACTTATATATATTACCGATCTCCTCCCTATGTTGTTTAAGCAAAATATATTATACATAAACTATCTTAGAAGTGCTCAGAACCCTCAGGTTGAGAATCCGCAAACGGGGACATGCCCCAAAATGCGGACCCCCTTGGTGTATCACTGCACTTCCTCCTACACTAATAAAACTGTTTAATTTATCTTTTTCTCTTATCTTGTGATTATTTTGATTTATATAAAGTGCTTAGTGCTTAATATTCATTCATGCTTATGACTTCAGTCAATTTCAATGAACGCTAAAGAGTCCATAGCCTGGTGGAGACACAGAGGCATATGATAATGGCACCATCGGGTTCTGACGCGTTTCGCCCTTGCAGGCTGCCTCTGAGAACCCACCACTTTTTGTGATGACCAAGAGGACATCAGCTTTACCTACAATAAATACATAAAAATGGTTTCAAAATTTTGATACTACTTGCTGTTAGTTGTTTAAAAGCTACCATGGCGATGCTGGAGGGTCCCTTCCGTTCTTCAAAACTGCATTTCCTGTTCTGCTATGTCAGTCCCCCGCCGGGGAATCCAGCAGCTCCTCCAGCACTCAGGGGATTGGGGATAGGAGGCCTTGTTCTGGGGGAGGGGGGGAGCTCTTTCAGAGGCCGGGAAGAGGATTGAGGTGAGACTTTCAGGGCCAATTGTTATGCGGTTTCAGGTTAGCTATAGGGGTGCTAGCATTGAATAGTGCTTGCACCCTCATAACTCCAGGCTCCTCCCTAAAGCCACCCCCACTATCGCCCCTAAACTGCCTAAGGGGTAGATGGTGACAGGTGATTTAAGCATGCAGGAGCCTGTTCTGCCCATTTAAATAGCTTTAAATATCAGCTGCCTTAGGTTTATTGTCCAAGTTTGTTGCTTTATATCTAATATAATAAAACCCTAAGCCGCACATGCGCACTCCCACCTGCGTGCTCCCGTTTTCTGTGAGCTGTAGGGCACCGCAGGTAGGAGTGCGCATGCGCGCTAATCTCTCTCTCTTTCTCTCTTCCCCCCGAGGCGGATGTTGGCTGCGGCAGCTGTCGGCAGCTGCAGACCGCGGCAGCTGTAGGCTGCGGTGGCTGTCGGTGGCTGCAGACCGTGGTGGCTGGCGGCTGCCGGCGGCTGCAGGCCATGGCGGCCGAGCACGGAGCACGGTCAGCCTGAGAAGCCCCTGACCTACAGGCCGGGCCGAAGTTTAAAGTATTGAGTGTAGGAGGGGCAGGAGAAGCTAGACTGAGGAAAAAAATGATGATGCACAGGGAAATGGAGGGAGAGGGAATGCTGCGGCTGCTGCACAGGGAAGTAGGGAAGGAGATAGGAAGAAAGACACAGGGACAGGGAGAGAGACAGAAAGACAGACAGACAAAGGGGGCCAGGGAGGGAGAGAGACAGAAAGAAAGAAAGACAGCGGGAGGAAGAGAGACAGAAAGAAAAAGACAGGGGTAGGGAGAGAAACAGAAAGTAAGACAGACATATATTCTAGCACCAGCGGGAGGAAGGGAGACAGAAAGAAAAGAAGACACAGGGACAGGGAGAGACACAGAAAGACAGACAAAGGGGCCAGGGAGAGAGACAGACAGAAAGAAAGACAGCGGGACAGAGAGAGAGACAGAAATAAAGACAGACAGACATATATTCTAGCACCCGTTAATGTAACGGACTAAAATACTAGTACACTAATAAATGGCTTTGTACATGGAATTGTCATATTAGGTGTCCTATTGCCAGCAGAAAGGGTGAATCCAGGGCCATTCAGCACTATGTATTACTGGATGAATAGGTTGGTAGCTAAGCTGCAAGAATTTGAGCAGAAGAGGTAGAGGTGGTGTTAACATTCAATGAATAATACAACTTGTGAAGTTTAACACAGGCTCTGTTATTCCTTTTGCATAATGACGAACTGCTTTGGATGTATTTGCATTCTTCACAGTGGTGTACCAAGGAGGGGTGGGGGGGAAGTCTACCCCGGGTGCAGCCTTAGGTGGGTACACAGCCGGCCCGGTCCCTATCGCACTCCCACCCTCCCAGCGAGAGCAGCAAACCTCCCTCCAGTAGCGTCGGCTGCTTCGCAGCTTTCTCCTCCCTCTGCCGCATCACTGATGACATCATCAGTGATGTTTCACCGGTAGGAGAAAGCCGCGAAGCAGCCGACGCTACTGGAGGGAGGTTTGCTGCTCTCGCTGGTAGGGTCAGAAAGGTTCACTTGGGGGGGAGAGATAGGAAGGTCAGAGGGGGTTCGGCTGGGAGTGGGGAGAAGCGGTCTGTTTTGGTGCTCCAAGGCCTGGTGCCATTACCTTCTTCGGGCAGCAGCAGCTTTTACAATTCGCTGCTATTACTGGCTTCAGGCCTTCCTCTCTGCCGGGTCCTGCCTACTTCCTGTTTTCATTAAGACAGGACCCGACAGAGAGGAAGGCCTGAAGCGGGCAACAGCAGTGAATTGTGAATGCTGCTGCTGCCCGATGAAGTTCAGGATACCAGGCCTTGGGTGACAGAAGGAGGAAAGGGAGCAGATGGGGAGAGAATTGGGGAGAGTGTTGCTGTACCCAACTGGAGGGAATGAAAGGAGATGCCAGGGCTTGGAGGGAAGAAGAGACGCCAGGGCATGGAGGGAAGGAGAAAGGTATGCCAGATCAAGGGAAAAGGAAGGGGGAAAGGAAGGAGGAGATGTCAGGGCATGGAGCGGGAGGGAGAGATGGAAGAAAAGGAAAGGAGAGAGATGCCGGGAATCAGGGAAGGGATGATGCCAGACTGTGAGGTGGGAAGGAAAGAAAGGATAAGAGAGAGATGCCAGAGCATAGGGGAGAGGGTGGTGAGAGAGAGAGAAAAACGGAGAGGTGACAGAGTTGAAATCAATCATGTACAAAGGAGAGAAGGGGCACAGGATAGATAGTTTATGGAAGGAGCATAAAAAGAGGGAAGATACCATATGGAAGAGAGAGAGAGAAGGTGCACACTGGATAGAAAGAACACAGAGGGCAGTGAATGGAAGGGGCGAGATAGAGGGTGAGCAATAGATGGAAGGGGTAGAGAGAGGGAAACGGACACTGAATGGAAGTGTGGGGGAGAGGAAGGACAGCTGCTGAATGGAAGTGTGAGGGAAATGGGGAGCAGATGCTTGAAGGAAGTGGGGAGGAGAAAGAAAAAAGGGCACATGCAGGATTGAGGGAAGAGGATAGAGTTAGTTATTGGAAGGGGTGAGGGAAAGAGGTGGCAAGCTATAGGTAGACACAGTTAAAGAGGGAAACTGAGGACTGAATAGTAAAAAAGAATTTAGACAGAGGCAGAAAATAAATTGAGAAGGAAGACCAGGGAAGAACAGGAGGAAGGGAGTGGAGAGAGAGATGCCAAAGCAGGGGGGAAGGAGAGGAGACAGATACCAGACCATTGGGGGTGAAAGGAGAGATGGAAGGGGGAGGCATACAGTTTCTGGAAGGGGCATAGAAGGAGAGAAGATGCCATATAGGGGCAAAGAGATGGCAGACAGTGGATGGAAGGAAGAGAGTAACAAGAAGATGAGGAAAGCAGAAACCAGAGAAGACAAAGGTAGAACAAAAATTTTCTATTGATTTGTTGCTTTAGGAGACATGTGTCACTGTTTCTGTGGTATTGCATTGTATGCAGAGTCCAGCTTCTTGCTGGTTCAATTTAACCTTTGTATATGTATTTCTATTTTATCCCCCCTTTTACAAAACTGTGGAGCGTCTTTTAGCGCCAGCCGTGGTGGTAGCAACTCTGTTCTCAGAATTCTATGAGCATCAGAGCTGTTACCACCGTGGCTAAAATCCACACTACAGTTTTGTAAAAGGGGGAGGGGTAAGTTTGTGATGACATTCTATACTAGGCGAAGGTGTGTTTCTATACTAGTTCTGTGTGTTCGAAAGACATGGTTTTTTATTAGGGTTGACTGCATGATTGATCTGCTAGTTTGGCTTGTTTAGGGTGTATTGCTGTTGTACTTCTCACTGCAGTATGTAAGATGCTGCCTTTTCCTAGGTACTCATGTGTGACATGTGGGTTGTTACTAAAAATCATGTTTTTCATACAGATGTGGGGGGGGGGGCAAAAAATGATGGGCCCCGGGTGTCACACATACTAGATACGCCACTGATTCTTCATATTACTATTGAATATGCATTCAGTAAAGATTCCTATTAAGCTGTGTTATTTGAACACTAATTGACAAATAAAGAGTATTACCATAATGCAGCTTGGTAAGACCCCTAAAAATGAACTAGTGTGCAAACTAGGAGATTAGAGAAAAATCACCGTCTTGCTAAGAACCAAAAGGTATACCATACGATATCAGATCTAACATCCATCAAGTCCAGATCCCAAAGAATAGAGTGGTTCTTGCACTTCCTTTCCAGAAATGATTGCATAACAAAGTTGTGATTTAAAGTAATATAAAATGGTCAGATCATACTCTTTAGGGACAATAAACTGTTGCATGATACCTTTCTCAAGGTAAACCTTTCCATTTTACAATGCGAATAAGGAACAATACTTTCCATCAAATGTGAAAAATGCAGTCTGTAATGAAACCTTTGCTTTTTTAAGACCACATTTGCATCTTCAGCAATCATATAATCATTCTTATGTCGTCTAATGAGTATTTGACCAGAACCAGGCACACAATCTTCAACTTGTGATGTCAGGTAATATATTACTAATGATAGCTCATGTCCTGGAAAACAGTGGATGGCGGTACTTAGCCAGTAACATGATAGGACAGTGAGTATAAAAGAGCAGCTGTTGTGTGTTAGATTTCTTAGATCTTTCACTAGTTAGCAGATTTTCATATAGTTTCATTTACTCTTAATTGTATTTTTGCAAGCAAAATGAGGGTTCTACTTTTCTGTTTGCTCTCTCTGCTAGCAGCGGTCTCCAAAGTGAAAGGTCAGGAGACCATTCACACACTCTGCGGAAGAGAATTCGTCAGAGCAGTGATCTACACATGTGGTGGGTCTAGATGGAGACGAATTCTAAGCGAGGAGAAAACGGATTTACCAGGTAAAATGCTTTAAGTTCCCCTGTATGAGTTTGTTAGCTTCCACACAAATATGGATCTTCAAACTTTGGGCTAAAAACACAAAGCAGTTTTACCTCTGAGACAGCCTAATGTTCTAAATCTAAAGGTTTGTTTTCCTTTCCATGCAGATCTGCTGACCAAGTTTCTGACTAGCAAGCAGATCTGCATACACAACATATAGAATATGATTGATTGTTGGACTAACTAAGGGATCCTTAGCCGTTTTAGCGTGTTTGTGTTTAGCGTGCCTAAATCAGCTAGCGCACTTTAGTAAAAGAGAGGGAGACCTTAGGAAATTGGAAGAGTGGGTGTCCAACTGGCAGATGAAATTTAATGTGGACAAATGCAAAGTGATACACATTGGGAAGAATAACCCAAATCACAGTTATCGGATGCTAGTGTCCACTATGGGGGTTAGCACCCAAGAAAAAGATCTGGGTGTTATTGTAGACAATACGATGAAACCTTCCGCCCAATGTGCAGTGGCAGCCAAAAAAGCAAACAAGATGCTAAGGATTATTAAAAAAGGGAAGGTTAACAAGACTAAAAATGCTATAATGTCTCTGTATCACTCTACGGTGCACCCTCAGCTAGAGTATTGCATTCAATTCTGGTCTTATCTCAAGAAAGATATAGCAGCAGTAGAAAAGGTTCAAAGAACAGCGACCAAGATGATAAAGGGAATGGAACTCCTCTTGTATGAGGAAAAACTAAAAAGGTTAGGGCTCTTCAACCTGGAAAAGAGGGGAGATATGATTGAAGTCTACAAAATCCTGAGTGGAGTAGAATGGGTACAAGTGGATCAATTTTTCACTCTGTCAAAAATTACAAAGACTAGGGGACACTCAATAAAGTTACAGGGAAATACTTTTGAAACCAATAGGAGGAAATATTTTTTCGCTCAGAGAATAGTTAAGCTCTGGAACAGGTTGCCAGAGGTTGTGGTATGTGCAGATAGCATAGTCTTACTGGGTCAGACCAATGGTCCATCAATCCCAGTAGCCTGTTCTCACGGTGGCCAACCAGGTCACTAGTACCTGGCTAAAACCCAAGGAGTAGCAATATTCCATGCTACTGATCCAGGGTCTGAAATTTAACCTTTGCTCCTGACTTTCAACTAATCTGCAAGCATATGGGCAGGGCTGTGCCTTTGTAAGTGAATATTTTGCAATTACTGGTTCTGTCCCTACAGAGGGGTTATCTCTTTTTCTAAAATGTCATTTGGAAATTAATTTGATATAACTTGAAGTCAATGCGTTTTATTGCTCTATTTGAGAAATCCTGTGACAACCATTCCTTATTTACTTGAACTGATTGAGAAATTTGGAAAAAATTTCAACATCTTTTCAACATCAAGTGTGTAGACCAAAGGACTCAGGCACTGCACACTGTAAATAAAATCAATATAAAAAGCTCATCCTTCCATCTTCCTGATGTAGCGTAGTGAAACACAGACTGTATTGGAGCAGTGAACTGACCTTTTCAGATAAGTGGTATACTGTTAAATAACTTTTGTAGAGCCATAACATTTGCCACTCCAGTAGAAGCAAGTATCCTTGCTCCATCCAATGTGTTATGATTAAAATTCAAGCACCTTTCCAGCGACATTGTACCGCTTCTGTGGCGCCTTGCTGAAGAGCTTATGAGCACATTTAAATATCTAAAAGCCTTTAAATGTTATATGAAGATATTATTTGAGAAACTTGCCCAGTATTGATGAGAGGGTTTTTTTTGTGTTTTGTTCTATTTTGAAGGTATTTGGGAATGGCAATTCTTATAGAAAGCACAATTACTTACCGTAACAGGTGTTATCCAGGGACAGCAGGCAGATATTCTCAACATATGGGTGATGTCATCCACGGAGACAGACTTGCTTGAAGAACTTTCAGAAAGTTCGCGACTGCCGCACTGCACAAGCATGAGTGCTTTCCCACTCGACATAGGGCACGCATCTCCTCAGTTCAGATAGCTAGCTAAGAAGTCAACCAGGGGAGGTGGGTGGGTTGTGAGAATATCTGCCTGCTGTCCTTGGATAACACATGTTACGGTAAGTAACTGTGCTTTATCCCAGGACAAGCAGATAGCATATTCTCATCATATGGATGACCTCCAAGCAAACCAGAATGGGATGGTGGGAGTGTTGGAAATTCAGGAGAATAAATTTTGTAAAACTGCCTTGCCAAAGTGGCCATCCCGTCTGGAAAAAGAATCCTGAGAATAATGAGAATTGAATGTATGAACCAAGGACCAAGTGGCAACTTTGCAGATTTCCTCAATAGGAGTAGATCTAAGGAAAGCTACAGATGTTGCCATGGCTCTAACTTTATGGGCTGTGACTCGACCCTCTAAATGCATTCCAACCGGAGCATAGCAGAAAGAGATGCAAGCAGCCAATCTGTTGGAAATGGTTCTCTTGGAAACTGGATATCTCAACTTATTTGGATCGAAAAAGACAAAAAGTTGAGGAGATCTTTGTGGCTTAGTCCTTTGTAAGTAGAAAGCCAAAGCATGCTTTCAGTCTAGAGTATGAAGAGCCATTTCTCCTGGTGAAAATGAGGCTTTGGAAAAAACACTAGAAGTACAATAGATTGATTGCGATGAGATTCTGAAACAACTTTTGGTAAGAATTTAGGATGAGTATGGAGGACCACCTTGTCATGATGGAATACTGTGAAAGGAGGGTCCGCTACTAAAGCTTGTAGCTCACTGACTCTGCGAGCAGATGTGAGAGCAATGAGAAAAAACACTTTCCAAGTGAGATATTTCAGATGAGCTGAAGACATTGGTTCAAACGGAGGCTTCATCAATCGAGCAAGAACCACATTGAGATCCCAAACCACTGGAGGTGGTTTGAGAGGTGGGTTAACATTGAAAAGCACTTTCATGAATATGGAAACCACAGGATGAGCAGAGAGGGGTTTTCCCTCTAAGGGCTGATGGAAAGCAGCGATTGCACTGAGATGGACTCTAATGGATGTGGATTTGAGGCTGAGTGTGATAAAAGCAACATGTAATCTAAAACTGAAGACAAGGAGGTAGATTGAGGCTCCTTGTGATGAAGGGCGCATCAAGCAGAAAACCTAGTCCAATATCTGATTGTAACATTGCCTAGTAGTAGGCTTCCTGGAAGTCTCTAAAATGTCTGCTACAGATTGAGAGAATTGGAAATTGGCAGTTACATTGAAAGGTACCAAGCTGTCAGGTGCAGAGACTGGAGGTTGGGATGAAGCAGAGACCCCTGACTCTGTGTAAGCAGAGATGGAAAAACTGGTAAAAGTAGTGGCTCCCTGCTGCTGAGCTGAAGTAGGAGGGAGAACCAAGGTTGTCTGGGCCACCGAGGAGCTATCAGAATCATGTTGGCATGTCTGTGATTGAGTTTGACGAGTGTCTTGAGAATCAAAGGGAATGGAGGAAATGCATACAGAAACTTGTTCGTCTATTCCAGGAGAAAAACATCTGCCTCCAGGCAGTGAGGAGAGTAAATCATGGGGTAAAACTGAGGCAGTTTGTTGTTGTGGGGAGATGCAAAGAAATTTACTTGGGGAGTTCCCCACTGAAAAAAAATATTGATGAAGAGGTGAAGAATTGAGTGTCCATTCATGAGGCTATAGAAGACGACTCAATTTGTCCACCAGGAAGTTTTTCCGGACGATGATCAGGTCCTAAACACTGCACACACCATTTATGTGGGTCAGTGTTGGAAATCGCACATTGACACCAGCTACACTTCTTGAACCCCGTGACTGGCCGGGACATGGATTGAAAAAATGGCTGCGGCAAAATCGAAGCCCGCAGGCTGAGGCCGTGGAATAGGCCCCGCCATGACACGATGAAAAATAAACAAGCGCTACAGTTTGACCCTGTAAAAAGAAATAAGTGCACAAGCTGCGGTGAAGAGAAGGCACGAGTTGAACTAACTCTTGTGCAGAGCTTTGAAACGAGGGATTCTCAGCTCCGCGGAAAAATTAGAGCTGAGGAGACATACACCCTACATCGGGCGGGATGGCACTCGCGCATGCTCAGTGCGGCAGTCGAAAACTTTCTGAAAGTTCTTCAAGCAAGTCTGCTTGTGAAGCTGTCCGCATCAGGACGCTGTGGATGATGTCACCCATATGGTAAGAATATGCTGCCTGCTTGTCCTGGGATAAACATAGAAATATGATGGTAGATAAAGGCCAAATGGCCCATCCAGTCTACCCATCTACAGTAACCATTCTTTCTTCCTCTCTCTAAGAGATCCCACATGACTATCCCAGGCTTTCTTGAAATCAGACAGTGTCTGTCTTCACCACCTCTACCGGGAGACTGTTCCACACATCTACCATCCTTTCTGTAAAATAGTATTTCCTTAGACTACTCTGGAGCCTATCACCTCTTAACTTCATCCTATGCCCTTTCATTTCAGAGCGTCCTTTCAAATGAAAGAGACTCGACTCATACGCATTTATGTCATATAGGTATTTAAATGTCTCTATCATATCTCCCCTGTCGCGCCTTTCCTCCAAAGTATACAGATTGAGATCTTTAAGTCTGTCCCCATACGCCATGATGAAGACAACACCTTCCTGTGAACCGACTCCATCCTTTTTATATCTTTTTGAAGGTGCGGCCTCCAGAATTGTACACAATATTGTGCATAGTGAAATGTAATAGCAAATCCTCCCTTACATCAAGCCCTGGACATTCAAAAGTGCCACCTCCTCAGAGACAACAATTTGTCGATGCCAAATCTGGGATATGAGGCAAGGGACAGCCCCACCACATATGCATCTATGTACCAGGCATTCCACACTCCCTCCAGCACAACCTATCACCTCCTCCCCCCAGTTTTTCATAGCTTTAACAGTGTCATATACCACCTAAACAGAACTTTACATCCATTTTCAACTATAACCGTTAACATCCCCAAAGATTTTATTTGTCCCCCAAATATGAGATTCCCATTCATCCCTGGGGAGATTTTCTGCCAAATCCACTTCCCAACCATTCATATATTTTAGAAATGAACCCCTCACTGTGTTAAGACAGCAACAGATTTCTGAAGTCGCCCCCTCTGCAACGTTGGGGCCAGTAATTGCTCTAAAGCAGATTTCCCCAGAGAGATCTCACAAGACACCCTTGCTTTGCAAATAGTGTTTATTCGTTCATTCAGTTTTCTATTCTGTTTTCCCAGGGGAGCTCATAACAGTTTATTTGAATTTATTCAAGTAGACTCACACTCTATCTAATGAACCTGTTTATTCATGAGGAATATGTACCCAAAAGAGCCAATCTTTGATGGAATTCTGTTATTAAACCATAAGTCATTGATGGTTTGATTCTGTAACATTTGAACATGAAAAACATCCATGGCATATGAATATTTGCAGGGATCCACTTTTGTTGTTTAATAGAAATGTTATACAAATTCTACCATTTCAGCATTTTTGTGTAATTAGTGTTTTGTTTTCGTTATTGCTTAAGAACAAAATATTTTCCTGTACTGAATTTTATCTTCCTGGTTTTGTTTTGTTTTTCATAGATGGAGGGAATCCTTTAAATTCCCAGACTGAAGACAATCAGAACAAAAATATTCTGTATGTGCATGGACTCTGGGATAGACTGCATTATTCTGTCCAAGAACGACGTGATCTAAAAGAGTTTAACACTGCCATTACCTGCTGTAAAAGTGGCTGCAGTAGTTCAGTCCTCAAAGCATTGTGCTAGACCACCGACATACTGTGTATCTTTTACTCGTTTAATCACCTAAGTCAGGGTTAGGCAATTCCGGTCCTTGAGAGCCAGAGCCAGGTCAGGTTTTCAGGATATCCACGAGATAGATTTGCATCTCAAGGAGGCAGTGCATATAAATCCATCTCATACATATTCATTGTGGATATCCTGAAAACCTGACCTGGCTCCGGCTCTCGAGGACCGGAATTGCCTAACCCTGACCTAAGTAGTTCTATATTAAAAAACTGAGGAATTCATACCGTGTTTGTAATTCTAACTTTCTGTGATGTAACATTTTAAAATCCAAGTTCAGAATCTGAGTTTGCGATCCCCAAAGTGCTATTTTGTAATAACAGTTCTCTTTGGAAAATATACATTAATGTAACTCCTTCTAGAAAAAACCCCACTGAGTCAATATTCAAAAACACTTCTCTGGACAAAGCACCTGCTATCTGGTTTAAGTTCTGCTGCCCAGAATATTCAGAAACACTACCCAGGAAATATAATTGCAATCAGACAGTTGAACAGTGGCAGTCCACGTTTTTATGTAACCAAGAGCGAAGTAATTATGTAAGCTGTTCTTATTAATAAAAGTTTTAAGTGATGTTTTGTGGTGATAAAAGTACCTGATTATGAGTTATAAGCTGCTCCTAAAAGCGGAGTTTGAATGGTAATGTATATTTACGAGTGTTAAACTTAATTACAAATATACACAAAAATGAGGCAACCTTGATAGATGTGAATATCCTTCAAATTTTAACAAAAGGTTAGCGACTCAGGGGCAAACGGACCTCAAGTGCCTGCAGGTGTCAGATGTAGACTAGTCTTGTCTGGTCACCAAAAATGCAGGCTATCATTGGACCAGTCAAGAAACCCCTTTATTCTGTCTTAGGTATCACTAAACTAACATGAGCTACAAAACAATAAAAGTTACTTAGCGGCCGAGCTGTTTTCTGCTTCAGTCACGGAAAGCATGCAGTGTTCCCTAAAAGCTACAGGGAACTAAACTAAAGTAAACTAAACCTTGGGTTTATATACCGCACCATCTCCACGAATGCGGAGCTCGGCACGGTTTACAGGAAGAAAGATGAGAGAGGAACTACAGTGGAGAGATTAAAGAGTTAGGTGTAAAGGGGGAAGGTGAGAGGCCTAAGAGGGGGGAAGTGTTACAGTTTTGAGAATAGCCAGGTTTTTAGGTGTTTGCGGAAGAGTTGGAGGGAGCTTGAGGTTCGGAGAGGGAAGGTGAGGTTATTCCAGATCTCAGTGATTCTAAAGGGGAGGGATGACCCAAGTTTGCCTACATGGGAAATACCTTTTATGGAAGGGAAGGATAGTTTAAAAATTTGGGAGGATCTGGAGGAAGTAGGGGTTGGGGAGTTCCAGGATAGAGGGATAACGGCAGGAAGGATGCCATGTAGGATCTTGTAGGCCAGACACTACTGGGTATATCTCCTGATGAAGTCCATGTGGTGAAACGGGGATACTCCGTTGAGAAAATCATTACCTTTTCGGTCCCGGCTGTTCACCCACCTGTTAATAAATAAAAGCTAAGTAACTATTATTCAAGTTTTGTAGCTCATGTAAGTTTAGCGATACCTAAGATAGGATAAAGGGGTTTCTTGACCGGTCCAATGATAGCCTGCATTTTTGGTGACCAGACAAGACTTGTCTACACCTGACACCTGCAGGCACTTGAGGTCCGTTTGCCCCCGAGTCGCTAATCATTTCTTAAAATTTGAAGGATATTTACATCTATCAAGGTCGCCTCATTTTTGTGTATATTTTTGGGTCGATTTTGACTTTTTTGAGGGAACTTAATTACAAGCCATTCTGAAGAGCAAAGTTTAGAGTTAATTGAAAACACACATACAATATTCATTCTATATGTGCAATTATCTCACTTAATGACCTAGGGACAGGAATGACGTTACCTATCCTGAAAAGCAAAGTTTTTGCAATCAATTCACTGAATTACTTGACATTAGTAGCAATAACTGTCTTTTGTTCACTCTGGAAGCTGGCCAGTTCCTGAGTGTTCAAAGACGGGTGTTTAGGCCATAAAATGCCAGTTATTGATTAATCAGTTAATTATCCAACTTGGATAATGTTTAAAAGGGAGTAAGTGACAGTCAAATTTTGGAGATCTTTCTGTATGGACGTCCAAGGGTTGTTTTTGGCCCGTTAAAGCTCTCTATGTTTGACTGCAACTTGGATCTCTCCAGTCACTGGCATAGATGATGCGTACCTCTGCTTCAACAGTGATGTATATTTACTTTATGTTTGTGTATATGCACATGAATTGTTTATTAGACTGATGTATAGGGAATTAAAGCTTGCTCTCTGCATAATATTGTGTCGTGTATTATCTGGTACAAAAATACCCAAAAGAACACCACAAAACAAAACACCACATTAGATCAAAAAGTTCCATTCGTCCACTCACAGTATACTTTAACCACAGCATCCCGTGAACGGTTCACAGACTCCACCGTTTCCGAAATGCAGCTGCCCTTGGCCTGGTAGCCGATGATCATGCATTTTCCAATGTCTGATAACTTGCGCTTTTTCCCCTTGACAGGCACAGTTGCTATATTGGCAACTTGCCGACATCTCACCTTATATACCCACGAAGTCTGCGTGTGACACGTGCATTTGTTAATTGGCTGTGCGTTCCTGACGTCAGAGGTAGGTAGTGGTCATAATAATGTGACTTTACTGTGTAAGAGAAAGGATATTATGTATGACGTTTAACTTTCATAAAAAAAATACATTTTTTTCTATCAAGGTTCATAAGAACATAAGAATTGCCGTTGCTGGGTCAGACCAGTGGTCCATCCTGCCCAACAGTCCGCTCCCGCAGAGGCCCTTAGGTCAAAGACCAGTGCCCTGAGTCTAGCCTTACCTGCGTATGTTCTGGTTCAGCAGGAACTCATCTAACTTTGTCTTGAATCCCTGGAGGGTGTTTTCCCCTATAACAGCCTCTGGAAGAGCGTTCCAGTTTTCTACCACTCTCTGGGTGTAGAAGAACTTCCTTACATTTGTACACAATCTATCCCCTTTTAACTTTAGAGAGTGCCCTCTCGTTCTCTCTACCTTGGAGAGGGTGAACAGCCTGTCTTTATCTACTAAGTCTATTGCCTCATCACTAAGCATTGCCTATACAATGAACTTATCACATATACAGAAGTGTCTAAAGATATCTGCAATATTTTCTTTAATGGACTCTGACATCAAATTTGTATCTTGCCATACAATACTTGTGGTAAAAAGACAAAATAAGTTATTGGAATATTCAGGGCAGGATTAAAACAAAGACACATGCATAGAGTATTCATGCTTAGCAGGGCCATAGGTATGTAATTCAATGACTCCTAAGGTAGAATTTTACCCTGGTAAGTCTGCTGCTGGCAGAAACAAAAAAAAAAAAAAAAGAGAGTTTGTTGAGGAATGTGTTACTGCTGCCTGCACAGATCTATTTTCCTCATTTCAGAGATGCAAAGTTATCCAATTCCAGGTTGGAGAATTTTTGCCCAGTTCTGGTTTTGAACTTATATCTCAAATATCTTGATTTTGTCCCTTAAAATCAGTCCCATAATGCTCCATGATAGGATGGTCAGAAATCCAAGATTGTCCCATAATCTCAGCCTGGAAGTAGGTAACTCGGCATCTCTACCATTTCATGTGCATTATCCTGGCCAGCTGCTTCCTCTTCTACCAATTTTCCACTACCATCAGAATCATGCAGGCCCCATTTCTAGAAGTTCTAAAATCTATTTAAATTATGATGGCATAAGGGTTGGCCTAGGGCAGTATATCGCCCTAGATTCCAGGTATGCCACAAAAAGCCGGTGAGGATGAGAGGCGCTGGTGCTAGCTGACTGCCTACAGGACTTACCTCTCACGACAAGAGGAATGTCTTGTGAGCAGTTAGCTAGCACCAGCACCTTTTCTCCTCACCAGCACCTCTCTTCTAGCTCCCCACCACCAGCAGTAATAAGAGGCTCAGGGCCACGACTTGAGAGCATCCTCACATGCCCAGAAATTGACGTGATGTCACACAAGCATGTCATGTCATTGCATCCATGTCCACGCATTTCTGGATGCCCTCCAGCCTGGTCCCGTGTTTAGTGTGCAACAGCTTCACAAAAGTTGCAGCACATTGGCCTAAGGTTACCATATGGCTCCAGAAAAAAAAGAATGATTTGAAACATCCGGGTTTTACTTCCATCGAAAGCAATGGAAGTAAAATCTGGATGTCTCAATGTACCCTCCTTTTTCTGGACTAAGTCACAATAAATAGAGTAGGGAGGCTGGTTTGTTGAAATTCGTAAATGTAAGGAGGTCAAAAATGATATGAAAAATCAATACTATAACAAACTCCTCGAGAAAATTACATATACAAAATTCATAAGAAACATATTACATATGTTGAACATATCACATGACTGTAACAGGGTGAAAAAAGGGGGGTTTAACACTTACTCTTTGGTTGGAATCACTTGTACAAGAAGAACGCTTATGTTCCCCCGGCATCAACAGCAAGTAAGATCGGCAACGGGCCCCCCTCCCGGCATCAACAAAACATGTGATTTATTCTAATCGCACTATCACCAGTTTTTTTGGCATCTGAACCACTAAGACCTTTTTTTGGGTTCCTTGAAACAGAATTTCGAAACATGGCAATGTCGGGACCTGTTGAACAACTTTCAAAGATAAGTGGGAGTCATTTTCTCTCCTTTTTTGCCACTAAAAACTATTGTAGTATTTATTTGAATAGCACTTATCAGCACATTTTCAAAAAAAACTCCATATACAGTGATTGGGCGGTGGGTTCATCTATAGGAGCTTTGACTTTTGACTGAATTACACATTTCTGAGTGTATGTGATAAAAATTTCTTATGAATTTTCTATATGTAATTTTCTCGAGGAGTTCGTTATAGTATTGATTTTTCTCCTTTTTCTGGAGCCATATGGTAACCCTAAAGCCCTTTAGGCCTAAAGCCCACCAAAAGGTTAAGCATACCCTAGGAACATTAAACTTATGAAACACCCCGTTCATGGGGTAGATTTCTGAAAGCTTGAAAAGAAGTGTTTGTGAACAGTGGGTTTAAAACTAGCATTTATCTGTCTGTGTTGAATCTGAAAAGTGAGAGGGGTTTTTGACTACAGGAGTACTGTATCAATTTATGAAAGTTACATGGCTAAATGTGCAGGCGGGGTGGGGGGGGAGGGGCACAAATCCATATGGAAATCATGCACTATGCACTGAGGGATGAATATTCAGACACTTGGGTGAAATGTTATGCATTTTAAGAGATTATTTAATGAGTGGAAATAAAGCTTGTGGGCTCAAATGATTATGGGGATATGAACTGAGCAGAGCTGAATCAGAATAAGGGAACTGGAAATCTACTCCCCATGAGTTCAAAGGAGGGAGAAAATAGTGGGGAGTTGGAAATTGGATTTAAGAAGTCTGGAATCTATGATTTTGCACTGCATAGAGACATATCTAGGCATTATACATTAGAGGAACATAAGTATAGCCATATTGGGTTAGACCAGTGGTCTTAAACTCAAACCCTTTGGAGGGCCACATTTTGGATTTGTAGGTACTTCAAAGGCCCTCCAAGTACCCTATTTTTCTGCGGCCCTCACAGTTAAAGTTTAACATCTTTCCTTTCTCAAAACTGACACATTTCAATCGCTATATTGAAAATAAAATAATTTTCCCTACTTTTGTTGTCTGATGACATTATTTTTCTGTGCTTTTAACTGTTTCCAGGGCCTTCTTGTCCATTGACTGTTTTACTCTCTGTCTTCACTTTCTGCCTTACATCCATCTTTGGCATTAACTTAACATTCAATTTTTCCATTTTTCTGCTTTCTTCTCAAAATCTACTTTTCCATGTCTTCCCTTCCCTTCCTATCTCTCTCTCCTTTCCTCTCTATTTCCATGGTCTGACATCTATCTCCTTTCCTCCCCCCCCAGTATAACATTTCTCTTTCCCTTCCTCCTTTCTGCCCCCTGCAGTCCATCTCCCTTCCCTTCCTCCTTTCTGGCCCCCTCCCAGTCCAACATTTCTCCCTCCTTTCCACCAGTTCAACATTTTCTTCTTTTCCCACTGCATGCTTCTCCTCTGGTCTTCCTTCCCTCCTCCAACCAACCTCCCTCTCTCTCTCCCCCCCTCCATGACTCCAACTTTTCACTCTCTGCCCTCTCCCCCTTCCCCAGTGTAACATTTTTCTTCCCTCCTTTCTGTCCTCCCCATCCATCTCACCCTCTCCAAGAGTCCAACACTTTCTGCCTACTGCATGCTTTCTCTCTGTCCTTGCCTCTTCCCTCGAGTAGCATCCCTCAACCCAACATGCTCTTTCTTCATGCACCATCTCACCCTCCCCTCCAGTGTGTAGCACCTTTCCTTTCCATCCCTTTCTGCCAGGTCCAGCAGAACCTCTTCTCCCTTCCTTTTACCTCCTCCCTGTCCAGCAGTACCCCTACACTGGTCCCCCTGTCCAGCAGTACCCCTTCTCCCTTCCCTCCCTCTGTGTACTTCTACATCAGGGCCCCCCTCCCCCCAAGTCCTGCCCCCTCAAAGGCCTGCATGTTCCCCCCTTCTTTGCAGGTCCTCCAGCTTCCCCCCGGGTCTCCCGCTGTTACCTTCAAATAATTACTGCAGCCTGCAGAGAATATTGCCGATGCTGTAGCGATCCTTGCAGGCTGCCATCGGCCTCCGCAGCACGTTCCCTCTGTCATGGTCCCGCCAATCTGATGTCAGTGGCAGGATCGCAGCAGAGGGAACGTGCTGCTGAGGACGATGGCAGCCTGCAAGGATCGCTACAGCAACGGCTATCCTCTCTGCAGGCTGCCGTAATTATCTGATGGTAAGAGCAGGAGGCCAGGGGGAAGCCGGAAGACACGGGCCGCATAATCGTACCTGGAGAGCCGCATGTGGCCCATGAGCTGTGAGTTTGAGAACACTGGGTTAGACCAATGGTCCATCAAGCCCAGTAGCCCGTTCTCACAGTGGCCAATCCAGGTTCCTAGTACCTGGGCAAAACCCAAGGAGTAGCAATATTTCATGCTACCAATCCAGGGCAAAGGCTTCCCCCATGTTTTTCTCAATAACAGACTATGGACTTTTCCTCCAGGAAATTGTACAAACCTTTCTTAAAACCAGCTACGCTATCTGCTCTTACCACAGCCTCTGGCAAATGTGTTCCAAAGCTTAACTATTCTCTAGTGAATAAATATTTCCTCCTATTGGTTTTAAAAGTATTTCCCTGTAACTTCAAGTGTCCCCTAGTCTTTGTAATTTTTGATGGAGTGACATATCGATCCACTTGTTCCTGTTCTACTCCACTCAGGATTTTGTAGACTTCAAATCATATCTCCCCTCAGCCGTCTCTTTTCCAACAGATGAGCCCTAACCTTTTTAGTTTTTGAATCTCAGTTAACCGGGTCTCTCACACAACTGGCAAAAAAATCACTGGTGGAAAAAAAAATAATGTTTCCCTTAGCACCAACAGCAATGTTCTGAGCCACAAATTCTCCCTCAAGCCCCAGCGGAATTCTGCTGCACAGCCTGACACCAGCTCCAGACTCCATCCCCTACCTCCTCCTGGCATTTTAAATCTTCAGGGCAGCCACCACGTAGCACAAGCAGGCCTGCACCCTGAAATAGAATGAAGGGTTCCAGAGCAGGCCTGCTCGTTGACGCTGTGTGGCAGTTACCCTAAAGATTTAAAGTACTACGTTGGGAAATGGGTAGGAGTGCGGACACCAATCAGCAACCACCAATTTTTGGGAAGGCCATGGCCTCTGTGGCCTCTTGCATTCTGACGCCTATGGAATAGGTTACCATGCACCCTTCTGATCACCTAATCCTAGACACCTATTATACAAACTACCGTATTTTCGCGGATATAACGCGCGCGTTATACGTGATTTTACGTACCGCGCATACCCCTCGCGCGTTATATGCCTGAGCGCGGTATAGAAAAGTTTTTAAACATAGTTCCCACCCCGCCCGACGCCCGATTCACCCCCCCAGCAGGACCGCTCGCACCCCCACCCCGAACGACCGCTCGCACGCGCTCCCACCCGCACCCGCATCCACGATCGGAGCAAGAGGGAGCCCAAGCCCTCTTGCCCGGCCGACTCCCCGACGTCCGATACATCCCCCCCCCCCGGCAGGACCACTCGCACCCTCACCCCGAAGGACCGCCGACTCCCCAACAATATCGGGCCAGGAGGGAGCCCAAACCCTCCTGGCCACGGCGACCCCCTAACCCCACCCCGCACTACATTACGGGCAGGAGGGATCCCAGGCCCCCCTGCCCTCGACGCAACCCCCCTCCCCCCAACGACCGCCCCCCCCCCAAGAACCTCCGCCCGTCCCCCAGCCGACCCGCGACCCCCCTGGCCGACCCCCACGACATCCCCACCCGCCTTCCCCGTACCTTTGTGTAGTTGGGCCAGAAGGGAGCCCAAACCCTCCTGGCCACGGCGACCCCCTAACCCCACCCCGCACTACATTACGGGCAGGAGGGATCCCAGGCCCTCCTGCCCTCGACACAAACCCCCCCCCCCCCCCAACGACCGCCCCCCCCCAAGAACCTCCGACCGCCCCCCCAGCCGACCCGCGACCCCACTGGCCGACCCCCACGACCCCCCACCCCCCTTCCCCGTACCTTTGGTAGTTGGCCGGACAGACGGGAGCCAAACCCGCCTGTCCGGCAGGCAGCCAACAAAGGAATGAGGCCGGATTGGCCCATCCGTCCTAAAGGTCCGCCTACTGGTGGGGCCTAAGGCGCGTGGGCCAATCAGAATAGGCCCTGGAGCCTTAGGTCCCACCTGGGGGCGCGGCCTGAGGCACATGGTCGGGTTTGGCCCATGTGCCTCAGGCCGCGCCCCCAGGTGGGACCTAAGGCTCCAGGGCCTATTCTGATTGGCCCACGCGCCTTAGGCCCCACCAGTAGGCGGAGCTTTAGGACGGATGGGCCAATCCGGCCTCATTCCTTCGTTGGCTGCCTGCCGGACAGGCGGGTTTGGCTCCCGTCTGTCCGGCCAACTTCCAAAGGTACGGGGAAGGGGGGGGGGGGGGTCGTGGGGGTCGGCCAGGGGGGTCGCGGGTCGGCTGGGGGGGGGGGGGGTTTGCGTCGGGGGCAGGGGGGCCTGGGATCCCTCCTGCCCGTAATGTAGTGCGGGGTGGGGTTAGGGGGTCGCCGTGGCCAGGAGGGTTTGGGCTCCCTTCTGGCCCAACTACACAAAGGTACGGGGAAGGCGGGTGGGGGTGTCGTGGGGGTCGGCCAGGGGGGTCGCGGGTCGGCTGGGGGACGGGCGGAGGTTCTTGGGGGGGGCGGTCGTTGGGGGGAGGGGGTTTGCGTCGAGGGCAGGAGGGCCTGGGATCCCTCCTGCCCGTAATGCAGTGCGGGGTGGGGTTAGGGGGTCGCCGTGGCCAGGAGGGTTTGGGCTCCCTCCTGGCCCGATATTGTTGGGGAGTCGGCGGTCCTTCGGGGTGAGGGTGCGAGTGGTCCTGCCGGGGGGGGGATGTATCGGACGTCGGGGGGGGCATCAGGCTTTCAGGATGGGGACAGACCTTCAAGGGGGGACAGGACTTCAAGGGAGGACAGTGCACGGAAAGTCAGGGGGGGTGAACGGAGAGTCGGGACAGCGCACGGAAAGTCAGGGCAGTGCACGGAAGTCAGGGGGGGTGAACAGAGAGTCGGGACAGCGCACGGAAAGTCAGGGCGGGCGAAAGGAGAGTCGGGCAGCATGCGCGTTATATGCCTGAGCGCGGTATAGAAAAGTTTTTGTACATATCATCGTGATTTCTGCGCGCTATACCCCTGTGCGCGTTTTACAATGGTGCGCGTTATATCCGCGAAAATACGGTAATTAGGCCTCAGAGTACTTCAGCATGCATAAAATATGTTTTACTTGCTTTATAGACACCATTTCTCAAATGCTATGATCGACACAATATTTGCATAAAATCCTTGGAGACAGTTCACGTAAAAGCATACTTATGGCCAAATAAAATTTTCTTTCCATAATGATATATGAGACGTATTTGTTATTGTGTAAAAGCCATATTCATGCCACCTGTTTCAAATTCATCATCATCTTTTCTGGAACTGAGCATGAAAATGAATGTCCCAGTTGCATTTGTTTTGCTTTTTATCTGCCATATATTGGCCACAGAATACCTCTTCTTAATGTGATTAACAGCATGCATGTGAAGGAACCCATGCAAGCTATCAGCTGCAAATAAACAGGGCAATTTCAGCTCAGGCTAGTTTATACAGATAAATATCTATTTGCCCAAGTAAATACTTCTGAATATTCTTTTCTAAACTTTTCTTTTATTAGAGCATATTGCATTTTGAGAGAATTCGATCATTAAATGACCCCATTTTAAACATAAGAACTGTAGAGATCCTTCACTTGGAACATCAGCTTCAGTCCATGAAAAGGTGCTATGATCAAACGCAGAGCACATCTCATAGTTCACAGTTTCATAGTTTATTTAAATTTTTGATTAAACGCTTAACCAAAGGTACAAAGCGTTGTACATAATTTAAAATAGCTGTGAGACAAACAATTTAAATTATTAGACATACACCGACTAATCATACATCTCATAATCAACAGTTGCTCCAATTGCAGGCTACCTTACGTGAGTTAATACATCATAGAACAGCTAAATCCCTATGTGATTATAGATCCGTTATACAGACCCAGCAGTAAGAAAGAAACATTTTTAGTTTGCTTGGTGTCAGTAAAGGAAGGTCCAAAAAGAATTCTGGTCCTAGTGGATGAGGGTATTTGTAAGATCCTTCAGAACATTATAAGCAACTGTATGTGCCTCTTTTGGATGAAGGTTTGCAAAATCAAGTGTATTTGGATAGTTTGGACCTCCCGAGTATAGTTCAACTTCAATTTATTTGATACTAGTCTTATAGCCCGTTACATTAACGGGTGCTAGAATCTATTCCTTCCTCTCTGTCAGTAGCATAAGAGATACCGAGCTCCTGGTGTTGTCGATTCACAGATTTTTAACTCTATTTGTTCATTATGGAACGTGGGTGAATTATCATTTATATCTAGTTTTCCCGATTGGGGAGAGCTCTTCCGTCAAAGTTCATGTTTTAGTGCAAAGCCAATGCTGCGACTCCTCTCTCGATCCCCACCTTGGGTACGCCGGCCTCAGTTATTGCGCGCGGGGGGGGGGGGGGGGCGTTCAGCCACGGGGTGTTGTGAAGCCACCGTGGTGGTGGTGGATGGGCGATGTGAAGTACAAATTTTGAATTTCTGCTTCGTTCTCTTTCCCGGCTGCTTCGCATTATTGAAGCACTCCCCCCCTCCCCTCCCCACCTCCCTTTAAAGCACGTCTTTAACCCTTTAAATGACGTGACGGTGTTTTGGTTGTCAAAATTACGGCTTGTGTGTGCAGGGCCAATGTGGTGCAGGTTGGAAATGTCAAGGAGAGGGAGTCCACTCTCCCCAAGCCTACTGGTAGTGGGTGTGTGTGTGTGTGTGTGTGTGTGTGGAATCTAGGTCCGAGTTGCACCCCCCTCCCAACGCCTGCCCTACTCGCGCGGGATTCACGTGGAAAGTGAATGGGCTGTGGGGGAAGGGGAGAGATGTTTTGCAGCAAATGGCAACACGGAGCATCCGGCTATCTCCCATTATCGGACTTTCAGAACAATTGGGCAGGGGGGTAGCCCTACCCCGCGTACGTTTGCTGGCCCAGATATACTGTAAGAGAGTAGGGGATGTGCTGGAGATTGTATGCCTCAGCGTGCAGGGGTGGGGGGAGGGGAGCGGGCAGGCAGGATCGCCCTCATCTTCCGCTCACATAGTACTGGTGGCTTTTCTTTCCTCCCCCCGCCCCGCTGCTGCAGTCCCACTTCATTGTGGCTTCCTGTGAACTCCAGGAAGCAGCACCTTCGCGAGTGTGGGGCCGTTACTGTAGCGACGCGAGGTGGAGAGCAGGGAGGCTGTGGTGACGTAGTATGCGCGCATGCGCACTCGTGCCGGCACACCCCAACAGAACAGGGATCAGGGAACACGCGGCGCGAGTGCGCATGTGCAGCTAGCATTTTATTATTATAGATAATGCAAAATATAAACATAAGTTTAGTCTAAGCGGTTTAAAATGAAATCAAGGGGGAGGAAATAATTTCTAAAATAATAAAACAAATACAAAAGATGTAACAACAACAAAAGGGTAAAAGATCAGGTATGATTACAATTTTTGATTCAAAGGAAAAGACTAGGGGCTAGATGCACAAAACATGGCTGTTAAGACCCTGTGAATTGCTGTTGGTTTTGATGTAGCTATCAGGTCCCAATGCAGATATCTAATTATATATTATACTGGAAGATAAGGGGATGAAGTCTTGTTGATATAATGTGTTCCGATAGGAGTGTAATGTGGGTATTGGGAACTGGTGGGGTGGGGGGAGAGGGCAGACTTGTTAGAGAAATTCTATGAACTGGTGACATTGCATGCGGTAACAATACCAAAAGAATTTGTTATTGTCTTAACTGACCTGCACAGAGTGTAATATGGTTGTTTCTAATTTTGTTCACCAATACAAATTATTTCAAACTAAACATAATATTATATGTTTTCTTATGTTTGAAGGAAGTTATTGAATATGGGGTAGGGAGGGATATGGAATCTGAATTAGATTTGATAGGCTATTAAGTGATGTATTTAAGTACAAAATGATGATATATGCTGTTACTCTTATGATAAGTTTTAAAAATGAATAAAGAATATTAAAAAAAAGAAAGCTTAGTATCAAAACAGCATGCATAAGGACTTGCAGTGTAAAAACCAAAAGTTAAAAATGATAAAGAAGTACATGATTACTTTTTAAAAGTGTCGTGCTCCCCATCCTCTTCTATAACATCAACAAAATACAGTACACTGTAGATTTGGGACAGATTGTTCATTCTGGCTAACCTCATTCTACCACATTTTCACTCAAAGTAAACACCGTAGACATTAGCTACAGCAAATAAGGAGCCATTTTGCAACGCATAAGATGAAAATGTATCATTCGTAGTATCCCAGATGCATCTGCTTCCAATGCGCATACTCTGCTTGTTGAGTTGTCCTATATGAATCAGCACGATAATTTTATACCTTGGGATCATCAGGTCTTTCACTCGGGCTTTTATAACCTGCAACAGAAAAAGTTGTTTTATCTACTCCTCATATTCTAAACTGCTGATTATTTTGCATTTATAATCCTCTATAATAAAACCCTAAATGCGCATGTGCACTTACAACTCTGTGTTTCCTGACAGCGTGATGTGTGCCTCTGTGCTGAATTCGATTTCAGGTGCGTGGGGCGACTTGCGACGGCAGTGGCGGTTTGACTCCTGCACTGCTGCTGCCGGGATGCCTCTTCTCACCCCCAGACCAGCAACCGCAGCAGTCGCGGGGCATGCGAGGTGGGCCGGCCAAGCAAAAGCCCCGAGGCTGCCCGGGCTAGCGGATGCTGGACAGGGGGAGCAGGGAAAGGAGAAGGCCTACTGCTGGACATGGGGATCAGGTAAGCAGTGCTGCTGGACAAGGGGGAGGTAAAAGGAAGGGAGAAGGTCTACTGCTGGACAGGGGGAGCAGGGAAGAGGTGCTGCTGGACAGGGGGGAGGTATAAGGAAGGGAGAAGGGCTGCTGCTTGACAAGGGGGGAGCAGTGAAGGGGTGCTGCTGGACAGGGGGGAGGTAAAAGGAAGGGAGAATTGCTACTGCTGGACAGGGGGAGCAGGCAAGGGGTGGTGGTGGACAGCCGAGGAAAGAGAGAGACAGAAAGAAAGAAAGACAGACAGCGCCAAGGTGAGAGAGAGACAGAAAGACACACATCTATTCTAGCACCCGTTAATGTAACGGGCTTAAAGACTAGTTAATATATAAAGGAGTGACATTGTACAGTGCCAATGCTGTGTACTGACATGTGGAATGTCTTCAATTTGATCTCCAAGCCAGGTCTTCCATTGTCTGGGCCAGTTGAAGATTGAGATCATGGGGCAGCAGCATTTACAGCTCCCAGAAGGGTGGGAATCATTCAAAGGTCATAGTCAGAGCCTTTTATTGCAGGCTACCAGAAGGAAGACGGACTGCAGCTGAAAGACGGTCACTATAAAAGTCAGATTAGCTGTTTTGTGGTGGGGCATATAAAACAAGGGGAATATTCGCATATGAAGGTTCACAGTGCCAGGCACAAGATCCCAGCCCTCATTCTGACTGAGCTGGAGGCCCATAAGCAGCAGGAAAAAAACTGCCACCTGAAAAATAGCTGTAAAAATAAAAATGAGTAAAGGAGAAAGGCAAATTCCAAATGCATAGGATCAATAGAGAAAGTAGTGGAAGGAAAGCTGATAGCTTGCAAGGGTTCCTTCACATGCATGCTGTTAAATCACATTAAAAGGAGCTGTTCTATAGCCAGCATGTGGAATGTTTTAAAAGATTTTTAACTTAAATAAAGTTTTATATTATTTATTGCAGATTAACGAAAGATTCAAAAGGGAAAACAAGCCAAAAGCAATATTCCCAATACTGCATAGAACAAAAACCTCATTTGTAAGCATCTTTCTATGTGGAATGATGACCTGGACGGAACTTAGACGTTTGGAGCTAGACCTGATTTAGAAGCATCTAAGTGCCACAAAGGTGCCCAAAGAGATCATATGACCACTGCATGCATCAAGGTAAGACCCCCCCCCCCCCCACACACTCCCCAAGTGCTCACTGACCACTTTCTACCACACAAAAATCAGAACAAAAAGGTACATACCTGGCTCTAGAACAGCTCCATCTGGTATGGGGAAGCCTAGTAGATCATCAGGACTGTAGAGTTACCTGGTGGGCAAGCTAGTGAACCACAGAGAGGAGGACTCAGGCCCATAAGGCACTCTAACCACAACATATATGGCATTAAGAATGAACCCACCCAAACCCTACTGTATAGCCATATAGGTGCTACCTGCAGCCATAAGGGCTATTGGGGTGGTACACAGGTGGGTATAATAGGTTTTAGGGGACTCATCATAAATTATAAGGGGGTTATGGTGAGATATACATCTTACACCCTTTCAGTGAAGTTCATAGCAGTGCCCTTTAAGGTGTCTCACTGCTCTATTGGGATGTCTATGTGGCCAAATCCATTATTATGCTGGCCCCTCCCATGTCCAAATGGTCTGGATTAAGACATTGTGAACATGGATGTTTTTGTATTCGAAAATGGCCAAAAAAGTTAAGATGTCTTAAAGGCCAAGACGTCCAAATAGGTCATTCTCAAAAAACAAAATCTGGACGTCTAGCAGTTTTGAAAATGGATGTTTCCAATATTTGGATATCTTGTGGGAAATGTCCAAAGTCGAACTTAGACACAAATGGTTTGAAGTGATTTATAAACCTCAAAACCACTAGTATAACACTAGAATGGATATTTAAATTTTAGAGATTACATTAATTAAGAAATTTCTTAAAAAGGTAAGCCTTCAGTTTTTTTTCAAAACCTCATATAGGTGGGCTTTTACAAAGTTACACTGCCAAGCAGCACATACTAAATTCTCAGCCACCCACAGGAATAGAATGGGTGGCTTGTCATTTAGTGTGTGCTGCTTGGAAAGCAGCTTGTAAAAGACCTGATAGGTTTATGTCTCGTTAGTAGTAGTAAAGAATTCCATCTCAAGGCTGCTTGATACAAAAAGGAGGAAGACAGCCTCCTTTTCAATCCAACACCTTAAGCATTAATTGATCAAAACTTTGTAAAGTGTGGTATAGATGAAGACAGTTTAATAAAGTCATATGAGTTGGAGCCAATCTATAAAATATTCAAAAAATAAAAATGCACAGCTTTAAAGACAGATCTAGTTTTTATCGGAAGCCAATAGAGCTTGAACAAGAGTGGAGTACCTTTCTTAAATTTGTGGGCACTGCAAATCTATTAAGTGGCTGTACTTTGAATCACCTGTGATTTTTTTCTCAAACCAACAGTACACCCAAGATATAAGACATTACAATAGTCCAGTTGTATTAATACTAATGCTTAAACCGCTAGTTTAAAATGTTCAAAAAAGAAGTATTGTCTTAATTGATTTAATTTCCTAAGATTAAAAAAGTGAAAAATTATGATGATTAACCCTTGAGGCAGGTGAGAATGCTGAAACATATCAGGCTTTTAAAAATATGATCAATAACTTAACTGGCGCATATGAATATAGCTATCGATGATTGTGGTCCATTAGCTGATTAACACTGATTTTCTATGCTAGTTTAGCTATGAAATCTGATTAGTACAAAAGTCCCTTAGTGCAAAGTAAGTTAACCACCTAATAAGTGAATTAGCACATGTCTGAACTAACAGTTACTGTATTGGCTTGACACCTAGTGCTTGCTAATTCATGTGCTAACTGCAGAGTATGGGTCCTTTCCTCCATTAAGAATATATGCCGCTGAAGTATGCTGAATCAGACACCCAAGTATTCCAGCACTGCAATGGGTTTAACTTGCTCTTGGCTACTTCAAAAACTGCATAACTGCATCACATGCCCTGTTGCCTCAGTGCTCTCCTAAGCAGACTGCTTGAATCAATCAGACAGGGGTGAACCAAGATTCCTTCTTTCTGCAGCACTGTTGCCATCACCACTATCACTTTCAAAAATGTTCTTGGGAACTGTAGATAAACCGAAAGAGAGCACAAAATGAAGATGAAGGAACTTCTAATGTGTTCTTCAAATAAGGATATAAAAATATGCTACCATGAGATCTAAGAATGTCAGAAACTCCCCTTTTTAGACTCCAACAATGACCAAAGTACAATATCTCCATGCAAAACTTGGGCCCTATTGACTCTTAAGGTCTAGAATTGGCCAAAAGGTACTTTCTATCTTGGGGACTACGAAATATAGCAAGTACTTCTCTGTACCACGTTTTCTGGGTGGTATGGATACCATGGGCTGAATTTAAACCAGCCTCTACCTGACTGCTGCCACCTTTAGCAGATACCAGGTTATGCTAATATTTTATAATGGAACCTTGGCCTCAGAGTGTCTAAATGAAGAACCAGTTATAGAACTGCCCCCTAAATGTCCCCTTACATAGCAACATAGTAAATGACAGCAGATAAAGACCTGAACAGTCCAGTCTGCCCATTAGTGATACTCATTTAAAAAATACATGATTTGATTAACATGTCTCTTCTTTGATACTTCTGGGCTGTAGACTGTAAAGTCTGGTATCCTATGTTCCAAATGCTGAAGTTGCCGTCCAAGCTCACTTCAGCCTATCCAACCATCCTGTTGTGTACAGGATATCTACCGTAAAGTCTGGCCAGCAACATCTTCATGTTCCATATTAGTGGAATTCACACTGATGCCTACCTCAGACCATCCTACACCGAATCACCATATATGAGACACAGACTGTGCAGGTCTGTCCAATACTGGCCTTAGTTCTTTAATTTACATCCTTCATTTTCTAATTAGAGATCCTCTATTTTTATCCCATGCTTTTTAAAAATTCCATTTCCATTTCCCTCTCCACTACTTCCCTCGGGAGGGTATTCCAGGCATCTACCACCCTCTCTGTGAAGAAGAATTTCCTAACATTGTTCCTAAGTCTTCCTCCCTGTAACCTCAAATTATGCCCTCTAATTTTACAATTTTTTCTTCTCTGGAAAAGATTTGGTTCTATATTAATGTCTTTCAAGTATTTAAACGTCTGTATCATATGTCCCCTGTCCCTCCTCTCCTCCAGAGTATACATATTTAGGTCTTCCGGTCTCTTCTCATACTTCTTTTGGTTCAAACCTCTTTTCAATTTTGTTGCCTTCCTCTGGACCGCTTCAAGTTTTTTTATATCCTTCGCCAGATATGGCCTCCAAAACTGAACACAATACTCCAAGTGCGACCTCACCAAAGACCTCTATAGGGGCCTCAACACTTCCCTTCTTCTGCTGGTTACTCTTCTTTCTATACAGCCTAGCATCCTTCTGGCAACAACCACCACCTTATCACACTGTTTAGATGTCTTTAGATCCTCAGACACAATCACTCCAAGGTCCCTCTCTCCATCTGTGCTTATCAGCTTCTCACCTCCCAGTCAGTAACCATGCCCATCATATATTACTATAGGCTCCTCCAGCTGAGATGCTATTAATTCCCCCCCAATTTTCTCCTATTTCATTAATAAAATAAATATCTACACACTTGATAAGTGTTAATTGTAAATAACTAGGCTATAGGTAGTATTGATAACATATTTCAAATAAAAAATTGACTTTTATATCTAGAGACTACATATTAAACATTTTTATATAAATTCAGAATCAGATTACAATAATAAATCATATAACATTCATATGCTTCACATGACTTCTCACCTCTGAGATGGTTTTAGTCATCTGTCTGCACAGTTCTGCTTCATACCTTTCTTCTTGAAGGTAACTTGTAAGCACTTCCTCCAGTATATTATTTACTGTAGCAACTGGAAAATGTTTTGTAGGGCCTGTTATATATATATATATTAAATATTTTAATATATTATTGAGATTGCTATGCAACAAATTGACACAGAATCTAGTTCCTGTATTTGGGCTATATGTCTAGAGTAGGCACATAGAGGTATATGTAGATTAGATGTGCATTTTCAGTGGCATACACCTTGGAAGCAATTTTATAACAGGGTGCCTCCATTTAGGTGGCTAAATAATGTAGTGAATCTATTCTATAAGGAAACCTGTGAATGCAAGTGTCCTTATAGAATACTAGTGAAAACCTGCATTAGCATGCCATAACATAGATGCACCCATTTACAACAGGTCTATGGCTCACATAAATGTTTGCCCCTAAATTTGACAGTTAGTGAACATGTGGCCCTTCGTGTGGACCAAGCCATTAACTATGCCCAACTCTCCCTGCACCCCTGCATGCAAAAACCCACAAACCTTCCTCTTGACTATTGCGCTCTTCACACCAATTATGTCTTTCCACATACCAAATATAGAAAACACCACCATACAGCTATAGAGAAAGAGCAGCCACTCCAGATATCAAAAGTTTTCAAAACAGTGGAGAAAAAGAGACCTCAGAACACTTTGCATTTGAAATTATGTTAGGAAATGCCATTTTGAAACCGGTCTGAACTGGATTATTTCAAGAGTTCCCAGGTTACAGCTATGAAGATATGGCTATTGCTAGTCTGATAAGTATTGAAGAGGCCTGGTTAGGCGCACACTATGCAGAAGCGTTAGCAGGACGTGACAAACACATTTAAAACTTTGAAAAAGTCAGAATAATAAACAGAAGACCAGGAAACAGATATATAGCATAAGAAAAGGGGAATTCACTATTTGTGTGGTGTTAGGTGGGGCAGAATCATAGAGGAAATCAGGTAATGCGTAACATACTTCTAGAGGGATTAAGAACTCCATCTTGATTTAGTGACTCCATTTTGTTTTCGTGACTTTCTGTCTGTCTTTGTTCTCTCTGCGTTTCCCACCTTGAGCCTCGGGGCTCTAATTAATACCAGACCTCTCAGTCTGGCTTGTGGAAGATATAGGGTTTCATATTTTTGAATACAGATAGTTATATGTATTAAATATGCTGTGTGGATCTATGGATGGAAGGGGCCCCGAATGTGCGTGATATATGGTATGAATGATATGTGAGAGAATTATTTGTGAGAGAATGATTTGTACTTAAAGTTTCTTGCATCATATATATATATATGATGCAAAAAACTTTAAGGAGAAATCCTGAGAACAACATCTGGAAATAGAGCCAGAAACACTGTACCAGTCTTTGAGAGCAGAACAGGAAAGGTCAGCTAGTTTGATCTCCAGCATAGGAGGGAGGGGGAGTAGGTTTTTCCTCTTTCTTCTGTGCTGACAGGGACACAAATTTATCAGCAGATGCTGAAGAGAAATGCAGGCTGACTTTAACAAACAAGCTGTTTTGGATTTAAAGTTTTCTTTGGGTATATTATAATATTTTATGCATATTCAGAAATTAATGTAAACAAAAATATGATTTGTGAAACTTTTTTCCATGTCAAAAGGAAGTTCTTTGTTCAAACCTAAGGACAGCCTCTATTAGCCGATTGGCTGACAAGTGTGATGTCAGACTGCACAGAAAATATATATTGGTGAACAATGAATTATAGGTTGGGATTCTTTGTCAGAAATGCCAGCGTTTGGCATCTGTAAAGATTCCTCGATGACGCAAATAATCTTTTGATGGTTGTTATGAAAATAAATAAAATTAATACATTTTTTTGAACCTTTTGCAAACCTGTGAGCAAACCTGGCTGCTCAGTATATATGTTGGGGTTTTGTTTTTTTTTTTCCAATTCTTTATTCGTTTTAAAAGCCAATACAAAGTGCAACAGATTTACAAACAATTGGTACAATAAACAGCACTCCTTACAATCAAATAATAAAATAAGTACATAATCCCTCCTCCATCCCACCCTCCCTTCCTGGATGTGCATAACATTCATTCAAAAATCAAAGGGTAATCTTAATGATCAATTCGTATAAAATTTTGTTAATGGATCCCAAATCTCTTTGAATTTATTATAGTGTCCCAATTGTAATGAATTCATACGTTCAAACTTATAAAATTGGAATAAGGTTTCCCACCAAAAATTATAATTTATTCTATCCCATTTTTTTTCCAGTTTTTTGTGATTAGCTGCATAGCAACTCCTGTCATGATAAGAAGTAATCTGTTCTTTTTTGCATTGATTGGACTCTTGGGCATTAATAGTGTTCCAAACAACACTACATCATATGACAATGACAGTGAGACTTCCAATATCATATTGATTTGACCCCAAATAGACCTCCAGAATTTAAGTATCAAGGGACAATAGAACAATAGATGATCCAGTGTCCCTAAATCAAGATGACAATGCCAGCATCTATTAGACCTAGAACTATCTAACTTTTGCAAATGAACAGGGGTCCAGAAAATTCTATATAACAGAAAAAAACAAATTTGTCTCATAGATGCTGACGCTGTACATCTCATCCTCCAAGTCCAAATCCAAATCCGTGACCATTGAGTAGCAGAAATCTGCTGCTTTATCTCAATGCTCCAAATGTCTTTTAGACGAGTTTTAGGTTTCTTATTCAAATATTCAGATATTAATTTATACCACTTGGCAGCCTGATGCCCTAGCAAATCTGTCTGGAAGCATAGGCCCGACAAGCTATACTGATTATTTAAATTTCAACAATCAGGGAACCAACCCCTTCTGAATGACCTGCTTCAACTGCAACCACTTATATGCTTGAGACTTTGTAATACCGAATGATTGTTGCAGTTGTGAAAAATCAAGCATTTTCTCATTTGACAACACATCATCTAAAGTACGTATACCTGTCTGCAGCCAATGCTTCCAGAGGATCTTAGACTCGCCAATTTGAATCTTGGAGTTCAGCCATAAGGACTGACAAGTGGATTGATGAATCTGAATAGGTGTTAGGTTATTAATACATGTGGAGAATAAAATTCTATTGTCCTTATAAATCCTAGGTAACTTGATACTTAAAGCATGACACAATTGCAATAGGGACAGGAATTCCCACTCCAAAATAAGCCAGTCCTGAAGATGCTCCATGAGTTCAGGAAGCATCCAATACATACCCTGCCTCATAATAAAAGCTTGATGGTATCTATAGAAATTTGGAAAATTTACCCCACCCGCCACAATTGTTTTTTACAAAGAGACTAAAGCTATTATAGTAGTTTTACCCAGCCAAATAAATTTAGTAATACAGTGGAACCTTGGTTTACGAGCATAATTCATTCTAGAAGCATGCTTGTAAACCTAAGTACTCGTATATCAAAGCAAGTTTCCCCTTTTTTGAACGCAATACTCCAAATGAGGTCAGGGGCATTATGACATTCTTAGTCTTGTTAACCATCCTCTTTTTAAATAATTCCCAGCATCCCATTTGCTTTTTTGGCCGCCGCCACATATTGAGCCGAAGGTTTCACCGTATTGTCTATAATGATACCCAGATCCTTTTCTTGGGCACTAACCCCCAAGGTGGACCCTAGCATCCGGTTAGCACACCTTAGTAAAAGAGGGGGTAAGTGTTCTGAGGTTTCTTTTTCTCCAATGTTTTGAAAACTTTGGATATCTGGAGTGGCTGCTTTTTCTCTATAGCTGTTTGGTGTTGTTTTCTTTTTTTTAGTTCAATTTCTTTATTAAAATTTTAAACATTACAAAGTCATAAAACATTGAAAAATATCAATAAATAATATCTCAATAAAGTAAAACATAGAAATTCTCTTCAGGTCATAGGAATAATCTTAGTTAACATTAAGAAAAGGTAAATATAGTTTAAACTGAGTAGATAAAGAAAAAGGAGTATGTTTTTCCACAGTATGTAGCTCAAAGCTCTTATACATTCAAAAGGAGGCCTACCAAAAAGTATAGTCCAGGAACTTAGTGGATTTCCAGTTTTCTAAAACTTGTTGAATACCTAATGAAAGCAGTATATCAATTAGATAGAATTTTCAAAACATAGATGCAATGACTGAAGAATTATTATGTCAAAATTAATCTCAGCAAACCATCCAGAGATGACTTTGATAGCCGACTAGATTTCTCTCCAAAAAGGCACTATTTTAGAGCAGCCAAATAACTTATGAATTAGAGTGCCAGATGATGAGTTGCAATGCCAGCAGTTATCATTATTCAGTAGAGTAGCTTTCATCATTCTATGTGGAGTCCAGGTAGCTTTCCAAATAATGACGTATAGGGATTGAGAGAATCCAAAAGAGAGCATCGGTCTATTAACTTTAGACTAGAGAGCTGCACGGGAACGGGGACGATGGGAATCCCGTGGGACCCGCGGGGATCCTGCGGGTTCCCCCTTCAGGTCGCGGGGATCCCGTGGGGTCACCCCCTAGGGTCGCAGGGATCCTGTGGGGACGCCCCCTAGGGTCACGGGGATCCCGTGGGGACTCTTCCGAGGGTCGCGGGGTTCCTGCGGGGCTGGATGTACTCAGCCGCGAGGCTCGTCTCCCTACCTGCCCTGCCGCAGCACAGAGCCGAACGGAAGTCTTCCCGATGTCAGCGCTGACAACGGAGGAGGGCTTAAGCAAAGCCCTCCCTCCCTCCGACGTCAGCACTGACATCGGGAAGACTTCTGGTCGGCTGTGTGTTGCTGTAGGGCAGGTAGGGAAAAGGCAGTAGTGTACCAAGGGGGGGGGCGGGGAGGGCGGTCCGCCCCGGGTGCAGCACAGCCGGCCTTTGTGGTGCTTCCCCGCCCAACTGACAACAGAACATGCCCGGTCCGACAAACCTCCCTGCCCTGTAGCCGCGAATCTAAATTACTTTCTTACAGCAGCTTCAATACTCCAGCTGCTGTAAGAAGGTAATTTACATTCGCGGCTACAGGGCAGGGAGGTTTGTCGGATTGGGCCTGTTCTGTTGTCAGTTGGGTGGGGAAGCGCCACAAAGGTAAGGGGCAGGGAGGGAGAAAGGGAGGAAAGGTGCAGTGGAGAGGAAAAGACGCTTAAGGTAAAACTGAGGGGGGAGAAGGACGCTGAAAGGACATGGGGAAGACGGGGGTGGAGAAGGATGCTGAAAGGACATGGGGAAGACAGAGGGGGGAGAAGGACGCTGAAAGGACACGGGGAAGACAGTGGGGGGAGAAGGATGCTGACAGGACATGGGGAAGACAGAGGGGAGAGAAGAACGCTGAAAGGAAATGGGGAAAAGAGAGTGGGGAGAAGACGCTGGCAGGGAAGAAGACAGAGATGCCAGACTATGGGGGGAGCGGAGGGAAGAAGATGGGTGCCAGACCAATTTGGAAGGGGGGAGAAAGGGAGAGGCACAGCAACAAAGCAAATGGAAGACGCAGAGAAAAGGGAGACAGTGGATGGAAGGAATTGAATGAGAACATGAGGAAAGCAGAAACCAGGCAACAAAGGTAGGAAAAAAATTCTATTTCTTTTTTTTTGCTTTAGGATAAAGTAGTATATTAGTTGTGTTGATAAAAATTTATAAACATTAGAGGCTCTGGGTAGAAACCCGTTTACAAAGTATGTATCCTTCCCAATTAATATTTCCAAATTAATAAAGTCTTTTTGCTTATTTGTAAATGGGTTTCTACCAGAGCCTTTAATTCAGTAGCATAATTAAATGAAATAACTATTTCTGTAGTTTATAGGGACGGGTTGGGATGGAGGGGATTCCTCGCGGGGACGGGTGGGGACGGAGGGATTCCTCGCAGGGACGGGAGGGATTCCTTACGGGGACAGGTGGGGACAGGTGGGACTTTGGCGGGGACAGGTGGGGACAGGTGGGATTTCTGTCCCCGCGCAACTCTCTACTTTAGACCAAAAGAAATTCCATTCTAGGTCATTTAATGAAGTAGTAAGAAGTTGGGATCATGTAGAGAAGTGTTTCTCAACCCACAGTAAGCATACCCTAGGGGGTACGTGGACCGCCTGTTGGGGGTACACAGCCTGGCTGCCAATTTCCGCCTGTCCATCCACTGCTGCTGCCACCACCTGGGATATCACGTTTCTGCCCACCCTCCCTCTGCAGCTCACGCAACAACCTTCTTGGAGCCGCACTTGCCAGAACTGATGACAGCCATTCAGGCAGCGGCACGGGACCAGGCAGGCATGCAAAAAGCTCACACCTGCCTTGTTCACTGTTTTGCCTTTCACTGCCACAGCCGTCCAGCAAGGGAAGTGTCAGGATTAAAAACAGGTAGGGGGGTCCTGCAACGATTAAAAACAGGTACCAGGAAGGGAGGGGGGGAGTGTTTGTGGTTTTCGCTCCATAAGACGCACTCTTATTTCCACCCACATTTGGGGGGAAAAAGTGCGTCTTATGGAGCAAAAAATACAGTATACGTAATCTGTGTAAATTATTGCGGAGACCTGCAAGATGTACAGAATTACAATAATCCAGAATGCTGAATACTATTGTACCAGCAACCTAACTGAGATTGGGCAAAAGCAAGATTTAATTGCACGCGGTTTCTGCAGAATGAAAAAACATTTCTTAACCAACACATTAATAAAGGCTTTCATAGAGAGATTCCTATCCAGGCAAACATCTAGGATTCTAATTTCAGAATTAATGGGGTAAGATATCCAATTTAATGTTAAATAGAGCGGTTAGAAGGGGATGCAAAAAAGAACTTAGTTTTGTCTGTGTTAAGTTTTATTTATTTATTGTATTTAAATACCACTTATAGTCTAAGTGGTTTACATTCAGGTACTCAAGAATTTCCCTCTCTGTCATGGCAGGCTCACACTCTATCTATGGAGCAATGGGGGGATTAAGTGACTTGCCCAGAGTCACAAGGGGCAGCATAGGATTTGAACCCATAACCTAAGGCTGAGGCTGTAGTTCTAACCATTGTGCCATGCACTCCCCCACACTAGTTTGAGTTCTCTCATCCAATTGTCCACAATGTGTAAAATATCTTGAATTTTATTAAAAGATACTGAGAAACTGGAGCAGCTAGGGATTACAATGGTGATATGGTTCTAGACTACTATTCCCTCTAAACTGAGCAGGACTCCTTCTACTACATTGCTGCCAATGGGGGTTGGAGGGGTGCTTCAATATTGTGTTTTCAGTTGCTAGGGACTCCTGTAGAGCTTGCCTGTCCCTTCACTATTGAAAATGTGATAGTGAAACAGCACTCCCCCACTGGCAGGACAATAGGTGGAGGACTCCCACTCAGTTTAGTGCACACTCGGTAATTTTTCAAAATGGCCATGTATTAATGGCAACGTTAGTGCATGACCATTAATACAAACAAAATACAAAAAAGCCATTTTTATTAGGGATGTACAATAAATTCATATTTGATTTGGCTGAACTGTGATTTTGATTCAAATATGAATAATCTGGTGCTTTGATATCACATTGCTTCTTTTATTCTTTGTTATGTTAAAGTTCAATGCCCATTATTTGTATTTGGTATTCACATTCGGCTGAATAATATTTTTCATTATTCATATTCAGCCAAATACTAAAATATGCTATTCGGTACAGCTCTAATTTTTATGGCTGTGGTAAAAATGGCATTAGTAAAAGTGCCTCTTGGTTTGTTCTTCTTTACAAAATAAGTATAAAATAGGCACGTTAATGAAATAGTTTTAGGTACCCTGTTATTAAGTTCCCCTTAAATCTAGTTAATAGACACCAGCCTGAAATTTAGGCATCTGAGTTTTTTAGGTTCCTAAACACATGTGAACTTTTGGCTTCTAAGACTGGCTGAAAATAAGTGTCCAAATTTAGGGACTCAGCTTTTTAAAATATCAGCCTATAAAATATCTAATCTGTTGATGTTTAGAAAAAAATTCAAGACCTATTTATTTCCAGTGGATTAAATGGTGGGAAATGCTGGGATATAATTTTTCCTATATTATCAATTTATGCTAATGTAATGTAATGTAATTTATTTCTTATATACCACTACATCCGTTAGGTTCTAAGCGGTTTGAAGAAAATATACATTAAGATTATAAATGAGAAGTAAGAAGGTACTTAAAAAATTCCCTTACTGTCCCGAAGTTTAATAAACTAATGTTTAGTTATATTGTTTTTTGATATGAGATTTTCCTTTTTATTGTAAACTATCTCAACTGGCCTTTGGTAAAAATGGAAGCAAATAAAATCTTATAAATAAATAACCTGCAAGGAATTCTGCTATGACAGTACTCTGAATTGCTCCCTCAAACGCTTTGCCTCGACCCTGAAGAAAAGTTTCTATAGTGAAACATGCATGTCGGGAGAGGTACAAAGTTGAACTAATCACTATCAAGTTAAGTGAAGTTCTTCTTTCTCATAGTACTTATACTAATATGAAGATTTTATATATATAAAGAAAAGGACTAAAAATAATGAATAAAAATTAATAAAGATTGGACTAACGAAGAGTGAAGCAACTGAGGCGGTTTTGGTAACCGGTTGCAGTCAGTAGGTCCATACAAATAAATAATTTATATAAAATAGAATTGTGTGCACTAATAATCTACAAGTCTATCGCTGTTGTTTAGACTTAATATTGAACAATAGTCCTTACACAGTACAGCATTCTGGGTTTGCCTAACTTTCAAAGAATGCATTTCCTATTGCACAATACCGTATATATCTATATTAAAGACTAAATTTTCATTCTGAAACACAGGGAACAGGATACATTTCTTACCCAGCTGAAAAGTATTTTCCATCTGCACTGCTGGTTGTACGACTTCATCATAATGGCCAGATTCTTCCGAATATGACACTGTACTTATAGCACTGGAAGTAATTAAAACATGGAAGTATGTAAGTAGATTGCTATTAAAAATATGTGACAACTTTTTCCTCTGTTATAAGATGCCTGGAAAACACCCTTTTCAAATTTGAGCATAGGACATCAATATAATACACAAATGCAGAAGAATATTTTTTAACAAAAGAAAGAATCACTATATATTGTAGCTATGTCAATCTTTTTTATGCCAATCTTAGAACTTAGAAGGCAATGGTAATGAATTACTCCTAAATACATGTACTACAGATTATTAGAGTACAATGACAAATTAACTAGCAAAAGCCTTTGAAGACATACAGTATGTACTTTTCTCTAGGTCTTGTACTGTCTTGTTTGCTTAGTCCTCCTTGCCACTGCAAGATGGCATGGGATGGCAGATGCCATTCCAAAAATTGGCTTGTCACCTCTTTGCCATTCGAATCAGAACCTTTAAGCTGGTCTGGCTGGAGTTAGGGCTCCAGTTTCAGTGCATGGGTCACATGGCCCCTCTTTCCTACCACTGCTGGGCCTCATAATTTGTACCTGCTTTGTGGCTACAGAGCCCTATATGATTCAAACATGATATTAGAACCATTTAGGGCTCTGTAGACACAAAGTCCCAAGGTTCAAACAGAGAAGGGTTTGATTCATGTGATCCAGGAGTTGTAGGAGAGGAGGAGAAAGGAAGGGTCATGCAACCTATAGGTGGCATCAAAGTTGCAGCCTAGTCCTAGACAGTTTAGTTTATTGATGTTGGATCAAGAGATTGGGGAGGGGGAGGGAAAGCAAGAACTTGATCTCAGGAGCTTCAGAGAACAGAATAGAAAGAGAGGTACCCAGGTTGAAGGGGATAGAGGTGCAAAAGGATAGGACCTGAAGGGGAAAGAACAGTGTAAGAAGGAATGGACTCAGGGATGGGGGTGAGGGACAGAGCAAGAAAGGATAGAACAGAAGATAGATTGGATGTAGGAACTAAGAAGGACAGGGCAGAAGTATCAGGCTTGGGGATAAACAAGAGATGGTTGACTGAAATAGCTGATGGAGAGAGAGCAGAAGTAGTAAGGGACTGAGGGATTGTGTGGGACCGAACAAAATAACTGGACTTGGAAGAACTGGGATTGGAGATTAAGTGGGATATTGTCTTGAGGGGGTTCCGATTCTGGTAGTAGTAAAGACTGTACCGGAAAATGACCCAGATTATTTTTTTACAAACTTTGAGAGATTAGTCCCACCTGGCTTGAAGTGTCATGGACTGGATACTTAGGAAACCTATTGACTGATAGCAACCAAACCGCATTTCAACTCCAGTGGCACAGCCAAGTATGCGGAAAGCTCCAATCTGGAGAGTCTCTCAATAAACAAATGTCCACGCCAAATGTTCACATAATTAATAATGTATTTTTGATATTTAAATCATAATTTTCATGTGCTCATAGACAAATACGTCACAGGGCACCATACAATAATAAGATTTTACCTGTGGTGCATATCGCATTCTAATCAGAACATTTTGATCATAGCAAAAGACTTCAAGTAACTTACTAATATTGATGTGAAATTTTTCTTTAGAGTCAAAAGTATGAAAAACAAGTACAGTATTTATCTGCAATTTTTTTTTCTTTATTTAAATTTCAGATTACAAAGCATAAACTTTGAAAGAAAACTAAGGGGTCCTTTTACAAAGGCGCGGTAGTGGTTTAACGTGCGTTAAACCGCCTGCCGCGCTAGTAACCAACGCCTCCATTGACGAGGCGTTAGGATTTTTGGCTGCCACGTGGGTTAGCGCATGATGAAATGTCCAACGCGCTAACCCCCTTAGCGCGCCTTGATAAAAGGAGCCCTAAAATAAATTACAACCAATTTTTTTTCCACTGGATATTGAAATATTAAAAAAAAAAAAAAGAATAAAGTACACATTATAGTCCTAAAGTTGGCTGGGGGCAACGATACTAATCCTCCAGGGAAGGAACCCCCCCCCCAAGAATACTATCAATTTAAGCTGAAATCGAGCAGTCCTTTCTGGTCAGGATCAAAGGAATCAGGTACCATCTGGACCCGTCATGTTCTTAAAGTTTTTAACATGTTTTTGTGCAATGTGTGCATTATAAATCAAGTATAGGTGTTTAGGAAGACATTTTTACATGGTCACCTTTCTTCACAGCCAATTTGCAATTGCAAAAAGAAAAAAAGAAGCTACTGCTTGGCTTTCTGAAGTAGCATAAATGAAACACGGCTTGTGTTGAAGCCAGGGTTTATCATTTTTCCCATTAATAATTTTGCAGATAAATGCTTGTTTTTCATACTTTTGACTCTAAAGAGAAATTTCACATTAATATTAGTAAGTTACTTGAAGTCTTTTGCTATGATCAAAATGTTCTGATTAGAATGCGATATGCACCACAGGTAAAATCTTATTATTGTATGGTGCCCTGTGACGTATTTGTCTATGAGCACATGAAAATTATGATTTAAATATCAAAAATACATTATTAATTATTTGAACATTTGGCGTGGACATTTGTTTATTGAGAGACTCTCGAGATTGGAGCTTTCCGCATACTTGGCTGTGCCACTGGAGTTGATTTCTTGAAATGCGGTTTGGTTGCTATCAGTCAGTAGGTTTCTTAAGTATCTGACTATGAGCACATGAAAATTATAATTTAAATGTCAAAACTACATTATTAACTATGTGAACATTTGTTTGTCTTCGGCATTTTTTGTTGAGAGTATCCAGCCTTGTGTCCCAACCTATCTATTAGTTTGAAGTAAAATTTCCCTTTTTGTTTTTGGAATAGGTCATTCCGAAGAGGGCAGGCTGCACTCAAGAAGCTTATTGACAACAATTCCTAAAGGGGTCTCTACAAGTGAAAAAGAGCTCATGGACTTTCTTTTACAAGCTTAGAGAAGTAGCCTGGAGATGGCTGTAACTGGAGAACAAGACTGGCTTGGAGATAGATAGTAAGAGCCATTCTCCTTGAACAGTTCCTGGAAAAGCTGCTCCCATCTATGGAAGTGTGAGTGAGGCAACACCCTAAATTGACATTGGAGAACACTTTAGAAGTGGCTGAGGTCTTTTATCAAGCTCAACAAGTACCTAAACCTTACAAGGTCAGAAAGCAAGCTGGGAGTCCTGGAAAGAAAAGAAGCAGGATCAGAGAATACTAGGGACTAGAAGCTACCTTCTAGCCTGGTGTCTCAGAAAAGAAGTATGGAGTAATGGATGCCCTCTCCGCCAAGAACCCAGCACACTTTGCTCCTCTGACCTGTTTCAGATGTGGGGAAAAAAGGCCATATAGTCAGAGACTGTCAGAAGCTAGGCAAAAAAGCTGTGGATATGAATGTGGTAATTCCACACTTTTAAAATTTTGTGGAAGCTTCCCACCCTAACAGCAGGAATTTTGTGCTGCAAGTCTAGTTGGATGGGAATCCCTACTAGACACTGATAGACCCTGGTAGTGTGAAGACCCTTGTTCGGAGGAGGATAGTCACCCAACTATAAGTGAACTATGAATTAACTGTGACCAGAGACAGTATTCCATGCTTCAAGCATCCCTCAAAACATTTAGATGGAGGTGGGACTTCCTTGCTCAGTTGTCTTGGGTCGGGATTTCCCAAATTGTGGAATTATCTGGGTTCAACTAACCACTGGCCTGAAGAAGAGGAGTCTTTCCCCAAGGTCTTCCCTTTGGAGGATCCCGACTTGTATATAGAAAACTCAAAGATGCCTAAACCTCATCAACAGTGATGGTTAGAAAAGCTACGCTGCCCTCTGAATTTAGGAGCTGCAATCAATGAGGACCTGATACCAGCAAAAAAAATGTGCAGGACACCCAAACTCTTTAGAAAGTCTGCCTAAGTAGAGCAGAGAGAACCATGGGGATTTTTAAGAGAATCAATCAAAACAAGGACACTACTTCCACTTGCAAATAAATTACAAAAAAGAAAAAAAAATGGAACACACACTACATAGAATAATGTTCCTCGCCTATCCACAAATCCTATCATATCAACTACCCATAGGGTCCTTACTGATATTGATGCCCATCTAGATATCCCTTGGGGTAACTCTGCATTTTGTCTCCTGTGGTTCAATAAACGCCTTTTAATTGATAGAAAACCCTTCTCCTGGCCCTTATGGTATGATCACAGTATGGGATATTGGGTCATTACACCACCCTAACGGGACTTATCTCACTTTTCATGAATTAATGGACTCCTTCTCCATTCCTGACTCGAACTTTTACAGCTGGTTGCAACTAAAATCCTCGATCAAAAAATCAGGCCTTAACTCAGTAGTTTCTAACCCCACTCCTACTCTCTATGCCCTTTCCCAACAATTCCTAACCATAGGGCACACCGCTTCCCGCTTCTACAAACTTCTTTAATCTCTCCGTCCTTCTCCACTGTCCCCCCTGCAATCATCCTGGGAAACTGACTTAGAAATGACCATCCCTGATGCGGCCTGGTCTCACATCTTTAAATCTACCTTTCGTACATCCTGTTCGGCCTCAATTCTCCAACAAATGTTCTTCCTTTTGCATAGAGCCACATGGACACCTGTAAAATCTCACAAAATTGACCCTTCTTACTCTAAGTACTGCTGGACATGTCATACTGAGGTGGGCTCCCTGAAACATCTTCTTTACTCTTGTACGACAGTTAACTCCTTTTGGACCTCTGTATGGAACACAATCTGTTTTGTTTTTCATATTAATGTCCCCCTAACCTATCAGATGCTTCTACTGAAATCCTTTGCGCTAATCGACAAGATCTCAGAGTCCGATACTTTTCTTTTGGATACCTTGCTCTCACTAGCTTTAAAAACACTTCTCACCTCCTGGAAGGATTTGTCCAAAGTTTCCCATTCACATTGGTGGAACCTTGTATGTCTCACTTACAGAACAGAAGCCTACTTAGCTAAATCTTCCAACAGAGTTTCCCAATTCCAGCTAAAATGGAACTCCCTACAATTATATATACAAACCATCTCATCTTAACTTGCTCGCTTTCCCCTTCCCTTCTTCTTTTTCCTGCGTTTTTCCTTCTTACTTTAAGCCAATTCATGCTTGGTTTACATGGATAACCATTTTTCTACTGTGATATACTTTGTTAAGACTCCAGATCTGTGATTGTTATCGCATACCAATGTTGTATTTCATGATAGCTATTTGTCTGTTATTTATGTATATCACTTATTTTGGAGTGCATTTACTTATTATCCTCCATGTTTTGTAAAACTAAAAAAATTTAATAAACAAACCTTGACCAAAAAAAAAATGGAACACACACTACATAGAATAATGTTCTACCAATACTAAGAATATACTTTGTATTTTTTTAAGAGTATCAGTGTTAAAAAGTTAATGAGCAAGGGTTATAATGCTGTGACAACAGCAACCTCAACAAACTGCCTAAACTTCAATATATCTTCAACGTTTCTCCTGTGTTCAGTTTTTGACTTCAGTTGCCATTTTTTCACAGTGCTTTGCTGTCAGAAGTGAATTTGGTCTTTTGCATAATAATATTATGTAGCCCAGGGCTGCCCAAGTCCAGTCCTCGAGATCTACTGGCAGGCCAAGTTTTCAGATATCCACAATCAATATGAATGAGGGAAAATTACCTGCACTGCCTTCTTGCATGTTCATTGTGGAAATCCTGAAAACCTGACCTGCCAGTAGATCTCGAGGACAGGACTTGGACAGCCCTGATGTAGCCCCTAGCCTCCGGTGGCTAGTTATGTTCACAGGAGGCAGATCAGAAGAACACCATCAGTAAAGAAGAAAAAAAAGGACAAATTCCCCTTTTACCAGTATATTCAAGGTTCTGGGACGCTGATCCGCAGAGCTATATACATAGAGGTAGTCTGCTGCTTAGAGAAATTCTCTGCCAGATCCTACAAAGCTATTAACCAGAGAGAGACACAATCTTAGAAAAAGAGACAGCTGAGGGGAGATATGATTGAAGTCTACAAAATCCTGAGTGGAGTAGAATGGGTACAAGTGGATCGATTTTTCAATCCGTCAAAAATTACAAAGACTAGGGGACATTCGAAGTTACAGGGAAATATTTTTAAAAACCAATTGGAGGAAATTTTTTTTCACTCAGAGAATAGTTAAACTCTGGAACGTGTTGCCAGAGTATGTGGTAAGAGCAGATAGCATAGCTGGTTTTAAGAAAGGTTTGGACAAGTTCCTGGAGGAAAAGTCCATAGTCTGTTATTGAGAAAGACATGGGGGAAGCCACTGCTTGCCCTGGATCGGTAGCATGGAATGTTGCTACACCTTGGGTTTTGGCCAGGTACTAGTGACCTGGATTGGCCACCGTGAGAGCAGGCTACTGGGCTTGATGAACCATTGGTCTGACCCAGTAAGGCTATTCTTATGTTCTTATTTCTCCCTACTCCCTTCCTCTTCTGATGCCAACTGCCTCTCTGAGCTTTTCTCTACACTGTTTATCAGGCAGAAAAAAAAACTTTGACTTTTTCAAAAGAGCCAATAGTATCTCTCTGCCCCTGGCAGTGAGAGGAGTCTCAGGGTGCATGATAGCTTCACTTTTGCCATGATGTCAGAGGCCTGCCTGTTGAATTTCTGCACATAGATTAAGTGAACATAGAGACAGATTTAAGAAATACAGGAATCCCCCTCCTCACTGCACTTTGAAAGATGCAATGAACATGTGAATCCCCCTCCTCACAATTATTTTTCTCACAAAAGGCATTGGCCAGCACTTTTGTGGCCTCTGAGGTCTGTGTCAGGTCTTTTCAGCTGTTGGTGTCTTATGAATAAAATAGTTTTTTAATACATAATTTGACTGGAATTTCATTGGTCCACCCCTACTTTTGATCTCATCATTAAAAACAGAATCTATGTGTTAGGCCTATACAACCCAGTCCTCTCTCTATCCCTACAACACCTCCTGGCAATGGTGAGCATCACACATCTAAATAGTCCCTTTTCTAACTTGGCTATTTACACATGGGGATACTTCTAAGTTAATGGCTATAGTGTGTGCAATTTTACAGAAAACCATCTCTGTGAGTAAAATATTGCTTTATTTATGCTAATAATAGATCTAAAACTCTCTTTCTTGTGAACATCTTGTACAGAGTTCCAAGATTCATTTTGGAATTTCTAAGGTACAATTTATTACAACACATATTGCACAATTATTGATTATAAAACCCTTCATTTTATAGCATCCAAATAAAATTGTGTGTCATAGCTACCTTATAACACAAAACTAAGGGCTCCTTTTAAAAGCCGCGCTAGCGGTTTAATGTGCATAATAGTGCGCGCTAAACCGCCGGCCGCACTAGCCGCTAATGCCTGCCTTGAGCAGGTGGTAGTTTTTTGACCAGCGCAGGGGTTAGCGTATGATTAAAAGTCGCACGCGCTAACCCCGTTAGCGCAGCTTGATAAAAGGAGCCCTAAAATGTATTAACTAGTAAAATATTTTATGTTCACTTTCAACTTAAGAAAATATCCGCAATAAACTAAAATACCTAGAAGTATGAATCATTTCTATCAGGGAATAAGACATTTTTTTATTCCAAAAAAATGCATTTTTCTGTTAGCAAATCACATGATTCATAGTTGCCTGGTTTCCTCTGTTTATATTTATTACCACTTTGCTTGATTTTGTGCTGTCTTCAGTAGACAAACCAGGGAATTTATTCTCCCAATGCCATGTAATAAAGACATTAGTGGAATAGAAACAAATTGTCTGTATAAGTAATGTACTTAAGGGAAGTAGTGTCTGTCTGTTGCAGTGCGGAGGTATGTATATGTACATCAGTGCACACGAGCACCCTACCTGAAATACAACAGGAAAAAGAATTAGGGTGCCACAGGACCACCTAACTGAATGGAGCACCATAGGGCTGTTGAATTACTGAACTGCATGGAAGGTAAGGAACCCACGAGTATGACGTAGATGGGTAAGAGTGGGATGAGGTCAAAATTAGTCATGTTAAGCATGAAAGCTTAGCGTGTTAGTTGTTAGCAAGGGCAAAGAGAAAGACAATACTTCTACAGTGAATTTTACCAGGTGTTTGCTAGTTAAAATTTTACCAGGTGTTTGCTAGTTAAAACTTAATAATTTAAATTAAAAATTACATTTGAAAAATCTAGAACTATAAAATGTTAGTCCTTACCTCTCTGATTTTCATTCTGAAGACTCAGCATTATTTTGTTCGATGACCGAATGCACTTAGCTAGCTAGTACCAAATTATCAGGTTGTGTCTGTCTAAGCGCAATTATCTTTCTCTAACTTCTCTGAGCTTTAAAGAAATAAACAAAAGTTAAGAATGAGAGTACAACTCTCACTGTCTTCTGAGAAAAAATGCAAGAAAACCACTGTACACTAAAGTTCTGTTAACACAAATGCAAGGATACTCAACTATACATCTGTATGTTAAGACAAATCTTGATAGCGTCAATGGGGTAGTATCATGTAACAAGCATTTATTCCAAAGTTTAGTGCCAAACTGACCCATTAATTTTTTTATGGAAAGCTTATTCCTATTTGGCCAGGGTCTACACAGTTTTGTGTTCCCACTGGGATAAGATGGGAAGGTACTACAAATCCCTTGCCTCCCTCATGCCTAACTTTGAATCTGGTATCGCCTTTTCACATATTAGGAGGTGATCTGCAATCCACAAGGAACACTGATTTCTTGAATTAGCATAATTTTTGAAGACTTAGATTTCAAATTAATACTGCAAATATTTCTACAAAAAAAGATGGACTAAAATGACTATAATAGTAGGCAGAGAAACATAAATCTTTTATGAATATTTTTTAAAAGCAGCATCTGACATGTTAAGCATTTGTGGAACAACTTACTCTATATTTTTTCCAGCGTTTTCTTTTGCTTTGACTTCAGGGTTGCTTTGATAGTTTACACTACCTCTTTTCTTTAACAAACGAGCTGCCTTATCCTTCGCAACATCCGACATGTCTAAACAAGAAGCAAAACAATTTTAATTCATAATAATACTTTTCTATCTGTGTAGAACAATAATTATATAAAAAAATGAGGTATTTATAGGTTACCTCACCTTTGCATTTTATGGAATTCATTCAAAAACTCTTACCTCAATAAGAGTGATCTTTGTGGGATAAAAAAAAAAATAACATTTTGCTAATAGTGGGGAAAATGTCATTCTTGCTGATTGTGAATTCTAATCATTAGTACTATGTACATGAAACCAGAAGTCTGCAACGCAAGTTCTATAAAGTGAGATTTTAACACTGCAGTATCAATAATATGGATATCAGAAAAAAATGGGTATTTTACTGATGTTTGCTGTGATGTTTTTTGTTATAAATAAACAATTACAAATAATTACATTCACATACTTCAAAAATATAAAGAATGTATAACAGAAATATGTATAAGTAGTGCATACAAATCTATCTTATGCATATTCATCATGGATATTCTGGTTGGATTCTTCCTGAGGACTGGGCTTACCTACATTACCATCTCAATATATTCAGCTCTGGCCCATGGGTACCTGGGATTCTAGGTGAATGTAAAGCCTAGAATGAAACTTCCCTGCCCCTGGAGTGGCTCAAAGTGCTACCCCCTGACGGACAGATGCCTAACCACCACAATTCTCTAACCGGCGTCCATGTCACAGGCGCAGGTTAGAGAATCCTTTTGCCGCTGAGCTGATTGCGGCAAGAGAATCTCCCTGCCATGAATCAGCTCAATGGCCACAGTAGGGAACCAGTAACGCCCACTAAGTCAACCGGCAGGAGGGATGCCCACTCCCTCCTGCAGGAACCCCCGAAACCCCCCACCCCCTGAATGTCCGCGGCAGGAGAAGTGCTGAATTCCTCCTACTGACACCACCCCGATACATCCCCCGGCAGGAGGGATGCCCAGTCCCTCCTGCCGGAACCCCCCTCCACTCCCTAAGATCATCGGCAGGAGGGATGCCCAGTCCTTCTTGCTGGATTCCCCCCCCCCCCAGATCATTAGCAGGAGGGATGCCCAGTCCTTCTTGCTGGAATCCTCCAACCCACCCCCAAGATCATTAGCAGGATGGCAGGAAGGAGTGGGCATTCCTCCTGCCGGAGGTGGTGATAGGTATTTGCCGGCAGGAGGGAGTGGGCATCCCTCCTGCCATTTGTGGGTTTTGTTTTGTTTTTCCATCAGGGAGCGCAAGCTGAGCCTGATGGCAGGAGGGAGTGGGATCCCTTCTGCCTTTTTCAGGGGCGCTGCCACTACCGTGTTTGTGTGAGGGTGACCACCGCCGCGGCGTTTGTGTCAGGGGGCTGCCGCCGCATTTGTGTCAGGGGTGGGGGGACGGGGGCCACATTTATGTTGGGGTTGTTGACAGCAGTGGGCTTTTTTTCCCCTTTTTTTTTTTAATGGGCAGATATTTAATATCTGTGCCGTTAAAAAAAATGGAAAAAAACCCCAGGCAGACCTGTCGGTAACACAGTTACAGACAGGTCTGCAGCAGTTGGGTTTGACATTAGTAAAACCCGATTCAAAATAGCCAAGCAATTGTTTAGTGAATGAATCGCTTGGCTATTTTGCATGGGGTTTTACTTATTTGCATGGGTGGATCAGATGGGATCATAAACTAGGTGGTGGGCCGTTTAGTGAATCGGGTCGGGGAAAATCGCAAAATCAGTTTGTTAAAGGATTGGTACATTTAGTGAATCTAGCCCTTAAAGGTTCTTCTCACTTTCTAGATAAGAGCAGGTGTGATACCTCACAAGGTCATCATGATCTCAGAGCTATAGCTTTCCACTGTGCTCCTCTCGCATGTCAGCCTAGCCCAGGGGTAGGCAATTCCGGTCCTCGAGAGCCAGGTCAGGTTTTCAGGATATCCACAATGAATATGTATGAGATGGATTTGCATGCACTGCCTCCTTGAGATTCAGATCTATCTCATGCATATTTATTGTGGATATCCTGAAAACTTGACCTGGCTCCGGTTCTCGAGGACTGGAATTGCCTACCCCTGGCCTAGCCCTAGCTCTTAAGTTCCAGAGCAGGGGTCTCCAAAGTCCCTCCAGTCGGGTTTTCGGGATGAGATCTATGTGCATGTACTGCTTTCAATGCATATTCATTGGGGAAATCCTGAAAACCCGACTGGATTCGGCCCTTGAGGGGGGACTTTGGAGAACCCCTGTTCCAGAGTATTAAACAAAAGCCTTGAACTACAAGTCCATGCATGCAATAGAAGTAAAATTTGAATAGGCTCAGCCTACCTCCTTTTTAAATTAAAACACTGCAGTCACCCTATGTTACTTATGTAATGAAGCTCTTCTTATACTATTACTACAAAAAGGGGCCATACTTGGAACAGTTACATCAACTCTACCAATGCAAAACGAAGCTCCGAAGCGTTTCCATTAAAACGCAATTCATTGAATGGTAACAGAAAACAAAACGCCCATAAACTCTTACGGAAAGGAATAATATTACCGTGCAAACATTTCTTACCGGTCAGCGTCTTCTCTCTTGGGCTGCAGCAAAACTCAGCGTTCCGTTGCCCCTGACAACGCGGAACTGGTGGGAAAGAGGTGGGGCTTTGACCGAAATGGAAAATGGGCGGGAAAGAAATTTTAGCCGTACCTAAGCCGGGGTCTACTCTGTGAAGCAAGGCTCAAGTCATCCCGCCCTATGACGTTTGTGTGCCAAGCCTCGTTTTCACTTCTGCTTCCGGTTTATAGGTCGCGAGGGCAGGGTATTGGCGTTTTGCGTCTCCTAGCCTAGCTCAGAACGAGTGGAAATGATCCCATTGATGGTTACAACCTTTTAACAAAATAATTTCGATCCGTTTTATACAGTAATAGTAAAATTTTTGCTGTAGCTTATTTTTATGTAAGGATTTGACTATTCATTTGGAAAGTAAAGACGTACTTCTTTGGTGGTGTAATGAGCATAGTGCTCACAGACCGAGGCTGGCTAGTTCCATGAGGAAGGTTACCAAACTTTTGGCTTGTAAAGCTGGATCAGGTGGGGTAGGGCCTTCCATTGACAATTTTCCACCAGAAAAATTATATAATTTTTATCTTTCTACTACTATTAATGATTTCTACAGCGCTACCAGACGTACGCAGTGCTGTACAGAGCTTACAATCTAGACAGACAAGCAGGATGACATGGTTACAGTTAAGGGGAAACGTTAATCCACCCTTTCAATTCAGCCATCTCCACCTCTTTCTCACCCGCTTCCAGTCCAATCAACTCCACCCTTTCCAGTCCTGTAGTAGTAGTCACTTGTGCCTCTTGATTCACGATTCGAATGGGTTCACCTATTCACTTCGGGTGAATCGATTCCAAACAAAAAAAATTGGCTTCCCACTTCGGCTGACCCTCCCCCTAAAGCAGGAGGGGCAGCGCTACTCTTGCTGGTTGGCCGCTGCAGCACCTGCTTTAGAGGGGGAGGGGGAGGGTCAATCGGGAAATGCTGCTGTCGGTTCCCCCCTAGTGTCCGGCTTGCCCCCCTGGTCTCCCGCACTGTTTACCTTTGAGGAGCAGCCTGCAGACAAGATCACGGTGCTAGCAATCTTTGCACTGCTTCTGAGCTGTTTCCTCCGCCGCAATCCTGCCTCTGATATCAGAGGAGGGGCAGGACCGCAGCGGAGAAAACAGCTCCAAAGCAGTGCAAAGATCGCTAGCACTGCGATCTTGTCTGCAGGCTGATCCTCAAAGGTAAACGGTGCGGGGAGGCCAGGGGGAACACGCAGGCCTTCCGTGGGAGGGGGGTGAGCAGTCCTTTGGGGTGGGGGGTGGGACAGGCAAGCAGGCCTTCAGGGGTGGGGCTGCAGGCTTTTAAGGGGGGGAGACAGGCCTTCAGTGGGGACAGACCTTCAAGGGGGGGGGGGGGACAGGCAGGCAGGCCTTTGGGGGGATGCAGGCCTTCAAGGGGGGGACAGGCAGGCAGGCCTTCGGGGGGGGGGGGGATGCAGGCCTTCAAGGTGGAAACAGGCCTTCAGGGATGTTGGCACAGACCTTTAGGGGTGGGGTGCAGGCCTTCAGGGGGGGGACAGACCTTCAGGGGAGGAACGGAAAGGGAGAGAAGTTGGACACAAGGGATGGTGTGGAGGGGGATAGAGATACTGGATAGGAGAGTAGTTGGGAAAAAAAGGGAGAGATGGTGGATCCTGGGGTGGTGGGGAAGGAGGGAGAGATGCTGGATGAAAGGTTAGTTAAGAAAAGGTGGATCTGTGGAGGGAGATGGCAAAGGGGGTGAAGAGGCTATAAAATAAACCCACCAGGATGTTTGAAAAACAAACACCCAATTGGGCAGGAAAATCGAATCAAATCGAAAAACCAATTCAATAGGCTGAATCGAATCAAAATTTTTTTTCCTGAATCCGGCAACACTAGTAGTCACCCCACCTCTCTTTTTTTTCTTCTCCCCTTTTCTATTCAGCCAATTCCTGCACTTTCTTTCCCCTTCCTGCCCAGCATCTATTCTCGCTTCCCACCTAGCTCCTCAAACTTCTTTTTACAGCTCTTTGGAGAAGAGTTTGAAGTAGTGGTTGGAGCTTCAGCAGCCTCAGCACCTTGTGATTGTGGGTTCAAACTCTGCACTACTCCCTATGACCCTGGGCAAATCACTTAATTCTCCACTGCCCCAGATACGCTAGATAGATTGTGAGCCCACTGGTACAGATAGGGAAAATGCTTGAAGTACCTGTATGTAATCTGGTTTGAGTGTGGTTATATAACTACAAAAAGACAGTATATAAGTCCCTTTCCCTTAGCCTTTTACCTCTGGTGACAGCACATAAGTACAGAGGCTCAACCAACCATGCTGTGTTCTTGGCCAGATCCCACTCGAAAGATAAGAGGGGACAAGGGCTTAGGGTTACCATATTTGTGAAGACAAAGAGGACACATCTGTGTTGCTAGATACTTTTTTATAATCCTGCCCAATTACCTTGAAAAAAACAGCCCAATGAATGAGGGGGACAGTCTCCATCGAGGGCTACACACATAGTCCAGCGAGTTTCCACTTTTTTCGTTCAGTACTTTTCCAACAGAAAGAAAAAAGTGGAAACTCGTTGGTGGAGACTGCCCCAACTTTGTTGGATGAGCTGAGAATTTTTCAGCACCCCTTCATATTTCTTCATATTCCCAAGAATGCATAACATAAACATTGCATAATCAGCTATAATTAAAATATAACATACCTTATTCATTTGCAAAATATCCATCAGGTAGAATGTATTGTGACCATTATTTACCCATAATGAGTGAAAATTTCATGCAGCTCGATCTTCAGTGAAGTTTCAAATTAACCACAGGGCTGGAAGCAGCAGTGTTTCGGCTGAAAGTGTCACTGGTGCCCCTGCTAAGATAGTGCCCAAGATAGTCCACCCTCCCATTAGTAAGTACTGTGTAGCCCTCAAGGACCAAGGTTAGGTTACCCACCTCTGTGTTTGCAGGGGACCAGGCAGGAAGTGATGTTTGAGACATAGTTGTGGCTCTAAGGTTTGGGGATTGTTTTTAGCTGAGTGTTATGTTTTCAGTTTTTCCCCATTTTTTTCTCATCTTGATTCCATACCTAGCTGTGGCAACAATTATTTTAATATCTGGGATTTAAGTTATGCCTTTTCAGTAGATGCTCAAGGCAATTTACAGCAGGTAATTTTCTGCCCTTAGAGGCATTACAAATTTGTACCTAAGGCAATGAAACGATTAAGAGATTAGCCATAGACCACAAGAAGCCCCTGTGAGATTTGAACCAAGGATCCTTGACCATATTCCACTGCAGTAAGCAGTGTCACAATCTTTAATTCCATTATTCCCTTAACCAATATACTTATTAGAAGGCTCTGCTACAAAAGAAAAAAAATCTCCAATCCTGCTCCTTGTGGCAGGGGAAGTGTATTTTAGTATAGCAACAGCGGGAAAAGATAACACCAGAGGGTCCAAAACAAGATCAACCCCAGTCTCTCACATTCCATCAGTTACCGCAAAATAAGACATCACACAGATGCACTTACTAATCATAATCCAGGACTTAGGGCTCCTTTTACAAAGCCGCGCTAGGGCCTTAACGCGTAGAATAGTGCGCGCTAGGTTGCTGCACGCGCTAGCCGCTACTGCCTCCTTTTGAGCAGGCGGTAGATTTCCAGCTAGCGTGCGCTATAGCGCGCGCTAATCTGGTACGTGCGATAAAACCGCTAGCGCGGCTTTGTAAAAGGACCCCTTATTTCCAAAAAGTTGACTTGCGTTTTCAAGTAGTTTTAGGCAAGAAAGCCTTTTCAGTACACCAGTGACCAATTGCTCTCCTGCTTCCGTAAGAACACCAAAACGACTCTTGCAGGGAATAACACTTTTCAAAAAAGGGTGAGATATAATTCAATTATAAATGGAAATGGAGAATATAGAATTAGTGTGAGTTGAACAAAAACCTGAAGCTACCTAAGAGCATACTTGGAAAACAGCCAAAGAGAGCAAGTCAGCATGTCTTTGCCTCCCTTATGACTTTTTAACGGTGCTGATAAGACAGATATTGGTGTTTAGAAGGTGGGTTGGAGTTTGGAATTGAAAGCATCTGTAGTTCCCCCACCTGAGCATAGTGTATTGATACAACTTCTTGTCCAGTTTGTATGTCTGTCTTGACTAGATTGTAAGCTTCTTTGAGCAAGGACTATCTTTTCTGTGTTTTGATGTACAACACTGCATATGTTTAGTAGTGCTATAGAAATTAGCAGTAGTAGTAGGGCAGGAGCCAGGAGCCATAAAGAGAGATTTGAGGGGAGGGGCTGATATCAGCAATGTGAGGTGGCAAGAGGAGAGGCAGGTGGGGATAGTAACATAGTAAATGATTGCAGATAAAGACCTGAATGGTCCATCCAGTCTGCCCAACAGTTAATTGAGTCATCTTTTTTCTTTGATATTACTGGGTGCTAGACCATAGAAGTCCGTCCGGAACTACTGGAGTAACTGTTGAAGCTCAATACCTTGGGTTCCAACTACTGGAGTTGTCATTGAAGCTCACTCCAGCCTATCCAAACCATCACATCATTTGTGGGATACAGACCATAAAAGTCCGCCCAGCATCTTCCTCATATTCTAAATTATTGGAGTTCCCATTGAACTCCCCAGCCCATCCTAAACCAAATTGCCTTTTCTAGTGCAATAGGTGTGTCACTCTGGCCGGACATGTATTCTCCCCATGCTCACGAGCCATGCAGAAGGAATCCACTCCAGCTTTACCACACCTCTTCCTTTACTAGAGGGCTCTGCTGCACCCTTCAGTTTTTCCTTGTGTATGTGAGCCAGAAGGTCTTTCCAGTCTGCTCTGTTTATTTCTTTATTTTTTTTTGATGTGTGCTATTAGGGTCTGATATGTCTAAACCTAAACTACTTATATATGGTGTGCCCCAGGGTGCTGAATTTAGGTGCCATTTCTGGAATTTCCCCCTAAATGACCACTGTGTTGGTTCAGGGGAGAGCACTAAATCAATATACTGCAGCAAGGCCTTTGATGCAATTTCAAATAGGTGACTTATAAGTAAACTAAAGCCCTTGGTATGTTACTGGTGCTTTGAATTTTAACCAGTATGTATCATTTATTTAATTCATGTTTTATCCCGTTGTCCCCAAAGAGCTCAGAACGGGTTACAGGATAAACATAACGTAAAGCGGCATAATAAAAAAAAAAAGCCTAAGTCCGTTTTGGGCCTAAAGTTCTAGTTGTCCAAAGTCGGCAGCGTCCAAAGACCATTCTTGAAAAATACATCCAAAATATATTTTTTTCGAGAACTGTCTACTTCTACGATCAGCCATTTGATCGTCCAGACGCTCCGTTGTCTAAATTTATACCCTATTCTCATCCAAAAAATCATCCAAGCCCAAAACGCCTAGAAAAAGACCTTTTGGATGTGGGAGGGGTCAGCAAAGTGATGGACTGGTCACCCAGACATGACAACAGTAGTAGGGCACTGCTGTGAACTTCACAAAAAGGGTACCACATAAACATCTCACCACAATTCCCTTGCAGGTCATGGTGAGCCCCACCAAACCTACTATACCCACCTACCACCCCAATAGTCCTTATGGCTGCAGGTGCCTCTATATGGCAGTACAGAAGGGTTTTGGTGAGCTCATATTTTCCATCATGAATGTAGTAGTTAGAGTGGCTTATGGGCCTGGGTCCGCCTCTCTATGGTTCACTAGTCCACCCCTCAGACTACTTAAGCCACCTCTGTAGCTCTACTAGGCTTTTCTATTCCAGATGCTGATGTTCTGGAGGCAGGTATATACTTTTTTATTTGAAATTTTGTAGGGGAGGGGGGTATCAGTGATCATTGGGGGAGTGTGTGAGGGTCTGTACTTTGTCCCTCCAGTGGTTATCTGGTCACTTTGGATAGCTTCTGGGCACTTAGACCAGTTTTTAGATCGCCTAAGTCACAACGTATAAGTTCCATCTAGGCAGTTTCATTAAACTTTTGATTATCGCTGCAGGATGCCTAAGTCTAGGTTGGCCCACATCCCACCCTAACCACTCCTTCAAAAATGCCCCTTTTCACTCTGGGTGTACAGCAGCAGCGAAAAGGCCTAAGCTGCTTTTAGATACGTCTAAAACCTGTTTTGATTATTAGCACTTGGATGACCTGTCTTTTTGATCATCCAAATGCCGATTTAGGCAGGTTTTTAGACGTACAGTGGAACCTTGGTTTACGAGCATAATTCGTTCCAGAAGCATGCTCGTAAATCAAATTGCTCGTATATCAAAGCAAGTTTCCCCATAGGAAGTAAGGGAAACTGCTTTGATTGGTTCCACCTCCTCCCCCCTCCTCCACGAGGCTACCAGCGCTGCTCCAGTCCCCCCCCCCTTGAGGAATCCGACGCTGTTCCAAACCCCTCCCCGTGAACCAGCATCCCCCCCGCTCGCGTTGCCCCCTCTCCACCGCGATCCTACTTTCCCCCTCCCGAGCAGTCAATGACACCCTTTACCCGACTTGGCACCAGAGCCGGTGCCCGAAGATCCTCCCTCTTCTGGCGCGGCAGGGCGGTGCGTCGGAGATCCTCCTTCTTCTGGGCTGGGCTGGACTGGACTGGCTTTGAGCATTTGCGCATGCTCAAAGCCTTCTGGTCTCGCTCTCTCTGAGATTGAGAGCGAGACCAGAAGGTTTTGAGTATGCGCAAATGCTCAAAGCCAGTCCAGCCCAGCCCAGACCAGAAGAAGGAGGATCTCCAACGCACCGCCCAGCCCTGGCCGCGCCAGAAGAGGGATGATCTTCGTGCAACGGCACTGGTGCTAAGTCGGGTAAAGGGTGTCATTGACTGCTCGGGGGGGGGGGCAATGTGAGCGGGGGGGGATGCCGGATCGCTGGGGAGGATGCCGGATCGCCAGGGGGGCGCTCGTACAGCGAGGCAAGCTCGGTTTACGAGGTACCAAGTTTGCAAATGTTTTGCTCGTCTTGCAAAACACTCGCAAACTGGTGCACTCGTAATCCGAGGTACCACTGTATTACCGTTTTCGATTTCTGAACCTCATAGTATACAGTTAACAGGTTACGATTTGTACTGGATTTGTCATAGTTTACAAGTTTTTATCCTAACTTGACATATACTAGGGGGTCTAGTTATCCTTATAGTGCAAGTTTTCCAGTACAAGTTTTATCCTACAGTTGACACGGTTTATAGAACAAGATTTTACAATACAAGTTTTCCGTACATGACACATACCGGGTTCTGATACCAATTTACATTTCTTTGTAATCCATCGGTCAAGGGCAAGGGGGTTAGGTGAAGAGGTATATTTTTATTGCTTTCCTAAATTTGAGGAGTCCTTCAAAGGGATCTGATCTGCAGGGGCAGTCGATTCCAGTGGCTCTGTATGAAGTGGGTAAAGCTGTAAAACCCGATGTCTGATGAAGATTTGAAAGTGGTATCTTGAATATACCGTAGATTCTTGAGGAACTCAACATTTAGGGACCCTTTTACAAAGCTATGACAGCGATTCCCGGTACGTCAAATGCAATGAAGCCCATAAGAATTAAATGGGCTGTGTTGCATTTGCCGCTCAGGACTTTCCACTTTTGAATGAAAATTAAACGTTCTATTGATCTTTAATTACAATCCAAAATACAAAACTACGGCACTGACTATTGAACATGTCTGTTTCTGAAAAAAATGAAACTTTAAATCAAATTTTTTCATATTGTCATTTTATTTCCAAGAAAAAAAGTCACACTTAAATTACATCGTCACTAGTATTTTGTTTTGTTCTTATATATAACACTATTCAATTTTGTTCTGTATTGGAAACCCCTAGATATTTTGCGTTAAGCAATTGCATATTCAAGGTTTGGTGACGGAGAAAAAGACATTTATTTGTTTCTTTTTTTAAAAAAAACCTCGTTATTTACAAAATTGATATCCACAGATCTGTATTCTACTCCATAAGGCAAGTAACATTTAAAATATATTTTGATGATTATCAATAACTTTTCAACACATTCATATTACCGACAGTCAATTTGAAGCTCTTCTGCATGACTTCACACACCACATTTCTTCATTCCTTTATGCTTTTTCTGGGTACATCAGGTAAACAGTAAAGCTTTCATCACAGACTAAGCAGTAACTAGGGTGCTTGAGAACAGATTTGTATAATACCACTGCAGTTAGTAGGATTAACTAACTTTAGGCTAAAAGGCCTGATATTAACATTTGGAAGGCAAAATCAAAAAATATACTTATTTTTTTTTTTTATCCACAAATCTGCTATAAACATTTTATGCACAATATATTTATAGAAAAATGGCATAGCTTACTATGGCATGTTTACTAAACATTAGCACATGCCAGTGTTTAGTACACATGGATCTGTATGATTCTGTTTTGGAAAGTTCAGTTCATTTTATATTGTATATTGTAGACAGCAAAACAAGAAATAATCGAGTACAATACCTTGGAATTATCCTCAGTGGTCTCTGCAAATGACAATATAATTGACCCAGTTCTATGATCTCAACTGGTTGGTTTAAGGCCTTGAGAGAAAATGAGAGTCAGTGAAGCATAAGGTGTCTGATTTGGAATCTTTGATGAAAGTCCCTAAGCCTTGATACAGCAGTAACTAAGGGGTTCTTTTACGAAGCTGTGTTAGGTGCTAATGCATGCAAATGCAGTACTGCAAGAAGTGCTCAGGCATCCTGCAGTAACTTAGAAATCTGCGTACACTAACTGCATGCTAAATAAATTATCCAGATTTTTTAAGAGGGCATGTCGTGGGTGGAGATTGGGCGTTCCTACATTGCTGTGCACTGTTTGGCACATGGATCTCACAGGAGCTCTGACCTACATAATGGGTGATGGTATGTGCTCACATGGTAATTTAAAAAATGGCTGTGTGCTAATGGTAATATTAGCATATGGCCATTAATGCAAAAAAATATAAAAAGGCCACTTCTATGGCCGTGGTAGTTAAAAGTGGCTTTAGCATGCGGGAAAGATCTGCATAAGGATGCACTAAGGTCTATTTTATTGCAGCTTACTAAAAGGACCTCTAAGCTTTGATGCAGCAGTAACTTAGGGCTGCTTTTACTAAGGTGCGCTAGCATTTTTAGCGCGCGCTAACCACACGCTAAATGAAAAATACTAACGCAAGCTCTATGGAGGCGTTAGAGTTTAGCGCGTGCGGTATTGTAGCGTGCCCTAAGCGCACACTAAAACCGCTAGCGCACCTTAGTAAAAGGAGCCCTTAAAGTATTTACTCCCATGTATTGTTTGGGCATGCACACATCACTTAGGGGCAGTTAGTGCACTTGCTGCAGGTTACTATATGGTAACACTATTAGTAAATAACCCTCCTGATATCTTGTGGCTCACTAAGGAAAGGATGCTGTAATCCAAATATGGTAAAGACCATTTTTTCTTTCTAGCACAATGGATTTTTAAGCATAGATCTTGCAAAATTTCATTATGCATACAGTAAATATAAACTTTCATGGTTGGAACTCAATAACCCCCAAACTAATTTGGAAAGTCTTTTTGGCAGCATGAATGAAAAACATCTAGACATACAGTTATTTATACAGTTCGGGAATTGAATATTACTGATGTCTCAGTGATCAAACATTGATAGTGTTTCACTGGTTATAATTAAGGGACTGATGTACTAACCTGGGAAATGCCCCGTGGGTTTTAGCCTTTATTGCACAGAAGTTTGCCATATGTGCAAACGAGCAGAGTAGCAAACTTTTATACAACAATTTGCTACTATTCCAACAACAGAGAGAGGTTTAGTGATTTTTTTTGGTTACAAAAACTGGCCCTAAAACATTTTCATTTGCCAGTTCTAATTGATGAGTATCACTGCATGATTTGGTATTGCATAGTTATTTTTAAATTTAACTTACACAAGTAACAGACTGCATGAAAGTTTACTAAAATGAGGGGTCAGAATTTGCAAAATATTTTGCAAAGAAAAAAGCATGAAAACTGAAATTTTACCATTTTTATATGGAGTATTTTTGCACATTTTTCAACACTTGTAAAAAATTACATGCTATTATATCAACTTCTAAATGTAAAAACTAAAAAGAAATTATGATACAGAAAAAAAACCATGAAACCTACATCATTAACAAAACTCACATTTTAGGGCTCCTTTTACTAAGGAGCACTAGCGTTTTTAGCGCACACAGGATATTACTACGCGCTACCTGGCTAGAACTAATGCCAGCTCAATGCTGGCGTTAAGGTCTAGCACGTGTGGAAATTCAGCGCACACTATTCCGTTAACACACCTTAGTAAAAGGAGCCCTTAGTGTTTGTAGGCATTTCAAATACTGCTTGGCCTGTAGTGAAATATATTTTTATGCAAACCTTTTATTAAATCACCATATTAACTCTTAAAATTATAAGCAGGGAAGTTATCTTGGGCTACTGTTAAGATGGGTTATTTTATCACCGATGCATACTATTTTAGCAAAACCCTGTTTTAAGTAATTAAACTTAGGGCTCCTTTTACTAAGCTGTGCTAGTGACTTACACGTTAACGCCTCCATAGAGCTGGTGTTAGTATTTTCTATGTAGCGCGGGGCTTAGCGCGTGCTAAAAACGCTAGCACACCTTAGTAAAAGAATTGCAAAGTGATTGTTGTAGAAGTAATATTTGATCAATCTCAATTGCTTTAAACTGTAGAAATTTTTTTTCAGAGGTTGGAGATTTTGAGGTTTGTAGGAAAGTGGAGTCTAGCAGGATTCCAAGCATCTTGGAAGCAACATTTAGGGGTCCTTTTAACAAGGCACGGTAGGGATTTAACGCGTGGAATACCACGTGTTAAACCGCCTGCCGCGCTAGTCGCTAACGCCTCCATAGTTTTTTGGCTTGCCGCGGGGGTTAGCGCGTGATGAAATGTCTGACGCGCTAACCCCCGTAGCGCGCCTTGATAAAATGAGCCCTTAGTGTCACACCAGAGGGTGATAGGCTTGTGGGAGCAGACTGCATGGTATTTGGAACCATAGCACAGTAGTTTAGTTTTGGTGGTGTTTAATTTTAGTTTGTTGGAGAGTGCCCAGGAGTAGATTTTTTCATTGTCTTTGGAAACTTTTATGGAGAATTCCCTAATATCATTTTGGAGTGAAATCAAGAGGAAGATGTTCTCTGCATAGGATAGCAGACATTTGCCGCTGGTGAAGGTGAGGTTGCCCAGGGTGCTCATAAATATGTTGCAGAGCACCGGTGAGAGTGAGAACGCCTGAGGTACTCCACAGACTGCTTTCCAGCTTTGGGAGAAGGCCCCATCTTTCCATACACAGTATTCTCTGTTTGTCAGGAACTCTTTGAACCAGTTGAGGACAATTCCAGTCAGACCTAGTTCACTGAGTTTATTCAGTAGGAGCCTGTGATCGATGGAGTGAAATGCAGCTCATATGTCAAACTGTAGGAGGATTGATTGGTGTCCCTTACTGAGCATGTTTGATTTTGGTGGTTAGTGTTAATAATAGTAACTCCGTGCTGTGCTAGGGCCTGAAATCATACTGAGAGAATGTAGGCAGGAGTATTTGTTTAGGTAGGCTGTGAGTTTTGTACATACCGGTGTTTCAAGAAGTTTGGTGAGCAGAGGTAGTCCAGCTATGGGTCTGAAATTGGAGAGCGAGGATAGGTCAGCTCCTTGACTTTTTGGGATAGGCGTGAGAGCAATGTGACCCATTTGGGTGGGTAGCTGGCCTCTTGTAGAAGGTTGTTCATCAATGAGGTCAGCCAATGAATAAGTTCATTTGGGATGTGGGAGTAAAGACGCGATGGGCATTTGTCCAATATGCTGCTTCTGGCGAATAGTTCCTTTAATTGGGGGAGTAGTTCATCATGGGTAAGTGTTTCAAAGGTGCTCTAGATTTGATGTACTGTGCAGGGGTCAGCGATAATGGGGTCAGATTCGATCTTTGTGTTTATGGTGCTTGATATATTACTGATTTCTGCTTGTATGCTCTTAATTTTGTCTTGGAAATAGTTTGCTAATTCTTGGGCATTGGGTTGGATGTTAATGATCACTAAGCCTGGCCTTGGGGGAAGGGGGGCAGTAGTTGTGCACATTAGTTGCAAGTTTCTTGATAACAAAGGTGTGGTTGTCTATTTCCAAGGCAAAGTAGGTTTTCTTGGCTTCGGCTACATGTTTATAGGATTTCATCGCTGATTTCCATGCCTGTTTATGGTTGTAGGAGTGGATTTTCAGCTATTGTCCTTATAGGTAGTGACAGGTTGGCTTTTCGGCCTTTAGGTCTCGGAGTATGTAGGATACTGTAATCTAGGGGGCAGAGATAGGCTAGTTCGGGGCTGTTTGCCTCTTTGAGCCATGTTTCGGTAAAGAAGACAAAGCCTACATCTTTAGAGTAGATCAATTCATTGAGCACTAAGGGGCTCATAATAAAAAAAAACACAAAACACCCCATCTAAAAAGTGGCCTAAATGGGTACCCTGATCGTCCAAGTACCCATAATCAAAGCTGGTTTTAGACGTATCTAAAACCAGCTTAGGCCTTTCCTCTGCCTCTAAACACATAGAGTGAAAAGAGGCGTTTTTAGAGGAGGGGAAAGGGCGGGAGGTGGGCCGACCTAGACATAGGCGTACAGCAGGTATAACCAAAAGTTTAGGCAGGTTGTCTAGTCGGCACTTATACCAAGTCAAAACAGATATAAGTGCTGAAAAAGGGGCCGCTGAGCTGATCGCTGCAGCTCAGCAGCCCCAGCAACCTGCCTACCGCCTACTGCAACTATTGCTGAAGGAGAGATAGCTCATCTCTCCTGCTGCGATGGTGATCGCCCACCCCCCTCTGAACCGCGGCACTTCAGGGTGAGCATCATGGCAGGGCATGTGCCTAAGGCCTATGGCCCCGCCCACAGGAGGGGCTTAAGGCTACTGGGCCTATTCCGGTTAGCCCAGGCGACTCAGACCCCACCTGTGGGCAGGGTTTGAGCCGCCTGGGCCAATCAGGCCCTGAGGCCAGCCATTCGAGATGGCTGGCCTGCCGGATGGACGGGCTTGGCACCTGTCCATCCGGACATAGTTTACAGCTATGGGGAGGGGGATTGGGGGGTGTTGGCGGGGGACCGATCGGGGGTTGGGGGCGATCGTGGGAGGGGGGTGTGTCGAGGGCAGAAGGGCCTGGGATCCCTCCTACCTGTATCTTAGTGGGGGTGGGAGGTTCGCCTTGGCAGGAGGGGTTGGGCTCCTTCCTGCCCAGATCTTCATCTGGGAAGGTTGGGCTGGCGATGCAAGAGGGCTTGGGCTCCCTCTTGCCCCAATCTTTGTCGGGGAAAGTCGGACTTGTGGGGCAAGAGGGCTTGGGCTTCCTCTTGCCCCAATCATAATCGGTGGGGCCAGGAGGGCTTGGGATCTCTCCTGGCCCGATGTTGTCAGTAGGGGTTGCGGGTCTCTGGGGCAGGTGGCCTTGGGCTCCCTCCTGCTCTGATCATTGGGGGGTGGGGTGGATTCTGTAACCGGTGTTTTTGACAGACACCGGTTACAGAATCCAGCTTTTAGGCGAAGGACTGGCTCCTCCTTTGCCTAAAAGCTCTTGTTTTGGGAGTTAGGCTTTTTTGTAGGTTGATTATATGTTGTTAGTGTAGACGTAGTGGTGATCTGGGCGTTTAAACAGCTGAACTTAGAGGCAGGCCATTATTTAAAAAACCTCCTTTTGGACGTTTTTTTGATAATGGACATTTTCCCTGCTTCTACTTTCAACGTTTAAGGCCTTAGGCCAAAAGGGGACTTAGACTTTTTTTTGATTATGCCCCTCCATATGTTTGTTTGTTACAGATCTAGCATTGATGTATATGCATGGGACTGGAGTGGAGGATCTTTCATGGGTGTAAAGGTGAGTGATTGGAACTTGCAGAAGGTTAGTGTGTTTGGTGAGGTTTGTGTTTCTTTTTGTTGGTGGGTCAATTGCCACAGATGGTAGGTATTTGATAAGGAGGGTAAACATGTAGTCAGTGGAATTAATTCACAACGCCCAAGACGTAATTGTAATTTGTTTGCTTTTCCATCGGTAAAGGGTCATTTATACAAGAGCTATTTTCAACGACAGGCACCTTCTTGTGATAAAGAGTTTGTAAATCTGTTACCAGCAGTTCAGGAAATGATTGAAAACCTACTTATTTAATAAATTTTTGTAATTTCTAGGTCATTTGTTTTTATTGTCACTGTTTTAACTTTTTTTTTTGTAAACTGCATAGAACTCCTAAGGTACTGCGGTATATCAATAAATGTTTGTCATGTCATGTTATGTTACCCAGCTGATTGGGAGATTAGATTTTTCAGCAGCTGAATATGACCTGATCCTGAGTAGGGGATGGAGATTGTTGCCGGCAGGAGCATGGGCAGCTAGTCCAGTAAGGAAGATGGCGGCTCTCTCCCTCCTATCCAGCTGATCGGAAGAGGAGATCTTTCTTTCGACGGCCCTTTAAAGGGTTGAAGATGGCCAAATTCTGAGGGGGGGTGGAGCTTGTCACTGGCGGAAGTTTGGGGGTTAGTCCAGTGGGATAGTTCAAGCCATGTTCTTTTCTGGAGCCATATGGTAACCCTATGTGCAAGGCTGTCTGTGAGTGTCCCTGCTGGAGCAGTTTACTAAAACAAGTAAGGAGGACTGCAAAGAGGGGGAAGGAGAGGAGAGCAGACAGTTGAGAAGGCAATTGAGAAGAGGAGGAGACACTGCTGCATGCAGCACTGTTTCTTCTAAGCTGAGCAGGAGTCCTCCACATACAATGCTGCCAGTTTCACTATCACATTTTGAATAAGGAAGGACATGCAAAACTCCAGGGAACTTTCCTGTCCCTAGTGATTGAAAACACACCACCCCTTACTAGTAGCAATGCAATTTGAGGACACCCGCTCAGGTTAGAAGGAACAATGGCATGGAGGACTCGGGGGGGGGGGGGGGGAGCTGAAGGCAGGAGCCCTACTGCTGGCCTAAGCAGAAGATATTGGAAAGCCAGGTGGAGGAGGAGACACTTGTGGAATGCGGCAGAAGACTCTGGAGAGATGAATGGTATTTTCACACATATTACACAAGAACACTATATGATTTTTTTTTTCATCTGCACTCAATTTGTGCACATTATATGTATAAAACTATAGTACCTTTTTTTTTTTTTTTTTTTTTAAGTACAGAGTAGTGCTGCCCGATTCAAATCGATTCACCTCGGGTGAATCGATTTGAATTGATTCATATTTTTAAAAATTCGGCCTGGCCGATTTGGTGACTGACCCTTCTCTCCATGCCTTCAGATTGCAATAGGGCTTTTCTCCTTTCACTGTCACTGTTTTTTTTATTACATTTTTTAAAAACGTACCTTCCCACTGTAGTTAGGCCTCTGCCTAGACCAGGAACAGACTCTCGTTCAACGCCATCGGCCCAGAGTAACCGAAACAGGTGATTTCTGTGCGCATCCTTCAGCCATTTGTTCCAGCGTTACCATGGCCTCTCGCTTCGGCCCCTGCTGTGGCTTGGATGTGGTGAAGATTATCACTCTCACGCTCTGTCCTGCTAAGAGCCCAGATGCGTCAGGATGAAATGCCGCTGGAATTTCAGCAACAGTTCAGCGCTGCCTCCTTTACTAAACCGCTGCACCGCGCTGGCAGTTTTTAGCACCAGGAGCCGCGCTGAATGCCCCACGCTGCTCCCGACGCTCATAGGAATTCTATGAGCGTCGGAAGTAACGCAGAGCATTCAACATGGCTCCTGGCACTAAAAATCGCTAGCGCGGTGCAGCAGTTTAGTAAAGGAGGTAGTGCTGAACTGTTTATGAAATTCCAGTGGCATTTCATCCTGACGCATCTGGGCTCTTAGCAGGACAGAGCGTGAGAGTTTAGTAAAAGTGGAAAGAATTTGCTTCTTTTTCTTCCTGTGCTAAACACAGGGGCAAGTCAAAACCCTCAGCAAATGAACAAAAGAGACCCGCAGAGGTATTCCGGAAAGACCTAAGTGCCATGAAAATTCCAAATTCTCACCAAGAATGGGAGAAGGGTGTTCAAGTCCCAGCCAGTCCAGATATAATCCTGCAACCTTCTCTCCGGGTGATTGCTGAAAAAGTTAAGGAAGTACTGTATTCTCGACCCAGAAAGTACATTCATTGCTCCAGTCCAGCCTGCAGAATATGGCTACATCAACATTTTGGAAAGGGCAGAGAACACATCGATAAGTCTTAGATGATATGGATATGTTTGGGTTACAAGAACTCAATGATGAGCTTGTAAAAATGGGATGTGGGGCAGTGGGTGAAAATATGATGAAGACCATTGAAGTGTTGGAGCGGCAGTGCTATGAGACTATGAACCATGCTATAGAGCAGTGGTTCCCAAACCTGTCCTGGGGGACCCCCAGCCAGTCAGGTTTTCAAGATATCCCTAATGAATATGCATGATATGCAAATCTCTCTCATGCATATTCATTAGGGATATCTTGAAAACCTGACTGGCTGGGGGTCCCCCAGGACAGGTTTGGGAACCACTGCTATAGAGACTGAGAAAGGGCTAGGTATAGAGTATGATGAAGATGTGATCTGTAGTGTAAGGAAGGAACCAACAAGATTTGAATAATGACCAAACAACAAAAGGAAGAAAAAATAATTTTGTTTTCTGTTTTGTGATTACAATATGTCAGATTTGAAACGTGTATCCTGCCAGAGCTGGTGTTAGACCGTGAACGTGAGTTAGGATTTAACAGAGAGAGGAAAAGTCTTTTTTGTTTGTTTATTTTGTTTACACCACAGTGCCAGTGTGGTTAGGAGAAGGCAAAAGGGGTGAAGAGGCTATAAAATAAACCCACCAGGATATTTGAAAAAAAACATCCAATTGGGCAGGAAAATCGAATCAAATTGAAAAATCGATTCAATAGGCTGAATCGAATCGAAATTTTTTTTCCTGAATTGGGCAGCACTAGCCCAGAGACTAGGGGGCACTCCATGAGTAGCACATTTAAAACAGAGGAAAATGTTTTTTCACGCAAAGTGGATCTGAAACTCATTGCCAGTGCAAGTAAATAACAGGTTGTATAAAAAGGTTTGGACATATTCCTAGAGGAAAAGCCCATAAACTGGCATTAACGTATCCCTGGGGTAAGTAGCGTGAAATTTTGCTACATTTTGGGGCTGTGTCAGGTACTTGTGACCTGAAAGGGCCACTTTTGGAAACCCAGCCCTGGACTTGATGGACCCTTGGTGTGACCCAGTAGGGCAACTCTTTATGTTCTTATGTCTTGTTAATATGACATTTACTTATTTTCTGTGTGGAAATTTACAGTTCCAAAAAAGCACATATCTGGTTTATGAGCAAAAATTTGGTATCAAAAAATTGTTGTTATTTTAAGTCTGGGTTGGCATTGACTTATAGCAGGTGTTCTCAACCCAGTCCTCAGAACACACCCAGCCAGTCAGGATTTCATGATATCCATGAGATGAGATAAATTTACATGCATTACCTCCATTTTATGCAAATTTATTTCATGCAAATTTGTTGTGAGTATTCTGAAAATCTGACTGGCTGAGTAAGTCCTGAGGACTGAGAGGAGAACCACTGACTTACAGGGCAGCTGTTGGACTCTCATTAGAGAGAACTTTGAACAATGCACCGATGAACTCATACAACCGCAGCTTTCTCTGCACTGAGAGGGAATAAAGACATTTCCTTGCTTATGCAGTGAGGCCTGTGCAATTAGAGGTCCTTTTAATAAGGCGCGCTAGCTGATTTAGCATGTGCTAAATATTAGTGCGTGCTAAATGCTAACACATCCATTATATTCTATGGATGTATTAGCGTTTAGTGCGTGCTATGGGGTCCTTTTACTAAGGCGCATGCTAAGACGCACTAGCGTGCGTTAGTAAAAGGATCCCTAAATCGGCTAGCGCGCCTTAGTAAAAGAGGGGGTTACTGAGTGCAGTGAGCGGAGAATCTAGGAACTGGGTTTGATTCCCATTGTAGCTCCTTGTGCCTCTGGGCATGTCATTTAACCCTCTACTACACCTGGTACAAAAGCAATAAATTGTGAGCCTACTAGGGACAGAAAAAGTACCTGCCTATAATAAATGTAAACAGAAATTTGGTACATCAAACTCCTTTACCCTTCCCCCCTCACAGAGACCAGGTTTGAAAACCATGGCCCTGCAGCTTTGTGGTATACTCCTTAGCTGATTGGACTCCTATATACCTACACATGTGATAGAGAAACCTGAGCTCTCATTTGCATGTGTTTGACTACATTAAAATTTCCAAACTGGCAATGTTAAGAAGTATTTCAAAGAATTAAAACTGTTCTCTTCCCCCACTTTACAGAAATTTATATGGTACAGTGTATAGCAAAAGTGAAACCATTCTCTGAAATATGTTTATTTCACTATACATTACAACATATTTTAAAGGGCTGATTTGCAAAGCTGCATTTTTAGGACAATTAAAATTTGAAATTAGCTTTGGGAAAATGTGGTAATCCTTATTTCTGTGTTGGGCAAAAGAAAAAAAATGTAGAAAAAGAAATTAAAATTAATTTTTTTCTCTGGTTTTGGAATGAAACCAATAGGGTCTGCTTCTATACTCTGGTTACTTTTTTTTTTTACTGCGAGACACCCCCTGTACAATACTTACTAATAGTATATTAAAATCATATTTATTGACAAAGTGTAATCTATCTTTGTAAGCATTGTGCCATTCCCCAGAACTACTAAGTGTATATACTGTACCACAGTTTAAATTACATTCATTTCATGAATGGTAAAATGCTAAAACTCAAGTTTCTAACTGCCAAAATACAGCCTTACTGGAATAAGTACAGTTTACAAATACAATAATTACAATTTAAAACCATTAACAATATTACATCTAGAAGTAAATACTGTAGGACTGGTCAACAGACTTATTTTTTGAGGGATAAAATACTGAAAGTGACCAACACACTTCCAGCTGAAGTGTCCGAAGTGCAGAATTCAGTTCCTTTCCATTAAACTCTAATAAAACCCCTTTTCACATACAGCAATCTTCCATTACAAGGGTTTACATTTATGCTTAAGCTTCCATCAATTATCAGCCAAGTATTTTCCTAAAATCAAAAGAGATCAAGGTGATTTGGACTTCCTGAGAAAGCCTAAACCAATAAAAGCACTTTGTTAAAAGACAGGAAGTAGCTAGATAATGACCACATTTCCTTAAATTATTCTGAAAGCTTACAACTTTAATCTTGCTAGTCTGATAAAGGAAAGCAATCTACCAAGTTATTTTGCTGCAATTAATATTAACATGGTATTCCCTCTCAATTTTTGTATATGTACACTTGTTGCAAGATACAAACAAATGCAAGTGCTAAATTTGAATGCAAAACAGCCTAGGTGTCTTTTTCTTCTGTCAAACTAGATTCCACTCTGCTTGCCATAGAGAGGTGTTTGGATATTGAAAACATTCTGTATCTTCTGTCAATATTCTATACCAGTGTTGTCAAATTTCAAGTTTATTAGTACTTGATACACTGCCCTCTAGAAACCTTCCAGAGCAGTGTAAAATTTCTAAAAGATTGTTAGAGACAGAAAGGAACTACAATCTATGATAGGAAAAAGACAGAACACTGAAAGATTATCAAAACTATCAGCTTTAGGCACACAATGAAAGATTAAGATCTTACCTTTTCTAATCTTCTTTCTTGTAAATCCACACTCTACTCCTGGACAAGTGGGTAGTCAATCCCATCTCATGAAATCTCTTGTAGGAAGCTTCATTTACATATTTTTGACTCTCCCCTCTTACCTTAGGACTGTCCTCTGACTTCCAGTTGGTACAAAAGCAGATGGCCATACCTGTATAAGACACAGAAAGGGGAGGGGTACAGGGATATTCTCCAAGAAACAGGTCTAATCTGCTGATATCATAAAACTGCATAACAATCATGAACTATTAAAACAGGTTGCAGAAAACTGATAAACTATAAAATCAGAAAAAGGAGACACAGCTTGCACTAACAGGGTGGGGCACATTAGCTAAAAACCTCCAGGGCAAAGTGTACAATATGATTGGATGCTAATCTTAAAAAGGCTGATAAAAGAATTGAACCAAAGGTCCAATTTACCAGTACTTATTAATGCAGACAATCAGCAACTCCAGGACAAGTTCTAGGAATAGATTGTGGATTTACAAGAAAGAAGCAAAAATAAGAACCTAGTCTTTCGTTCTTGTACAATCCCACTCTATTCTTGGACAAGTGGGATGTAACAGAGCAATCCTTCAAATTCAGGCTGGGATTGATGAGCCGGCTGCCAAAACTGAAGAACCAAAAGCAGCTGCCATGCCTATCCTATAAAACTTCGTAAAGGTATGCAAGGAAGACCAGGCGGCAGCTCTATGAATCTCTTCTAGGGAAACTGCCGAATATTCCACCCATGAAGAAGCTACGCTTCGTGTAGAATGAGCCTTTACCAAAAGAGGAGGCCGCTTTCCAGTTCCAATGTAGGCAGAGGAAATGGCCATGCAGATCCACCTAGAAATGGTGGCTTTTGAAAGCGGGTTGGCCCTTATGGGCTGTACCAACCAACATGAACAAAACTAGTTTGTGACCTCTAAGTACCTCAGCAACAGTCTGTGCATAGCCAGCAATTTTAACACCTTGTCATGTTTATTCAAACTTGAAGGTGCAAAGGCTGGCAAACACACCTCCTGGTTACTGTGGAAACTAGTGACCACCTTCAGAAGGAAGGAGGGAGCAGTGCGCAGGATCATGCTGAAATCCATAATCTGCAGCAAAGGATCTCTGCAGGACAAGGTCTGAAGTTCGGAAACTCTGCAGGAAATGTAATGGCCACCAGGAAGACCATGTTGACAGTGAGGTCCATCAAAAAAGCCTGGCCCAACAGTTCATAGGATGAATTAGCAAGTGCCCTGAGAACTAGATTGAGATTCCAAGCCAGAAACAGCTGACATAATGGAGGGCGTAGCCATAACGCGCCTTTCAGAAACCTAACTACATCCAGATGAGTGGCCAGAGAGCCCCACAGGGGCTTAGGACTAAAGCAGGAAAGTTCGACTATGTGAACCCTCAGAAAGCCAACTGCAAGTCCCTTTTTTAGGCCTTCCTGAAGAAAGGTGAACATAAGTGGAATTGATGTCGAGCTTGGATCTTCGCTCTTCTGAGCGCACCAATACTGAAAACACTTCCAAGCCTATGCATATGCTACTACAGTTGATGACTTTTTGCAGTGCAAGATGGCACATCATTCTTGTTGAGTAGCCTTTGTGCACTAAATCTGCGTGCTCAAGAGCCTGGCTATAAGACCAAAAGCAGTCTGGATCCTGCAGAGCAATGGGACTCTGTGTGAGGAGCAAGAGTGACAGGGAAGTATGATCCTCTGATCCAGCTGCAGCCGAACTAGGTCAGCATACCACGGGCGTCTTGGCTAATCAGGCGCAAAGAGAATCATTCGACCCTGGAGTGTCTTGATTTTCCGCAGATGGCAGCCTGTCATGGGCCACAGAAGTCCCTCTTGGGGCCACGGCTGCATCATGGCGTCCAACCCTTCACCTTCTGGGTTTACGAAGGTGTTATGCCTCAACATATTACTGACATGTTCAGAACATAAGGAAATAATTTATGAAGGGAAAATTAATTTTCCCATTTTACCTTTACCTAAATGTAGAATAAATACTATTGTTTCTGAAATACTGGCTGGCAAACAAGCATATTTTGGCTCCAGAGTAGCAGATGTATTTAGATGGGAAGGTGAATGGGTGCCAAATACTGTACATAATTATGAACTAACGCTACAATATGATCAGTTAATGTTACATGTCGTTAATGATATCACAAAGAATTAACTTTATCTCATTGATTTAAAACCACATCACATTCTGTACCCTTAGATAGAAAATGGTGTAATTTTGAAATGAAACAAAGTGTCCTTTTACGGTGATGCCTTTGGCATTGGGACCCCAATTAGGGTTTCCCACTTATCATGGGCAACAAATAGATGAACAAAATAAAACAAACGTGTCATTCTATGACAATTTGTGCCAATGGACCATTCCACTGCAAGGTTATACAAGAAATATCACATAAAAATGTTTTTGTTGCTAGCAGTACTGTTAAACTTGTGATTCATGTTATTCAAGCTCCCTTTTCAGTATGTGTATATCAAATGTAAATATTAATTTTTCTTTTGCCGATGTATTTTATTGCCATCTATAAAGAAAGCCATGCAAAATATAGCAATCAGATCACATTGAAGCTACTACTGCACACCATTGGTGGGATGCTTTTACCGGATGGAGCGCTACAGCACGAAAGGTGTTTCTTCATCCCTTAATCTATATTTGTTCAGTTATCCTTATGTTAACATTTCTTAATTGTGGGTTTACCTATTGTGTATACAAACGAACACTCTCTCCCTCTATTCAGATGACTTCTTATTCGGAGGTACAGACTTAAGGATCCAGGGGTGGACTGTTATGCCTCAGCATATTACTGACATGTATCCTCAAGTCTGCTTTCCTGAGTGTTACCTTGACAACCCCAAAAGGACAGTAAAGTCTGTTTATCTGACATCCTGACCTCCTTGATCTTCAAAGGACAGTAAAGACAGATGGTAAACCAGTCTCTGCAAACACCTCCTTATTAACCTCAAAAGGACAGTAACGCCAGATGGGACCTGAATGTTGACATAACAACATCAAAGGGACAGTGAACTGAAACACCTCCTTGTTTCCTGACTTCCTTTTGCCTGCGTATCTCTCAATTAACATCAAAAGGACAATAAAGCCAGATGGGCCGGTCTCTGCCACACCTCCTTGCCCTAGGTGTTGTCAAAACAAGGAACAAAAGAGCAGGACTAATCGTAATAGCAGGACCAGCTGTTTATGCTTTTACTATGAACTCCGCAGTTTGCATCCTATATAAGACCGGAATTCTAACCCTGACATCAGAACCCAAGACGTCTCCAGGAACAGGATCCAAGATGTCTCAAGGGGCAGTCTCCCGTGTCTACTCGCCTATCTATTGAGGGGTTCCCAATTGTGAAGGTAGAGTGTTTGCCTGAGATACGGTGATGCTATTTTATTCTTATATATATATATATATATGTATAATAAAGTGTGATTGTTTATGCTTTATATTGTCTGTGTGCTTTTCTGAGTGTCACTGATCATCCCATTTGACAGAAATAAGTGGCAGAACAGATGGCGGCTGAATAAGCGAGCTGCCACCTTGTTTACCACCGACACCATCAGGTCAAACATGTGTGTTCTCATTTCTCTACAATGCATTAGAAGGCTCTCTGGGACAGGGACCATTCCTTTGGATTCAGAGGTTGTGGGTTTTTTTTTAATTGAATTTTCAAATTACAAACAAGCAAACTTTACTTGAATACAGATTTAGAAAATGACAGAGATCTGGAAAGAAACTCCTCTGGAGAGAGAGAAGGTTCAACCACAAGGCTAGACTACACCGAGTCTCCATTGTCCAAGGGAACCGCACATGCAGCGGATACCTCTGCAGACTCCAATGGGAGATAAGCATGATAAACGTGTCTTGCAATGGATGCAAGTGCACCCTCGCCCAAGGAACTACATTGATGGTCACAACCATGTACCCCAGAACTTGCAGGTATTGCCAGGCTGTTGGGGCCTGAGAGTCCAGAAGGGCACGTATCAACTACTGAAGCTTCTCATGGCGAAATGGACCCTCAGGTATTCCAAGTCTTGCGTCGGAATGAGGTGACTTTTCTGAAAGTTGACCACCCAGCCTAGTCCCTGAAGCAACTGGATGGCCTGGCACACCACTAGGTGCCCCTTGAATTCTGACTGGCCTCTGATGAGCTAATCATCCAGAGACAGATGGACTTGGATCCCAAGTTCCGTAGGTGTGCTGCTACCACCACCATTACCTTGATAAAAGTCTGAGGCACTGTCGTCAGCTCGAAGGGTAAGGCCACAAACTGGAAATACCATTGCAAGATACGGAACTTCAAGTATCTTCTATGTTCTGGAAAAATGGGGACATAAAGATAGGTCTCCATTAAAACCAGAGGGGCCAGAAATTCACCTGGTGTTACTGAGATGATCAACAACCGCACTGTTTCCATTCTGAAACAGGGAATTTTGAATGCTTTGAGGTCCAGGATTGGTCTCCAGTGTTCGGAGCATCTCTTTGGCACGATGAAGTATATTGAGTATCTGCTGGAGCCCGAGTTTGATCTCTAGAACGGGCTCTATGGCCGTTATGTCCAGCAATCTCTAGACAGTGACTGACCTTGGTCATTTTGTCTGGGCATCCCGCCTGGGCCAATCAGAGCCTTAGGCCCTTCCCTGGTACATTCCAGGATGCACTGGGAAGGGAAAGGCCTGCCATTTTGAAGAGGCATCCCTCCAGCCAGCCTTCGTCAGAAAGGTACGGGGGTGTCAGGTGACCTCCAACAATGGGAGGGAGTAGGAATCACTTCTACAAGGGGAGGGGGGTTGTTGAGGATCACTGGTGGCAGGAGGGAGTGGATGGGCATCTCTTCTACCAGGGGAGTTGTTAGAGGTGTTGAAGGTCACCAGTGGCGGGAGAGGATGGGCATCCCTCCTGCTGGGATTGTTGGGGGGATGGGAATACCGGCAACGGGTGGGAGTGGACATCCCTCCTGCCAGGGTTTTTTTTAGGGGTGTAGGGGATCATTGTTGGTGGGAGAGAATGGGCATCCCTCCTGCCAGGGGTGTCGGGAAGACGGGGACCCCGGCAGCAGGATGCACTGACCATAAAGTAAGGCTACAACTCAGACCCTGTGAGAAAATTTTGCCTTCAAATGTGACATAACGAGGTTAGGGAATCACACAGCGATGACAGAGAATTGCCCAGAGTGCTCCTTTAAATAATGATGAGCCCATTTTACTATTTAATATCAATGGCCTCATTGTATTACATTTGCATAGCAGAGTGAGAGACTGCTAAGAAGCTCGGAAAAGGCCATTCTGATAATCAGCCAGTAAAATACTGTTCTCCTAGGACAAGCAGGATGAGTCAGCCACATATGGGTGTTGTCCCAACAGCTCTCAATTTGCGGATAAGCTCTCCAATAGCTCAGAGAGATTTTTTTTTTTTTTTCTCTGAGCACGTGCAGTGCCTGGGCCCCACTGGGCATGCCCGAGCCCTACCCATTTCCCCCTGCTTCCCCCTAATCCCCAGTCATTTGTTTCCGCCCGTTCCCATCGGTCGGATTTTCTACAGCTCTCCATTACAACTTTCTACTCATTACCTTGAAGATGCCTGAATCATCTAAAGAAATGACTGGGATGCAGGAGAAGGATGAATACATTGGATCCTCATGAATTGTGCGCCCACTGATTGGATCCGGCGCTTGAGGTTTTAGTTAGGTGTGATTTTGTAATAGGCACCTAAATGTGATAGGTGCCTATATTATAGGCGACTATCATTTTAGATACCATTTACAGAATTTCCCCTTGTGTGTCGATTTACATACATACAGGGGGTGAGGGGAAGACATAATATTCAAACCACATTTTTATGCAGGACGACACATTTATATAGACTCCCATTGGATAATTTTACAAGTGACTTCAAAGTGTAGTACAATGTTTTATGTGTTCAAGTATATACATGTGCAACTACATTGCACCTATTTTGTAAACAAAAAAAATGTTCCAACACAAATTTTCAGCTGCTCCAAGACAGGAGTAATTTATGTGCATTTTATAAAATACATGCAGAACTACAGACCCACCCATAATCTTTCCATTCTTTATCCCCAGTGATGCCTATGTGCATATCACATAAAAGTAGATGCTATAAGGGCCTACCTGAATATATAAAACGGTGTACTTTGTTCTCGTCACTTTTAGAATTATTTTAACCATCAATTAAATAACTAATTGTATTTTCCTTACCATTCATGCCAGACCAGTCCAGATGAATGTGCTATGTCCCCCTGCTAGCAGCTGGAACCAGAGAAAGAAAGCACAGAACTGACTTCACTCCCCTTATAGCCGTGGTCTCAAACTCGCGGCCTGGGGACCACATGCGGCCCGCTAGGTACTATTTTACAAAAGTAAAATAAAACAGTTTCTTGATCATATGTCTCTTTAGCTATAAATTACAATATTATTATTAAGACTTAGCCAAAAGCAAAGATTTATAAACTATAAAGAGTTTTATCTCATGCAAAATTGTCATTTCTTTAATAAGACATTAACTATTTTTTCTGAGGCCCTCCAAGTACCTAAAAATCCAAAATGTGGCCCTGAAAAGGGTTTGAGTTTGAGACTAGAGAATGACATGGTGGATGTTACTCGCGGCTAGCTGCGGGTAACCCGCCAAAACGGTGGAGGGGGGGAAAGGTACTCACCGCAGGTAAGGGGACAAGGCCATCCACTGCCCCTTGGAGCGGTGAATGTTCCTGCAGTTAAGGGAGGGAATGTGCGCGGCCCCCTCCCTCCTTCCTACCTACCCGAATCTATCTCCCTCCCTCCCCCTTACCTTCGCAGTGCGTTTTAAGGTTTGAGACTTGTTGAAAGCCACCGGAGCATACGTGCAGTCGCGTTCGTGTGTCGGCAGAAGCTTCTCCTCTTCCGCCCACACACGCATGCGACTGCACGAACACTCCGGCGGCTTTCAACAAGCTACTCAAACCTTAAAATGAGCCGCGAAGGTAAGAGGGAGGGAGCGAGGACCGCACGAGGGGTGCTGAAGGGCAATGAGGTGGCGAGAGGGAAGGGTGGATGCTACGGGGACAGGGCGGTGAAGGGGATGATGGTCCGGTGACAGGGACAGATTTTTTTCCCTGTGTCATTTTCTATTTGAGACCACTGCCTTATAGGAAGATGGTATTGCGTTCAGCTCCCTAGTACATCCTGGCTTCAGCAGATATGTGGTCTGGTGCAACAACTGCAAGAAAGCTGCTCTTAAGAAGGCTGTAGGACCAGATTCTCAGAGAAGCCAAGATGAAGTCCAGGGGATGTTGCAGGCAACAGTCATTGGAGTCTGTTCCAACACCAATGGGTTCAATTTTGGGTGAAGCTACTGACAGAATAACCTCTTCCCAGAATGTCTCCTTATTTCCTATGGCGCTTTGTTATATTTGATCTTAATCAGAGGATATGAAGGTGAGGGATGGGAATATAATCACTTCCTCTCAGTTGTGTAGTATGAGGGTGGGGCAGAGTGTACCAGGTGTCTTATCAGGAGCACCAACCAACAGAAGCACAACATTGATGTGGGTGGTGGGGATTCCCAAGACCCACCAGCTGAAGACTCCCAGCATCTCTCCTCTCACTTCCCTGCGATGGGGGAGGGTGTCTCCTAACTGCACTCAGATACCTCTTATGTCCGTCTGTGCTTTTCCAGCAGTGAGCAGGGACTCCTACCTACTGCTCATGCTGGCCTTGTGCTTAGAGCTACAACCTCAGTACCCTGAAGTTGTGGGTTCAAATCCCACACTGCTCCTTGTGACCCTGGGCAAGTCACTTAATCCTCCACTGCCCCAGGTACATTAGATAGACTGAGAGCCACTGGGACAGATAGGGAAAATGCCTGAAGTACCTGTATGTGAACCACTTTCAAGATAAGTTCCATCTTCCCAACAAGGCAATCTTGTTATACAAGTGGAGTTAATGTGCAGTCCACCTAAAAGTGATCATTCAGAGAACTGGGCCCTAAATTGTGGAATAATCTTTCTCTGAAAATACTGTAAATACAGTGTTATGAGAAATTTAAAAAGCATTTGAAAGCATTGTTTTATAAAAGGACATTCAAGTCTGGAAACTTAGTTTTGGCTATAAATCTTACAGTGTGGGGATACAATATGCTGGTAAATTAGAGGGAAGGAATTCTGTGTTTTATACTGAGTCAAATATTAATTTAGTTTCAAACCATTTTTACTGTAAGTGAAACACAGCTTCAGTAATCACAACAAAAAAAAAAAAACATACACTACAACATAGAATCCAAAGAAAGCACTACATCATAAACAGCACCTGCCATCTCAGTGTGTCTGAGCTAGCTACCAGGCTTTCTAAACTACTGCTTCAATCACAAATAACAGCATTACCATTCCCCCCCTCCCCCCACCTGAAGTGCTAGGTTTAGAATAGGCCTACCTACGATAACTCATTTAACAAGCAACTGCGCCCCCTAGGATGTAGTTGATGTATATAGGGTTGGCAGATCAGCAAATAGGCATCCCTGCGCTTTCTTGATGTCTCTTTGGCCTCCCAACATTGATGTAACTGATTTCAAATATTAATTTAATTGTAAATTGCATCAAACTAATTTGGTGAGGCATGCCATCAAATGTTTTACAGTAAAGTATGTCAAGAAGAGAAATGGTGCAGGTTAAGTCATGGCAGCTGGTGCATTTGGTCTAGCTTGGGAACAGGCAGGCAAGCAAGGGCAGTTTGTGAAGGTTTAAGTTCAACCAAACAAGAAGTTGAAAGGGTTCCGCAGAGTGAGCTGTGGCCCGCTCAGTGTGTATAGAATAAGTCTTAGGCCTCCTTTTACGAAACTGCAATAGCAGTTTCTAGTGTGGGGAGCTGCGCTGCTCCCAACACTCATTGAGTTCCTATGAGCGTCAGGAGCAGTTCTCTGCGCTAGAAACTGCTATTGCAGTTCGTAAAAGAGGGGGTTAGTCAATGTTCCTGTACTGGTGGGATCAACAACCATTTTATTACCAATTTGCACAAAAAAATACACGTGAAGCATGCTGAGCCCTTTATCTCTCATTTTTTCTCAATTTGGCTATGTTGATGATTAACCTGAAAAATAATTTAGCCCTTCCTAGTTTCTGGAGCATATGGGAACCTGCTTTACTCCTAAGAAGAATGTGGTCTTGTGGCCTTGGATGTCAGGAGCTCAAAACCTCACTCTCAGGCAATGTTCCCTCTAAGGAACAAGTTCATGTGAACAAAAAAATTTTTTATTCGTGAGCAAAAATTTTCCGTTACATTATCCTGATGGTATTATACACACTAGTGCTGCCCGATTCAGGGAAAAATATTTCAATTTGATTTGTCCCGTTGAATCGATTTTTTGATTTGATTTCAATGACCCAGCCTTTTAAGTTTAAACATTTTATTTAACCATGTCAAAAATAAATACAACCAATCTATAACATAGCTTTAAAATTAGAAACATGGGGTTGTGCCAGCAGGGAAGAAGGAGAGACACCGGTGCTAGCTGATTGCCTACAGAACGTGCCTCTCGCCGCGAGAAGCACTTCCTGTAGGCAGTCAGCTGGTGCTGGCGCCTCTCCTCCTCCCCAGTATGCTGCGGCACACCTGAAATCTCAGGAGGCCCACAGTTTGCGATACACTGCCCTAATCCCTTGAATTGCTAAATGTCGTGGCTTGATATGAATTCAGGTGTCAGCAGGATGCCTTCAACTGTTGGGTCCCTCTGCTATCTCTGCGTTGTTCGTCTCTCCCATTCCCCATTTTGCCCTCCTCCCCCAAGTCCATCTCTTCCTCGCCATCATCTCCCCTCCCCTCTCTATCATCTCCCCTCCCCATCATCTTTTTCAGAAAGCTTGTATGGTGGGTCACAAATGTATAATGCAATGCTGGTTACAAGATTCACCACCGAGATTCTGGCAGTGGTGAAATCAACTCCATCGGCTGCTGCTATTTGAGGCTCTGGAGGCTCGTTTGTCCAGATATGGGATCCGTATCTTTGTTTTCTGAAACATAGAGCCAGAAGTCTGATTCTCAATGATTTGGAGTGATACTTGGACTTTGATGACACAAGGCTATTTCCAATTTTTGGGGTACTTTGGTGAGCAGTGAGCATATGTATAGGGTCGATATGACAGTCATGAATTTCTTTACAGGTTCTAATATATTGTGTATATGAAGAGGGCCATATGACAATGGACCCCCTGCTATGTACTTGTTCATGCTGTACTTTATGTGTTCTTGTTTCTCTTGTCAGATAGGTTCTGTCAAAATAGTTTAATCATAAATGCTATGTTCAGGGAGAGGGTTGTGGGGAGGATCTATTATGTCATTCTGGGTAAAAATTTTGATGATCTGTAAGCTTTGCTCCTTTTCTGATTGTATTTGCCTGTATTTTGTTGGCAGTGTTTGTTATTCTTGTTTCTACTGCTACGTTGTCATTAATAACAAATTGTTTACAGTAAAAATGGAAAATAGGTAAATAGAAGAGACAGGAGAGGAAATTAAATATCATCAACCAGAAAGAAGTAAAGAAAGAGGCTAAGGCTGTAATTATACCACTGGGCACTAGGGAATGCTAGACCAAAATGGAGTGAACTATGTGTCCCAGAATGCACTGAGCTCTGCAGCTCAGAACTGAGCCACAAGAAGGGAAGTAATGCAACCCTGCTGAGTCAGAGGGGCGGGACTCAGGCAGGGAGGAGGATATGCCCTAGTCTGGAGTGATTTCAGGGAGGTCCCAGAGAGGGAGGTCCCTGAGGAAGAGACTTCCCTGAGCGGAGAAATCTGAGAGAGAAGACTTCCCTAGCCGTGGGTTGAAGCAGAGCCCTGAGAAGAAAGAGAATGTCAAGATGAGACAGTTACTGAATGGATTGCTGATTTGGTGGTTAAGGTAAATCACCTTGTGCTGAATAAACTGTATGGGATAGTGTCTTGGAGCATGACAAAGCCCGACTACCATAATAGTTGGACTTGGTAAAGCACATGATTATAAGAGCCCTGAGTCTGTGAAGAAACAAGACTCAAAAATGTACACAAATAAAAGCTTTTGCTGCACCTTCCAAAGTGGTTATACTGTGAATGTGCATAGGGTTCCAGGAAAACTTGGTCTGGACTCTGCCACAAGGAGAAAGAGTGAGTGATCTGCACACTGTGCAGCATTGTATCATTAGAGTTCCAGAGCTGCAAGTTGTTGTCTAAGATCTATAGGTTTTCTCATAAGAGTATGATTTTAACTAGGTTTTAAATTTCTAAAACAATTTTCCATGCACAAATATGGGGGAATATTTGTGTTGTGGGCTCCACCCTTTGGAACAGACAATGAATTCCTAATATACTCATAATTTAGAACTATGTTTGATCTTCAAGGCATTTAAAGAACAGATCTCCCTCTCCAAGGTAGCTAAAGTTCTTCCAAGGAATACCCCTAACCATACCCTCTCTAATAAAAAAAATCACTTAAGGTGACTCCCGGCAACAAGTCTACTTCAGGAAACTTGACTGTTTTCTCAAGGCTTGAATAGAAGAAGCAACTATCTAGTGACACACCAGCTCTACTCTTAATAGAAATCCATTTTCCTGCACCAATTTTGACTTCATGAGCAATTTTTCCTTAATTTAGACACCCATATTTCTATTTGATTCCTGCTACTCTATCTCATCTATGTTCCAAGTCTGCTTACACCCTATGCTGTTTTAATGTTTGTTTGTTGACATTCTATGTAGCTGTATATCACCAATGCTGAATTTTTCAAAAAGGCAGTAAAATCCAAACAAGCACCAAATAAATGCTTGGGTGAATTTCTTCATATAGGTGATTAATAAACTCAATAAATAAAAAAAATACGTCAGCTCTGAGCTTTTTTTCTCTGGCTCCATCTGCAGGTAGGGCGGCATAACTTCCTTGTATGGGCTTGTCTGGCAGGACTCAAGGAAAAGAATTAAGTCCCACATTTCACTATTTGCTACAATGATCACTGGAAAAATACAAATTATTGACAGATTACCTGCTGCAAATCTCTTTTTAACAAGTGAAAACCGATACCCTGCTCCAAGAAGTTCAATGTCACAGCCTGAGAGAGTACTGCCTTCACTAGTGAACTGTACCACTAACGGCGCTGGTTTGCTTGGGCCCTCGGATAATTGGAATCTGGCCAACAAAGAACCCACACCTTTTCAGGAAAGAGAAAACAAAATATTTATGAAAGAATATAGGAAATAAAACTTTCTTGGGTGTTATTTAATAAATTTACATGCAAATTCTGGGGATTTTATGAAGGAGATGAGCTTTATCAGATACATTGTGCCAAGTCTCTAGAAATAGTCCCTTTTATTTTACTGTGGCCATAAATGGAGAGGCCTGAGACAAAAGGATGTGGAAGCCTACCAGTTCACGTGAGAGTCCACTGCTGCAGTGGAGAATTAGCCTAATGGTTAGTGCAGGGCATTGGGAGCCAGGGGAACTTGGATCAATTTCCACGGCAGCTCTTTGTGACTCTGGGCAAGTCTCTCAACCCTCCGCTGCCACAGGTGCAACATCTAGACCAGTGGTCTCAAACTCAAACCCTTAGTGGGGCCACATTTTGGATTTGTAGGTACTTGGAGGGCCGCAGCAAAAAATAGTTAATGTCTTATTAAAGAAATGGCAACTTTGCTTGAAGTAAAACTCTTTATAGTTTATAAATCTTTCCTTTAACTGTTAAAGGAAAGATTTATAAACTATAAAGAGTTTTACCTTATGCAAAATTGTCATTAACTATTTTTTCTGCGGCCCTCCAAGTACCTTATATTTTCTGCAGCTATCACGGTTAAAGTTTAAAATCTTTCCTTTCTCAAAACTGACACATTTCAATCACTATATTGAAAATAAAATCATTTTCCCTATCTTTGTTGGCTGGTGACTTTATTTTTCTGTGCTTTTAACTATGTTTCCAGGGCCTTCTTGTCCTTTGACTGTTTTTCTCTCTGTCTTCACTTTCTGCCTTGCATCCATCTTTTCCTTATGAGTGGATCAGGGCTATTGGTATAATACTAAGAAGCCAGAAAGACGTTTAAATCCAACAAAAAATTGACTTCAATAGAAAAATAGTCTATAAAGTGTGATCCATTGGATATATAAATTGTTCAGAGACATGAAACTCTGAAGGGAAAGCTGCTAAACCTCCCTAAAAAAAGAGTTCACCTTCCAGTCATAAATCTAAGATCACACTTTAAGACTCTGAGTTTCATGTCTCTGAGCATTTTATATATACAATGGATCACACTTTATAGACTATTTTTCTATTGAAGTCAGTTTTTTGTTGGATTGCATCCATCTTTGGCATTAACTTAATATTCAATTTTTCTGCTTTCTTTTCAAAATCTACGTTTCCATGTCTTACCTTCCCTTCTAGCTCTCTCTTCTTCCGTTCCTATTTCCATGGTCTGACATTTCTTTCCTTCCTTCCTTCCTTTCCCCTGGTCTGGCATCTGTCTCCTTCCCTCCCCCAACTTTTTATTTCTTTCACCCTGCCCCCTTCTTTCTTTCTCTCTCTCCATGCCCCCTTTCTTTCTATATGTCTGTCTTTCTCTCTCTCTCCGTGCCCCCTTTCTGTTTTTCTTTCTCCTTGCCTGCCTTTTTTTCTGTCTTTCTCTCTCCATGCCCCTTTCTGTCAGTGTCCCGTCTCCCTTCTTTCTTTCTGTCTCCCTGTCCCCCCTTTCTTTCTTTATTTCTCCTTGCCCTCCCTCAAACCATCACCATTGGGGAACAGACGGCCACCACCGCAATCGGGGAACAGGCCAGCGCTGAGGTCTTAGCTCTCCCTGCTTATCTTCCCCAGCGCGGGGCTGACCAATTCTCGCCACCCAACGTCAATTCTAATGTCAGAGAGGAAGTTCCGGGCCAGCCAGGCAGTGATTGGCTGGCCCTGAACTTCCTCCCCAACGTTAGAATTGACGTCGGATGGCGAGAATTGGTTGGCTCCGAGCTGGGGAAAATAAGCAGGGAGAGCTAAGACCTTGGCGTTGGCCTGTTCCCCGATTGTGGTGGCTTGAGGGAGGGCAGTGAGAAGGGAAGGGAAGCAGATTGGGGACCCCTGCATTAGGCGAGCTGCAATCGCGGTCTATACACGATTGTCCTCTCCACAATTGGAAAACTTGTGAAGTGGAGAGGACAGATTGTGGGTCGCAAAATAGTCCTTGGGGTGCCGCATGTTTGAGACCGCTGATCTAGACTGTAAGTCCACACGGGACAGAGAAAATAGAGTAAATGTATGTACTATGTAAACTGCTTTGTTTGCACCTCCAGAAGGAAGGTATATAAAGAAATCAACAAACAAACTAAACAAATGTATGAATTAAATAATTATATCACCTCCAAACTATCCCCCCCCCATTTACTATCCTGCGGTAGAAGTTTCTACCATGGCCTGGAGCATTAAATGCTCCGACGCTGTTTTCACGGGTGTCAGCGGATGGTGGGTTGTCAGGATTCAGGGGGAAGGGGTCGGTGACAGGAGGGAGTGGGCATCCTTCCTGAAAATTCATGATGGGGGGGTGTTGGGGGATCGAGGAGGCCAGCAATAGGAGGGAATGGGTGTCCATTATAGGGGGGTGTCGGGCAGTGTTAGGAAGGAGGGAGTGGGCATCCCTCTTGTTAATTTTGAGGGTGGATGTGTGAGGTCCTCCACCGCAACCAATTTAGCTGATTGCAGTGGGGTATTTTTCAGCTGAGCTGGCAGGAATTTCCGAAGCCAAGGCTTCGGGGAGTCTTGCCAGCTCAGCTGATCGGGGATTCCCTTGGCAAAGATAGGCTAAAGCGCGATTCTCTAACCAGTGCCAGTGATATGGGCGCCGGTTAGAGAATTGAAGGGGGGGTAGGTGTCGGTTCGTTAGGGCAGACGCGATTCTGCATAGGACGCCGATACGTGATTCTCAGTCGCTTCTTAGGCGGCTGCTGCTGAGACTGCCATCCTATACAGAATCAGGCCCTATATGTCATACTGAAGGTTTATTTTATGTATGAAATAAAAGAACATTTAGAATATGGAATTCATTTATTGCGTTATATATGTATACCACCCTCTTTAGGCATAATTCAACCTGTAAAGGTTCAGAAAACATAAGAATTCTATTCCATTCTAACATTTGTTATCCCAAAGATCCAAGGGCTCCTTTTACAAAGCTGCGCTAGCGATATCCACATAGCAAATGCAATGAAGTCCACAATAGCTGAATGGGTTTTGTCAGATTTGCCTCGTGGGAATTGCTAGTGCAGCTTTGTAAAAGGAGCCCCAAGGCAGTTGATCAAGAAAACTACAAATAATATTGGGATTACAATTGCATTACTGAACAAAAATGATATTGAATTAACAATTTCCCAAATATTTTTTAAAATAAAAACATTTTCAAATATTTACCAGCATAAATGGTAATACATCATAAAAATATATTAAAAACTCAATATCAAAGCACAATTCAAACTGAAGCTTTGGTTGTTTGGAAAGAGGTGGTGGCAAGGAGTGCAAAATCTATTGCACCTAAAAGGCCACCCCTGTCAGCAGCATTTTGCTTGAATGTTGACTTTTACAAGTCGCAGTAATAATGTTTTTGAAATTTCTGTAGGAGATTATCATCACATCAGAATTTCAACAGTTTAATTGTGTAGGTTCCACGGTTGTTCAAAAACCATAAATCATAAAGACTGTATATAAACATACACAGGATCATCCTTGTGAAAAAGTGAATTATTTGCAAATGCTCTTACCTGGTGCTGCATTGAAAGGTGAGTTAGTAGTGCAGCCTTGTTCTTAGATCACAAAGTGCTAGTGCAACTCTTTGTTGCATTTCAAGTCTCATTTTTTCTTCAAGAAACATTCATCTCCTTTGTAGCATTGATCAGTTGCAGAGCACCATAGTCACTAATAAAGTTTTATGAATAACCAAAGGCAATTGGGCTCCAGTGTAATTACAATTTTTGCATCTCAGTATGGTGGAAAAAAGGACTGCTGTTGACCTTTCTTTCCCCTCACATGGTGGCCACACAGTACATTTCTTAACTCAGTGGTCTTCACCCATTTTTTAAGTAGGAGCCACTTTGGATCCAAATGAGCTGAAGGAGAGCCACCAAATATATTCCTGTGTGAGGCCATGAGACTGCTGAACAGTGTGTGTCAATAATATCCATCCTACCAGCCTGCCTTCAAAATCCTTTATTGGGTGTTTCGTCAAGGTTGTGGGCATTTCCAAAGACACTCTCTTCATCTATTGAGAAATGCCTTGTCCTGGCTCTGCCCTTCATCCATTTCCCCCTTTCTGTCATGAACTTAAAGATGCAGAGAGCAGTGGGAAAAAAAAGCCAGAATAATACTGAGGGTTGCCCCAGAGGTCTCCAGGGACCACCACTGGCCCCCGGACCTTGCACTGAAGAACACTGCTTTAACTCCTCTCCCTGTAGCCACAGCAATTGGCAGTGTAAGAGAGAAAGGGCATGTGCATTGCAGCTCCCAGATACTTTCTGTCGAAAGAGACATGGTGGGGAGGGAGAAATAGCAGTCACCAGCAATAATTCATTGTTGTGGCCCGGGGGTAAAAGAAACATGTGCAAAGCAAAATGAATGGGAAAGAGAAGAAGATGGGGGAAAGATGGGGGTACTAGTGATGATATGTACCAAATGGTTGTTTAGAACAGCAAATAGTTTATTTGATATGGATAAAATAGTTGTGCCAACTTCTGATTTGTAACCTACTGCTGACCAATTGGCATTTTATTTTCAGGAGAAAATTTCTAATATTCGATCCCAGTTTAAAAACTGCATTTACGATGAATTACCATCATTATATAGTGGGGATGATATGGCAATCCCCTCAGATATGATTTGGTCTGATTTTGATCCTGTTCAATGGTCTGAACTAGATCTCATTGTCAACTGAGTTATCCAACATTTATTATGATATCTGCCTCCTCTCTGGGTAATGATAGAGGGATACTTTCAGAATCGAATTGTTAGGTTCATAGACTCTCTTTAGGCGCCATTGTCTAGCCATGTACTGAAGAGCTACAGTACATCATAAGTGGAACCTATGGTGTTATGCTGGTTGTACATTTATGTCCTTTTGCTATTGTCTGGTGTAATGCAGCCTTTTTGTTTGTATTTTGTTTCATATGGTTCAATAAAGTTTATAAATTAAAAAAAAGAAAAGAAATCTGCCTTCTCTCATTTTAGACCTTCTCTTGAGGACATTATTATTACTCAAATATTGAAAAATAAGAAAGAATCTTAATTGTGAGCAATTATAGACCAATAGCTTCCATACCATTTTTAATAAAGCTTATTGGAGGACATTGTTGCAACTCAAAAAAAAGCATATCTTGATAGATTTCATATACTACATCATTCTCAATCACGCTTCTGGACAAATTTTAGCACAGAAACAGACTTATGCACATTGATATTAGAGATTAAAATGTTGTTAAATAAGGGAAAGAAGGCACTCATTATGCAATTTGATTTATTGAGTGCTTTTGATGTTGTTGCTCATCAATTACTATAGAAGACAATATGCATCATTGGAATTACGAGTAATGTTCTTCAGTGATTTACAGGTTTTCTCACTAGATTATATTTAGTTAAGATGAGTGGATTTTGTCAAAAAAGTGGAACACACCTTGCGGGGTGCCACAAGACTCTTCCTTTTCCCCATCTTGTTTAAGGGAAGATTAGGTTCATACCTCGATAATCTTCATTCCAGTAGAAAGGTATTTGAGTCTTGACCAGTGGGTTATTCACCTCTACTCACACGTTTGTGTAGAAGGTGTGATCTACATTTTTCAGCTCTGCCTTCTCTGACACTGCTCTGTGCATAAAACATTTTTTCACTTGCTTGAATGAGTTCACATTGTCCTATGAATTAGATTTGGAACTGATGGCATGAGTTAATAAAGTTTTACCTATAAAGAAAATTCCAGTTGTAATTTTCCAAGAGAGCAAAAGCTTGAGTAATCCAGAGCTATTGCTGCTTTGATTGAACTGGACATCTCAGTTACCAATGCCTACTAGACAACATTTCAAAATATGATTTTTTTTTTTTTAAATCTTAGAACAAAATATATTAAGGAATGTTTTCTATTTTCTGTCAATAGGAACAATTCATAGTATGTAAATGCCTTAGTTTACTGGTTTCATGACACCTTTCTATTTTTCTTCTGTTTTGAAATGACTAATGCATGAAAACCTACAGTTTACAGAAGTTTGTGTCTTTGCAAATGGTAATGGTTAATGAGTGTAAGCTTAAAATATAAAATTAAGCTCAATTAAATAAAGCCAATATTAAAATTACCTCCATTTTCTGATTTTTGAGAGATATCAGGGATCTTCCACAATATCCTTTGCTGTTCAGCACTCCTGAAAATATAAAGTACTAATTAATTGAAATTAATGTTTGATTTAATTTAATACCAGCCTTGGCTGTGATTGATTTTTCTGTAAAAAAAAATTTCAAATCTTATTGAACTGAACTGAATGAATTTAAAAGCCTATGGGGAGATTCTTTTGTGGGGGAAATGAAACCATTAAATCGTTAATTCCCAAAATGTCCTTTACTAAAACACATCTCAATGAAACATTAAAACATCTCTTTAATTCTCTCACCGGATATCCCTTTTAAAATCTCAAGGAATGGCCACAAATAATAGAAATTTTTATATATACTGTAATTCTATAAAGGAATGCTCAGGAAAAGATGTCCAATGGTCTGTATGGAATGAAAGTCACTCCATGGATACCAATGAAGAAAGAAATACAAAAGAAAGCTAAGACCAATAAGATTTCATGTCTTCAGAAGCGCTAGTAGCAGTATAATGTGGGAATGCCAGCAGGGCTGTCAGGGCCTAAGCTCAGGATCTCACATTTGCAGGGTTCTGCAGCTAGACAGCAGGGTAAGAAAAAAAAAATGTGACCAGGATCATGCAGGAGAAAGATATCAGGAGGGGCAGAGAGAGAGCCAGGCCCTCTCCCACCAGTAAGAACATAAGAACTGCCTTACTGGATCAGAGAATAAGAGAACAAGAGGGCATTTAGAAAAGTTGAAAGGGGACAGATTCAAAACGAATGCTAGGAAGATTTTCTTTACCCAACGTGTGGTGGACACCTGGAATGCGCTTCCAGAGGGCATAATAGGGCAGAGTATGGTACTGGGGTTCAAGAAAGGATTGGACAATTTCCTGCTGGATAAAGGGATAGAGGGGTATAGATAGAGGTTTATTGCACAGGTCCTGGACCTGTTGGGCTACCGCGTGAGCGGACTGCTGGGCACAATGGACCTCAGGCCTGACCCAGCGGAGGCATTGCTTATGTTCTTATGTTCCATCTAGCTCAGTATCTCGTCTTCATGGAGGCCAATCCAAGTCACATGTACCTGGCAAAAACCCAGATAGTAGAAGCTTTCCATACCACCTATCCAGGGCAACAGCAGAATATGGACTTTTCCTCTAGGAACTTGGTCAAACCTTTTTTAAAATCAGCTACATTAACTGCTCTTACACATCCTTTGGCAATGTGTTCCAGAGCTTAACTATTCTGTGAGTGAAAAAATATTTCCTCCTATTGGTTTAAAAGTATTACTTTGTGACTTCATTGAGTGTACCCTAGTCTTTGTAAATCTTGAGGCAGTAAAAATCAATCCACTTGTACCCATTCTACTCCACTCAGGATTTTGTAGACTTCAATCATATCTCCCCTCAGCTGTCTCTTTTCCAATCTGAAGAGCCCTAACCTCTTTAGTCTTTCCTCATACGAGAGGAGTTCCATCCCCTCTATCATTTTGGTCACTCTTCTTTGAACATTTTCTAGTGCTGCTATATCTTTTTTGAGATAAGGAGACCAGAACTGAATGCAATACCCAAAGTGAGGGTAAAGACTTAAGGGCCCTTTTACTAAAGTGTGTTAAGCCCTTAAGGCATAACTAAAGTATGGAAACAGGTTACTGTGCGACTGTATTAAATGATTTTGCCTAATTCTGTATGTAAAACCACAAGTTACTGCATTTTTCAGATTTTCTCCCTCAGGAGTGTGGCATGGGTGATGAGTGGGCCAAATGGCAAGATGACATAGGACAGCATACCACCTCCTCTCTCTCTCTCAGCAGGTACTGCGCACTAATGGGAACATTAATGTATGACCTGCAATAAAAATAGTGGGGGATGCCCCCAGAAGGTGCCATGCAAAAACATAAGCATCACCATCCTGGGACAGATCAAAGGTCCATTAAGCCCAATATCCTGTTTCCAACTGTGGCTAATTCAGATCATAAGTACTTGGCAAGATCCCAAAAGAGTAAAATACAGTAGATTTTGTGCTGCTTATCTTAGAAATAAGCAGTGGATTTTCCAAAGTCCAATTTAATGATCGTTTATAGACTTTTCTCATAGGAACTTGTCAAAACCATTTTTAATCCCTGCTATGTTAACCACTTTTATCACATTCTCTGGATTTCAGAGTTTAATTACACCATGAGTGAAGAAATATTTTCACCAATTTGTTTTAAAATGACTCCTTAAGTTTAAGTTTAAGTTTTAAGTTTATTAGGATTTTATATACCGCCTATCAAGGTTTTCTAAGCGGTTTTACAATCAGGTACTCAAGCATTTTCCCTATCTGTCCCGGTGGGCTCACAACCTATCTAACGTACCTGGGACTATGGAGGATTAAGTGACTTGCCCAGGGTCACAAGGAGCAGCTCGGGATTTGAACCCACAACCCCAGGGTGCTGAGGCTGTAGCTTCAACCACCGCACCACACACTCCTCCTTAGTAGTTTCATTGTCTCTTTTGCCTTTCCTCATATTATTTTTGTGTTATATATTATTGTATTGGTTTTGTATTATTTATTGTTGGTTTTATTTTATTTATTATACATTTGTCATTATAATCCACTTCGGTCAATGCTCAGCTGTATATAAGGAATATAAGTATTTAGAAATAAAATAAACAAAAAAGCAAAATGGTGTGGAGCCTGTAAGTGCTCTAGCCACATCCCCCCTCTCATATATAACAAGAAGCCCATGAGGAAAAAAAAGAGATGGGGTTCATAGGGCCAGCAAATACATACCAATGCACAGATCTGGTGCTGGATTTTGTTTTGGTTTTTTTTTTTGCTACTGGCGATGCCCAGATCTCTGGAGCAAGAAAATTTTGGAACCCTTGGTCACTGATTCCTCTTTTTATCTTATGGTGATTCCCTCTCCAATTTTTAGGGCTCCCAGGAGAATCCTTGCTCTGGATATGGTGCAAGCAAGATCTCAGTTATCTGATGGCCGGACGGACGGGTGCCAAGCCTGCCCGTCCGAGCCCATGTGCCAAGCCCGCCCAACCGGGCCTATGTGCCTAAGGCCCCACCTACAGGAGGGGCCTAGGCTCCCGGGCCTATTCTGGTTGTCCCAGGCGCCTTAGGCCCCACCTGTGGCCGGGGTTTCAGCCACCTGGGCCAATCCGGCCCCATTCTGGAGCCGGCTCGTCTGCCGGACGAGCAGGCTTTGCATCCGTCCATCCTGCCAACATTTAACAGGTATGGGGTTGGGATTGGAGGTGGGGGGGTCGTGGGGTCGGCAGAGGGGGGCCGATCAGGGGTTCGGGGAGGGGGTGGTCATTGGGGGGGGTTGTGTCGAGGGCAGGAGTGCCTGGGATCCCTCCTGCCCATATTGTAGTGGGGGGGTAGGGAGTCCGCCTGGGCAGGAGGGGTTGGGCTCCCTCTTGCCAGATCTTGTAGAGGGTGGGGGGTGAGAGGCCAGGAGGGCTTGGGCTCCCTCCTGGCCGGATCAGACTCAGGGGGGGGGGGGGTTTGGGGATCGCGGGGTAGGAGGACTTGGGTTCCCTCCTGCCCTGAACGTAATCGGGAGGGTTGGGGATCGTGGGGCAGAAGGGCTTGGGCTCCCTCTTGCCACGATGTTGTCGGGGGGGGGGGTGTGATGTATCGCAGCAGGAGAGATGCCTCATCTCCTGTACCGTGATGCCAACACTCCTCTACCCGAACTGCCACAACCCGCGGCAGGAGAGATAGGGCATCTCTCCTGCGGCGGGTCGGGGCAGTTCGGGTACAGGAGTGATGGCATCGCGGTAGGGGAGATGAGGCATCTCTCCTGCCGCAATCATTGCTGTAGGGGGTAGGCAGGTTGCTGGGGCTGCCAAGCTGATCGCAGCAGCCACGATCAGCTCAGCGGCCCCTTTTTCGGCACTTAGACCTGTTTTGTATATAAGTGCTGACTAGGCAACCTGTCAAATGTTTTGGTTATTTCTGCTGCACGCCTAGGTCTAGGTCGGCCCACCACCCGCCCTTTTCCCGCCTCTAAAAACACTTCTTTTCTCTCTGTGCGTTTAGTGGCAGGGGAAAGGCCTAAGCTGGTTTTAGATACGTCTAAAACGAGCTTTGATTATGGGTACTTGGACGATCAAGCTTTTTGATCGTCCAAGTAGCCATTTAGGCCACTTTTTAGACGTCGTTTTTTTTTTATTATGAACCCCTTAGGGTGCTGAGGCTGTTGCTCTAACCACTATGCCACTTCCTTCCTGCCTTATTATGTATGTATACTTTGTTATGCTTTATACAAACTTGTAATCCGTTCTGAGCTTTTCTTTTAAATGAATAGAAACTGGTCTCCCAGTGATAATTGAGGCCAGAAAGCGAGACAGAATAAAGGGATGTCAGTATTTCTGGACATGCTATTACTAGTTGCATCTTGATAGCATGTTGCTCTTAGTACAGTGCTAATTCTTAGAATGCTGCTACGGTATTTTTATGTTGTTGCTACCATGTTAATTAGTGAGCAACGATACCTACCTAGTAGTAGATGTATTTCTCCATCATAGAATGCAGTCTTCCTAGCTACATGCACTTATAACTCCTGGGCTGCTTTCTAAATATCCACACTCATATCACAATAACAAAAAAGATGAGGTGAACAGGAAATTCTTTGCATTGTAATTTCTTACCAAACAGCAGGCGGAAGCACGGCTTGCAGTTTTGTCACTCCTCCATCAATGGGAATAAGAAACTGGACGTTGTTAAGGGCTACTGGTGTTGTCATGGCCTCAGTATTATATTTGTAGTCTATGCGCAGGTCAGTGCTTGCTGGGTCACATCGCCAGCTCACAGCAAGATTTAGTGGCGTAGACTGAAGACTCTGGGTAGATACCTTACAAAATGATAACATATTCTAACTGGGTCACAGTGGCAGCTAAATCTTGTTGCTTTCAAATACTTCAAAAGACTACCAGCCATTAAGGGGATAATGCTATAACACAGTGCCAATGTGCCACATACTTTTCCTTATAGAATACTACCATAACTGGGTATATATGAGTATATGCAGTTAGGCATGAGCACGTACTTCAGCCATAGGCCTGGTACAAATGCTCAGAACTAAATGCCATAGATATAAAGTACTTAGAGTACTTTATAAGTTAGGCGTGCAAATGCAAGTCCCACTCATGCTCTGCCCAAACTGCGCCTGTGTGTTTACCCACCTGTCAAATATGCGCTATGTAAGATATACATGGGTTTACAGACCAGCGCTTATGTGGAATTTTGGCATTGACGCAGATATAGGCCAGGTTTAATTGACACAAACATTACTGCTTTATTTTATAGAATTGTGTCCTAAGTGGAGAGGGAAAATAAATGAATATCCATATGGTTAAAAATTCTCTATAAAACACAAATTATAGCACTGATTGTATACTGTATGTACATTCAAAAGAAAGCAGAAACACCCCTAATAAATGTAATCATTACCCTAAAAAAGTCTTATAGAATAATCCAAAACCCCATTATACATGAAAAAAATTAATAACACAATTAATTTTGTAGCATTAAGTATTTAGGGCATGTTTTTGTAGGTTACTACTCCAAGAACACTGATACAACCTATAGTATTGATGTAGTCAGGATACTGTGAACATCTTTTGAATTAACGAGCTTGTTCTATGTGTAACAAGTATGTTGATGGAATGTGAAAAATGTTTTTCTGAAAGTTTAACATTTTTTAAAGAGCTGTGTAAACAAAATTTTTTCAAGATCATATGACAGCATATGCTTTGGTGGTATTTGAGCTATTTGCTATGATGTGCAGATTATCAATGTTTGTGTTATACTGATTGCGATGAGGCACGCTATCAGGAGAAGTGGAACGCTCTTTTGTTTTGCTACCCCAAACTAACCCATCCTCCTAGTTGCTAATGTTGTGTGGGCATAAAGTTGATCAGATTATAACCTTGTGGTGTACCTCACTTCGCAGTCTATGCAGGTTATAAATATTTTAAATAAGTAAATACATACGATAATTAAGGAGCGTACTTCTGTAAACAAAAAATGAGAAAAGCTTGAAGACTGGGCAATTTGGACAGTTTTACAGATTATTAATTTAGTCCTACTGTTTTAATTGCCCTTTCTACAGGTTTTTCTGATGACCTTACCTGGTACTTTAGCATGTCCACATTGTAGTAGGTGGCTTGTGGTTTCTGTTCTGATACTTTTTTTAGATGAGTCATTAAATTTGGCATGTTTACCCAGAATTCCTTAGCAGTTGTGTCAGTTTGCGTGTTGTCACTGTTCAAATAGGGGAAAAGCAATGAGTTTAGAGGTTTGAAACAAACGACTTATTTTATACTGAAAAAAAGAGGTTCTAAATTGCCTACTTGTAAACAAAGCTACCCTAACTCTAGTATATACTTAGCTACATGAGATATATTGGAAGATTAGGTTTCTACCTTCCATAATCCTCTTTCTGTTAGTTCCTGTAGGATTCCATATGCTGGGTGTTCAATCCCAACCTACAATCTGGGAGTTGCAGAAATCCACAAACTTTTCTGAGCACATACTACACCCCCTTAGCCCTGAGAGCTAGCAAACATATCCAGTTAAATTCCAAAGCCAAGCAACATACCTGAAGATCCCCAGCAACATAAGTAATTGTTGAACTAGTTTGCTCTGCAAAATATTAACCAGCGATAAACAGGCACAAAGGCAACTTAGAAAAAAAAAAACCCATTGAGAAACAATGTAAAACTAACCTGCTGAGTGCAACGAACACCCCAAGAAAGGCCTTCAGTAATGCATATACTCACAGAAAATGTTCCACAGCATGTCAACTGGCTGGAAAACATTCAAGCCTATAAGGAGAATCATTAAGGCAGAAAGAAGCTATTCCAAACAACTGAGTGTACCTAGATAGGGCAGTCCTTATGGAATCCTACAGGGACTAACTGAAAGAAGATTATTGAAGGTATAAAGCTAATCTTCCATTCTGTTACGTTTCTTCCGGATTCCATATAGTAGGTGACGTACCAAAGCAATGGTAACATCTAGGGAGGGACAGAAGAGCCTGCCCTCAACACCGAGATGCCAAAAGCAGCATTAGAATGGCCTGCCACATCCACTCAGTAAAAACTGGGTAAAGGTATGAGAGGACCAAGTAGCCGCCCTGCAAAGTTCATCAGGATGAATTGTGTGAGACTCCACTCATGACGCAGCCACACTTCCAGTGGAGTGGGTGTTAACTGAGATCGGCAGCTGCTTGCTGCGGGTGATGGAAGTCGCGGAAATAGCCATTCAAATCCATCGAGCGATCAAAGCCTTGGCCGCTGGATGACCACCAGGACAAATAGGCAATCAGACAGCCGGAAAACATTAGTCCTCTCCAAACAGTGGAGCAAGACTTCCCTTACAGCAACTTGCACAAGATCTGATCCTTTTGCTCCGAGCCTGTGGAAGCAGACAAACAAACTTCCTGTTTGACATGGAAGGCAGAAACCACTTTTGGTAGAAAGGAAGGGAAGGTACAGTATGGAGAAAACTCCCGTGTCTGGAAAATGGATGAAGGACGCCCTTCACGAAAAAGCCTGAAGCACCAAAAAACGCCGTGCTGAAACAACGGCAACCAAAAAGACAGTCTTGACTGTCAGATCCAGAAGAGAAGCATCCTCCAGTGATTTGAATAAGCCTCTCCAAGGCCCTGCAGAAAGATGTTAAGATTTCATGAAGGGAAAAGAAAATGCAAGGAAGGTCACAAACAAAGTGCTTCTCCCGGAAACCTGGACACAGTGGGATGAATAGTAAGCGAACTAGCACCTCTGCATGTTCTGAAACATGAAAGGCCTTCAACCTGAACTGCAAAGGAGGCCACTGCTAAACCTGCTTCTAGACCTGCCTGAAGAAAAACCAGGACCACCGTAAAGACAGCCCTTTCAGGCTCCATGTGATTCTTAGCACACCACTGTTGAAAAGCCTTCCAGACTTTGGCATAAGACACCATAGTAGAGGGTTTCATTGAATGTAAAAAAAAATTGAGATAACTACATCCGAAAAATCATACTTCCTCCAATCTGAGCGCTAAAGAACCATGCTGTAAGACCAAAGCACTATGGGATCTCCATGGGCATTGGCCTATGACTGAGAAGATATCAATAAAGAGGTGGCTGGAGTCTCTCACCCCATGAAAGATGGACGAGATCTGCAGACCATGGGCACCGAGTCCAGTCTGAAGCTAGTAGAATCACCAGGCCGGGATGCGTTGCTATCTAGTGGAGAACCCAACTGACTAGAGGTCACGGAGAGAACATAAGAATTTGAAGCTGCTGGGTCAGACCAGTGGTCCATCGTGCCCAGCAGCCCGCTCCCGCAGCAGACTCTAGGTCAAAGACCAGTGTCCTAATTGAGACCAGCCCTACCTGCGGTACGTTCCAGTTCAGCAGGAACTTGTCTAACTTTGTTTTAATCCCTGGAGGGTGTTTTCCCCTATAACAGCCTCCGGAAGAGCGTTCCAGTTTTCCACCACTCTCTGGGTGAAAAAGAACTTCCTTACGTTTGTACAGAATCTATCCCCTTTTAACTTCAGATAGTGCCCTCTCATTCTCCCTACCTTGGAGAGGGTGAACAACCTGTCTTTATCTACTAAGTCTATTCCCTTCAGTATCTTGAATGTTTCGATCATGTCCCCTCTCAGTCTCCTCTTTTCAAGGGAGAAGAGGCCCAGTTTCTCTAATCTCTTGCATGTTCGGCAACTCCTCCATCCCCTTAACCATTTTAGTTGCTCTTCAATGGACCCTTTCGAGTAGTACCATGTCCTTCTTCATGTACGGCGACCAGTGCTGGACACAGTATTCCAGGTCCACCTTGTTGACTCCAGCCACATGGGTCACCAAGAAAGACAAAAGATGTGCTTCCACCCAGCGGAATGCAGATGATCTTTCTGACCCAAGAAAGAGAGCACTCGAGCTCCCTTGCGATGTATGTATGCCACCGCTGCGGTGTCATCGTAGAAACTTGCACTGTTGGTCCTTTCAGAAGGGGCTGGAGAGCGTGTAATGCCAGCCTAATTGCCCAAAGCTGCAGACCAATGTTTCAGACCAGGAGTCTACTGCCCCTGAATGAAGCGGGCCCCACAGTGAGCCCGCAACCCAACAAGTTGGCATCCGTCCTATGAGTCATCCACTCTGAAATCCCCCCGAAGCCACCAGATCAAGTTGTTGCTAGCTGGCACTGTCCAGGGTAGTGGCATCTGAAGAGGAAAACTCTTTGGAGACCACCGATATAGGAGGGACTCCTGTAAAGGGCGCATTGGGATCTCTGGCTCAGGGGATCACCTCCAAGGAGGCTGCCCAAGACCCCAGAACCTGCAGATAAAGCCAGACAGTCCAGGAGAATTCTGATTTGTTGTAGAAGGTTCTGTCTCCGTGCCTTGAGAAGAAGTACATGACAAGGGACCACTGGAAAGGGGTCTCAAGGCACTGAAGCCATCGAGAAATCAAACTTTAAGCAAAAAATAAGAAAAGAAGTAGAGCAAATGCAAAAGACTTCTGTATGGATTGCTTGCAGAAATTGTAACTGGATATATATGCTAGCTCTCAGGCTAAGGGGATGAAGTATGTGCTCAGAAAACTTTGTGGATTTCTGCAACTCCCAATTGCGGGTTGGGATTGAACACCCAGCATGTGGAATCTGAAAGGAACGTAACAGAATTCTCTTTATTAATGCACAGTGGTCCTTTCCCTATTATAATTCCCTTTATAACAACGCTTGGATATGGATCTAAATATTGGCCTGTTCTGTTTTCAAATAATTTCATTTTCTTTGAAAAAAATGGTTTATATTTTTTAATATTAATTTACAATATTTACAAGAGCTGGTTATTGCTGGAAAGTGGGCAATGCTGTAACATAGATCAGACTTGTTAAATTAATTTCAGTATGTAATGAAGTCATATTCCAGGACTACTATACCTGAATAGATTGGAGCAAACTCTCCCACTACAGTAGAGTGCATATATCAGTGCAATCGTACCATTCCAGAATGATCTCCACTACAGTGAATAGATGTACTGAAGCAAATGTATTGACATATTAATCAGCTGCAATAGTTAACCCTCTATTGCCTCAGTTACAAAAACTTAGATTGTGAGCTCACTAGGAACAGAAAAAGTACCTGCATATAATATATGTACGGTAAATCTCTTTGGTTGTACCACAGAAAAACAGTATATCAAACCCATGACTCTTTATTGTAAAAACAGATATAGCTAGAATGGTGTCTTACACGTTCAGACCAATTAAATCAAAATACTCTCAAACACAGTCTTCAATGAACAAAGGCAGGTCTAATTTCCAAGCTATGCAAATCAGCCTTGTTCTTAAATCAAAAGTACAATTAAACTCAAAAGAAGGGTTGGGAAGGTTCAAATAATTCTACAGTGGCAGTCTTGCAATGCTTGCTGATATTAACAAGCTGACAGTATTTGATTTTGTAGTGGATGCAAGAAGATATTTACCAGCAGAGGAGTTGGGGATTTGGCAGGACGTGCTCTAACCTGCTGTAGTTGGTTATGCGGAAGGTTAGAACTGCTGGCGCTGGATTATTAGCAAAGTGTCTGGTGATTCCAGCTGGAAACGAGAGCACCATTTCTCCAGTTATCTTCACTATACATCTTCCCAGTCAAACAGATGCAAGGGAAAAAAGAGGAAGATACAAAGAAGACTTGAATTTCAGTGTTTGTAGTCAGCTTTCAAATCAAAAGGCTAAAAATAATTTAGGAGTCGAAATTGAAAGCAATTTCAATGGCCAGAAATGGCTCTTGCCCATTTGAATTGCTTTTCCATGGCTAACTAGGCATATTCAGTGGCACTTAACCAGATAGTGCTGCTGAAAGTGCCTGGTTAGCCCCTAGGCCAAAACCAGCTACTTTGTGGACATTCCAGAGGTGGATTCATCATTTCGCCAGTTACATAGTAACATAGTAGATGACGGCAGATAAAGACCCGAATGGTCCATCCAGTCTGCCCAACCTGATTCAATTTAAATTTTTTTTTTTTTTTCTTCTTAGCTATTTCTGGGCAAGAATCCAAAGCTTTACCCGGTACTGTGCTTGGGTTCCAACTGCCGAAATCTCTGTTAAGACTTACTCCAGCCCATCTACACCCTCCCAGCCTTTGAAGCCCTCCCCTGCCCATCCTCCACCAAACGGCCATACACAGACACAGACCGTGCAAGTCTGCCCAGTAACTGGCCTAGTTCAATCTTTAATATTATTTTCTGATTCTAAATCTTCTGTGTTCATCCCACGCTTCTTTGAACTCAGTCACAGTTTTACTCTCCACCACCTCTCTCGGGAGCGCATTCCAGGCATCCACTACCCTCTCTGTAAAGTAGAATTTCCTAACATTGCCCCTGAATCTACCACCCCTCAACCTCAAATTATGTCCTTATTCAGCCCTTAATTGGCTAAGATAGCCGCATAAACAGGACCGCATAAAACACAGTTCTATCTTTATGTAGTTCAATGTAGCCAGTTAAGTGTTGAATATCGCACTTAAATGGCTGGGTATGCCTAGATATTCAATGTTGGTGTCTGGATATGGCTAGGCATCGAATATCCAGGAATAAAGCTGGCAGTGTTCAACGCAACGCTGACTGCTGCTCATTGAATATCGATCCCTTTAACATAGAGCAATGACAATTAATACAAAAGACAATTGGGTCCCATTCCCCCACTCAATAGAAAAGACCAAACATATAAATGAGAATAGTTGATCATGGTATTACTGCCCATGAGATTCTCTCTTATACTTCTCAGATATTTGAATGTTCCTCTCATATTCCTCTGTCTTATCTTTCTCTCTTCTAGGGTATGCATATTTAAGTTCTTACTTCATTTCATAGGCTTTTGGGGGTAGACTGCACTACAGAAGGCCTACCAAACTGGTACAAGGTCTGTACCAAAAGCTTCATGAGAAGAAACCTAAATATGCAATAGAGAACAGACAAATATTAGACTTTTTTCAGCGTATGCTTAGATTTAATATCTGAAAATATGTCATTACAGAAAGGGTGGTCAATGAATGGAACAGTCATTAGATGTAGGAAAAACAAGTAGAAGAATTCAAGAGAATTTGGGATGAGTAGAGAAGGCAAGGGAAATAACAGCACCAGGAAGTTAATTGGGCAGACCAGATGGGCCTTTCATTACTTACATGCCAGTACATTTTGTGTTTTAACACACAGCTAAAACTCACTTTTCAGAAACAACCATTTTCAGGCTTATAAAAAAATCTTGCAAATGAGTTCAGGGTTTTTATTTTATGTCAGCTTTGATCGATACGACATTACTTTGATGAAAAAGAATTCCATTAGTTCATACACGTATTGATAATTTCTCAGCTAGAATACTGAAAGGTTATATATGCTGAGAGAGCACTAAGTAATTTGAGAAGGCTTCAAACCCTTCAGAATACTGCTGTGCATACGCCATCTAGAACTAGGAGATTTGACCATGCAACTCCTCTTCTGATAAGACACCCTACTACCGGCATCTGCATTGGCTGCCAATGGAGGCACGCGTAAAGTTTAAATTTGCCTGCTTCTGCTTCAAAGCACTACACTGACTTGCCCCTAAATATATAACTGACCTTTTCGTCTTCTCAGCCAACCGACACAAGAGAAGCTCACATTCCAACTTCGTTTCCCCCCCAGTGAGAGGTTGTAAACTGAAAAAACACCATGAACATCTTCTCTCGCACCAAGCAGCATCATGGGGTAAAGACCTAGAACAATTGCTTTCGCCCACTACTTATGAGGAATTTAGGAAACGTCTGAAAACACACCTGTTCCTAAAGTATCTAGACAACTGATCCTCTCTTCTCTCTCCCCTCTATAGCGATTAACATTCTATTGATCACTCTCTCCTCAAAAATGGATTTCCTGTCCTATTAACCCTCTTTCTTCCTCCCCTCTTAAAGTCAATCAATTTGTGCCTTTGCTTAATCTTTGTAAACCGCATAGAACTTCACGGTATTGCGGTATATAAGCTGTTATTATTATTATTATTTCATTGGTCTTCAATCTGATACAGGAATCGTTCCCATCAAGTCTTTTCACCTCAGTACTTATTAAATTTGAATATTCCATACTGTTCCACTAGATTAAGATCATTTAATACTTTCAGGTCCCAGAAATGCTCAGTTAGAATCCACCTGTCATTGTGCATTTATTTATTTATTTATTTTTTATTACACCTGCTCAATTGAATAGTCTTCCTTTTGATATCTGGGAGAGTTGTCCTTACAAAAAATTAAATCCCAGATTAAGACATATTTCTTTAAACAGGCAATTGAGTGACTGGGAGTTCTCCTGTCATGTCCCGCAGTATGCCTATTGCAGGTTAGTAAATGTGCCCATTACATCTTTACAGCCACTCACAAAAATCATGCAAAACTATGGATTATGCAAATCAATTCTACAGTTATGTAATATCAAAAGAATCAATTCTAAATGGTGTCTTAATTGAAGAATGAGAGCAAGAGGGAACACTTAAGTCAGATAAGAATATAAGAAAAGCAATACCGTGTTGCATCAATAGTCCATCTAGCCCACTATCCTGTTCTATAAGAATCATTATATGCCTGGACTGTAGCTTCCTAGATCTGAAGGAAGGCTTATGCCTTTGAACTACCATCATAGGCCTCCAGGTTTATCTCATGGCAGCATCAGTTCCCAATAAACAAAAGGTAAAATATGAAAGAAAATTTCCAGAATCCACTTCCGTCATTAAACTTGGACAAGCATTCCAGTAAGTAGAAGGAATGGGCAAAAATCCATTGGTACCAAAAGGGAAGGAAGCAACAGAATTTGTTAAGGAAGAGAAACAACTCTTCAAGAAATTGGATCAGCAGGGGAGAACCAAGTCAAATAACGCTACAGGGGTAATTGACTCAACTATGATGTAATTGTTGAGTGACTAAAAAGATAGATGTAGAGAAACAAGTGGCAAATGCATAAGTACAGCAGGAAATGCAAATTAGGGAATGGGATTGCGACTTGTATATTGCCTTTTTGTAGTTTTACAACCACACGCAAAGCAGTTTACATACAGGTACTTCAAGCATTTTCCCTATCTGTCCCGGTGTGAGCTCTTTTTAAAATAAAGGAGGGCAACGAATGGTGCACTACTAACTTGTTTGGGTCAGCCCCTTTGAAATAAGCATTGACTGTTTCTGTGAAGGCAGCTGCTACAGGAAGGGTGTCCTGTGCTCCCATAGTCAAAGGGCTGGGGCCTCTCGAAGAGCCTGCAACAAGAAAAACAGCTGTTAAGAACCTACAGTATTTCAGAATACAAAGCATCACAGCCACTATGAATCACAAAGTATCTCACAGACCAAAAATGAAAAAACGTCAAATATCCAAATATAATCACAAAAAGGAGGACAAAGTTAGCTCAGATAACTGAACAGAATCATAAGCATTCTATTCCCAAAAGGGAAGTGCAAGAATTTGAAAACTGACCCAGTCAGATACGAATGATTTAATGTATAAGTTCAGGTAGAAATTTCTGAATATTTGGGTAAAGTTTTACTCTTTTTGATACACTATGCAGGTTTTGCATGACAGTTTATACACATTTACATTTTTAAAAGTAATCTATTTTATATAACCTCATCATTTAATCTGAAAGTTTGGTGACGCTGTGTATTTGCAACGCTCAAATGTATCTCATCATTGGTGTAACAGGTGAGAGTGCAATATTTAGTTTAAGTCCCTTTTTTAAATATTTGTTTTGGATTTTTGGAGGGTATTTTTATGATTTTTTTATTATGCTATTCTACTATATTGCCTTTCTGAATCACTTTGGATGATTTTATGAATGATAATGCAATCTACAAATATAGTTTGATAAATAAAAAAAAATAAATGTTAACTTGAGTTATAATTCAAGTCATTTAAACAAGAAGATTTCCACCTGCACATTTTTTTTGAATGTATAATTTCTCATTAAAAAAAGAAAACTTTTGATACCATGATTACCATTTCTGTTTCAAAAACCAAAGAAAGAAGTACCGTAGGTGCTACACAGACCATGAACCAAAAAACAGAACACCAAATGTAAACATTTTGAAAGATTCCAGATGATGTTTAATCAACAAAATCAGCACCCCGTCAAAGGTACTGATTTGATGAATAAACGTCATCTGGAATCCCTGAACTTTTTATATTTGGTGCTATTTCTGTTCCAAATATAGTATATCTAGGGATGACATATCTGTATCAGAAATGCTGAAAATTCATTCAGGCAATATGATGTTTCCAGATATATCTATTAAAGTGGTTTAGTAGACAGAAGGGGAATAAGCATTTCTGTATAGAGTGCATTGTAGTACTCACATCACAGGCAATGACGTAGGGAGGTGGGGGGGGGGGCAGTTTAACCCGGGTGCCGTCTTGGTGAGGGCGCAGGCACCTGCTTCCCCCCACCACCTCTGTAACGTTTCTGGTGCAAGCAGCAACCCCTAAGATGCTGTTGCACCAGTGTCGACTTTTCCTCTGATGTAACTTCCTGGACCCGCATTTAGGAAGTGATGTCAGAGGAAGAGCTGACACCGGGGCAACAGCAGCTTGGGGGTTGCAGCTCGCATCAGGAATGTTACAGAGTTACAGGGGAAGGGAAGTGGTGTGCTCCTTGCAGAAGTGGGTGGGGAAGGAGCGTGTGGAGGTAGGGGATGGAGAAGAGGACAGGGGATGGGTGCCACCTCACTGGGCACCTCTTACCCTCGCTATACCACTGCTCACAGGTCTCTAATCCCTTCTTAGGAATATTGACTGTCATGCACTAGGCAATGCTTTAGTCAGTTATTTCTTCCATCCTGGTTTTACACCTTCAGTAGATCCATTTCTAAATGTACACCACAGAAGTGCATCACGATTACTTCACTACGTCATGTGCAAGACCATTTTGACTTTGAACTTTTATCATACTATACCATATAGTTTCTTATATTCCACAATTTTCAACAAAGAATTATTGCAGCTTACAATAAAATTTAGGATCTGATATTACAGTAACAAGAGAATATTCAATAGTGATTAGTCATTATAAGGACAAGATAAGTGTTTAACATTCTCTTGAAGCTGTAATAGGAGGGGGGACCTGATGTAAGTATAGGAGTAGGCTTTGGGGGCCCAGGGATTCAAAGGTAAGCTGGAATATGTTTTTGTGTTGAACATAAGGGGATTTTGAGTCTAACGTACTTCACATTTTCCCATGGGTATAAAACAGAAGAAATTTATTTGTACATGTGTTGCATATCCATTGAATGTTTATTCAATTAAGATAGATCATCTCAAAGAATGTGTGAATCTTATAATAAAAATTTATAACTTAGCTTTCCAAGTCTGCAAGAAGTTTGAAGATTTACTGAATTATTTCATGAAATGCTTTTCTTTAAAAAAAATTAGATATGGATTTCTCAAAATTGTTAAATTTGTAATGAATTTTGAGTCTATTCATTCAATTTGTGGATTCATAGCTTGCAGACCTGATGCAAGTTTTATGAATTTATTTTTAGTATTTATATACCACTTATAGGTTTGAATCTGTGACTTCATGATGAATATACATGGAATTCAGTCAAATTTTCTCCAGATTTCCTAAGAAAAATCTCATGAATTTTCCTATTGAATCTGAGGAATATCTGAAAACTCAGTAAATATACACATATGCACATCCTCTATAATAAAATCCTAAGCGCTCATGCATACTTAGGAGGCCGTGATCCCTGCCGCCATGATGTGTGCCCCCATGCCGAATTCCATTTGTGGCGTGTGGGGCGGTTTGTGGCACGTGGAGTGCAGATTAAGCGATGGTTTATGCAAGATGTCCCATGCTAGTAAGAAGTGGAGGGAGAGAGGGAAAGGAGGCTGCTTTGGGGGGAGTGGTGTGCTGGGGAGCAGACAGCAATCATGCTTTGCTCTGGGAGGAGGGGGGAACAGAAGGGGCCACAGAGAATCAGGCAGACATGGCGCAACAGAGAAATACAGGCAGGCAGGGGGGCCAGGGAGAGAGACAGACAGAAAGAAAGACAGGGGGCCAGGATAAATGAAGGAAGAAGGGCTGCTGCTGGAAAGGGGAAGGGGTGCTGCTGGAGACAGGTATTGATGGACAGGGGGAGCAGGGAAGAGGTGCGGCTTGACAGGGGGAGGTAAAACAAAAGGAGAAGGGCTGCTGCTGGACAGGGGGAGCAGTGAAGGGGTGCTGCTGGACACGGGAGAGGTAAAAGGAAGGGAGAAGAGCTACTGCTGGACTGGGGAGCAGGCAAGGGATGGTGGTGGACAGCCGAGGAAAGAGAGAGACAAAGAAAGACACACATATCTATTCTAGCACCCATTAATGTAACGGGTTTAAAGACTAGTATAACCATAAAAGAAAAGGATGAAAAAAATGAAACTATCTTCTAACAATCACAGTATGTGATATGAAAAAATTGGGGAAATACTCAAACTGAATTCCTTTAACGAAGATATCAAAACATGAAAATTCCAGCTGGTGAAAATGTCCAAACCTGCAACATAAGAATGCGTGGAGGGGCATAATCAAAACACACGTCTAAGTCTGATTTGGACTAGGGTACTAGGTGCCCAAAGTTGGCAGTGGGAAAATGTCCATTCTCGAAAAGTACATCTAAATATATATATATATATATATTTATATATAATTTTTTTTCCAAAAATCACCCAACTGCACGTCAAGGCGGTTGATCATCCAGCCTGGCAGTTCATCTATCTTTATACCTTATTCTCAACCAAAAATTCATCCAAGTCTCAAATGTGTAGAACAAGACCATTTGGACTTGGGAGGGGCCAATCTTGTGATGGACTGGCCATCCAGACATGACAACAGAGCAGTGGGCACCTTACAGGGCACTACTGTGAACTTCACAAAAAGGGTGCCAGATAAATATCGCAGAATTCCCTTATAGGTTATGGTGAGCCCCCCCAAACAGTGTTTCTCAACACACAATATGTGTACCCTTAGGAGTATGCGAGCCGCTTGTTGGGGGTACACGGCACTGCGCGGGTCTCCTGCCCCCTTTCCTCCTTAATGGCTGCCGAGGATCCTATGCCCTCCTTCCTGCCCACCCCCTCCATCGAAGCCGACCCAAAAGGCTTCCCTCCGAGGCACTTCGAGGGGTAGTTCAGGGGTGGCAGCAGGAGTGATTGGGCATTCCTCCTGTGGGGCACTTCGATGGGTGGTTCGGGAGTAGAAGTGGGAGGGATTGGGCATCCCTCTTGCTAGCCAAATTTGGGGGGAGGGAGTGTTTATGGGGTCCCTGCTGCAGCCGCTCAGCTGATCTTGGCAGGGAGATTCCCTTGCCGAGATCAAACTGATAGGAAGGAATCAAGTGCGATTCTCTAACCAGTGCCTGTGATATGGACACTGGTTAGAGAATTGAGCCAGTTAGGTGGGGTTGGGCGTTTGTCTCTTAGGGAAGACCTGATTCTGTATATGACGCCAGTGTGCGATTCTCAGCCGCTTCTTAGGCTGCTGCAGAAACTGGTGTTCTATACAGAATTTCCCCCAAGTTGGCTGGTATCAATGCTTATTTGCATTTTAACTTTTTGAAATCCTATTGAACACATATACAAAGACCACCAATTCACCTGATATTATGTGAAAGAATATATTAAAAAAAAAATTTTAACATTTTATCCCCTCTGATTTTTTTCATGTTTACCTGATAAGCACACTTTAGAGAGGTGCAAGCTCCAATTAGGAACTCGCTGTTCCTGCAACATATTATTCTCTGTAAGGAAGGACATACCCCTTATTTATTTATTTATTTATTATGTGCCCTTAACTCTGCATACCATTAAGAGCCCATTAATTTATGTCAAAGGCTAATTCATCAGTCATTAAAGATTTATAGTAGACTGAGAATCACGGGCTGTTCTCTCTATCTGTTTGAAGATATTCCTGTGCTTCCTTTGTCTCCTTCCCCAGATTAGCAGGAGGCAATGTTTACTGAACACCAATTCTATAACAGCTTTTGGTGTGCCTAAGCTGTCAGAGAATGCTAGTGCAAAGCTGTTTTGGTGCACCAAAAGTTAGGCATGCAAACTTATGTCACTGGCTGGTGTAAGCTAGCAACCTAAGTGTGCCTTGAAACCCGTGCGACTGATACAAACCTGTCTGCAAGTTAGCTATAATGCCTTAATTAAAACATCAGTTTTAATTTTTTTTATAAATCTTTATTGATTTTCTAAGCAGATAAAAAAGTGCAAATAGTATACATTCACAGAATTAAAAAAAAAAAAAAAACCAGCACGTACATATTTGCAAATTACTAAAACAAATTACCCATCCCTCCCTCCCTCCCTGGATGTGTGTGCAAAGAAAACTTAATCTAATGAATTCATTTGTTTAACAAAGGACTCTAATGGACTCTGAATTTCTTTAAAGTTTTTACTTTTCCTGAATTGTTCCGCTAACATTCTTTCGTAACGATAGTATAAGCAAAGTGTTTCCCACCAAAAGGTAAAATTTAAACAGTCTCAATTTTTCCAATTTCTAGTGATCAATTGAATGGCCACCCTAGTCATTATAAGAAGAAGTCTACTTTTATGTTTATCAATTGGACTATTAGATGTAACAATGTCCCAAATAGAATTACATCATATGACAACGGACTATTCACTCCTAGAACAAAATTAATTTTTCCCCAAATTGACTTCCAGAAGTTAAGTATCAACGGACAATAAAATACAATGCGGTCCAATGTCCCAATTTCAAGATGACAGTGCCAGCATCAGATTTTGCAATCGAACTGGAGTCCAAAATCTTCTTTATAACAGAAAAAACAAACGGCCTCTTTTACAAAGCCGCTCGGCAACAGCCCCGAAGCCCTTTAAATCTCTATGGGCTGGTTCATAGACATAATCGCGGAAGACAAAGGCGTGCGCCGACAACTGAGCACAAAAAGGAGGCGCGCGCCAAAGAAAATTACTGTTTTTAGGGGCTCCGACGGGTGGTTTTGTTAATACTTAATACAGATCGCGGCGGCGTTGTGGGGGGTTTGGGGGGTTGTAACCCCCCACATTTTACTGGAAACTTAACTTTTTCCCTAAAAACAGGGAAAAAGTGAAGTTTTCAGTAAAATGTGGGGGGTTACAACCCCCCAAACCCCCCACAACGCCGCCACAATGCCCCCACAACGCCCCCCCCGTCAGAGCCCCTAAAAACAGTAATTTTCTTCGGCACACACCTCCGCGTTGCGCTCAATTGTCTGCTCGCGCCTTTGTTCCGGCGCGCTTTTGACCTGACATCCTATGGGCTTCAGGGCCTTTAGCACGGCTTTGTAAAAGAGGCCAAAAGTTTGCCTCATAGATGCTGAAGCTGTAAAACTCATCCATCAGGTCCAAATCCGTGACCATTAAATAGCAGAAATATTCTGCTGTTTCTATGCTCCAAATATCTCTTGCTGTTTTCGAAAGATATTCATATATTAATTTATACCATTTGGCAGCTTGATGACCCTGACAATCCACTTGGAAACATATGGCTGGCAGACTGTGTTGATTTACCAAAGTACGCCATTCAGGGAACCCTTTCTGAATGGCTCATTTTTAATTGAATTAAAGAGACCAAAATATCATCTGTAATGACATCATTTAAGGTTCAAATGCCTGCTTTTAGCCAATGTTTCCAAAGGATCTTTGAATTGCCTATCATGATCTTGGAGCTTAACCATAGGGATTGGCACTTTGTTTTCTGTATCGGGATTGGAGTTAAACAATCAATAAATTTTAACGTAGTCCAGGTTGAATGAAAAATAATATTGTCCTTATAAATTCTAGGAAGCCTGATACTCAAGATATGTTTTAAATGAAGTGGAGTCATACGATAACTTTCAAGAATCAACCAATCTGGAAGATTCTCCATGAGTTCAGGAAGGATCCAATACATACCCTGACGCAAGATAAAAGCTTGATGATGCATACAAAAATGTGGAAAATTTACCCCTCCCATCGATTTAGACTTTTGAAACGATACTAAGGCTATTCTAGGATTTTTACCAAGCCAAAGAAATTTTGAAAGAATCCCATTTAGTTTTTTGTAAAAAGATGATTGAAAATAAATTGGTAACATACTCATTTGGTAACAAACTACAGGCGAAATAATCATTTTGATAGTTTGAACTCTCCCCCACCAGAAAAGATGTAGTGGATTCCATTGCTCACACTTTTCTTTGACCTTCAACAGTAAGGATCTTTCATTTTCATTAATGACTTCTATTCCGCCCGTACCTTGCAGTTCTAGGCAGATTACAAAAGAAACTAGCTGAACGTTTCCAGGAAAATTACAATTTAGGGTTTTGGATTACAAAAAGATGACTGGACAGTTCCAGGAAATTTACAGTTTGGGGGGCTGTTTACATGGTTGAGACTTTGAGGAGAAAGAATTACGGAGCGGGAGAGACTTTGAGGGGGAAATTGTAAGGAAGGAGGAGAACAGAGGGTAGAGTTAAGACATCTGGATAAATTTTTTGAATAGCAGGGTTTTAATTTCTTTTTGAAATGATTTGAAGTCGCTCATTGTTAATAGCAAGTTGGAGATACCAACATGGTATCTTCCAAAGTTTTTTGTATCATTACACCTAAATATTTTATACCATCTTTCTTCCAAAGAAACGGAAATGGATCAAATATTCCCTTTACACAATGAACATTCAACGGAAGAACCTCTGATTTACTCCAATTTATCTTGTACCCAGAAAATTTTCTAAAATGATCTATCAGTTGTAATAAATGCGGGATAGTTAATTCAGGATTCACTAAATGAAGCAATATATCATCTGCATAAGCCAAAACTTTATATCTTCGACCTGCATTTGGTGTTCCCTGTATCTCCTCTGCCTGCCAAATAGCTAACAACAAGGGTTCCAAAACAATATCAAAGAGCAGAGGAGATAAGGGACATCCCTGTCAAACTCCCCTCTCTAAACAAAATTGCTCTGAAAATGTATTATTTATATAAAGTCTAGCAGAGGGGGAACTATACAAGGCTTGAATCATCCGAATAAATCCAGAACCTATCCCAAACCAATCCATTGCTTGATACATGAAAGTCCATTCTACTCAATCAAAGGCCTTCTCTGCATCCAAAGATACAGAACAGGTCATCTAATGTTTTTGCCAAATTGAGCATATGAATGTCGTCGAACAACAAAACCCGTTTGGTGCATTCCAATAACATAAGGGAGAGCCTTAGCTAACCTCAAAGCCAATAGTTTAGCCAAGATTGTCCTGTAATTTGCTACCAACATAGAATCTTTGTTTGGCTTTGGCTAAACAATTGTTAGAGCTTCTGTCATAGTACCTGATATCTAACCATTCACCGGTTGTGATTGGTATAATTGAAAAAGATGAGGTAACAGTATACTTTGAAAGGATTTGAAAAACTCCACAGTATATCCATCACCACCCAGAGTGGATCCTGCTCTAAGAGACTTCAATGCTGATTGGAGTTCTGAAAAAGATATAGGCGCATCAAGAGATTCTTTTACACATTCTGGAATCTTGGGCCCAAGAACAGACTGTAAAAATTCTCGTCCTTCATTCTCATTATTCAAATTTAGCTCAGAAGAGTATAAAGCTTTATAATATTTCCTAAATTGATGTAAAACATCAGCTATATGGGTATAAACTTTGCCTTTTTCATCTTTAATGGCCATAATCTTTTCTCTCCACTTCCTAGCTTTAAGATAATTCATGTACTTGACATTGTTGAAATGTTATTTGTTCTCTTTTTCACTCATAAATATAATAAAATTTTACTGAACTTAAAAAAAAAAAAAAAAGGAGGAAGATGTTGCACACTCTTAAAATGCAATATGAAACTACGAGTCAACGGCAACACCAAAGACTGTAGCGGCATATGACATAGCCCACAGCCAATCACTAACAGCCTAATCCCATAAACAGCGCTAAAAATTGTGAAAGGCTATGGGATATCAAACACGCTTCTAGCGAGACTGATGAAGTCATTGGATAGCTGGACAAATTCATTATTAGCTCGGATAGCTTATGAATAGCATTATTTTTGTGAAATGTGCCAAATATTATGCTGGCCTTGTTAAGTGATGACACAGTTTCTGTTATTAGTTGAAAATGTATGCATTAAATACAATTATGATGTTACAGCCATGATTTTTTTTAAAACATAATGCCTAAAAAGCTTAACAAAAAAAAGCCTCCAAAGACTCCAGCTTATTCAGAATACAGCAGCCAAGCTGATCTTTGCAAAACGTAAATCTGACCACGTCTCCCCACTCCTGGCCAATCTTCACTGGCTCCCAGTGATTTCCAGAATCCAAGTCAAATGCCCTTGCCTGGCTTTTAAGATTATTCACGGCATCCTTTCTTCCCTATTCCCACTTTCCTTCAACTCCTCGTGCCCTGACTCCACCAGGACCGCCCACAAATTAAAACTATCCTTCCCCTCCCTACATGGTATTCTCCACGCAGGTAAACTGGGAAAAATCACTTCTATTCAAAATCACAGGTCTCTGGATCGACCTTACCATCCCGCTGCAGAACCTGAGCTCCCTCCATTTATTCCGCAAGCAATTAAAAACCTGGCTCTTCTCTAACATGTAATTTCTTTTTTCCCTTACTTTTCCACTCAACTTATAAACTTATGTAAACCTTTTCCTACCCTTTCTCATTTTTAAGTTCTTGTAAACCGTGCCGAGCTCTACTTCCGTGGAGATGATGCGGTATATAAACTTAAGGTTTAGTTTAGTTTAGCCTAAAATGCTAGTGTTTCCACAATTTTGGCCACTAGTGTAGTATTCAGTGATTATTTTTATTTCATCCAATACAAATTCCTTTACCATCAGCTTTTTATTTCACCGTTTCTCTCACAGTATATAGGACAACTGACATCAGCAAATAAAATGCATAATTCAGCAGTATTTTCTGGAACTAGATTTAATTATACAGACAGGTTTCACTGTTTAACCGGACGGTGCATCTGTTTCTTAGCAGACAAGCAGTACTTGTAGCATGTTGTTGATATTAAACTACATACACCCTACATAATCTAGAAAGCAGAACAAAATTAATTCTTTTTTCAGATATGCTGGATTAATTATTTTTGATCACAGCTATTGTAATTATTGCTCTTGACCAAGTTCCAAGTATAGAGTCTGACACATGAGCTGAAGACGGCCTTTAGACTGCCTTGAGATCCTCCTGTACAATATAGCAGGGCTAATTTTTATATCCACTGAGGACTAGGGAATGCACCTTTGTTTGAAACAACATTTCCCTAGTCCTAGCTTCAGCAGCTCAATTACCATCACCTGTTTCTGAACCCCTTGATGCGTTCTCCCTACATCTCTCAGATATTCCTTAGCAGAGGACTTCTAAATACTATATTTCTCAATTTTCTTCCAGAACTCACCTAGTTCTGTGGTTAGTTTTATATCCCGTCCTTCCCAACGAGCTCAGAACAAGTAACAAGGTTGACATACATAATGCATAGACAAACAGATTATGAATTTACATGTGTACAGTAGCATTAGATATACAGAGAGTCATGTTTAGCATATAATTTGGTCATTTTAAGTTAACACACAGTTATTTCCATCTTCAGTTAACAGAGTGGATCTTGTTCAGTGTGCATTAGAATACTGTGACTGGATTTATGGGAAGAAGTACATTTTTATTGATTTCCTGAAGTTCAGAAGCCCTGTGAGCATTGGAGCATACAGTACCCCAGACCACAGTAAAAATTTCTACCGTAGTTTGTTAAAAGAGGGCCTATATGCCTTTTAGGCATGCATTCTGAATATTTGCTTAAAATTATAGAAACAGACACAATGACAATGAGGACTAATTAAAAGTGCTGCACAACAAAGAAAAATGGGGAGACCCAATGATCCACAGTGAAAACAATCCACCGATGAAAACAAAAACTGTGGATACAGATGTTCTGGAGATAATTTATTAAACACTGACATATAAAACCATGAAAATTCAATTTAAAAAGTACAATGATGAAAAAATACTGTGATAAAACTCCAACTGGACCCAACACGGTCCGTGTTTCGGCGAACATGCCTTCCTCAGGGGTCCAATGGTTTGCAAACTCACATATAAAGAATTGGACTGAAAATAGTCTATTTTGCTCATGTGAGCAAAGAACACCGCAGACAAGCTGAAGTAGCAAAAAAAAAAATGCATTTCTGTGATTCTGCAAATATGTTTAACTTACACAGCATGTATTTGCAAGAGGAAGTGGGGTGCACTCCATCTGCTCATTGTGACTAGTATCAAACTAGGAATATTGGGGATGAGAGAAATATAAAATGGGGGGAGAGGGGGAGGGTCCCAAGAAGTTGAAAGTGATGGCTCATGACACCAGGATCCAGCCTTGGTACTGATTAAGATGGGAACTGCTGGGTCAATAAAACCCATAACCAACCAAACAAGAACACAGCATATCACACAGCCCTCTGCAAAATGTCTTATACTACTGAGATGGGTTTCCAAGCCAACATAGCAAAGGAGTAGGCGCAGCATAGCATTGTGTAGTTGTCCTTTTCCCCCTTTGGTCTTCTGTTAGATCTGTGAGCTGAAGTCTGTGTGTGTGTGTGTGCATGTGTGCTATATTACATTACAGGAGTATTTATGGATTGCTAATATGCCCCAGAAGGAGTTCAATGCGATTTACAATTTAGAAGAGCCTGGCCATGTCCATGATTTATATGATTTCATTAGGGTTCATGACATAGATATCTTGGTTTGTGTAGGCATATGATTATGATATATGGTTTGGCGAGAAGACTGGGAGGAGAGTGTGGCACAGTAGTTAAAGCTACAGCTTCGTTACCCTGAGGTTGTGAACTCAAACCCACATTGCTCCTTGTGACCCTGGGCAAGTCACTTAATCCCCCCATTGCCCCAGGTACATTACATAGATTGTGAGCCCACCAGGACAGCAGGGAAAAATGCTTGAGTACCTGAATAAATTCATACATATACATAGTGACATAGTAGAGGATGGCAGATAAAGACCTGGTGTAAACCATTCTGAGCTCCCCTAGCAGAACAGTATAGAAAATTGAGTAAATAAATACAATCTGGTGTTGTAATCATGATATTATCGGTTCTGGTATGATTATCATTTTCCTGGCTTGTGGAGTAATAGGTATGTAGAGTGCCTGATCATTTATCAAGATGGAAGAGGTGGTTTCTGTTGGTTGTAGTCTATTGGTTGTGGGGTGGAGTAAGATATTTTCCAGATAGATTTTTAGGCCTTTACATGTTTTGGAAGAAAGAGGTGTTACTTAGAGTTACTAGACATTCAGATTTACCCAGACATGTTTTTTTTAGATAACTGTCTGGGTGTCCAGACAGCTGTCTCCCCTGCCCGAGGAGACAGTGTCTAGAGCCCTAATATGTCTGCCCCGACCCCCTCCAACCTCCGGGCTCAGCTGAAATTGAATCTTTGGGCCAGCCGGCAGAAACAGCAAGATGAGCCTGCTGCTGTTGGTCAGCTCTAGAAGCCTTCTCTCTGGAAGTCGCTTCAAAGAGAAGGCTTCTGGGACAGGCCAATGGCAGCAGGCTCATTTCGCTGCTGCTGGCCAACCTGAAGATTCAATTTTAGCGAGGAAGTAGGTGGGGGACAGGGGAGATAGAGGCATTGTCCCATGGGAGGGGGAAGGGGTTGGAGGGAGAGAGAGAGAAGCACCCTTGAGAGGGGAGTTGGAGAGAGGGAGAGAGAACTTGCAGGAGATGGGGTTGTGGAGACAGCGCGAGAGAGAGAGAAACACTCATGGAGGAGGGAGCGATAAGCACCCATGGGGGATTGGAGGGAGAGGGAAAGAGAAGCATCTGCCGGGGGAGGGAGAGAAGCACTGTAAGGGTATAGAAGATGGGAAGGGGGACTAAGGAATGAGTGAAGGGTAGGGTGGGGTGGGACAAGACTGGTGAAAGATGGGGGGAGGCAGGGGTGAGACTAGTGAGAAGCAGGCCAGGATTGGGTCTGGGGCCGGGTCAGGGGAAGGGCGGGGACATGTGTCCTCTTTTTTTACTTCACAAATATGGTAACCCTAGTGTCACTTAATTGTGCTGATAAAGAATTCAACCATTTTTGCTGACAAGTATGGAAAGGTTGTAGAGTGAATAGTTTTGTATTTGATTCCTCTAGAATTTAGGAATCTTCTCATATGGTTGTTGATCAAATTGTATTTGTAATTGGGTGGTATTTTTATTAAATTCAACATGTAGTCTGGTGTTTTGCCATGGACGATTAAAAGATCAATGTACATAGTTTAAAAATGCACCTTGCTTCGAAGGGGAGCCAGTGTGGTTTGAAATATGTCATTTCATTTAGTTGCTGAGAAAAAAAAGTCTGGCTGCTACATTTTGAATAATTTGTAGTTTTTTCATATATTTTCTTTGCATCCCACATAATATATATGTGTTGATGGAGGGGATGCTGGAGAGAAGCACAGAGCCTGGCTATCAGTAAAGGAGAAGCAACATTTTGAAAACATAGATATCTATCCATTTTTCAAACTGGGACAAAAGAAAAGCGCAGTGGCAGACAAAATAATTTTCTTGCAGGGGTGTCCAACCTTTTGGCTTCCCTGGGCCGCATTGGCCAAAAAATAATTTTCTGGGGCCGCGCAAATGCTGCAGCAAGACAGAGGAGGGAGTTGGCAAGACGGTAAACACCCGGGGGCATCAGAGGAAAATACTGCATCGCTCTCGACCAGGGCCGCACAAAATACTTCACTTGGCCGCAAGTTGGACATCCCTCTAGTGTGTTCTAGTGTGCATTTTCGTTTGGATACTATTGTTGTGCATTTTCGTTTAGAGACCATAGGTACAATGAAAACCTCATATTCATCACTTACCTGTGGTTGCTTATGGGCAAAACATCAGCCACTATCCAGTCAGCCTGCTGGATTGAGGCCCAGCAATGGCTAATCCTAACACTTACTCCCCTTCACAAATAACTTCCAGATGCCTTAGAGACCATTGGCATCCAAGTTAAGCTATTGTTATGATTTTTAGGGGTTTTGGTATGTAACATATATTGTATTCTGTTTGAAACTAAGTCAATAAGTCTACAAAATCCTACAGGGAGGATTGTTGTTGGTCAGATTGGCTGCATTCTAGGACCATTTTTAATTTTTTACCAATTTTTTCCTATATCCTTTCAATCTCTATATTCCTTCATTTATCTGAAATTCTTCTCATGTAATTCAATTAGTGAACAGTGTCACATTAGTAGAAAATAATGTTCTATTGGGAATTCTAGGCAACAAGCCAGTGTATACTAACATTCCTCAAAATAAGATGTTATTTGGAAAACTCTTCCCCTTAGAAAATATACATTCAAGAATAAGAATATAAAACAAGAAAATTTATAATTTCCTGTTTTCTGTATCAAGTAAAAGATGACCTAAAATAAAATTATTGTTGAAAACTATGGCCCAAATGGTCATTGAAAATAATTATTTCAATTTTGAAAATTTGACATTCCTTCAAACAAAAGGAGTAGCAATGGGGGCCACTGTTGCCCCCACACTAGCCTGCCTTTATATGACACAATTTGAAGAGTCCTTTGTTTATAGATCTTCATTCTTTCAATTTGTCATATGCTGGAAAAGATTCGTCGACGACGTGTTTTTTGTATGGGGAGGTGATGTCGATGATTTAAGGAAATTTTTAGAAGATATCAATCAGAAAGATCCTAACATTAAATTTACTTATCAATATAACCAACATCAAGCATCATTTTTAGATATTAATATCAGTAAATATGATAACCAAATTTCCACCTCCCTGTACAAAAAACCGTCTGATCGAAATTCACTTTTACAATATGGAAGCTTCCATCCAAGAGCTTTAAGAAATGGGATTCCGGTAGGTCAATTCCTACGTTTAAGAAGGATATGTTCAGATGACCAAGATTTTAATAAGCAAGCTAAAGAATTATATGACAAATTTAAAGACCGTGGGTATCCTGGGAAAGTAACAAGAAGAGCTTGGAAAAGAGCGAAAAATTGTTATCGGCCATGGCTAATGTTGCCAAACACTAGAGAAACAACTAAACAGGACACAGTTTGTGTCTTGCCCTATACCGGCAGTAGCAATGCGATTAAACACATCATTTTGAAATACTGGCCAATACTCCAATGTCATCCATCGCTGACTCAAAGGCCTAAATTTGCATTTTCGAGGGGCCCCAACTTGAGAGAAAAATTAAAACATAATAATTCGGATATTGTCACAACTACCAGGATGCCACATCAACCATGTAGTAAGTGCCGGGTATGTAGTCATGTTATGAATGTTACTCAAGTGCAAATACCGTCATCTGCAGGTCGATGGTTCAAACTAAACACTGACACCACATGCGATTCTAAAGGAGTGATTTATTACATTCAGTGTCCTTGTCTCAAAATATATATAGGACAAACAACTCGCAAAATCAAAACCCGCATTATAGAGCACTTGAGCAGCATTCGCACTGGACGCATCTCCGCCCCCCTAGTTCCTCATTGGCTGAGTGAATCACATACGCTTGAAGACTTACGATACACAGTATTGATTCACATAAAACATTTTGAAGGAGATCTTTCTAAATTATTAATTCAGAAAGAACAACGTTTTATATACAATTGGCATACACTTACCCCAGAAGGTTTAAATTCCGAGATCGAATGGTCATTAATATAAAGGATTGCAATGAGGTTATTTTTTCTGGTTGATCTCATATCCGGTTCGGTCTAATATAGCTTTTCCGGTTCTCTTCCCTATAAAATCATTGTCCTGGGCTCAGAGCTTCAGTCTTCCCAATACTTTGGTTAGGTCCAGTCCCAGTGAGCCAGTAATAGGTATGTAAATTTATTGAATATATTGATAATATTTTCACGATTGAATAGATATAACTACATTGTAATTAATTTAGACCTTTTTTAACAATAGTTGAGTTAAAAATACGTTGTTTTTATGTATTTCTTTCAGTATCAATGTCCCTCGCTGACGAAGACACGAAATCTGGGTCGGGGGGACAGGGACCATAAGTAGAGAAAAACACAGAGTGAAAAATTTTTTTAAGCTCACATAACACGGTTCTTAAAATTTCTCAACGAGGTTTAACATTACCAACAACCACCTGGCGAAGATAAGTATATTATATACAATAGCAATTTGTTTATATAATAATGGTGGTTTGGGGACGGTGAAGGCGATGATGGTCCCCTTGTTAACCCCGTTTTGGTGACATCACTAAAAACATTGGTTATAAGGTCTGAGCACTTCACATTTAAATAAGGATATTAATTAAGTCATAATTTATTTATAAATTAGAGCTGTGATTATTTAAAATTATTGAAGATTCTCATCACAGAATATAGTTATTTATTCCTCCATAGATTGCTTGAATTACTAAAATAAAATGAGACATTTATATACCACCTACCAAAATTATCTAAGCGGCTAACAATCAGGCACTCAAGCATTACCCCTACCTGTCCTGGTGGGCTCACAATCTATCTAAAGTACCAGGGTCATTATTTATTTAAACATTCATATCCCTCATAACCAAAAACCTATGTAGGATACAAAAGAAAACACAGAAACATAGGTGAACAAACACACCCTGATCTTAAAATACTAACATGCAATTCTTAAACTTCTCCAAAATATACAATCATATAAGTTATTACAAAAAATAAAATAATGATCTAATTTTTTAAAACATATGGAGGGGCATAATAAAAAAAACCCATGTTTAAGTCCCTTTTTGGCCTAAGGTGGTAGGCACCCAAAAGTCAGCAGCAGAGAACATAAGAACATAAGAATTGCCGCTGCTGGGTCCATTCTCGAAAAAAAGTCCAAAATGTGGGGGTTTTATAGAATGGCTTACCTGAATGTTCAGGCGTTTAATCGCCCAGACCGCCACTACGTCTATCTTTACAACATAATCCTGACCAAAAATTTGCCCAAGTCCCAAACGCCCAAAACAAGATCTTTTCGCCTAAATATGATTCTCTAACTGGCCTCTGTCATAAGTGCTGATTAGAGAATTGGGAACATATTCCCCCCTCCCCACGAAGACTAAAGCAGGAGGATGCTGAATCCCTCCTGCCGGACATCCCCGAAGCTGCCAGCAATGATTGCTGGCAGGAGAGATGCCCAATCTCTTCTGCTGGACACCCCCCCAAACCCATGAATGATTGCTGGCAGGAGAGATGCCCAGTCCCTCCTGCTGGACACCCCCCACCTGGGCCAATTGAAATCTTAGGTCACTCCCAGTGCATCCCAGAATGCACTGGGAGACAGGCCTAAGATTACGGTTGGTCCAGGAGCCTAAGGCCCCTCCCAAGATTCACCAGGAAGGGACAGTCCCGCCATTCCAGTGAACACGAGCTTGCTGGCCAGATGCAGGAAGGACCCGTCCAGCCATTTAATAAAGGTTAGGGTGCTCTAGGTGGGCTCTTCTCTCTGGAAAAAAGGAGGCTCAGGGGAGATATGATAGAGACCTTCAAGATCATGAGGGGCATAGAGAGGGTGGATAGGGACAGATTCTTCAGGCTGAAGGGGACAACAGGTACGAGGGGGCATTCGGAGAAACTGAAGGGAGATAGGTTCAAAACAAATGCAAGGAAGTTTTTTTTCACACAAAGGGTCGTGGACACTTGGAATGCGCTACCGGAGGAAGTGATCAGGCAGAGTACGGTACAGGGATTCAAACAGGGATTGGACGGATTTCTGAGGGATAAAGGGATCGTGGGATACTGAGAGAGGTGCTGGGATGTAACACAAGTATAGAAAGCTAACCAGGTAATAAGTATAGAAACCCAATCAGGTCGTGCATGTGCAAGACCGGAGGGTTAGGACTTCGATGGGAAGATAGGACTTCAATGAGAAACCAAGGTGGCAAGGGAGCCCCTTCTGGTAATTCAGACAGGTCGTGACCTGTTTGGGCCGCCGCGGGAGCGGACTGCTGGGCAGGATGGACCTATGGTCTGACCCGGCGGAGGCACTGCTTATGTTCTTATGTGTCTGGTGGGGGTAGGCTTGGGGGTTCCAGGCAGGCTACCTTTGGGGGATGGAGGGTGTCCAGCAGGAGGGACGGGCATTCCTCTTACTGGCAAACTTTCATGGGGTGGGGGGGTGTCTGGGCATCCATCCTGCAGGCGATCATTCGGGGATTCGGGGGGGGGGTGTCCGGCAGGAGAGATTGGACATCTCTTCTGCCAGCGATCATTTGGGGATTCGGGGGGGGGGGAGGAGGGTTGCCTGGGCTGTTAAACTGATCACAGCAACTACAATCAGCTCAGTGGCAACCCGATTGGAACTTATACCTGTTTTGACTTCGTCTAAGTCGAAAATTTATAAGTTCCTTCCAGGCAACCTCGTCAAACTTTTGATTATCGCTGCAGGATGACTATGTTTGGTTGGCCCACATCCCGCCCACATCCTGCCCTAACCACTCCTCAAAAAACGACCCTTTTTGCTCTGGATGCACAGTGGCAGTCAGAGGCCTAAAATGCCTCTAGATACGTCTAAAAACTAATTTCCATTATTGGCACTTGGATGACCTGTCTCTTAGGTCAACCAAGTGCTGACTTAGGTAAGTTTTTAGATGTATTTTTGTTTACTGGTGGTTGGTTTTACTATTTTTCGTTGTCTGCTATTTGTAACACTTGGTCTTTCTGGACTTAATACATTGATTTACCACCAAAATGGGGAAGATGTGGCTCACTATTAGAGCTGCTGCCTCTGCACCCAGAGGTTGTGAGATTAAATCCCAGTGCTGCTCCTTGTGACTCTGGGCAAGTCACCTAATCCTCCAGTGCCAACCACTCTGAATGACAGCCTTGAATGTCAAAGCCACAAATAGGCAGTATACAAGTCCTCATTCCCTTCCCAATAGAAGTATATAAATATTGCTTGCACAAAGCCACAATAGAAGTTTCTACCATGGACCGGCAAGGTAAATGCTCCAATGCTCATAAGAATTCTATGAGCATTGGAGTATTTGCCTTGCCGACCCGTGGTAGAAACTTCTACCATGGCTTTGTAAAAGCCAACATAAAGTATTAAAACAGGCGTGTCTATATCCACCTCATGTTTTGTATATCTCCTGTATGTTCATGTTTTTCTTTCAACGTTTCAAGGATTACATGCTTGTTAGCATGCATTTTAATTTGCTGAAACTTTTTTCTTCTCAGGTTTTCATATTTCCATGAACGTTAATGACCAATCTGTCAGTCCAGATTAATAAAATCCAAGCAAACAAAAGATGTAATGATAACCAAGATATATAATTTGTATTTTTGTCTTGCCTTAAAAGTAATAAATGTATTTTATCCCTTTCAGTCCTAGTTGCCAGGAACTGGCAAAATATGTTATTTCTTTAATGCCGTGGAAAAGGCACAGTAAAAAAGGACTTTTGTACAAGTATTTTTCTAGAAAGAATTTTTTTCTTTTGTCATCATATTTACATTCGTGCACATGCGCACGCAGTCACACACACACGCACCCATATATATATGTGTATGTATGAAATGTCATAGTTACTTATACTTGACATCAGTAGAAATTTTGATTTTGTTTCTACATTATTTACCTCCTCCTACATTATTATGTGTACACGTGCACACACATAAAGCTATCTACTTTTGTGCGTACACAAAACTTGGAGGAGTTAAAAAAATCAAAATTACGACTGCTTTCATGTATAATTAATCATTACATTTCACACACATTGGGGGGTTGTTCATGGGAACAGAAAAGGTTGGAGGATTTTTTAGGGGCTGATATGCTATGTACTACTTACCTTCAAAAGTCAAATAAAACTTTCCTCTGTCAAACCACACCAGGGAAGGCTGCTCACTCTCTGTGGCCAGGAGTTGAAGCAGGAGGGGGAGTTTAAGGAAAGGGAGAGAGAAGGACACAGTGTGAGTCACAGACCAGGTTATTTAGCTTAGTATGTGGCAGGGAAAGGCACTGCAAGCCTTTGATGTAAAGGATAAGGAGGACTAGGAGGATGCAGGTTATTTTGGAATCGTTAAACAGAAGCAGGTGGGAAAAGCACAGAAGGAAGCTTTTTGTTAAAATGCATTTCTTTTCTGATATAAATGGAAAGAACAGGATATCTAACATGCAGGTAATCAAAGTAAGCTTTAACAATATGGAGTGCAAAACCGATCGTTATAATGGTTAATTCCAAAGCAAATTATACTCAGACATAAAACACTGAAAATCCATACACTTTCAGAACCAATTCCATTCAAAAACAGAGATGCCTTTTAATAAAATGCACCAAGCATTGAGGCCCAGATTCTTCAACCGGCGCCGATTTTATAGGCGCTGGTAGGCACCCATACCTCTGTTAAAAATACCTTCCAAATGGCATTTTTAACCAAGACTTGAGGCGTATACTGGTGCCTAGAAAATCGGCACCAGAATCATGCCTACGTAGGCGCTTTTTAGGCTGTCGAAAGCCAAAGTAGGCAAGGTCAATGCTGAAAGTGGAGTTAGGTGGCCTAAAGCAGTCTTTCTCAATACGCGGTACGCGTACCCCTAGGGTTGCACGAACCACTTGTGGGGGGTATGCAGCGCTGGCGCTGTATGTCTCCCAACTTCCTTCTGCTGTCATGTACACCCGTCACAGACGCTGTATGTCTCCCTTCCTTCTGCCATCGCGTATCTCCCGCCTTCCTTGTCTTCTCTCCCCAGCCCCCCTTCCCCTCAGCAGCAGCAGCTCACAGTGTGCTTTTAAGTTCTCCTCACAGCTGCCGCTATTGTTAGTTTAGCCACAGTTCCATCAGGCAGCCTTGGAGCCTTTACTAGGCTGCCCGCCTCTGATGATGCAACTTCCTCTTTAGTCAGAGGCAATCCAGCCTATCAAAGGCCCTGAGGCTGCCTGAGGCCCGCGGCTAAACTAATGCTTGTGGCAACTGTGTGGGGAAGTTAAAAGCACACAGTGAGCTGCCGCTAGGGAGAGGATAGGTACTGGAGAAAGGGAGAAGGGGTACTGCTGGACATGGGGAGAAGGAGAGGTCCTGCTTGATAAGGGGAAGGGAAAGGGAAGGGAGAAGAGATGCTGCTGAACCTGGCAGAAGGGGAGGAGAAGGGAAAGGTGCTGCTGGACTTGAAGGAGAAGGGGAGGGAAAAGAAAGATGCTGCACGCTGGAGGGGATGGTGAGATGGTGCATAGGGAGAGAGCATATTAGTTGTGAGTGGGGTTGGGGGGAGGGAAGGAAGGAAAATTGTTGCAGGATGAGTGAGAGTGAATAAAGAGGAAAAAATAGTATGGAGGAGAGGGAGAAATGGTGCATGGGGAGAGAGCATATTATGAGGGATTAGGGAGAGATGGACTGAGGGGATGGGAAGAAGGGATGTCACACTTGAGGGAAGGGGCAAAGGAAAAAGAGAGAAAGCATGCAGGAAGTATAAAGTGTTGGACTCATGGAGAGAGGGGGAGGGATGGACGGGGAGTGCAGAAAAGTGGGAAGGAGAAATGATACACTCAGGGGAAGGGGGAGAGGGCAGAGAGTAAAAAATTGGACTCATGGAGGGAGAGAGAAAGCGATGTTGGTTGGGGAAGGAAATGAGGACTGGAGGAGAGGAAGCGTGCAAGAGGCAGACAGAAAGAAATATTGGACTGGTGGAAAAGAGGGAGAAATGTTGGATGTGGCAGTAGAGAGAGTGGGAGAGATGCACCCTGGATCTCTCTCTCTTTCCCCACTCCCTTTGCAGCAAGGGAGGGAAGAAGAGAAGGACTATGAGAGAGAGAGGGAGACATGTTGTCAATGGAGGTGGAGGAGAGAGGAAGAAAAATTAGACTCATGGAGAGACAGAGGGAGATGTTGGTTGGGGAAGGGAATGAAGTCCAGAGGAGAGGAAGCATGCAGGAAGCAGAAAGAAAGAAATATTGGATGCACAGTCAGAAGGAAGTGCAACCAGAGGCTCATGAAATCACCAGACAACAAAGATAGGAAAAATGATTTTATTTTCAATTTAGTGATTGAAATGTGTTAGTTTTGAGAATATATATCTGCTGTCTATATTTTGCACTATATTTGTCTATTTTTCTATAGTTGTTACTGAGGTGACATTGCATATTTTAAAGTCATCTGCCTTGACCTCTTTGAAAACCTCTCAAATATAAATGATAATTAACATTTTCTGTGTGTACAGTGTGCTTTGTGGGTTTAAAAAAAAAATTTGTGGTTACCATCATGTATTAATAAGATTATATTGTGTGTATATGAAAATGGATGGAAGAAACTGCATTACAATTAGTACTATTATTAAAGGGGTGGGGTCTGGGGTTGAGCTTGGGCAGAGGGTACTTGGTTGATATTTGTTAGACTTAGGGGGTATTTGGCTTGAAGAAGTTGAGAAACACTGGCCCAAAGCACCTATGTAGGCGTGATTCATGTGAACATAGGGGGCAGAAAAGCCTAGCCTACATTTCTAGTGTCTATATTTCATGTCGGCACGATTCTGAAACCGGCACTGATGCATGATTGACACATGATCAGCAGCCACTTTTAAGGCGGCTGCTGATATTGGTGCCGGTTTGAGAATCCGGGTCTGAGTGTATTAACTAATACATAGTGCTCCCTAATTCATATGCATAGTGCTCTATAATTCATGTGTTAACTTCATACCATGTTAAGGGCAGGAAATGGGTACCGACTGCACATTGAAGTTGACACACATTATTTTGTTCTGTCACTGGTAGTGACAGCATAAATACACTTGCTTTCTAAATAGGAGACAGTAAAAGAGTAATTCTATAACTGTGCATCTACATACGAGTATAGCTAGTGCAAAACAAGTACCTATACATAGTATGTAAACTTCTTTGATTATAACGGTTACAATCATGTCCCATCCCCTTTCTCTTGTTACCCAGAGAGTGCCTGATTGGCACCTATTCTTAGGATTACCAGATTTTACTATAGTAAAATCCCCCCTTCCCTCCACCTGCCGGTTTCACCAATCCCAGCCCCGTTATGCCCCAGTCTCACCCCCAATCTTACCCTAGCCCCGCTCCCTGCTCTCGTCAAGAAGGAGGAAATCCGCACATGCGCGTATGTCAAGTGATGACATCACGCACACGGCATCCACGCATGTGCGGATTTCCTCCTGCCTGACCCAATTTAGAGGAGGCTTTACAAAAACCCAGACAAAGTGCCGGGTTTTGAAATGTCGTCCGGACTTCCGGACATGTCCTCAAAAGGAGGTCATGTCCGGGGAAATCCAGATGTCTGGTAAACCTATCTATTCTATATAGGAATGTGGCAGTGGCATGCGGTCAGGGCCCTCAGGGGATTTGCCCCACCCCCTAAAGGCCCTGAGGGCACTGCTCTGAATTGGACTGGTTAAGCAGACAACAGACAGATGCAGCTTAGCCAATCAAATTCAGATCAGTACTTTCAGGGCCTTCAGGGGGTTCAGAGAATAACCCAGTCCAAGAACCCTGCTTTTTTTTAGTTTTTGGGGGGTGTACCTTTTGTTTGATCAGTTTGCCTGGTTGAGTAGGCTGACTTCTCAACAAATCAAACTGCATCAAGCAAAAAGTAAAAAAAAAAAAAAAAGCAGGAATGTAGGCACCTACTTTCCTTTAAGGAAACACTAGCACAACATGCTTTAACATGTGTTACAATTGCACAAAGGGAGCAATTCTACAGTTGGGTGCCTCCATTTGGGTTCCCCTAGGACAAGCAGTATATTTGATAAAACAGCATTTGAGTGCTCTGGTTCTACTATAGGAAACTAACATAACCTGAAATTATCGCGCCTAATATTTAGATGCCCCTGTTACAGTAGCCACAGAGCTGGCTTCAGTGCAGAAGCCTAAAAGCAGCAGGGATACCGAGTAACTGGAAGCCCCACCTATGCCTCCCTCTTGCATGGGGGGAGGGACTCGGTCACCCGAGTGTGACACCCCCGATGTCTAACAAGAGAACAGGGGCAGAGAAAAAGGCTACTGCCTAACCTTTCCAACAGACCCTGCCAAGGCCAAAAGAAGACTGCACAGGCTTACTGCCTCCACCTGCTGAAGACTGATAACAGACTGGTTCTAAGAGGGACTGCACAGCCCACTTGTACTGTTAGAATTCAATGTGTTCTCAGTCTCTACTTGCTGGCAGAGGAGCATAAACCCATCCGTCTGTGCTGGTCTGGCGAGATGATAAAGAATGGAGGAATTCTACTTATGACACTGTACATTGAGTGCTATTTCCATACCAAATTTTCTTTGCAGAAAAGCATTCTAACAGATGCAAGGCACCGAAATGGGGCAGAAGTGACAGGTCCATGTGAAATCATACTTAAGTACCTATTTATGGAATACTGTCTATGTGTTTCCGCATGGATCTGTAAAGGGGGCATGGGCGAATTAGGGGCATTCCATTAAAATATGTGCAGCATTATAGAACAGTGTGGATTTGCACTCAACTTGCGCGCCGAGATTTATACCCGATTTCACTTGCTGTAACTCCTCGAGCCCAAAGTTGAGCATGGACCCCAGCGCTATGAGAGTTTTATTACTGAAATTCTATTTTACAAATATTTGTATTTTTTTACTGTATTATTGTATTTCGCTGATTGTCCAGCTCTTGCCTAGAACTTTTGGTTATGGCGGTAAAAAAGAATAAAGTTATTATTATTATTCTACACAGATTGTTGATCCCTGAATGCCTGTTATAAGATACGGTTAGGCAATGAATTTTGAACGCTATTTACTGAATCCAGCCCTAAGTTAGGCATGCCATTACAGAATAGAACTTAGGCACCCTGCTGACTCTTTCACAAGTAAGTGTGCATTTAAACGTGCAAGTACTAGTATTCTAATTATTTACTTACTCACAAAGAGTTTGGCACAGTGGTTAAAGCTACAGTCTTAACACCCTGAGGTTGTGGGTTTAAACCCATGCTGCTCCTTGTGACCCTGGGCAAGTCACCTAATTCCCCATTGCCCCAGGTACATTAGACAGATGGTGAGCCCACTGGGACAAACGGGAAAATGCTTGAGTACCTGAATAAGTTAATGGAAACCATTCTGAGCTTCTCTGGGAGAACAGTATAGAAAATGGAATAAATGAATGTGGGCACCTAGATTATAGAATTGACCTTAAATACACAGTTAATATGAGCAAACTATTTTACAGGGCTGCCCAAGTCCGGTCCTCGAGATCTACTGGCAGGCCAGGTTTTCAGGATATCCACAATCAACATGCATGAGAGAGATTTGCATACCAAGAAGGCAGTGTAGGCAAATTTCTCTCATGCATATTCATTGTGGATATCCTGAAAACCTGGCCTGCCAGTAGATCTCGAGGACCGGACTTGGCCACCCCTGATTTTATGTATCTTAACAGTGCTTTTAATGTATGTAAATTAGTTTTGAGCATTTCAGTGCAAAAACAATGTTAATGTGGTAATCAGAACATCTCTTCACCTATTAGCACCCTGAGCTGTACTGCGCTAATTATAGATGAATTTATGCCTTACTTGCATGTCATTAACATCGAGTATGCGCGATAAACACAGTGTTAACACGCTTTAGTACAGTGGCCTCATGAAGTGTTACTCTTTCAGTGGGTAATAAACAGAAATATGTCTCAATGCAATCGTTCCTTTTTGATCAAATATATCATGATTTGTTAAACATCTATTCTTTGTTTGAGAAACTGTCATGCAATTTACTGCTAGTTTCCCTTTCAGTGCTGTTCAGAACTGAACCACGTCAATAGCTTTTCTCGATGCACAAATTAAATTGGTGGTTTAGAATGCTGATGAATTTTTCAGGTATTCTGGTGACATCATGTTATTACAGTACTTTAAATTTCTTGATGCTAAGGGTTAGTACGGTACCTGCAGGTGTTTCGCAACGCCTTTCAAATGAGGGCAGTTTGTCAATAAAAGTATCGTCTTCCCATGTCATTAATCAAGGGAATATTTGAAAATAAAAACAAGAAGAATGAGAAAAATTGCAAATGAAATCAAGCCGTTAGCTACAGTGACAAAAAAAATCAGTAAATAATTAAAATCAGGATGGGAGGTGCTAGAATTTAAACTATCTTTCAAGATACATCAATAAATAAATAATGCTGTGATTACAAGAACTTAAAAGCAAACTAGCTTCAAACTCCAGCCATGTGATGCTACCAGAAAGTAAAATCTATCCTCCCATAATTGATTTATGGGTTGAACTATAACATGCATTATGCACAGTTTGGAGATGAATCAATAATCTATAGTCCATTTTCAGGGGACAGAACTGAATTTTCCCTAATCTGCCCAAATATCTTTCTGTTATAATGTTCTAGATGCTCAGCATTAACATTGGTTGGACATTTTGTAAAATTGTGGCCTTTTGACATAGCAAAGTTACTCACCTGTAGCAGGTGTTTTGAGGGCAGCAGGCATATATTCTCACATGCAGGTGACGTCATCCACAGAACCCGGTATGGACAGTCAAAAGTGTACTGTCACTTTAAATTTTAAGGACTGCCCGTACTGTATGCTGCCCATCTTCCCTCCCTCAAAACTTTTCAAGTGCGACGAACAACATAATTTACCATTACAGCACCCCAAATCTGGAACTCCTTGCCCTCCTATCTAAGGGAAGAACCAAATATTGATAAATTTAAAGGACCATTAAAAAGCTTCCTCTTCAGAGACGCTTTTAATCCACAATCTATAAAAAGGCAGCTCACAACTAACTTTCCCCTACCCTTATGTGTTATCCTTAGATGGCTTCTTTTCTAAAATTATTGTATTTCACCCTCTATCCTCTTGTTTTCCGTTTGTCAGTAGGTCTGGTTTTGTGTTTTGGTTCTCGTTATTTATTTTAATTATATTCCCCCAATTTAATTGTATTGTATATCGCCTAGAAGGTTAATAGGTGATTAATCAAATTTTTTTTTTAAATTCTTTATTCATTTTCAATCTTACATCAAGTGTACAAACAATAAAACAATACAATTAAACCCATGCTGGTGCTTTCCTGTTTGATGTCGGCTTGTGGGACCTGCATTTCAGTAAGATAGCTAAGAAGCCAACTAGGGGAGGTGGGAGTGTTGTGAAAAAATATGCCTGCTGTCCTCAGAGAACACTTGCTACAGGTGAGTAACTTTGCTTTCTCTGACGACAAGAAGGCATTATATTCTCACATGTGGGACTCCCTAGCTGCCAGGATCATGCCTCTAGGAAGATGGTTATAAATAACAATCATGAACCTGGCAAAACCCTCAGGATTGGAGGGAAGTTGGCATCTAGGTAGAGAATAAATTTTGCAGAACTATTTGTCCAAACAACTATCCCTTCTAAAATGATTCTCTAGACAGTAACAGGAAGTGAAGGTATGGATTGAGGACCATGTGGCTACTTTACAGATGTCCTCAATAGGTGTAGAATGAAGATGGGCTACTGAGTTGCCATGGCTCGAACTTTGTGAGCAGTGACACACCCTTCAAGCGTCAACTCAGCCTGAGCATATGTGAAGGAGATAGTCTGCCAGTAAAGCTGAGATGGTTCTCTTGGTGATAGGGCCTCCAAGGTCTGTTAGGATTGAAGGAAACAAACAGTTGAGTGGTAGTTTCATGAGGTTTGGTCTGATCCACGTAGTAAGCCACTGCACATTTTCAGTCCAATGTGTGGTGCCATTTCGCCAGGATGAGAATGAGGTCTCGGGATGAAGACAGGTAGAACAATGGACTGGTTGTGATGAAATTCAGTGATAAGATTTGGGAGGAACTTTAGATGAGTGTGGAGTATAACCCTATCATGGTAGAATCTTGTATAGGGTGGATCTGATACAAGTGCTCGAAGCTCAGACTCTGCGTGCAGAAGTGAGTACGATGATGACCACTTTCTAAGTAAGATTTTTGCATGAAGTGAAGAGAGGCTCAAAGGGAGGCTTCATCAATATGGAGAGAACTACATTGAGGTCCCAGGTTATATCTAGGAGGCTTGAGTGGGTGCTTGGTATGGTACAGATCTTTCATGAATTTGCAAACCAAGAGATGAATGATTTCTTGTTTAATGGAGAATGAAAGGTGCCAATGACACTGAGATGAACATGCGCCAAAGTGGTTTTAAGCTCAGAATTAGAAAAGTGAAGTAGGTAATCCAGAACTGACGGTAGAGGACAAGAGACTGGATCCAGTGTGTGAAAATCACACCAGACAGAGAAGCGAGTCCATTTAAAATGACAGCATCACTGTGTAGAAGATTTTAAGGAAGCTTCAATGATAGCTGACACTGGTACAGAGAGGGTGAAAGCATCTACTTGTTGGGAGAAAGATACCATGCTGTGAGCGCTAATGAGCATAGGCTGTGATGAAAAAGAGAGCCTTCATTCTGAGTAAGAAGCACTGGAAATAACAGAAGTGTGATGGGTTCATGAACACTGAGCTGTAGGAGGAGAGGGAACCATGGCTGATGAGGCCAGTGAGGTGTGAAGAGAATCATAGTGCCTGGGTCTTGGCAAAGTTTGAGTAGAGCTTTCCTGACTAGAGAAAGTGGAAGGAATGCATATGGGATCTTGTTTGTCCAGTCCAGCAAAAATTCATACAAGTCCAGGTGATTGGGAATGTAAAATTTGAAGCAGAAGAAAGAAAACTTGTTGCAGGAGAAAGCAAACAGGTGTATTTCAGGGATCCCCCAAGTAATGCAGTAACACCTTAATGCTCTTTAGATCACTTCACATAGTCTAAAGCCTCCATGATCTCTGTTTGAGGCTCCTCCTCAGACTTCTTACTAATAGGAAGTGTTTGTCCCATATGCCAAATAAAGTTGGTGAAGGACAGACTTTCAGGTGGGGACGTGCATCGAGGAGGTAGAGATGATAGATCTGAGGGTATCCCATAAGATTCAGAGAAACCAAAAAAACTCTGTGGAGTAACGATGTTCCTAAATGGACTTTCCATTGCAAATGCAAGCAGTGTCTCACTTCTGGCTCACCACACAATTGTTTCCCACGTACTCACCTTTATAGGACCCCCAGGGACCCCTGAAGAAGACTTTTTGTCGAAACGCGGACCATGTTGGGTCCTGTATCCCTAGCGGACTAGGTCCTTTATTTGGATGATTTATTTTTATGTGGATGGAATTATTTTATGTGGATGATTTCAGTGTACCTTTGGAACTTTGACACTTTCAAATAAAGTCCATTTAGGAACATTGTCACTCCACAGAGTTTTTTTGGTTTTCTCTGGATTTTCTTCTTTGTGGATATTTCGGGGTCAATTCCTTTTGTTTTTATCCCATAAGATTCATCAGCAGAAATGTCTGGGTAATCTTCAGAAGACTGTGGTGACAAATCTGAGTCAGAGTCCTAGATGTCAGCTCTTGTGGAAGGGGGGTGTCGAGATTGTGATGGAAAGCATCGAGGAGACACTGGTATTGTCCGCTCCCTGAAGGACGATGCATGCGTCGTTCCAATATCAGAGTTCAGCATCAAGGTGTGTGGGCTCGAAGCTCTGCAGAAGTGCTTGGTTGATGCTGGGACCAATCTTGTATGTCAAGGCATTAGGGACCTTGATGCTGAGGCACACCTCTGAGAAGATACCAACTGTAGTCATTGGGGTATCAACACTAACAGTGCATAGATGGTGTAGACGCCTGGATAATGCTGACACATGTTTAGTAGGGGAGCCATGTTTTTGCTTCTTAGCTTGCTTACAAGACTCTCCCAAAGTCAGCAACACTGAAGACAAAGAGGTGGTGGTGTTGATGCTGGAGCTGAACGAGGTTGAGCATCAGAGTCAGAGTCTCCAGCCTGTTTGAAGTTCCTGAAGTACCCAAAAGTTTCTCAAAGTGTAACTTTTGGGCCTTAAGCGACCTCTTCTGCATACGAGAGCAGAGTGTGCATGAACTATCCTGATGGAGTGCACTGTTTGAAGCTGCTAGGCACCTTGAACATCAATGGAAACACTACCGACACAAAGTCAAAGGGCTCAATGGCCCGGGGAAGTCGAATAGCTGTTAAGCCGAAAAAAAATCGATGCTACTGGCAAGGAAATGGCCTGAGAAGTGCCCGAAGGGCCAAAAAATCTGAAATGGTGTAAAATGAAGGAAAATAATTATGACTAAAACTGAAGAAAAACCAAAGGGAAGGCACAAAAAAGGACAAAAGTTTGATGCATATTGATAGAACTTGAAAACACAGCTTCTCAGCTACATGGAAAACTAAGAATTGCATGTCCCATGAGCCGACATTGGGTGGGAAGGCATATATGGCACAGTAGGAGGCAGTCCTTCAAATTTAAAGTGACAGTACCCTTTGACTGTCCATAACGGGTTCTTTGGATGATGTTCCCCACATGTGAGAATATAATACCTGCTTGTTCTTGGAGAACTATAATTTTAATCAGGGTGACTTATTTGTCTTAGTGTTTCTTAAGCTGGTCCTAGAGCATTCTCTAGCTAAAGGATTTCCACAATAAATATGCATCAGATAGGTATGCAATATATGTGAATTTACCTCATACATATTAATTGTGGTTATCTAAAAATACAGACTGGTTGGGAGGCACAGCAGAACTAGCTCCCGAAACACTGGTTTGGCTCAACAAGGTATATAAAATTATGGAGCAGCAAGCTGTAATCCTGGAGTACTTTGATTAAACATACATGCCTTTAATCAGATATAGGAGACAAGTTATCAATGTGGGATACTGTTAAGACTTGTTATTTTACCACTAACATGTTATTTTAGCACAAGCCTCATGTTAAATAAATGAGACCTAGGGCTCCTTTTACGAAGGTGTGCTAGTGTTTTTAACGCATGCACCGGATTAGTGCGTGCTAGCTGAAATATTACCGCCTGCTCAAGAGGAGGTGGCTAGCGCGTGCTGCATTTTAGCGCGCGCTATTCCGCTCATTAAGGCCCTAAGACGCCTTTGTAAAAAGGATCCCCTAGTTACTAACCATTGAGGTTAATAGTAAAACGTGTCTTAACAGTAGTTCATTTAGATAACTTCCTCGTATAATTTGGTAAAAGTGTATTATAACTCCAATTTGAATTGAAATGTAGGCAACATAGCCTGTGCTAGTGCTGGTCAATGACTTGAGATTTAGACTTTCACAGGGCTTGTTCTAACTATGAGCCTGACGTCTATTCATCAATCCTTGTTCTTGCTTGTTATAACTCTTCCTGTCTTAACATCATTGTCCTGATATCACAGGGAGGTTCTCTGCTCAAGCAGTCTGAGTTTGTAATTTGAGCATGGAATAAATTGTTCATGAATGGAGCAAAAAGGGCATTACAGATCACATACTGAGAGAATAATACATCCTCTTCTAATTAATCCATAGTTAGTTTCATTATGCACAGTACCCCAGCTGCCTCAACTTGAGAAAAGCTGAAGAAAGGTAAAAAATAACAGAGGTGAAAACAAAAAAGAAAATAGTCAATGAAGCAAGGAGTGAAAATGCTACAATGAAGTGCTACTTCTTCAATAACAAGCTTGTACATTGGAATGCTTACTTACTTTCTGGTCTGGAGGTACAAGTGGGAATCCTATAGTAGATATTGCATTACTGAGCTCTTTCACACAAAGACTTAATGAATAATCTCATTACAGAAGAGTAAAATGTCTGAATGATTAAAAAATAAGTTGGTTTCATGTGTGCTTTATGAATAATGTTGATCAAACTACACCAACAGGGATAAGCTTACATGATACAACAAACTTACTCTCCTTTCATATAAATTGTTTGACCATTCTACTGCAGTACAGTAATTTTAAAACCCCTTCCGTTATGTAGAGTAGATAATAGCTATCTCTGCTGCTGTAAAATTGAGTTAACAATGCAAAAAACGAAGAATAAGAATTACAGAAAGCATGATGGTTCCGCACTATAAGATTTCATTAAATCTTAATTCTTATCAAGTTTTTCTCTTAATATTTGATTTTATTTTTTACCAACTGTGGGTGTTGTGGCTGCGCTCAGGGAATTGGTAGATGATATGGAAGATGTGCTCTCAGCACGAGCTAATGGCGCTACTGGAGGAGGGCTGGAGGAGTGGATGGGAGGGCTAAACGGCCTCGACTGTAGAAAACACAGAAAGAAAGAAAGAATGCATAGTTTAAAGCAGGTTAGCTGTTTTAAGTTCTTTATTACATTCATATTGGACAGCTTTACTTAAAAAGAGGTGTTATTTGTCAGTGCTAACAGATCTCTCTGCAAAAATGAACCTTTTTTTAACTTTACAAGACTCCATCAATGAGCCCAATGCACAGTGTCTACAATGATCAAACAACCATCTTAAAAAGGGTATTCTAATTTATAGGATTCTTTTAGAATTCATTATTCATCCTTCCAAATCCAATCTCAATTCAAGTTACATACACTAGTCATTTCCCTGTCCAGGAGGGCTTGCAATCTAAGGGCTACATTTACTAACGTGGGCTAACGGTTCATAGACAACGGCGCGAAAGACAAAAATGTGCGCCGACAATTGAGCGCAGCGCGCGCCGCCGCTCTAAATTACAGTTTTTAGGGGCTCCGACGGGGGTTTTTGTTGGGGAACCCCCCCAGTTTACTTAATAGACATCGCGCCGGCGTTATGGGGGGTTTGGGGGGTTGTAACCCTCCACATTTTACTGTAAACTGAACTTTTTCCTAAAAACAGGGAAAAAGTGAAGTTTTCAATAAAATGTGGGGGGTTACAACCCCCCCCAACGCGGCGCGATGTCTATTAAGTAAAGTGACACCCCCCCTGTCGGAGCGCTAAAAACTGTAATTTAGAGCGGCGAGGCGGCGCGCGCTGTGCTCAATTGCCTGGGCGCGCCTTTGTCCCGGCGCGCTTTTGACCTGACACAGGGCTAACAATTTAATGCAAGACTTTGTTGAATGGGGCCTATTTGCTTGTGTTAACTGCAAACTAAAACATTAATGCAGATTAGTAAATCTAGCTTTAAGTTTTGTACCTAAGGCAATGGAATGTGAAGTGATTTACCCAAGCTCACAAGAAACGTCAGTGGGTGAAGTGGGGTTTGAACCCTGGCTGTCTTAATTCTCACTCCCTGCTCAAGCCTCTGGGCTACTCCTCCACGCCACTGCATCATTTTTGTGAAGGGCTTCAGCAATTATATTGAGGGGCACAGTGCGGGTGGAGAGTGGGAGAAGATATTACCAGTGTGGCTGTTATCAATAATTATTAGAAACCAGGTATCATTGCATAAAAAGGAACCTGTGCTACAACAGAATAAGTTAATGATAAAATAACTGTAGCCCAGGTTGATAACTATACCCCTTCTAGGGGTGCAGTTATCAACACGTGATAGTGTTAAGAGGGGCTATTTTAACACTAACTCATTCTGTTTTAGCACAGGCCCACTTTATGCGATGATACCTAATTACTAATAACTGGGGTTCGTAGTAAAATATTCCCTTATCGGTAGCCCATCTTGATAACTCCCCACAGTTAAGCAGCTCCTTTCCTTCAACAGTTAACAGGATTATACAGTTATATAAGCTGAATATGGCTCACTGCATTGAGGCTAGAAATGCGAGTTCTGTGCCTACTGCAGCCTATGAGAAAAGATAACCTACCACATCTCCAACTGCAGGCTTCCCAGGAGGCAGCTTTGGTCGAGAAGGAGGACGCGGAGGAGGTGGCGGAGGAGTGGGACTACAGCTAACCAGGGGCGTAGCTGGGCGGGCTGGTGACGATGATCCTAAAACAGAACATTTTTGTAAGTATGGGACAGAATCAAGATACACAATACCTCTGCCTCATTAATTTATCTGAAAAGTGTTAATCGGTATTACTTTCATTTATTTATTTAGATTTCTATCCTGTTCTCCCTGGAGCTCAGAACAGGTTACAATTGGCATTCACAATAAAATGATAGGACAAAGTTTATAGGCGGTCGTAAAAAGACAGGAAGGGAGACGTAGGGGAGGAGGGGGAGGGGAGAGAGCAGGGGGCAGGAGTTAGGAAGGGGAGCTAGGAGCAAGGAGAAGGCGTCTGAGGGGGTTGTTCACTTGAAAAGGTGATACATAGATACTATGCTAGCCATGGATGCTCTAAAAGGTTTTCCCTATCAGGTTTGTTGTTTTTCCCCTTTAGTGACCATGCTTTGCCAGGGAGTATTTTAAGACCAACTTCGGATTAGTTTGGGCATTTACTTGGGCACATTTGAATTTTACTCAAGCAGACAGAATAGTGTAGAGCTTCTTCCTGTTGAAGTCATTTAACAATGATCTGTACCATAACCACTGCCATCTGAACCCCTCTTTTACTAAGCCCTGGTAAAGGTTTCTACTGAGGCCCGAAGCGCTAAATGCTCCAATGCTCATAGGAATTCTCTAAGCAGTGTCGGAGCATTTAGTGCTTCAGGCCACAGTAGAAACCTCTACCACGGCTTAGTAAAATAGGGCCTAAATTAGTAAGAAAAGTTAGAACTGCTCATACTATTATGTTTTAAACATTCTTTGTCCTTGCCAGGGTTCAGATGGCAGTGGTTATGGTACAGATAGTTGTTAAATGATGCCAATATATTTTCTAAATGTAAACCAAAAAGAAAACAGTTTGTGCTTTATTTTTAGTTTTTATTATTCAGTAATTTATAATCTGCAATCTCAGTTTTCCAGTGTATCTTTTATCACTGAAATTTCCGGAATTACATTACATTACATTAGTTATTTCTATTCCGCCATTACCTTGCAGTTCAAGGTGGATTACATAAGAGTTGTCATGAAGTTACAAGATATATAGGCGGATTACATAAGAATTGTCGTGAAATTAGATAATACATTCTAGATTTGATAAGGAGTAGGAGTATAGTAGGCGGAGCTTGGGATGGATCTGGTTGTGTTAAATAGGTTTTATGTATTTTTTGAAGAGTAGAGTTTGTTTCTTTTTTGAAGGTTTTATAATCTGTGATCGAAGGCAGCAGATTGGTGAGTTGTCTGTCTAGTTTTGCTGCTCTGGTGGCCATTAGGTTGTCGTATAGTTTTCTTCGTTTGACATTTTTGGTTGGCGGGTGTGTGAATAGTGAGTGGGTTCTCCTGTGTTTGGTTGAGGTGGATTGAGTTAGTCGGTTGCTCCAGTAGGTTGGACTGTCTCCGTTTATAGCTTTGAATAGTAGGCGATAGAATTTGAAGTGTACTCTTGCTTGTATTGGGAGCCAGTGTGAGTCGTGGTATGCCTGTGATGTGGTTGTATTTTTTCAGTGAATAGACGAGTCTTAGGGCTGTATTTTGTATTGTTTGTAGTTATTTTATCATGGTCGCGATATAGATGAACATGCACCTAGTTTTAAATTTCCAGTGCTATTGGGTAGCAAAACTAACTCAGATAGTACAGCCATTGAAAATATATGAATGGAAACTGCATGTTCTCTTATTATCAGCGCTGAAGTATAGTAGTCTATTAATGAGAGTTATTACGTTTACTGGAGTCAATGCCTCTAATAAACGCGCATTACTGTGGGTGTGAGTTGGTGTCAATGCATAGTCATTGCATGCATATTACTGCTATTGCTGGTTTGCCATAGGTAATGCTGTTGTGCATGAAAATGAAGACATAATAATCCAGATGACAGATACCCTGCAGTGCTAGTGCCTGTGAAGGTTAATACTGCCCTTCCAATGCAGGACTTTTAACTACGCTTTAGCAAGTATAAATAAGAGGTCTAGTGCTGTCAGTTCAATATCATCTCCCCTTCCCCATAGGAACAGAAGATGTAAAGGAGGGAAGGGAATTTCTGGGCTGGGAGATCCCTTTCTCATTTTTAGGGAAGGGAGGAGAGAAGGTAGAAAAGTGGTCTCCAATGAGCGGCCCCCAAAGTCCTCCATTGCAGCCCTCAGTTTGCTAAAATGCTCTCCAAATTCTATAAATGCATTAATTTCAATCTTGCCCACTTGATATGGTAACTGCAAACAATCTCTTAAATGTATTACTCGGGTGTGTCTTTTATGAAATTTGTTATGGTTGACAATCCAAAATCAAGTGAGTTTTTACAATATATCCTCGAAGTGTTGTAGAATCGGTATTAGCATTCATTTTTAATATTTAATACCCAGTTTGAACAAGCAGGTCAAGGCAGTTTACAAAATTAGTAGTATATGTAAACTTGAAATCTTTTGGTAGCCCTCAGAGCTATCTCGTAATCACACTTCTGCCCTTTACATCATAAAGGTTGGAGACCTCTGGGGTAGAGCAAAGGCCCTACACTAGCAGTTCACCTCACTCCCGGCCCTAGAGTCTATGGTCATTGGCAATATTTACTGTTTGCTCTAGGGCACAACGCTGAACATATTCAGTTTAAAACAACCATTATAATGTGTATCTGTGTACTTAGTTAACACAGCAAACACTGCAGATTACATTAAAAACCAATTCATCTACCAATTGTGCTCTATTATTCCTCTCCACATGGTATGAACTATATCTCAGCAATATGCTTTGAATGATAACGCCTTAACCAAGGTGATTTTTGTAATCTTACGCCTCTAAATCCCACAATCTTAAGAAGATACTCATACAAGGTTCCCTACTGTGTTCACACCCAGCCAGCATCTCTCTCACCCAATTTATAATACCTAAATTTTGCATCATCTATTTATGTATCTGGCCTCCAAGGTCCTTGTGGTCTTTCTAGTGGTACTCTGCCGCTAACAACCTAGTACACTAACACACTGGTCTAGGGACATTTTTGATAAAGTAATATGTAGTTATGTTAGTACACTTGAATATGGAGAAATAATGATCGACAAACAAAAGAACGAGGTGATACATTTGTATTGAACTAACACTTTTCTTGATTTCTTTTCTATTTCTTTTTGGCCAACACTCTTTTCCTCGGGTCCAAACAGAATAAGCAGATCAGGATTTCCTTTATGGTGACTTTATTTATTTATTCTGTTTGTTCTTCAAGAAAGAGAAAGTTAACTCCTGTAAACCAGCCAAGAAATGCATCAATAAAAATCGTTTCAAACTAAAATTAGGTTCATAAGAAACATCACCTTATACAATTTTTATTTGTTGACCTTTATTTCCAAATGCAAATTTGTCATTAATAAAAATCATATCGCATCATATTACATGTCTATGAGGCCATTGCACTAAAGTGTGTTAGTGCTTTTATAAATATGTCTCAAAAGTAACGAGGCCCATTTGCTAAACCATGTTAAAGTTTTGCACTTAACGTGTGTAACAGTCAACTTTAATGTACCTTAAGTACAAAGCTTCTGTGGTAACTGTTGCTCTCTTCTACTAGCAGCATGGCCACTAACACAAAATGCAGTTAATTTATACATCTAGATGTGCAGATAACCGTTCCATTTAACTGCCGTGTTAACATTTTCATCAGTGCACTCTCCCTTCTCCTTTCCTGCCTCAAATTGGTATTTCCACATTAGGAAGGTAATTCTATAACAAGACATCTATATAGATGCTGGTTCCAGTGTCTATTTAAAGCCTACTTTTTTGTTTTTGTTTTATAGATTACTATTGGAAGTGGCAAAAAACATGCAAACATCTGGGCACAACCAATTACATCAGCCTATAATGGGTGTAAACACTCATGCCTACATGTGCATGAACGTGAGTAAATAGGCCATGTGCAAGCTCACTGGCAAAGTACAAGCCATTAATGCAGTGCATACTTTTTCACTAGTTAAGAAGTCATTTACGCATGTTAAGTACCATCTTTTGTGCATAAATGATTAAAATACCATCTTGTACATGCATTCTTAGCACCTACGCCAGGGCAGCTCCTTCTAAAATTACTCCCTAGGTGTTTCAACACGGTTGTTAACAGTTCTTTGAGCTCCATACCTACACAGTTTAGTAAAAGAGCTCCACATGTTTTGACACAGAAACCTATAACTAGGAGCAAAATTTTGAAAAGCAAAACTGTGAAAAACTGCTCCTTACCTATTGACACATACATAATCAAGGGTTAGAATGTGCAAACAAATGGACTTGTTAATATAAAAGTGACCTGTGCCTCTAGGAGTTGCAATTAAGAATATTCAGTGATGTCCACACTAAAGCACTAACTTTAATGCTATTAACAAAAAATATATAATTTGCACATCATTTGGCTGTATTATTAATGCAAGGTATTTAGCACAATTTAGTACACACGCCTCTGTACTCGTATGCTTTTTTTTCCATTATTGATGCTACACAATCTGATTACTTGGCGGTATATAAGAAATAAATTATTATTATTATTATTATTACTACAGTCAAACCTTGGTTTGCGAGCATAATTTGTTCCGGAAGCATGCTTGTAATCCAAAGCACTCGTATATCAAAGCGAATTTCCCAATTGGAAATAATGGAAACTCGGACGATTCGTTCCACAACCCAAAAACTTTAATACAAAATACTATACGTACTTGCATTGCAGGACCTCGCTCGTTTAGAACAGTCGCTACACTCCCACAGCGTCAGAGAGAGAAGAATCATCGGCTCAGTTGTGATGTGTGCATATTGTATGTACTTGTATTGCAAGACCTTGCTTGTATATCAAGTTAAAATTTAATCAAATGTTTTGCTTGTCTTGCAAAACACTTGCAAACCAAGTTACTTGCAATCCAAGGTTTTACTGTAGTTTTATTCAGCTTGCCAGACAGCCCTAGCTCATACCCAAACTTGATGATTACTATTTCTATACAACCTACCAGCCTGATCCAGCAAACAGACCCAACCAGTCCTCGAATTTATTGCTTGTTAATCCCTACCAGGCTAGATCTAGTTTTTGTTTTATCTTTACGCACCCAGTCTAAACATAGCAATAAACACAATTATTCTGACAGCTCTAACATGGGTTAACTCAAGTTTTAACGCAGCCGGGCAGGCAGGTGCTCTTTTAAAAAGTGTGGCCCTTCTGGCTACAGACTCCAATGTCTGGCCCTTCTCCAAGGCAGAGCTGGTCTCAGGACTATTGGGAACCTCTTAGCACAGGGAAGCATCGAAAAAAATATTGGATTAAATTTCCAAAATAAAAAATCTAGCGCATAGCAGATGAAAAGACATCTCAACTTGCTTGCAGAAGTTAAGACTGACGAGAAGGGGTACAACCCAGAGAGACAAGGGAGAGAAGAAAATGATTGATGTCTTCTGCAACTTGCAAGTTGAGCAGCTTAACTCATCCATAAGGAACTATATGAGGTTTGCTCAGGAAATCATAGTATACTGCCATAGACTGGCTGGGTCTACCAGGATTCCATGCAACTTAGTTAAAAAAAATAAAAATGCATGCAAGTGGATGATTTTTTTTCATGTCAGTATTCTAGGGCTCCCTACATTTCTCTTGTAAGGTTAAACAGGTACACAAAATGAGAAATAACTTGATTTAAAGCTATGTTTGCTGAAGAGATTTTGTTGGCATCATTTGGGGGTAAGCTTATAACTGTTTGCATGGGAAGATCTGCCAGATCCTTATGATTTAGACTAGCTACTGCCAAAAACAGGTTTGCTGGGCTTTATGAAACTTGGCTTAACTCAGCATGGCAGACCTTATGTTTTTATTGAAAAAGACCTGTGTGCTTTCTAAATCCATCAAAGTCTGCAAATGTAAATATAAACTCAATGTGTGTTGATTGTTCAGAATAACAAGGAAAAGGACTTCAAACACCCAGATACTACCAACAGGTTTGTACCTTTAATGGGGTATGAATATTATCATTAGAAAAGATAAAGTCACTTAACTTATGTCATAAGTGTCTTTTCTATAAGGATTGAAGTCTTCTGAATATTTGCTGATTGTGGAAATTGCACTTTCACAAAGATTTAAATGTAATTGAAACTTTGACAAGGTTTCTGGACTAATGATAATATTCATACTCCATTAAAGATACAAACCTGTTGGTAGTATCTGGGTGTTTGAAGTCATTTTCTTTGTTATTCTGAACAATCAACACACATTGAGGATTTATGCTTCACTTTCTTTTTTGTATTTATTGTTATGAGAAGTTTGGTAAATCGGGATCCTGTCTTTTTGGCAACTATTTAAACAAGACTTAAACAAAATTATTTTCTTTTTAGATTATTTAGATTTAATTAATTTTTAAATGAATTTTATTTCTGTTCTTTCTCCATTGGTTTTTTTTTTATTTGCTTTCCTATTTTATATGACGTTCTGTTCATTTCTTGTTTTTATATATTTTGTATACCGTGCTGTTGACAAACCGAAATGCGGTTAAAACTTTTAATAAACATAATAAACATAAACATATTTGCATTGCATTTTTAAGTGAGCATTTTTTCTTCCTTTTGTATATTCAGAACTTATATACTTACATTTTGAAAATTATCCCAGGTAAATTTCCTATACACATTGACACTTGCTAATTTTTGCAATTATTTTTCTGAACTAAAGTATGTGCATACTTTTGAAAATTCCAAAATTGCACTTGGTCCCGCATCCTACCCCAAGAATAGTTCCCCTACTGCAGGCTAAATAATCCATGATGTGGCCACTTTATTTCTTTGTATGGTGGTACTATCTTGGTGTTCTTCCTGAGTTCAATTTAGAACTTTAGTAATATATCACTGGGCTTCGACCTTTCCTGATGTTTGCAAAGCTTTATGGTTAGCTCTCAATAGCAATGCAGTATAAGTAAATCACACTGGTCTACATTGATTAAAAGTCACTGATAGACACACACATACATTTATGCTCATATTTTGAAACACTGCTCAAAGAAATACCTCATGCATTGGTGTATTCTACCTTGTATTTTTCATTTTAAAAAAATCTTTCTATAGTTACCTTAAAACAGCACTTAATAACAAGGTGACAGACAACATATAAATTAATTAAAACTTATGTTAAATTATGAAAGCACTGGATGAAACAGTTAGCCAATGGAGACCAGTAGAAAAAGCAAATGACAATGGGTTTATAGCCAATGGAAGCTAAAATTGCAGTTTATGCTGCAGCAAAAGGCAAACACGGGCAGACTGAAGCACACTCAATCTATAAGACCTACCACTGGCACTGCCCGTGCCGCTGCTAGCGCTTGGTCCAGGTGATGACACCACTGTTCTGTAGGTTGGTGGAGGAGGGGGAGGAGGCGTAGCTCTCTGGCCCAACCCAAAATCTTTAGGAGATGCTGCTGCTTCTAAGTTATCATCTCTAATGAGTGTCTGCTCAGAACTTTTCTTCTGAACCTCTTCTAAATTGAGTGGTGAAGGAATATTGCGAGAGGTTTCAGCAACTGGGGATTCACGTGCATTTTCTGATTCCACAGTTGGGGATTCAATTTTTTCCGTTGTCGTCAACACTGGAGGTATATGTTCCGGGGACTGATCAACAAAACGAACCCATTTTTCTTCTGTGTCAACATCAACTGACTTGGGAGATAATGCTGGACCAAAAATGGTGTCCAAGTCATTGATGGATGGCAGTATGTCACTTTTGACCTCTGTTGATGTCCGTTCACTTCCTGTGGTCAAAGTAGTTGATTTAATCTTTAACATTGACTAGCACATCTATCATCATAACCTAACGTGACTCTTTGAAATGAATTATGTAATTGCCATTATTCTATAACATGATTTTAATAGGTGATAAAAGGAAAAGAACATGCATTTATGGATATATGCACATCAGGATTATACAGTACATGCTAAAGAATCCTATCTATATTTTATCAAATTAAAACATATTTATTGATAAATGAACAGTGTGCTAGAAGTTACCTACGTAACACCCCCCCTTTTACAAAACTGCGCAAGAGGTTTTTAGCACGGCGCTTCTTCAATGCTCATAGGAACTCTGTGACTGTTGGAGCAGCACAAAGGATTTAGCGTGCCGGCCGACTCTAAAAACCTCTTGTGTGGTTTTGTAAAAGAGGGGAGGGGGTAATTTATTATACTGTAGCGTGTGATAACATGTGTATCCTTTACATTGAGTGGCAGCAAAATATTTTGAGTCATCTAATTTTCCAGTTATACATATTAAAAAACCAAATATGTTTATAGTAGGAACTAGATTTGGGAGTTTTATTTTACAGAAAGTTTTGTCATACACAGAATGACAAAAAATTTGAAAAAAGGGCTCTGTATATTATAGTGGGCATATTTCAGTCAGCCACATGGCTGGAAACTATACATGCATTTTTGAACTTGTATACTTGTTAACCAAATCTGAAAAGAAATTTAGCTTAGTTTTTGTTTGAAATTTATGTATGGGCCTTCTTTGCACCTACTTCTGCAGTTTGGGTTCCAGATCAGAAGAAACATGTGAAAATTGAATATACAGTTCCATGTACTCAGTTATATTTAAGAATAAATGTACTTGTCCAAATGACCTGTTGTTAACAAACTATCCAATCAAATGAAAGTGATTGTGACCACACAAAAATCCTGAGAAAATTTTTTTAAAATAAAAATAATTCAAAATGGCCATCTTAGAAATTGTGGACGGCAAGACAGTACATTATCCCCTAATGCGGCGATAAGTGAAACAGGGCTCTCCTGTTGGGAGTATGCTGAAGCGTTCTGACAATATCCACTGGCAATAAGGAAAGATTAATAACTGCTACGTCAGATAAGTGGATTATATTTCCATTTTTTTGTCAGTGTTTTTGTAGCACTGTTAATGAAAGCTGAGGTTATTTCAATCTGAACCATTTAGATTAAAATGGAGTTTTTTGAAAGTCCTGTGAGATATTTTAAAGGTGATTAGAAAGGTGGTTTGCCTTTGTGGCTAGTATCATGTCATGTCTCTTGAGGTTTCTTTTTCTCTCCATTTTTTTCAATTTTTTTTTTTATTTATTTCAATTTTCTCATGATTTTTGGTATGGCCATAGTCATTTTCACAGTTATATTTATCCATTCCTCCAGAAAAACTTTCAAACCCAAGGATCTAGTTATCTGTTAGATGCTTAGAAACCTTTAAAAATTGCTTTCATAATGATACATGTACACATATACCACATAGATGTAGATACTGCTGAAAAGCAACCCTTGTGGTAATGTGGCAATATGCTGTTAAAAATCCCTATTGTTTACACCCGGTGCCCTCAGCCTGTACTTATGCCACTGAAAAATTCAGAAGGCAAGTTGGCTCCCAGGGGAATGGACCCCCGAGCCCTGAAGACACATAGTAGGCTGACTCCCTAGGTCCAACCGAAGGCTTGCCCTGGAGAGTTGCAGTCTGGCTTAGCAGGACCCCTAAGTAAGGAGTGTTAGGGCACCAAAGCCACCAAAAAAGTGAACTTTTGACCAAAAAAAGAAAAATTAAGTAGAGCAGATCAAAGTCACCTCTGCACGGTTCACTTGCAGAAGGAAAAACTGAAGGAGGCACTATACTCCACTGGCGATATGGGAGGTGCTGAAAGCTGTGAGTATCATATTTCTGCAAGACCTGGTTCGCGGGTTTGGATTGAACACCGTAAGTATGGACTCCTGAGTAGATGTAACAGAATCCCTATTGTTTTTTTTTTTAACGGCATACTGCCACAATACAACTTCTTCATAGACTACAAGTTAAATTTATATATGTAAGACACAAAATTAAAACAAAAAATAAGGCCAAAAAGTAGGAATGGACCAACAGGCTTATTGTGAGAAAACAAAATAACCCCCCCCCAACAAAATATTGAAAACAGCCATTATTTATTGTAATAAAAAAATGGAGAGAAAGAGAAAGCCCTGCAAGGGCCTAAGTAAGCTTCTAAAATTACAAATGTTCAAAAGAAGGTCTCAACATGGAGCCATGTTTTGCCGTAATCGCCTGTCACAAACATCTAAAATGTCTGAGCACATCTAAAAACAGCAAAAGATCTGTCCAAATAACAGATGCTTTCTTGTTTATCGGCTGCTACTTGCCTTTTATTCAGCCTGCACAGATCTTTTGCAGTTTTCAGATGTTTGTGACTCCCGATACAGGTGATTACACCAAAACACAGTTCTGTGTCGACTTGCAATATTTTGTAGTGATTTTTTAAATTTTGTCTCCTCACAATAAGCCTAAGTCCATACTTACTTTTTGCTTTATTGTTTGTTTTTAGGGAATTCTTTCTCCTTCCTTTTGGCCTTTTCTTTAACACAAGATAAAATGACAGTTCATACTTTTATGCAATAATATTACAGTATATGCAATGTAACCCTTAATGATATAGATGCTGTGCAGAAAAACAATGGCTAATGTCTGTGTTGCAGAACAAGGCTGAAACAGAAATATATAAATTGTAAAGTTCTGGTAAAATGACATAGGTTACATGGTCTGATGTACCAAAAGACACAAATTCATATACCAAAATAATAATATGAAATTATACGCTCACCCTGCTTGCTGATGTCCTTTATTCTTAGGAAAGAAAAGATGAAAATCTCAATATAAAACAGATTGAGGGGAATGTTTTCAACATGGGCTAATATTAATTTGTGTTATTTGTGGATATTCACAGTTACTAGTCAATAACTAGCCCCCTGTTTTACTAAGGTGCGCTATGCGTTTTAGCACGCATTTAGCGCGTGCTAAATATATGCACACGCTAACCACTAACACGTCCATAGACTAACATGTACGTGTTGGCGTTTAGCGCATGGTTAGCGCACGTTAAAATGCTTAGTGCACCTTAGTAAAAGGAGCCCTAGGTCTCATTACATAAAATGGGACCTCTGTTAAAATAGCACACCTTAGTGGTAAAACAACATCTTAGATGATAGCCCACATTGATAAGTACACCCCTAAATGCAAGTTAAAGGAACTCTAGTAACAGAGTGTTTCGTTAGTTGTGTTAAAAAAATATTAGAGGTTCAGCTCAATGCAATTACACACCATGTGGAAGGACATGCATTTGATTCCTGAAGGAGGTCTTCTAACTCACAAGGCTGCTGGAGCTGGATGTGCTGCAGATGTACAATTCACAATCATTGTAGAACAGTAACACCTAGCAGCCAATCTAGGGACCAGGACTGCAGGGTTCTGGAAGGAACCCTGGTATATCCTCCACCTCCTTAGGATTCTCATAATAATGATTGAGTTTGGGAGGGGATATCAAACAGGTAGGAAAAAACCTCCATGCAAATGTGAATAAAGATTTAAGGAGCTAGTTTCTAGCCTTGATTTTGACTGAGCTGGAGGCCCAATGGAGCAGAGAGAAACTGCCAGGCCAAAAAAATAAATCCAAACTTATTTTTTCTTTCCGTGGCAGAATATTTTCTCTTTAAAGGTAGGCATCATCCAGGATTTATATTGGTTCTGCTATTTTTATGCAGCATTCTTCTCATCCAGAAAAAAATTATGTTCCTTGAGGGATGCTCCTTTTAAGGTTCCTATCTCTTACAATAGTTAACAGCCTGTAGGACACTAATGGGGAATAACAGAAATAAATTTACAAAATCAAGTTCAGAGGCACAGCTTCCAATTTGCAGCCACCTAGTGGGAGCTTATGCAGCAAGAAAGGAATGAGCTGTCAAATTTGGCAATATTATATTTGGAATGGATTTCAGAAGCTTTCAGTATTTTAGTAACAAACAGAAAACAACCTGTTAAACTTAGCATTAGAAATTTACGTTGTATGCTTGTAACAGAAAAGTTTATACTATAAAAATGCAATATTGATTACAGGATAGTTTGTATCTACAAGAAACCCTAAAATAAGAAAAAAGGGTCAATGTTACATAAAGTACATGGGTTCTACCTTTAGTTACACATTTCAGTATCACACAGAACTAATCACCATGCCTTTTTGGATATTCCATGCAATATCACGCTTCCTTACCTAATCCAACTGTTAAGGGAGAACCAGTTCTAGGTGGTGTTGCTGGAACATTCTTAGGTGGAAGTGGTGGAGGAGCTGCAGACATGACAGAAAGGTAAAGTAACAATTAATAAACTCACTGAACTCTATTCTCAAGGCTGCTGCCACAAATACAAATTTATTTACTTATTTAAAAAAATTTCTACACCGCCTAAACCTAGGCAGTTTCCAAAAAACAAACACAATATACAGACAATACATCCTTCAACTAAAATCAAGCTGTAATAAAATTTGCACTTCTGTCAAACTGACAGTCCTATTACAAAAATGCATTAACAAATAACTGTGTTTTCAATAAACTTTTAAAGCCGTAATTGACCTGGATAGGCATTCCATAGTTTCACCCCAGCTACTGATAACATAGAGGCTGTAGTATCTGTATAATATGCTTTTAGCTCACTATCCACTGCCAACCTCATTCCATTTTCTGATCTCATAGCTTTCCCTGGTTGATATATCTTAAACATTTCCTGAAAACATACTGGTACAACATAATACAAAACCTAGTGAACTGTGGTTAACCGTTTGTGATATAGGGAAGCAGTGCAATTTTTTTTTTAAAAAAATAGGTGTTATATGTGTCATAAGAACATAAAAAGTTGCCGCTGCTGGGTCAGACCAGTGGTCCATCGTGCCCAGCAGTCCGCTCCTATGGCAGCCCCCAGGTCAAAGACCAGTGCCCTGAGACCAGCCCTACTGGTTCAGCAGGAACTTGTCTAACTTTGTCTTGAATCCCTGGAGGGTGTTTTCCCCTATAACAGTTTTCCACCACTCTCTGGGTGAAGAACTTCCTTACATTTGTACGGAATCTATCCCCTTTCAACTTTAGAGAGTGCCCTCTCGTTCTCTCTACCTTGGAGAGGGTGAACAGTCTGTCTTTATCTACTAAGTCTATTCCCTTCAGTATCTAGAATGTTTCGATCATGTCCCCTCTCAGTCTCCTCTTTTCAAGGGAGGAGAGGCCCAGTTTCTCTAATCTCTCACTGTATGGCAACTCCTCCAGTCCCTTAACCATTTTAATCGCTCTTCTCTGGACCCTTTCGAGTAGTACCGTGTCTTTCTTCATGTCATTTGAGGAACACCATTAATTAACCTAGCAGCAAAATCCATTAAGAGCTGCAAGGCCCTATATCTTGCTTTCATTATCCCAAGATAAAGCATGTTGCAGTAATCCCATCGTGACAATACCAGGCTTTGAACCACATTTCTAAAATCATAAGGTGTCAATATCAGTTTTAATTTGTACAAAGTTAGAGATTTTTTTTACCCCAAGTCCTTTTGAACCATAATTTTTTTTTTTTACTGTGCTAAAATTCATTTTGTGGAATACTAGTGAGTCTTTCAACTGGTGATAAACAGAGCAACAAGACTGAGGAAACTAAAACATTTTTACATTCATGATACTGAGTTAATGATGGAAGCACATATATTTTGATACTTATGAATACATCTTTTGGGAAGCTAAGATTAATACATCAACTTTGCTGCAAGGTCTTGTGTTAAAAAGGTGTATCTATCATAACTGTTTACTCAGGATAACTGCAGAACATAAGAGATTACACCTAGAAACAAAACACCGCAGCATATACCGAGGAAGACTCTACAAAGCAGTACCTAATGTTGGCACCAAGAACACTCCTATTCCATAAAAAAGTAAACACCTACTCTTCTTTATAGAATATTAGAATAGCAAGTCAAAAATGGATCCATAATTTAGGTGATCACTTGTGCCAGTCACAGAGCTGGTGTAAATGCTTGTGTCTATATTGTTAAGGAATACATACATAGCATTTTATAGACTATGCATGTAAATGTACACTCTGCCCAATCTCTACCCAGGTGAATGCTCACCTGGAATGTACGTACCATCGAATATGGGTATTTGCTGTCAGAGCAGTGCTTAGCCCGAAAATGGTTATTTATACAGGGATGTGTTTATATATGGTATATGACTAAAATACTGGCATTTACATGTGCTTTTGCTGCCTATACTTAGGCAGCTCCTCATAGAATTACCCCAGACCAGTGGCGTACCTAGGGTATGTGGCACCCGGGGCCCATCATTTTTTGACACCCCCCCCCCCCATGTAAAATTTTTTTTTTTTTTTTTTTTGCAATAACCATGAAATGGAATAAATGGTCAGAATAGAAACAGGCAGTGAAAATTTTCTTTTATTGAACCTCATTTATGTAACCATTATTCCAAACATAACATAACATAAATTATGTCTGAATTGTCATGACATCAGAAGTACATATGGAGTAGTTGCAGGTGATGCTTGGGACAGTTCTGATTATGTTAGTTTGGTTTTATGTGTTTTTTGAATAGAAGGGTTTTTATTTCTTTTTTTAAGGTTTTGTAGTTTGTGGTCGAGGTCAATAGGTTGTAGAGTTGGGGGTCAAGTGTTGCAGCTCGAATGGCTAGGAGGTTGTCGAACAGTTTTTTTCTTTTGACGTTTTTGGTTGGAGGGTGTGTGAATGGTGCGTGAGTTCTCCTATGTCTGTTTGAAGTGGATTGAATTATTTAGCTGAAGAAATTAGTTACCCCCCCATTCCACACACATTAATTCTCTTCCATTTTTGTTCCCATTATAAAAAAACACTGATAAGTTCCCAGGAAAAAAATACATTAAAATAAGAAGTGAAAACAAAGGCCCCTACAGATGAGAACATAACATAAGAATAGCCTAACTGGGTCACACCAATGGTCCATCATGCCCAGTAGCCCATTCTCATGGTAGCCAATAGTGCTGCCCGATTCAGAGAAAAATATTTCATTCGATTCGATTCACCCTGTTGAATCGATTTTTCGATTAGATTCACTGTTAATGACACCGCTTTTTAAGTTTAAACAAAGTATAACAATAAATTTCACAACAACAATAAATTTCACAAAGTACTTAAAAAAAAAAATCACATTTTTCCATTAAAGCAGTTCTGGAGACATTTGCTTGAACAGTCTTTTTTCCCAGTCCATAAGCAAGCAATATGAAAAAGATTTCCTTAATTATCTACTCAAACATTTTTGCTATTTACTTTCATTGTACCTAGACTATTATTCAGTAGAAAAAATTTAGTTTGTTCAATCAAGCAGAACATTCACTCATAGAAGTCCAATGTCCACACAGGATTTGATTGAACAAACCAAATTTTTTCTACTGAATAATAGTTTAGGTATACTGAATAGCAAAAATGTTAAAGCCACACAGAAAAGCAGTAAAAGTCAATAGGTTCTCCAAGTGGGAACAACCTGATGTCTCAGCACTTGAGGAAAAGACCACGTAATAATGTTTATAAGATAAATCATATAAATGATTATACTGAAGCAGGGTGTCCTCAGCGTGAGAGGTAAGCGAGAGGAGAGAATTCTCCAGTGCTTTACACAATAAGGCTCCTCTGCCTGCAGTGCACACCATCATAGGACACCTCAGGTGTGCTCAAATTAATCAATGTGATAAATTAAACAGTGATAAACAATTGGTCAATCACAAGAGTGCAAGATCAAACAGGTTGTTCCCACTCAGAGAACCTATTGACTTTACTGCTTTTCTGTGTGAGTAGATAATTAAGCAAATTTCTGATAGCCTACAGAACTGATTCTCACCTTCCATCCCCAGCCCCCAAGACTTACCAGACCCCCCCTGCCGATGCATTTACTTACTGCCTGAACTGGATATTAAATCGTGGGGAAGAGAGGAGAAATGCGGGGAAAGAGCCAGCCAAAACTAGTATTTGTTGCTGCTGAGTGCACCAATCCAGGGCAAGCAGACGCTTCCCCCATGTCTTAATAACAGACAATGGACTTTTCCTCCAGGAATTTGTCCAAACCTTTCTTAAAACCAGCTACGCTATCTACTTTTAACATAACTTCTGGCCACTTCATTTTTAAGCTTAGATCTTTCCTTCCAAACAGAGACCTTGCTAGATGTCAAATACAGCACAAGGTAACTTCACATGGACTTAACTGTGCAGGAAATGAATCTCCTCATACACCCACCATATAGTGCAAAAATGTGCAAAGGTCTGTTTTTTTCTTTCGATCACTACATAGCCTAATGCCACACAAGCAGCGCTGTTACAAACATATTCTGAAGGTCAATGCTAAGGTTGACAAAGTTTCCTTCCTTGGACCAGAAGGAGATACTGACAAACCACTGGAAGAGATTCTAAAACAACTACCCAGAAATAACACCCAAAGACCCACTCAGTGTGTGAACCAGTTGAGTGGAGTGGACTAACTGGGGGTGGAAATGGGCCCAGAGTTTGCTCAGCAGAATTTCCCAGACTACCTCTTCCTCTCAACACACTGACATGCTACCACCACCACCAACACTAGGAACACCTCACCGAGTATGCCAGCAATGCTTATAAACTTTATAAAACACATTATTATATTTTCTTATAAAGCATATATTTTAACTGAACTCAGCCTTGCCATTCACAAAAATAGAAAAGTTCCCATTTCAAGCTGTCTCATGTACACTTTTCAAATCTAACATATTGTAATCACAAAACAGAAAATAAAATTATTTTTTCTACCTTTTGTTCTCTGATCAATATTCAAATCTTGTTGGTCCCAGGCTCTTGTTGTCTTGCTTGCCAGGGTCTCCTTTCTCCGTGCTAACCATCCGTCTGCCATCTCTGTTCTCCCCTTCCGTTTCCCTTCCCTCTCCCGGAGATCTGGCATCTTTCCTTTTTTTTGTCTTCATCCACAGATTCACCTTTTCTCAACTCCCCACCACCCCAGGATCCACCATCTCTCCCTTTCTGTTCCCAACTATCCTCCTATCCAGTATCTCTATCCCCCCTCCACACCATCCCCTGTTTCCAAGTTCTCTCCCTTTCTGTTCCTTCCCTCCCTAAATCCCATTATGCACCATCTCTCTCCCACTCCTCTGTTTTTAGACCCATTATTTCTAACCCCCAAAGTCTGGCATATGCACGTATCTTTGAACCCCCCCTTCCCTCTCTCCCTCTGTGTACTTTTACACCAGGACCCCCCTCCCCCGAAGGTCTGTCCCCCCTCCGAAGGGCTACACCCCACCCCTGAAGACCTGCACCCCCCCGAAGGACTTTACCTCCCACCCGAAGGTCTGTCCCCCTCTGAAGGCCTAAACCCCACCCCTGAAGGCCTGCACCCTCCCCGAAGGATTGTACCCCCCACCCGAAGGTCTGTCCCCCCCTGAAGGCCTGCACCCATCCCGAAGGCCTGCACCCACCCCGAATGCCTGCACCCACCCCGAAGGCCTGCACCCACCCCGAAGGCCTGCACCCCCGAAGGCCTGTCCCCCCCCTTGAAGGCCTGACCCCCCCTTGAAGGCCTGCCTGCTTGTCCCCCCTTGAAGGCCTATTCCCCCTTAAAGGTCTGCCTGTCCCACCCCCTTGTAGGCCTGTCCCCCCTTAAAGGTCTGCCTGTCCCACCCCCTTGTAGGCCTGTCCCCCCCTTGAAGGCCTGTCCCCCCCTTGAAGGCCTGCCTGCTTGTCCCCCCTTGAAGGCCTGTCCCCCCCCCCTTGAAGGCCTGCACCCCCCCTTGAAGGTTGGCACCCCCCCAAAGGCCTGCACCCCCTTGAAGGCCTGTCCCACCCCCTTGTAGGCCTGTCCCCCCCTTGAAGGCCTGCCTGCCTGTCCCCCCCCTTGAAGGCCTGTCCCCTCCCTTGAAGGCCTGCACCCCCTTGAAGGTCTGCCCCCCCCCCCGAAGGCCCTGCACCCCCCCGAAGGCCTGTCCCCCCACTTGAAGGCCTGCCTGCCTGTCCCCCCCCTTGAAGGCCTGCACCCCCTTGAAGGTCGGCACCCCCCCTGAAGGCATACCCCCCCCCTGAAGGCCTGTCCCCCCTTGAAGGCCTGTCCCCCCCCCTTGTAGGCCTGCACCCCCTTGTAGGCCTGTCCCCCCCCCCTTGTAGGCCTGTCACCCCCTTGAAGGCCTGCCTGCCTGTCCCCCCCTTGAAGGCCTGCACCCCCTTGAAGGTCTGCACCCCCCCCCCCCCGCAGACCTGCACCCCCCCTTGAAGGCCTGCCTGCTTGCCTGTCACCCCCCTCCCCCTTGAAAGTCTGCCTGCCCGCCCGCCCGCCCCACCCTGAAGGCCTGATGCCCCGACCCACCCCGAAGGACCATTCGCCCCCCTGGCCTCCCCGCACTACCTATGAAGCAGCCGCAGCAGGATCGCGACGTCAGCTATCTTTGCGCTGCTTAGGAGCTGCTTCCTGTGCCGCGGTCCCGCCCCCTCCTCTGATGTCAGAGGAGGGACGGGACCGCGGCGCAGGAAGCAGCGCCCAAGCAGCTGAGGGATTGCTGACGTCGCGATCCTGCTGCGGGCTGCTTCATAGGTGTGCTGGAAGGTCAGTGGGGCGAGCGGTCCTTCGGGCGTGGGGGGGGACTGAGCGGCAAGGCCGGGAACACCCCCTCAGGGCTGGTACCCGGGGCGGCCCGCCCCCCCCTAGGTACGCCACTGCCCCAGACCATATTGACTCAATAATAAAATCACTTCACTGGCTAGAGAGCTACAATATAAGGAAATTATGCCTAGCTATAACGTGCTGAATAGACAATACTCAAGACATGGGTTCAAAGCAGATAGGAAAATAAGAACATAGACCTGCGTGCCACTTTCCAACATCCGACATGCCTTCCAACGCTTCTCCAGCCTGAGTGCATCCTGACTGAGAGGGAATCTTGAGAACCACGGGGCTTAGCATGCTATCTAAAGCACTTAGCATCACAGCCCCTCCAGCATGCTCATCCAATGTCTGCTAGGCTAAACCCAGGGAAAAGACCCAGACGATCAAGTATATTCGGGTCTTCCCCTTGCACTAAACTCAAGACCTTTCCACAATACTGCAACAAGATGCCTGCCTTATTTCCATTTAAGTAGCCATCTAAGCCCTCCTCCCCACCCCCTAATCATATTGATTGATTAAATGGTAAGCTCTAACACCACAAATATACTTTCACCAACCAACCAATTTCATCCTATATCAACCCCAAATTCCATTAGCTCACTCTTCTTTGCAGAACTTCTTTCAGGTCCTGCCACAACATCTATATTTGGTTCACGTTAGAACTTTGACAGAGGCCAATTCAAAACTTTAATTTTGTTTCTCCTGAGCCATTCACACAAAGACTTACTTTTGTGTTTGGGATCATCAACCCAATTATGCTTCGGCTTCAGTTCACAGACAGACAGATGACCAGACATTCTCCTTGAGAATTTATGGTACAGCGCGGAATTCATAGTTTCTTCAATAAGGAGAAATGTTTCCAAGTCCCGAGGCAGGAAAACATTCCCATTTCAACCAGTGGCGTACCTAGCATATGTAACACCCGGGGCCCATCATTTTTTGGCACACCCCACCCCCCCATCTGTACGAAAAACATGATTTTTAGTAACAAGCCACACGTCACACATGAGTATCTAGGAAAAGGCAGCATCTTACATATGCAGTGAGAAGTACAACATCAATATACCCATTGTAAAACTAAACAAGCCAGACTAGTACAAATCAATCCTACACCGTCAATCCTAACAGAAAACCACGTCTTTCGAACACACAGAACACAGAAAATACCTTTTCCAAGTATGGAATATGTCATCACAAACGAACCCCTCCCTCTTTTACAAAACTGTAGTGTGGATTTTAGCCATGGTGGTAACAGCTCTGATGCTCATAGAATTCTGAGCATCAGAGCTGCTACCACCACGGCTGGCGCTAAAAAACGCTCCACAGTTTGTAAAAGGGGGATAAAATAGAAATACATTGACAAAGGTTAAATTGAATCAGCAAGAAGCTGACTCTGCATACAATGCAATACCACAGAAACAGTGACACATGTCTTCTAAAGCAACAAATAAATAGAAAATTTTTGTTCTACCTTTGTCTTCTCTGGTTTCTGCTTTCCTCATCTTCTTGTTACTCTCTTCCTTCCATCCACTGTCTGCCATCTCTCTGTTCCTATATGGCATCTTCTCTCCTTCTATGCCCCTTCCAGAAACTGTATGCTCCCCCTTCCATCTCTCCTTTCACCCCCCCATTGGTCTGGCATCTGTCTCCTCTCCTTCCCTCTCCCACACCTCTCTTCTGCAGTCCCTTTCTTCCCTCATTTTCCTTTTCAATTTATTTTCTGCATCCATCTAGATTACGTTCTTACTACCCTCTCATCAATTTCCTTTTTTACTGTCTACCTACAGCTCACCACCTCTTTCCCTCATCCCCCTCCAGTATTTCCCTAACTCAATCCTTTTCCCCCATCATGTGCCCTCCTTTTATTTATCCCCTCCTTCCATTCTCTGCCCTCTTCTCTCTCTCCTTTCTCTCCACTTCCAACATCTGCCGCTTCTCTTTCCCCCACTTCCATCATCTGCCCTCTTCTCTCTCCCCACTTCCATCATCTGCCCCTTCTCTCTCTTTCCCCCTTCCTTCATCTGCCCTCTTCTCCCCACTTCCATCATCTGCCCCTTCTCTCTCTTTCCCCCACTTCCATCACCTGCCCCTTCTCTCTCTTTCCCCCCTACTTCCATCATCTGTCCCTTCTCTCTCTTTCCCCCCACTTCCATCATCTTCCCTCTTCTCTCTTCCCCTTCTCCCCACTTCTATCCCCTTCTCTCAATCTCTCCATCCACCACAGGCCCATCTTTCTCCCTCACCTTTCCGATTTTGGCAACAAGATCGGCAAGGCGCCCCCCGCGACGGCACTGAGTGGCATCGGCACCCCCCCTCCGTGACTGCACTTAGCGGCATCGGCGCCCCCCCTGCCCCGCAACAGCACTCAAGTTCGGCCTCCTTCTCCCGACATTAGCAGAACTTCAGATCGGCAACAGGTGCTCAGTCAAAAGCTTCCCCTGACTGAACTGCCTGGGTGGAAACAGGAAGCTGTCAGGGGATGCTTTTGACTGAGCACCTGTTGACGATCTGAAGTTCTGCTGATGCCAGGAGAAGGAGACCGAACTTGAGTGCTGTCGCGGGGCAGGGGGGGCGCCGATGCCGCTGAGTGCCGTCGTGGAGGGGGGGAGCACCGCTGCCGCTGAGTGCCGTCGCAGCACAGGAATTTTCCAGACCTGTCCGACTGTGCATTCCCCCTAAGGCTGCACCCGGGGCGGACCACCCCCCCTGCCTCCCCCTTGGTACGCCACTGATTTCAATACATTCCCACCACCATGTTTGAGTTTGTTATGATGTTATTACTGTGGAATGTTGTATTTGCTTTATGCCAGACATAATGGGATTTGTGTTGTCTGAAGAATTCCACGTTGACTCATCTGTCCATAGAGCATTTACCCAAAAAGCTTGGGGGAGACAACCACTGATATTACACTGGGATAGCTGCAGTTTCCACCTTTCTACTCTCTCCATGAATCCTATTTTTGCCCAGGCTTTCTTATTGTTGAGTTATGAATATTGATCATAACTGAGGCTAGAAAGGCCTGCAGTTCTTTGGATATTCTTCTGGGATGTTTTATGGCTTTTCCGGATAAGTTCTTCCTACACCCCACCCTTGGAGTAATTTTGGCAGGTTGGACACTCCTAGGAAGATTCACTATTGTTTTCTCCATCTGCTGATAATGGCTCTCACTGTGGTTTGGTGAAGTATCAGAGCTTTAGAAATGGCTTTGAAATACTTTCCAGACTGATATATTTCAACAACCTTCTCTCATCTCTTCTAGAATTTCCTTTGCTTGTCGCAGGTTCAATATATAGTGAAGTTTAGATTCAACAGGTCCAACTGTAATCAAATCAGCTGTGTTCAATCAATAGAAGCTAATTATTAATTGAATTTGGTCAACTGGTTGATTAAAGGGGCAGTTAGTTTTTGACTTGAGTGATATGGGTACTGGATAACTTTGTACCTTAAATAAAGTAATAATTTAAAAACTAACCTCCCCTTTTATGAAGCTGTCTTACCATTTTTTTATCACCAGCCACAGTGGTAAAAGTTCCAATGCTCACAGGAATTCTATGAGCGTCGGAGCTTTTACTGCTGCAGCTGGCGATAAAAAATGCTAACACGACTTCATGAAAAGAGAGGGGTATGTGGGTATGTTATGTCTCTATTCAGGTTCCTTTGGTTTAATATTATGTTTTGTTTAATTATCAGAAACCATATATGCAATAATAGGGGAAATCATTTTGTCTGTCTACTATTTTTTCCTGTACAGAGGCAATAATTGGAACCTATAGGGAGCTTGCCTTTGAAAATTTGCACCATGAATGCTCTAGTATGTATTTATTTACTTACTGTGGTTTGTTTTTTTAAAATAAATTTTCAAATTATTTTAACAAACATATCATCTTGTACAGAAAGTGCAATCAAGAAAACATAATATTAGTTACTTTCACTCCTGAAAATAAACCAAAACTATAAAAGAAATATATTCCTCATGTTAATCACACACTAGTCCTCAAAAATTGGATCCAAGACAGTGAATAAAGTACAACATAACAATCAAACCAAACCAAATCACATTATCTGTTGCTAAAAGAGAGCTTAAATTATTATTTGGACCAGATATTTCTCCTTTTTCAAGGTGCTTCATAGAAAGGAAAGCCGTCAGATGAGCCAGGTCAAAAAAGATATATTTAAAAGTACGATATCTGATTACACATTTACAAGGATATCTAAGGAAAAAGAAACTCCCTCTCTGAGTCACACCTGGTTTCAATAATAAAAATTCCCTTCTTCTCTTTTGAGTTTCTCTCGAAACATCAGGAAAAATTTGAATATGGAAACCAAGGAAGTCTCTAGATCTATTTTTAAAGACAAGTTTAAGGATCCAATCTTTGTCTGGAGCCAAAGCTACAGTCAATAAGAGAGTGGCTGAACTAGCCACTTCTCTATCAGATTGTTCCAATAAAGCTGTAACATCCAGAGGACTTTCCTTTGGTTTTCCATCATCATCTTTCTTTTGAGAATCCTGATTCTTTATACTGTGTTTTATGGATCACTTCTAATCAAAGATCTAGAGGTGATCCATAGCAAATACAAATAAAATTCCATGATATGACAACATTAATAACCTCTACAATATCAATAAAACACAATTCCCAAAAATGAAAAGGTATATGTAAACTACAAGATAGGAGAAGCAATAAAACACAAATTAAAATGCCAAAATGTACAGCAAAAACCACAACCGTTACCCACTCTACAACACAAACATACCCTCTCCAACTAAGGTGTCCTTTTACTAAGGCGTGCTAACTTGTCCTTAGACTATAATAGATGCATTAGCATTTAGCACGCGCTAAAACGGCTAGCGCGACTTAGTAAAAGGAGCCCTATATCAATCTCTGCTTAATAACAGGTGCAAATTTGACACTTTAAATCACCTGAAGGGATTTCAAAATAAAATTCCCATGCTCTCACCCTGCTTCCATCCTTTTGTGATATGGGTACTTTTACCTATAGAGGGGAACCGTAATTTCAATCAATGATTTTATCCAAATGATTATTTATTTACCTGAGTAAAATCATTTGAAAAATTGCTCTCACAGATTTTTTTTTGAGAAATGGAGAAAGTCCCAGACTACATGCCTTGGGAGGTCTCTGAATGATAGATACTGCAACCATGTTTTGCTGTCACTATTTGTTGATTACAACAGCAACCAGATTAATCTGACATCTCACTGAATATAACAAAAGATTAGGTTCTTACCTTAGCTAATCTTCTTTCTTGTAAATCCACACTCTATTCTGGGATCATTGGATTATTTTCCTATATTCTCCAGGACTTATAGGAAGCCTCATATTTCAGAGACTTAAGCTCCACCCTTTCTTACCTCTGCAATGTCCCCTCAAGAACCAGTTTGTTGCAAAGCAGCCAGGAACATCTGTAGAGGATAGACAAAAGGGAGGGGAACAGGTATACTCCCCGACAAATAAGGCAAATCTGCTCATAATAAGAAATGTATAACAAACAACAATTGAAACAGGTCATTAAACATTAGGAACCTGAACGACAGAAACATTGCTGTAAGGAAACTGGCCTGCACTGTCAGAGGGGGTGCCTGAACTAGGGACACCCCCATAACTAAGTGCCAAATACATAACTGATGGCACTCCTATAAGGACTGGTCTGAAATTCAGCTTACCAATACCAGTAAAGGCAGACAATTGGCGAATCAGCAAAGCACAGGGCGGATTCCCGGAATAGAATGTGGATTTACAAGAAAGAAGATTAGCAGAGATAAGATCCTAATCTTTCGTTCTTGTACAATCCCACTCTATTCTGGGACCATTGAGATGTAATAGAACAGTCCTGGAGATACAGGGTGGGATTGATGAGCCAGCTCCCAAAACAGAAGAACAAAAAGCAGCATCCTGCTTGGCTGCCACTGCGATCTCATAAATTTGGTGAACATAGGCAAAGAGGATTAGGTAGAGGCCCTTAAAAGCTTTTCCAAAGAGATCGCCAATGTTCCTGCCCAAGAGGACAAGACGTCTCTGGTAGTAGAGTCCTCATCGCAAGAAGGGGCTTCTTACCAGCTGCTACGTAAGTAGAGGAAATGGCCATATGGATCCATCTGGAAATGGTAGCAATGGAAGCCGGCCTACCCTTCTGAGCAGGACCCGCCAGCACAAAAAGATGGCCAGAGAGACGAAAATCATTCATAATCTCCAGGCACCGTAAAAGGATCATGTGCACATCCAAGGACCACAACACCCAGTCCTGCTCTCTTGAAAATCAGGAAGCAAAAGCAGGAATCCGGACTTCCAGATTAATGTGGAAAACAGATACCACTGTCAGAAGAAAGGAACAATGCCAGAATCCGTAATACACAGAAAGGGATCCTGGTTGGACAGAGCCTGAAGTTCCTCAACCCTTCGGTGGAGGTAATGGCCTTTAGAAAAACAGTTTGGATCATAAGATCCAGTAAAGATGCACGCTCCAGAGGCTCATAAGCCAGATGAGCCAGAGAGCAGAGAACCAGGTTGAGAATTCAAGGTGAACAGGAGAGCAACAGCGGCGGTCGAAGCTACAGGGCACCCTGCAGAAAATGTATGACATCCGGATGAGTGCTAGGGAGCCCCTCATAGGAGTAGGGTCCATAAAAGAAAAACTGGCAATCTGGATTTGAAGAGAAGCCACTGCTTGACCTTTCAAGAGGCCGGCCTATAGGAACTCCAGAATACGAGGATCCGATGGAAGGGATGCGTCCTCCTGTTGTCGAACACACCATACCCAATAACATCTCCATGTCTTTGCGTAGGCAGCCCCATAGACATCTTCTTGCTGTGGAGCAGAGGAGCAACCACTGCCAAAGAATAGCCCCTGCCTGCTAAAGCTTCATTCTCATGGGCTAGACCATAAGAACAAAGTGGTCTGAATTCTGCCGTACAATTGAGCCCTGCCATATTCGGCGAGGATGACAAGGAGGCCGAAGCCCCTTACTCCCACTGGAGCCAAACCGGGCCGCACACCATGGGCATCCCGGCCAATCGGGCCCAACAAGAATTACTGGACCCCCATGGGACACTATCCATCTCAACAGATACCTGATCATGGACCATGGTAGGAAGACATGCAGAAAGCCTCCCCGTAGCTAAGGCTGGACCAGAGCATCTAGGCCCTCACTGCCGGCTCTGCGAGGTCGACTGAAAGACCGAGTTGCTTATTGCTGAGCCACCAAGGACAAGAGGATGAACAGGGAGCACTCCCACTGTTCCACTATGTAATCACATGCCCCTTGGGACAGGGATCACTTCCCCAGAGTCCAGTCTGATGACTGCCTGAATATAACACCACTCCGGCCACATGTGCTGCTGATGGTGCCACGAGGTGTCTCTCTGCCCACAGGAAGTGATGCTGGGCCAGCACAATCAGGGAGGCCTGTGGAAGGGTAACTGGTATGGATTCCGTAGCCAAATATGCCTGATTCAGAATATCAACAAAATTGGTGGAAAACCCATCCTCTGGGGCAGAAGTCACCTTCTGCGGTCCCTTTCTGGAACACTTGGAGGATGTGTGACATTTATCTTCCGAGGCGTGCAGGCCTTCTGACGTGATTTTATTGGACAGAAATGGCGGAAAGATCCCCTTCAGAGGTCAAAGGACAAATTTTGACCCCCCTCATGGGCCGCAGTGCATGTGGAACAAAGCCATGCCCCAACAGTCATCCACCACAAATAAAGCATGAATCCACCAAAACCTGCCCTGGAGAGTCCATCATAGTGGTTTTCTTGCAAAAACAAAGCTTGCAGGAACTAAAAATAACTTTTATTTCATATCGGAAAAATCCAAGATGATCATCGCGGGTGCCAATTTTACTTTAAAATAGCCCTGGAAAAGCGCAGGAACCCCTGAAAAACAGCAATTTTAGGATTTTAGGGGAGGGAGGCTAGGGCACACTAGGAAACTAAGAAAAATCCCCTTTTTCAGCCCCCCCTTAAAATCGCAGAATCAGGCTGACAGCCTGTACTCACTATGCAATGTGCTGACTGGAAAACACTACAATGGGAGCTGAATCTGCTTACAGAAAGATCTTCTGCCTTATGGAACAGGCAAGCTGGACTACAAATCTTTGGACTGTCCCAATGGCCTGACTTGCACAGCTGGGTTCCTCTGCCACCCTCAGACACACCGTGCAAACACCTTGCGGAGGAATGCAGTCCGCTAGCAGATGAACCCGGGGTAGGCCAGCTCCCAACAGAATAATCCCAGAGCCCTGATCTGAAGTGCAGGATGTCCAGAGGGTACACTGGCAAGCAGTCAACCCCCTGAAAGCAGACTTGTTCCAAAAGTCTGCGATCTCCCGCAGTCAGTGCTATCCCCTCAGGGAACCTCTGTAGCACGAAGGTGAAAACTGCAAACGAAAACACTAAAATTAATAAAAATAAACACGAGCAGAAAACCCCCCAAGATTCTACAGCCTGGCTTGTAGGAAAGAAGCTGGTTCTTAATGGGATAGTGCTGAGGTAAGAGGGGTGGAGCTTAAGTCTTTGAAATATGAGTATAGGAGAATAACTCAATGGTCTCGAAATAGAGTGGGATTGTACAAGAATTTTAAAATATTGTGATGGATCTTAATATACTGCCTTTCTGTGTAATTACCATCAAAGCAGTTTACATATTTTAGACACTTATTTTGTACCTGGGGCAATGAAGTGTTAAGTGACTTGCCCAGAGTCACAAGGACCTATAGTGAGAATTGAACTCACAACCTCAGGGTGCTCAGGCAGCTGCTCTAATCACTAGGTCACTCCTCCACTCCACTCCTTTGAAAATAGAATTCTTATTTCATTGTTTTGATAGCCAACTTACTTCCAGCTGGTAAAGGTCTGGGTAGCTTTGGAGAGCTGAGTCTTGAACCAGCTTGTTCGGCAAGTCCCCATATCTCTGGCTGATCTAAAGGAACTTAAAATATTGAGAAATCCATAACACAGGGCACATACAAAGGAAAGCTGATAGAAAAATATAGACTTAATTCACACTTGATACTTCTGTCTTTCCCCAATGTTGATTACTAAGGGAGTCTACTTATTATTTGTGTTTGGGGTAATCTTAACATTTTGAATATATGAGTATATTTATTTTCATAAAAAATAATTTTAAAAGAGAAATTAATAGAATAGACCAATGGCCCAGAGACAACTATCTCTCAGGCAGAGCTATCACTAAAAAGGCATTAAACCTAACTAAACATGATTCCAAAAAAGACTGACACTGCAATGGCTTGGGCAATGGGGGAGGGGAACGTTCCTCTGCATCAAAAGACTGGTATAACAAAAAAAGAAACAACATACAATTAACATAAGGCCTCTTTTATCAAACCACTGTAGAGATTTTTATCGAGGGCCAACGAGGTAAATGCTTCAACGATCATTCAATTCCTGTGAGTGTCGGAGCATTTACCTTGCCAGCCTGCAGTAAAAGTTCTACCATGGTTTGATAAAAGGGGGCCTTAAATATTCAGGAATGTAAAGTTTTTCTGGATTTTGTTTTGTTTTAATCTCTTAAAAAGTTCAATACTGTCCACTCTAGGGTAACATAGTAACATAGTAGATGACGGCAGATAAAGACCCAAATGGTCCATCCAGTCTGCCCAACCTGATTCAATTTAAATTTTTTTATTTTTTCTTCTTAGCTATTTCTGGGCAAGAATCCAAAGCTTTACCCGGTACTGTGCTTGGGTTCCAACTGCCGAAATCTCTGTTAAGACTTACTCCAGCCCATCTACACCCTCCCAGCCATTGAAGCCCTCCCCTGCCCATCCTCCACCAAACGGCCATATACAGACACAGACCGTGCAAGTCTACCCAGTACTGGCCTTAGTTCAATATTTAATATTATTTTCTGATTCTAAATCCTCTGTGTTCATCCCATGCTTCTTTGAACTCAGTCAAAGTTTTACTCTCCACCACCTCTCTCGGGAGCGCATTCCAGGCATCCATTACCCTCTCTGTAAAGTAGAATTTCCTAACATTGCCCCTGAATCTACCACCCCTCAACCTCAAATTATGTCCTCTGGTTTTACCATTTTCCTTTCTTTGAAAGAACTAAAGGAGGAAATAGCGGAACTACTATAGCAGGTTTGTAATCTATCCCTGAAAACAGGTGTGATCCCAGAGGATTGGAAGATAGCTAATGTTACGTCCATCTTTAAAAAAGGATCGAGAGGTGACCCGGGGAACTACAGACCAGTAAGTTTGACTTTGGTTCCGGGGAAGATGGCGGAAGCGCTGATAAAAGACAGCATCGACGAGCATCTATAAAGGAATAAACTGATGAAAACAAGCCAACATGGCTTCTGCAAGGGAAGATTGTGCCTAACGAACTTATTGCACTTCTTCGAAGGAATTAACAAACGGATGGACAAAGGGGACCCCATAGACATCGTATACTTAGATTTCCAAAAAGCCTTTGACAAGGTACCCCATGAACGCCTACTACACAAACTGAAGAACCATGGGGTGGAAGGAGACGTACATAGATGGATCAAAAATTGGTTGGCGGGTAGAAAGTAAAGGGTGGGAGTGAAGGGCCACTACCTGGACTGGAGGAGGGTCACGAGTGGTGTTCCGCAGGGGTCGGTACTCGGACTACTGCTGTTCAATGTATTTAGAAATGATCTAGAAACAGGGACAAAGTGCGAAGTAATAAAATTCACAGACGACACCAAACTATTTAGTGGAGTTAGGACTAAAGAGGACTGTGAAGATTTACAAAGGGATCTGAACAAATTAGGAGAGTGGGCGACGAGATGGCAGATGAAGTTTAATGTAGAGAAATGTAAAGTCTTGCATGTAGGAAACAGAAACCTGAAGTACAGCTATACGATGGGAGGGCTGGTAATGGGTGAAAGTACCCAAGAAAAGGATTTTGGGGTAATAGTGGACAACACAATGAAGCCGTCGGCACAGTGCGCAACGGCCTCTTAGAAGGCGAATAGAATGCTAGGTATTATCAAGAAAGGTGTTACAACCAGAACAAAAGAAGTTATCCTGCCGTTGTATTGGGCGATGGTGCGCCCGCATCTGGAGTACTGCGTCCAATATTGGTTGCCGAACCTTAAGAAAGATATGGCGAAACTTGAGAGGGTCCAGAAAAGAATGACACGATTGATAAAAGGTATGGAAAACCTTTCATATGCTGAAAGATTAGAGAAACTGGGGCTCTTTTCCCTGCAGAAGCGGAGACTTAGAGGGGACATGATAGAGACTTACAAGATCATGAAAGGCATGGAGAAAGTGGAGAGGGACAGATTCTTCAAATGTTCGAAAACTACAAGAACAAGAGGGCATTCAGAAAAATTAAGAGGGGACAGATTCAGAACCAATGCTAGGAAGTTCTTCTTCACCCAAAGGGTGGTGGACACCTGGAATGCGCTTCCAGAGGGTGTGATAGGACAGAGTATGGTTTGGGTGTTCAAGAAGGGATTAGATAATTTCCTGAAGGAAAAGGGGATAGAAGGGCATAGATAGAGGATCACTATACAGGTCCTGGACCTGATGGGCTGCCGCGTGAGTGGACTGCTGGGCATGATGGACCTCTGGTCTGACCCAGCAGAGGCACTGCTTATGTTCTTATGCTTACTAGGTGATCTGAGTTAATTGGGTATATCACAGTGGCAGCTAAAAGATATCTGCACTGCCTTAGAACATTTGTGCAAGCAAAACTGATAGGAAATCCAAAAAGAACAGGACTCATTGCATATAGTACTTTTCAGATCAATGGACATCTTCTCTTACCTTCATCTTTGTGTTCCTCAAAGGTTGCTTCCAAGGGAGGACCAAATAGCACCGTCGTGTCATTAAGTGCCTTTTTACTGTGGCGGAAACATAAATATGAAAGGAGAAAAAATGAAGATTCTGAATCGTGGAAAAATTAAGCTATAGTTGAATCTTACATAGACCCAAATTCTCTAAACGGCATCATTAATGGCAGCCACCAATTGCATGTCAATCACGTGACAGCACCGTTTAGAGAATCACGCCTCTGGCAAAGGTAGGCACTGGAAATGTAGGCCAGGGATTTCAAAGCCTACATTTCTGGCGTCTTTGGAGGTACCTACTAATGCCACTTCCAGCGTTAGCCACACATACAGTGGTGTTAGGTGCGATTCTGGTGCCAGATTTTTAGGCACCAGTGGATGCCTTAAAATGTCTTTTTTTTTGTAAATATTTTTTATTTAGAAATTTGTATACAAGAGAAAAGATACAACACTCTGAAAACAAGTACAACCATAAACCATAACTCAAGATGAAAGAGTCTACCGTGTGGTTTCTTCGTGGAGACTAAATGAACCCAACAAGAAAACAGAGCAATATACACCCCCTCCCCCTATTCCCCCCTCCCCCCAAGCACTCCAATGTCAAAAATTCAAAAGAGCACTTTGGGTTCCTTGGGACAAACTATCCAAAACTGGAGCCCAAATGGCCCGGAATTTTCTCCAACGGCCAGGGCCACAATTCTTAACATCCAAATATGCATGTTTTAACAATGTAAACATATCATTTTTCCACATAGTAATGGTAGGCACCTCTGCTTGTCGCCATAGTAAAAGTATGCATTTCCTGGCCAGCAAAGAAGCTTTTTGCAGCAACAATCAATTACCCTAAGAGAATCCCAAAGAAGCCTTAAAATTTCTTTTAAATACTATTTTAAATGGCATTTTGGGCTTAAACTAGGCACCGTTTAGACTACAGAATATTGGCCATATAGGCTACACATATAGCTTTATTTAAATATTGGACATGAAGTTTTATAAACCTCTCTTTCTACACATAAAGCATTGCTTTATACACTGAAAAACATGTTACTTACCTCTAGCAGGATATAAGTCTTCACAGAAGAGAGCAGTAATCAATCGAGCCAACATGGAAAAGCTTCTCCAGCAATAGCAATTATTAGAAGCTTTTGAGTCATTCCACTACTATAAGTGCCACTTTTCACCTGCCACTGTTGTATGGCATCACCTTAGTTTTTGAATTCAGCTACAGTAGAATACAACTCTGAGGTGAGATGAGTTACATGAGGTGAGGTAAGGTCGGCGGGTGGGTATGTGAGGACTTGTATCCTCCTGTACACACAGAGCACCTGCTACAGTTAGTAACTTGGTTTTCTCTGAGACATGCAGAATAACAAGTCCTCCCAGTTTTGGAGTTCCTGGCTACAGGCTGCCTTCAACAGAAAATATACAGTACTGCTCAAATAATTGTGAATAACACTTTTCTTACCAAGAAGGTCAAAATTAACATTAGGAGTAAAAATATTCTCAATTCTATTATAAATTTTGCAGAAATATCAAATACAATTTTCTTTTTCCTCCATTAGTTTTACTATTTGTTAAAATCCTTGGTACATCTTTAGTACTTGGTTGGGCCTCCTTGAGCTTTGATGACTGCACAAAAGCTGTCTGGCATTAACAAGGCCAGTCTCTTTAACAGTTCATTGTCAATGTTATGATGCCAGATAAATATTATTTTGCCTTCAGATCAACTGAATTAGTGAATGTCTAATTGTAGTTAGCAGGTGTTGTACTGTGTTATTACAATAAGAAACATCTTGATTAGGCCCCAAGCATTACAGAAGTAGCCTAATGACAGTATCTGGGCTGAGAAGCAGGGGAGTCCGGATCACATCCTGCTCAGATTTGTGAACACTCTAAGGACAGAAAAATACATACTAAGTGCAAAAAAATAAAGGAAACTTGAAAACAGCTGACAATCTATTTAAGATGCTACCAGGAAAAGTACTGCATGACAGTGATGTGACTAGGCAAGAAAAACTTACAAAATTTTGAACAAAGAGGTGAGAAAATATCCAACTAGTTGCAGTTCTGCATGACAGTAGCAGGTGGGAAGTGGTGTACATACTTATTGGAGCGACTCAAAAACTTCAAGTAAGAACATAAGAATTGCCCCTGTCGGGTCAGACCAGAGGTCCATCGTGCCCGGCAGTCCGCTCACGCCGCAGCCCCTCAGGTCCATGACCAGATACTGCTCATACCCTAAAACTCTCATACGCTTTTCACTTAATGTCCTGTAGAGTAACCCTCTATCTGTACCCTGCAATCGCTTCCAGGAAGTCATCCAGTCCCTTTTTGAACCCCAGTATTGTACTCTGTCCTATTACCTCATTTGGAAGTGCGTTCCAGGTGTCCACCACCCTCTGAGTGAAGAAGAACTTCCTTGCATTCGTTTTGAATCTGTCCCTTCTCAGTTTTTCTAAATGACCTCTTGTTTTTGTTGTCCCCGCTAGTCTGAAGAATCTGCCCCTCTCCACCTTCTCTATGCCTTTCATGATTTTATAAGTCTATATCATGTCTCCTCTCAGTCTCCGCTTTTCCAGGGTAAAGAGCCCCAGTTTGTCTAACCTTTTGGCATATGAAAGGTTCTCCATTCCTTTTATCATCCTAGTTGCTCTCCTCTGGACCCTCTCAAGTATCGCCATGTCTTTCTTAAGGTACGGTGATCAGTATTGGACGCAGTATTCCAGATGTGGGCGCACCATTGTTCGATACAATGGCAGGATAACTTCCTTCGTTCTGGTAGTGATACCTTTTTTGATAATGCCCAAAATTCTGTTCGCTTTCTTTGAGGCTGCTGCACATTGCGCCACTGGCTTCATTGTTGTATCCACCAATACCCCCAGGTCTTTTTCTAGACTGCCTTTACCCAGCACCCTCCCTCCCATCGTATAGCTGTACATGGGGTTCCCTTTCCCTATGTGCAAGACCTTACATTTCTCCACATTGAAGCTCATCTGCCATCTTTTTGCCCACTCACACAGTTTGTTCAGGTCGCTCTGCAGTTCTTTGCATTCCTCAACAGTTCTGATCCTGCTGGAGAGTTCTGTGTCGTAGGCGAACTTGATAACTTCGCACTTCGTCCCCGTTTCCAGATCGTTAATGAATATATTGAACAGCAGCGGTCCCAGCACTGACCCCTGCGGGACACCACTCGTGACCCCTTTCCAGTCAGAGTAGTGTCCTTTTACTCCTATCCTCTGCTTCCTATCTGCCAGCCAATTTTGGATCCATCTGTGGACGTCCCCTTCCATCCCGTGGCTCCACAGTTTCTTCAGCAGGCGCTCATGGGGTACCTTGTCAAAGGCTTTTTGGAAATCCAGATATATTATGTCTATGGGGTCACCTTGGTCCAAATGTTTACTTATCCCCTCAAAGAAATGCAGTAGATTCGTTTGGTATGATCGTCCTTTACAGAAACCGTGCTGGCTTGTTCTCATCAATTTATTTTTTTTTATATGCTCATTGATATCTTCCCTGATCAGTGATTCGGCCATCTTCCCCGGAACTGAGGTCAAGCTCACAGGTCTATAATTCTCCGGGTCGCCTCTCGATCCTAACATTTGCAATCCTCCAGTCCTCCGGGATTACCCCTGTTCTCAAGGATAGGTTGCAAATATGCCACAGTAACTCCGCTGTTTCGTCTCTGAGCTCTTTCAGTATTCTCGGGTGGATCCCATCTGGGCCAGGAGATTTGTCAGTTTTTAATCTATCTGCCTGAGAACGTCTTCGAGGCTTACCTCCATGCATGATCATTTTCCCTCTTGATCCCCCTTGAAGATTTTTTCCAGTTCCGGCACGTTGGATGTGTCTTCTTTTATAATTGCTTTGTCAGTGATATTACCCCGTACTCTGGAAACTTTCTATCCTGCTGTCCTCAGAGAAACTACTGTTACAGTTGTCTTCACTGTACATCTTTATTCATGGTGTGGCAGTAGATTTAATAGATCTGATCGAACAACTCTTTATCCATAGAAAGCCATATGCATGTATATTTGGTTGCTATTTAAATTCTATCCTCTTCAGATGCAATTGTGTCAGATATTCTTGAGATGTAGATGGAGGGTTGCATACTAGCTGGAGAAGCAGAGATTGGCTGCTAGCGCTGCAGAAGTATGCTTGTCAGAGCAATACAAATAATGTATTATCTTATTCATTAAAAACATGGAAAGAATAGGGGAATAAAGAATATAATGAAATGGAGAACAGATGAGAATAAAGGAGGTAACTAAAGAAGAGAATAGAGACAATCTGGATGACTCAAGTGAGGATGGGGATAGTGTCCTCTTCAGGGTTCTTTTAAACTAGTAGGGACTGATATTGAACTTGTGTGGTCACCATATTAGAACATAGTAACATAGTAGATGACGGCAGATAAAGACCCGAATGGTCCATCCAGTCTGCCCAACCTGATTCAATTTAAATTTTTTTTTTTTTTTTTTCTTCTTAGCTATTTCTGGGCGAGAATCCAAAGCTTTACCCGGTACTGTGCTTGGGTTCCAACTGCCGGGTGCTGCTGCTTAACTGAGCACATATATTCAACACCACAATCCTTGTAAAATCGGTACTGAAAGCAATGTTACTCACCTGCAGCAGGTATTTCCCTAAGGACATTCTTGCTGTTGGAAGGGAGGGGGTCGAGGGAAGACCAAGGGACCCCTCCTCTGAGAGGCCCTAACAACAGTAAGAATATCATTATCTTGTTTGTCCTTGGAGAAAGAGAAGTCACTCACCTGTATCAGATGTTTTCTGAGGATAAGCAGGATGGCACGATTTTACTATTAGGACTTCATGGAGGAGGGGTCCCTTGGTCTTCTCGCAGACCCTTCCTCTCCAACAATAAGAACATAAAAATAGCTCTACTAGATCAGACTGATGGTCCACCTAGCCCAGTGTTTTGCTTCCAACAGTGACCAAATCTGGCAGAATCCCAAAGAGTAGCTAGATTCTATGCTGCATACCACCAGGAATAAGAAATGGCTTTCTCCATTTCTATCTTAATCTTCATTCTGCTTGTTCTTGCAGAATATACCTAGTCAATGATGAACACACCAGCACTATCCGTTAACTATTCAGGCCTATAGCTCTATAAGTCCACAAATCACCGTTAAACAAATGATTTCTAGCAATACCTGCACTCCTCCCCACCCTTATCCATAAACCATCTGGTAATTTAGAAATTTATATGGCTTGACTTTATACAGGTAACAGAAATATACAGATACATAAGTTATGTGTTTGGGCTGGTCTTTAAAATATATCTGTGCATGTTGGTTTACAATTTACTTTGCATATTTAGTCATTTTGTAAACTCTGTTGGGGGGTCCTGTGAATGTGTGTTTTGAACCAGTAAATTTACAGAGTTTCTTTCAATGGAAAACAGTGATTGAACAGTACATATTCTCTGTGACTCTTTCAAGTTGGAGTGACCTTATTCGATTTTACCTCACATTTCACTTTTTTCACACTAACCTCCCAAGCTCAGCAGTTGGTGTTGAACGCCTAGGTCTTGCAATCTCTTCACCTGTTACATATGATAACATTATTTCAGAATTCATGTTCTTTTCTGTACTTTCACTGTGCAATCTGAATTTTTTTTTCCCAACAGCAAATGAAAGGACTGCACTGCATGTCTTTTATATAATTCACTTACTTTATCATAACCTCAAAACTGATATTTCACCCATTTCAATAAATCAGAATATAAGGGGATGGTTTACTAAAGCATTTTCCCTACTCCGTCTCTGTAGGAAGACAGCTTGGCAGATCTAGTCCAATATTAGCTGTTCCCAGGTTTCTATCTATTGAAGTACCAAAAAATAAAAACAACCCACAGTCATCAATGTGATAGCTTTTTGTGGAGTTATCAATCCAATTTCTATCACTACTGGAGACAGGGAACAAAGATCATTTGATCACTATCATGGTGGGTGGAAGAATGTGCTATAGAAAAATTAATGGTGTCTTAATTCCTTCCCCTCTCTTTCTATATCTATATAGCTATACAGAGTGTGTGTGAGATCCAATTTCAAACCCACATACAGTTTATATACATAAAACATCTGTGCGCATGAACACATACATTACTGTATTTCTAGTTTGAAAATTAATCTTAGCATTTAAATGAAAAACTTCAGTACAGACACACATTTGAAATACTAAGGCCCTTATTGTAGGACCTTCCTCGTGTGTAAAAAAACAGATTTTCCATGTGTAGATTGGCATACATATGAAAAAGCCATTTTGGAAAAGAAGGCTATTTACATATGGTAATGCACACCATGCCTAGAGGGTATGGAAAGGGTGGGAAAAAGCAGTAGTTTGGGTGGTGTGGAATCCCTATCCCTAATGGAAATCCACATAGATATAAAAGATCAACATTTATACTTTTCCGGAGGTATCCAAAAGTATGTGTCTTCAAGAGTAAAGGGCATGCTAATGCCAAGGTCCCTCCCCTGTATAACCCACTACCCAAGATCCTCCCCCAGAAATTCTCTTACCTACCATCTTGATCCCTAAGTATTTCCAGTCTTACTGGTGATTAATTTGAGAAGCAGCAATCCCCACTTGTAGTCTTACAGCCTTGAGTTTAAAAATAGCCACAGTGAGCCCTAGATTAGAGAATGACATGGGGACAAATTTTTCCCTGTCCCCACGGGAACTCATTTTCCCGGCCTGGCCCCACAGGTTTTTTTCCTGTCCCTGCCCCATTCCTGCAAGCTCCATCCTCATCTGCACAAGCCTCAAACACTTTAAAATGATAAGTTTTCGAGGCTTGTGCAGTTAAGGCAGAGCTTACAGGAATGGGGCAGGGGCAGGGACAGGGATAGCAACAAAACTCGTAGGGATAGGACAGGGAAATTTGAGTTCCTACAAGGACAAATTTGTTCCCATGTCATTCTCTACCCTAGAGATAATCTTGTATTATTAACAGCAGGATTCAGACTCCCAAATAATGGCAAAATGCCTCTTTCTTGTATCTTTTGAGAATCAGCTTTATTGTAGATGCAAAAAATTCTTGCTAACTAAATTCTTTATTTTTCAATATGTTTTTATTTGGGAGCCTGACCCCAGGGATAATAACATGAGACTACCACTAGGATTCACAGCAATCATTTTGGAACTTCTAGCCGGTAGAAAGAATGACTGGAGATTAGAACATATGAACATGGGACAGATCAAATCCTGTTTCCAATAATGGCCAACTCAGGTCACAAGTACCTGGCAAAATCTGATAAGGCTAGGGATGAGATCTTGCCATAGGGGATATTGTAGGTCTTTCATTCCAGTGGGGAAGGGGGGGTTCAGAGTGATTGGATGTCACAAGTTGATTTGGGGGAGTGATCACTGTAAGAAAAGGGACATTCTTAGTGAACATCAAACAGGATTTAGAAAAGGTTTTTAGCACTGAGACAGTTTTAGCTTCAATTTTCAATCACCTTTATGGTCTTTTTAGTAAAGGTACAAGTGCTCTGATTTTACAACTAGACTTCAGTAGTGCTTTTGATCTACCGTAGTCCAGTTGATTACGAAATAATGTTACACTGCCTAGACGCAATGGGACTTGCAGGAAGAGTTAGGAACTGGTTTCAGGGTTTCCTAACAAAAAGATCATACCAAGTGGTTAGTAATGGGACTTACTCTAACTCCTGTAAAAACCCTTCAGGAGTACCCCAGGGATCCGCATTATCACCCACATTATTCAACATTTACATCTCATCCTTAGGACACCTACTACAAAAGTTAAATTTAAACTACTATATATATGCTGTTGATATTTTTATTTTAATCCCTTTGAATAGCATAACAAATGAAACTTTAGAATACATTTCTTCTATTATGACTGAAATAGAACATTGGACAATCAACTTTAAATTGAAATACAGAAAAGACAAAAGTTTTCTTAGCAAGCCCAAAGGATAAAATTACTAGAACATCGTTACATCTAAAAGATCATAATTACCCAATTTCTAAAATGATAAAAATATTAGAAGTCACATTAGACACACATCTGACTATGGCTGAACACACGAATATAGTGGCGAGGTGAGGTGAAGAAGTGCTTTTTTGCACTTTGGAAATTAAAGACCATTAAAAAATACTTTGAACCTTATCATTTAGATTATTGGTGCAGTCTTTGGTTCTATCTATATTAGACTACTGCAATATCGTTTATTTGGATATACCCAAAAAACAGTGAGGAAATTAAGAATAGTACAGAACACGGCTGTCCGCTTGATATTTGGATTGAAAAAAAGCGACCATGTTAGTCCTTACTACAGACTGTTGCACTGGTTGCCAATGGAGGCACAAATAATGTTTAAGTTTTCTTGTGTTTGTTTTAAGCTGGTTTGGGGACTAGCTCCTACCTATCTTTTATCTCATTTTGCGTTATATAGTCCTACAAGGATAACCAGAAATTGTAATTTATTTGCATACTGATGACCACCCTGTTTATAGGTCTTCAATAAATTACCTCACGACACTCGATATGCTGGTATAAGTAATATATATTTTATTAATAAACAATAACAGCTTATAAGAATAAATCTTTCAGCTTGAAGAAACCTTGGATCTGTTCTGCCTATATCAGCAAAAGGCTATCTTATATACATTTTTGACAGCCTGAGACCACGTTGGTACTAATTCTTATTGGTTACTTACAATCTTCATTTCACTTATCAGTTTATTAATTGGTCAACATTTCTACTTTTTCTGAGTCATACTGTGAGTGACGTCCTATTTACTAGAAATCTAGCTATTTCCCCACACATGACATTTTAATATCAAGGTCATCAATTTTTCAGAGCAAGGGCCTGCCCATTCCAGTACTTATCTTGCATAGTAGCCATTTTTATATTTTTGGTCAAGATATGTGTTAATCCTCTCATGTCTGCTTCCTTATTTTTATGATACCTCAGCAGATGTTGGACTAGTTTCTATGTGAACAGATAAGTTTTGCTTGGCTTGCTTATTTTAGCAAAAACAGATTGTGTAAAAGCTGACAGTTTGTTCAAGGTGTATTTTCAGGCCTTTAAACAGTGTTGGCCTATTTCAATCATTCTGGGGATTTCAGGGGGCCTATCTTCACCTCCAGTGTCATGGAGGTCTTACTTTCTTCACCTGTACGCACCTGTACAGGCCTCGTCTTCCCTTCCATCCTCAATACCCAAGCATTACTAGCTGTAAATACAAATCCTTTTTGGATAGGACTCTCATGTATCAAGCAAATAAACAGCAGTTTTGGTTAGGTAACTACATTAATGGAGCTAGGCTGACCTATGGCGCTTTTAGGAAAGAAATTAAAACTGCATTGTTTGATAGATTTATCTCCTAAACAGAAGTTATACTAAATCTAATAATTTTATTATGTCTTTTCTTGAGCAATATGTTGCATTTTTATAATTTGTATATTGTAATTCGCTGATTGTCCAGCTCTCTTCGGTGTGAACCGCCTAGAGGTCATCTGCTTATGGCGGTATAGAAGAATAAAGTTATGTTATATGTTACTAGGGCTGCAGGTTGGGTGTGTACGTTTGTAACGGCAGCAGTGATTTTAAAAAGCTTCTTAAATGCACATGGGGGAGGGAGGGTACTTGCATATTTTTAATTTCTCCTTATGCAGGTATTTTTTTTTAAATTGCTGCTCCTGCTTTACATGGAAAGGCATACACATATTTTACAAAGAGGGTGTTATGTCTGGCAGAGACTTTTGTAAAATACTATGGGATTTCTCCACATCCCCTCTCTACATCCATTCTAAAACAGGACTCTGCATTTCTTTTCCTAATATCTGTAATGTAGTATGCTCATTTTCACTGAGGTTTCTGCTATATAATAAGTTATAATATACTTACTAGATAAGTTCCTTTTAATTGTACCCTAGGAGTAAGAATAGATACTAAGGTTTAGGATCAGAGAAATGTCATTTCTAAGCAAATAAAGACACCTGCAGTTTCTACTATAAAAATATGCATCAATTACAGCAGAGACAAAAATATTTGTTAGTTAAATCCCTTATTTTGCAACACACTGGCCCCTGTTTACTAAAGTGCATAAAAGTTTGCATTTACCATGCACTAATTACAAAAATTAATTAGATTAATTTTATATCATGATTAATCGTACAAGTAAAGGTATATTATTTATTTATTTCCCACTGCAATTCCTTGTGACTCTGGGTAAGTCACTTAACCCTCCACTGCCCCAGGTACAAAATAAGTACCTGTATATAATATGTAAACTGCTTTGACTAAAGCCACAGAAAGATAATATATCAAATCCCTTCCCTTTTGTAAAGGACTGAATCTCTCTCCCTCCCACCCAAGATCACCATCTCGCCCATAGATTCTACTGGTAGCCCCTATACTTCTGCTTGTGGATCACTCCCCTCTCTCTATACATAGTTTGGCATCTGCCCCATCCCCCTGCTGATCTACCTTAAGTGTTGCAGATATGCTGCCTGCAACATGTCTGAAGCTTTCCCTCTGGCTCATCCCATCTCCTCTGACATCACTTCTTATTTCCAAATGGGCAGGAACAGCAAGAAGGAAAGCTTCAGACTAGGCTGCAGGTAGTAAATGTGCATTGCTGCAGCTGCCATGAGTAACAGAAGACCATCTTTAAGGTAGACCGATGTGGGGGGGGGGGGAGGGCTGGTGATGTTGAATTACAAGTGTAGGGGAAGATGCTGGATTATACCAAGGACAAGGGTTGGCAGTACAAGAGAGCAGAAGAGATGATTGGAGGAGCTAAAAGATGCTGGCTAGGCAGAAATTCACAACTGCTAGCTGCTTCTGGAATCACAACTGTGGCTGCTTCTGGAATCAATGAAAGTTTGGCCACTATATAAATGGCACCTCTGTTGAGGTGTCTACAAAACTGGCTGATGGCCATTTGTCAATCACGCTTAGGCACGGTTAACAGAATCATGGCTGATGATGCCTAACTTAAACGCCTGCAATGTAGACCAGCATTTTATTGGTCTACATTGTAGGTGTCTAAGTTCTTTAGTGAAAACGCCTAACGACACCTAATTCCCATTCCACCCCTAACCATATCCACTTAGGTGTAAGGCACTGTTAGACATCCTGCCATAGATGCAATAATGGTGCCTATGCTGTAGAAGTCTCTTAGCACCTACTTTTTCAAACAAGTTTTTAATTGGTTTTAAACGATGTGGTCAATTACCGCGCCAAATAAAGCCAATTAAAACAATGAAGTTAGACAGCGGTAGTGCACCTACCGCCACCTAACTTAGGGCACCATTTATATAATATGGCAGTGGCTTTCTCACCCCCCACCCCCCGAGGCCATGAATACTGCCCCTGCAGGATCCCTGGTCTTAGCCAACTTAAGAAGAGGACACTGGGCTCAAGAATTGAAAGCAGTTTTTTATATGGAAATATACAGCACTGCCACTGAACAATCAAGCTAGCCCTTTGGTTAACATTTATGGAAATAATATGGAATTTGGAAGATATATTCTGACTGGCTGAAAAGCAATAACTCCTTGAACTTTACTTTTTACTTTTATAAAATCTCCAACCCACACCTTAAAGGACTGCTCCATTCTCAGAAGACTATTGCTGAAATTAGCTATATCACTTACCTTATATATGCGAATATAAGTCGAGACCAAAAGGAGGAAAAATGGTTGACTCGAATATAAGTCAGGCGGCTTAATATTCAAGTGCCCTGCCCTGTCAGGCTTTGCACCCAGTCCCCTCCCTGCCAAGCTCTGCAGCCAGCTCCCTTCTTGCCAGGCACTACACCCTGCACGCTTCCTTCCCTCCCCTGTTAGGCATTGCACCCAGCTGCCTTCCTTCCTTCCCTCCCTCCCCCCATCAGGCTCTGCACCCAGCACCCTTCCTTCCTTCCTGTCAGAATCTGCACCCTCCCTCCCAGGCTCTGCGCCCTAACCTCATGCCTCTATTGCCGATCCCCAGTGGAGGTGCAGCAGGCAGGAACAAATTTTCCAAGTTCCTACCCTGCTGCCGTGAGTTTCTTCAGCCGCTGAACAGCACGAGCAGGCTCGCAATTTGGCGCTGCTGCTCGGTGCTAAGCGGCTTCCTTACTGGCTCCTGTAAATATGGTAGTGCCTTTCTGATTGAATGCAGAGTTGGAATGGGCGTCTCTACTCTAGTGGGGAAGTTTGTTATTGGATGAACAAGAGATCAACTGTTTTCAATTGAGGCATAAGGTATAGTAAAAAAACACTGCTGTCATCTTGACTGCACTATATAAGTCGGATGACGAAGACTGCTCTGGTAGGAGTGTGGGATTTTGGGGGTGTTAGTAGGTAAATATTTAAGAAAGAATGTAATGTTTATAATAATTTGTTTGTAGGGGACTATCCTTGAAAAAGCTTTGTGCGAAACATGTTGTATACCAATCACCCAGAGTGCTGAATCAGTAAGATCTGAAGTTAAGTAATTAATATTTTACAGTGAAAGTATTTTACTAATTATTAAATTCCAGAATACATAAAATTAATACAGCATTTGTAAAAATTACATATAGATTTTTAAGGGCCAATGACGAGAATTGGATCTTATTTCTATTATGGTGTTTTGAATTTGGGGTCTTTTGTTGAGATGTTAGTGAAACCCCTGAGTATAATTTATCTGAAATACTAGCTATTAGAGGAAGTACATTTATATTTTATTTAATGCAGCAACAATTTAGCCCTTTATTTTCATATACAAATAGAAAGAAAAGTGTTTCGTTCTTACCGGACTGCGCCTCTATGACCAGCAAAAGAGAAGAGAGAACACACACCTAGTCAGAGAGTGACAGATCAGTAAATGGACTTTTTACTAATATTGTATAACTGTATTTGTCACAATAATGCTTTCAAGTGTTTTGATGCAGAATGTATTTTTTGAAAATTAGACTACTATTATTAACAGCATATCAGTTTACAGTTTTATGTAGTTTCTCTTTTATGGCAAGTAATAGCTTAAGTCACTGGTTTATAAGGAACCTATGTTAAACATACAGAGAATCGCGTTGCTGCTGAGCTGGTCGTGGCAAGGGAATCTCCCTGCTGCGATCAGCTGAGCATCAGTGGCAGGGAACCCCAAAACCACCCACACTGTCCACGCCAGGAGAGATGCCCACTCTCTCCTACTGCAAACCGCGAAACAATCCCCGACTGAAGGGATGCCTACTACCTCTTGCTGGCACCCCCCATACACACACAACATCCCCAGCAGGAGGGTTGCCCACTCCCTCCTGCTGGCACCCCTCTGAACCAATGACCCTCCTGAAACCCTGACCCTCATCCCTAAAGTCCCCCGGACCACAAGATCATTTAAAACAAGAATGACTGAACATAAATCAAACATAAAATGTGAAAAATTGAACGCTCCTCTTGCAGAACATTGTAGCCAAATGCAACATAAATTTTTAGATTTAAGTTGGGCCCAACCCGACCATGTGCCCAAGGCCCCGCCCCCAGGAGGGACCTAAGGCTCCCGGGCCTATTCTGATTGGCCCAGGCACCTTAGGCCCCACCAGTAGGCGAGCTTTGGGATGGATGGGCCAATCCGGCCTCATTCCGTTGTTGGCTGCCTGCCGGACAGGCGGGTTTGGCTCCCGTCTGTCCGGCCAACTACAGAAAGGTACGGGGAAGGGGGGTGGGGGTGTCGTGGGGGTCGGCCAGGGGGGTCGCGGGTCGGCTGGGGGGGCGGTCGGCGGTTCTTGGGGGGGGCGGTCGTTGGGGGGAGGGGGGTTTGCGTCGAGGGCAGGAGGGCCTGGGATCCCTCCTGCCCGTAATGTAGTGCGGGGTGGGGGTAGGGGGTCGCCGTGGCCAGGAGGGTTTGGGCTCCCTCCTGGCCCGAACAACTAGCGGGGGAAGGGGCACCAGGGCCAGGAGGACTTGGGCTCCCTCCTGGCCCGAACAACTAGCGGGGGGGGGGGGGTTGCCAGGGCCAGGAGGACTTGGGCTCCCTCCTGGCCTGATATTGTCGGGGAGTTGGGGAGTCGGGGGGCAAGAGGGCTTGAGCTCCCTCTTGCCCCGATCATGTCGGGGGTGCCACGGTTGGTTGGGGCAAGAGGGCTTGAGCTCCCTCTTGCCCCGATCGTGTCGGGGGTGCCGCGGTTGGCTGGGGCAAGAGGGCTTGAGCTCCCTCTTGCCCCGATCGTGTCGGGGAGTCGGGACCGCCAAGAGGTAGCAGCAGGACACTGGTATAAGCTTGTACATGAAGGGGGGAGGGTCGGGAAGCTGTGGGGGTGCGAGCGGTCCTTCAGGGTGGGGATGCGGGTGCAGGTGGGAGTGCGTGCGAGGGGTCCTGCGGGGGGGGGGGGTGAATCGGACGTCGGGGGGGCATCAGGCTTTCAGGGTGGGGACAGGACTTCAAGGGGGAGAGGAGAGTCGGGGCGGGCGAAAGGAGAGTCGGACGGCAACGGGAGAGTCGGGCAGCATGCGCGGTATACGGGTGTGCGCGGTATATAAAAATTTCTGTACATAAATTTGTGTTTTTCGCGCGCTATACCCGTGTGCGCGTTTTACACGGGTGCGCATTATCTACGTGAAAATACGGTACTTGTAGTGATACCGTACATAGTGATGCTGCCATCTAGTGTTTTAAAAGCAAACTGCAAATCTGTATCTGATCTGTACGGTATGTGGAGGATGCTGCTTTCTAACAGATTTGAAAGCTGATTTCAAGTTCAAACTTTACAAGTGTACATTTACCGTGTTACAGACACATTTTCAAAAACGTTAGCTTGCCATGTAAAAGGTAAATAAAAATTGGCATGCAAATCCTTTAAACCAGATTGTTAACTGTAAAATCAAAAATCTGGTTTAAAGGATTTGCATGCCAATTTTTATTTACCTTTTACATGGCAAGCTAACGTTTTTCTCTCCATACTGTTAAGATGGTAACCGCCCATCCCCCTGATTCTCTTGTGCCCTTTTGATTCCCCCCTCTGATGCCCTCTGTATCATTTTAAAAGATCACCCCCCCCCCCACCCAGGATACCCTAGTGCCATTTTTTATTCTTTTACCCTTAGGCATGGCCACAAAAAGAAAAAGCTACTCTGTGGAGTACAAGAGGAGAATCGTGGAAGATTCTTGGGGCCAAAATCTTGCTGCTTTCTGCAAAGAAAAAATGTTGAATATACGATTGCTCCGCAAGTGGCGAGCAGAGTATGGTAAACTAGTTGAACAAGTGGAAAAGGGAAATTCTAACAAACGCAAGTGTGGATCAGGTCGGAAACCAATATTTTCTGAGCTGGAAGATCTGATCTGTGAATGGGTTGTTGACAGGAGAACAAAGGCTTTGGTTGTGAATAGTGCTCATATTCAAGAATTCGCCCTTGCAATGGTGCCACAGTTTAACATAGCCTCTGAAAATTTCAAAGCATCACAACACTGGCTGGATAATTTCCTTCAGAGAAGTGAATTGTCTTTAAGAAGATCCACGACATTGTTTAGGCTGGAAGATGTTCAAGTGATTAAGTGAGCACTTGCATTCAAGTCCTTTATTGATGAGATTGACTTCTCTAAATACAAGCTTTCCAACATGATTGCTATGGATGAAACTGCAGTGTTTATGGGCCAATCATCTCAAACAACAATTGAACAGCGGGGTGCCTCCTCAGTGTACATTCCCTCCACTGCTTATGAAAGTGCACGTGTGACCTGTATTTTGGCAATTCGTCTGGATGGCACTAAAGTCCTACCTCTAATAATTTCTAAGGGCAAGAAGGAAAAGATTGAACGTGTTTCAGGAATTTTTGTCCTTGAAACTGAAAAAGCCTGGGCCACACAAGCTGTTATAAGAAAGTGGGTAGATTTAATGCTGCCACTTGCTATGCGAGGAGGTCAAAGAGGTCTGCTAGTCTGGGATGCAGCTAGCACTCACCGTGCTAAAGATATGAAGTCATTTCTTCATGAAAGAAAAATAGATCAAATAATGATTCCTGCGGGAATGACGGCCTATCTCCAGACCCTTGATATTGCAATCAACAAGCCATTCAAGGACAATCTGCGCATGGAAATTAATGACTACATTGAAAATAGAATGGAGAGAAATCAGCGTGGAAACTTTGTGAAACCTAAACTGCAAGAGGTTGCGACTTGGGTGAAGAATTCATGGGATAAAATCACTGACAGTTGCATTGAACATGCATTACGAGCAGGCTACCTTGATAAGAAGTACTCATTTGAGGACACTGCTATTGCTAAACATGAGAGATTTGGTCCACTGATTGTGAAAGAAATGGAGTCCCAAGTAATTGACCTGGAACCTCAGGGTGTGAGTTATTATGATGATGTTCCAGAAGATGATGACTTGATTGTCATTGATTAAATGTGTAAATGTATCATACTGTAAACTGTTATACAGTAAATGTTTTTCTGGTTTGTGATACAGTTTTTTCTGGTTTGTGATACAGCTTTTCTGGTTTGTGATGACCTGTACCATATACAGGTAATAAATGTCTTTTTTTCAGCAATAAATGTGTACTGTATTCTTCTTCATGGAAAAATAAGACATCCCCCTGAAAATAAGACCTTGTGCATATTTTGGAGTTTTTAAAAATATAAGACAGTGTCATATATTCGGGGAAACAGGGTAGATGGAACTCTGTAGTGGACTGTTTCGAGAAGTATATCAAGTACTGGCCTATTCTGATGACATCTGGTTGTAAATATTAAGACTACATTACATTACATTACATTACATTAGTGATTTCTATTCCGCCTGTGCCTTGCGGTTCTAGGCGGATTACAAATTATAAGAGATCTGGACATTACCGAGAGAATTGCGTAACAAAGATTACCTAGAGAATTACATAACAGTGATTCATGTACTTTACATGGTGTGGTGGAGGATTCAATTATAAGATATCTGGATTTTTCCGAAAGAATTACATAGCAGAGAATCAAGTGATAACAGGATACAGTGGAGAATATCAGTATATACGGGTTACAGAAGAGAAATTACCTAACAATGACGTAAGAAGTTTGTTGGATAGTGAGGTAGATGCTTATTTAGGAATCAGAATATTTTTGGAAGGAAAGGTTCTAGGAGTTGACTAATGTGTTATTCAAGAGAGGGAGAGCTTGTGCGAAAGGGGACTACACTAACAAGAATGAGTCTGTAGAAAACCATGATTTAAATCAAGTTTTTATGACTAGTGATTTAAATCACAATTTAAATCAAATCCACCCTGCCCATATGTGAGAATATTAAGCCTGTTTGTTCTTGAAGAATAAACTTTACAAGAAATAGGACCAACTGTGTTTCACAATAATAAATCTAAATTAGCCTTGGACAATAAGAAATAATAAGTTAATACCTGTACTGTGTTTACTTATATCCATTCTTTCCATTTATAAACTCTCTTTCAAGACAGATTTTCCAGTGTCCACAAACTCCTTTGCTTCTTCAGTATTGATCCTTTAGTGCCACTTCTTGGTCAGCAACTGTCACTATAGTAACCACTCCATGGAGCTTAGAAGTAGAGAATGACACGGGGAAAAAAATCTGTCCCCGTCACTGCCCCGTCCCTGGCCCACCGTCCCCTTCACCGCCATTCCCTTCACCGCCCCGTCACCGTCACTGCCATCCCTTTCATCGCCCCGTCACCGTCACTGCCATCCCTTTCACCACCCTGTCACCGTCACCGCAGCATCCATATAAGCCTCAGTTCTGCAATATTTAGCTTATTCCTTCCTTATAAATCAAAGTTCTGGCTGCTGAACTAGATAGAGAAAGAGATGTTCAGCTGGCAGGGCTTTGTTTATAAATTTTTATCAACACAACTAATGTACTACTTTATCCTAAAGAAAAAAAAAAAAAGAAAAGAAAATAAATAGAATTTTTTTTTCTACCTTTGTTGTCTGGTTTCTGCTTTCCTCATCTTCTCATTCAATTCCTTCCATCCGCTGTGTGTCTTCTCTCTATTCCTTTCCACCACCACCCTTCCCTCCCTCCTTCACCATTTGTTCCTTTCTACCACCCTTCAGCTCCTCTCGCGCGGCCTATCTATCTACCTCCCTCTTACTTTCGTGGCACGCTACAATGTAATTTGTGCAAGCCACTGGAGCCTGTGAGCTCGGTCCCCAAACAATCTCGCTTCTGTGTTCCTATTTTCCCCATTTCTAATATCTCCCCTATGTATCTGGCATTGCCCCCCCCCTGTGTCCATATACCATCCCCATGGCATGTATGTCCCCTTTATGTCTCTGTCCCTATGCCCCCATGCACATAATTTCCTCTCTGTTTCTGTTACCTTCCTGTGCCTCTTCTCTGCAACCCCATCTAGCTTCTTTCCCTCTTTCTTCCCCCCCCCCTGCTTCCAGCATCTGGATCACCTGCCTGTCCTCACCTTTCTTTCCTGCTGTGGGTTTCTTTCTCTCCCTCTTCATCCCCTTGGCCTAGAATCTCTTTCCCTCCCACCCTCTCCTTCCTAGTGTGAGCCGTGAACAAGCGCGATTGCGTGGTCCAGCAGCCCCCTCCCGCCCGATTGCAGCGTTCCGCCATCTCCCTCCCTCCACCTCACCTTAGATGCCGAGTTTGCCGGCTTTCTTTTTTGCCCAACCACACGCGCGGCTGCTCTGTTGTTCAATCTTCTCCTCTGACGCAACCGGAAACAGGAAGTTGCAGCAGAGGAGAAGAATGAATAACTTGAGCAGCCGCGCGTGCGCAGCTCTTTGAAAGCGTGCAGCTGGGCGAAAAAGAAAGCCGGCAAACTCTGCATCTAAGGTGAGGTGGAGGGAGGGAGATGGCGGAACGCTACGATCGGGTTTTTTGATATTGCTCACACCTGGAAAATTAAAAAGAGGAAGAAGGAAGGGAAGGGGGGCACGTATGCGACGAGGGGGATGAAGAAGAGGATGGGGAGGGGCATCAGCGCCCTGGGTGCCACTCACCCTTGCCACTGGTCAAATTATCTTGTATAGTGCAAATTTACAAGGAAGCATATACAGGGAGGAATATGGATGAATAGGCATCCGTATATATACCAGTTCTGTCTGGGAGAGAAGGGGGGGGAAGAGAAAGTGACCCAGAAAGAAAGGATGAACAGATGCTGGACCTACAAGTGGGGGTAGGGGGATGATAGAGTGATGTGGGGAGACAAAACTATTTTTACAGTAACTCTTAAATAGCCAGAAACAAACTACAGTTATTCGGCATCCGCTAATCCCCATGGGTGCCGGATAACTGAGATTCTACTGTATTTTATTCCAAGTAGAAGGTTTGATTAAGTACAAGCCCTTATGTGAGCTGGATTATTTTGATTGTCTACTATAGTATTAGGGGTGGGGAGGCCATAAGACAGCACAAATGATTTGAGCTGAGATTGGAACATAGTCAGAGGTCAAGTTACTCATACTCAATAGAAAGTATCATTTATTTTTAAAATTTATATACCTTTTAAACCTAAACAGTTTACATATCGTTGCATACATAATTCAATAAATCAAATCAAACAAACATTAACATATAATCATCAGAAAATCACGTGAAGTGCCCATCAAAAAAACAACCGCAAAGATCAGTTCCTAGAAAAATGCATTAACAAATAACTGTGTTTTCTGAAATTACTGTTAATATTTCATTTCTATGCAGAAAGTAAATAATTCAAATAAAGGAGGCAAAACAATATGAAATGTTCAGTAAAGAATTAGAGTGATCAGCAGATTATCTCTTACCGGACTTTTCCTCTATGAAGCAATAAGAAAAAACAAACAAGAAAGATACTTTTCAACAAACTTGCAACACCTGGAGAATAAGTAAAGATGTGCAAATTGATTGAGATTATGTACTTACTTCTTTTCCAGTAGATAGATAAGACAGTAGGGTTATTTCTCTTTAGTTGCAAGGTTGCAGAAGAAATCCACTCTGGATTTTTCACTCTGCCTCTACAGTACTTCACTGATCAGTTTAGCACCCTCTACAGTTAGTACCCAAGCACTGAAAAGCATCAAATATATGTGAAGTGGAGGCACCTGTAGCAACAGGCTCAAACCAACTGACCTGCTCAAGAATTCAACCAACAGTAAAGTGAAATGCCAACACCGGCTTCAAAGAAGCTGAGAAACCACTTCCCAATAAATGGAACACATATACAAATTCTTTCCAGCCCAGAAGAGCTAACAGGCATCCAAAAAACAGTTTGGAGAAGGATCAACAGATTGAAAACTGTAAGCAGGCGCAGTAATTACTGGGCAGGAGTCTAGAATGTCTCACCTATCTTCTGTAAAAGAGCTTACCAGGGTAAGTACATAATCTTTTTCCCAGTACAATAGGTGAGACATTCTAGACAGTAGGGACATACAAAATCAGTGTCCAAAAAACTAGGGTGGGCTTGCTGCGCCAACCCAGAAGACCGAGGACCCACTCTGTAGAACTTGGCAAATGTGTGAATAGAAGGCCATGTTGCCGGCTTGCAAATCTCCACAAGAAAGACAGCTCTAGCTGCGGCCCACAAAGAGTCCACACAGCTGGCAGAATGCGCCTTCACTGAAACAGGAGTCACAGCAAGAATGTGAGCTGACGAAATGGCCCTACAGAACCACCTGGAAATTGTGACCATGGAAGCTGGAGCATCCCGCTGAACGGAATGAGTCAGCACAAACAAATGGTCAGAGACGAAACTCATTGGTGACCTCCAAGTAACGCAGAAGAACTCTGCGCACATCCAGTTTCGTCAACAGGCCATCCTGTAACTGGGAACCTGTCAGCTGAAAGTCAGGCAAACACACATCCAGACTGACCAGGAAAACTGAAATCATGTTCGGCAAGCAGGAAGGAACCATCGAAAGGAGAATCCCTGTCTGAAATATGGAGGAAAGGGTCCCTGCAAGACAAAGCCCTCAGTTCCAACACCCAACACGCCCATGAAATGGCGACCAGAATAAATGGTCTTGAGTGTCAAGTCCAAAAGGTTAGCATCTCGAAGTGGCTCAAAAGATAACTTAGCAAGGCTAGACAATATCGGTGAAGGACCTAGAAAGGGAAAAGGTGCTTAACTGTTGGTCAGACATGAAGAGCTCCCTTCAAGAGTCTAACAGGTTGAGATGCCAAGGGAGACCAACGCTTCCAGGATATGAAACAGGAGAGTCCTTGCATGCCCACCCCTGTGTGTATGATTGTTTGAATGGGTGGTGATGTATGGTGCGCTTGTTCTCCCTCCTGTTGCTGTGTGTGTGTGTTGGGGGGCATACTAAGTTCTCCTATTGAAAATATGGGGAGCCGATTTGAGAGAGAGGCTGTTTCTGTTTTTCTCTTTTGGACAGCCTTGTGGTTTCCTGATGTATTCTCTTTTCTGGTTGATATCTGATGTTTGTTTGTTGGCGATGTTGGCATGTATTTACATTGTAATATGCTTGTTTCTCTTGTTGACTCCTTAATAAACATAATTTTCAAAAAAAAAAAAGAAACAGGAGAGTCCTGCCACATAGACTCGAAGAGAAACCAGTCAGAAGGCGAGAATGAGCAAGATTTTAGCTGAATAAGGGTCCACCTGGACCTGTGCACACCAAGTGTGGATGGCCTTCCACGCATGTAGTGTAATCTGTCACCACAGATGACTTTGCAGACTTCCAAAAAGTATCAACAACCAGGGCAGAATATTCTGTTGCTTTAAGGCTGCACACTCAAGAGCCAAGCCAGAAGAGCAAAGTGACCCGGATCCTCCCTAATGAAAAAGAAGACAGGCTTACTGAGCCAGAGGAGTACCCTTGTTTTCTCCCTGGTGAGTGACAGAAGCTATTGTTGTCATACTACTGGAGAAGACCCGAATCTCTTGGTCCACCATTGTTTCCTCAATAGAGCTAGTCGAATGGTTCTGAGCTCCCACCAGTTGAGTGACCACTGTTGCTGATATGGTGTCCAACACCCTAGAACAGGATAACGATTGCAAGAAGCTCCCCAGTTTTGAAGGCTGGCATCTGTCATCACCACAATCCAGGAGGCATAGTGTAGTGGAACGCCACAGCAGAGCGATTGCAGGAGAAGCCACCAGACCATGCTTGCTCAGCTTCCAGAGGCCAAGGTAGATGGGTCTGCAAGGCATCCCTGTGCGGAATCCAGTGAGAGAGCAAAGCATGTTGTAGAGGGCTCAAGCGTGCCCTCGCCCAAGAAATCACATCCAACGTGGCAACCACTGAGCCCAGAACCTGAAGATAATCCCATGCTGAAGGAGTAGGCTGCTCCAGAAGGAAGAAAGCTGAGCACACAGGTTTCTTCCTGCGGGCTACTGGCAGAGAGACACGGAATGCCCAGGTATCTGAGCAAGTATGTGGACGTCAGATGGTGCATTTATGTCTCTTTTTTTTCATGTTTTGAATCTGACAATCCAACCCAGGTTTTCCAGCACCTGGAGTACCCGCTCCAACTTGTGGCATCCCTTGGCCAACAAGGGAGCTCTGATCAGCCAGTCCTCTAAATAAGGGTGCAACTGGAGACTCATCTGCCATAGGTAAGCCGCCACTACTACCATCACCTGAGTGAAGATCTGGGTACTGAAGCCAGTCCAAAGGGAAGGGCCAAGAGCTGATAATGCTGTTCCAACCTGAACCCACAAAACTTAGTGGTGGATCGGAAAAAAGGGGATGTGCAAGCACATCCAGAGAGGCAAGAAACTGTCCTGGGGGCACTGCTGCAATGATCAAATGCACGGTCTCCATTCAAAATCATGGAATCTTGAGAGCTGCAGTCAACTGCTGAAGATACAGAAGAGACATCCATTTGTCAGAGCCTTTCTTTGGCATGAGAAAGTATATGGAGTATCTACCTGAGCCTGAGAGATTGGGCAATACTGGGTCCAAAGTTTCAAATTCCAGCAAGTGCCGAATGGTGGTTGGAATCCTGAGCACTTTGTCTGGCAATCTTAGCAGAGCCCATTAATCAATCTGTCAGAGGTCATGCAAATTCCAGGTTGTAACCTAACCAAATAAACTCCAAGACCCAATGGTCAGGCGTAACACGCATCCAGACAGGCAGAAATGTTTTGAGATGGCTCCCAATCCACACCAGGGCATCTGTTGATCTGGTGCATTGTGCCTGTGCATCAGGAGGCACAACACTGAAATCAGGAGGCTAGGAATGTCTATAGCCATTATATCGGCATAGGTAGCCCTGAGACAACACCTATGACCTGTCACTTGCATATGGATGGAAGCGCTGGGCCCAAGAAATCAGAACGACCAAAACCCCAGGAGGGCCGGGTCTGCTATCAGGCCGAGTCATAGCGTGATGGTCCAGTTTAGAATCCATTAAGTCATGCAAACCTCTGCCAAACAATCACAGCTCTGACACCTGAGTCAAACTCGCATAAGTAGGGCATGCATTGTATCCAGCAAATAAACTGTGCCCACCAAAACAAAAGAGGGACCCACCGCCTCACTTTCCAGAGCACGCTTTTGAGCATGACGTGCAAGTGACACAAAATGTTGCCAAAACAGCTTTAATGTTAAAGGCAGCTGTGTCATCCACATTGGAGGAAAATGTGCATTTTGCCACCTGCACTACCAAAAATCCACCCTGGGCTGAACTAAAGCTGCTGACACTTCCTTGCCATAAAAATCCCAGTGTGGCATAACTCAAGCAAAGGTCAGAGCGCTGTCAGGAGAATGAAACTGCTCCAAGACCAGAACGCATGTATCAGGGTACCAGGAGAAAGTAGCAAGTATAAACCACAACGCCAGGAGGAAGAAGTGGCCAGAGCCAGCTGAGACAAAAAAAGACTTCCTGTAAAGTTTCAGAAAGGTCTAGCAAAGCCGCCAATTCAAATAGGTGCAGGCTTGTGAGAGTATTTCCAGGCTCCCAAAACCACCAAAGGATCCACAGATCCAGCACACAATCCCTGATCTCCCATCCCGGGAAACACTGCAACTGTAAATAAGGGGTCAGCAAGCAAATCATCCTGAACCTGGATCCCCCAGATCAGAGTCAGGCAGTGCAATCATCACGGCAGGGAGAGTCTAGGACGTGTCCAAAGGAATAATGTCACTGGAGACGCAGTGTAGGTGGATTGGGACTGCGCAGGGGAAAACATAGTGGTCCGAAATCTTGAGCGTAAAATTTTCAAAAATGTTGAAAAGGTGTCCGGCTCCTGGGCATAGGTCACATTAAGGTGGTGAAACTGAGCTTTTGTGAGGCTGCACAGGGGCCGCAGCCTGGTGGATAGAATTACCAGCCATGCCGAGTCCCGAAAACCATGAAGGCTGCACTGCTGGGCTAACTGAGAATTTGGTCACCTGCTTCAGCAGGGAAGAGGCTAAGCTGGATGCTGCAGCACCCCCCCCCCACCCCCCCCGACACTCTAAAGTGCTATAAATGTGCAATCCTGCAAGAATCCACAAAAGGAGAGCCCAAGGACTCCATCCCAGCAAGTTTCCAGGCAATTTTTCAGATTTGAAGAAGCAGGGAACTTTAGAAATTAAAATTGCTAAAAATCCAAGATGGCCACCATCACAAAATTTGTACCAAAATTGTGATATTTTTCACATTTCTCAAATGTTAAAAATGGCGATTTTAGGATTTTTCAGGAGAGGGAACATTCAGAAACACTCAAAACCTCACTTTTCACACCTCCCCCAATGTTTCTCACAGGCTGTCAGCTTGTGTACTCACTGTGACCTGAGAAGATCAGTTAGAAATGCTGCAAGCCTGCATTCAGCTCTCTCATAGTAGCTGGATGAGAATAATCACTGCCACAAAGCTGGGAATGCTTCTACGAAGCTGATCTTTGGGCTGTTAGTCAGACTCCAGTGTCTGACTATACCTCCACCCTTGCGGACCATTAGATGAGCACCGGAATAGGCGGAGGTGCGACGACGCAGCCGGCACCCTGCGAGACACTGCTGAGCCTCCTAAGGGCACCTAATAGCCTGCTCTCGACCCCTGATTAACAGTAGGTGAGCAATTTCACGGATGGCCTTGAGTTCCAGATAAAACTATGCAGGCTGACTAACAGGTAACCAAAAAGGGACTGGCCCGTCAGCTACAGACCAAAGTCTATGAATTCTCAAGCAGGAAGAGCTTTAAAATCATTCCAAGCACTAATTTACCTGAAAAAGGGATGAAATTACATCGAATTAAAACAATAAAATGGGGAGAGCAGAACACACACAAGTGCATCCATGCGTTGCAGAAGGAAAAAAACTGTAGAGGGTGCTAAATTGATCAGTGAAGTAATATAGAGGCAGTGAAAAATCCAGAGTGGATTCTTTCTGCAGCCATGTGACCAAAGGGAAATAACTCTACTATCTAGAATGTCTCACCTATTGCACTGGAAATGCTTCTGTTTCTGGAGGGCTCCCAATAAAAAAAAGTTAAGGTAAGATTTAAACCTGAATTTCATGCTTTACAGTCCACTAACACTAACCATTAAGCTATTCATTAGCCTTGCTTTGCCAGGAATGCCCATAATACCTAAAGCTGTCATAAAGTCTGGTATCCCCTTTCAATTTCATTTTCAGAGGATAGGGTGGGGAATAGCAACCACTGTGGAATTAAGGAGGTTTCATACCTTAATCCATCCAATGGTCAGTTGCTTAAATCAGAGCACCTTTTTTTGTACCCTAGACATGACCAAAAAATATCTAACAGGATATCTTTCTTTTTAGACTTGAACATATCTTCCCATTTGGTAATCACTGTTGGACATCCTGATTTTGGGCTCTCCCTAGTAATGCCCAAAGCATGCACCCTAGCTATTTGGACATACTCTAGTTTTGGATGCCCCTTTTCTGACTTTCCAAAATTGGGATTTGGATGATTCAAGCACATGGATGTCCATAAAGTCATTTTGAGTCATCCGTATGCTTTGAAAATAGCGTCATAGTTGATAGTTTTGTATATTATCTGTTATGTTAGCATTGAAAGGGATTAACATTTGTGTCAAGTGAGGACACTTCCCTTGCCCCTTCTTTGCCACTAACATGAAATCCATGTTAGGTGTTAACATGACTATTAACGTGCTGTTTTTGAGGTATACTCGTTGTTTTGGAGATCCACATAACAAAGATCATTTTATAAGGAGGAGACTAGTTAAAGTGCCATTTAAGCTACCAATGTGAAGCCAATATTATAAAGACAAGTGAGCACCTGTTTGTCTTAATAAAATCCTAATGTAAGTAGTAACATCGGTCAAGTACATGCATAATTATATTTTATAATCTACACATGTATTTGTGTGCTCTATCCACACTCTGCCCAAACTACACCCCATATCAGCAAAGTACACCATCAATTCAAAATGCCAGTCGGCATTTTGCATAAGGTCATATATGCATGTATGGAGTCATATCCATGTGCAAATAACTAAAATGCCCCAAAGCAGATATGTATTGTATTGCTATAGTACACAATCTCTTATAAAAATTGCTCTCTTTGGAGGCAATTCCATAACAGGGTGCCTTCATTTAGGTAGACTAAGAACAAGGGTAGTAAACCTATTATTTAAAGGAACCTTGGGTGCTCAAGTATTAATTCTTATAGACTACTACTGTAAACCCGGCATCAGTGTGCTGAAATGAACATTTATGATAGGTCTATGGCTTTCAAAAATGTTTGTGCCTAAATGCAATAGGAACACGTGCAACTTACAATATTCTGTAAGTTGCAGGATAGATAAAAATCAACTTTAAAAAAAAAATCAGATTTTTAAAATTTAATTCAGATTTTTATTTAAATTGAATTTTTTTTAAATAAAGTGTTTTGAGGAAAAATCTATCTAAAGATCATTTTTAAGATGGAGATTTTATTTTTATGTTCCCATCTCTTCACTAATGAGAGCAGAAGGGGATGTGGTTGGCCTGGAGAATCCAGGAACTGATTTTAATGGGGCAATGATGTAATTTGAAATTATTTAAAGGATATTATTTTATTTTTTTTACTAACAAGTATAGAGGGACATTTTCGATAAGACATCCAGATCCAAGTTTGGACATTTTATGGAACATGCACAAAAATCCAGTAATGAACATGGCCATTTTTGAAACAAAAAGATAAGACATTTTCTGTTTTGAAAATGGTTATTTCTCAGATGTGCTTGTCATCAATTTGTCTATCTTTTTGAACCATTTTTGGAAAAAACACATTCAAAAGAAAACCACACAAAACAAGCAATTGGGATGTACGGCCAGCATTTTTAGCAGACTGGTCACCAAGACATCCCAGCAAAGCAGTGGGATACCATAGGGGACACTGCAGTGAAATTCACATAAAAAGGGCCAGGTACTCATCTCACCATAACTCCATTATATTGTATGGTGAGCCCTTCAAAGCCCACCCAAAACCTAATGGACTCAACTATACACCATACCAATAGCCTTTATGCCTACAGGTGTCACCTAATATGGAGATAAAATGGGATCTGGGTGGATTTTGGAAGGCTCAGTTAGAGTGTGGTATGGACCTGAGTCCTGATATTTACAATTGACTATACCTCCCACTAGGCTAGTCCATAAACCTTTTACTGCTCTACTAGGACTGGTTTCATTTACATCTTTGGAGGAGGGGGGTCAGTGACTACTAGGTGTCATGCCTCTATCCCTTCAGTGGTCATCTGGTCAGTTTGGATATCTTTTTGGTACTTATGCATTGTTAAAAATAGGTCTAGCCCCAAATGTCCAAATTTTGCCCTAGACATTTTCTAAAATGTTTGCTTATTGCAGAAAAATTTCCAAATCATAAGTCTGTCCAAACCATGCCTCTAACACACCTGCTTAAGATTTAGATGCACTGCAGACAATCACACAGAAATCCATTTAAAACATGAGCTTCAAAAATAGTGAATTGGAAGGGCTTTGGTGAGAAAAACATCCATCTGCCCCTTTATGCTATATTTTGGATGTTTTTCTTTTCTGAAAATAAGCCCCATAATATTGCGTGCAATTCTGGTCACCAAATCTCAAAAATCTAAGTGGAATTTGAAAAGGTTTGCTCAAGTTCCTGAAAATAAAGTCCCTAAACTGTTAAGAAGGTACCCTGGGCAAAGCCACTGCTTATTCCTGGTAGTAATGCAGCATAGAATCTTGCTACTTGTTTTTGATTCAGCCAGGGGTTTGACCACTATCAGAAGCTGGATGGAGCTTTGGATTGATCCAATGTGGCAATTTTTATGTTCCTACTGTTGTTTTAATTGATATTTGATATGTTGCAAATTTAATTTGGTTTTGATATGGTACTGTTACATATTTAACAATAAACAGATAGTCTATATCTTTTTTCCCCATATATTGCAAAATGTAGCATTGCTCGATTTATTCTACACTACATTGAATTCATTACCTGATTAATTCTACAAATAATACTTTTAAGGTCTGCATATAGACTCAATGAATTACTTTAAGAGCTGTTATCTATTTTTCCTTTGTTTTCTCTTCAGTTTAAATCATGTCATGCAAAAACGTGGGTCCTTCAGTAACAGCAACACTTGTATTTGAATGTCTGACATAAAGTGAGTGAAGGTTACTCTTCAATTCAGGTTCCTGTATGGCAAACTAATCCACTGCTTTTGCCTTCAGCTTTGGTATTTTTGGTTCCCATGGGAACTGTGAGTCAGCTCTCCAAAATAAATCTTCACAAGCCTCCGATAAAACCAGAGCCTTACCAATGTGCAAACTAAGGTCAGTATCTAGAAATTACTCAGCCATGCATATGCAGAACTGAATTGTCATATTATGAAATTCAAAATGTTCTATTTGCCTAAACCAGGAAACAACCAGCTACAAGAAAACATTATTCCAAAATATAGTAGCTCACCTGTGATGGAAGATTAGGTTTATACCTTCGATAATCTTTCTGTTAGTACCTGTAGGATGTTCAATCCCAACCTGCAATCTGGGAGTTGCAGCAATCCACAAACTTTTATGAGCAAATGCTCCACCCTCTTAGCCTGAGAGCCAGGAAACATATCCAGTTAAGTCCCAAAGCCAAACAACATACCTAAACAAATCCATGACACGGGGATACGGGGGAGGATCCCCAGCAACATAAGTAATTCTTAAACTGGTTTGCTCTGCAAAATATTAACAAGCGATAAATAGGCAGAAAGTCAACTCAGAAAAACATTGAGGAACAATGTAGAACTAACCTGTTACTTTCAGGGCAGGACTCATTCATCGATGGCCCCTAGGCACACCCCTATTTATTTACCCTTCTTTTTTTATTTCCACTTGATTTCTCTTTTTCTATTAATTTAAAATTCAAAACAACAAAGATTATCATACTAGTGCCAGTGTACAGTTTTTCTTCTATACAACCTCCAAACATCTCTGAACAAATCCCCCTTTCCTTCCTAGAGGAAGAGATCTCCAGCTGGCAGGGCTTTGAGAAGCCCATCAATTTATATTTGCATTTGGGTAGGAGGCATGGAGCATGGGGGAAAGAAAATTTAGTGCCTGCCATTTTATTGGACTAATACATTTCTCAATTAACTTTCAGAGGTTAAAACCTCTTTCTTCAGGTCAGTAAACTATACTGCTGTTACAGTATCCCTGCCCTGACCTCTATCAGGGTATCACCCACAAACAAATAAGGAGATTACAGATAATTCAAAATACAGCTATTAAACTTATCTTTAAGGCAAAATAATTTGACCATGTTTCCCCTCTTCTTAAAAAAGCTAATTGATTACCCATCACTCACAGAATCTCATTCAAAACTCTTTTACTAGCATTTAAAGTTCAACTTAATCATGCCCCCATGTTCATTGACAGGCTCTTAATTCCTTACGAATCCTCAAGGTCACTGAGATCATCTCAGCAACATCTTCTGACTATTCCCTCAATCCGACAGCTGTTCTACGATACAACATGAAAAACCATTTACTCGGTAGTTGTGCCAACACTATGGAACGCCCTTCCCCTAACCCTATGGCACAAAACCAGTCTAAATAACTTTAAACCAATCTTATCTCTTCAAAGATGCTTATGAGATTTATGATTGATAATGAAAAATAAAAAATAAAAGCATGAAGAAGCTCGTTCCAGACAACCCTACTTCCCTGATGATTTTTTCCTGGACCTTTTCCGTTTATTTTGAATTATGTATCCCTACCCTTTCTCCCTTTGTTTCAATTTTTGTCTTAATAGTTTCTATTAGTTTGTTTGTCCATTCCCCTGACTTTTAATTAATTTTTAACACTGTAAAAAGGTAAACCGCTTTGGTATGTAAAAATGGTATATCAAGACATAATAAACTTGAAACTTTTGGTCTCTGAATTAGTAAAAAAAAGTATTAAAATTAGTCCAATAAAAGGGATCACCTTTTTTCCATTTTCTATTAATAAACAATTATCAACACATCTACAATAATACTTTATCCTAAAACAAAAAGAAATAAATAAAACAAATATAATTTTTTTCTACCTTTGTTGTCTGGTTTCTGCTTTCCTCATCTTCTCCTCATTCTCTTCCTTCCATCAACTTGCGGCCCTCTCTCTGCCTCTTCCATATGGCATCTACTCTCTTTCTATGCCTCTTCCAGAAACTGTCTGCTTCTCCTTTCCATCTCTCCCTCTCCCTCCCCCTCCCCCCCCTTGGTCTGGTATTCATTTACTTCTCTCCGCTTCCCCAATGGTATGCATTTGTCTTCTTCCCTTCCATCTCTCCCTCCCTCCCAGCAGATTTTAGCATTTCTCTCTCTCTTCCTTTCCTTCCCTCAGATCTGGTATCTGTCTCCTCTTTCTCTGGCATCTCTCTCTCCTCTCCCTTTCTCCTTTTCTTCCCTGGTCTTCCTTCTCAATTTATTTTCTGCCTGTCTAAATTCTCTCTTACTATTCAGTCCTCAATTTCCCTCTTTTATTGTATCTACCTACAGCTTGCCACCTCTTTCCCTCACCCCTTCCAGTATCTAACTCTATCATCTTCCCCCAATCCAGCATGTGCCTTTTATCTCTCCCCCACACTTCCTTCCAGCGTCTGTTCCCCTCTCTCATACCCCCCTCCCCTACACTTCCATTCAGCATCTGTGCCCCTCTCACCTCCACACTTCCATTCAGCATCTGCTCTCCCCTCTCAACTGACATCCGTCTGCCCTCTTCTCTCTCTCTTCCCACTTTCATCATCTGCCCCGTCTCACTCTCTCCCCACTTTCATCATCTGCCCCTTCTCTCTCTCCATTCTCCCCACTTCCATCATCTGCCCCCTTCTCTCCCTTCTCCCCACTTCCATCATCTGCCCCCTTCTCTCCCTTCTCCCCACTTCCATCATCTGCCCCCTTCTTTCTCTCTCTCTCTCTCTCTCTCCTCCACACTTCCATCAACTGCCCCCTTCCCTCTCTCTCTACCTCAACCTCAGGCCCTTCTTCCTTTCCTCTCATCTTCCTGGGTCACCTTGCTTTCCGATGTTTTTTTCTTGGTTTTTTTTAAAACGGCAACAGGCCCCAGCATTGACGGCAAGTAAGTTTGGCAACCATTATCTTGCAAGCGGTGCTGCTTGGCCAAAGCTTTTCCTCTGACATGAGCCGCCCAGGCGGAAACAGGAAGCTGTGTCAGAGGGGAAGCTTTGGACTGAGCACTGCTTGCAAGATAACGATTGCTGAACTTACTTGCCGTCGATGCCGGGGCCCGTCGCCGTTTGAAAAAATTTAAAAAAAAAAAAAAAATGGAAAGCAAGGTGACCCAACAAAAGTGAGGGGAAGGGAGACCCCCCAGGGCAGCTGCTCTATTTTCCCTCCTTTAACGGGCCCCACTGACAATTTTGGGCCCTGGCTGTATGCAATGAGCACCCCAAGAAAGGTCTTCAGCAATGTAAATACTCACAGAAACCGCTCCACAGGATCTGTCAACTGGCTGGAAAGCATTCAAGTCTGTAAGGAGAATCAGCAAGGCAGCAAGAAGCAGGCTATTCCAAACAACTGAGTGTACACGGAAACTAACAGAAAGAAGATTATCGAAGTTATAAACTTAATCTTCCATTCTGTTACGTCCCTTCTGGATTCCATATGCTAGGTGATGTACCAAAGCAAGAGTAACATCTAGGGAAGGACAGAAGAGCCTGCCCTCAACATCAAGTTCCCAAAAGTGGCAGCAGAATGAGCTACACATCCACTCGGCAAAACCGGATAAAAGTATGAAGACAGGACCAAGTAGCCACCCCGCAAAGTTCATCAGGATGAAATGCGCAAGACACTGCCCATGACGCAGCCACACTTCCAGACAAGTGGGCGTTAAGCAAAACTGGTGACTGCTAGCCGTGGGCTTTCGCCAGACGTATCTCTCTCAGCTTCTTTCAGTTTCACCTGGTAGTCTTTTCTGTACTCCTTTAGGGTTTTTTTTATATTTCACGAACGCCAAATCTTTTGCCTTTATTTTCTCTGCCATAAGTTTAGAGAACCATATTGGTTTCCTTTTTCTCTTGTGTTTATTTATTTTCCTCACATAAAGGTCAGTAGCCATTTTTATTGCTTCTTTCAGCTTAGACCACTGTTTTTCCATTTCCCTTATGTCCTCCCATCCTAACAGCTCTTTCTTCAGGTATGCTCCCATTTTACTAAAGTCCGTAAGTTTGAAATCTAGGACTTTGAGTTTGTATGGTCGCCCTCCGCTTTAGTTGTTATATCAAACTAAACCATTTGATGATCGCTATTTCCCAGGTGGGCATCCACTCGAACATTAGAGATACTCTCTCCATTTGTGAGGACCAGATCTAGTATCGCTTTTTCACTTGTGGGTTCCATCACCATTTGTTTGAGCAGAGCCTCTTGAAAGGCATCCACAATTTCCTTACTTCTTTCCGATTCTGTAGATGGAACTTTCCAGTTCGCATCCGGCAGATTGAAGTCACCCAACAACAGCACCTCCTTATTCTTTCTGAACTTTTGGCTATCTGCAATCAGATCTTTATCAATTTGCTGCAATTGAGTCAGAGATCTGTAGACTACACCCACATAGATAGAAGTTTCATCTTCTCTTTTCAGAAGGATCTATATCACTTCTTCCTCTCCCCAGGTCCCCTGCATGTCAGTCGCTTGGATATCAATCTTTACATAAAGAGTTATTACGCCTCTACCTTTTTGACCAACTCTGTCCTTCCTAAAAAGATTATATCCTAGTATATTTGCATCCCATCCATGGGAGTCACTGAAGAGGGCAACAATATCCAGGTCTGCCTCTAGAATCAGAACTTAGATCATGAACTTTGTTGCTTAGACTGCGAACATTTGTGGTCATTGCTTTCCAGCTATCTTTCAGTGGTAAACTCATTTTTTGTATAGGTTTATGTTTAGTTTCAATTCCTGTTACATTGCTAAGAAGCGAGTTGCTAATATTGTTTACATTGCTACTTTTAATACCAACATATCTTGTTGGTTTTTTTTTGTGTTTTTTTTACTGGGGATGGCCTCCATAATTGTATTTCATACATATGCCACCCCCACCTTCTAGTTTAAGTGCCTAGAAATGTGGAATTAGTGCAAACTATATAGTTGAAAAAGTCTCTAAAGATGGGAAAGTAGAAATCAACACATAATACAAGGGCTGGTCACTGCTAAGACCCTCTGGTAATTTTCCCAGCGTAATATTGAATGCAATTGACCCTCAGAAATGCCACCAGCCACTCAAATATGTTTCATAGTGGTTGGATTTATACATTATATCCTCACCGGGCCATTTTTGTTTTGTTTTTAAATTTGTGAATGTCTTAATTTTTCATAAGGTGCAATAGTGCCAAAGTAAAACTTATTGTAGATAAGAGCTAATACTTAGCTTAGCTATACTGGTCCATTCTAAGGGATACTGAACATGTTTAACCCAACATGGGTTTCATCAGGGCTGTGATCCCTCAATTAGAATGTGTTTCCCATGACGCGACCAGCCCTTGTATTATGTGTAGAAATGTGGAATGGCATAATTAAAAATAAAACACATCCAAGTCCTTTTTGGGCCTAGGATGCTAGTCGCCCAAAGTCAGCAATGTCTAAAGTCCATTCTTGAAAAATATGTACAAAATTTTTTTTTTTTGAGAATTGTCTAATTATACGTCCAGCTGTTTGATCGTCCAGACCGCCAAGTCGTCTATCTTTATACCGCATTCTTGTCCCAAAAATTGTCCAAGTCCAAAATGCCTAGAAAAAGACCTTTTGGATGTGGGAGGGGTCAGCAAAGTGATACACTGGCCACCCAGGCATGGCAAAAAAGAGTAGTGGGGCACCTTACAGGGCATGGCTGTGAACTTCACAAAAAGGGTGCCAGATAAACATAATAGCAAAAGCAGTGCAAATAAATATAGCAAATGGTTTGACACCGAATTTCTAAAAATGAAACAACTAGCTAGACGACTGGAAAGAATTTGGAAAAAAAACAGGAGAATTAGCAGATGGAGAGCTAACATAAAAATCTACAAACAACTGATAAAAGACAAACATAAAGCATTCTACTCTACTAAAATCAACTTATCTTGCAATGGTTCACAAGGAATCAACACAAAAAAGCAGTTCAACCTGATCACGAATTTATTTGACACCACTTGTTACACCATACCCGTACAGAACACTAAGTTACCCTCTGCGAATGACTTAGCACTGCATTTTGATTCAAAAATTAAAAACCTAAGAAACAACTGTTCAACAAACGACCCTAGTGATCATCAAATAGCTAACATACAAGGAAATGAAATACCATCAGACATGATCTGGAGTTCCTTTCAAGACTTAGAATGGAATAATTATACCAAACTATAAAACAAATACTCTAAATCTTATTGCGTTCTAGACTCATGCCCCCCAGAAATTATGAAAGCAGCGCCTTTAGAATTTAAACTATCGTTGCTGCAACACTTAGCCCATAACCTAAAAAATGGGAAGTTCCTCACTAACGGTCACATAATAATAACCCCAATCCTAAAAAATAGTAAAGAATCTTCAGCCCTAGTAACCAACTACAGACCAGTAGCATCCATTCCATTTATTGTAAAAATCATGGAGGGACTGGTACATACCCAATTGATGGCATATCTTAATCAGTTCTCTCTCCTACATGAAACTTAATCCGGTTTTAGACCTTTATTCAGTACGGAGACAGTAATTGCGGCTATTTTAGACAATCTGCGCCTACTGTTTAGCAAGGTCCTCAATGCCCTGGTCATGCAATTCGATATGAGCTCCGCCTTTGATCTGGTAGACCATGGGAAAATGCTACAATGCCTAGACGCTATTGGTATCAGGGATGAGGTGTTGAACTGGTTTCGTGGCTTCCTTATATCCCGTACCTATCAGGTACGTTTCAATTATGCTCTCTCCGATTCCTGGAGCAATCCATCCGGTGTGTCGCAAGGGTCACCGCTATCCCCATTGCTTTTCAATGTCTACATGTCCTCACTGGGCGTGCAATAACCCAGTTGGGGATAAAATTATTCAGTTATGCAGATGACTTTACGATTATCATCCCATTTGCTGACTCTATCTCGTAAACTATTTCCAAAGCTTCAGAAGCTATAAACGTGATGGAGCAATGGATGACTGACTTCAAGCTCAAACTTAATTCAGAAAAAACGAAATTCTTCGTTGCTTCACCACATCTGCTTGACACCAAAACACCACTATGCATCAATGAACTTAGTTACCCTATTCAGTCCACCAAGAAGATACTAGATGTAACTCTGGATCAATGCCTAACCATGAAAGACCAGGTGAACTCCTTAATCAGAAAGGGTTTTTTCACTCTCTGGAAACTTAGATCCATTAAATCATATTTCGATACGTCAGCATTCAGAATCCTGGTTCAATCCCTCATACTAAGTCAACTTGACTACTGTAACATTTAGCAATTTCCCAAAAGAATATGTGACGTTTACAATTAATGCAAAATGCAGCGGTCAGACTAATCTTCGGGCTAAAGAAATTTGATCACGTGACATCCTACTACCGGCAGTTGCATTGGCTACTGATGGAAGCACGTGTAAAGCTTAAATTCGCCTGCCTCTGTTTTAAAGTACTATACGGACGAGCCCCTAAATACATAACTGACCTTTTCTCCTTCTCAGCCAACAGACACAAGAGAAGCTCACATTCAAACTTCATTTCCCCCCCAGTTAGAGGTTGTAAACTGAAAAAACACCATGAACACCTTCTCTCACATCAAGCAGCATTATGGGGTAAAGATCTAGAACAATTGCTTTCGCCCACTACTTATGAGGAATTCAGGAAGCATCTAAAAACATACCTATTCCTGAAGTATTTAGACAACTGACCCGTACATCTCTCTCTCCTCAATAATGGTTTTCTGGATCTATTAATCACTTTCTTCCCTCTCTTAAGTTCAATCAATTTGTACCTTCGTTTAATCTTTTGTAAACCGCATAGAACTTCACAGTAGTGCGGTATATAAACTGTTATTATTATTATAAACATCTCACAACTCCCTTGCAGGTCATAGTAAGCCCCCCCAAAACCTACTATACCCACCTGTCTTCTACCCCAATAGCCCTTATGGCTGCAGGTGGCACCTATATGGCCTTACAGTAGGGTTTGGGGGGGTTGGTGGGCTCATATTTTCTACCATGGTTAGAGTGGCTTATGGGCTCCTCTTTATGGTTCACTAGCCCATCCCCCAGACTACTTAAGTCACCTCTGTGCAGCTCTACTAGGCTTTCCTATGCTAGGTGCCGATGTTCTGGAGGCAGGTATGTACGTTTTTATTCTGATTTTTATGACCGGGGGGGGGGGGGGGTCAGTGATCACTGGGGGAATGTATGAGGGTCTCTACTTTGTCCCTGCAATGGTTATCTGGTCACTTTGGATATCTTCTGGGCACTTATACCTGTTTTTAGATTGCCTAAGTCACAATGTATAAGTTCCGTCTAGGCAGTCTCGTCAAACTTTTGATTATCGCTGCAGAATGACTAAGTTTGGTTGGCCCACATCCCGCCCAAACCACTCCTTGAAAAACGCCTATTTTCACTCTGGACTCACAGCAGCAGTCAAAAGACCTAAGATGCCTCTTGATACGTCTAAAACCTGTTTCAATTATTGGCACTTGAACAACCTGTCTTTTAGGTCGTCCAAGTGCCAATTTAGGCGGATTTTTAGATGTATTTTTGTTTCAATTATGAACCTCATATTGCCTAAATTTCTCAGCAAGGATTCTTTTTCCTGCTATAGTCAAGATGGCTTCCATCACGAATTCGCACCAAAAATGGCAAAAATAAAAAAAAGTGATTTGGAGTCTGGGGAGGTGGGGGGACCTGAACCCTACCTGCAGAAACTGTGAAAAACTGTTTTAAATGACTTTAATAAACAACCCCTGAAGTTCACATAGGTAATAATGGAGTGTTACTTACAGTTTCTGCAGTACTAGCCTGTCAGCACTTTTCATTGTCAGAATGGAGGGAAGGATTTTTCTGCCTCAGAAACTGCTCCAAGTGACCAGACTTGAAGATCTTCAGATTGCCATTTGGCCGGATACTGACTGTGACCTCTGCCCCCACGAATCCTCACCACGTGGTTGGGGCCGGGAAAAGCAGCCTGTACCTTGAAACCTGGAGGTTTCACTCCAAATGCACACAGCCTGCACTTGAAACCTGTGACAAGGTTAGCAGCAAGTGAACTCCCAGGGGAAGGAACCCCGAGTTAAAGAAGGGTGGCACACAGAAGGCTAGCTCCACAGATCTACCAGAGTATCTCTGTGAAACAGCAGTCTGGTTCCGCGGGACTGCATTCTTTCCTCCGACAGGAGACCACCAGAAGGGGGTCTCAAGGTACTGAAACCACTGAACCAAATGAACTTTAAGCAAAAAAAATAAGAAATAGAAGCAGAGCAACTGCAAAAGACTTCTGCATGGATTGCTTGCAGAAATTGTAACTGGATATGTTTGCTAGCTCTCAGACTAAGGGGGTGGAGCATGTGCTCAGATAAGTTTGTGAATTTATGCAACTCCCAGATTGTGGGTTGGGATTGAACACCTAGCATATGGAGTCTGGAAGGGAAGTAATAAATCTTTGATTTTATGTCTTACATTTCATTTGTACAGCATACAAATGGGAGCCTAGTCCTTTTACAAGAACACCTAAGGCATTCCTAAGAATGTCTATGTTCAAAACTTTAATAAACCACCCCTGAAGTTCCCATATATCCCGCAGTACCTTGCAGTTCAAAGCTGTTTACATCAAGAGAAGCTGTCAAACAGAGGGCCATCAGCTTTAGCACCCCATTTAAGAGAAGGACAAACAGTCCCTGCATGCTTCTAAAGATAAGCATTATCTTCTTTTTCACTTATTATGATTCATTAAGAGATCTTTAGAGCATTGTTAGTAAGTAGGGCGTTTTAGTGATATCTAAGGTTAAAATCTCTCCACAAAAAACATTTTAAGTTAATAATGGTAAAAATGCATTTGCATAGTGGACATAAATGATGTATGTGGTAATACCTACGATGTGCTTTAGGGTGCACAAGATTGTGGGATAAACCCTGATGGACACTCAATGTTTATTTCATGAGTTTCCCCCATAACTGATTCTGTCCACTTAGCATAAGTAAAACGTTATACACCCACACTTTTAAATTTATATGGTGTGGGATTTTTTTTTTTTCAAAAAAAGTGTTGTTTTTTTTCTATAGCTACACATTTTTACAACCTCCTCTAAAAAAGTTTTTTGAGGCTCGTTGAGTTTTGGAATTATGTGGTCAATCCAGGGGCAAGGTCTGCACTTATACTGTTATCTACTGATATTGAGCACTTAACCATCTAAGTCAGAACCTAACCCCTCAGGTTGATCCAGTCCTGGTTTTTCCAAACTACATGCATGGACTACTAGCTTTACTATTCTTAGCCCATGCAAGCACTCTTAACATTGACACCAAATATTAATTTACATAATAGAGGATTAAAAGAATAAATTCAAGGACTCACCACAGGAGAAGGTGAAAGTGCAATGTTGCCTATTGATGCCCTCAGTTCATCTACAATTGCAGCACTTCTGATATTGTCTTTAGCTTGTAAAGGCTTAATTTTAATGTTAAATTTCTTGCGTACTTCTTCTTCTTCTTCCGATTCACTGGATGAATAAAAGTGCTTTCCTTTGGTAGGTATATTATAGTTAAAGATCACACTTTAAAATTCAGCCACTAGGTCTAATATATTTTGCATAGATGATTATGTAAAGAGATTCTAGTGAAAAACTAAGGCAACAACACTAGTATTATGACAAAGAGATCCTTGTAACAGGAATATATAATCAGACTGTATATGCATATAGAGGGGCATAATTAAAAAAAAACATCTAAGTTCCCTTTTGGCCTAAGTCCTTAAACGTTCAAAGCAGAAGCAGGGAAAGTGTCCATAACCAAAACAAACGTCCTTGTTTTGATTATGGCCTGCCTCTACTAAACGCCCAGATCACCACTACGTCTACAAGTACACCCCCACGACGTCTACACTTTTTGCCCATAATGAACCAAAAAAACACCTAAGCCCCAAATGTCAGAAGGGCTTTTAGGCTAAGGAGGAGCCAGTCCTTCGCCTATAAGTTGGATTCTGTAACTAGTGTCTGTCAAAAACAAAACCGGTTACAAAAACCCCTCCCCCCAAACGATCCAGGCAGGAGGGTGGCCAAGCCCTCCTGCCATGTCGAACCGCGACCCCCCCCGACAACATCGGGGCAAGAGGGAGCCCAAGCTCTCTTGCCCCGTCCAACCGCGACCTCCCCAACAACATCGGGGCAAGAGGAAGCTCAAGCCCTCTTGCCCCGGCGATCATGCCCCCCCCCTGATATCGTGGCAAGAGGGAGCTCAAGCCCTCTTGCCCCGGTGATCTTACCCCCCCCCCCCCCCCCCGCCGAGTACGAATGGGCCAGGAGGGAGCCCAAGCCCTCCTGACCCCGGCGACCCTCCCCTCCGAAAGGAACGGGCCAGGAGAGAGCCCAAGCTCTCCTGGCCCTGGCGACCCTCCCCTCTGAAAGGAACGGGCCAGGAGAGAGCCCAAGCTCTCTTATATTCTAGAAACTGAGCTGGAGAAGGTTTAGGAGCTCCTGTCAAAGGAGGGTTTTCTTGAAGACGGTTGAATGAGAGTCTAGAAGAGTAGACTTCTATTGTTGGGGTCAGGGTCAAATGAAGATGCCCAAAAACAGATGCAAATGTCTGCACCTAGGTTGCTTAAGATCATGCATTGATTAGCATAATTTTTAATATATGTGGTTAATATTCAGAGTGATCTAGGCAGGGGTAAAGGATCATGAATTTGATATACCACCTTTCTGAGGTATAACCTATACAGTTTACATATGCAGGTACTTTGAGGCTCTTGCCCATTTATATTGCATTCAGTGGGCTAGATATCAATATTCAACAGCTCTTAACTTGCAGTGGGGCTGAATATCAGCTCTAACTGGCCAACATGAATCCGAGCAAGAAAGGGGTATTCTGTAGTGGAGTCAAGGAGGAGCCAGCTGTTATGTGGGTACCAGCAATATTCAGTGCCAATGCCCACATAGCAAAGTGGACAGACAGGACCTCGCAAAAGATAGTCCCACTTATGCCTGCTTAGCTATATGGGTTCTGGCACTGAATATCGGTCCTCACCCACAGAGCTTCTGGGCACCATCCTGTAGCTTTCCATGTTTCCCTCCCCCCTGGACTCCCCCCTCCAAATGCCACAACTTTCTTGAATCAAATTCTCCCATCCCAGACACAACTGCAATCACAGAAACCTCACCCTCATAACATGACTCCCCTCCCCAGATTCAAATCCCATCCTAGACATAAACCATCAATAGAAGCCATCCTCATCCTAGTAGGTCTTCTGAACTTATCTGACCATTCCTGGTAGTCCAATAGCTATGGTGGCCATGAGCAAATAAACTATACCGAGTCATCATTCTGAGAAGGCTCGACTCGGTTTACAGCAATTAAATAAACAGGGAATGATTCACAAATGATAAATAGAAGATAATAGCAAAATTTCAAAAGAATTAATTTTCAAAATGTTTGGCAAATAGAGTAGTTTTTAAAGATTTACAGAAAAATTGAAATGAAATAGAACTCCTTAAAAAAAGGGGAGATCATTCCAGAGTTGAGAGAGTTTAAAGACCAAAGATTGACTGAAGATCTTGATTCCTTGAATCCCTTTTTTAGAAGGAAAGGAGAGTTTAAATTGTTGGATACCTCTTGCAAAGGAGAATCGGTAAACATTCTAAAATAAAGGAATAAGAGGATTAAAGATACCATGTAGCAAATCCCATTAACTCCCACCAAAAATGGTGGCTGTGACCTAAAGTGGTAGTCTTATGGTACCACCACTAAGGTCTGACCCTAGAGATCAGAGCTGCTATTTTCAGCAGGGACTATGGTCAGTAGCAGGTGGGGAATTTGCTCCTGCCCACCTTACTCACTAGACCATTAAGGACAGGTTGGCCTGGAAGACATACTGGGATATAGAGGGGCTTCTATTGATGGAGTCTGGAGTATTGGAATTGTGGGGATAAGGGATGGTTTCACATCACGTTGGCGACCTTGGAATTGAGGGAAGGGCTGGAAGCACCTGAAATCCTCTTTTGCAAGTCCTAGCTGAATATCAGCCAGAACCTGCATAAGTGCTGGTGGCCAGCACATGCCTTAATAGTACTGGATATTCAATGCTGATGCCCAGACACAGCCCAGTATTGACTATTTAGCAAGCGATGGTTAGCACTTAAAAACAAACAAACACCAACTGTCACTGACTGAATATTGACCAGTATGCATGTACTTGTGAACTTTGAGCTCTTCCTAAACTTCACACCTACCAATAAAGTGCTATCATGTCAACACATGTACTTTTATGCCAGTCGGAATTTTATAACAGACCACTTACAGCTGTATATGCCTTTATGAAATTACCCTGTTAATGTAGCCTGTTTGCTTCCACGTTTCAGAAGTCATCACTTTTTCTGTTATTGTTATTTGCATGTTTATTTTCCAATTGAACTCTAGGAAATTTAAAGTTTTCCCTTATTAACTGTGTCAGTTCCCTTTCTTCTTTGTGCATGAAGCACTTCACAGGAAGGAATTGTAGACTATAATGAGCAGCAGCCCTAAAATAAAAGAAGGATATAGCCTGGTTCAATATCTGGTCTGATGCTGTAACCTTCTTCATCAAGCTCAGGGGAATTCTGTAGAAAGCAATTACAAAACAAGATTAATACCATAAAATAATTTACTAAAGACAGACAAGCATAATGATAGCTTTTGTTAAGGGAAACACACAGAACAGCTAAGGCTGACATGATAAACACCGATGCATGAGCCCCATGTAGGACAGATAAGGAAGTTATCAGCATGCAGGGCATCTTTCTCATGCAGCAGACTGAGTTATCTCCAGTAAGTGAGCCAGCCTTAAGCCCCCTTTTATCAAGCCATGGTAGAGCATTTTAGTGCAGGACAGCGAGGTAAATGCTCCGCTGCTAATAGGAATTGAATGAGTAACGGAACATTTACTTTGCCAGCCTGTGCTAAATGCGGCTTAATTAAAAGGGCCCTTAGTCTTCAATTCCTGTTTCAAAGCAAAGAATGAAAACACTGCACAGGCCCTGTAAGCATAGGCCTAAGCTGAAGTGCTGCTTTGTCCTGTACTCCTCTGAATCAGACTTCCTGACCTCTAGCTCTTCGCCATAACAAGCAGCAGTTCCAACCTGCTGCTCGCATCAGTCTTGGCTCTCCATCTGACATCACTTCTTGGTCGCGAGACCAGGAAGTGATGTCAGAGGGTGAGCTGAAGCTGGTGCGGACAGCAAGTTGGAGATGCTGCTTGTGCCGGGAAGGTTAAAGGGGTAAAGGGGAAGGGAAGGGGTGCTTGCGCAAGGCAAGAGGGTGGGGAATGAGAAGAGGGGCGCCACCCCCCCAGGCACCTCCCACCTTCGCAAACGCCACTGCCCTGAAGAAAGTAAAAAACTTGATTAAGATACTTACATATCTTTCCCAGTCAATCTCTGCATAAAATCCATTTGGTGCACCATTTGATTTCTTCTGTAATGATTTTGAAAACATTAAAATAAAAAATATTAATGTTCAATAGATCTTAACCAAGCTTTTTTCTATTTGTTAGACATGGCAACTATATTACAGAGCTCTTCTATAAGATATAATATGCAAATTCACTCTTGCTAAAATTCTCTTTGTTCAAGAAATTAAAATTAATTAGGCAACCGAGTTATGGAATCATCTTCCATTTTCTATAAGATCTTGTGACCATTATTTTAGATTCAGACAGATGCTGAAAACTTATTTCTTCAGTAATTTTGACCTTTTGTATAACTAATTTGTTTTGATCTAACAACAGTGTTTTGTAATTACTGGATGAAATGATTCAGCTTTTGTTCTGTGAAATCCATCTGTTAAGGCATAGGTAGAATACAAGACCTGGTATAACATAACATAAAAACTATTTGTATGGTGCTATCCAATATTTAAAATTCATTAAATATATGAAAACAGCTGACAAGAAATAGGCAAAGTTTAAGACTGGACTGCATTATGATGAATTGTGTATTTATTAGAAATTAAATTTAAAATTTTTCGTTCTGGTGGGCAAGTCTTTGCTCTAGTTATAGATTTGAAAGAATAAATGCTGAAAATTTAGGACATGGTAATATATTTAAATTAATATGGGGCCCATTGGCATCTTAAGTTACCTCATTGTAATTGTTTGTTGACCTTGAATCAGTTTGTTCTTTACTATGGTACAGGGCAGGGGGGGAGAGGGATTCTTTATGTCATAAACTGATTTTTGAATATTTATAATTGGGGTGGGTGTGAAGATATCATTATTCAGAATAGATAGGACATTTATGATAATATATGTTTGTGTTATACGGAATGATAATTGTTTGGGTGGGTGGGGGGGAATGGATGATTATGAACATGAGAAAGATGAATGTGCTTTTATTGTACTACTATGAGTTGCATTGGTTGTATTGCACTGTTGTTTTGAAAATTAATAAAGAATTTTTAAAAAATAAAGAAATTAACCACTTTTTTAAAGAAATTCACCTAAGGCAGCAAGAATAAGTCAAACATAGGCAATACATAATTACAGTAATAAAAATATTCAAACAGCGGTGCATAGTATAGCATATTATGCTACTTACAATGTCAACACAATATGCAGTAAAACTTTTTAATAGACAGCACAAAACAAATAAAACAAAATAAAATATTCAATTGATTTACCAATTTAACCCCCCTCCTTTACAAAGCTGCACTAGCGTTTCTAGCGCTGGCCATGCCAGTAATAGCTCAGACGCACTCATAGGAATTCTATGAGCGTTGGAGCTGTTACCATGGTGGCCAGCGCTAATAACTAGTGCAGGTTTGTAAGGAGAGGGTAAATTAATATATAATGAGAATAGCTCATCAATAAAAATAATACAAGTTAAAATAAACTTTAATAAAAACCAATAAGTTCAAATAAGTTCAAGGATGCAGGAAAGCAGGAGCTGTATTCACACAGTGTCTGGATAGGTGCCGGGAAGGATTTGGCTATTGCTGATCTTGGAGACCCCAAGCTAATGCACTGTCCCATCTGCTTGCAGGAGCTGCCAGCTGGCTGCATTAACTCATACCAGGATGGCGTCTTGTAGTGGGGCAATAACTCCATCTTGCAGGGTAGAAAGTGGATGCGACTCTAAAAGCAGCAGGAAGAGGAGAGCAAAGCCACCATCACTTTCTCTTTCTTTTCTAAGCCTAAGACCAGGGCAGACAGAGCCTGCCCCTCTCCCCCCACTAGTGGTGGTGGGGCCAAACAGGTTGATAGCCAGGGGTGAGCCACCAGGGCTATCTCTTATCCACAGAAGAGCACACCTGAGAATCTGGATGGGAAGCCTCTCTGGCTGACAAGATGAGGCCATGCAGTCTGAAAGATTATGTGGGGCAGAGTAAAGTGCTGGGGAAAAACACCTTACTGAGAACTCTACTGCATGTCCATGAGATCCGTTTCTGCATATAGTTCAAACTCCTCTTACTGACCTACAAGTGTATTCACTCCGTAACTCCTCAGTCTTTCCCCTCACACTTCCCCCTGGGCACTCATCAGATAAGTCTCTCTTATCTGTACCCTTCTCTACAGCCAACTCCAGACTCCTTCCCATCTACTTTGCTGCACCATATGCCTGGAACAAACTACCTGACTTGGTACGTCAAACTCTATATCTGGCAGACATCAAATCCAGACTCAAAAGCCCACTTCTTTTAAGCTGCTTTCAATTCCAAACTCCAACCCACCTGCAAAGTACCAATATCTGTCTTATCATTCCCTCTGTAATTCTCCCACCTGAGCATTGTGAATTGATGTACCTTCTTGTTCAGTTTGTCTGACTTGACAAGATTGTAAGCTCTTTTGAGCAGGGACTGTTTTTCTAAGGTTTGATGTACAGCAGAGCGTATGTCTAGTAGCGCTATACAAATGATTTAGTAGATATCCCCCTCCATCATCTTCTGGGGACCACCGGGTTGTGAGTGCTGGCTGTAGCTCAACACCTGCCGGGTGCTGGCCTAGGGCTTGGGGGTCTGTGGGTTTACTTTTCTTTGGGTGTTCTTCACTGTTCTGTCTCTCTACTCTGTGATCTGAGATATTCAGCCTGAATCTGGCTCTACTTTGTGCTGGAGTTTCAGTGCTTTACCTCTCCCATGCCTGTAAAGTTTACAGGCTCCCCTTTTCCTTGGCAGCTGGTTGGTTTCATCTTTATTTGGACTTAGAACGCGTATCTTTTCAGCAACAGCCGAAGGCAAGTTACATTTAGGTAGAGTAGATATTTCCAGGCCTGGTGCAAGCTGCGTGAGGCCAGGACAGTGTCAGGTGTCATCTTTTTTGATTTCACAAATATGGTGACTCTAGTTGGGGCATTTTAAAGGGTGGTACATTGGGGGGGGGGGCAGTTAGCAAAGGGGTATTTTTTGGATATGGGGCAGTTAAGAGTGATGGGACAGTTGTGGGAATCGGATAGTTAGCTGAGTTGTGGAGAAGTTTTGTGTGGGAAGTTTTGGGATGCAGGTTAGTTTGTGGAGTGGTAAAGCAGTTACAAAGGAAAGATTTTAGATGTTGGGCATTTGCAAAGTGATGTGGCATTAGTGGAGCAGCTTATAGGTTAATGGTAAATTGTAGGATGTGGTTTGTGGGTTTTGAGAGGTGGGGACAATTTCAGGATATTTTTAGAGGTGTGAAAGTTACATGTAGATGGATATTTGGGGGTAGAGCAATTTGCAAGGGGCTGGGTAGTGTGACAGGAAAAAGGTGCAAAGCTCTAATATTTATAGGTTGTCAGCAAGAGTTAGCCCTGACACTATACAGAGAAACAACACAATTTAAGTTTTTGTACCTGGGGCAATGGAGGATTAAGTGAGTTGCCCAGGGACACAAGGAGCTGCAGTGGGAACTGAACCTAATTCCCCAGGATTGCAGCCGGCTGCACTAACCATTAGGCTACTTCTCCACTCACTGTATTTTTTGCTCCATAAGACACATTTTTCCCTCCCCAAAAAGTGGATGGAAATGTATGTGCATCTGCCGTTTAAACTGCTTTTTTCTATATACAGGTTAAGTTTTAGTTTGCAACTATCTGATACCATATCCACCTGGGACCCCTGAAGAAGGCGTGTTTACCGAAACATGGACCGTGTCGGGTCCTTTGGTTTGGTTCAAGGTGGTAACATTAACCGCATTCATAAACTTTGTTTCAATAAATTTAGCCTGCATCCTTGTACATTTGTCTGCAGTTCCTTTTGGTTTGGTTTGTGCTTTACTCACTGCAGACTGTGTTGGCTCTCTCCTTTGTTTTCTACCTCGGTTTGCTATACATAAAGCTTAAGTTTTTAATCCCTGTCTAGAACAAAAGAGTATGTGCCTCTCCCCCCCTTGCAAGAGCAAGGAGCTGAAGCTCTCTGCTGGAATATGATCATGTTCTCTTTATGTAACTGACCAACCTTAATTATTTTGTAATCCGCCTTGAACTGCAAGGTAATGGCGGAATAGAAATCTCTAATGTAATGTAATGTATTCTGATTGATGTTTTATTTTTCCTTTTTGGGGGAGAAGGGGATAGAACTGAATAAGAAGGAGAGGGGGCATATGCAGGTTTGAAGGGACAGATGCTGGATGAGAGGGAGAGAGGGAGCAGCTGCTGATCAATGAAAATAGCCTATTCAATCGTGCAAAAATCATTGACCTTTAACTTAGTTCACTTGTCCCTAAATCAATATTTTGATGTACAAGATCCAAAAAGCCATAAATCATCAAAACTGACAAAACCACTTGTTTGTAAGACTATCCAAATAGTTTTCTTTTGTTTTTTCTTAACAACCATTTATGTTGTATTGGGGTCAACTTTCAGCTAGCAGAATGACTATAATAATTTAAATGCCAGTGCAAAACTCAGAACCATTATGGCCCAGATTCTATAAACAGTACCTAGCGGCACCTACATTGTAGGTGCCACTTAGCGCAGATGTCAATCTACCACTAAGCACCATTTATAGATCATGCCTAGTGCTGCCTACACAGATTTGGGCAGCGCTAGGCATCCTAGATATAGGTGCCATCCCATTAGGCTAGCTTTTCACTCACCTAAATTGGCGGTGCCTATGTCAGATGCCTAACCATGCCTATTCTCTGCCCATAACCATGCCTACTTTTTCAGAGAGGCATCCTTAGGTGGGGAAGATGCCTCCACCTAGGTGTTGCTAGGCGTCCTAAGAGCTAGGTGCTGAACTCTTAAATTAATTAATCTTTTTTATTTTTTTGATTGGCTAAAAACTGGTGTGGTCAACTATCAAGTTGATTAAGCCAAGTTTTTAAAAAAAATTCTGCATTGATCCTGAACTTAGGCATTGCTAGATGGCCACAATTAGGGCACCTAATGTAGGCGTCCTTTATAGAATATAGAAACATAGAAACATAGAAAGATGACGGCAGAAAAGGGCTACAGCCCACCAAGTCTGCCCACTCTACTGACCCACCCCATTAAGTCTGAGTGCTAATGACCCAGCTCCTTAACTCGACCCTCGCAGGGATCCCACGTGGATGTCCCATTTATTCTTAAAGTCGAGCACGCTGGTGGCTCTGATCACCTGCTCCGGAAGTTTGTTCCACTGATCCACCACCCTTTCTGTGAAGAAATACTTCCTGGTGTCACCACCAAATTTCCCTCCTCTGAGTTTGAGCGGGTGCCCCCTTGTGACCGAGGGTCCCTTGGGAAAGAATATGTCATTTTCCACCTCGACACGACCTGTGACGTACTTAAATGTCTTTATCATGTCACCCCTTTCCCTGCGCTCTTCTAGAGTATAGAGCTGCAATTTGCCCAGTCTTTCTTCGTATGAGAGATCCTTGAGTCCGGAGACCATCCTAGTGGCCATCCGCTGGACTGACTCAGCTCGAAGCACATCTTTACGGTAATGTGGCCTCCAGAATTGCACACAGTATTCCAGATGAGGTCTCACCATGGTTCTGTAAAGTGGCATTATGACTTCAGGTTTGCGGCTAACGAAGCTTCTATTGATACATCCCATCATTTGCCTTGCCTTGGATGAGGCCTTCTCTACATATGACTCTATATGTATAAGCAATGATGCTGAATGGATACGGATCATTTGAAAGCCCCAAACCCAGCTCATAATATAGGTCATCCAGTCATATTTTAGGCAGAATACCAGCTACACAATTTTTATTAATACTGAAGGGACACGTATCATGAACCTTGGTAATTTTCCTTAGGCATATGTTGTTTAAAGCTGTAAATCCAGACCCTGTTTGTCTTTCCTTCTTTGAAGAGAGTACAAGGACATTTATGTTTGAAAAGATATGTTCTTAACTTGTTGTGAAGTGAATTCAATTGTTTTTATAAGCCGTATTTGCAAACAGCTTTAGATAAGAAAAAAGCTCTGCTGACCACAGCACCCTCTGTGGACTTCAGTCTTGAGATAGAAAAAATGCTAACGACCCTTACCCATGTAATTTGTTATTTCTTTTAAAGTTTCATGTGACCTGTGTCCATATATGGTTTGTATTTATGTCACATGCTGACAACACTGATTCATTTAGAATAATATAAAAGGAATGTAAAGCTCACAATAAAGCAGATATGTTTGGAGATCATTTCTTGCCTCTACAATATGTCCCCAGATGCATCTGACTTTCAAATGACAGAGACAGAGAAAGTATGGGGCAGGAATTGGGACCTAATCCTTTTCAAATACATGTTCAACAGCCACCAGTAAATGTATACCTTCATTTTGAATATTAGTCTATTTAGTATCCTAAGTCACTTTGTAGCATCATGTACAAATGGATGTACATTTTCCTGTAGTATATCAGAGATTTTCAGCAGAGCATTAAATTGGTATTCTTTGTGGAATCCAACAAATCCAGAACTCATGTAACAATTTTATTGGGAAAATTGTCTAATTATAACTGAAGGGGCATATATTCTTTGTAAGTTTTTCTATTCTTGCTTATGTAAAAGGAACTGCTGAAACAGTTAACATTTTGCCAAGGAAAAAAACCACAAGGCCTTTTCTTTTTGTGTTCTGAGCTCTGTGTCTCCATTGTGTTCTGTAGTTCTTGTTTTGATAAGAAACATTTGTTACAAGAAACATTGCTAGACCTTAGACAGGACAGTATTATATGCCATAATGGAAGCTTCCCACTATTTCCCCCTCCCCTTATGTTTGCTACCTTTTTTCTAGTTGCTTTTATGTATCCTGTTACCATATATGGTCTTTCCTACAGTCATATGCTAAAAAAACCCTGTGAAATGCTATAAAAGGTGTATGCAGTACTCTGAATAAAGAAGGAGAGAGAGATATCTTTTTGCCTATTTGCATGTGTGTTTGTGTTTTTCTTTCTAAAGAGATGTCCCCGAATGCATCTGTAGTCAGGACAGCAGAACGAGGCTACTGCAAATTGGGACATGGTCGTTTCAATAATATATAATAATATAGTACAAAAAGAAAAATAAAATAAACATTAGTTAAGACAAACAGTTTTGAAAGAATTCATTTTAAAGCATTATTTTTTGTTGCCATGTTTTCTTTTAAGATTTCTTTTGATACTTACAATGCCATCCCTATCTGGTGATCCACTGCAAGAAAGAGAGAGATTACATTTTATTACTTAAAAATAACACATAGAAGCCCAAGAATACAAGGCTGGTGGCTAGTACCTGTAGAACAAGAATCCTGATCTCAAACCTAATAGAATCAAACTGAACACAACCAGTCCTTACCCAAGAAATCCTTGGGATTGAGCTATTGCAATTGTTGCACAGAAAACAGAATGCTATGTCACTTTTAAAAATGCAGGGAAGCTGCAACTGCAGTCTGTGACTCTGAGTCATACTTTTTCTAAAAGGTATCCGACTTCTATCTCATAAGTTATTGCATCATTTCATGAGAACACAGATCTCCATTTTAGACAGAATGTAGAAATTAGAATTCATATGTCTAGGTCAGAACATGTTCAATTCTAGCAGTATTTTAAAAAAGGGTCTGCTGACATAGAGTCTTTTCTAAATTACATGCAGGAGTGTATGTGTATTTGCCTGCATATGTGATACAAGCAGGTATTTTACAAAGACACGCTGAAAAACTGAACAGTGCTACATGGTGCTGTCTTCCAATTTACACAGGTAAGTTATAAGCATATGCCTGCTATTTTGCAAACCTACAAATATACATGCCATTAATTAACTACAGAGGTTACAACTCTTATTTTTATTTTAGAGAGAGAAATAAGCAATAGGGGAATGAGAGGAGCACTCCCTAGATTCTCCTTGTAACAAATGTACACTTGTTAGGAACATACATACTCGTATGAAGGAGCAGCTGCAAATCCCAATGCCAAAATTGCTCCAACAGCACAGTGACAATTCATTTGGAAAGTCCCAAAGTATCCCAGAACATCTAAAGAACTGCAGGCCTCTCTAAACTCAGCTAAAGTCAGTGTTCATGACTCCACAATAACACAGACTAGACAAAAATGGAACAGTAACAAAGTGGAAACTACTGCTATCCAGGAATGACATCAATGCAAGTCTCATATTTGCAAAATGCATTAAGATGATCCACAAGCCTTTTGGAATAATATTCTGTAGACAACCAAGTGAAAAGTGGAACTCTTTGGACCACACAAGTCCCATTATTTCTGGCATAAGGCAAATACAGCACTCCCCTGTAAAACTATTGAACTAACATCATACCAAACATGATGGTAATAGTATGATGATATGGGGATGCTTACTGTAGTTACCTCAGGATCTGAATAACTTGCTTATTCTTTTGATCATGTGATCCTTCTTTATAAACCTTTCTATTAGCTTCCAGTGCAATATAGGATTATTTTTAAAGTTTTGTTGTTGACATTTAAGGTTTTCAAAAAGAAAGTTCCCCTGCCTCTTATTCCATACAGTGGTGTGCAAAAGTCTGGAACCACTTGCAAATTTTGCATTCTTTCAGCTTTCTGACCTTTTAATTTCTCCGTTGTCCCAATACATTTGTCTGTATACCACATCCTAAAGGAAAACTGTGGAAACAATGTTCTTGATATAAAAATTTTATTAAAAAATGTTCTTCACAAATAAAAGTGATGCAGTCAAAATAAGATCAATCCATATAACACATAGCAAAGAGTAATGGTGCGGATCCAACATGGTCTGTGTTTTGGTTAAGAACAACCTTCTTTTAGGGTCCTAAAAAGATATGTTTATATATAAATATACAGAGAGAGTCATGATGATAAAGGATGTGAATGAGCAGTGATAGTGTATAGCAGTTTTCTTCAACCGCCGGTCCGTAGACCAGTGCCGGTCCACAGAAATTTCCTGCCGGTCCACAGGGCTGGCACATGCATCGGGCCTGAGACAGTGTTTTTCAGCCGCCGGTTCACGGTGCGATCAATGCGGTATTGTCTTCGGGCCGGCTCTCTCTTCCTCAGTGCTGCAGTGCACAAAGCCATGGCCAGATGCTCCTACGCACGTCCTGCGCCTGAACTGGAAGCCTTCTCTTTGACATCGCAACGTCAGAGGGAAGGCTTACAGATGAGGCGCGGGACGCGCAAGGAGTCACTGCCCATGGCTTTGTGCACTGCAGCACTGAGGAAGAGGCAGCCAGCCCAAAGATAACACTGGGGGGAGGGGGGGGCAGGCCAGAAGGCAAGACACAGCATGGAGGGAGGGAGACCACAACGGTAGGGGGAATGATTTTATTTTTTAATTTAGTGATTGATATACATCTGCTGTCTGTTCAGGAAGAAATGCATTTGTTTCTTTTCCTCTGGGGTTGTACTGCATGCAGTCTTGCATCTTAGGGTTTTGTTTGTATATATTAGTACTTTTAGTTTTGGTTCCGTATTTGCATGGGGTTATCTGTGTTCTGGTGGGAATGAATATTGAGAAGCATACAGTGTGCTTTGTGTAGTTTAATTTTGTATTGTTAATACGATTATATTGTGTGTGTATATATATAAGAAAAATGAATGAAAAAAATGGAGTTAAAATTAGTACTATTATGGGGGCGGAGTCTGGGGTGGAGATTGGATGGAGATGGGCGGGGTCTGGCCTATAACTTAGCCCAGTGTTCTTCAACTGCCGGTCCATGGACTGGTGCCGGTCCACAAAATAATTATTTTATTTCCGCCAGTCCATAGGTGTCAAAAGGTTGAAGAACACTGGTGTATAGTGTGGATAATAAAAAATGAACGAAGTGGACGAATAGTGATATGGTGTGAATGGTAAAAAATAAAAGATTAAAGTTTAAAAAATAAAATGTAATTAGACAGTGAGCTTAGGATTGTGCACTAGTGATGTGAAAGACTATTAAAAACTAATGCTCAGCCAAAAATGTGAATGCAACATGGAGAAGTAAATTTATACTAGAGAGCAGATAAACATTCCTATCAAAATACATCACAAAATTTAGACATGCATTGAAGCATCCAAATTGAACGAGAAATAAAAACAAATGAAATAATGACAAGTGCTGAAGCAAAAATAATGAGGTCCATGGACACACACTCTGCTATTTTGATCCGATGGTTGTACAAAGTACGTCTAATAAGAGGCAAGACTAATAACCGAATTCCAAAAAGTGTAGAATAAACTAAACCAAAAACTGTGAGATGACATTAATATAATGTATTTAAGTAATTGTGGTGAAGCAACTGGGGAAATACCCTCAATGAATTCTAAAATAGTGAAACAAAACCAATGAGTGAAGGTAGGACTAGTGCCAGCAAATTCAAATGTGGAATAAAACCCAACACACATAAACAGATCAAATTGATGGCAAAAACACTAAGCTGATTTAGTGAAGCACCAAAACAGATTACAAAATGAACCAAGGCACAGATATTCTATTTCTTCTCTAGGGATGACATCTGCTTTGGTACTAACTGAGGAATTGGAACACAGCCCTGAAGGATGGGAGGCGGAGCAAAAGAATGCTAAAGAAGCTCCCTACAAGAATTCTTGCGAGAAGGGATCGACTACTCACACGTTCAAGAATGAAGTGTCTGTCACACATATATGGGCACATGTCCTTTCCCTCATTTTCCTTTATCCACTCTTTGTTCACACAGCTTAATCACTTACTGTACTTATTTGGCACACGAGGACTTCTCAATTCATCGTTTATTCATTAAGCATATGGTGTATATTTAAGTTTGTCTCTTAATCGCACTCCATCGGATTCACATTATAAATGCACATCCTAATGTACACTTTATTGAGTTCACATTACCAATATTGGGATCACTACATTGCATCTACTTCAATAAAAGATCCTGTGCTTTGTACATCATTTCTGCAGTTTTTTCCTTTGTTTTTTATTGCCTGACTTTTCACTGCAGACTAGTTGGACTGTTTCCCTTGTTTTTCTTTGTGTCTGTCACACTAGATATGATTATTGAAGGAACCATGAATTCTGCATTGTACCAGAAAATTCTTAAGGAGCATATCTGATCACCTGTCCATGAGCTGAAGTTGAAGGGTAATTAGATTATACAGCAAGAGGATGATCCAAAACTTAAAATCAAGTTTACATGTAAATGGCTGAAGAAAACCAAAATTAAAGTTTTGGACTGACCTAGTAAAAATCCTAACTTGAACCCAATAGAGATTCGTAATTCACCTTGAGCGTCCACCAATTTAGATCTATTTGATCAATTTTTGTGAGAAAACATTGTGCTGTATTGGTTCATAGTTTGATTGTAACCCGATTAGATTATTTTAACTCTGTTTAATGCTGGGATTTCAGTCAAATTGAAGATGACAATACAGATTCTAGAGAATATGGCAGTTTGAAAGATTAGCAAGATTTGAACATCTCTCCATTGCATAAATTTCATCATTGACTACCTGTTCAAGAAGGGTCATATGTAAGATTTTGTACTTAGTGTATAAGATCTATTTTGGAACAGCACCAATTTATGTAACAAATTCAGGCCCCCTTTTATCAGGCTGAATTAGTTGTCACTGGCCACTGTGGTAAAAGTTCTACCACTCATAGGAATTTCCTAATGCGGCTTAATAAAAGGGAGGCCTCAATACTTATTTCGCTAATTTTTCTTCTCATTTTAATTGTTGCTTTTTGTTGTCTTTTCCTTCCTCTAGGGGTGTTTGATATTAAAAAAAATATTTGAATGTTCTTTTTTATATCAGGCTACACAAATTTGGAATAATTTACCTTTAATTGTTAAACAACGATCTTCATATTCATTATTTCATAAATATGTGAAAACTTTTCTTTTTCAGAAATATTTGGGATAGTATATATATATATATTTGATAGTGATATTATTATTATTATACCAATATATCTTTTTTGCTGCAAGTTGCTTTAAGCCAGTTTCATGTGGGACAGAGCAAGTTATAAATGCTTGTTGTTATGATTATGCACAATAACCTATGAATGAGTCTGAATTAAAGCAGCATTGCAAAGAATAGTGGACTCTTCCTCAACAAAACCGTGAAAGACTGATATCAAATTAAAAGAAGCATCTGGTTGCAATTATTGCTGCTAAAGATAGTGCAGCAATTAAGTTTAGGGGGCAGTTACTTTTCCATATGAATATTAGTGTTGAATAATTTTGTTTCTTAAATAAATGGTGTTATGTGTTTACTCAGGTTCCCTTTTAAGAGCATAATCAAAAAACTAAAATGTCAAAAAAAACCACCTAAGTCGCCACTGGGACATCCTAATCGCCAGGACGTCCAAGTGCCGATAATCAAAACAGTTTTCCAGGATGTCTAGCAAGATGTTTCACTCGCTGTGCATCCAGAGTTCAAGGGGGCATGTTATGGGTGTGCTTTTTCGTGGGCTAGATTTGGACATCTTGAAAGGATAATCAAACTTTTTGCAAAATGTCCTGAAAGGAAACCTAGAAACATAGAATTTGACGGCAGAAAAGGGCCGACGGCCCAACAAGTCTGCCCAATCATGATCCCTTCTACCCTTGAGAAACTATCCCCTATCATACCTCTGTAGCGACCCCACATGTTTGTCCCATCGTCTCTTGAAGTCGAGCGTGCTACTAGCCTCGACTACCTGACGTGGAAGACCATTCCATCTATCAATCACCCTCTCGGTAAAGAAGTATTTCCTGGTGTCCCCATGAAATCTTCCTCCCCTAAGTTTTCAGTTAGACCTCTTTTGGAAGTATCTAAATGCCAAAAAAGTACCCAAACTAACCAGATGACCACTGGAGGGATTAAGTAATGAACCCCCCACACTCCCCCAGTGGTAACTGAGCCCCTTTCATCCACCAAAAATCTGAATGAGGTGTCTTAAGTAGCCAGGTGGGTGGGCTAGTGAACCACAGAGAGGAGGAGCCAGACCCATAAGGCACTCTAACTACAACATCTATGGTGTTAAGTATGAACCCACCAAAACCCTTTTATAATGCCATATAGGTGCCACCTGCAGCCATAATGGCTATTGGGGTGGTAGACAGGTAGGTATAGTAGGATTTGAGGGAGTTTTGGAGGGATCATCATAAATTATAAGGGGTATATGATGAGATATATATCTGGCACCCTTTAAGTGAAGTTCACAGCAGTGCCCTCACTGCTCCGTTGACATGTCTATGTGGCCAGTCCATTAGAATGATGGCTCCCCTCCCATGTCTAAATAGTGCTGATTTAGACATGTCTAACTTGGATGGTTTTGTGATCAAAAACAGCAAATTCAGTTAGACATCATGGTGATCTAGACATTTTGGCAGCCAAGACGTCTAAGTAGGTGATTTTTGGAAAAAAAATTATTTGGGCTTTTCAAAAATGGCCCTCCACGTCTAATATTCCACATTGTTTAAAGATCTGAAACCGTCCACTATGACATCTTTGCAACAATAGGGGAAATGGAGGGGGGGGGGTGTGAACGGGCAAAAACTTTCACATCACTGGCACATTTCCCCTTCTAACTGTTCCACAGAATCACTCAAAGACATCAATGGACTTCTTATCCTTACAGCTAAAGGAACAAAGTAGGGCATGTAGAAAATAAGAATTTTCTCACAGCCTTTATTCTGAATTTTTTAAAAACTGAAAGACATCGACAAGCCTGTGTTTCAGCTAGGTCAACCCTCATCAAAAATAACATTAAACTTTCTGTCCTATATACAGCATAAGTGACAGATGGTAAATCTCTGATGGTAAATCGCATACTGTGAATGCTAGCAGACGCATACCAAAACACTCTGCATCCTATTTTGTTTCTTAAATAGATGTTTTTGGTCCCGTTGGATGTTGTTTATCTTTATTTTTCTTCTTATCCTTATGGTACCTTACTAGCTACTTCACCCTTTCCAGAAAGAACCCATTGAATGCTGTGGTTCAACCAGTTCTCCACTGAAGGGATAATTTTGTGGGTGATGACCATATAGAACAGCATTTTGCATGCTCAGGTAAGCATTTATAAAACTGCCTCAGTACAGACATGCATAAAAGTAGGTGTTTCCAAGTTTACATATCGACTTTATATCTCACTCATCAATAAAAGTGGGTATAAATCTCTGTGGATACATCTCCTCAGTCAGTTTTGAAAGTGAAGAACCAAACACACCTTTAGGGGCCCCTTCACTTAAGTTTAATGAACACTAATGGATATTATCATGAACTAAGTGCTATGCGGCCTATAGATACTGTATAAGATAAGATGCACAGCATTGCACGTGCTAATATCTATTAGTGTGTGCTAAGTTTTAGAGCCCCTTAATTTACAAACTGGTACAAATACCACAGGTAAAAAGGTAACCAAATACTATGCAGCAATGTGGGTAGGTTACTTGCCTGTACATCAACTTTGAAAACTGTCTTGAGGAAAAAATATTACCACACTCCTCTATCTGCTTTAGCTTGAAGGTACCTTTTTTTTTTTTTTACTAAAACATGAGGGAACTGATTAATAAAGTGCACCTAACAATTATTAATGCACAAAAAGTGCAAAGGCTGTCTCCACACTGCACAGTTACATTACTGTTTGGAATTAATGCAGAAATACACAGGAGGTAATTCTAACTGCATGCCCCTATGCCTAAGCACATACTTGCCTATACTAAGGAATCTACTTTCCTTTACAGAATAGGTTATCTCTTTATATATTATTTTTTTATTACAACTATTATACTTACATCTTATAAAGCAAGGAAAAAACTAAAACAAGCAGGTATAGAAATACATATAAATCCCATTTAAACCAACTTAATTACATCTATGAAAAATTACAAGTTTCAATATATAAAAAAAATATAAAAGTTACAAAAAGTCCAAACAGGCTGCAAGCAGGCAGCACACCGACATAAACTTCCAATGTTGATTGGAAGTTTATGTGGGTGCGTTGCCTGTTTGCAGCTGAGCCACCAAATCATACAGAGCAATGCTTGAGGAGCCTACTAAATAATTGGAGCCCTGAGATACCGGGAACCACCGGAACAAAAGCGACTGCTCTAGCGTTATAATGGGAAAGCAAGCCGAAGTTCCTAGTGGAGTCAGCAACATGGATCCTAGAACCTGTACAGAATCCCATACTCTTGGTCAGTGGTTCCCAACCCTGTCCTGGAGGAACACCAGGCCAATTGGGTTTTCAGGCTAGCCCTAATGAATATGCATGAAGCAAATTTGCATGCCTATCACTTCCATCATATGCAAATCTCTCTCATGCATATTCATTAGGGCTAGCCTGAAAACCCGATTGGCCTGGTGTTCCTCCAGGACAGGGTTGGGAATCACTGCTCTTGGTCATGGTGACCGAAGAAGAATGCAAACCTGAGACTGTGACCCATCACCCTAGTCTCTGGGAAGAAACACATTTCTCTCCTATATGAATAAAAACATCTCCCCGATATACCTATAAATAGTACAGGAGAAAAGAGCGCTCTGCAAATTCGAAGATTAAGTCCAAAGAACTGAGGAAAAGAAACCACCCTTTTCGTGTCAGTCAAATGACCCGACTGGAAGACATCCGAATCAAGCAGTCAGTCAAGAAGAAAGTAGACGAATCGCCTGGTAGCGCCAAAACCACTTATGCAGAAGGGCCCAATAGTTTGGAAATATAAAATTATATGGGCTGTAGCACTCCTTGCCACTAAACCTGATCTCAGGAACATTTCCACTGAATTATGGAACAAAGTTTAGTGGAGCTTCTGGTTCAGGAAAGTATATTTTACTTGTAGCAGTCCCTTTGAAAATTATACTTGGGCTGAGCAGTTTTAAACAGCCCTTTTACCCATATAAATATCCATTCATATACTATAAATGTTTTCTGGAAGTGAATCCCTCTCCTCCATTCCATCTTTTTTTATACAGAAAAAAAACTGTAAAACACCTGAAATAAATTTCAGTTGCTAAGTATCACAGCTACATTTTCTAACAGAAGGAAGCAATGGTAAGCGTGTTAGAGCATTTCTTTTTCCTAGCAAACTTAGAATATACTACGGCATACTTACGTAGAATCATTGTCTTTTTCTTTCTTCCGTATTCCAAAGGCCTTCCTTGTACGTTTTTTCAATCCTGTAAAAAGAACAGACATTAGGCAAAGCATTATATGTTATTAATGAAAGATTAGGTTCTCACCTGGATAATCTTTCTGTTAATCTTCTCAGGAGTCCATACATTAGGTGATTAATCCATTCCCGCAAAATGGATTTTGCAGAAGTGTAATACTTACAACTCTCAGCACCTCCCACATTGCCAGTGGAGGGTAGTGCCCCCTTCAGTTACGTCCCAAAGCAATCAAGCTCCACTGGAATAGAATACAAAGAAGAAGGGGTATGGAGAACTTCTCCGCAGATATCATACAATTCTGTTATGCTCTGTAACTTAGAAAATAATTAGAACAATGATCAACAGAAATTTAAAACATAGCAGCAATAAAGAACCAACCTGCTGTGTGAAATAAGCGGTAACATCAGTAACATCAAAGGAGCCAGAGGCTGAACAGGATTTCTGTACGCTTAAACAAACAGAAAAACCAACAGGACTTGCAGTAAAAAGACAGCAAAAGCAAACAAAAACAATACTGCAAGAAAATGTCTTTTCTATCTGATCTACAGACTGCAGCGCATTGTACAGGAGAGTTTCATGCCTGTTCACTACCGATTTTGTTTACCTTATCCATTCTGGTTTTCTGATACTCTGTGTACTACTAGTAGGGACCCCTTAGGAAGAAGTGTTTCTTCGAAACACGGACCGTGTTGGGTCCAGTTCACACGAATATTGGGACCAGTTGTTTTGGACATATACTTTTTATGCAGTCTATGCATTTTGTTTTTAGATTTTTGGTTTTATTTTAATAAATTCCTGTACATTTTCTTGCAGTATTGTTTTTGTTTGCTTTTGCTTTCTTTACACTTAGTCATCTGGCTGACCAGAGAAGAACTCTAGGCTTGGAATCTAGAAATGTCTGGGGCAGAAAACAGGCGAACAGGATATACTGAGGACGGGCTGCACAGACTCCTGAGAAGTTTAACAGAAAGAAGATTATCCAGGTAAGAACCTAATCTTTCATTCTGTTACATCTACTCAGGAGTCCGTACATTAGGTGATGTACCAAAGCAATGGCTGACGTCTAGAGTGGGACAGAAGAACCTGCCTGAAAGACCAAGGACCCCTAAGCGGTATCCTCTCGAGCCACCATGTCCACTCTGTAAAACCTTGTAAAGGTATGAAGAGTAGACCAGTAGCTGCTCTACAAATCTCTGCGGAAGGAACTGTGTGAGAATTCACCCATGAAGATGCAATATTCCTGGTCAAATGCACCTTGAGAGAAACTCTGGGACAGTTCTAGATGGCTCTTCTTGAAGTTGACTATCCAGCCTATTCGTTGGAGAAAATCCAACATCTGTTGCACTACTTGCTCGCACTCCCATTTGGACAGAGCTCTAATTAGCCAATCGTCCAGACAAGGGTGTACTAGGATCCCCATGTTCTGGAGATGAGCCACAATCATCAGCATTACCTTGGTGAAAGTGCGAGAGGCTATTGCCAATCTGAACGGGAGAGCCACAAACTGGAAATGTTCCTGAACTACATGAACCCTCAGATATTTCCTGTGGCCTGGAAAGATGGGAATATGCAGATATGCTTCCATCATATCCAGAGAGGCTAGAAACTCCCTGGAGCTACCACCGCAATGATCAAACATGCCATTTCCATGTGGAAACACGGGATTATTAGAAATGCATTTACAGCCTTGAGACCGACCCCATCTGAGACCTCCATCCTCAAGGAAACTTGAACTGCGATGGGGAGGCAAATTATACAGCCAGCTCCTCAATACCCCCAAGGTTCTTACTTAGGGCACCACAGCCTGCTCTCAAGCCATTGAGAAATTCAGAAGGCAAGTTGGCTCCCAGGGGAACGGACCCTGAGCCCTGAAGTAGCACACAGCAGGCTGGCTCCATAGGTCTACCTGAAGGTTTGCCCTCTGAGCTGCAGTCCGGCTCCATGGAAGCTGTGTCCTTTCTCAGGCAGAGAATTCCCAAATATGGGGTTTCAGGGCACCAAAGCCTAAAAAACCCAAAACGTACGTAAAGCTGAAAATAAGAAAAACTGGAGCAGATCAGAAACACATCTGCATAGTTCGCTTGCAGAAGGAAAAACTTAAGGGGACACTCCACTCCACTGGCAATGTGGGAGGTGGTGAAAGTTGTATCACACTTCTACAAAACCTGGTTCACTAGATGACCTAACGTAAGGACTTCTGAGTGTAGGGTCATGAAATGGTTAACTGTTGTTTAAAATATTGCTCTGGCCTACATAGCTGAAAACAGTGTATAATCTATTGACTTCATCTGCCTAAAATGTATGTCCCTACCTTACCACATTGTAAGCTGAATAGATAAGAGTTTGAGCCATGATGTACCCTGCCCTTCTGTACATTTAACTGTAAGAGTTAGATAAGTGTCCTGCTAGTGACCTGCTAGTGTGAGCTTAGAACCAATGAGTGTTAAGAAAAGTAACACGTGAAAAGCTTTTTCTAGAATTCAGTTGTATAGCCAGAAAAATGAATAAATATCTCTGTAACTTCCTGGTTTCGGCACTTCTGAGCCAGCTTGGAGCTCAGGGGTCCAGCATGCATGCTGTGAATAAAACTTGTACTTTCTTCACGCCTCTGACTTTGTGTGTCCAAGTGACCTTTCATGAGTAGATGTAACAGAATGTCAAATCTAAGTAGGCTTGGAAGGATAAAATCCTGCTCCATTAATCTAATCAAAACCTACTTAAATTTGAATATAAAAAACTGTACTTTTAACTTGTCTTGCTTTCATCATACCATATACTTGAATATCTTTAGGATTTGCTGGTTGCAAGTCTTTATCTGCTGTCAACTACTGTGTTACACTGGAGCTAATTTTCAAAGCACTTACCATAAAAATCTATGGTACTTTAAGTGCTTTGAAAATGAGCCTCTATGTATGTGACTTGCACAGTATACTGTTTACATGATGCCTTCCTGTTCAGGTCTTATAATATGATTAATCACTGTAGTTTGGTCTAAAACCCGTTTCGTTTGTCGGTATTTGGACGACCTGTCTTTTTGATCGTCCAAGTGCCGATTTAGGCGGGTTTTTAGACATATTTTCTCATAGGTCATAGGTGAAGGCTCAAGAGTACTCTACTGTGTACAGGATCTATGAAACAGCTTTCAAATTAAACTAGTAGAGACAAGAACAGCATCAGATTTCAACAGAACATGGGACAAGCACCAATAATCTGAGGCAGAAGAGGGTAGAAAATGGCTTTTGGTTTAGATGGGCAGACTGGATAGGCCATATGTTTCTTTCTGCTGTCATTTTCTCTGTTTCTATGATCATCCACCAACACATCAAAGGTGTTTTTTACTGAAATTTCTTCTCAATCTAAGTTTTTATGTATCTAAATAGGACTGATTTTCAAAACTTTTGGCAACTGGTTAAAAACTAGTTTCAGCAGATACCCCCCAAATGGTTTGAACATCAAATCACTGAACCAGCTAGGGTAAGCTAGGGCTAAAGTACAAGCTTAACTACTGGGCAGAAGTTTCTGGGGGATTTATAGATCAGGGATCCTATAAATCCAGCCCTCAAGGTCCACAACCAAGCTTGGTTTTCAGGTTTTCCACAATGAATATGAATGCTTCCATTGCATACAAATAGAGCTCATACATATTCATTGTGGAAGTCCTGAAAACCAGACTGGGTTGTGGACTTGTGGAATAGATTTGAGGACCTCTGCAATAGGCCCTTACACCCCCTCCATAGGAGGGGTGGGCAATTTTCAAATAGCCCATTTACTCTTCCAAATGGCTAATTACTCTGAAAAATGACTTTTGTTAACTGCATTGTCTATACATAGAGTAAGCAAAGCTGAATATTTAAAAGTGTGATGTTCAATAGTGCATTTTTACAGAATCATGCTAGAAAGGAAGATGATCACAGTTGTTGAATTTAATTATCAAACTCTTGGGAGGGGAATCTAGGGCTCTGAAGTTAATTGGCACAAGAGAGCGCCCTAGGGCATCTAATACCTTTGCACCAATACTGTCTGTGGCACTAAGACGGCCATGCTTAATATATGGTGGACATTTTAGCATGAACAACTTTTGATTTCATTAGCTTAATACGAGGGTACAGAAGCCATCCCCAGAAAATCTCCTTTCACCCATTGCACATTCATCTCTGTCTCTCTCCTTCCAGCTTCTTGTCTCCCTCCCCTATCCCAACTGTCTGAAAAGCTTCTTGCTTAATTTTGTTCTCTTTCTTCCCACAGCAATCTCTTCATCTCCTTGAGCTCCTTCTGTCTCCCAAAGCTACATGAACCATATTAAAAAAGGAGAATAAGTAATCCTTGAATGCCAGTAAAAGAAAGAGGAGGCCTCATGGACCACTCGAAGCAGACCCTGCATGCTAGCAAAATAATGATGACTCAGGCCACACATAACAGTAGGAGAAAGAAACGAGTCATGACTGCTAGTAGAAGGAGTAAGCAGACTTGGTTTGCCATTGGCAATAGGCACTGATGCTGGTTCAGTGGAAACACAGAGACTAAACATAAAATCCAAGTCCTTCAAGCTCTAGACAAGGTTCAAAGAAGAGCAACCAAGATGATAAAGGGGATGGAACTCCTCTCATATGAGGAAAGACTAAAATGGTTAGGACTCTTCAGTTTGGAAAACAGATGGCTGGGGGGAGATGTCATTGAAGTCTACAAAATCCTGAGTGGAGTAGAACGAGTACAAGTGGATCGATTTTTCACTCCTTCAAAAATTACGACAACTAGGGGACATTCGATGAAGTTACAGGGAAATACTTTTACAGGAGAAATTTTTTTTTTTTCAATCAGGGAATAGTTAAGCTCTGGAACGCATTGCCAGAGGTTGTGGTATGAGTGGATAGCATAGCTGGTTTTAAAGAAAGGATTGGACAAGTTGCTGGAGGAAAAGTGCATAGTCTGTTATTGAGAAAGACATGGGGAAGCCACTGCTTGCTCTGGATTGGTAGCATGGAATATTGCTACTCCTTGTGTTTTGGCCAGGTACTAGTGACCTGGATTAGCCACTGTGAGAACGGGCTTCTGGGCTTGATGGACCATTGGTCTGACCCAGTAAGGCTATTCTTATGTTCTTATGACATGAGGGAGTAGGGATAGCCAAAGGAATCTAAAGTGTATGTTTATTCTATCTCTAAAGTAAATAACAAAGGACAAGGCCAGTTTCTCTTATCAGGCCCAGTTCTGCCTCTGGACCTGATAAGGAAAGAGAAGAAGTAATTTTTATGCCACACATCTGGGTTAAAAACATAGGGCTTCTGCTCTATCAAAAGCCCAGTCACACTGCACCCCTACCTCCACACCTTTACAGGTATGCCATTAATAATCTGTATTTTTTTTATAACAGAAAAAAAAAGTGTTTGCTCTAATAGCATTCCCCTTTCATCATCTATTTGTCACTTATTCCCTCTTCTACAAAGCCGCGCTAGCGGCTGCTGCGCAGCAACAGCCCCCGAAGCCCTTTAAATCTCTATGGGCACAGCATTGTAGAAGAGGGGGTTAATCTTTGAAGAGAAATTATATTTCAGATAACCTCAAATAAGCTATGGATCAACAAATGTAAAAAAAAAACCCCTTTATAGTGTACTTAATAATGGAAAAATACCTATACTGTAATATGCTGAGGATCTAAACAGATAACATGATACCTTCATGAATATTTTAGCTGTATTCATTTGCAAGTATAAAAGGCTAGATGTCACACAGCAGGTAACTGAAAAAAGTTTCAGAAAGGAAAACACAGCAATACAAGGATGCTGCCTGATCTTTGCTTTACAATAATGTATACACTGCAAAATACTTAACATTTTAGTAATGGAAAAACAAATTCATTCCTAAATTTAAGTTCTATAGTTAAATGAGTAATTTTGCATAGATGCTAGTAAAAGAACTTGGAAAACAACTGAAGTTTTCAGAGGACTGGATTTCTAGGCAGAGGTAATCCATTGAGCAGATGTTTTAGCTAAAGATGCTCTGATTTTATTAGTGTTGATGGAAATCTATTATATACTCCAGGGATGTCCAACCTGCGGCCCTGTGAAGTATTTTGTGCGGCCCCAGTCGAGGGCGATGCAGTGTTTTCCTCTGCCGCCCCAGGGTGTTTACCATCTTGCCGGCTCCTTCCTTTGTCTTGCTGCAGCATTTGCGCGGCCCCAGAAACATTTTTTTCGGCCAATGCAGCCCAGGGAAGCCAAAAGGTTGGACACCCCTGATATACTCTGATAGCCAAGATGTAACAAGTGTGTCCCTTTCCCCATCATTGTTTCTGTTATACTTCAAGTCCCTTTTATGAACGTTAGAGAAGGGTGCTTTAACACAAGGGGTCACTATTGGTCAGGCTGAAATAAAAACTTTAGAATTTGCAGATGACCTTTTGCTGGTGCTGACAGACTCCCCAAATTCTTTTCAGAGGGCACTGGAGAGAATATCGATTTTTTTTGGACATTTATCAGGTCTCCAATTGAACTTACAGAAGTCCCAAGCTCTCCTCTTTCAGGAGGGTGTACAAAAATCTTGGAGAGGCCCTTTTCCCTTGAGTTGGGCTAAGGCTTCAGTAAACTATTTGGGAATAATTGTGCCCCAAAATCTAAATATGGTATATTCTGTCACTATAACACCTCTATTAGAAGAGACTAAACATAAATGGCAAATATTGCAGTCTTAGCTTTGTTGTTGATGGGAAAAATAATATGATTCTGGAACCTAAGTGGCTGTATACTCTTCAAATGTTTCCTTTACTGTTAAATATGAGACGCAACTCAAGATATGTGTTAAAATACATTTGGCATGGTAAACAAGCCAGAATTCCATTAACTAGGGTTGTTGCACCACAAGAGGAAAGTGGACTGAGTATGTTAAGTGTAAAACTATTTTCTATGACACGTAATGTGCATTATATTAATGACTAGTATTGAGGTACTGAAGATTTTTCTGACAGTTGGAAAAAACAATAGCAAAGGAACATTTGTGGTATATGCTAAAGTACATGCGCTGTGGGACACTTTGGATGTCATCAGAGCCGCCAGAGAGAGCAGGGGAGACTTTTCCCAGTTAGACCAAGTTTAAGCAGTGCAGCTTATTTATTTATTTTAGGTATTTATATACTGCCTATCAAAGTTATCTAAGCGGTTTACAATCAGGTACTCATTTTCCCTATCTGTCCCAGTGGGCTCACAATCCATCTAACATACCTTATAAAGTAAGGAGCAGATAGTTGCCCCCACCGTGTTACTCCGAAAATTAGACAGTGTCTTATATTCATTTGGGGCCCAAAAAAGGCACTAGGTCTTATTTTCGGGTAGGGCTTATTTTTTTCATGCACATGATCATCTTTCCCTTCCTCTCCTTCACCCCAATTCTTCCTCTTTGTTTTCCCCAACATGTGCAACATCTTTTCTCCCCTCTCACCCATCCCCTTGTGCCTTCCCTCTGCAGCATCTTTCTAGCCCTCCATCCTTCCCATCCCCCTGTGCAGCAGAACCCTTACCCAGCTTCCATCCTTCCCTCCCTCGTGCAGCAGAACCCTTTGCCCAGCTTCCATCCTTCCCTCCCTCCCATCCCTCGTGCAGCAGAACTATTGAGCACCTGCCGTTACTCCCGCTGCGCAGCTGAACCGCCGATGACCCTCATGGCCCCAGTGAGAAGGCCGTGAAGCAGTCTGTGAGTGCTGCTGGCCCGATGCTCCTCTGCAGCAAGGGTATTTATGGTCGCGGTCGGCGGGGATCGGTTGGGAGGGAAGGATGGAGGGCCGGCGGGGGTTCGGCTGCGCGGCGGGGCAGGGGAAGCACTGCTGCCCACGACTAGGGCTTATTTTCGGGGGTAGGGCTTATATTAAGACCTACCCTGAAAATCATGCTAGGGCTTATTTTCGGGGAAACATGATAGATTAATTGCCCTTCTGACCATGTCTCAACAATGTAATGGGGCAATATGATCCATATAAAGATGGGTCCTTACCCAGCTTACATGTCTCAGAATACACTGGACTCTTCAGCTCAGATCTCAGACAGCCTAGTTTTCCCAGCTGGTGAATGCAAACAGTGAAAGGAAAGCCCTTTTTAGATATTTTGCCATGCTAAGAAGGAGGAGAGAACTTTACATCCCGTTTCTACTGTTTGCACAGGCTGGAAAAAAATAGAAATAAATCCCCAGAACTTATCTAGTAGGAATAGGCAGGATAAACCTCAGCAGGAGCTAAGTAGGGGGAGGAGGAATCCATCAGTATGTTTCAGGTTCCTAATTAAGGAAGCCTGTGTGATTCAGGGTTTCTCAGCAACCCCAGAGAAAGAGAGAGGGTGTGGTTAGAGAACACACTCGGTTAAAAGTAACAATACAGCAGAGTAAAGAGGTAGGGTTGGTTTCCTCAGAGGCCAGAGGGAAAGGAGTAGGGTTACCAGATTTTTGATGCAAAAAAAAAAGAGGGGGTGTGGCCCTGCCCTGTTCTACCCCGCCCACAGCCCTGCCCCATTCCGTCCCCCAACTCCAGCCCTACACAAACCTTCTCTTTTCTTGGCCGCATCTGGAGGTTCACTGTGCATGTGTGGATGAGATGTGATGACATCACAGCATATGTGCATGTGTGTGACATCATCACGGTGCATCCATGAATGCGCAGTGACCTTCCAGTTGTAGACCTGAGCTCAATGTTTTCAAAACTCAAACTGCCAGGTTTTGAAAAGCTGTCCGGATGCCTGGACAGGCCTCTAAAAAGAGGACATGTCCGGGTAAATCTGGACATCTGGTAAGTGGTAACTAGGAATGAGCCCAATGGAAGGCAGGCCAGTTCCCAGATAGCATGTGGGACCTCTTAGGGAGAGGAGGAGATAGTGGATGCTGTGGATGTGGTATATGGCCTTTATTTGACATCATATTTCTCTGTTTCTATGTCCAGAAATTGTCAACTAATATTTAATGCAGGATCATGAACTTGGGCTACAGGAACCCAAGGGAGCAATACCATTTAGGAGAAGTACTTCTGTGCTCAAAAGAAGAGTGAGACTTGGGGATAATTGTTTCTGACGATCTTAAGGTAGCATGGGTGACGGCCAAAGCCAGAAAGATGCTTGGTTGCTCAGGAATAGTCAGCAGGAAAAGGGAAGCGTTGATGCTTCTATATAAGTCTCTGGTAAGGCCTCACTTAAAAAACTATGTACAGTCCGAGAGAAAGCACCTCCAAAAAGGTATAACCAAAATGGAATCAGTACAAAGGGCGGCTATTAAAATGGTTCATGGTCTCTGTCAAAGAATATAGAGACTCATAGACCTCATTATGCATACTTTGGAAAAAAGATATGAGAGAGAGGAGATATGAATGTAATTTTTTGTAAACCGTTTTGGAAAAAAACAGTATAGAAATTTTAAAAATAAAATAAATATATCTGTGGTTTAAATGCACAGGAGGCAGGTCTCTTGCAACTGAAAGGAAGCTTTGGAAAGAGAGGGCATAAGATGAAGTTGAAGGGGAAGAGATTGAAAAGTAATTTAAGGAAATACTTTTTTATGAAAGGAAGTTGTGTGCGTGGAAAGACCTGGTGGAGGAAGGGAGAGACAAGGACTATATCTGAATTCAAGAAAGCATGAGACAGGCATCTGGGATCTTTTAGGCGGATGAAGAGATAGCAGATTATATGGATGGGCCGACTGGATAGCCTTATGGCCTTCATCTGTCATCATTTTCTATGTTTCCATTTAAATTTATGCATAGAGCAATTTAGCATAGCCAGATTATAGTTGTATGGCAGGAAGGAGGGTACTTAGGCATTTGTAGCCAGTTATATTTATGTCATTAAAAGCCAGTTGTAATTGCAAATACTTTTGAATATCAAGCCTAGAGCAACAAAACAAATACATGTTATAATCTATGTGATCAAATTTAGAAATATATGGTAAAAACTTGGCTTTCTAGAATTTCCAAAATACATCACACAATATAAAATTCATTTTTTGATAGGTCTCATGCATATCTGGACAACTTTACAGTACGTTGTACTGTATAAAAACAAAAATCTATCCTGTGGTCAAGATAATCTAGTGCAGAATTCTTGTCTAGATTATCAGAGGGCCTCCTATTTGCTATATTTTAAAAATCTATCCACATTCTAGGAGGTTTTCCTATTACATAGAAGTTAGAAATCCATACAAGCATCAATTTACTTTCACTAATGAAAGTCAAGCCTTTCACTGCCTATTCATACACTACAAAGAGCCTTGTCACTCACTGACAGGACATGTCCTCTTCTGTGCTGGCTTTCTGTTTCTCTCCCACATGTTCCCTGAATGAGAGTATCATAGTTTCAAGTCTCAATAAAAATTTGATATACTGCCTATCGTACTTCTATGCGGTTTTACATAATAAAGTAATTAAAGAGGGTGACGAACATAAGACTGACAGGACTAACTGGAACAACAGGGTTAAAGTTAGGAAATCCATCTTTAAAATAGTAAAGCAAGCCAAGAAGGGGAAGTACAAAGCGATCCAAAGCGAGGACCTCTTAATGATTAAGTAGAAGAGATTTAGAGAATAAGCGAAAGAGGTTTTAGAGATAAAAGGAATGTTTTAAGTTTACCTTTAAATTTTTCTAGAGAATTTTCATCACGTAAATCAGGGGGTAATGAATTCCAGAGAGTCAGGGCAGTGACTGCAAAATTCAATGTTCGTGTGGTGCTCAAGACAAGGAGTGAGGGGATGGTAAGAAGGTTTTGTGACTGAGACCTGAGTATTCTGGACGGGGTATATGGAATTAAATTATTATTTAGGAAATCTGGTTGGTTATTATGAATCACTTTGAACGTTAAGAGTGTGATTTTATAGGTTATTCTATGTGATATGGGAAGCCAGTGTGCTTTTATTAGAAGAGGCGTAATGTGATTATATTTTGGGGGGCATTTTCAATCATTTTTATTGCAGTGTTTTGTATGATATGTAGAAGTCAGATCTGTGTTATTCTTCTGTGTTATTCCTACTTGAGGTAGGTTATAGAAGAGGACAGAAACCACTTCACAGGTCGCAGACCTGATGGGCCGCCGCGGGAGCGGACCGCTGGGCGAGATGGACCTCGGTCTGACCCAGTGGAGGCAACTTCTTATGTTCTTATGTTCTTTGTACAGAGAGTTACAGTAATCCAGACAGGAGATTACCAGGGAATGTATCAGTATGTTCAAAGCAGAGGATTCAAGGACCTTAGAGAATGAGAGAATTAAGGAAAAAACGGGAAAAATATCAGACCGAAACAATTGGAGATGCAACGTAAAGAGCTACAAACTATTGATAAAAGAAAAACAAAAAGCATTCTATTCATCCACAATTAATACATCCAATAACAGTTCTAAAGGGATCAACACAAAAGAACTGTTCAACTTGGTTACAAATTTATTTGACACCACACGCCACACTCAATCCATGCATAATACTAAGTCACCTTCAGCAAACGATCTAGCTCAACATTTCAATGCAAAAATTATAAACCTAAGAAACAACTGTTTGACAAACAACATATGTGCACAACAAATAGCTAACATACAAGAAAATGAAATACCAGTGAATATGATTTGGAATTCCTTTCAAGATCTAGAATGGAATAATTACATCAAACTATATAACAAGTACACTAAATCACACTGCATTCTTGATCCCTGTCCCCCTGACATTATGAAAGCAGCGCCATTAAACTTTAAACTAACATTGTGGAACTATCTGACCGATAATTTTAAAACTGGAAAATTTCCAACTAGTAACGGTCACATTATAATTACCCCAATTCCAAAAAATTGTAAACAATCCTTAGCATTGGTAACCAACTATAGACCAGTAGCATCCATCCCACTCTTTGTAAAAATCATGGAAGGTCTGGTACATACCCAATTGATGGAATACCTTGATCAGTTCTCTCTTTTACATGAAACCCAATCTGGCTTCAGACCTCTGTTTAGCACCGAAACAGTGATAGCAGCGATCCTGGATTACTTACGCTCCCTATTCAGCAAGGGCCATAACGCCCTGATCATGCAATTTGACATGAGTTCAGCCTTTGACCTAGTCGATCACGAGAAATTGTTATAATGCTTAGACTCAATTGGCATCAGAGGTGAGGTTCTAAACTGGTTATGTCCCGCACCTATCAAATACGTTTCAATTCCAACCTCTCTAATACCTGGAGAAACCCATCTGGCATTCCACAGGGGTGGTCACCACTATCCCCACTGCTCTTCAATGTTTACATGTCATCACTAGGCGCACAGATGGCCCAGCGAGATATAAAAGTATTCAGTTACGCAGATGACTTTACAATCATTATCCCTTTCACCACTTCTCTCTCTGAAGCTACCCAAATGGCTACAGAAGTACTAAACTTGATGGAACAATGGACAACAGAATTCAGACTGAAGCTCAATCCAGAAAAAACTAAATTCTTCGTGACCTCGCCACACCCACTTGTCACCACAACACCACTATGCATCAACAAACTCAGCTACAATGAAGGTTCTGGGGATAATACTGGACCAAGGCCTAACCATGAAAGACCAAGTGAGCTCCCTAGTCAGAAAGAGGTTTTTTACTCTCTGGAAGCTTAGGTCTATTAGAGCATACTTTAATGCTTCATCATTCAGAATTCTCGTACAATCCCTAATACTAAGCCATCTCGATTATTGTAACATCGCCCATCTGGCAATCTCCCAGAAGAACATGCAGAGACTGCAACTGGTGCAGAATGCGGCAGTCAGGTTGATCCTTGGGTTGAAGAAGTCAGATCACATAACCCCTTCCTACCGACTCCTGCACTGGCTGCCAATGGAGGCACATGCGAAGTTCAAGCTGGGATGCTTTTGCTTTAAGGTACTAACCGGTTTAGCTCCTCAATATATAAATGATCTCTTCCACTTCTCAACCAATAGACACAAGAGAGGTACGCACCCAAAGTTCATCTCCTCACCGGTTAGAGGATGTAAATTTAAAAGACACCATCAACATCTTCTCTCTTACCAGGTGGCATTTGGGGCAAAGACTTGGAAAAACTAATTATAAACGCAAATAACTATGGTGAATTTAGGAAACACCTAAGGACATACCTGTTCTTGAAATACCTAGGTAGCGAATATGCACAATCCCCCCCATCACAACTGTTCCCTTAAACTGCTAGCCACTATTCTTCAACTATGTAAGTTCTACTCTATTTGTAGCACCTTTCTACTCATTGTAAACCACATAGAACTTCACGGTCCTGCGGTATATAAACTGTTATTATTATTATTATTAAGTGAAGTCTAGGACAGCAATTTTGCACAACTACACTGATTTGTTGGTGGTTTGTTAATTTACTATCAAGGGTAACCCACAAGAGTTTTATTGATTCAGTGGTGTGGAGTTTAGGCAGATAGGAGAATGAAGAGCTATTCCTTCCTTACAGGGGAAAAATATTGTTGAGGATTTTACAACATTAAGCGTCAACATATTATCCTGTAGCCAGTGACTTATTTTTTTCCATTTTGAGATTGATGTCTGCAATTACACTTAACCCTCTAGGGCTTCAAAACAAGGAACAAGTAGCTTTTTTACATTTTAATCTAGTCCAGGGGTAGGCAATTCCGGTCCTCAAGAGCCGGAGCCAGGTCAGGTTTTCAGGATATCCAGAATAAATATGCATGAGATAGATTTGCATCTCAAGGAGGCAGTGCATGCAAATCCATCCCATACATATTCATTGTGGATATCCTGAAAACCTGACATGGTTCCGGCTCTTGAGGACCAGAATTGCCTACCCCTAGTCTAGTCCAAAGGCCACTATTTTTAGTTCCCTTTCCCTCATTGTTATGTCTTGAATTACAGGATTTGTCCAAACAAATTGGGCTAACGGTTCCATTGTATCCTGTCTGATACCTCTCTCTAACCAACACTACACTCAAATAATATGCCAAAAATCCTAATATAGTAACAACAAAGAGGCACAACCAGTCACAACAGGGTTTGGATGGGGGACGCTCAGGAAAAGCTACTACTAGCCTAAAACAGCTCCACTCAAGAGGTAAAGGGTGCTCTCAGTGTGAACCATCAGCAATGGGAGCAGAAGCTCCGATGCTTCACTTCCGGGCTGAGGCAGGAAGCCTCCTCCACCACACCATCATTGAGCCCCCTATGTGTGAATAGTAATGAAAACCTACAATAAGGCCCTAAATAAATAATGCAATCAAACAACCCGTGAGCGATTAAAACTCAAACGGTGAAACTACAACCTGAGCGACCCCCACACAAACCCTGCCAGCCGAAACCCGCCAAGATAGCAACAAAGCAAAATCAAAATCAAAACATACTTAAATATAATCAAAAGAATATACTTATCTAAACCAAACTGCCACAATGAAAACGCCAGGAGCCGAAGTTCAACCAAGCTGGTTTCGGGGAGGAGCCCTTCTTCAGGAACCAGCCCCCGACCGCAAGCCAAAAACAAAAAAATGAAAAAATGCAAAATGCCGAAAAACGAGGCGGGACGGCTGGAGGGAGGGGTAGCCGAGCGGGAGAGCACTCACGCCTAAAAAGCGGACCAGGAACTACGTCATACACAACCCAACCAATCATACAACGCATCCTAAAACTCTCATGCAGGGGCGGGAAAAAGAAAAAAGCCCCAAAACTTTTAAAAGAGAACAGTAAGACCCGTACAGTACTCGGACCCAAACGTGCTGAAAACCACCCAGCACAGGAACCTGCATGAAAACACGGCACCCAGAAAGGGTGGAAAGGAACCCTAAATAATGGTGTTCCATTCCACACTTTCATTGAGGCCGAGGGGAGCAATGTTTTTCGGCATTTTGCATTTTTTCATTTTTTTGTTTTTGGCTTGCGGTCGGGGGCTGGTTCCTGAAGAAGGGCTCCTCCCCGAAACCAGCTTGGTTGAACTTCGGCTCCTGGCGTTTTCATTGTGGCAGTTTGGTTTAGATAAGTATATTCTTTTGATTATATTTAAGTATGTTTTGATTTTGATTTTGCTTTGTTGCTATCTTGGCGGGTTTCGGCTGGCAGGGTTTGTGTGGGGGTCGCTCAGGTTGTAGTTTCACCGTTTGAGTTTTAATCGCTCACGGGTTGTTTGATTGCATTATTTATTTAGGGCCTTATTGTAGGTTTTCATTACTATTCACACATAGGGGGCTCAATGATGGTGTGGTGGAGGAGGCTTCCTGCCTCAGCCCGGAAGTGAAGCATCGGAGCTTCTGCTCCCATTGCTGATGGTTCACACTGAGAGCACCCTTTACCTCTTGAGTGGAGCTGTTTTAGGCTAGTAGTAGCTTTTCCTGAGCGTCCCCCATCCAAACCCTGTTGTGACTGGTTGTGCCTCTTTGTTGTTACTATGATACCTCTCTCTAGCATGAATGGGTCTGTATATGCTCCATTAATGTGGGGGCAGGACAATGGATTTTTAGATAGCACATGTATCCAGGACACAAAGGCCCTTTCAATACTAGCTCTAGTTAAAGTGTCTAACATGAATGACCATGCCACCCTATCAAATGTTTTTTCAGCATCTATAGAGAGGACCAGCATATGTTTCTTGCTTTGGCTTGCTTACCAAATTTAATGAAGAATCCTACGAATGTTGTTGAATGTTTGTCTACCTTCAGTGAACCCAGATTAATCATTTTCGATAAGCTCTAGTAGCACCTTTTGTAAGTGCTTAGCCAAGATCTTCAGGGAAGTCTTATAATCTGTGCCCAATAGTGTAATGGAGCAATATGAGCCATATAAAGATGGGCCCTTACCCAGCTTCGGCAGCACAGTAATACCTCCCAAATGCATTGAATATGGTAGTTTAGGGGGCTGTGGCAAGTAAATGAAACACTCTAGTCAAAAGAGGACCTAGATACTTGCAAAGCATTTATAAAATTTGTTAGTGAAACTATTCATGCCTGGAGTTTTGTTGTGGGGTAAATCCTTTATTGCTCATATAGTTTTCTCTGGGATAACTGATCACTGTCTGATTGTGCAAGTTTGGGAAGGTCTAAACTCTCTAGATATCCATTGATTTCCTCTACCAAAGTTTGGGAGTCCTCCTTATATAACTCAGTATAAAACTGATGGAATAGATTCATTATCCTGCTGCATTTTATTTTGTTCTTTGCCTATTTCAGCGGTGCTACAGCATAGTGTACTAAGCACAAGAGTTAAACGCAGTATGTTGTTGCACCTCATTTCCCTGATGAACTATTGAAACAGGGCTCACTGGAAGAGGTGGCACTGTAAGTTAAGATAAGTTTATCTCCTTTTTATAAGAATGATTTATATAAAGACAATTTAAATAACATAGCAAATAAAAATGAAAATTAAGATAAAACCGTAAAGGGATCAATAAGGATTGTAGCCTGATCATGTTAGATTACTTGATTGGCAGTCTGAAGATCCCATAAATAGCTGCATTGTCTAGCATTTTATTTTGGGCATCAATTATTCAAGTAAGTATGGATATATCTATTTTTTTCTGGAGCTTTTAGGGGAGAAGTCTCCTTGTCCTATTGCCCTATTAAGGGTAATGGAGGAAAGGCATAAAGAAACCTATCCGTCTAGTCTATCAGGAAGGCATTGGATTCTAGACGATGTGGCGAGTGTAGTTTGCAATAAAACTGTGGAAGTTGTAATTCTTGGAAGATGCAAACAGATCTAACAAGAGGAGGTCCCCATATTGAGAAGATTTGTTGAACTGTCTTCATGTTCAAGGACCACTCATGGCATTCAGCTGTAGAAGGCCCGAGAGTTCTTGTTGAAGAAGGGAGTTCTGCTGAGAGTTGAAAGTGTACTTTCTTGGAGGTCTGTATGGAGACAGTTTGCGAAGACCGAGAACACTATTTAAATCTGCAAGAAGGCTTGGACATCGATAGAAAAATAATCCCCACAAGGTCAAAACACTCAATCGTAGCGGTAGTCGAGTGAATGAGACCCCCCAAAAATCGATCGATGCATCCAGCCTGTGAAAGGCTGAGGAAAGCTTGAAGGCCTCAAATTAAAATAAATTAAAATTTGATAATTTTAAAGGCGAGTACTAAGGAAGGAAAATAATGAAGTAAATGAAGAGAAAAAAGTACAGGAAATTAAAAAAAAATATGAGGAAAAATTTGCTCGTTTGGGACACTCCAAAATACTACCGTTTAGCTCTGAGTAAGACTAAAACTGATGGTCCTGTAAGCCGTCTGGTGGGAAGGCACTCATTCCTGCATGGTATGGGCTGTCTCGAGACTTTTTAAGAGTCAAAGTGATATAACACTTTTAGACCGTCCATACTGGGCTCCGTGGATGACATCACCCTGTGAGAATATGCTGCCTGCTTGTCCTGGGATAAAACTGAGAAACATTCTTGCCTTGCTAAACTGAAAGGAAACAAGCTTTTGAAATATAAGCATGCACACTCCTGCTTGAAGACCCAGGGATTCAGGATTGTGATGGTTTGTTGTAAATTCTATTCTGAAACCTACTGACTGAACCATATACCCGGGCCATGTGCCTAAGGCCCCGCCCACAGGCGGGACCGAAGGCTCCCATGCCTATTCTGATTGGCCCAGGCGCCTTAGGCCCCACCAGTAGGCGGGGCTTTGGTTAGGCTGGGCCAATCCGGCCCCATTCGTCGGAGGACTGCCTGCCGGACGGGGGGGGTCACGGGTCGGCTGGGAGGGGGGCCGATCGGGGGTTCTGGGGGAGGCGGACATTGGGGGGAGGGGGGGGTTCGTCGCGGGCAGGAGGGCCTGGGATCCCTCCTGCCTGTAATGTAGTGGGGGTGTGGGGGTAGAGGATCAGCTGGACCAGGAGGGCTTGGGCTCCCTCTTGCCCCGATGGAGTCGGGGGGGCAAGAGTGCTTGGGCTCCCTCTTGCCTCGATGGAGTCAGGGAGGCAAGAGGGCTTGGGCTCCCTCTTGCCCCGATGGATTCAGTGAGTCAGGGGGCAAGAGGGCTTGGGCTCCCTCTTGCCCTGATTGAGTCGGGGGGGTCGCGGCTGCCGCAGAGCAAGAGGGCTTGGGCTCCCTCTTGCCTGGATCGTTGTGGGGGGGGATTCTGTAACCGGTGTTTTTGACAGATACCGGTTACAGAATCCAGCTTTTGGTGAAGGACTGGCTCCTCCTTTGCCTAAAAGTCCTTCTGTTGGACGTTTGTGGCTTAGGCGTTTTTTGTTTCATTATGGCTAAAAAGTGTAGACGTGCTGTGAGGGTACTTTTAGACGTAGTGGAGATTGGGCGTTTAGGCAGAGGAAGGCCATAATCAAAACATGGACATTTGTTTTGGTTATGGACACTTTCCCTGCTTCTGGGTTGAACGTTTAGGGACTTAGGCTAAAAGGGGACTTAGACACTTTTTTTGATTTTGCCCCTCTAAGGGTACAATAAAAATAAGATAGTAAAGATAGGTACTTAGAAATTCCCTTACTGTCCCGAAGGCTCACAATCTAGCTAAAGTACCTGGGAAAAACAATTAATGAATAGTAAAGAAGTAAAAATAAAGACAGAAATAAAAACAAGATTTGAAACATCCCAACAAGAATACACTGATCTCTCTAAGGCCACATTCTTTTTAAAGCAAAGTGTAATCCCAACAATAATATAGTGGATAAACTAAATTAAATTAAAATTATAGAAATATAAAAGAAAATATATGGGCTTTGGAAGTGTGGAAAAAAGGTATAGAGAGGGAATATGAATAGAAGGCAAAACCGTTAAACAATGGAATTCTAAGGAAATTTAAAATGAAGAAATAAAACAAATAGATAAAAAACAGTATGATAAAAGATATGGTATACATGATAGTATAAATGTCAGGAGGGTCTCAATTTCGCTTCAGTCAGACCACCATTATCACCATCCCTAGCACATCAGCCGTTTCAGCCGAGCAACTGCCATCATCATCCTCTGCGCACCAACCACAGGTCACCTCCCCCAATGCAAAAAGAAACATCCTTCGATCTCCAGATCATCGGCCATTTCGCTGAACAGCTCAGCTTCCACACAGTTCCTGCCGACTCCATTCCTCCGCTCCTTGGTCCGGACTGTGCATCTTTCTGCCAGCCCTCGCTCTTGATGACACCGCCCTTCACCACACCACTCCCATGATTGGTGAGGTATCAGACGTGGCGAGACTTCAGACATGATGAAATTACTCTGCGGACCTCCCATCCTGCCGATGTCAGTCTGCCAGCAGGAAATATGGAGCTGCATCCTTGTCAGTATTAGTGTTCATGCTGAGCACCTCAGATATGGTGCCTCCAGGTCTTAATAGCCACCGCTTCCCGATGTCTCAGCCACCCTCCACCGACATCAGCGCTGCTCCCCTCTTGACTCTCCACCACCAGTTTCACTTGCTATGGCTCAGCCGCCAGGCACAACTCAGACCTGCCAGAGGAGCAAGTAACATCAGGAAGGGAGGAGGCCTTTCGACTGTAAGACCAGAACCAATGGTCAAATCAGAAAGCTATCAGTCCAGATTTCACGAGTGGAGGCCCAAAACCAATATAATAAATCAAAATAAGATTAATAAAAATAGATCAAACAAAAATGAACTAAATAAAACAAACAAAGCAACAGAAAAACCAAAAATAAAAAGGGAAAAGGGAGACAGTACAATTGATGACTTAACCAGCTGCCATCTTGTTAGAATGTTATTCCTTTAAAACCAATGGAACATTTGGGAAATGTTCCTGCTCCTTCTCTCCCCTCCCGGTCACAGATACAGAGATACACAGACACAAAGATACAGACACACACACACAGAGGCAACAAAGATCAAATAAGCATGCACAGTTGCACGCTTGCAAAGGGATTGGAATGAATTCCATGAACCATGCTCTGCATGCTTCTAGCCTAGCATTTTTCTCCTGCTCTTTTGGGCTTCCAGCTCAACTAGAATCAGGCTCTAAAGTGGCAGCAGCACCAAGAATCTTCACCCATACCCTCTATTGTTTCAAATATTTCATTAACATTAAACACAGCAAGCATCTATATATATCATATTTGAATTAACAGTTAAAAGGAATTATGTAATCTAAGTTCAACTAGAGTAGGATTACCATATGGCTCCAGGCAAAGGAGGATGGATTAAGATATCAAGGTTTTACTTCCATTAAAAGCAATAGAAGAAAGGAGGACAGATTGAGACATCTGGATTTTACTTCCATTGAAAGCAATGGAAGTAAATCCTGGATGTCTCAATCCGTCCTCCTTTTTCTGGAGCCATATGGTAACCCTAAATTAGAGAAGACCCCAAAAAAGGGAATTTACAATAAGAACATAAGAATTTGCCATACTAGGTCAGACTGATAGTCCACCTAGCCTAGTATCCTGTTTCCAACAGTGACCAATACAGGCCAGAAGTACCTGGCAGAATCCCAAAGAGTAACAAGACTCCATGCAACTAACCCCAGAGATAAGTAGTGGCATTCCCCATGTCTATCTTAATAGCAATTTATGGACTTTTCCTCCAGGAGTTTGGCCAAACCTTTTTTTAAAACAAGATACACTAACTGCTTTTACCACATTCTCTGGAATGAGTTCAAGAGCTTAACTATTTGTTGAGTGAAAAATTATTTTTCCTATTTGTTTTAAAAGTATTACCATCTAACTTCCTTGAGGGTCCCCTCTTTGTACTTTTGGAAAGAGTAAGCAATTGATTCATTATTTCCCCCTAGTGGATCTCTATCATAGCTCACCTCAGCCATCTCTTCTCTGTACTGAAGAGCCTTAACTTCTTAAGCCTTTCCTCACAAGAGAGCAGTTTCATCACCTTAACCATCTTTCTTTTAACCTTTCCTAGTTCTGCATATCTTTTTTGATATGTAGTAACCAGAATTGCATACTATACTCAAAGTGACGTCACATTCCTAACCTTCTGTTTGTGTTTTTGGCCACCGAAGCACATTAAGCAGAAAATTCCAATGACAAGGGATAAGTGAACATGTAAGTTTTGTGCATCTTTCCAGATGCACAAAACCTTCTAAGAGCATGTAAACCTTATCCCTTAAACAGTGACTGAACATAAGGCTGGGAGATAAGTGGTTCTTTGACATAAAAATGCCAGGTTTTAGTACACCAGTCAAGAATTAAGGATAGGAAAGTACATTTTTCTCTTTGAAGTAGCAGTGTAATTCACTGCTAACAATAATGTATCAATTCCCTTTCTCCCGTTCTTGAAGATCTGTAATTTTACAGAGTAATCCTATACAGAATTGGGCTTACACCCGCCTAAAATAAACCCAATTCTGTAACTGATGTCCATGTAACAGACACCGGTTACAGAACCGGGTTAGTGTAGATGCAGCCGCTACACTTATCGCAGCAAGGGATCTCCCTGCCGTGAAAGGTGCCGTGGCTGCCAGGTTCCCCCCCACCAACCGATGATCGCTGGCATGAGGCTGCCCAACCCCTCCTGCCGGAAGGCCGCCCACCCCCACAATTGCTGGCAGGAGGGTGCCCAACCCCTCCTGCCTGAGGATGCCCCCCCCTCTGGACCCCCTCCTCGCTAACAACCCCCCTTCACTAACCTTTCAACGATGGCCAGATGGATGGGTGTTCCTACTGTCCAGCTGGCAGACCCGCCCCATCGAAATGAGGTGGGCCTACCCCTTTCAGGCCAATCCTTGATAAGCTTAAGGCCTGATTGGCCCAGGAGCCTTTTGCTGGCCTACGTTGTAAGTGTCTCCCGCTCTAATAGGGAGACGTGTAGGGCCGCCTAGGTTTGCCTAAGGAGCTTAGGCGGTCTTGCGGGCCTCCCTGGGGGTCCCGGAGGCGCCTTCAATATAGGCAGCCTGCCTGGGGAGCATTTAAAAAAAAAAAAAAAACGTGTTTTCCAATTGGCTGATTAGACAGCTGTAAGACACCTAAAGCTGTCTACAATCGGGATGCACTTTGCAGAATCTGGGCCTAAGTGTCCAGTGGTCGCGTCTGCAACCGCCTTCAGCTCTCACCTCCAGCATGAGATTATGTGCACAAGCTGTACTGCCTCTAATAGTTACCTTATGTTTTAGAACGCTGCCCTACCTCACTGCTGTAACCTCATGCAAGCGCTTTCCTGCGTCTGTACGTGATTGTCCTTTCCACTCCAGCTCAGAATTGCATACAATCTAAAAGCTTGTTAAAGCTTAAAGTGATTCTACACTTTTCACTGTCCATACCGGGGCACCGTGGATGATGCCACCCCACATGTGAGAATATGCTGCCTGCTTGTCTAAGGATAATAATAATTTCTTTTTAAAAATTTGGTCATTGTTCTTATCACTGATATATGTGTTACTAGGATATCTATATCCTGATATATCAAAAAGTTAATAATCTGGTAGGTGTTCTTAAATTACCATCAGATATCATTTGTGTAATACACAGTCAGCATCCAAACTTGAGCCAACTATTTGCATAGGGCCCAGATAATTTACTATTCATTCACTCACACACACATGTACCGCAGTTTCTTTCGGCTTTTTTTTCAAAATGCTTCACATAAATCACATATAGAAACACAACTTTAAAAACATGTTTTCATTAAGAAAACTCACTCAACTGTCTACCTTGGCAGTTTTAAATTTTGAGGTCCTGCTGCTGTTGGCTCGCAGTACTGAAAGTCTAACAGAATGAGCCAACCCTTATATTCAACACTTACAAAGCCTCAGATGCAACACAATCCAGACAAATAACATAAACATTTTAAATAAATGTCTCTCCCAGCCATTCTATCATAACTTTTCAAGGTCTCTGAAACTCTGTTTTCCATTGATCATATTTAAGAGCATGGCTGAGAGCCTATGCTTCCGCTGCATGGTTCTGCACTTGTGAACCTAAGCAGCCCCCTGCCCGCAGCTCAGTGAAACCTGGGTTAGCTGTGTGTGCTTGGTTTTCTTTGCACTTTCAGGTGTTCTGTTCTGGGCCTAAAACAGCCTAACTCAGCTCTGCACTGTCAGCCACTGCAGCATAAGAACCAGCTTTATCCCCTGAATCAATTCTCTCCACTACACCAGCAAACCCAGGTTAAACACATGCAGGTTTATGGTGTCTGACCACAGCAAATTAAGATGAAAAGCCATAACTCTTGCTACTAGCAGCATGTAATTCCCGACCCAGCAGTCTCTCTCTCTTAGCCCTAGAAGAAAATCTATCACACCAACCAGCACTAATACAACGGCCTGCATACCACCATGAGTCTGCTAGCCTCCTGAGTAATAAAATAAAATAATCTAATCCTTAGTTTTAATAGCTTCCTTTTGAAATACTGGGCTGGAGAAATGCACTGCTATAAATGTAATCAGCACAGCTATACACAAACATATTCAGAAGGGTTGAAAATAATTTCATAAAGTGTGATCTACATACTTTTTCCCTTGTTCTTTCCAACCCAACAGAATGTTGGAAAGGAATTATACATGAGAAGTACACCGCTTTGATAATTTTCAGTCTTTCAGTCAGTATATAAGGGGCAAAATAACTTCAAAACTTTAATCAGAACAGGACCAAAACTAGTCATGAGGGTGAAGACCAGTGAAAAAATGCAAATTAAAAACATAAGCAATGTAAGAGTAAGGGTTTCTGGGAAATAAATTTACCTCCCCCCCCTAAAAAAAGCACCAATGCATTTCTATGTGAGAAGCAATTACAGAAATTTTAATACACTAAAAACATACTGTAGCAGTTAGATAATTTCTCTTTTTAAACTACCTCTCCTCACTTCTCTATTTTCCCAGTCAGAAGTAGGCGAACACAGGTCTGTACTGTATACACATACACACATATATACATCTCTCTCTATAAAAAGAAACAACATCCAAAAAAGACAGACACATAAAGAGATTATTTATGTACTTACCCTGGTAAGCTCTTTTCCAGTAGTTAGGTGAGACATTCTAGACAAATGGGTTATATCCCTTTAGCCGTGTGCTGCTGCAGAAGGAAACCACTCTGGATTTTTCACTCTGCCTCTGCTGTACTTCACTGGGTTCTCTAGCTCCACCTACAGTTAGTACCCAAGCACTGAGAGCCACACAATACAGGTGAAGTAGAGGTACCTGTAACATCAGGCATAAACCAACGGTTCTGCTCAAGAATTAACAGTAATGTTAACCACCAACACAGGCTGCAAAGGAGCTCAGAAATTGCTCCCATAAAAACTGAAACATATATAGAAGGTCTTCCCAGCCCTCAAGGGCTGACGAGCATCCAAGAATCAGCTTGGAGAAGCATAAACAGACTATAACAACAGACAAGCACAGTAAAGACTGGGTGGGGGTTCAGAATGTCTCATCTATCTACTGGAAAAGAGCTAACCAGGGTAAGTACATAATCTCTTTTTCCAGTGCAATAGATGAGACATTCTAAACAGATAGGACATACAAAAGCAGTCCCCCCAAAAACTAGGGTGGGCTTGCTGCGCTGACCCTGAAGACCAAAGACCAAAAGACAGAGACCTATCTTGCTGCCACATCCACTTCTGTAAAACTTGATAATCATTTTAAAAGATGACCACGTTGCCACCCTGCAAATCTCCTCCCGGGAAACAGCTCAAGCTGTGGTCCACAAAGAAGCTACACTCGTGGAAGAATGCGCCTTGACAGAACAGGAGACTGACTCCTAGATCCATCTGGAAATCATGGCCTTGGAAGTGGGAGCGCCCCACTTAACTGAATGAGTTAGCACAAACAAATGGTTAGAGAGACTAAACTCTTTAATGACCTCCAGATAACACTGAAGAACTATGTGCACATCCAATTACTTCAGCAGTCAACCATGTGTCCTGGAACCAGTAGACTGAAAGGCAGTCAAACACACTTCCTGATTAACAAGGAAAGCTGAAACCACCTTCGGCAGGAAGGAAGGAACTGTCCAAAGGGAAACCCCTGTCTCCAAATTCCAGAGGAACAGTTCTCTGCAAGACAGAGCCTGTAGGTCCGACACACGTCGTGCTGAAGTAATGGCAACCAGAAAATGGACTTGAGCGCCAAGTCCAAGAGGGAAGCATCTTGAAGGGGCTCAAAAGGAGCCTTGGCAAGGCTAGACAGCACCAGGCTAAGGTCCCAGGAAGGGAAAAGTAGCTTAACCGGTGGTCTGACATGAAGAGCCCCCTTCAGAAATCTAGTGATATTAGGATGTGATGCCAAGGATCAATGATCCCAGGAGCTAGAACAAGAGAGCCCGGCCACCTGGACCTGAAGAGAAGCCACAGGGAGGCCGTTATCCAAACCAGCCTGAAGAAAGGTAAGAAACCACAATATCGGAGCTGAATAAGGGTCCACCCGCTCCTGGGTTGGAAGACTTTCCACACCTTACTGTAAGCCGAAATTGTAGGCGACTTCTTAGACTTTAGAAGAGTATCAACAACCATAGCAGAATATCCTTTGTGCTCTAAGGCTGCGCACTCAAGAGCCATGCCATAAGAGCAAAGTGACCTGGATCCTCCATAGACACTGGATTCAGCGGGAGGAGGTCCGGAGAGACGCTAAGCCGAAGGCCGCAACTCCTGTGCAGATGAATCAGACCTGCGGACCATGGCCTGCAAGGCCAATCTGGAGCCACCAAAATGAAGCGGCCTGGATGGGCCACAATCTGTTGAATGACCCGGCCGAACGTTGGCCAAGGAGGAAAAACATACAGGAGAATCTCCTGAGGCAATGGCTGCACCAGAGCGTCGAGGCCCTTGCTTCCAGGCTCGGATCTTCGTTTCTTGCCATGGCCATGAGGTCGAAGCGGGCCCAACACCAGTGCCACATTATTGCTCTGAACACCTCTGCGGACAGGACCCACTCGCCCAGATACAGAATCTGTCTGCTGAAAAAGTCTGCTTGAACATTATCACTCTCTCCATATGCACTTCCATCAGTGCTAGGTGAGCTTCCTGAGCCAGAGGAGTGCTCTTGATCCTTCCTTGGCGATTGATGTAGGTTACCACCATCGCATTGTTGGAGAAGACCCTGATCGTTTGGTTCTCCAGAGTCTTCTGCAATCTCATCAGAGCTAGCCGAATGGCTCTAAGCTCCAACCGGTTGATTTTCCATTTTCACTGAGAGGGCGTCTGACTCCTCTGAACAGGAGAATGATTGCAATGAGCTCCCCAGCCCCAAAAGCTCTCATCTGTCATCATCACGATCCAGGAGGCAATGTATAGCAGTACGCCCCCGCAGAGCGATTGCGGGAGAAGCCACCAGTCCATTCTTGCTTGGGCTTCCAGAGTCCAAGGTAGACAGGCCTGCAAAGCATCCCTGTGCGGAGCTCCACGAGAGCAAAGCATACTGAAAAGGATGCAATGGCACCTTCACTCAAGGAACCACATATGGCGTGGCAACTATCAATCCTGGAACTTGAAAACTTATGAGCTTCTCACAGTAGAATTAATACCTCTGAATAATTCTGATTAAGATTTTTGAAAGTTTTTTTTGAGAAGGGTATTTTCTAAAGAATTATTTGTTCTTTCTCATCCTGTATACAATTTTGGTGAACCCCACTATTTTCCCTTCTCAATTGAAAATATTGGCCATTTAACCTTACCCTGTTACTATCTTTTAACCGGTTCTTAAATCTGAATAAGACTTTGCCTCCTATCCTGTGTCTTTCTAATGGAGTTGTTCATGAGGTACTGTAATTTGTCAAAAGGCTTCTGAAAATCCAGGTATATAAACAGCATCCAGCTCACCTTTAGTCACGTGTTTAATGACTCCTTCAAAGAAGAGTAGCAGATTGGTGAGGCGAGATTTCCCTTGGCTAAATCTATGTTGGTTTTGTTTTATTGATCCAAGCCTACATATATGCTCAGTAATTTTCTTTATAATAGTCTCCGCTATTTAGCCCAACACTGACACTGACAGACTCACTTCCCAGGTTGCTATGGAACTCTTTTTAAAAACTAGCATTACATTGGCCACCCTCCTCTAACTCGGGAACAATAAAAGGCTATCCTAAGCTATCCAGATTGCAGACTGAATATTGCAACTATCTGGATAAATTTCACCACTACCTGCCTTACTTGTAGGCTGATTCTTAGAACCCTGCGGTAAAGCCAACAGCACAGAACCAACACCACCAGAACAGCACACAAGAAGGACATGGCGGTACTTGAGAGAGTCCAAAGGAGAGCAACGAAAATGGTAAAAGGGCTGGAACACTGCCCATACGCCGAGAGGTTGGATAGGCTGGGGCTCTTCTCTCTGGAAAAGAGGAGGCTCAGGGGAGATATGATAGAGACCTTCAAGATCATGAGGGGCATAGAGAGGGTGGATAGGGACAGATTCTTCAGACTGAAGGGGACAACAAGTACGAGGGGCATTCAGAGAAACTGAAGGGAGACAGGTTCAAAACAAATGCAAGGAAGTTTTTTTTCACCCAAAGGGTCGTGGACACTTGGAATGCGCTACCAGAGGAAGTGATCAGGCAGAGTACGGTACAGGGATTCAAACAGGGATTGGACGGATTCCTGAAGGATAAAGGGATCGTGGGATACTGAGGGAGGAGCTGGGATGTAACACAAGTATAGAAAGCTAATCAAGTAATGAGTATAGAAACCAAACCAGGTCGTGCATGTGCAAGACAGGAAGGTTAGGACTTCGATAGGAAGACAGGACTTAAATGAGAAACCAAGGTGGCAAGGGAGCCTCTTCTGGTGATACAGACAGGTCGTGACCAGTCTGGGCCGCCGCGGGAGCGGACTGCCGGGCAGGATGGACCTGTGGTCTGACCCGGCGGAGGCACTGCTTATGTTCTTATGTAAAGGAAATTATATTCACATTATATGTGCACTGTAAAAGCAAAAGCCAGGTGTAAGAACATGCTTGGCACATGTGCAGAAGAGTTTTGCGGTATGCGCAGCTTTTGTGTGCATGTGCCAGGCAAATAGAAAACAGGTGCTAATGTGTGCGACCTGACTCGTGCATCTTTATTTCTCAGTACCTGCGCTTACAGACTTGCATGGGCTTTCTTCTGCTTCCAAAAGAAATCAAAACCAGCAGATTTTGAACTGGAAATCAACAGAAATCCTCTCTTCAAACCTTCCACTGCCATTTCCAAGCTGCTATTTTTCCAGCGGTAAGGGTAGGGTATGTTTGTGTGTTATTCAAATGTGTCATTAACACACATTTAATTACATCTAAATACAATTTTTGACCAACTCTGCTGCACACATTGTTCCTGCACTGCAGCTCTCTGAGTATTCTACACAGACATATATGTGCTACTGGTCTTTAAGCCCGTTACATTAACAGGTGCTAGAATACTGTCTGTCTTTCTTTCTGTCTCTTTAACCGTTGTCTGTCTTTTTTTATTTCATTCTCGCTCCTTGGCTGCTGGCTGTCTGTCTCTCTGGCCCCCTGTTTGTCATTTTTTCTGTGTTTCTCCCTGGCCCCTTGTCTGTCTGTCTTTCTTTCTGTCTCTCTCCCTGGCCCCCTGCCTATCTCTCTCTGGACCCCTGAGCAAACCAAGATTGCTGCCTGCCCCCCAGCACATCCCTCCCCCACAAGCAGCCCCTTTTCCCTCTCCCCCTCCACTTTTTTTTGTCCGTCTTTCTGTTTCTCTCCCTGGCCCCCTGCCTATCTCTCTCTGACCCCCCTCCCCCCCGAGCAAACCAAGATTGCTGCCTGCCCCCCAGCACACCCCTCCCCCCAAAGCAGCCCCTTTTCCCTCTCCCCCTCCACTTCCCTGTGCAGCAGTAGCAGCTGAATGCCTCGTAGCACCTCGAATACCCTCCTGCCTTTGCTCTCACCGCCGCACGCCACAAATGGAACACGGCACAGAAGCAAAAATCATGGCGGCAGGGATCACACCATTTCAACTGTGCATGTACGGGTAAGAGTTTTATTATAGAGGATTCCCACGCTAATTGGCCTTACTGCTGGAGGTAGGTTTTAAGAATCAGCTTGCTGGATATTCAGGGCCAGCCACTATCCCAATATTTTTTGACTGCCACAGCTGGCATTTAAAAAAAAACACACCTACTGATTGCAGTGGCTGTGTATTGACCTGCATAGGTTTTTTGTTTAATTGTAATCCTGTACAGGCAAAGCTTTTCAGAGAAGCAGAAGCAAAGTGTTCTTAAATAAAATATTAGATACTCTCCATTTCTTCTCTGTGGTATACATATTTAAGTCCTCAAGGTGATGCCATAGCATACATTTGAAGGGCTGAAGGGAAGGTTGTGCTGTGGCAGAGAACACAGTGCTGCCGTGAGTAAAAAAGGTTGAAAACCAGAGTACCATGGAAATGGATAGCTGTTTTAAATGCACTATTATTGCTACTTTTAACGTACATCTTGACTCAATCGTTATATTATGTTTTTGTTATGCCCATTCTTAAAAGTCCATAACTGATCTATTTGTCACTCTCATCCAGATAAAAAATGAGTTAAGTTCTGGGGAAAGATTAAAGATAAGATCCTACACTTTATTCACTTGCCAATACATATGTCACTGGCACTTTTGGGTAGCTGAGTTGGCACAGCTATTCCAAGTAGATTTCAGAAACTTGTTTCTCAAGTTAATTTGGCTGCCTTCTTTACAACTGCACTTGGTTTGAAGGTTGTTCCATAAATGCAGCAGTGGTGCCAAAAAGCAGTTACTTACCGTAACAGGTGTTATCCAGGGACAGCAGGCAGCTATTCTCACATGTGAGTGACGTCATCCACAGAGCCCCGGATGCAGACAGCCTCGCAAGCAGACTTGCTTGTATAAACTCTAGAAGTTTTGTGACTGCCGCACCGTGCATGCGCGAGTGCCTTCCCACCCAGTATAGGACGTGTCGCCTCGGTTCAGATAGCTAGCAGAGAAGCCAACTAGGGGAGGTGGGTGGATTGTGAGAATAGTTGCCTGCTGTTCCTGGATAACACCTGTTATGGTAAGTAACTGTGCTTTAACTCAGGACAAGCAGGCAGCCTATTCTCACATGTGGGTGACCTCCAAGCTAACCAGAATGGGATGGTGGGAGTGTTGGCAATTTAGGAGTATACATTTTGTAATACTGCCTAGCCAAAATGGCCATCCCGTATGGAGAAGACATCCAGACAATAATGAGAAGTGAAAGTATGAACTGAGGACCAAGTGGCAGCTTTGCAAATTTCCTCAATAGAAGTAGATCTAAGGAAAGCTACAAATGCCGCCATGGCTCTGACTTTGTGGGCTGTGACTTGACTCTGTAGATGCAGTCCAGCCTGGGCATAGTAGAAAGAGATGCAAGCAGCCATCCAGTTGGAGAAGGTGCACTTAGAAATAGGATGTCCCAACTTGTTTGGATCGAAGGAGACAAAAAGTTGAGGAGCAGATCTGTGCGGTTTGGTGCATTCTAAGTAGAAGGCCAAAGCACGCTTGCAGTCCAAAGTATGAAGAACTGATTCTCCAGGATGAGAATGAGGCCTTGGAAAAAACAGTGGAAGTACAATAGATTGATTGAGATGAAATTCTGAAACTATTTTAGGTAAGAATTTAGGATGAGTACGGAGGACCACCTTGTCATGATGGAATACTGTGAATGGTGGGTCAGCACCTAAACCTTGTTGCTCACTAACTCGTCTACCAGAGATGAGTGCGATGAGAAAAACCACTTTCCATGTGAGGTATTTAAGATGAGCCAAAGCCATGGGTTCAAAAGGAGGCTTCATCAGTTGAACAAGAACAACATTGAGATCCCAAACCACTGGAAGAGGCTTGAGAGGTGGTTTGATTTTGAAAAGTCCTTTCATGAATCTGGAAACCACAGGATGAGCAGAGAGGGATTTTCCTTCAATAGGCTGATGAAAAGCAGTGATTGCACTGAGATGGACTCGAATGGATATTAACTTGAGGCCAGAGGTCGATAAGTGCAAAAGATAATCCAAGACAGAAGACAAGGAGGAAGCTTGAGGCTCCTTGTGACGAGTGATGCACTAAGTAGAAAACCTGGTCCATTTTTGTTGGTAGCACTGCCTAATGGTAGGCTTCCTGGAAGCCTCTAAAATGTCCCTAACAGGTTGAGAAAACTGTAGAGGAGTTATGTTGATAATTACCAAGCAGTCAGGTGTAGAGACTGCAAGTTGGGATGAAGCAGAGACCCCTGATTCTGTGTAAGCAGAGATGGAAAAACTGGTATAAGGAATGGCTCCCTGCTGCTGAGCTGAAGTAGAAGGGAGAACCACGGTTGTCTGGGCCATCGAGGAGCTATCAGAATCATAATGGCATGTTCGGTCTTGAGTTTGACAAGAGTCCTGAGAATCAGAGGGAATGGAGGGAACGCATACAGAAACTTGTCCGTCCATTCCAGAAAAAATGCATCTGCCTCCAGTCGTTGAGAAGAGTATAACCTTGAGCAGAACTGAGGCAGTTTGTTGTTGTGGGGCGACGCGAAGAAGTCTATCTGAGGAGTCCCCCAATGAGAGAAAATGTGATGAAGAGGCGATGAATTGAGTGTCCATTTGTGAGGTTGGAGAAGGTGACTCAATTTGTCCGCCAGACAGTTTTTCTTCGCTTGAATGTAGACAGCTTTCAGGAAGATGTTGTGAGAGATAGCCCAAGTCCAAAGTTTCAGAGCTTCCTGGAAAAGAATTTACTTAGGTTAGCCAATTTTTGATATTTCTTTATAGTTAGGACTTTTTGGCTACTGTATAGTCCTCTAGGTTAGTTTTGTGCGCTAAGTTTAACAAAAGCCATGGAATATCCAGCCTTCTCTGTTTCTTTGGATGCAGAGAAGGCCTTTGATCGTGTGGAATAGACCTTCATGTATCAAGCAATGGATTGGTTTGGTATTGGTTCAGGATTTATACACGATTCAAACCTTGTATAGTTCCCCTTCTGCCAGATTGTACATTAATAATAATTTTTCAGAACATTTTTGTCTGGAGAGGGGAGTTAGGCAAGGATGTCCATTATCTCCTTTGCTGTTTGATATTGTTCTGGAACCCTTGCTATTGGCTATTCAAAAGATGGAGGAGATACAGGGTATTCCTTATGCAGGTCGGGAATATAAAGGGCTCCTTTTACAAAGGCGTGTTAGAGCCTTAACACACGGAATAGCGTGCACTAAAATGCTGCACGTGCTAGACGCTACCGCCTCCTCTTGAGCAGGTGGTAGTTTTTCGACTAGCGCGCGCTATAAGTCTCTGCATATGCAGATGATATTTTGCTTCATTTGAGGAACCCTGAATCTACCATTCCGCATTTACTAGAGTTGATTGAAAAATTTGGGAAATTTTCTGGATATAAAATTAATTGGGGTAAATCGGAGGTTCTTCCTTTAAATATACATTGCACAAAAGGGCTTTTTGATTCATTCTCATTTTTTTGGAAAGATGAGGGTATAAAATATTTAGGCATATGGATTCAAAAAACACTATAAGATATGGTGAGAGTAAATGAAAAATCTTTATTGCAAAAGGTCTCTTAAATGTGTGAGCAATGGAATTCTTTACATCTTTCTTGGTGGGGGAGAGTCCAAACGATTAAAATGATGATATTGCCTGTGGTTTGCTACCAAATGAGTATGTTGCCAGTTTATTTTCTGGGGTCCTTTTATAAAAAAGTTAAATAGAATTATTGTTAAATTTATTTGGCAGGGTAAAACAGCGAGAATTGCGTTAGTATCTTTACAAAAAACAATTGCGGAGGGTGGGGTAAATTTTCCAAACTTTTATAGGTATCATCAGGCCTATATACTGCGACAGGGTATGTATTGGATCCTTCCCGAACTCATGGAACATCTCCCTGATTGGTTATACCTAGGGTGGCAACTTATGTCCCTGTTACAGTTGTTTCATGTATTGAATATCAGGTTACATAGTTATGTTAAGGACAATAATATTATATTGGACACCTGGAAAACTTTAAAATTTATTAACAACTTAAGAGATTCCAGCAGAGAAATCCACGTATCAATCCCTATGGTTAAACTCTAAGGTTCAAATTGGCGAGTTTAAAATACTCTGGAAGCATTGGATGCAGGCAGGTATTCGTACACTAGATGATGTTATATTAAATGGGAAAATGCTTGATTTTTCACGACTGCAACAAACATTTGGTATCAAACAGTCTCAAATATATAAATGGTTGCAGCTGAAGCAGGCCATTCAGAAAGGGTTCCCTGATTAGCGTAATCTACAAAATCAGTATAGTTTGCGGATTCTATGTTTTCAGATGGATTTCCTAGGACATCAGGCTGCCCAGTGGTATAAATTAATATCTGGCTACGTGAATAAGAAACCAAAAACAAGTTTGAAAGACATTTGGAGCATTGAGATAAAGCAGAAGATTTCTGCATCTCAATGGCCACGGATTTGGACTTGGAAGACGAGATTTACAGCATCAGCATCTATGAGACAAATTTGGTTATTTTTATGTTCAAATATATTTTATTGAGCTCATAAAGGGAACACACAACAGTGCAGAGATAACAGCAAAACAAGCTCAAGGTATATCAAAAATCTCTAACTTACAGTTATTCAACCCCCCAAACCAGATCCCCCCTCCCCCATCCCCATTTGGTTATTTTTATTACATAGATCTTTTTGGATCCCTGTTAGATTGCAAAAGTTAGATAGTTCAAAATCTAATAGATGCTGGCACTGTCATATTGATAAAGGAACGCTGGATCATCTGTTATTCTATTGTCCCTTGATACTCAACTTTTGGAATCAATATGGGGACATATTAATCTGGTTATGGATACAGTGATTCCATTATCTTATGAAACAGTAATCTGTGGGACACTATTATCCCCTAAGCCAGCAATAGATAGACATAAAAACAGATTGTTAGGAATCATGACTGGGATAGCCATACAAATGATCACATCAAATTGGAAGAACTTTGATCGCTTGAATTTTAATTTCTGGTGGCACTCACTATGGGCTCCTTTTATAAAGGTGCGCTAGCGTTTTTAGCACACATACTAGATTAGCAAAAATATTACCGCCTGCTTAAAAGGAGGCAGTAGCTGCTAGCACGCAGGACAATTTAGCGTGCGCTATTCCGCACGTTAAGGCCCTAAAGCACCTTTGTAAAAGGAGCCCTATGTCTTTGTTATAAGATGGAAAAAATGATCGCTGATCCCCTCCCCCGGTCCCTTGATAAATTTAAAGTTGGATAATCTAATCTCCATTCCCTGATCTTTTACTATAACTCAAAGTCCTACTTCAATACCCCTCCCACACAATTATCAAAGTCTTCATGGCAGATAGTGAAGGGCAAGAGTGATCTCTAGTAAAGCCTGCCCCAGTAGCTGCTACTTGATTTTGAGCTACACTAAAGGATCATAGATCAGATGTGGGAGTGGTTGCTTGGGAGGGGGGGCACTTTCAAATTTTTGTAAAGATCGAAACACAGTAGAATCTCAGCTATCCAGCATCCACAAGGATTGTTGGATACTGGATAACTGTTTTTCTGATTAATTGAGAGTGTGTTAGAAACCTTGTCTAACACAGTCTCAGCTCCTCCCTTCCACCCCGAAGCACCAGCTCAGAGTCAGTAGCGGTCCTGAGCCACAAAGCCCTCCTTCCTCACACCTCAAAGTGGCAGAAGCAGGCGGCGGTCCTGAGCCACGAACCCCCTCGCTCCCTCCTTCTCCCCTTCTTTACCTGAAGTACAGCCGGTCAACAGGAGGCAGTCTGAAAACAAGCTGCTCATAGCCAGCATCGAAAGTGACGTGTCACAGGAAAGGCCCTGCTGGCTGCCTCCTGCTAACCGGCTGCACTTTCGATAAGGAAGGGAGTGAGCGAGTGAGAAGGTTCACGGCTAAGGACCACCACCTGCTTCTGCCACTTCGGGGCTTGAGGGAGGGAGGAGGGCTTTGCAGGCTCAGGGGGACTTTTTTTCCGGTTAACTGAAATTCTACTGTACTCTAAGGAAAAAAAGGTTTATCCCATCTCTTGAGATGCTGTATACTCCTCCCCCCCCCCCCCCAGCATCTCTCTCTTCCCTGTATACCCCAGGAAGCTGTATACCCCCCCAGTCAGAATCGCATCCCTGTACCCCCCCACCCAGCATCTCTCTCATATCCCTGTCCCCTTCCAGCCAACATTTCTTAGTCTTTCCTATCACTCCTGAGCCAGCATTTATCACCCCATCACTCCCCAGCCAGCATCTCCTTCAGTCTCTCAGTGAAACGATGCAGATTTCACTGGAAATCTGCCACTGGCTCTGCAGCTTTCCCTCCAGCGTCTCTGAGTCCCGCTCTAAGCTTACACGTGATCACCTCCAGACCAATCAGCAGCAGCTTAAGCCATGCTCTAGCTGCGTGAATGCTCAGGATGGCTATTCCTGCCAGTCTCGACAAGACTTGTGAATTTTCATTGGTTCAGCTGGGGCACAATGGACCAATCACAAACGATCACAGAGTTCCTAAGGTCATTTGTGATTGGTCTGTTGTGCTGCAGCAGAACCAATGGGAAAAAAAATCAACAAACCCCTTTACCCACCCATAATAAACCAATTACAGAAAAAAAAAAATATCCCTAGCGCAGTACTAATCCTGTGAAACGTGGGCAATTCAGCATTTTGTGATCTCCCGGCAATGAGCAAAATGCCACATCACCCACATGTTACATTTCAAGCTGGGCCGCACGAAACACCCTGGCAGGCCGCAGGTTGGATACCCCTGATTTAAACTGTATAACATGGGTTATGCTGTATTATTACCTAACATAGGGGGCTCTTTTACTGAGCTGCAGTAAACACTAGTACACGCTTACCAGAGCTTAAAATGGCTTTCCATGGGATGTGCTCAAGTGTCCTGTGATCACTTGTTGATCTTCGTGTGCAAATTGTACAGTACAAAAATATGTTTTATTTTATTTTGGAAGGGGAATGTCTGGGGGGCAGAGAGTGGGCATTTTTGCTCTAATTAGTTAGCACCATTACATTACTGCATGCTAATTTATTAGCACAGGATTACTCTGTGAGCCCTTACCACATATAAAACAGATGTCAGTAAGTGCTAATGCAGTAATTATTTTTAATAGCTGCACACCAATGGCAACTAGTACATGACATTAACAGAAATGTGGAAAATCTGCCACTTTACTGCTGCAGTAAAAATGGATTTGTCGCGTGGGAAAAACCCACGTAAGGCATGCTATACTGCCACTTAGTAAAAGGGAAAATTATGTTCTTACCTGTTAATTTTCTTTCCCTTAGACGCAGCAGATGAATCCAGAGACCAATGGGATAGTCCACATCTACCAGCAGGCGGAGATAGAGAAACTGATTAACAGGTGGTCCTATTGGCTGGCACTCCTCCTGTTTATCCAGTATAGCTCCTTGCCCAAGCATCCGAACCATCAATAGGCATAGCATGTAAAAAACTTCTTTCCCATAACAAATCTCAAAATGCAATAATACAGAAAACAACCCGCCATAATAACAAACGGCGAAAGATGCAAAAGAGAAACCGAGAGACAATAACCAGAAAGGGTGGGGCTCTGGATTCATCTGCTGCGCCTAAGGGAAAGAAAATTAACAGGTAAGAACATAATTTTTCCTTCCCTAGCAACAGCAGCAGATGAATCCAGAGACCAATGGGATGTAGCAAAGCAATCCTCAATCTAGGTGGGAAGCAAATGCCGCCTCCGCAACAACCGAAGCACCAAACCCAGCCTCCGCATGCGCCCCCACATCCAACCGGTAAGGTTGAAAAAAGTATTCTTGGAAGACCAATTAGCCCCGTGACAAAACTCCTCCAAGGACAAAACCTCTAGACCGAGACCAAGGAGCCGCCATTGCTTCGGCAGAATGGTCAGGAAGGGCTTCCTCCAATCGCTTCCCTGCCATCAAGTAAGCGTAAAGGATGTCATCCAGGGCCCATCGATCGATGGAGACTATGGATGCTGCCATACGTTTGATGCATCCCTCGAAGAGTATAAAGAGGTGAAGAAAAGTTCGCCTCACCAGTCCTCCTCCCAGGAAGAAGAAAGGAAAAGTGAGAGCGGCAGAAAAGAAAGGATGACACCACCAAGAAAGAAGGAGAGGTACAGTCCGAACTGACACCCCATAATTTGGAAGGCAGAAAGAAGAATGCCCACCTTACCTGGGCTGCAACGCAGAAAACCGTCAAGCTGAAGCCATGGCCTCAAGAAACACAGTGTTTACGGTCACAGCTTTTTAGAGTCTCAAAAGACAAGGCTGAAACGAAGCCGTCTGTAAACGGCGAAGACTGTACACTGGACCGGGCTTCTTAAGAGGTGTACGAAAAAACTGAACTCCTTTTAAGGAACTGAACTTCAGAAAGCTGTGAATGAAGCAAAGAGCGAGATACCATCCCCTGTAACAATCTAAGACTGCCACACGACGCTGAATGGAAGAGAACGCCAAGCTCTTGGCCATACGCAGGAGCCCAAAAAAGAAAGAATAGAAAACATAGAACTCCAGACACGTGCCAATGCTGATAAGCACCCAAGAAAGGAAAAGCCTCCGAACGGAAGCAGAAGCCACAGGTGAAGACATCTGAAGTGCTTGGAGAAGAGAAAAAACAACCTGCTTCGCATAACACATACATGTCAGCCATGACCATTCAAAAGCTAGGTCAGAATATCCAAGGAGAACAAAAATCCATGAGGATCGGGCCCTAGGTGAGTAAAACCGGAGATACCAGGAATCTCAACAGTTCGGCCATCAAAAGACCCATCAGATCCGTATAGCAAGGAAGGCACAGCCCATCTGTAGAATCACTAATGACTGCGCCCGTAAAGAGAGCTCGACAGGGCAAATCCAACCAACATCCTCCAAGGGAAAACACAGAAAAAGAGAAACCAGAGATGAGAAAGAAGCAACGCCGCAACCCCCTCTGACTGCCATCCCCTACGTCTGCTGAAGGAGCTAGGAAGCTCGGAAATTTGAGAGGAAGCCATGAGGTCTAGATCCAGGAGATCTCACCTTAATAGAAAGATCTGGAATGCCTAAGCAAATAGGAACCAATTTCCAGGATGTAGAAGAATTAACTACTACTACCACTTAATATTTCTAAAGCACTGAAAGGCGAAACAGCGCAGAACATGGCAACATAAAACAGACAGTCCATGCCCAGAGTATGCGGGGAGCAAGTCTATCTAAATCCATGATCTGTCCTGTAAAATGATGCGCTAACAGAAGAGGACGACTAGACTCCACCCATTGCAGTAGAACCATTACAATACCCACCAAATGAGTACATCACATACTTTCTGGGCTGTAGGGGAATACTACCGTCAGAACACCGTCCCAAAAGACCAACACCGACTTCCGGAAGATTGTCTTAAACTCCTGAAACAGTAGACGAACCCTGCTTCAGTCCCGAAGAAGGAACAAGTACCGATTCCTTGCCCTGAGGAACTGAAGTCACTGAGCCCCCCAACCTGACAGCCTGGGAAGTATGGCGACATGGAGCCAGTCCAGCGAAGACCAAGGCATGCCTTTGAAAAGAGCAATCCCGCTGAGCCACCCAATAACATTGAGCGATGTTTGAGGAGCCTACTAGAAACTACAATTGGAGCTTAGAGATACAGGAAACCACTGGAAACAAAAGCGACTGCTGCAGTGCTGTCATGTGAAAGCAAGCCGAAGTTCCCAGTGGATTCACCCCCACAGGACCTAGAACCTGTACAGAATCCCATTCTCTTGTTCCTGGGGACATAAGAAGACAAACTGAGACTGGAATCTGGCGCCCCAGACTCTGGGAAGAAACACATTCCTTCCCTTTGTGAACAATATCCCCTGTCATTCCAATAAATAGTACAGGAGAAAAAAGCTCTTTGGAAACTTGAAGATGCACCTTCAAAGAATTGAAGAAAGAAGTTCAAATAAAAGAAATCACCCGTTTGTGTCTGACGAAATGACCTAGCTATAAGACATCCGAAACAAGCAGGAGTCTAAGAAAGAAAGTACTTGAATCTCCCGGTGGCGCCAAAACACCACAACTGCCCACATTGTCTACAATGGTCACGGAGCTGGGGCACGTTCAAACGGCATCAGCCGAACTGATAGGGCTGCCAAGGAAGTCACAGCGAACACCCCGTGATGGCATAAGGGGATATGCAAGTAGACTCCCGCGAGTCCGAGCGCGGTAAAGAACTCTCACTGTCGCCCCGCTGGAATAATCGATCCCAAAATTCACTTCCAGAAACGTCCCCCCTTGAAAAACTAAGCGACCCAAATGAGATGCAGCCCCTGAGCGACCAATCCCCCCTTGTTAAGGACACTACGAAGAAAACGGAACAACATCCCGTGCCCCTTTGTACTGGAGGAACAGGAACACCCGTCTCGTGTACCAGGAAGCCTTGAAGAGGACATTGTACCCATAGCACCTCAGGCTGCTCAGTATACAGCGAGCCCAATACACAGCGAGTCTTAGAAAGAATCAGGAAAGGGAGAAGAGGATTCAAAGTTGAGCAGAAATTCTCTTCCCCCCCTTTTGCAAGAAAACCCAATGTGTCGACAGCCCCCACTCAAAAGACACCCAGGAGGTCAGAGAACGGGTTGGACGAGAGGTGCAAGACTTAAAAGAACTCCTAGGAGTAACCTGCAGTAAGCTCCATTATCCGGAATCCCTAAAATCCTCCATGAACTCCGGCAAATCTCCTGAAAAACCAACTGCCCTCAAAGGGAAGGCGTACTAGACGCCAACTAGAAGCTGCGAACCTCATCCCAGGCTGCAAACTCAAATGCAAACTTTATGGAGGAAGCCAACGGCCACATATGTTTCGCCACCCTGACACCCGCCAGTGTTGTGGCTCGAAGCTGAAACAGGTCCAGCATAGCAATGTGGATAGGATCAAGCTGGAAAGATGGACTTGTATACTGCCTCTTTTTTTTTTTGCAAAGCGGTAGCCTTGGAGAATTAAGTGACTTGTCCAGGGTCACAAACAGGTGTGGAACCAGTCTTGCCAATTTGGGCGGCTGGCCAACAGGCGCCCTGAGAAGAGAGCAGTCCTAGCAACCTGTGCAACAGCCTGTGCAACCAGGAGGTACTGCCACTGTAGAAACAAAAAGGACGGTGCTGATTGCACCAAAAAGTGAAGAGCGACCATGCCCCCATGCTCTGTCACTACAGACTCCCCGAAGTCCAAATCAATTCTTACAACTACCAGGAAAAAAATCTATAGTGGTAACAGAGACATGCAGTACTGCACCGAGGTACAAAGAAGGAAACAACCCTTCACGGGCTTTTGGTTTTTTGTTGTTTTGTTTTTTTTGTAAATCAGCCAGAGACCCCGGGACATAGTAGGAAAATCCTTACTTTGCTCCGAGTACCCACCTGCCGCTGAACTCCCTCAGCGGCTATTTGCCTCCTGCTGCTCCAGCTGAGATATCACCCAAAACTAGGCAGTGGGGCATATAACTGTGGCTCCCTCCAAAGCACCCGTAGGCAAACCCGAATGGGCCACATGCATGAATAAAGTGCTGTGAATCAACATAGGCCTGGGAGAAAACACACACACACAAAAGAACACCTTACCAAGCCCGACTGCAACAGCGCTGCCGAAGCCTGACCCATCCTTGCCGACACGGCGGACCCCGACAACCCAGCTGCTGCGGGACCACGAAAACGAGGCCCTGGAAAACATGAGGCCCAGGAAAAAGGACAACGAATGCAGCAGCACATTCCTCCTTTGCGTGGGAAGGTACAAGTCCATCAACATGATACCACTGTAATTGTGTCCACAAAGCCCTAAGTTCAATCTCCGTTAACTACCTCTCACGCACGTGAGAGAAGGAGAGCTAGGCTGCGCTTCAAGTGGGCGGGAAAAAGTAGCAACGACTGGGAATGGCCCCCCCCTGCAGGGTGCGTTCAGCCATCCAAACACAGGCCCAATGGAGTCCGGCGCTTTCTACAACACAAACACCTTTTCACCGCCGCTCCGCCGACAAAATGAACGCGGTCCATACACCGCTAAAATAATTAACTCCCCTGGCAGACACAACACAGAAAGAGAACACGTAAACACCTTAGCAGAAACCGGCAAATAAATAAAGCTACATGATTCTTATCCACGGCGACAGAAAAACTGTCTATAAACCAGAAGAAAGAACAAATAAGGTAAAAGTAAAATTCCTCTCACCAAAGGATACAGGAAAGTTGTTAACACTGGGAACTGTAGACTGTAGACTGTCAGAGAAGAACAGTCCAGCTACAGCAACTTGTTCTCTCCTGTTTTTGGTTTTTTTTTTAATGGGAAAGAAGAAAAAAAGTGAGAGAATCATCAACATCCCTCAATCTACTGGAGGGGAGGGTGGAGCAGGGACCTGGGGGGGTCCAGGTGTAACTCCCAAAGCCGGCATCGTTCAGCCGGACACCCGTCTTACTGAAGAGAAAAATTCTCAACAGAAGAAAATTAATCGTCCAGGCACAGCCAGAATCCAGGAGCAAGTTGAATAGCGACCTTTTCCTGCTGGGAGATAGAGAATGCAGGATAAAAGGAGGAGTGCCAGCCAATAGGACCACCTGTTAATCAGTTTCTCTATCTCCGCCTGCTGGTAGATGTGGGCTATCCCATTGGTCTCTGGATTCATCTGCTGCTGTTGCTAGGGAAGTACCCTTTAGTTTAGTAAATAGACCGCTTATATTGTAAGCTTTCTATGGCAGGGAAATTCCTGGAATGTAATGCACCTTGAGCCAGGCCTTGAAAATCCAAATCCTATTCTGAAAGCCAGTAGGGCTCCCTGATTATGGAAATGTGCTAACCTGCAATAAATTAACAGTTTTTACATTAACTCTGACACAGATTAAAATGTGCACTGATTAACACAGCCCTGTAATATAGGGTCAAATCAATAAGCAGCGGGTGTGACTCAAGTTAAAATTAACACAAACTGCATTAATTTAGCACAAGCTACCACGTTTTCATCGCCTCCCAGCTTGTCTAATTGCAAAGACCTCTAAAAAAAAGTTAGTTTATTGACTGCAACTGGGACCTATAGGGCTATAGAAGTACAATCAGGGGCAGCAAAACACCTTTTTCACTGTAGTTATTAAACCAAACTCTGGACTGGTCCCAGGCTCTCTAGTTGTTGCTGTTGTATTGGCTGAACTACTGGTAGGACCATGGCCCACCCTATTGCACTGCCTATGAGTAGGGTTACCATATTTGTGAAGACAAAAAAAGAGAGGACACATGACCCTGCCCCAGTCCCACCAATGCACATAAAATAATGGGAGCCTAACGATCTGAAAAAGGTCTGGCATTTTCTGTCAACATGTAATGAGGTAATGAGGGTCGAGCGGGAAAGTTGGAAAGTCTCCAGTAGAAAGAGTAACTGTCAAAGTCTGCAGACTAACTAATCATAAGCTAGAGCTGCTAGAAGAAAACAAACCTGCTCAACATTTACTACAGCTACATCGAAAGCCTGGTTTACATGCACAGCCTCTCTCTCTCCTTCTCTCCAGCCCTCTCCCCCCTCCCCAGAGCCGGCCTGAAAGCCCATCCAGTTTGGCAGGGCCAGCTTAAACGTGGTCCAGTGGTTCTCCCCCTCTTACCTCCTTGGCACTGAGTCTGATGCCTTTGGCTTGCCCCAGAAATCACCTCTCTGAATGACTTTCTGTTCCCGCGTAGGCAAGATGCTACAGAGAGAAGGCTTCCAGGGCAGGCCGAAGGCAACAGGCTCACCTCAATGAGCTTCTGGCAGCCCAAAGAAAATTGATTTGCAATGTTGAGGAGGTAAGAAAGGGGGACAGCCACCGGACTCTGTGTAAGATGGTCCTGCCAAACCTGGACTCCCCAAATTTAAAAAAAAACTGTCCGGACAGTGCTCTAAAAAGAGGACATATCCGGATTTTTCTGGGTTATGGCAGTGGGATACCTTTCAATTATTTACTCATGTGCAGTAAAATGGAAAAACCAGGCTGGAAATTAAAAAACAAAATAGGGAGGGAACTTTTCAGAAGCATTTCTACAGGTAAAGCAGTAGTGTATGCATAGAAAAGGTCTGTCACAAAACTGGCCCACCAGTATACACAAAAACTTCTATATGTATATGCTGTATGCATTGAGGTTTACTCACTGAGAAGTTGTCAAGGGCGGGGTTGTATGCTTACAATTTATTCAAAAACACTGAGATCAGATAGCAGGTATGAATAGTTTTCCCCGAGTCATTTTCAAAGTGGAAATTTCAGCATACTGTGCTTTGAAAATCCAGTGAAGCCCGTACAGAGAAAAGTACACACATAATTTTATAACTGCATACATAAGTAAAAAGTATTTCAACATGGGCTACTGTAAAGAAGTGGTGGTGTTTTTTTTGTTACTGTTAACCTCAATTATTACTAACTAGCTCATTGCATAAAATGGGACCTGGGCTAGAATATGTCAAGTTAATGGTAAAAACGCACATCTTAACGGTAACCCACATTGATAACAGTATTGACTAGATCCATCTTCACCATAAATTCCAAACACAAACATTTGGAAACCTACCTTGGCATATCCCCCCAACCAGTGAATATTCTATTTTATTGAAAATATTGCCTTTTTTTTTTTTTAATGAAAGCCACAGTTGCTTTAATGGCACTGTAGCTCCACAAATCTGCAATAAATTTACCAATCAATTTCTCTGTGGACATTTTTCCCCGTCATCACCCTGACAGTGTGAACTGTAATTGCTCATAAACATCTATGTTAAAATAAATATTCTGTTAACAAGGGATTCATATGGATTAAACATTAAATAAAAACGGAATTTTCTACCTATCTGTAATACATAGAGTTCATTCTTTGAAAAAACAGCAATACCTTACTACAGCTGGAATCCACTTACTTAAAATGTTGCTCTTTGGCTTTCGTTTGTGCCAGTAGGACCACACGTTTCCATTCAAAATCACAAGTTCATGCTACTGATCTTAAACACTAAAGCAATGTTTTACTGATTTTGAAGGCCCTATATTGGGAAAGTATTTTGAGCTCAGAGGTGGAGCATCCTTCCGATCTATGCTACCTCATTATTTCTGCAATGAGATTATACTCTGAAAAACCCTGCACCGAGGAGAGTTAAAATAGAACAGCAGATCTTGGTCCACTTTCAGTGACCTCTCCACAGTAACATCAAATTCAGATAACAAGTTTCCAGTGTAACTGATTCAATAACTGTCACTGCATTCACACTAATGGTTGGGAATACACTGTAGTCCTTCCCCGGTTTCCCCCCAGATACAGAATAGGGAGCATGTGAATATCCGGAAGTCTAAGAAAACAGCTCAGTTTTGTCTAAATTAGGCTAGCAACAATAACATCTTTCACAAAATGTACAGAGCATAAAGATCTCTTGTGAAGCGAGTAATCAGCAGCATATTCCCCCCCCCCCCCACCTCCGCTCCAAATGCTAGAATACCCTGAAGCAGACTGGAATAAAGCCTACCTTCCATCATGGTTGCAGAATTTCATTCCTCAATTTCCAAGGAGCCTGAAAGATTAGCAGGAAAAAACAAAACAATTCTAGTTACCAGATGCTCGATGCAAAACATTAAAAGAATGCCTTTGATCCTGATAGAACAGCTTCCAACGCAAAATGAAAACGCACTAGGGCAAAAGCCAGGCCATGGATGCCGCTATACGATAACTATCACCTACAGGATGATGCTGAGAGACAGAGAGGGAGAGGAGAGCTTAGCTTAGCCTGCACTGCAGCCAATCCCTTCAGCTCCTTACCTTGTCACATGGTAGCCAGCTTGCATCTCCTGACACAATGCTCCTGGAAAACAGAAGGACCTAGTTCCCATTTCTAGTTTCCCAGGTTCACAAAATATGCAGCCCTAGCCACGCTTTGTGACCTGCTTTCTCTCTTTATAATCCTATTCTAGCAGCTGGGCAAACAAGGCCAGTTGCCAGTTTCTGCCCGATTGAGAATGGGGCTTTGCTATGTAGTGTGCATCTATACCGTTCTGCAAAAAATGGCTGAAAACAGGGGGAGAGAAAAAAAAAAAAAGCTAGCCTGAGATTGTAGCAGCAGTATAGTGCTCCTGGCTTGTTGCAAAGCAAATTCCAATAATGTCTATGAATATGTCATTATTTGCTCACACAGTTTGAATGAAAGAGCCTAAAGCTTGGTTTTATGTTTGTGGCTGCTGGTCTCTCTCTCTCTTTCTCTCTCCTCCCTCCTTCTCTTAGCCACTCAAGAGAGAATCAATTGGTCTAACGTCACATCATACACAATTATACCCAAAAGGACGGTGCAGAGGAAATTTCACCCAGGCTGCCTTGCAGAAATGCACAGAATTTAATTTTGCATGAAAAGCATCAGAGTCAAAAGGGCAGAGAATTGCCATTAAGAAAAGGACACAAAAGAAATGCCCATGAGAGGGGAGGGTACTTGGATTGAAAATGCAGATTTTTTTTTTTCTATACGACAATGCAACCACTGGCACTAACAAATGCAGCCATCCAGTGACAGTTATGTTGTGTGCAGAGGTTTTCTGCCTCATCTCTGGAATTATTTTATTTATTTTTATTTTATTCAATTTTCTATACCACTCTCCCAGGGGAACTCAGAACGATTTATATGGATTTATTCATGTACTTGAGCATTTTTTCCCTTGCACATATGTATACGTCAGGTTTGATCAATATAACTACACTTATCAGGGAAATATTTTGATTAGAGAATTAAGCCACTGTTTCCTGTCTGTCCCTCTTATGATCTGATTTGATAACTTTATATATTGCTTAATGCTAAACAGTTTTTTTTTTTTTGTTTTTTTTTAAATAATCTTTTTATTAGGCAAAAACAGGAACAACAGTCTGCAGTATCGACAACTGCAAGAACAAGTGAACACCAAAAAGTACAGAAAAGGCAAATATGGGTGAAACAGGACAGTACAGAAAAATGCAGAGGAACACAAAGCACTCAATGCTAATATATACAAACATTTTCTCTATTAAAAAAAAACCCAAAAGCAGAAAGAAACAACCCGAGAAACCCAACCCACCCTACATTGTGTGGAAGGTACAGAACCTGAAGTACATGGAAAGGAAAAAAAAAAAAAAAAAAGCTAAACAGTTTTAAAGCGGTTTACAATAAAAATTAAAATACAATAAAATAGATCCTGCTAAAACACACATATCCATTACACATAAAAAAGCCCTTTGATTCAAGAAAAACGTTCCAAACATTATGCACAGAAAATAGGTTCAGCTAAGATAAATAGTAGAGTTGTTTAAACTGGTTAATAATTTAACCAATACTACACTGTCTTAAAAGCAAATAATGAATGCCCCCCGTCTCCTGATACTCTTGCAGAGTTTTTTAAATAACAAAATCCTTGACTTGAGAGCGGCTCTACAACATCCTAGCTATAACTATGTTCTCCCACAATTTAGTCATCCAGAAGATGGCCTAAGGGCAGATATGTTCTGGGATCAGTTCCAGACCCCAGACTGGCAATAGTTCTTAAATCGAATTGTCTATTGGACGATTGTCCCCCGATTATTATGCAAAATGCTTCATTTACCTTTAAAGGGGATCTATTTAAATGGGTCACTTTCTCTCTGACTAAGGGACTGTTTCCTGATGAATTGGGTCAAATTTTGGTAACCCCTATTCTCAAAGATCAGAAGGTATCAATCGCTACAAAATCCAATTACAGACCCATTGCAAGCGTTCCCTTGTTTACTAAATTACTGGAAGGATTGGTTAATTTAGAAATATAAGTTATTTGGACAAATTCAATATCCTTAATGAATATCAGTCGGGATTTAGAAGAGGATACAGAACTGAGACCGTCCTAACCTCAATGCTTGATTACCTTCATGATCTATTTAGCAAAGGTATTAGTGCCTTAATTCTTCAGCTAGATCTTAGTAGTGCCTTTGATCTAGTAGATCACAAGATACTGTTGAGTTGTTTAGACATAATAGGACTTTCAGGAAGGATTCGAATCTGGTTTCAAGGTTTTCTGAAAAAAAGATCTTATCAAGTGGTTTGGGACGGTAATTATTCTCATTCTTGGAGCAACCCATCTGGTGTGCCCCAAGGTTCTCTGCTCTCGCCCACTTTATTTAACATCTATATTTCCTCTCTAAGACATTTATTACAGAGTTAAAACCTAAAATTCTACATTCACACTGATGACATATCTATTTTAATTCCCCTAAATAATTTTACTACTGAAATTTTAAATCAGATATCGTTTATTATGATTCAGATAGAACAGTTGACAATTAATTTCAAATTGAAACTTAATATCGGAAAGACCAAACTCTTCTTGGCTAGTCCTAACAATAAAAAAACAAATTTACTGACTACCCGATTATTAAATCTCTCAAAATTCTGGGAGTCACACTAGATCGGCATTTAACACTGGCAGAACATACTGATTCAGTGGTTAAAAAATGCTTTTTTGCACTGTGGAAATTAAGAACTATAAAAAAATATTTTGATCCTTTATCGTTCAGATGATTGATTTTTGGTTTAAAAAAGAACGATCACATTAGTCCATACTATCGTTTACTTCATTGGTTGCCGTTGGAGGCAAGAGAATTTTTTAAATTTTCGTGTATCTGCTTTAAGCTGATAGAAGGATTGTCTCCAGGTTACCTTTTTCCTCATTTTGTGTTGTATATAGACCATCAAGGAAAACTAAAAGTTTTTACCTATTTGCTTATCCAAAGATTAATGGATGTAGATATAAGACGTTCTTGGATAGAACCCTAGTGTTTCAAGCAGGTAAACAGCAATCTTGGCTAGGTAAATGTATTCATTAAGCCATGTTATCTTACTGTTCTTTTCAAAAATTAATTAAGACCACTTTGTTTGATAAGTTTATTACTTAATGAGAGTTTTATTATTGAAACTGTATTTTATGACATGTTTTCATTCCTACTGTATTATTGTAATTTGCTGAATGTCCAGCTCCTTTTAGGGTTCCTTTTACAAAGGTGCACTAGGGACTTAACGCACGGAATAGCATGTACTAAATTGCCACGTGCGCTAGCCACTACCACTTCCTTTTGAGCAGGTGGTACATTTTCGGCTAGCGCACACTAATCCGATGTGTGCGATAAAACCGCTAGTGCGCCTTCATAAAAGGAGCCCTTAGGGTAAACCGCCTAGAACTCTCGGTTATGGCGGTATAAAAGCATAAAGTTATTATTATTATTACTGAATCTGTGCTGGCTGTCTCAAATTTTACAGGGGAAAGAAATGCACAGAATTGCCACAAGCCTGAAAGGGCCTTAATGCACAAATTACCATGCACTTGTTAGCTCGTAGCTGTACTAAAGGTTAATGCAGAAGCTTGCAATAATAATAATATAGTTTTGTTGGGAAACCAAAGTTGCGTGACCACCATTCTGCCCTGGGAAAACCTCACACATACAACAGCGAGAAACCATGAGAAAGGGTCAGCCATGCTGTTTGAACCCAGGAAATTAAGGCTCAAAAAAAAAATCTTCACTTTTAATACATTGACAGTTTATTTGTATTTAGTTCACAAATTTTTAGAAGTAGCTCAAGGTGTGTTATATTCAGGTACACAAAGTATATTTCTGTCCCCAGAAGGGTTACAATCTAAGACTGTACCTGAGACAATGGAGAGTAAAGGGACCTTTGTACTAAAGTGCACCAAGTCCAAACATGGGCTTGGAGTGTGAAAAAAAGACTTATGGCAAAATGTATTAAAGTGTTTTGAAGTAATTTGCCTGTTTTCTGCACCCTAAAGCAATGCAATATGTATTATTTTTTTTTTAAATGCTTTTAATAGAAGGTATGTCAGAAGTTCAGATTGTTAGTAAGGCTCCCAGAAGACAGAAAGCATTCTCATACCATCAAAAAGACAATCTACAGGCGAGTTCATATCCTGAATGGTCGTCTAGGTAGTAAATGACCTAAATACTTAAGTGGGTCAAATAAGGATTCACTCTGCTGGGAAAGCTTGGAAGGATTCATAAGTTTTGCATCTGGTACGAGTTAATGAGGATGACTTGGGGCCATAAAGAGTCCAGGCTGTCAGCCATCCTAAATACTATGCATTTATCTTTACAGGGAACAGAGGGGTTAAAGTAAGTGTGAGGCACTCCTAGTTTTGTTATAGCTTGTTACATTTAGGAAGGCAGACCCCATTCACATTAATGGTTGAATAAAGATATCACAGACTAGTGATACATGGACCTTGAGCACTTTTTGATGTGGGAGTTTGGGTTTGTATGGGTTCCTTTACCAGTGGAGAGGGGAGGGCAATCTCGTTTTTCTTAAAAACTGTGATTATGGTCTTGTTTATTTAATTTTAGGACTAATTTTTAATGTGCATTATATAATGCTGTGTTTCCATACCCATTCTCTGCCTGACATACCCTCTGTAAAGTTTAGGGTTTTTTTCAGGTTCACAAGCTTCAATATAATCAATTTAAACTTTACAGAGGGTGTGTCAGGCAGAGAATGGGCATGGAAGCATTATTTATTTATTTAAAAGACTTACAGCTCATCTAAATCTAGCATGTTTGCATTAGCACACACTAACTTCATATCAGACAACACACAGGGGCACAGTTAGTCCCTGGAGGATTCCATATGCTAGGTGTTCAATCCCAATCCACAGTCCGGATGTTGCAGAAATCCACATCTTTTCTGAACACATGCTCCATCCCCTTAGCCTGAGAGTTAGTAAACAATCCTAGTTAAGTCCCAAAGCCAAGCATATACCTGCAAATCCAGGACAAGGGGGTACAGGGGAGAATCTCCATCAACAGAAATAATTCATGAATTGGTTTGCTCTGCAAAATATTAACAAGTGATAACAGGCACAAAGGCAACTCAGAAAAAACATTGAGGAACAATGTAGCACCAACCTACAGTGTGCAGTGAGCACCTCAAGAAAGGCTTTTGGCAATGTGTATACTCACAGAAATTCCTCACAGGATCTGCCAACTGACTGGAAAAGCTTCAAACCTGTAATGAGAGTGAAAGAGGCAAAAAGGAGCAGGCTACGCCAAACAACTGAGTGAAGACAGAGGGACTAACAGAAAGAAGATTTCCAAAGGCATAAATCTTCCATTCTGTTACGTCCCTTCCGGATTCCATACACTAGGTGATGTACCAAAGCCACAGTAGCTAGAGAGGGACAGAAGAACCTGTCCTTAAACTTGAGGATCCAAAAATGGCATCAGAACGCACTGCAACAACTCGGTAAAACCGGGCAAAAGTATGAAAAGAGGACCAAGAAGCCGCCCCGCAAAATTCATTAGGATGAATTGCACGAGATTCCCCCCATGATGCAGCCACCTGTCCCGTTGAATGGGCTTTAAGCGAGATCGGCGGCTGCTTGCCGCGGGTGAAAGAAGTCACAGAAATGGCCATTCTAATCCATCGAGTGACCAAGGATTTGGATGCCAACCTACCACAGTAAGGCGCAGCAGTGAGAACAAAAAAGTGATCAGACAACCTGAACTGAATAGTCCTTTCCAAATAAAGGAGCAATATTCTCCAGTCATCTAAGTCACATAAGATCTGATCTTGGCACTCCAAACCTGTTGGATGAAAATGCAAGCAACCTAACCTCCTGGTGGACCTGGAAAGCCGAGACCATCTTCAGCAAGAAGGAAAGTACAGCCCGGAGGAAAATACCCGTGTCCATAATAAAAAGAAAGGGTTCCCTGCACAAGAGAGCATAAGCTCCAAAACACACCGTGATGAGACAATGGTGGCCAGAAAAAAACATCTTGCTCGTTAGGTCGAGAAGAAATTCATCCTTTAGTGGTTCAAAAGGACCCCACCAAGGCCCTGCAAAACAATGTTAAGACTCCACGAAGGGAAAGGAAGACACCAGGGAGGATGCAGATGAAGTGCCCCTTCATACACCTGATCACATCTGGAAGAGCAGTAAGCAAACTAGCACCTCTATGTGCTCAAAAACATGAAAAACCTACAACCTGAACAGTTCAGAAAGGCCACTGCCAGACTTTTGTTTAAACCCTCCTGAAGGAAAGCCAGGACTACCTAACTGGGAGCCTTCTCAGGCTCTACTTGATCCTTCAAAGCTTTGGCAGAAGAAGCCATAGGAGAGGGTTACTTCAAGCGTAAAATTCAAGAGAACTACCTCTGAATAACCATGCATCATCAAGGCTGAGCGCTCAAAGGCCACACCGTAAGACCAAAATGCCCTAGATTCTCCATAGACGCCGGTCCCTGACTGAGAAGATATCAATGAAAAGGGAGCTGGAACTTCTCGTCCTGCTGAAGACGTACAAGAACCGCATACCACAGGCAGAGAGGTCAATCTGGAGCAACTAGAGACACCAGGCTGGGATGTGTCACTGTCTGGCAGATGATCCGACTCACCAGAGGCTACAGAGGGAACATCATACAGGAACTCGTGAGCCAGCCGGGGCCAAACCAAGGCATTTGGCCCTAGCTTCCACACTGTTCATAACTGAAAAAGCACCCGGCCTTCAAGTTCTCTGCCAAAGCCAACCAGACCCTCTGGGGCAAATCCCAGCTCTTGTAAGATCAGGTGGAACGCCTCCTGTGAGAGGGACCATGCTTCTGTAACCAGGAACTGTTGGCTGAGGAAAATTGCCAGAGCATTGACGTCTCCAGCTCCATGGGCTGCCAAGAAAGACAGAATATGTGCTTCCACTCAGTGGAACGCTGCCAATCTTTCTGGCCCAAGGAAGAGAGAGAGCGCACTAGAGCTCCCTTGTGATGTACATATGCCACTGCCGTGGCACTGAAGAACTTGCACTGCTGATTTTTCTGAAAGGGGTGAATAGCGAGTAGCGCCAGCTGAATTTCCCAAAGTTCTATATGATAGGTCAACCAGTATTGCAGACCAGGAGTCCACTGCCCCTGACCCCTGCAGTGAGCCTGCAACCCAACAAACTGTCATCCATCCTAAGAGTCATTCACTCAGAAATCTGAAGAAGCCACCAGCTCAAATCACAGTCTCTGGCTGTGTCCAGGGGAGCAGCACCTGAAGGGGGAAATGCAGCAGAGATCACCAAGATAATAGGGACTCCTGTTAAGGGGGCATGGGTGCTCTGGCCCAGGGGATCACCTCCAATGAGGCTGCCCGAGGCCCAAGAACCTGCAGATAAAACCAGGCAAAACTATAGAAGACAGTCTGAGAAGGAGGAAGCCACCCCTGACCCCTGTCAACATTAGTGCTTTCTTCTTCTTATTTTTTATTGTGAGATGTAGCCACTGCACAGAAACCTGAGGACACCTGGAATTGGAACCGTGGAAACATAGGTGTAGCCCTTGGAATGTTTCTAGGAGGAAATAACCTGAGTATCCCTGACAACACCTGCGGGAGGAATGAAGAGAACTACGATCCCCTCCCGAAGTCCAGCAAAACTGGTTCACAGGGAGCAACACAGGGCGGCGTTCACAACACCTGAGTAGAGGACATCCAGACCTATACCCAACAAGAATCTGGCCCTTAAAAAGGTGGCTGCTGAAGGTGATCCTCGAGGAAGCATCCTCATCCAAAGACAAATCCAAGGAGTTCAGCACTTAGACACTGCACCAGCAAAGAACATACTATGAACTCGAATGAGATCATAAAGTGTGCCTCCACACCAATCAGCACCAGCGGAGGAAAGGCATGCACCTTCACAGAGGATGCATTGCACAGGCTGGAATGACAGGCACATGCCATAGAGGAAGTGGCCACCACCATGTGCTGGAAAGGAATAGTTTGTAACATAACATCCACTCTGTGATCCTGAGAGTCCTGAAATTTCACCCATCATTAGGGGGGGCTGCGCACTGGAAAACATGCGCCATGGCAGAATCTACCTCAGGCTGTTCAGACCTGTTAAAAATCAGGATTCAAGAGATCATGTGTAGACACAGCTTTAGCAGATCAGAAAAAGCTTTCCAGGGATCACAGAGTTCTGAAATCAAACCAAGAAGCTGTGGAATGAATGGAAAATGGTACAGAACAGACCAGGACTGAATCCAGAGAACTGGAGCTCTTTTAGAACATCAGTATAAAATTATGAGGGTCAATAATCAGCCAACACAGTGAATGTTTACTGACCACTGCCGGCATCATTCCCAGACATCCAATGGGCCATGTCTGGGCTTCAGCACTGAATATCCGTTTTTTGATCAGCCAGGTAACACATAGCCGGTTAAGCAGATATTCAGTTCTTAATCAGCCATAGCTTACCACATGTTTTATGTGGTCCCAATTATGCAATCACCCTAACTGTTAAGTGCTGAGTATTGGCAGTTAACTAGCCAAGCGACAACTCCACCTCCGAGATGCCCCCAAAATCGGCTTTCACTTAGTTGCTAACTGCAGATTTTCAGTGGTAACCCAATGCTGCTGAAAATGAGCATATCCCCAAACAAGTGAACTAAGTGGTCAACAGCTGTTTCTGGCCAGTTAAATTGTTTCGAAAATCGACCCCATGGTGTTTAGAACACTATTGTGATTTTTTTTTTTTTTTTAGCTTACATTTTTTTGAAAAGTGGAGTTTGTGGGTTTTTGGGATGTTTATTGATTTGTTTTTGGTTTTTTTTTTGGGGGGGAGAACCAAAGATTAAAGAAGTTCCAACTATCAAAAGCAGTTAAAGGGTTGTGAATATTTTTATCCACTATTGTTTGTTTGTATTTTTGAAGTAACTCTAACGATATAAGTAGATTTCACTGGTGATTGTACTCTAAGGTTCTGTGGTAGCAGCTACTGCTGCAGTAATTGCTCCAATGCCCGTAGGGATTTAATGAGCATCAGAGTAAAAGGGGGGGGGGGGATGTAAATCTCCATTAATTGATACTTAACAGTGGCCCACATTGATAACTTCCCCCTATAGCACACAAAATTGAGGAGCTTATTTCCAAAACCTGTTAAGTCCATATTAGTTACATTGCACATAGAAAGTATGTTAATAAGTCATATTCGATTGTAGACCCTGAGCCTGCAGATTCTCACTTTACATATAACTTTTTTGCTTGTGCTGCTCTTGTGCTTCTGTTATAAAAAGTAACATATATATCTATGTGCCTTTAGAATATGTTTACCACTGCTCTGAATCAGGCACAGACATGCATATTTTTCAACTCTACCCAGTACCCAACCTCTGCGGTTCATAGACAACAACGCGGAAGACAAAGGTGCGCGCCGAAGAAAATTACTGTTTTTAGGGGCTCCGACGGGGGGGTTTGTTGGGGAGCACCCCCAGTTTACTTAATACAAATCGCGCCGGCGTTGTGGGGGGTTTGGGGGGTTGTAACCTCCCACATTTTACTGTAAACTTAACTTTTTCCCTAAAAACAGGGAAAAAGTAAAGTTTTCAGTAAAATTTGGGGGGTTACAACCCCCCAAACCCCCAACAACGCCCCCACAACGCGGCACGATCTGTATTAAGTAAAGTGGGGGGTTCCCCCCACACACACCCCCTGTCGGAGCCCTAAAAACAGTAATTTTCTTCGGTGCGTGCCTCTGCGCTGCGCTCAATTGTCTGCTCGCGCCTTTGTCCCGGCGCGCTTTTGACCTGACACCAACCTCTGCTCCTAGGAATACCTATGTTTTTACATCATGTCAAAATACATACTATGCATTGCTTGTGCACACTTTTATGCATGTATACCCTTGAACACTTTTATAAGCACCTAGCCTTGAGGGTAAAATGCAGTTTTGCCTACAAAAAAGGCTTAGAAAATTACTCTGTATATTAAAACCAAGTAATGAGTCATAAGAACATAAGAATAGCCTTACTGGGTCAGACCAATGGTCCATCTAGCCCAGTAGCCCGTCTTCACGGTGGCCAATCCAGATCACTAATACCTGGCAAAACCCCCAAAATAGCAACATTCCACAACTACTGACTCCAGTAGCCCATCCTCATGGTGGCCATTCTGGCACCTCCCATGGCAGGACCAGGCCAAAGATAAGAAATACTAGGCAGTGGCTTAGGGCAGCAGCTTGGGGGGGGGTGTCAATAGATCCTGATAGCTGCAAACATTCACCTACAAGGCGGCAATTTTCACACCCACAAACAAACATTTAAAATCATGACGTCTTGGGGGAGAGGGGCATAATTGGGACCTAAATCTGGCAAGGGGTGTAAGCAGAAGGCTCACCTAGAATAGAAACTTGACAGATAAAGACCAAATGGCCCATCTAGTCTGCCCATCCACAGTAACCAATATCCTTGTATCAACCCTACCCCTTTAAGATGTGTTTGGCAGGTGTTTTAAGTCAAGCCATAGGGTGTCCAACCTGCGGCCCGAGGGACGCATGTGGCCTCGTGAAGTATTTTATGCGGCCCCGGTCGAGGGCGATGCAGTGTTTTCCTCTGCTGTCCCCGGGTGTTTACTGTCTTGCCGGCTCCCTCCTCTGTCTTGCTGCAGCATTTGCACGTTTGTGCGGCCCCAGAAACATTTTTTTCGGCCAATGCGGCCCAGGGAAGTCAAAAGGGTGGACACCCCTGCCATAGACATTGGTAAGGTGCCTTTTAAAGCTATTTTATACAAGCAACAGCCCCAATAGCATGCAAATGACAAAAAAAATTTGTACCTGCTCCTGAAAAATGTGTGAACATGGATATTTCATAAAATAGGCAAAGCAGAAGCAGAGTTGCAGATAAACTAGGCAATTTTGTAAATAAAAAACAAAACCCACACCCTTTTCCATTTGAACAACAGACTTTACACTCATAGAAAATATTTTATAAAATTACTCTCTACTTATAATCTCTCTGTGAGACATATGCATCTGAGAAGGATCCAGTGAGTCCTAACATGTGTTAAGATTATGTAATCCAAAAGTAACTAATTTTACATTAATTCAGAACAGTGTTCTTCAACCGCCGGGCCACGGACTGGTGTCGGTCTGCAGAAATTTCCTGCTGGTCCACAGGGCAGGCAAATGCATCGGGCCCGAGACAGTGTTCTTCAGCCGCCAGTCAGCGGTGCAATCGATGCAGCGTTATCTTTGGGCCGGCTTGCTCTTCCTCACTGCCTCATTGCACAAACCCGAGGACAGCGGCTCCTACGTGCATCCTGCGCCTGAAATGGACGCCTTCTCTCTGATGTTGCAATGTCAGAGGGAAGGCTTCCAGCGCACAAGGAGCCGCTGCCCGCAGCTTTATGCACTGCGGCAGTGAGGAACAGGGAGCCGGCCCGAAAACCCCAGGGGCGGCATAAAACAGCCAGGCGGGGGCAAGCCAGAAGATAAGGCACAGCATGGAGGGAGGGAGACAACAAAGGTAGGGGGAATGATTTTATTTTTGAATTTAGTGATTGTGTCAGTTTTGAGAATTTACATCGGCTGTGTCTATATTTTGCACTGTTCAGGAAGAAATGCATTTGTTTCTTTTTCTCTGGGGTTATACTGCATGCAGAGTCTTGCATCTTAGAGTTTGTTTGTATATATTAGTACTTTTAGGGCTCCTTTTACTAAGGTGCGTTAGGGCCTTAACGCACAGAATCGCGTGCGCTAAATTGCCGTGCGTACTAGACCTTAACGCCAGCATTGAGCTGCCGTTATTCTAGAAGCGTACCACGTGGTTTAGCGCGCGGTAATTTTGTGCGTGCGCTAAAAACACTAATGCACCTTAGTAAAAGGAGCCCTTAGTCTTTGGTCCTATATTTGCATGGGGGTTATCTGTTTTCTGATAAGAAAGATTGTTGAGAAACATACAGTGTGCTTTGTGGTTAACCATTATGTGTTGTTAATAAGATTATATTGTGTGTATATATGAAAAATTAATGGAAAAAATAGTTACAATTAGTACTATTATGGGGGCGGGGTTTGGGGCAGAGATGGGCGGGGTCTGGCCCACAACTTAGCCGTGTTCTTCAATCGCCGGTACGCAGACCAGTGCCGGTCCACAAAATAATTATTTTATTTCCACCGGTCCATAGGTGTCAAAAAGTTGAAGAACACTGATTTAGAAGCAAACTGATGGGCTCCTTTTATCAAGCAGCCTTTTAGCCCAGGCCAGTGAGGTAAATGCTCCGACGCTCATTGTGCAAGGTATGCCTGCTAGGGCTGTTCCTAATATAAAGCCCATTGCTAGAGAAGATAGGGCCCAAGCTGCTCTGTTTAATCCCCAAGGTAACCTTTTGCCTGCCATTACTCCTGGGTCCAGCAGAGGGAGTGCTAGTGCCAGGCTGCAGGTTTCCCTTCCTCCACTTAGTCAGGGAAGGAAAATCAGGACATCCGGCACACCTGAGCGTTTGGGGCGTGGTCCCCAACTTCTAAACCTTAGGTCTGCTTGGCTTGAGGGGGAGAAGGAGAGCTGGAGGCAAGCTAGGCAGTCGCAAGGCTCAGGGCTGGGAGCTCTGCCTAGCTGTTCAGGTCCTGAATCCATGGAACTGGTTGAGGCTGGAGCAGAATCACCGGTAGGCCCTTTGGAAGAAGTCCAGGGTATGGAACTGGATTTGGAGCCAGAGCCAGTGACAGAGTTACCATCCTGCATACAGCCCATGGAAGTCAGCTAATCCAAGGCAAGTGTTTAAAGCCTCTAAACTGTGGATTATAAATATCTGGGTGTTTGCTGAATGGACTATTTTTGTTTGCAGTGCAACTGTTTTGTATCATAGTGGATTACAAGTGTCCAGGTTTTCCTGGAAGGCCTATTTTTGAGCAGGTCAGACTGTTTGTTTGAAGGTGGTGGGGTTAGCCTCACGTTACATGTGGTGGGATAGCGGGCCAATATTTGGCAAAATTTCATCATGTGGGGCACACCACCTTGCCCAGCACTTCAGATGCTGGAAGAAATCAGTGCCATAGCACTGGTTTAAGTTAAGTCTGCTTAGGAGGAAAATAAGGACTTGTGCTGCTATTTCTTAATCAGACGAAAAGACTCTTTACTGTGTGGAATTCTGTCTTAACAGAAAAGAACTCCTTTTGGACATTAAGAGTTCAAGATACAGATTGTGGAGTTTGTTTTTCCAAGTTTCCAAGTTTTTTCCAAGTTTTAATAAAATTTTGATTAATCGCTTTATCTGGATTCAAAGCGATGTACATCATTTCCTCTTTTCTGTTTTGGCTGGTTTTTTGTTTTTTGTTTTTTTAACTCTCTGGTGGGAGAGATTATAAGACTAATGAGTTCACCTCTTTTGAACATTTCAAGACTTTCCTATTGATGGTCATTTCCTGACAAGTTTAGTTTGTGATAATTTTGTTTTGAGGACTGATATTCAAGCTGAGGAGTGAAGCAACTATTTTATTTTTGAATATTGCACATTAAATCCAGTCCAGGTTTTGGTTTTCTTACTTACCTGTTTGCAGTGTGTTTTTCCTTTTTGTGCTAATCCTGACTTATTTATCCTTGTGTCGCCAGCCGCAGCACACAAGAGCCAAAATTTCTGTGTCCCAGCGGCTCGTGACCCATTGCCCTGACCCCGCTGGTGACATAACTCAATGCCTAAATGTGTTGGAGCATTTACCTCGCCAGGCCACAGTAAAAGGATCTACTGCTGCTTGATAAAAGGAGCCCATTTATTTTCTATATATGCCTCTATAAACCTGGGAGAGACAATATGTCCAACCTTATCTACCAATGAAAAATACCTAACCCCCCCCCCTTTACAAAACTGTGCAAGAGGTTTTTAGCACCACCCAGCATGCTGAATACTCTGTGCTGCGTGCTGCTCCAACGGTCATAGAGTTCCTATGAGTGTCAGAGCAGTGCAGAACATTCAGCATATCGGCCAGCGCTAAAAACCCCTAGCGCAGATTTCTAAAAATGAGGGGGTGGGGGGGTGTAAATCCAAATAAATTCACTCGTATTTCTAGATTTTTTTTTCCCCTCAAAAATATTTTTTATTTCATGTTCAACTGAATTTCTAGTCAGCTAGAACAAACCTATAAGGGCTATTTGTCCCATGAGCCCTCTCTCATGGCTAAGTAGGATTTGTCTCCTATTTTAACACCCTATTCACCTATTCCAGTCATTGCTGTGACAGTGGTTGGCCAAATACTAAAATTCAGGGCCCTCTAGTGTAGAATTTTTAAGTTGCAAGTCCACAAATTACACTAGATACAAAAGACTGATTAGCACAGCAGTTTACTACTGATTTTCTCATGCTTGCTAATCTTACTCCCAATGCAGTAAGACATTTTAGTGTGTGAAAGTAGACATGTGAAACTCAAGACCATTTGTAAGTAACTGGATGGAACCCTTCCTTACCTCACCACCCCCATAGAAAGTGTTGCATTGGACCATTCCAGCTTTTATTACAATGACCTCTAGAATTTTCCTGAATCAGAAATTGTAAGTGTATGAAGTAGAAAAAAAAATGTAGTTTTCCCAACCCCTCCTTTCCCTTCATTGCTAGATTTGTGGAGGTTCCCTGAAGGATTTTTTTTTCCCCCTTGCCATTCTACCAGGTTAGTGAAAAAAGTTTCTCTAAACTCCAGCTTTGGATGAAAACCTTTATCCTTAAGAGGAGTTATTTTTGGCCTCTGGGGAAAATGAGTTCTGCTTTTTATTTTGAAGACCAGGAAAAGTTTGTTCTTTTTTTTTTTTTTTTTTTGCTGCCGACGTTTGCCAGTAAGGAGACTGGAAATCTTTTAGTTGAAGTGTACCCTGAACTGCTCCACTAATGTGACCCCAGTGCCACCTAGGTAATGTTCATCTAATGCAGACCAGCAGCAGGAAAACAGAAGATAGCGCGTTCATTTGGTACACCAAGGAGGAGAACATACATTAGTCGAAATAATTCAGCATTTAAAAATCTTGAAGACAAATACTTGTGCTCCTAAGAGAGTGTGCTTATGAATTTGATGTTTATAATTAACTTTTTAGTAAATTATCTGATGACTCACAACTTCCTGCCTGAAAAGTGATTTACTGGAGTGGGGGGGGAATCCTAATTTACTAACTCCCGACCCCAATAATCTTCTCACTGTTTTCCTTTTACCTGCTCTCCTACAACATCTCCATTCTCTCCTTGCCTCCATAGCATCACCCCACGGCCTTCTTTCTGTCTTTCCTTTCCCTACCCACCTAATCAGGACCACCAGAGTTGTGGCACTTTAATCTTCAGACTGCAACAAAGCCAGAGACCGTCAGATCAGCAAACCGAACAGGCTCAAACTACAGCTCCCTCCTCCAACTGAGGCTTCCTGTTACCTAGGAAACCCGTAAAAAGGGCGGAACCTGCACACTGAACAAGCTCTTTCCGGCTCTCTCCTCCCAGAGGCTTCCTGTAACCTAGAAAACTCGTGCAAGGGTGGAGTCTACAAACTGAACAAGTCCTTCCCGGCTCCTCCTCCTGGGACTATGTTACTTAGAAAACCCATGAACGGGAGGGAGCCTGCAAACTGAACAGGGTCTCCAGACCCTTTCCTCCTCCTCCTGGGGGGTTCTGTTACTTAGGAAACCTGTGCAAAGGGCGGAGCCTAAAAATCAAACAGACCCTTTCCTCCTCCTCCTGGAGGGTTCTGTTACTTAGGAAACCTTTGCAAAGGGCGGAGCCTACAAATCAAACAGACCCTTTCCTCCTCCTCCTGGGGGGTTCTGTTACTTAGGAAACCTGTGCAAAGGGCGGAGCCTACAAATCAAACAGACCCTTTCCTCCTCCTCCTGGAGGGTTCTGTTACTTAGGAAACCTGTGCAAAGGGCGGAGCCTACAAATCAAACAGACCCTTTCCTCCTCCTCCTCCTGGGGGGTTCTGTTACTTAGGAAACCTGTGCAAAGGGCGGAGCCTACAAATCAAACAGACCCTTTCCTCCTCCTCCTGGGGGGTTCTGTTACTTAGGAAACCTGTGCAAAGGGCGGAGCCTACAAATCAAACAGACCCTTTCCTCCTCCTCCTGGGGGGTTCTGTTACTTAGGAAACCTGTGCAAAGGGCAGAGCCTACAAATCAAACAGACCCTTTCCTCCTCCTCCTGGGGGGTTCTTTTACTTAGGAAACCTGTGCAAAGGGCGGAGCCTACAAATCAAACAGACCCTTTCCTCCTCCTCCTCCTGGGGGGTTCTGTTACTTAGGAAACCTGTGCAAAGGGCGGAGCCTACAAATCAAACAGACCCTTTCCTCCTCCTCCTGGAGGGTTCTGTTACTTAGGAAACCTGTGCAAAGGGCGGAGCCTACAAATCAAACAGACCCTTTCCTCCTCCTTCTCCTGGAGGGTTCTGTTACTTAGGGAAACCTGTGCAAAGGGTGGAGCCTACAAATTAAACAGACCCTTTCCTCCTCCTCCTGGGACTTCTGTTACTTTGGAAACCTGTGCAAGGGGTGAGGCCTACATATTGAACAGGCCTTTCTGGCTCCACCCCACAGGATTCTGTTACCTAGAACAGTGGTCCCCAACCCTGTTCTGGAGGACCACCAGCCCAATCGGGTTTTCAGGCTAGCCCTAATGAATATGCATGAGAGAGATTTGCATATAATGGAAGTGACAGGCATGCAAATCTGCTCCATGCATATTCATTAAGGCTAGCCAGAAAACCCAATTGGCCTGGATTCAATTACAGTGGCCGGGCCCGTGGAAGAGATAGGTGAGGGAGCTGGGAGCTAGAGGTCATTAGGGGAAGCAGCGTCAGAGGAGGGAAGTGAAGAGGGAGGGGAAGCGGGAGAAACAGCATGGAGGGAGGGCTAATTAAGAAAATTAATTTAGGTGACTAGATCGGCTAAGTCCGCGTAACTTCAGGTGCCATTTATAGACTCTGGGCCATATTGCCTAGTTAATCCACAGCAAGCACTAAAGTAGAAGGTATTGCTTGGCTTCAATTACACATTGTTTCATAATTTGTTTCAATAAAGCTATTCCATATACTTGCACTGTGCCATTGAGGGGAATGGAGGCAGGTATCAAGGATGCTCATGTTACAAACTAATATAATCCTGGGCATCCTATGGGTTTCTCTGCCTAGTGGGTGTGATCCTGGGGCTAAAAAAATTGGCACTTTTGAGAAGATGGGGGATGCCCGCTGCTGTCTGATCACTGCTTAAGGCTTCAGTTGCTTTGTCTCTCCATTCCTCATTCATCATACTCAAGTGAACAGGGCATAGTAAGCACAACAGCCATTGGGGCCTGTCAAACCAATGGCCTTGCAAATTGGAAACTGAACCATCCATACTCTTCTGGAACTCTTCTCCTTGGGTACGCTACTCAGCCTTCTCAGATTCTCTGCTGTCTTGGTTGCAGACTCCTCCATATGTATGAAGAAGTTGATAAAAATAAGGTTTAATTGCTTAACAAATATTTCTGTTCTGTGTTCACAGCTGAAGCGCAAGGACTGGGACTACAAAAGACAAATGCAAATAGGGATGAAGGTGTGGTAGACCCTGATCAATTTTCAGAGGATTGTGTTTGTGAGGAACTAGCTAAATTAAAGCTGGGCAAAGCAATGGGGCCAGATGGTATACATGCAAGGGTAATGAAGGAACTTAGGGAAGTTCTGGTGGCCCCACTGGCTGACCTTTTCATACTTCTCTAGAATTGGGAGTGATACCTGAGGACTGGAGAAGGGCGGATGTGGTCCCTCTCCACAAAAGTGGAAGTAAGGAAAAAGTAGGGAACTACGGGCTGGTAAGTTTGACTTCTGTAGTAAGTAAATTAATGGAAACACTTTTAAAACAGAAGTGACATTTCTGGAATCCATTGAATTACAGGACTCAAGGTCATATGGATTCACTAGAGGCAGGTCTTGTAATACAAATCTGATCAATTTCTTTGACTGGGTGAGCAGAGAATTGGATAGAGGGAGTGTGCTAGATGTGATGTATTTAGATTTTAGCAAAGCCTTTGACAGTGTTTCACATAGGTGTCTAATAAATAAACTGAGTGCCCTTGGGATTGGCACCAAAGTGACAGACAGGGTCAGGAACTGATTGAGTGGAAGGCAATAGAAGGTAGTGGCCAATGGTGTTCCCTCTGAGAAAAAAGGATGTTACCAGTGGTGTGCCTCAAGGTTCAGCTCTTGGGCCTGATCTCTTTTACATTTTTGTAAACAGTATTGCTTAAGGGCTGTCGGGTAAGATTTGCCTCTTTGTGCATAATACCAAAACCTGCAATAGAGTACACATCCCTGATGGTGTGAATAAATGAAGAAGGACCTCGTGAAGCTTGAAGAATGGTCTGAAATGTGGCAGCTAAGATTTAATGCTAAGAAATGCAAGGGGATGCATTTGGACTGCAAAAACCTGAGTTTAGGGGGTGAAGAACTTTTGTGCAGGAAAGAGAAATGGGACATTGGGTATGATAATATGTGATGATCATAAGGTGACCAAACAGGTTGAAAAGGCATCAGCGAAAGCTGGATGCTATGGTGCAAAGAGAGAGGTAAGTCCAGTAGAAAAAAGGAGGTATTGATGCCCCCTGTATAAGACTCTGGTGAGATCTCATTTAGAATATTGTGTACAATTTTGGAGACCGCACCTTCAAAAAGATATAAACAGGATGGAGTGGGTCCAGAAGAAAGCTACTAAAATGGTTGATGGTCTTCATCAAAAGGCATATGGGGCTAGATTTAAAGATCTCAATATGTATACTTTGGAGGAAAGGCGGGAGAGGGGAGATATGATAGAGACGTTTAAATACCTACATGGCATAAATGCACATGAGGCAAATCTCTTTCATTAGAAAGGAAGCTCCAGAATAAGAGGATATAGGATGAAGTTAAGAGGTGATAGGCAGAAGTGTAATTAAGGAAATTTTTTTTACAGAAAGGGTGGTAGAGGTGATGGAGACAGACTATGTCTGAATTGAAGAAGGCATGGGATAGGCATGTGGGATCTCATAGGGAGAAATGGAGATAGTGAATGCTGTGGATGGGCAGACTGGACGGGTCATTTGAATTTTATCTGCCATCATGTTCCTTTGCTTTTATGTTAAATTATGTTTTCTCTGTATACTTCCCATGGTATCAGGGGCCATATCAAATTCAATGGCAAGCCACAATCAGCTTGCAGAGCATAGGTTGCCTACCCCCTTGAGTAGCCTAATGATTAGAACAGTGGCCTAAGAACTAGGGAAATCGGATTCAATACTCACTGCAGTTCCCTGTGACTCTGGACAATATAGATATTATATAAAGGTACAAAATAAGCACACAAAGCACACTGTATGCAGAGAAAATGTTAATTATCATTTATATTCGGGGGGTTTTCAAAGACGTCAAGGCAGATGACTTTAAAATATGCAAAGTCACCTCAGTAACTATAGAAAAATAGACAAATATAGACAGCAGATATAAATTGTCAAAACGGACACATTTTGATCACTAAATTGAAAATAAAATCATTTTCCTACCTTTGTTGTCTGGTGATTTCATGAGTCTGGTGATTTCATGAGTGATTTCATGAGTTTCTTTCTTTTAATCCATTTCTTTCACAATCCAGCCCCATCCCCTTTGGGTCCAGGTTTCTCTCTCTTTTCTCTCTGTTACCCTTCCCAGATCCAGTGTCGGTTCTCCTTTGTACCTTTGTACCTCTCTCTCCCTCCTCTGTTATGATCTTGCATCTCTCTGTTCTTCCTCAGGGTCTCTCCCCCTATGTCTGCACCTCCCACAGTCCTGCATCTGCCTCCTCTCTTTCCCCTTTGGTCCAGGCTTTTCTCTCTCTAGTCTTTTTTCGGCTTTCAACCCCCCCCCCCGCCCTTTCTCTGCCTTTTTCTCTCCTTCCTTTCTCCCTCCCTCCTTCCTATGTCCCCCTCACTGCCTTTCAGCCTTTGTCCCCAACCCCCTCCCCCGAAGCCAGCCAGCCTGCCTCCCTCACTTCCTGCCGCGCCAAAGCCAGCCAGCCTGTCTGCCTCCCTTCCTCCAGCGCCAAAGCCTGGCCTATTGCCAATTCTTCTGCTTACAACCCTCCCCCCAGGTCTGCCACTGCCACCCGCCACCTGCTGTTGCTTCCACCTGCCGCCACTGCAATTGCAGGAAAGGAATGTCCAGGCACCGGCCCACAAGCCTTCCCCCGACGTCAATTCTGATGTCGGAGAGAAAGTCTGGGCCAGCCAATCACTGCCTGGCTGGCTTGGAACGTCCTCTCCGATGTTAGAATTGACATCAGGGAAAAGGCTTGTGGATCGGTGCCTGGACCTTCCCTTCCTACTGTTGCGGTGGGGGTGGGCGGGGAAGTAGGGAGAGAGTCTAGGCGTGATTGCCTGTCCTGTTGTCCTCACGTACAGCTTCGGGACGTTTTCTCTGAAAATGGGACATTTCGGTGTCCCAAAGTTGTAATACAAACTATATTTGTACTATATGACTACATTTTATACTTTGGCAAGATGCCTGAGATCACTTCAAGATCATGGGCTGGTCGTACCATACTTTTCGAAGCCACATTGGGAAGTGACGAGGGAAAGGGCATTTTTGTGGCAGATCCAGCACTCCGGAACGGCCTGTGAAGAATGTCTTATCTTTGTATGTCTTTGTCTATGTATTGATGCTAGCATTTGCTCTGAAAAAGATTAGGTGGGATCAGGTGTGTCAGCAATCAATCAGTACTCTAATGAATGGACTTTTGCCAATTACACAGCTCAGGCAATTTGATTATATATGGGGGATCAATATTATTGTATAGACAGAGGAGAATCATGAGTAAACACAGATGGAGCACATTTACTGTGAAAGTAATCCATTTCTTTTTCTCTCCTCGAATTAAGGCCCACACATTCATGGCATTTGAAGGGCTACTTGTCTCCATGCTTAATACAACAAGTAGAAAGGTGTAAAATCAAAGTGATCTGACCTAATTCTGAACCAGCATCTCTCCCTCTAGTGGTAAGGAAGGCCATTCACATTTTATAGCATGCTATGCGAAATACTTAAAAATTAAACAGCTGTTGTAAAAGATTTTGAGAGCTTAAGATGGCAGAAGAGAACTATCAATGATCAATTTTGACACCACTCATTCTATTATGTAATAAGATAACATCTTAAAACCAATCTAAAGCAGGAAGTTGCCTGCCACAGGACCCCTTGAAATTCAGTATTTACTACTGCAAAAAGCATCAAACATGTATATAAAGTATGTACTATGGGCAGATTTGGTTTTGAATTACAATAATTTTAAAGTAATTGGAAATATATGCACTTTACCTTTTTTTTCAGTTTAAAGGATACGTACTCGTACACCATAAAATTTACTAAAAATATGACAGCTGTTTGCAAAGTACCATTTTAGCCCACCAAAACAAATCCAGTTTACAAAAAGAAAATAAGGCAGTTGGTTGAAGGCTTGATGGCATTATTCAGCTAATAAGCATTTATTAGACCTATGGCCTCTTCTGGAGGCAGTGGGAGAAAAATTGATAGGGAACATTGGGAATAGACACAGTCGCAACCCAAAACCTGTGAATACATTCAATAATGAGGAAAACGACCTTAGAATCTTGTAATAATGGCTGGATACGTAAAGTCTGAGCTTATTATGAAAATATAGGGTTTAAAAAAAAATTTAAAATCTTTATTTATTTAATTTGTTACAATTACAGCTTTCGACACGATCGATCATCAGCTTCTCCTTGGCAGACTTCACTCTATCGGCATTTCTGACCAAGTTCTTTCCTGGTTTACATCTTATTTATCAGATCGTACTTCTGCTGTTTTCTTTAAAGACTCAACCTCAAACTTTTCTTTAACTACTCACGGTGTTCCTCAAGGATCCATTCTTTCTCCTTTATTATTCAATATCTTTCTTGCTCCGTTAATTACTTTGTGTCAATCCGTGGGTTTTCAAGTTTATGCATATGCAGACGATATCCAGCTTCTGCATTCAATTGATACCAATAAAATGTCTGATATCCAAGAGATCAACGAAAAACTTGACCTAGTTTATCACTGGTTAAATGCAAACAAATTGGCTCGCAATATCAAAAAATCCAATATTATGTTATTCCCATGGAAAGAAAGTTCCACTCTCATTGCTCCTATTACTATAAAAAATATCCCATTGCAATTAGTAAACAATATAAAAATTTTAGGGGTTACTTTTGACACCAAACTTAATTTTCATGATCACATCAGTACTATTATTAAAACTACCTTTTACAGACTACGTAAGATTCGAGCAATTTCAAAATTTCTATGCCCCAAATCTTTAAATATTCTTATTCACTCATTGGTAATCGCGAAATTGGACTACTGCAATGCACTCTTTAAAGGGATAGCATTAAATGAGATCAAACGTCTCCAAATTATTCAAAACGTCTCTATTAAACTTATAACTAACTCTAGAAAGTTTGATCATGTTACTCCTCTTTTAATAAAAGCACATTGGCTCCCAGTCACTCATCAAATAACTTATAAACTCTGTCTACTCACCTTCAAGGCTTTACTCAATAAAACTCCAGCTTTTATCTATAAATTATTAATCCCATATAATCCGACTAGAACATTAAGGTCCAATGAGCAAAATTTACTAACCATTCCTTCACTCAAGATCATTAATACAAGACGGCAATTCATTTTTTCAGTAACTGCGCCACAGATTTGGAACGTCCTCCCAATCTATCTACGAAATGAGCATGATCTGGGAAAATTTAAAAGTAATTTAAAAACATTTCTTTTTAAAGATGCATTTGGCATTTGATTTATTAATTTTTAAACTGTTGTTTTAAATCTTAAATTTTACTGTTATATACCTTCCCAATGTTTTTTTCCTTTGTTTGTTCTACTTTTCTATCATGAATTGTATTTCACTTCCCCTTTTTACCTTTTGTTACGAATATGTTGAACTATTTCTAAATTATGTTATTATTCAAGTTTGATTTGTATTATATGTTTAATCTTTTTTAAAGTTTGTATTGTATTGTTTCCCTCTGAATGTATTTTAAATTGTACAACGCTTTGAATTATGATTAAGCGATTAATCAAAAAATCATTAAACCTGAAACTTGAAAAACATACAGGAATATCAATTTCAGCAATAGCATAAAATGCTCATCAACAATAAAATACAAAAGGAAAATTAATTATCAATGATCTAGTCCACATTATTCGGACCGCTAGTGCTGCTGCTTAGAAAATTAAAGTATCTAAACCTGATATTAAAATCTAACAGGCAGCAAAACGTGTGGCACACTTTTTTTAACGTCAACTAAGCATCCGCCCAGACTAACAAAAGTAAGTTCAGAAATTGTCTGCAATGGTTTATCTTTAAGAAAGTCTTCCAACTGGACTGGGTCCAGGAACACTTATCTATCACTTGCAAATGAAATAAGGCACTTACAAGGAAATTTTAAGAAAAAGGTTGCACCCACTGCTGAAGCCTTAGGCTTAAGCAGTGGAAATTGCTTCCTCTTTAACTGAGTCTGCTTAGAATAGGGCCGCAATCCAGTCGGGTTTTCAGGATTTCCCCAATGAATATGCATGAGAGCTATGTGCATGCACTGCTTTCAATGCATATTCATTGGGGAAATCCTGAAAACCCGACTGGATTGCGGCCCTCAAGGAGGGACTTTGAGATCCCTGGCTTAGATACATCAGGAAAAATAGACACTTGTTGGCCGCAAAACGGAGCTTGTTTTTTTCATGAAATACAACTGCAAAATAGCTTGCTTCTCTAGTTCTGATTTGAACACTACCAACAAAGTGGCACGTTTTGTTATTGTATCTGGGTTTTTTTATTTTTAAATACTAGGAGGATTTTTTGACCAATAATAGAAGCATAATTAGGGTTACCAGATTTTCTGTTTGGAAAATACGGACCCCTAGACCTGCCCCCAGGTCCACCCAGTTCCACCCATGCCTGTCCTGTCATGCCCCAGTCCTGCCCCCCGCTGCCTGCTCTCACTGGGCAGGACACCCACGCATGCGATGCGATGATGTCACGTGTATATGCGCATGTGAGTGACATCATCACGTGGCATCCGCTCATGCGCGGATGCCCTCCTGCCCAACGCGATGTGGAGGAAAGCTTTTCAAAACCTGGATAAAATGCCGGTGTTTGAAAGCCATCCGGACCCCTGGACATGTTCTCAAAAGCATAGTAAAACTCAGAGTGGTTTCCTGTGTCCAACTCTGGGTTCCCAACTTTCAGAAAAGTCCTAACCTCTTTAGTCTTTCCTCATACGAGAGGAGTTCCATCCCCTTATATCTTTTTTGAGATATGGTGACCAGAATTGAACGCAATACTCAAGGTGTGGTCACACCATAGAGCATAACAACAACAACAAAATCCTCAGATTCCCTTTGATCCTTCCCCCACCCCTCCAACATATAGGATAGATCAAGAGTGTGCCTAGCATTTACACACTAAGGGCTGTATTCTGTATCGACTGACGTCTTACAAAAATGGTGCTGGCCATGTGTCAATCACGTGTAAGTGCCATTAACAGAATCATGTCTATCAAAAAACTTAGGCGCTGGTAATGTAGGCCAGGGTTTTAAAGGCCTATATTACCAGTGTCTGAGTTTGACAGAGATTTGTGCCTAATGACACCTAAGGTCATCTCCATCCCAACCACACCTACTTTTTCCTTAGGCACTGTTAGGCACCATGCTTAGATATGATTCTGGCACCTACTTTTTTAAAATGACTTTTTAATTGGGCACTGATTAAAACCAACTAAAGCAATTAAGTTAGGCAGTGGCAAGGCTTTCAAGATAATGAAAGGAATAGACTTAGTAGATAAAGACAGGTTGTTCACCCTCTCCAAGGTAGAGAGAACGAGAGGGGGAACTCTCTAAAGTTAAAAGGGGATCAATTCCGTACAAACGTAAGGAAGATCTTCTTCACCCAGAGAGTGGTGGAAAACTGGAACGCTCTTCCGGAGGCTGTTATAGGGGGAAACACCCTCTAGGGATTCAAGACAAAGTTAAACAAGTTCCTGCTGAACCAGAACGTACCCAGGTAAGGCTAGACTCAGTTAGGGCACTGGTCTTTGACCTAAGGGCCGCCGCGTGAGCGGACTACTGGGCACGATGGACCACTGGTCTGACCCAGCAGCGGCAATTCTTATGTTCTTATAGAATCCAGGCCTAAGATTCTATAATATTGTTATATGCGCAAATACATTTACCCCCCCCCCCCTTTTATAAAACTGTAGCACGGTTTTTAGCACCGGCCTCGGTGGTAACAGCTCCGATGTTCATGAGCATCGGAGCTGTTACTGCTGCAGCCGGCACTAAAAACCATGCTGCAGTTTTATAAAAGTGTGGGTGTGGGGGAGGGGAGGGGGAAATATGACCATGTTACACCTCTCCTGAAAGAAGCTCATTGGCTACCTATAACCCATCGCATCACATATAAAACAATTATGCAAGTCTTCAAAATTAGATTCTTCCGCCAACCTTCTTTTCTAGATAAACTTCTCATCCCTTACTGCTCATCACGGACCCTTAGATCAGCCGATCAAAACCTGCTATCTGTTCCCACAATCAAAGATTTCTTCTATACGAGAAAGACTAACTTCTCTGTAGTCGCTCCTACCCTATGGAACTCATTGCCATCCCACGTTCGTCACGAGACATCAATTGATAAATTTAAGGCTAAATTAAAAACTTTCTTATTCCAAGACGCGTTTTCCTGCTTCCAAATATAATTTATTCTTCAATACCTCAACCGCTTTTAGGAAGCGATCCCATTCCTTATGTTTCATCCTTCCCTTTCCAATTTTTTTATTTTTTTTTTTAATTGAACTATGTATTTTTTCCCCTTCCACTTCTTTTCCCTACCATCACTTTCCAGTATGTCCAGTTAAAGTCTAAATGTTCACAATCCCCCCTTCTTTTTCTTTTCAATTATTTTGTATATTGTATTAATTTTATTTTTTATCTTATTTTAACTTGTAAACCGGCTAGATATTTGCTGATAGTCGGTATAGTAAAAATTTAATAAACTTGAAACTTCACACCAGCCATTGATATGGTGTAAGCAGCTGCCAACTTAAGCTAGTATTCTATAATAGCAATTACATTTGAATTGAGGCTTGGAGTGCAGCATCCTAGCTTCTAAATGTCAGTGACCTTTTCAGTTGTCAATACAGTAGGTTCCCAAATTTTAAATCCAATCCTACATTCTACTCTATTTGCATGTTCAGTTTTGTTGATTATAGCCATTTCACTCCCACCTGCCTCTGATGACACTGCCCTTTCTCCCCCCCCCCCCAATCTCCTTACAAAAATGTATAAGAAGAAGAGTGGTCTTTCCAGACAAAAATGCTTGTGCATCAGCGTGACTGAAATTGTAAAAAAAAATGGTTTTATATGTTTTGGCCCATTTAAATTTGTTTCTGCAGCCCCCGCTCTCCGATGCTCTTTCTCTATAACCCCCCATGCAGTGGTGTTAGTAAGGGGGCGGGGTGACTGCCCTGGGTGCTTTCTTCGCGGAGTGTGCCAGCACCTCTCCTTTTCATCGTTCCCATATACCTCTTTAATGTTTGCCAGCACGAGTAGTGTCTTCCACTTTCTGCTTGCGCCGACCTGGGCTCCCTTCTGACATCACTTTCTGGTCATGGGACCAGGACGTGATGTCGGAAGGGAGCCGAGGCCAGTGCGAGCAGCAGGTGGAGATGGAAGATGATGCTTTGCACCGGTGAACATTTCAAGAGTTATGCGGAGGGCAGGGGGCACTCAAGCAGTCAGAAAGAGTGTGTTTATATGTGTGTGTGGGGGGAGGTGGACATGGTGCGGCAATGCCAGATACTACCACTCAGGGCACCAACCTCTCTTACTACACCACAGCCCCCCATGATCTCCAGGCTCCTTCTCTGATGCTCTTCTCTACAGCCCCCATGATCTCCAAGCCCCATCCCGATGCTCTTGTCTACAGCCCCTGATGCTTTCCAGTCCTCCCCGCCTTGATGCTCCACAGGTCAGGCCCCAGCCCAACTAAGCTTCATCGGGCTGGAGCTGAACAGAAATCCCAGTTCTGTGGTAGCGGTAGCAGCAACGACGGTTCTGCAGTTCAGTGTCAGCAGCCCTGGGATGGCACAGTCTGGCAGTAGGTGACAGCAAGCACAGCAGTGCTGAAAAGGATCCTGGCCCAGAGAGCAGTCTAGTGGCAACAGTGAAGCGTCTGCAGGAGGTGAGCAGCCACTGTACCGAAGGCGGTAGGAAATTATTTGATGTATAGCTTCCTACCGCTTTCTGTGCATGTCTGTTCACCTCCTGCATGCACCTCACTGCCGCCGCTGCAAGACTGCCCCCAGGTCCAGTATCCTCTTTAGTGCTGCTATGCTCGCTGCCACCTGCTGCCGGAAGTTATATAACGTATAACTTCCTACTACCAATTTATTAGGAGGGGGAGGGAGCATGGCCCTCCCCCATTCTGATACCTATAACTTAAAATATTGTCAGCTGTGAAATGTTTATTAATTGTTGAACCTGTTCCAATATTTAATGACTTGCAGTAAATTTCTGTGATTCCAAGCAGCCATCTGATCTGAGCTGTGTATTTTGCTGGAGTGAAGAACAAAGAAGTGAACAATCCTCACTTGCTTTTTTTGTCTCTAAATCTCTGATATCAGAGGTTTTACACTTGAGTTTTGGCATAAGCTGCAGTCCCTGAAGTATGCATCCCAGGTTTTTTTTTCAGAGTGGGTTACACAGACACCTGAAACAAGACCAGTGAGGACAAGAGACAGTCAGCTATATCATTTTTTATGCAGGGGCATGTTTTGCCTATGTTGTCATATTTAGCTGTACAGGGCAGTTTTCACACTGCCTGAACTGTTAGAAGGTTCTTGGGTACTCTCTATCGTTGCAGTATTCAAAGTGAAAATATTCTCGTGCTTTCACTTGGAAAATTGTCTAAGGAATACAGTATGCACGCCACACATGTAGATCCACCTTTACTTTTTGCAGCTAAACCAACATGAAAATACAAACCTACGCGCGTTGTTGGAACCCCCTGCCCAAATCCCACTGCCAGAAATGTCTTCTTTTAATGCTTTTTAAAGGTACAGGTGTTTGGGGAAAATGCACCTACTTTTACCCCCAGGAATGGCAGTCAGTTTTCAAATTTCGCTTTACCCAGGGAAGTGACTTTGGAATTGCCCCTTTTCATAATTCTGGCATATGGGGTAAAAGGCTGATTGAAAACTGACTAGCTTGTTGCACAGGAAAATCAAATGCCTTTCTTATGTCTAAATACCCTATAGATAAAAGGACAGTGAGAACTTTTTTTATGATTTTATCAGGAATAGGGGTTCAAATGATCACATCTAATTGGAAACATCATGATAGGATTAATTTTAGTTTTTGGTGGGCAACTGTATGTGCAACATATAAATATGAAAAGATTATGGCAGAACGTTTAGAGTTTATTAAATCCTTTAAGGGGATTTGGGGTCCATTAACTAATTTTGTCACATTATAATTAAAGTGATTCTTTTTTCTTTATGTTAGATTCCTTTGCACATCCAGGGTGAGTTGGGGGGTGGGGGGGCAATATTTATTTGGAGGAATAAATTTTATAATATTTTATAATATTGATATTATAATATATATCATTATTGTTTATAGGTTAAGAAGGGATTAAAAATTCTTTAATGTAATAATTTTGATGTTAATAATGTATTTTCATATAGTTTTTCTGAGTTTTCAAATGTATACATTATAAAGTTCAAAATATCAATAAAGAAAGTTAAAAAAAAAAAAAGAACTGTGATGTTCTATGTGAGCCTAAACTGTTGGCCAGGGGCTGTACCTATGATTCATGACCAGTATAGACAAAAGCCCTCCCCAGCTGAGGCATCAGACGAGCAGTTGATACTGCAGCCTCAGAATTGCTGCAAACTGTCATGCTGATATTTATTTATACGGATTCATTAACCAAAGTGGTTTACAATACATTGACTAGCAATCAGATACTCTTAAGTATTTTCCCTATCTGTCCCTGCACACTCACAATCTAACTGTGGTAGCTGGGGCAATGGAAGGTTAGGTGACAAGGAGCAGAATGGAATTCGTATGCTTTTATACTCCAGCATAGGGTTACCAGCCATCCGGATTTCTCCGGATATGTCCTGCTTTTCGAGGGGTCTGGATGGCTTTTCAAAACCCGGCATTTTGTCCGGGTTTTGAAAAGCTTCCTTGAAATCACGTCGGGCAGGAGGGAAAGAGCGCATGCGCAGGCAGGGTTGGGGGCAGGACTGGAGTGTAACAGGGTGGGGTGGGTGGAACTGGGCTGGCCTGGGGGCGGGTCTAGGGGGCTCCGAATTTTATTTAAGTAAAATCTGGTAACCATAGTCCAGCAGGAATGTCTGCCATATGCTACAGCAGTGTGTATCGGGGCAGTTCTACATACATCTTGTAATAGCATAGAAATGAACAATGATATCTTTAAATTTATTGACATTACAGTGGTACCTCAGAATCCGAATGCCCCAGAACTTGAACGTTTTGGAACCCGAAAGCAGAGAGTGGGCATAAATGGGAAGTTCTCCGACTGGGAGAAAGTGACTAGTGGTGTACCCCAGGGCTCGGTACTTGGGCCGATCCTTTTTAATATTTATATCAATGATCTGGAGGAAGGAACATCCAGTGAGATCATCAAGTTTGCAGACGATACAAAACTATGCCGGGCGATCAGATCGCAGGATGATAGAGAGAAACTCCAAAGCGACTTGTGTCGGTTAGAAACATGGGCGGAGAAATGGCAGATGAAGTTCAATGTGGAGAAATGCAAGGTAATGCATTTAGGCAATAAAAATAAGGAATACGAGTATACAATGTCAGGTGCAACTCTGGGGAAGAGTGAACAAGAAAAGGACCTGGGTGTACTGATAGATAGGACACTGAAGCCGTCGGCACAATGTGCGGCAGCGGCAAAGAAGGCAAATAGAATGTTGGGCATGATAAAGAAAGGAATCTCGAGTAGATTGGAGAAAGTTATAATGCCGCTTTATAGGGCAATGGTCAGACCACACTTGGAATACTGCGTCCAACATTGGTCTCCCTACCTAAAGAAGGATATAAAACTGCTGGAGAGGGTGAGAGACGAGCAACAAAACTGGTGAAGGGTATGGAGAAACTGGAATACGAGGACAGACTTATAACACTAGGATTGTTCTCCCTTGAGAAAAGGAGACTGCGTGGGGATATGATCGAGACCTTCAAAATACTGAAAGGAATCGACAAAATAGAGCAGAGAAGATTATTTACATTGTCCAATTTGACACGGACTAGAGGACATGTAATGAAGCTAAGGGGGGACAGGTTCAGGACTAATGTCAGGAAGTTCTGCTTCACTCAGAGAGTGGTTGACACCTGGAATGCCCTCCCAGAGGAGATTATGACGGAATCGACCGTCCTAGGCTTCAAGAGCAAACTAGATGCATATCTCCTTAAGAGAGGCATATAAGGATATGGTGGACTATAAATTAAGCCAGGTGTACACCTGGCAGGGCCTCCGCGTGTGCGGATCGCCGGACTTGATGGACCGAAGGTCTGATCCGGAGAAGGCAGTTCTTATGTTCTTATGTTCAAACCTTTTTTTTGTAGTAAATTTTGCCCCAGAATCTGAACTCTGCTTTGGAATATTTATTAATATTTAAAATCCAGCATATTTACTGTTAAAATTTGAGTTTGTGGGACCCAGGAACAGATTAATCCAGTTTCTATTATTTTCAATGGGAGAAATTGTCTTGGAACTCGAACCAGGTTCTGGAACGGATTAAGTTCGGATTCCAAGGCATCACTGTATTTGTGGTTTCATCCACCAGAGGGAGCTAGAAGCTGTATTAATTTATAATGCTTAGGAAAAATGTTAGCAGTTCATTTTTAGGTTCCTTGTACTGCTTGCAGGCCCCTGGGTACTGGTTCATAGACAACCCCGCGAAAGACAAAGGCGCGCGCCGACAACTGAGCGCAAGACGGAGGCGCGCACCGCAGAAAATTACAGTTTTTGTTGGGGAGCCCCCCCCAGTTTATTTAATAGACATCGCGCCGACGTTGTGGGGGGTTTGGGGGGTTGTAACCAGTGTTCCCTCTAAGCGGGCGGGTGTTGTGAGCAAACTTTTTTCACCGTGAGCCAAAAATATCGGGCGCCAGCAAGTTATGAGCCAACTCGCCCGATTCTCCTCTCGCCGCCCTGCCATCTGCCGTACGCCTCTTCCGATCGTGCGCTGTGACGAGAAACGTGTGCGCTGCGATGTAATATTTTGTGCGCCAGCGCACGCCAGCGCAGCTTAGCGGGAACACTGGTTCAAATGGTTTTATTTATTTCCCCAAATTTATTTTTGTTATACGCATTGAAAATATTTGATATTGCGTTTAAATCAAAATCTCAATAAACTTGAAACGAGTGCCCGTGAGATTGTGGGAGGGTTAAATACTCAAAACTTAGAAGTTTTTGCTACGCCAGCTTTCTGGTATCTTTACATACAGTGGCGTACCTAGCATATGTAACATCCGGGGCCCATCATTTTTTGGCACCCCCCCCCCATCTGTAAGAAAAACATGATTTTTAGTAACAAACCACACGTCACACATGAGTACCTAGGAAAAGGCAGCATCTTACATATTGCAGTGAGCAGTACATCAATACACCCATTGTAAAACTAAACAAGCCAGACCAGCACAGATCAATCCTACACCGTCAATCCTAACAGAAAACCATGTCTTTCGAACACACAGAACACAGAAAACACCTTCGCCTAGTAAGGAATATGTAATCACAAACTAACCCCTCCCTCTTTTACAAAACTGTAGTGTGGATTTTAGCTACGGAGGTAACAGCTCTGATGCTCATAAAATTCTGAGCATCAGAGCTGCTACCACCAAGGCTGGTGCTAAAAACGCTTCACAGTTTTGTAAAAGGGGGGATAAAATAAAAATACATAGACAAAGGTTAAATTGAACCAGCAAGAAGCTGGACTCTGCATACAATGCTTCACAGAAACAGTGACACATGTCTCCTAAAGCAATAAATAAATAGAAATTTTTTTCTACCTTTGTCTTCTGTGGTTTCTCCTTTCCTCATCTTCTTGTAACTCTCTTCCTTCCATCCACTGTCTGCCGTCTCTCTTCCCCTATATGGCATCTTCTCTCCTTCTATGCCCCTTCCAGAAACTGTATGCCTCCCCCTTCCATCTCTCCTTTCACCCCATTGGTCTGGCATCTCTCTCCTCGCCTTCCCTCTCCCACACCTCTCCTCATAGTCTGGTATCTCCCCTTCCCTGATTCTCTGGCATCTCTCTCCTTTCCTTTTCTTCCATCTTTCGTTCCCCCTCCATGCTCTCACATCTCCCCCTTCCTTTTCCCTTAGACTGGCATACCTTCCTCCTATGCTCCAAGCCCTGGCATCTCCTTTAATTCCCTCCCTCATCTTCCTTCTCCCTCCAGCTGGGTACCGCAACACTCTTCCCTGCAGCTCTGCACTTCCCCACAATTGCCATGCTTCGGTTCCTCTTCTTCCTTCCTTCCTCCCCCCCCCCCCCCGCGGGACCCTGCGGCACCATCAACTCTTACTCCCTCTAATGTCGGCCCTGCAGCTCCAGACTTCCTCGCACCTTCTCCCCTCCCCCTTTGGATCGCTATTATTTTAAATGTTATAGCCGCGGAGCTGTATCCATCAGTGGAGATGTCTAACCTCGGCCTGCCCCGGAACTCTTACTGCAGCAGACGCCCGTCTAGGCAGGAACAGGAAGTCACTGTTGCAGTAAGAGTTCCGGGGCAGGCCGAGGTTAGACATCTCCACTGATGGATACAGCTCCGCGGCTATAACATTTAAAATAATAGCGATCCAAAGGGGGAGGGGAGAAGGTGCGAGGAAGTCTGGAGCTGCAGGGCCGACATTAGAGGGAGTAAGAGTTGATGGTGCCGCAGGGTCCCGCGGGGGGGGGGGGGAGGAAGGAAGGAAGAAGAGGAACCGAAGCATGGCAATTGTGGGGAAGTGCAATCCCCCCAATGCGTCCCCTTACCTTACCGACGCGTGTGTGCGCTGTGAAGAGAAACTTTGCGCTGCGATGTAATATTTTGTGCGTGAGCGCAGGCCAACGCAGCTTAGCGGGAACACTGGTTGTAACCCTCCACATTTTACTGTAAACTTAACTTTTTCCCTAAAAACAGGGAAAAAGTGAAGTTTTCAGTAAAATGTGGGGGTTTACAACCCCCCACACCCCCCACAACGCCACCACAACGCAGCGTGATCTCTATTAAGTAAAGTGGGGGGGTTCCCCCCCCACGCCCCCCGTCGTAGCTGTAAAAACTGTAATTTTCTGCAGCGCGCACCTCCGCACTGCGCTCAATTGTCTGCGCGCGCCTTTGTCCCAGCGCGCTTTTGACCTGACACCCTGGGTACTTTGTGGAATTTCTTTTTTTTAAATACAGTTAAAGAAAGTCCATGATGATTTTTTTGTACTCTGTATTCTTTCCAAGTTTCTTCTATCTTAGATATCCTCCTCCACTGCTATTCCACTATCAGTCTGTGTACCCCAGGGCTCTGTCCTGGGACCTCTTCTTTTCTCCATCTATTCTCATTCTCTTGGTACTCTGTCATGTTTCGTATTGAATACAAAGTTGACACAATAATATATCATGCAATACATGGAGAGGCACCATGGTATTTAATGCAAGCTTTAAAGAAGTATTTACCAACTCTATCGTTGCACTCACAATCAACAATGAAGCTATCACATAAGCATCCACATGAGGAACACTATAAGAAAACATGGATGACAATGATCTCTGTGGCTGGGCCTTGTTTATGGAATGCTTTGAGTGGCTCCCTGAGACAATGTAAAGATTTGAAGTCCTTCAAAAAATCTTTGAAAACACATTTATTTGCTAAAGCATTCTTCTAGATTATAAACAGCATACAGACTACAAAACCTTCAAAAAGGAAACAAAAACCCTACTCTTCAAAAAAATACATAAAACCAATATAACACAACCAAACATGTTCCGAACACTTCCTGCAATTCCAACTACTCCTTAGCAAATTAGAAAATGTTCAACCTATTCCTTAAGGACTTCTTAATATCTTAACAATATGTACCTCTTATTTTCACAACAATTCTTATGTAATCCATCTTGAACCGCAAGGTAAAGGCGGAATAGAAATCACTAATGTAATGTAATATAAACAGTGATAAAGCTAAGGGGAGAGTGTGGCGCAGTGGTTAAAGCTCCAGCTTCAGCACCCTGTGGTTGTGGGTTCAAACCCATGCTGCTCCTTGCAAGTCACTTAATCCCCCCATTGCTCCAGGTACTTTAGATAGATTGTGAGCCTGCCGGGACAGAGAGGGAAAACTGCTTGAGTATCTGAATAAATGCATGTAAACTGTTTTGAGCTCCCCTGGGAGAACGGTATAGAAAACTGAATAAATAAATAAATAAGACAACTAAACAAAAGAGCAGATTCTAACTGCCTAACTGAAAAGAACTTTGCAAAAAAAAAGGGCTCTGTAGGGCTACTTTACCTATGCATGAGAGAGTTTTGCATGCTTTGCCTCCTTGGCATTCAAAGCTCTCTCATGCATATTCATCGTGAATGACTTGAAGACCTGGCCTGCCTGCGGATCTTGAGGATTGGAATTGAGGGCATCCTTCAGGTAGGCTCAGGGTGAAGGCGATGGGAAGATGGGAGGGGAGGGGATCGGGCTATGGAACATGGATGCTCTTGGCTGGGGGTCTTTTGAAGGGGGTCATCATGAGGGTCAAATTACACAGGGCACAAAGCCCTGGAAAACATATTTTTAATCTGAAAGCTTGCTCCAGGACAAATGGACACTGCCTATTTATGCTTCATAAGCACAACCTGCAAAGCCTGATTAATGCTCACATTTGCCCAATTTATCATTTTTACGGTCAGTGATGGGCTACCAATTTCTTTCTTTTTTTAAGTTTCTTCATTTGTTACAAATAACATTTAGGTAACATGGAATTACAAATAGAAAATAAAACAAAGAAATTGTACAAATTGTCCTGTCAAGTCCACATCATGAGGCGCTAGAGAGAAAATTTGTATGCAAGAAAAATCTAAAATCTTTATTGTCAGGCAATTATATATTTAACCCTATAGACCTGTAAAAAAAGAAAATAGTTTATTTCACATCTTTCTCAAACTTATTCAGAAGAAACGTTTCTAACTGACTTGGATCTAGAAATACTTAAGAATCAGTTTCCCATGTAAACAAGACATTTGCAAGGACATCTTAGGAAAAAAGTAGCTCCCCCTGCTGGCTACCAATTTCTTAATCAAGGGAATGTCTCCAGCTCTAATGTATTGAGAGAAAATCTCTCTCTCCCTAAAATAATTCAACAGAGGGTTCTTGAGAGCCCAGGAACCCACCTCTAGAACACTTCACTGTCTGTAGTAATTTATAGCATCAAATTAAGCCACTGAATGTTAATTTAACTGCCTTTGATAGCATTAAATGGGTCTCAATTATAATAAATTCATTGCTCGTTAGTTCACCACCAACTTCTAGTTTTCTGCTGTTTTATCAAAACGGGGGGAATAAAACACAAAAAAAATATAATTCCATGGTCAAGAAAAGCACACTTCCTGAATCAGAAAGATTTATTGAATGCTTGGGAAATAGCAAACTATGTCTCATCATCTGCAATCCCAATAAATAAGAACAATTGAGCTCCTGGAATGAAAATATAGAAAAATATGGAGAGAATATATGAACAAAAGGACAAATATATTGCAAACATTTCCTGTTTATAAAAGTACACATTAAGATAACGACCTTAATAAGGGATGCCAAAATTGCTAATATTGGTACAGTTTATTTTTCATAAGACAAGTTAGTTTCTCAGTATCAGCTACATACCATACATTTTCTAGCCAAAAATTCATAGAGGGTATTGAAGTCTGGTTCCATTTTTGGGCTACAGAAACTTTAGCAATCAAAATGAATAATCTAATGAATTCAAAATGTTGCATATCTTCAAAGTAGGACTCAATGTACCTAATAATCCCCCCTCTTTTTTTTTTTTTTTACAAAATTTCAGAAGTGTTTTTTTTTTTAGCACAGGCCGATATGCTGAATGCTCTGCGCTGCTCCCAATGCTCATAGGAACTCTATGAGTGTCGGAAGCCACACAGATCATTCCAATTGGGCAGATCTCTCCTGCCACTATCGTTCTGTGTGTGTGTGTGTGTGTGTGTGGGGTGAGCAGTTTCACGATTCTCTAACCGGCATTTATGACAGACGCCAGTTAGAGAATCATGCTTTTAAGTGAAGGACTGGTCCCTCCCATGCCTAAAAGGTCTTGTTTTGGGCGTTTGGGACTTGGGTAATTTGTTTAATTTTTTTTTCAGAATAGGGCTTAAAGGTAGACATAGTGGCAGTCTGGGTGATTAAACTCCTGAACGTACAGATAGGCCATTCTCTAAAAATACCACATTTTGAATGTTTTTTGTTTTTTTTTTGAGAATGGACATTTCCCTGCTGCCTACTTTGTGCGCTTAGGGCCTTAGGCGAAAAAGGGACTTAGACGTCATTTTTGATTATGCCTTTCCATGTATATAAATCTTGTATACAGTATACTGAACAAAGATCTTCATTCTCCTTCTCATGAACCCCTAATATACAAATATTACAATATCGCTGTATATTTTCTATATCATCTTGCTTCTCTTTAATTTCTTTAATAAGAGCTTCTAACCTACTTTTGCCCTCTGAGAATTAATGGCTTTGTAAAAGGGGGAGTGGGGAAGGGGTAGTTCTGTTTGAAAAGCAGCTACTGCATGAAGTTGTTACCCTATCATCCAAAGACTTCAATTTCATTTTAAGATGTTTTATTGTTGATGACATATCTAACCTAGTTAGAACCCATTAGTTCTAAGAAATCAGCTTTGATAATTAGGTAACATCTTTAGATGTAGATATTTGGGTAAGTTGTGCATCTGTATTAGGATCTGTCTAGCTATCACCAACTATGGTAGAAAAGCACTAATGGCACCTCTCACAACTAGTGTGTAGTTTTGGTTGAATGCAAAAATGAACATACTCTCTGATATTTTTCATCCATTGATAAGAAAACATAGGCTACTCACCAAACCATCATATGCCAACCTGGCTACATGCCAGTGTTTCAATATTATTTGATTAATTTGGGATGAAAGAGAAGTATATTTTTGAACAAAAATGATGGAATCCCTAGGGAATTGATCTTGTTTATATTGTAATAAAAACCACCTTTGGGCAATTTTAGTCCTTAAATATGCTTGTAGAATCAGTTGTTTTGGTGATAGCTGGACAGATCTTAACACAGGCAAGACCTATTCAGCAAGAGAAGTGATAGATTGTGACACACCTAATGTGGTATATATGATCCATTGCCCTTGTCAGAAACTATATACAGTAGAATGCCGATTATCTGAACGCTGATTATCCGGATATCTAATTATCTGGATTGCGTTGGCGTCTCAGTTTATATTTGAGTTCACCCCGAAGTATCATTCCTATCAACCTCCCTCCCACTAGTGTTCCTTCTCTGCTTCTGTCGCCACTGCCATCGAAGCTCAGTCCAGCCTCCCCTCCCCTCCCTGAACCAGGAGACTTTCCCCGACTGTCAGCATGCCCCTGACTTTCCCCCACTCTCAGCATGCCTCCAGACTAACCTAGGCAAAGAGCTGTCCGAATAATCAAAAATCCAGATGATTGGACATTATTTTTTGCTTCTGTTTTTAATAATAACTGTAAAAATATACCGTCAGTGCCTTCCCCCCCTTCCCCCCCGGACAAGAAAAGGCAGCATTTCCCCTCCCTTTCTGACCAGACACCACCAAATCCCTCCCAGACCCAGAGGAAAGACCCCAGGCCCACCTTGTGTCCTTGGTGGTCTAGCGGCACGTTGGGGCATGAGCGATTCCCATTTGCTCCTGCCCATGCTTTTTCAGTGACAAAAACAGTGCCAAGACTCCCAGTGGCAGTCTTGCGAGGCTACTCATAGCCTCGTGAGACGGAAGTCTCGGTAGCTATTTTCATTTCAGCTGTTACCACCGTGGTCAGTGCTAAAAACTGTGCTACGGTTTTGTAAAAGGGGGGTAAATTAATAACCATCAGAATCGCCACCTCAAGGATGACCTGGTACCAGGTTGTCCAGGGCAGGATTTAAACATGCAAAACTAAGCACATGCCTAGGGTCCAAATGTTTTGGAGGGGCTTCCCAGATGTGCTAATTCAGTGGCTTTCAAGACAGATTTTGTAAGTCAGTTGCTGGCAACAAGAAGAGTGGGGGAAGGGAACCAGAGCCGCTGCTCTCCACCACTGCATTCCTTATTTGATATACTTCTCACTGACATAGCCATCTGAGTGGTTAAGAACATAAGAATTTGCCTCCGCTGGGTCAGACCAGAGGTCCAACCCGCCCAACGGTCCGCTCCCACAGCGGCCCCTCAGGCCTATCACCTGTGCAGTGGTCCCTGACTATTCCTATAACCTAGCTCACGATCTAATACTTTCCCCAACTGACATGGTGGGCTCATAATGTAAGTATGGTACCTGGGGCAATGAAGGGTTGAGTGACTTGCCAATTGTCAAAAGGAGAGGTTCCGGGATTGAACCTGCAACCTCAGGGTGCTGAGGAAGCGGTTCTGACTACTAGGCCACATGGTGGGATAGTGTGTACTGTGGTGGGGGAAAGGGGTTTACCTATTTTATGGGGTGGCCTGTAGGTTGGGAGTTGTTTAAGGATGTATGCAGAATGGGAGGTTGGGGGGGGTTGAGGTGGTGGGACGTTGTTGGGGAAGGGGGGGTTGGCTCTGAGGCCTGTATTTCCAGAGCGTGGGAATTCTAAGAGTCCAGATTTCCTGTTTCTTGGGTTTGTAGGTCATGTGGGTCCGGGGCTCCCCTTTCCTGATTGTTGTTGTGGGGAGATGGGTTGGGGGGGATTTGGGGACCTTGTTCGTGTTGTTTCTTTATTCTGTATTTGTTTCGTGAATTTAATCATTGTTCAACACTAAGGGGGTAGGGGGATTGCTTCTGCTCTTAAGGGGGTTTTGTGGTGGGAGGGGTGGTGATGCCCGGGATGCTTATATATTGTTGTGGAGGGTGGGTTCGGGGATTATCAGAACTCAGATCTCTGAGCCTCCTGTTGTGGTAGGCTTGCTGGAAGCTGGGATGCAACCTTTGGGTGAGAGGTGACTGGGGAGGGATGGGTGGGGGGGGGAGTTGTTGTACATTGTTATGTCATGTTTAGTATTTGTTGCCTTGTTTTTTGGAAAATTAATAAAATGTTTTCACACTGACCACTAGGCCACTCCTCCCTTGTTTAGTCTCCCCAACCTGTGCATTGTCCTCCAGTCAATAGGAGGAGTCAGTGAGCAGCAGTTCCTCCTCTGATAGTTTTCCTCAACAGAACTATGCAAAGTCCCATCCGTGGGAGTTTTAAAATAAATTTACATTACAATAAGGGGCTCAACATGCTTGTTTGCCTAGGGCCCACCATAGAGTTAATCCCACCCCGTTCTGAGGACCGACTCTGCAATGGCTGTGTTGCTGTGCAAGCCATGGAATGGCGGAGGAATTTTAAAAAGATTCTGCATAACCAGGAATGAAGGCACATGGCACCTTAGCTTTGGACCCCTTTCCTACATGGCAGGCAGCAGAGCTGGGCTAGGTTTCAACGTGCTGAAAATCCAAGAATTATGAAGGAGGCTGTCTGACCACACTATAGAAAAAAACATGTGTGTTCAGATTTGAACTAGTGAAAACTTGCAAGATTGAAGCAATTCCTTGATTGTTGGGGGTTTTTTTTGGGGGGGGAGGGGGAATCGTATCTGTTTAGAAACTTTTAAAGCAGAACCATTTCTTAAGACAGTGGGACAGTAAACAGGATGTGTACAGATTAAACGGATTTATTGCCAGCCACGTCAGTCTCTGGCCTTGGCATCAATAAGCAGCACTGCTTTTGGTTTGTAAGCCGGATGCAAGAAGAATTCCATGTTGTGTGTTCTTGATTCAGTGCAGATGTGAAAACGCCCACCTACAAATGAACTGGAAGAGCCATGATCCAAAGCTCCCCTATGCATCCAGCTGATTCAGAGATGTCAAGTTCCCCATTTCCAGGCTGGAGATTTTGGGACACTGTTGGTTTTCAATCTACATTGCAAAGCATTGTGGGATTTGTAGTGCCTGAAATCAGTCCAGCAAGTCCCATAAGGCACCAGGATTGGGTGCTCAGAAAACCAGGACTGTCCAAAAATCTCCAGTCTGCTAATTGTAATTCTCATGCTTTTCAGGGGTTTTTTTTATTCATTGTATGGCATTACTTCAACCATTTCACAAAGACCATCAAGCCCAGTAATCTGTTTCTAACAGTGACCAGTCCGGACACAAGTTCCATGCTACTACTGACACCTGGGGCCCACTTGTAAACAAAAATAAACGAGTGCAGGGAGGGTGTGCCTCTCACACAGGTTATTGGTAATTTGAGGGATTCATACTCCTTGCCCAAGTCTCCTAGATTTAAATTAGAAATGGCTTTATGCAACTGAGGTGAAAAGAGCAATCCTCTCCCAGTCATCCCTTTTCCCGTTTCCTCCCACCCAACTGCTGGTATTTTGATGAGCAATTGCTAAAATCACGTCACTGTGGTCCTGCCCTTGGCATTGGTTTCCTTTGACCAAAGGGCCTGTCATAGAGCAAGGGCAATCAGGTCCTGTACTTATTACAGAGAATTACTGTTGTGGCCAATTGCAGAGCTGGGACCAATATTTTATGTGACCAGGGCGGACAGAATTGCATCTCATCCTGCCATGCCCTTTCCCTACTTTTGGATTTGAATATGCTGTAGTTTTGGACAATGTGGCGTATCATGCATTGTACACGAACATAAGAACAAAAGCATTGCCATACTGGGACAGACCAAAGATCCATTAAGCCTAGTATCTTGTGTCCAACAATGGCCAATCCAGGACACAAGTACCTGGCAAGATTCCAAAAGAGTAAAACAAATTTTATGCTGCTTCTAGAAACATAATGGCAGATAAAGGCCAAATGGCCCATCTAGTCTGCTCATCCACAGCACCCATATCTCCTACTCTCCCTAAGAGATCCCATTTTCTCTTATACTGAGTCAACTAGATTATTGTAACATCGCCTACTTGGAACTCCCCCAGAAGTATACGCGGCGATTGCAACTAGTACAAAATGCAGCGATCAGACTACTCTGCGGATTGAAAAAGTTTGATCACATGACACCTTCCTATCGACTTTTACACTGGCTGCCGATGGAGACAAGCGTGAAATTCAAGTTTGGTTGTTTCTGCTTCAAAGTACTTTACGGCCTAGCCCCTAAATACATAACAGACCTTTTTTCTTTCACAACCAACAGACACAAACGAAGCTCACATCCGAACTTTGTCTCTCCACCGGTCAGAGGTTGTAAATTTAAAAGTCATCACCAACATCTTCTCACACATCAAGCAGCATTATGGGGTAAAGACCTTGAACAATTGCTTGTACCCACTACCTATGGGGAATTCAGGAAACGCCTAAAAACACATCTGTTCCTGAAATACTTAGGAAACCAACCTATATAATCTCAGTCCTCAACAAATGATCGCTAGAACTATCAATAACTAAGGCTGTACTTTGTTTATTCCATTTAATCTGTAACATTTCTAATCTGTAACATTTCTAATCATTGTAAACCGCATAGAAGTTCACGGTCCTGAGGTATATAAACTGTTATTATTATTATTATTTTCTTGAATTCAGACAGTGTTTGTGTCCACCACCTGTATCTGGAGATTATACTATGCATTCATTACCCTTTCTGTACAAAAGAATTTCCTTAGATTACTTCTGAGCCTATCATCTCTTAACTTCATCCTATATCCTTTCATTCCTGAGCTTCCTTTCAAATGTAGGCACTTAAACATCTTTATCTCCCCTCTCACACCTTTCCTCCAAAGAATACATAGTGAGATCTTTAACTCTGTCCCCATACACTATATGAAGAAGACCACCAACCATTTTAGTAGCCTTCCTCTGGACCCACTGCATCCTTTTTATATCTTTTTGAAGGTGCGGCCTCCAGAATTATATACAATATTCTAAATGAGGTCTCACCTGGGTTTTATACAGGAGCATCAATACCTCCTTTTTCCTACTTGTTATACTTCTCCCTATGCACCCTAGCATTCTTCTAGTTTTCACCGTTGCCTTTTCAACCTGTTTGGCCACCTTAAGATCACACCCAAGTCCCACTCCTCTTTTGTGCATAAAGGTTCTTCACCCACTAAACTATACCGCTCCCTCGGGTTTTTGCAGCCCAAATGCATGACCTTACATTTCTTAGCATTAAATCTTAGCTGCCAAAATTCAGAACATTTTTCAAGCTTCGCTAGGTCTTTCCTCATGTAATTCACACCATCAGGGGTGTCCAATGACATCTTATGGGTGAGCGGAGCCCTACTCCTGCCCTCTTCCCCATCCCCCCCCTGCTATGCGCATGCCGCCTTCCCTTTCCCCATACCTTTTTAACTTCTCTGGCGTGAGCAGCATGTCCATGTTGGTGTTGACTCACCCTTTTGATGTCACTTCCTAGGCGCGGGTCCCAGGGGTGATGTCAGAGAGAGCACCGATGCCAACGCAGGCAGTGACCTCGCATCAGGGAAGTAAAAAAGGTACAGGGGAAGGCAAGGAGTGCGTGCGCAGCAAGGAGAGGAGTGGGGGGCAGAAAGGAGAGGAAGAGGGGTGCCGCACCCTTTGGAAGACGGCGCCCGGGGTAGACTGCCCCCCCTTACTATGCCAATGGGGATGTCTAGTCTATGGCAGATTTTGGTATCATCTGCAAATCTTACTAATCAGCCCATCAGCAATATCACTTACAAAAATGTTAAAAAGAACAGGCCCAAGAATCAAAACTTGAGGTACACCACTGGTTAACATCCCTTTCTTCAGAGTGATCTCCATTGACAACTACCCTCTGTTGCCTTCCATTAAATCAGTTCCTGACCCAGTAGGTCACTTTGGGGCCCATCCTGAGGGCACTCAGTTATTTGACACCTGTGTGGAACACTGTTGAAGGCTTTGCTAAAATCTAAATACACCACATCTAGCGCACTCCCTCTATCCAATTCTCTGGTCACCCAGTCACAGAAATTGATCAGATTTGTATGACAAGACCTGCCTTTATTGAATCCATGTTGCCTCGGGTCCTGTAGTCCACTGGATTCCAGAAATGTCACTATTCTCCGCTTAAAAAGTGTTTCCATTCATTTACTAACCACAGAAGATAGATTTACCGGCCTATAGTTCCGTACTTCTTCCTTACTTCCACCTTTGGGGAGAGGGACCATATCCGCCCTTCTCCAGTCCTCTGGTACCACTCCTGATTCTAGAGAAGCATTGAAAAGGTCAGCCAGTGGGGCCACCAGAACTTCCCTAAGCTCTTTCAGTACCCTCAGATGTACACCATCTAGCCTCGTCACTTTGTCAACGTTTAGTTTAGCTAGCTCCTCACAAACACAATCTTCTATCCCTATCCACAATCCCTATTTGCATTTGTCTTCTGTGGTCCTGCTTCCTGTTGCTTCAGCTGTGAACACAGAACAGAAATATTTATTAAGCAATTCAGCCTTATTTTTATCAGCTTGTACATATTTCACCCCTTCACCTTTGAATCTCACAATGCCACTTTTGCACTTTCTATCATTAATATATCTTAAAAATGTCTTGTCCCTCCATTTTACTCTTGTCAGCTGTTTTTTTTCCCTTTTGTATCTTTGCTTTCGTGACTACTCCACCCACCTCTCAATTTTTCCCACAGATTTTTTGCCTGTTTTCTGCTTTCAGCAATCTTTTTTTATAGTTTATGAAAGTTAACCTCTTTTTTCTTACTTTCTCAATTACTACTTTTGAGAACCAAAGTGGCTGCCTTTTCCTCTTACTTTTACTTACTTTCTTTACAAAATTGTTTGTTGCCCTTACAATAGCTCCTTTCAGTTTTGCCCTCTGCTTTTCTACTTCTTCCAGATGTTCCCATCCAGACAACAATTCATTGTCATAATACCCCATCTGAACAGTTAGTTTTTTTAAAAGTCTAGAACCTTTACTTTAGAATAAGTTTAAGTTTAAGTTTATTAGGATTTTATATACCGCCTATCAAGGTTTTCTATGCGGTTTTACAATCAGGTACTCAAGCATTTTCCCTATCTGTCCCGGTGGGCTCACAATCTATCTAACGTACCTGGGGCTATGGAGGATTAAGTGACTTGCCCAGGGTCACAACGAGCAGCGCGGGGTTTGAACCCACAACTACCGCGCCACACACTCCTCCAATGAACCCTCTCTACACCTATCTTAATTTAAACCACCAATCTTTGGGAAAAGGCACCTTACTTGACTGTAAAAAATTGATTCTATATGTGCCCTATTCCTGCTAGTGTTAGGATGGCAGCCGAGTACTACCGTACTCAAATCTGAACAAAGAGCCTCAAAGTCTTACAGACCAACTCCAGGGAAACTCAGCCCTTTATATGGAGTTCAGTATAATCATTGGCTCCAACCAAGAAAATCACCAGAGAAGAAAAACTCCTGATCCGCAGGAGAAAAGTTCTCTGGTTTAAAAACTGGGTCGTTACTAAAGACTCTGGCTGTCCACCCAGCGCAAGCAGCACTAAGCAAAAGGAAATAAAGAACTAGGCGGTACTTAGCTTCTGAGCAGTTCATATTAAGCTCTTATACCGCTGCACCTTGGTCCCTGTATTCCAGCTGGCAAAAGTCCTTAATCTTCGGAACTTCCACCGTCGAAAATCAGCAGGAGTCCAAGTCTATCCCCTCCAAGGGATTCAACAATCAAAAATCTAAGTGTACAAGAGAGCTTGCAAGTCCTTGTTTCGCAGAAATATTGCATCGGGAGAATAATTACATTACATTACATTAGTGATTTCTATTCCGCCAATAACTTGCGGTTCAAGGCAGATTACATAAAAGTTTTCAGAGATTACATAAATAGTTTACATAAAAATTTACAGGAATAGCATAAGAGTTACATAAGAATTACCAAAGAGTTGTCGTTACCTTAAGGTGATAAATGTTGGGTAATAAGAATTACCAAAGAGTTGTCGAGATCTTAAGGTGGTCAGTGATGGGTAAATAGAGGCATTTTAGCATTAGTTGGGTAATTAGAAGTGGGGTTGAGGTAGGAACTGTTCGTGTTAGATAGGTTTTATGTATTTTTTGAACAGTAGGATTTTAGTATCTTTCTTGAAGGTTTTGTAGTCTGTGGTCGATGACAACAGAATGGTGATTTGTCTGTTCAGTTTAGCTGCTTTGGTGGCTATTAGGTTGTCATATAGTTTTTTTCGTTTGACATTTTTGGATGGTGGGTGTGTGAAAAGTGAGTGGGTTCTCCTGTGCCTGGATGAGGAGGATTGAGTTAGTCGGTTATTCCAGTAGGTTGGGCTTTCTCTGTTAATGGCTTTGAATAGTAGGCAGTAGAATTTGAAGTGTACTCTTGCCTGTATTGGGAGCCAGTGAGAGTCAAGGTATACTTCTGTAATGTGGTCATAATTTTTCAACGAGTAGATGAGTCTTAGGGCTGTATTTTGTATAGTTTGTAATTGTTTTATCATGGTCACTGTACATGGGATGTAAAGTATGTTGCAGTAGTCTATTAGTCCAAGGATAAGGGATTGTACCAACAGTAGGAATTGTTTCCTGTCAAAGAATTTTCAGATTTGTCTTAGATTTCTCATGGTCACGAATGATGCTTTTATTACCTTGTTGATCTGTGGTTGCATCATCTTGCAATAATCCAAACTGCCCAAATCAGTCTCCATGGCTCCTCCTCTTAAACACAGAGTCATCAATGATGTCCTGAATGGCACGGAACTTCAGCAATACAGAGCTTAAAGATGTGGAGGGGCATAATAAAAAAAATAAGTCCCCTTTTGGCCTAAGCCCCTAAACGCTGCAAGTAGCAGCAGGGAAAATGTCCATTCTAAAAAAAAACCCATCAAAAACGAGGGTTTTTTTCCCAGAATGGCCTACCTCTACGTCCAGCAGTTTTATCGCCCAAACTACCACTACGTCTAACCTTAAAACACATTATCATCCAAAAAATTGCCCAAGTCCCGAACACCCAAAACAAGACCTTTTAGGCAAAGGAGGGGATCAGTCCTTTGCTTAAAAGATGGATTTTGTAATCGGCATCTGTCAAAAACAACACCGGTTATAGAATCCCTCTCCTCTGCAACGATCACGGCAGGAGAGATGCCCAATTTCTCCTGCTGGCACCCCAACCCTCCCAACAATACTGGCAGGAGGGAGCCCAGGTCCTCCTGCCAATAGCATACCCCCGTGACCCCCTGGATCGCCCCTCCGAACCCCCAAATGGCCCCCCTAACCTCCTAATCCCCCCAACCCCTGACACCCCCAACTTACATTAACAGCCATTTGGACGGGTCCCAAGCCCAGCTGACCGGCCCACAATCCTCTGAATGGCAGGCCTAGGGCCTGTTTGGGCCAGGCGCCTAATGCCCCATCCATAGGAGGGGCCTTAGGCGCCTGGGCCAACCAGAATTGGCTCAGTTGCCATAGGCCCCTCCTGTGGGTGGAGCCTTAGGCACATGGGATGGGTTGGCCCCATGTGCCTAAGGCCCCGCCCTCAGGAGGGGCCTAAGGCAACTGGGCCAATTCTGGTTGGCCCAGGTGCCAAAACTCCCTATGGGCGGGGCCTTGGTGCCTGGCCCAATCAGGCCCTAGGCCTGCCATTTGGAGGATGGCGGGCCTGCCGGCCAGCCGGGCTTGGGTCCCGTCCGGCCAGCCAAAGTTAATATAAGTTGGGGTGTCGGGGGTTAGGGGAGCTGTTCGGTAGTTTGGGGGCGATTGGGGGGTTGTGGGGGGCTGCGCCATGGGCAGGAGGGCCTGGGATCCCGCTTGCCCGTATTTGAGGGTGGTGGGGGCCTGCGCTTCGGCAGGAGAGCTTGGGCTTCCTTCTGCTGGTATTGTCGGGGGGAGGTGGGAGGTTGGGAGTGTAGGGGCCTGCGCCTTGGCAGGAGGGCTTGGGCTCCCTCAGGCTAGTATTGTTGGGAGGGTTGGGGTGCCAGCAGCAGGGCTGGGATCCTTCCTACTGGTAGTTGTGGGAGGGTTAGGATGCTGGTAGGAGAGACTAGGCATCTCTCCTGCTGTAGTTTTGGGCAGTTCGGGGGGGGAGGGGGAATCGCGATCACGGCAGGAGAGATTAGGCATCTCTCTTGCCGCGATCATTGCGGTGGGGGGCGGCCCCTATTCGACTAAATCTAGGTTGGCCCACCTCCCCTTTCCCCTCCTCTAAAAACGCCTCTTTTCACTCTAGGTGTTCAGAAGCAGGGTAAAGGCCTAAGCTGGTTTTAGATACATCTAAAACCAGCTTTGATTATCGGTACTTGGACGATCTGTCTTTTAGGCTACTTTTTGAATGTTAAAAAAAAAAAAAAATTTTTTTATTATGAGCCCCTTAGCGTGCATCAGACCTGTAAATACTAACTTTCAAAGAACTCTCTTGAAAAACTATTTTCATTCAATGGTCGTATTTAGCCTACTTGGTTCAACAGTTTTTAATTCCTAAATCAATCGCTGCTCCTGATGACGCAACAATTTCTTCATATTTCCTCTCCTCGTATTAGGGGTAAGCTGCTTCAGTCTATTGTTCTTAAGACATGATCTGTGTTCTATAATTTTGGTGCTGAATGCCCTAGATCAGGGGTGTCCAATGTCGGTCCTCGAGGGCTGTAGTCCAGTCGGATTTTCAGGATTTCCCCAATGAATATACATGAGGTCTATTTGCATGCACTGCTTTCATTGTATGCTAATAGATCTCATGCATATTCATTGGGGAAATCCTGAAAACCCGACTGGATTGCGGCCCTCGAGGACCGACATTGGACACCCCTGCCCTAGATGTTTGCCCAATATGTATTAATTCACACGGGCACTTAATCGTGTATATCACATTCTTTGAGGTGCAAGTAGTGCACCCCAACAGGGTTTTCTGTTTTTTTACCTCTATCCCAATCTACAACAGTACCTTCAATTGTTAAGACACAGATAGAGCAATTACCACATTGTTCCATTGTTTTCCTGTGTTGACTTTAAAGTCCAAACATCTGCCCTGCACAATCTATCAGGCCAGGTTTTGATTTCTTGTAAAGGACATCATGCAACGTGTTTGGTGAAGAGTCTCATGGCTAGAAAACATTCTCCATCTTCGTTTAACAATTGCTGAAATTTCTTGCGATAACATGGCGTATTTCAGAAGCACAGATGTTTGACATTGCTAAAGAATAAAAGCAGGGTAAGCAGGGAAATGGGAACTCTCCCTTTAAACCTTTTAATCTGCTAAGTGAATATTGTCACTTCGTTCTTTCTGATCCTGACCTTCAGCACAATAAATCACTAGGGTTGGTTCTATCTTCTAGAATGAAAGAAAATTCTCATGCTATGGCCAGTAACAGAGGGAAGGGCTCGATACTGGTTTAGGCCTTAGGCGCTCACGTGACGGCTGGTGTGACGAATCAGACAGCCGAAGAATTCTCATCTGTGCACATACCTGAGTCACAGAAAGGTGTGTCTCATTTCAGCCCTGCTCGTACACCTACAGTCACAAGAGCCCAAATGATAACTGCAGGCTTCAGTTTGACATGAGAATGGTGTTGTATGGCTGTTAAACGTTTCCCAGATCCTGTGTTTGACTTTCGAAAAATAATAACATTTAATAAACGCAATAATCCTTCTGGAAAATGTGCAAGAAAAACATATGCCTAGAGGACAGAGGAGAAAAGGGCCTGTGATCATTACTGCGGTTCCTTTCTTAAAGATTAAAGAGCCTGTTTTCTCCTTATCTCTGAACCATTTGCATATCAATTATGAATTCAGAACATTACTATCATGTACCACTACTGCATGTTTGTATATATTCCTGCCCATAATAACTTTTCTTGATTAAAAATTATATCAGTTATAAGAAGAAAAGGATAAACGAAATGAACTTTGGGGAATTCAAGAAGATTCCAGCAACAATGTCCTGAACACACTAGATATGATTTACTGAAGTTTTTCTCCCATTCTAAATTCTATTTATGGCACCCCAAAAGTGCTATTGTATAAGCCACTTTAAGTTAGGCATGGTTTATAGATTAAATTTAGGTGTGGCCATTTGCACCATTTGTGGAGGATACACATTAGAGAGTTGCATGGGGACAGAAATTTCACCATCCCCAATGGAATCAAACTCATACCCACCCCATACCTGCTAAGATCCATTCTATCCTCACCCATCCCCACAATTAATCTCCTCCATCCCCAAACATATCTGCAGGAGTCAACACTATATTTACATGCTCATAGCCTTCTGCTTCCTCCCAACCCCAACAGACATTCATGGTTTTGTGGATAGTATTCACTATTCAACCAATGAGATTCCAAGCCTCATTCTGGTGTTTCAGCTGCCTCTCTGGGGCATTACAAGCCTCATTTTGGCACTCCAACTGCCTCTCTTCATATGTTCCAAGACTTATTCTGATGCTCCAATTGCCTCTCTTGGTATATTCCAATCTTCATTCCCGAGTCACTAGAGATTTTGACTCCACTCCCATGGGAATCTCTATCCCTGCAGGAATCCCAAGATAACTTCTCCCATGCCCGCGGAAATTCCCTTCCTGTGCGACTCTCTAATACACACACAGAAGTCCCTTTCTCCAGTGAATGAGGAAAGCATCCGAGGCTAGTCTGTAGCAGAACTGAGGAATGTTTTCATTGTACTGAGTAGATCTAATGTATTTTCCCCTGTTTGGTTCCTGAACCAACTACTTTATAAAGCAGTCCTATATGGTGTCTAGAAACTTTACTGGCCTGGCATATCCTAATGAGACATTCAGCCAATTGTTAGAAATCTCCTATTATGATTGTGTTATCAATTTTGTTAGCCTTTTGTTGTCTCTTTAGAATAGTATACCCCTACTAGTATGCTTCTTCCCATTATGCATGAAAATCCCGATATTCCAAAGGGCTTAACTTGGCAGGAGAGACTTCTGCCCAGTTAAACCATACTGAGTAAGCTGGGATGGGGTATTTAGCAACACTCCACTGGGTAATGGTGCGAAATATCTTCTCTGACTAGTGAAGTACTGTCCAGGAAATGCTAGGGCAGTCTGGGGGAAGAGTCAATGTGGCATTAGGATTTATCCAGTTAGCAGCTATATTCAGACTGCAAACTGGTTAAGTGGCCTGTACCCAAATAATTAACTTCTCCACAGTGACAACTTAGCCTTTCTTAGGCTATTATTTTACCCTTCATCGTGTATTTGCCCTATTACAATTGTAGTTCTATCCTCTTTCCATTTTGTTCCTGTCAGTGACAGTCTTGTTTTTAGTCTTGTCTGACTTAATTTTTTACCCTGGTTTTTAATTGTAAATCGCTTAGAAATTTTGTATAAGCGTTTAATCAAATTTTAAATAAAACTTGGAAGTTAGGATAGGAATAATATTAATCGGTGCCCAGGTAGCTGTGTTGACCTTTATATTCAATGCCGTGGCTGAAAGTGGCTTAACAACTGCTGATGGCCATGGGTTGAATATTGGCCCCACAATTTCTGTCCATTAAAGTTTTCACATTGCATTTTGTTTTCTGCAGAACATTTTTGACTCTGTGCCTTAACATATACCCCCTAATTCTATATAAAGTGCAGAAACTGCACATGCAAATATGGGTGGGCATGCAATTTGTGTGCACAATTTAATTGAATAACAAGCTAAATAGTGCCAATAATTTGAGTTTCAGCAAGAAATTATTGGCACTAATTAGAAATAATTACAAGTTGTGTGTGTAAAGTTAAGTGTGGGACTGTACCTAAATTTTAGATGCTACTGCCATCTTGCTTTGAAAATCTCTAGTGAGGCGGATGACACTGGAGGCTCTGGTAAAGTTTTTTTTACTCCTCCAGCTTTATAGTTGATATATATATATATATGGTGTTAAAATTTTGGAAAATGGTGAAGTTACAAGGATTTAAAATTTACATTTTTTGTTTGTGGGGGAGACCCTTGACAAAGCCATTTGCGAAACATGTTGGGTCCAGCCCTCCTGGGTCGAGCTTATGAAAAATTCATCTGAGCTAAGTTCAATTTGAAATTCATATATATATATATAAAGATTTGCACATTTAAAACTATTAATGGTATTTATACATATAAAAGTTATTAAACAAAAGATTGAGCCAATGACGAAGGTACACGTAAATCTTAGCCACTGTGAAAGTTTGTTGAGCGGTGGAGTAGTGGCACTGAGGCTCTGAAGATAATATTCAAAGCTGGATGAAAATACCTATCGGTATGCACTCGGAGACATTTAAGTGAAATTACAGTTTATTGTGAGTCCCTGAGATTAGTATTTTGAAATCGGTTTTCATCTTGATTTGAGCCCTGCTAAAGATGACACACACATGATATATATGCTTGATGTATGACTTTATTTACCCCTTCTTTTACCAACGCATAGTGCGGGTTTTAGCGCCGGCAGTGGTGGGAACTGCTCCGACACTCACGGAATTCCTACGAGCGTCGGAGCAGTTACTGCCGCCGCTAAAACCCGCACTATGCGTTCGTAAAAGAGGGGGTTAGTTATTATACTTTAAGATAGGTTCAGAACAAATGCAAGGCAGTTTTTCTTCACCCAAAGGGTCGTGGACACTTGGAATGCGCTACCGGAGGAAGTGATCAGGCAGAGTACGGTACAGGGATTCAAACAGGGATTGGACGGATTCCTGAGGGATAAAGGGATCGTGGGATACTGAGGGAGGAGCTGGGATGTAACACAAGTATAGAAAGCTAACCAGGTAATAAGTATAGAAACCCAACAGGTCGTGCATGTGCAAGACCGGAGGGTTAGGACTTCGATGGGAAGATAGGACTTCAATGAGAAACCAAGGTGGCAAGGGAGCCCCTTCTGGCGATTCAGACAGGTCGAGACCTGTTTGGGCCGCCGCGGGAGCGGACTGCCGGGCAGGATGGACCTATGGTCTGACCCGGCGGAGGCACTGCTTATGTTCTTAAAAACAATTTCTTTTTACACCGTTTACTGCTCAGAGTTTTAAAACAAAATAAGCATCATTCTAGTGACAATTTAATCATGCTTTCATTTATTCACTTCATATAAAAATCTCTTAAGAATGCATCTGAACACAATATACATTACTATAACATACGTTGTGTGAAACTCTTGAAAACAATAAAATATTCACCTGGAACAATGCAGAGTTCAACAGACATACAAACCCATTGGTCATGCACAACTGTGCTAATTTGATCAACTATTTAGGAACAAGCTGGACCAGAAGATTTTTTTTTTAACCTATTTAACAAACTGAGACTGAGACTTTAAGGATGCCTAGCAAGTTTTGTCCGAAGCTTCACATTAGCACAAGAATTACAGCACATCAGTTCACATTTTGTTATAGAGATTCACACTGGATTTGAGATCTATTGGGACATGATGCCCGTATTGGGCGGCCTTCAAAGATTTGGTTTTCTTTCTTGGATTCACTCGTTTCAAGTAGGTGAACAAACTATCAAAGTGTTTAGCCAAAAGAGGCAGCTATTAAGGACTCCCAACTGGAAGGTAGCCACCTTTTGGTTAAAGTCACCTGAATGCCCTGCATGGGTTCGGTATGTCTCTGAGCTACAGTTCAGGTACTTTTATCTTATGCAATACAAAAGGTTACAAGAAAAAGGCAACTCTTATCCAGAGTTTTCTACAAAATCAACACCACCAGTGACAGGCAATGTTAATTAATATATATATATTTATATATATATGTATTAATAACTTACAAAACATTTCATTATGTACATTAGGTAATAAATACACTGTTATAAACAGTAATGGATGTGTTATCGCTCAGGGCAGTGCAAGAGAAAGGTGGTGCAGCTAAACCGTAGAATCTACGTCAAGTACAAACGAGAGAGATATCAGAGGTCTGAGCGTGCAACTTTCAGCGAGTTAAGGAATTGTTCAGGGAAAATCTAAAAACACACCACATTGCATACTGCCTCATAATGCTTAATGTCACATGTAGTGTATATGTGGGGACAACCTAACTACTTCTCATAAACTTAGTTGTGCAGAACAAAACTGAGGGAAAATAGTATTGACTGTTACGAGCAAAACAAAACATGAACTGACATGAAATGTTTTAAATTTGACGCAAGCATGGAAATGGAAGGAAATGCAAAGTGTTGCTTTTCCTTTTCTATTCAGCCTGTGAAACCTGCAACGGAATAACTGCAATACAGTGACAGATATTGCCCACAGAAGAAGGAAGACTATTTTTTGTTATGAAAGAATCAAAAAGTATACATCTATTTTTAACCTGTTTGTTATGGTTCATACTAAACTTTGTATAGCGATTAGGCTCTGAAAAGACATGACGGTGTTTACAAAAAAGGCACACATGTCCGCAGACAGGTGAACAGGTGGACAGGTTTTGAATGTATAGCTATTAACCAGTTGTTCTAACTGGTTCGAGTTCCAAAACCTTCTTAGATGAAATCTCTCAGTTTTGTGTCATCCATTTTCAAGCTATTCGGTAACAATTCAAGCTGGTTCCAGAATGCAACATTTTAGCTGAAACAAGGCTTAAAAACAATGAAAGTCATCTGGTAATTTCCTGAGCAATCATTCACTTCCTGATCTGTAACCCTGTCTTCAATCTCAAAGTAGATGGAAAGACCCTTGAATCAAAGCTAGACAGGCATCTAAGATCTAGCTGGCAGGCTTATCCTAAGAGATAGCCCACATGTTCATTAACTGATGGGAATTCACCTACATGGATGCTCTATGTGTCCACAGGCGATGCATCTTCTGTAACTATTTCTATCTGAGCATCTTCAGAATCCTCGTTTCCTGGGTCTATCACACAGATTGTCTTTGTATTACTATAACAATGGATGTGTTCTCCTTCTTTATTGGGTCCATCAGAATCTTCTTCTTCAAGTGTCAATTCGAACTGGAATTTTTCTGTAAAACCTTGGCAGTCTTTGTCTTGTTCGTCCAGGAGAGGAGATGGGCTCTGAGGTATCATACTCTGGTACCAGTTCCTATTGTCTTCTAACGTATCTAGAATGTCTTGGGCATCAGGCTGCACTAGATCTGCCCAGGTTTCCCAAAGAGGATGAACGATGTAATCGATAAATCCAACCTGGAAACCATAATGTATACAATTGACTTTCCATGAATAACAAAGACACTTTGAAAATAACAACCATATTTAAGAAATGGCCTCTTCTAAGACATTTCTTGTAGTATTTTAAACCAGCTGAATCACAAAAGGGCAGATGCTGACCTGAAAATAGTAGGCTGATTTCTTAATTTTACTAAAGCCATTTAACAATGTTCCAAGCAGTCTGCAAATTGTAAATAACATGCCTTTTATATGTTTCTGTGAGTACTTCTCAAGGGACTGCGACTAGTCAGTTGGGCTTTCAGGATATCCCAAATCGTGTTGGAGAACAAGTAAGGTCACAATATCAATTTTAAGAATACTCCTTACTCATTTGTAACAAAGGAGTCTGTTTACTGGCTAGGGGACACCATTCCTATTCATTACAAACACAATTTTTAACAAAATACCAAACCCCACAATAAGTAGTTTGGGAGAAAAAGGCCTCAGATAGGCTTCATGGGTCAAAAACTTTCAGGATATCCCCAGTAAATATGCATTAAAGAGATTTGCATATAATGGAAGTTACATATATATTGTAATAATAATAACTTTATTTTTGTATACCGCCATACCCCAAAGAGTTCTAGGCGGTTCACATTAGTTAGACAGAGATTATAAGTGGTTACATATCAAATTGATCGTAGAGTTGCGAACAGCAAGGAGAGAAGTAGGAGGGAGAGGAGGGAGACGGGGGAGGAGAGTAGATCAGAAGGGGGGGAGAAGGAGGAGGATAGAAAAGGGGCATTAAGGGTCTTGGTCTCAGAATAGGTGAGTTTTGAGATATTGTAGATATTCTGAGAACCCATCTGGCTAGTAGTTCAACAGGACCAGTTTGGGAGCCACTGCTCTATAAGACTGGCTGGCTTTTTAGTACCAAAATATTCTTAGACTCTTCTGAGGTTTGTTTCAAACCATTCCTTCTTCCACAGACATTTGCTTCTCTTAATTTCCAGTCCCTTCAGAAATATCATGCCATAGCACCTTGTGACATTTTATCACAAGCCAGGAGTATCAATAATTTGCTTTAACCAACAACTTTTATTGTTTCAACATGCTTAATTGTAAACCAAATCACATTTAAGCAATAATGAAAAAACCATGGGCCCAAAATTCAAAACATTTTAAATGGCCTGCCCAGTACTAATTGGATAGGCCAATGGTACTTAACTGTATATGTGCCATTGAAAATGTCCTGTTAGCGCTCAAGACATAACTGGCTTTTTTGAAAGTGTTCTAGGTGTGGCACTTAGCTGGTAAAATGTTGAAATTCAGCACTTAACTGGCTAAGATAACTGCATAAAATGCAGTCCTTTCTTTATGCAGTTCTTCATAGCCAGTTAAGAGGTGAATATCACCCTTAACTGGCTGTTTTTGTCAGTTCCATTTAGTGGCATAGTAAGGGGGGCTTGGGGCAGACCGCCCCGGGAGCCATCTTGGTGGGAGCTCTGGCACCTCTCTGCCCCCCCCCCCAATCCCTCCTACCTCTATCATATCTCTAGCTCTTCGCCGGATCGAGTAGCAGCTCCAACGTGCTGTTCGCACCAGCCTTGGCCTTCCCTCTGATATCACCAGGAAGTGACATCAGAGGGAGAGCCGAGGCCGGTGTGGGCAACATGCTGGAGATGCCACTGCTTGCACTGGGGAAGTTAAAGAGGTATGGGAGAAGAGAAGGGGTGCGCACACATACACAGCAAGTGGGGGGCAGGGAGGGAGTGAGAGGGCGCCACTGCACTGAGCACCTCCCACCCTCACTACACCATGGTTCCATATACCTGAAAATTTAATACTAAACCCCGGATATGGCTCAGCACTGAATTTCTAGGTATAACACCAGTGTCGGTCAACAAAATGCTGATCAACGCTGGCTAAATAATGAGCCTTATACTTCAATAGCCTGAGAAAATGTTAGAAGTGATTTTATTAGGGATTTCCTGCAGGAGCCATTAAAGTGTTACACAATGTAATGATACTGTTTAACCAGGCTTACATAGGGGCCTGTATGTAAAAGCACACTAAGAGTTTGCATTTTCACATGTATAACTGCTTGTGGTAACTGAAAAAAAACCTCTATGGTAACTGTTATGAGTATTCCCAGCACTTTGGAGAAGGCAATGGTTACTTCCACGCAGTTAACAGCATGGTCAATACACTTTTGCAAGGGATTTTTATTAATAGTTATTATGCATTCCTTGTCTGTTCCACACTCCCTAATTGGAATTTCTATGGTAGGTTTTCAGCTTGGCAGTTAATGTGGTGGTCTAGAAACAGTTAACATGCTGCATTATCTGTTATCATATGTTAGAGTCTACATTAAATATTTAAATGCTGCATGAACAGACACCCCCTCCATAGTGGTTTAAGTGAAAATGGGAGCTTATAGAAGGCAATTCCATAATGGTGTGCCTTTATTTAGAAGTCTGCATGGTGTCTTATTCCATAAAAAAAGTTGGCATTAATGAGGGAAATTTTATAAATGGTATGAGGAAAGACTAAAAAGGTTAGGGCTCTTCAGCTTGGAAAAGAAACGGCTGAGGGGCGATATGACTGACGTCTACAAAATCTTGAGTGGCGTAGAATGGGTACAAGTGGATTAATTTTTCACTCCATCAAAAATTACAAAGACTGAGGGACACTTGATGAAGTTACAGGGAAATATTTTTAAAACCAATAGGAGGAAATATTTTTTCACTCAGAGACTAGTTAAGCTTTGGAACATGTTGGCAGAGGTTGTGGTAAGAGCAGATAACGTAGCTTGTTTTAAGAAAGGTTTGGACAAATTCCTGGAGGAAAAGTCCTCAGTCTGTAATTGAAAAAGACATAGGGGAGGCCACTGCTTGCCCTGGGTTGGACGCATGGAATGTTGCTACTTTTGGGTTTTGGCCTGGATTGGCCACTGCGAGAACAGGCTACTGGGCTTGATGGACTTTTGGGCTGTCCCAGTTTGGCAATTCTTATGTTCTTATGTGAGCCAAGTATAGGACAATCAAGCCATTGTGATATCACTGATAAGGCTGACTCTTAGGTAATGGTGGAATGAGGCATTATGACATCATAATCTAAAACTCTGGAAATATTTCTACTATTTGGGTTTCTGCCAGATATTGTGACCTGGATTGGCCACCATGAGAACGGGCTACTGGGCTTGATGGACCATTGGGTCTGACCCAGTCAGGCTATTCTTTTGTTCTTATGTAGGTGCCAGTAGGCGCTCTACTAACGCCTAAACAAAAGGTGCTGGAATCGTGCCTCTGGAGGCTCCTATCGGCACCTAATGCCACTGTGGGCATAGTTAATGCTGGAAGTGGCGTTAGGTGCCATGCAGTGCCTATGCGGGTGCGATTCATGATACAGATAGGCGCTGGAAATGTAGGCCTTCAAAACCATGGCCTGCATTTCTGGCACTTATCTTTCCTGAATTCATGATTCTCTCAATGGTGCCGTCAAGTGAGTGACACATGATCGTTGTCAAGAGGGCTGCTGATAGCGGTGCCATGTAGAGAATCCGGCAATTTGTGCATATATTAATGGCTGCATGCAGTTAGGAAATGAACTGGCATACTGATACAGTACCTGTGACTTCTCAACAGAGGCAGTATGCTTGTCACACATTGGGCTGATTTCCATGCCCCTTTCTCGTTCCTTGTCTCCCTGTTGGAAAAATTCCTCCATAATCCTGTCTGTCCACTGCCGGTACAACTCCAGGGACTTTGTTGGATTACTCAAGTCTGCACAGTGCACCATATTGCGAAGAACCTGCAATTAATTTGCAGCGTTACTTAAAGGAGGAAATACCAGTAAGACTTTTAAGGGGGAGGGGAATTTATGGGCTAATGCACCTACTTAATCAACTATGCTTTATCTGCACCCCTTTATTAAAAGAGCAGAGCCGATAAAAAGCGCTCTTATCATTGCCAGTGGTGGCTCCATTTTCTAAAGCAACATTAAGGAATGTTTTCATAAAGGGCCACCCTCCATTATGATGACGACAATATGTTTTCTAGTTTAGGATAGATATTTACAAGCAAACAAAAAAGTCACCGTATGGGTCCTACTGCCACCCTACAATACAGGAAGAAAGTTTACAGTTTGATGCATGAAACAGTTTATCAACTGGCTCATAATGGGCGCCTTAGCATTTAGCGCGTGCTAAGTTGGTTAGTGCGCCTTAGGCCAAGGCAGGAGTAAATTTGTGTGTATATGTGCTGGTAAAAATCAAAGATGTGTACGTATTTTATAAAATACATACATATAGTAACATATTAACATAGTAAATGACGGCAGATAAAGAACTGAAAGGTCCATGCAGTCTGCCAATACATTATACCCATTAAAAAATACATGATTAAATTAACTTGTCTCTTCTTTAATTAACTTGTCTCTTCCATCCCAACTTCATCATGCTCGTCCCAGGTCCATGTTCCCTTGCAGTTGGTTGTTAAGGCCAATTGGCATCTAATTATTTAAGCTATGCATGCAAATTTATTTATGTAATTAATTAATTTAATTTTCTATACTGTTCTCCCAGAAGAGCTCAGAACGGTTTACATGAGTTTATTCAGGTACTTAAGCATTTTTACCTGTCTGTCCTGGTGGGCTCACAATCTATCTAATGTTCCTGGGGCAATGGGGGGATTAAGTGATTTGCCCAGGGTCACAAGGAGTAGCGTGGGTTTGAACCCACAACCCCAGGGTGCTGAGGCTGTAGCTTTAACCACTGCACCGCACATTTGCATGCTAAGTATCAGATCGAGTGTGTAAGCTAATAGAATGAGGGGGATGCTGCACAAAACCAGGCATCCCTGGCACATCATTTTGTGTGTCTGCTCCTCCAGGCAATTTTGCCTAAACCTATGGGCTAGATTCACTAAGCAAACCGATCAAGTACCGACCCCGACCCGATTCACTAACCTCATGGCCGATCCGATTCCGATCCATGCATGCATGCAAATGAGGGTAAACGGCATGCAAAGTAGGAAGGACGCAATTCACAAAACTTTTCCAGGAACACCGACTGAGCTGGCCAATCCAAAAAGAAGCGGCTGGTGGGGACCAGTCGCTCATGACCTTTCCTGCTCTCTGCCGACTTCGCCTGCCTTTCAGCCCCGACATCTCCTGCCTTGCCGCCATAACAGGCCAGGTTGTGCTGCTGATTAAATAAACTGTTCCTCTACTATTCTCTGCCAATTATTTAGATTTTCCCCCCCCCCCCCACAAAGAGCCATCAGAATAGAACTGATTTTCACTCTAATGATCACAATGCTTTTGTTTCATATAAAAAAAAGAAATATAACCTCTGCAGTGTGGACAGATTTGCCCCGACTCTGCTGCCCTTCCCCCGCAGTGCAAGCCCGTGGTTTTAACCCATGGGTTTAAAGCGGGTTAAAACCACGGGCTTCTGAAGTATTTAAAAAGTTTTAAAAAAGCAGCTTGCAGCTCTGTAAGCATGCGCAGGCCATCTACAGCAAAGAAGATGGTCTGCGCATGCTTCAGGATTGCTCACTAGCGATCCATGTGGTCGGTGGTGGGGGGGGGAGGGACGTTCCTCCGATCGCCCTCATTTGCATGCTGGCCTTTAGTGAATTCGTCGGCCTGCCACAGATCGGGCAGGTTAGTGAATCTAGCCCTATGTATGTAGAACTTGATGGATACAGCTCTGTGCACCTTACCATAAACAAGCAGTCCAACAGGAAAACCCTTACAATGTAATACAAAACTGCAATTAGAATTTGTACCTGTATGCGATCTGTATAATTATCCAGAAGTAGAACTCCAGAACTTGTGACTTTTTTAGTTTCCACCATAGTCTTCAGGTCTGCCAGTAGGCTCATATGTTTCGACATGTCAGTTGCCAACACCTTGGTAGAACAAATGATATATTTAGCAGAGGGGTAATAGCTAACACAGCGATTGGTTGATTAATTGTGGAAGTGGCAGCGGAACACGGCGTCATCCTAGGAGTCTCACCATGTCTATCACCATTTTCCTGAGAGTCTGACGCTGCTTCTTGCTGAGGTTCTGGAAGATGTCACAATGCTCTTCCTGCAGCAGTTTGAACCCCACAGCAAGGTGGTGGTTTTCCAGCACAGATTCATCATTATACATCAGAGCCAGTTCTGAATCTGAACAACATGAAGGGAGACAATGAGCTGGTGCAATGACTCATACCAATAAACCAGCTAAAATTCTGGAACATTCTGTTTACGTTTTATATGTGGGGGTTTTTTTTTTTTTTTTTTAGGCACTACTAAATAAATTCTGACATCGTGGATTTGCTGGAAAATTCTCTGCTCTATGAATAATACCAAATTTTGATTTCTTGTAACAATTTTCAGTACTACAAGATCTTAGTCAGTTTAAGGAGGTTATCAGTTCTAACATTGCTTTTTGTACATAATAAAAATAGACTGACTATAATAATTCTCTTTAACACAGCAGATCATGGTTGTATACTATAAGACTGAGATTTTAAAAAAAGCTGAGTGTCTAAATTTATGTATCTAACCCCTCCTTTGCAAAGCAGCGCTAGCGTTTTTAGCACCTGCGGCGGCGGTAAGAACTACGATGCTAATAGAATTCCTATGAGCGTCCAAGCTGTTACCGCCACAGCCATCGCTAAAAACGCTGGTGTGGCTTTTTTAAAGGAGGGAGTAAGTTAGGTGCCTGAATTTCCAATCAGACTTAATATTTAGAGGTGCTTATCTGGATAGAGGTACCAGTTAAGTGACTCTGATCGGGATATTCAGGGGCATCGTTATCAATGTGGGCTACCATTAAAACTTATTATTTTAACACTAACATACTATCTTAGCACAGGTCCCATTTTATGCAATGAAACCTCCCTCCCTTTTCAATAAGTCGCAGTAGAGGTTTCTAATGGAACCTGGAGCGCTAAATGCTCCAACACTCATACAATTTCTGATAACTGGGTTAACAATAAAAATAGCTCATCTTAACAGTAGCCCACATTAATAATGTCCCCCCTTAATTATGTTTTCTAAAGATTTATTTCCGTGCTGAATAAAGAGAACTCTTATAAACCAAACATCACTACAAGCTAAGACTTACTAGTATTGATAAGAAACTGATTGGAGACTCCAGGATGATCCACATCATGAATCGCCGCTGCAAATAGTGCTGCTAAGATCTCCAGGTCTGTGAAAACCGCCTTTAAGAAAAATGGAAGAAATTCAGCCTGTACGGTAAGACCACCTTCCTCATAATATTCTTCACTGCCGTCTCATGTGCTTAAAAGGGTTGAATATCCATGGATGCGCCTCCAGAACTCAACCCCTCACAGGTTTCCAAATAGAAGTGCAATTTGGGTTTTAGACATGCATAAACTGGCATTTAGATGTTTATAATGCGTGTCTAAAACTGAAAAATGTGTCTGGCAAGGGGGCATTTTCTAGACAGGATTAGGATGGGCCAGAAAAATTAATGTTCATTCTCTGCTTCAGAAGAGGAATGCATGTTTTATGTCCAAAAGGAGCCCTGACATCATCTTTAGATCAATATTATATTGGTCTGATGGAGGACCTCGAAACCTTGGGTCACAACATAGACCATCTGGAACAGAAGCAATGAAACATAGAAATAGACGGCAGATAAGGGCCACGGCCCATCTAGTCTGCCCACCTTAATGACCCTCCCCTACCTTTCTCTGTGAAGAGAACCCATATGACGATCCCATTTTGTCTTAAAATCGGGCACGCTGCTGGCCTCAATCACCTGAAGTGGAAGACCATTCCAGCGATCCACCACTCTCTCGGTGAAAAAGTACTTTCTGGTGTCACCGTGCAGCTTACCTCCCCTGAGTTTCCATGGATGCCCTAATGGATGATTCCATGGATGATTTGGCAACAGATAATGTTAAACTCACATCTAATGCTGGAGTAGACAGTAGAACGTGGGTTGACTGAGCAACATCAGCAGCATGAAGACTATTGTGATAGGCAACATCTGGATGGTAGTGGTCTTCTAAAGTCATCATGTAGGTTATGAGCGTGTCGGTTGAGATTTTGAATGTTTTTAACAAGTCTCTCTCCTGTTTAACAAATTGTCGAAGAATATGATCAGATTGATGGGCGTGAATACATTTAGTTAAGAAGTGCAATCATTACATTACATAAATGATATACCGCAGCTACCTTGCGGCTCAGTGAGGTTAACAGCTGAGAGATGCTAGCCATTTGTAGTAAGATCATAATAAATTAATCAAAATGTTTACCAAACAAGTGGGTTTTCAGCGATTTTCTAAAGACTACATAAGAGGTTGAGACTGATATATAACTGCTAACTTGTATGTCCCACATAGTTGCCAAATATGCCAAAGTTTTACTAACGAATCATTTATAAACACATCTCTTTACAGATGGAATGTCAAAAAAATCATGTCAAACGCAAGTGTTTTCTAGTAGCAAAATTGAAACAAAGACTAGGTGGGACGGCTCGATGAAGTTACGGGGAAATACTTTTGAAACCAATTGGAGGGAATTTTTTTTCACTCAGAGAATAGTTAAGCTCTGGAACGCGTTGCCAGAGGATGTGGTAAGAGCGGATAGCGTAGATGGTTTTAAGAAAGGTTTGGACAAGTTCCTGGAGGAAAAGTCCATAGTCTGTTATTGAGAAAGCCAAGGGGGAAGCCACTGCTTGCACTGGATCGGTCACATGGAGTATTGCTACACCCTGGGTTTTGGCCAGGTACTAGTGATCTGGATTGGCCACCGTGAGAACAGGCTACTGGGCTTGATGGACCATTGGTCTAACCCAGTAAGGCTATTCTTATGTTCTTAATCCAAAAGGTAGCTGGGTAAAAAATTCATTTAAAGCATTAAAACATATACAACCAAATTCATGTACTAGGGATGTGCATGAGGCAACATTTTTTATTCTTTTTTTAGTTCATTTGGGAGTATTTTCCTGATCTTTGCATTCTTTGGTTTACTTCCCATATTCTTATTAATTAAACATTTTTAATGTGATTTACAACTTTTTAATGGGCATTCATGGATTTACTGTGCATGAATTTGTAGATTAATATAACTTGATTTAGCAAGTACTACATTTTTTGAGGAGCACTATCAAAGTGAGGAGCCCACTTACTAAGCTGCACTACAAAGTGGCCTGCAGCAGCCTCAGCATGGGCTTTCCCACACAAGGAGGTCACTTTTAGTGCCGCCATAAAATAGCCCCATTTTCCATTTTGTCTATTAATGGCCACATGCTAATTTCCCCATTAGTGTGTGGCCATTAGTTCATGAGCCCTTACAGGAAACCTATTTTCTAGGTGATAAGGACTCCTGTGCTAACCATGGGCTAATCAGTTAGTGCTGGGCATGCCTACTCTCTCTGCTCCCAGCACTAAAAATATTTTCTATTGTATGGTATGAGGGTAGCACATGCCAAACACATAACTACCATGGGATGACTAAGTGTGCCCCAAGGTAATACCTTTTACATGTTAGTGCTTACTACAGCTTAGTAAAAGGACTCCTTAATGTATACATGTAACAAATGCACATCCCAAAAAGCCATAAAAACATAGCACAGGACTCATGGGTTCTCCCAAAAATTGGTGTGTGTGTGAGCAATTCTTTTTTACTGCTCTGTGGGAACGATAAAAAGTCTTACTCCCATGATTACTTCACCTCCTTCCCTGCTGATGGCACATCTCTTCTAGGAGAGCGAGCTGATCCCTACACAGGCATGTTCAATGGTGCTGTGGCCTTCCCTTTGTCAGGCCTCATTTTATGATGCAACTTCCTGTCATTGCAAAAAAAGGAAGCTGCATCATAAGGAGGGGCCTCGCAGAGGGAAGGCCGCAAACACCATTGAGTAGGCCTGTGTGAGGATCTGCTCACTCTCCTGGAAGAGATGTGCCAGCAGTAAGGAGGGAGAGAGGTACAGTGCTATGCTGGCCATGCGGGAAGCATGTTGGAGCTGAGGGATGGAATGCAAGGCAAGGCAAAGCAGAGAGATGCTGGGGCTGGAGGAAAGAGCATGGGGGAGGGGAGGGGCGGAGTTGGAACTGGATGGAAGGGCACAGAAGTAGGGCTGGAGGGAAGGGCATGAGGGGACTGCAGCAGGAGGAAAGGGCACAGGAGGGGGCTGGGGCTGGAGGGAAGGGCATAGGAGGGGAGGCTGGAGCTGGACAGAAAGGCACAGGTGGGGGCTGGAGCTGGAGGGAAGGGTGCAGGGGAGGCTGGAGCTGAAAGGAAGGGCACTAGAGTTGGAGGGAAGGGAGAGAGATGCAGGGCCCACAGGAGGGGGGAGCTGGAGGGAGGGGGAGAGGTGCTGCACCTGTAGAAGAGGAGCTGCTAGAGGAAAGGTAGAGAGGTGCTGGACCTGTTGGGCAGGCAGAAGAGAAGGGAAATGAAGGAATGAAATACTGAACACAAAGCAGAGGGAGGGATAAAGGGATGAGAGAGGGAGACACACAGGGAGGTAAATAGAAATAGAGAGGAAATAATGGGCATGGAGAGGAGAATAGGGACAGGGACACAAAGGGAGATACAACATGGAAATGGTATATGGAAACAGAGAGGTAATGCCAGACATGGGAGGGGGTATATGGACACAGAGGGAAAGTGCTAGATATGTGAGAGAATAGGAACATAAAAGGGAGATGCTGGACTTTGGGGGGGCATAGGGACATAGAGGAATGATGTTGAACATAGAGTAGTGATAATAAATGCAGGGAGATGGACACAGGGAAGATGCTGGACAGGGAAGTATAGGGAACACTGTGAAGGGAAAGATAGTTTAATTAAACTCTGGAATTCATTGCCAGAGAATGTAGTGAAGTCAGTTAGTTTAAAAGGTTTAAATAATTTCCTAAAAGAGAAGTCCATATGCTATTATTGAGATGGCTTGGGAAAATCCTCTGCTTATTCCTAGGATAAACAGCATAAAATCAGTTTTACTACTTGGGATCTAGCAAGGTACTTGGGACCTGAGTTAGCCACTGTTGGAAACAGGATACTGGGCTTAATGGACCTTCGGTCTGTCCCAGTATCGCAATTCTTATATGCTTATGTAAAGATGGAAGATGGATGACAAGCAAAGAGAAAGAAGAAACGTCAAATGAACAGAAGACCCTGGTGTGTAAGTTAAGATAAGACAGAGGGAAACAGAAACCAGAGTCCAGGACCAACATGACTTGAAAAATAAAATGACTAATCAACAAAAGGTATAAAAATAATTTTATTTTCTATTTTGTGATTAGAATATATGAGAATTGAAATGTTTATCCTGCCAGTGACGGTGTTAGACATGGCTAGGACTCAGGGCAGACATTTAGGAGGGAACCCCAAAGCCCTCTACAGTTGCCAGCAGACTTAGGCCAGGGAGTGCAACTAGGCCAACTGCCCGTGGCTAGGAAGGGCCCTAACACCAACCCTGGCATGTGTGACCTTTATATTTTGCACAGGAAAAAATGGATCTTTTTTATTTATTTGGTGTTGTACTACATGGAAGGTGCTTCTTGGGATTTTGGTTTTATTTATGTTTATCATTTTTGGTCAGCTATTATATATTTGACGTTTGTGTTTTGTGGAGCTCGGGCAGGGGCTGAGGCGAAGCTTGGGCGAGGTCTAGGGTAGAGTTTTTGGGCCTCCTCAAACAAGAATGTGTTCCGCTGCCTATGACAGGACTGCAAGAAATGGGGTAAGAATATTTGAGTTCAGAAATTCAAAATGAACCATATCTAGGGTCACTACTAACCTGAAATATAGCATACATGATACATGTCAGAGGCCTGTTGCACGAATAAGCTGCGACTTTAAAAATATTTAGACCCCATTTATTGAGATCTTCCAGTTCCTGCAAGCAAAACACACACACACAAATTAATGATACCATTACATAAACATCATTTACAGTAATTTAATTTCATGTGTTATTCTCAATATTCTTTTGATTACAAAGGCAATATTGATGTACACCATAAAATAACAAAGATTATTAAATTACATTATAAACTTATATCCCACACTAGCCTTATGAGTTCAATGTGGCTAACAATTCACTTAGGCCCAAATTCTGTAACCAGCGCCTAAAATTAGACACCTATTTCGGAGGTGCCCAACTAGATAGGCGCCTAAATTGAATAACAAGCTCAATTAAAGCGCGATTCTGTAACAAGGCGCCTCTAAAAATTTAGGTGGCCTTCAAAAAAATAGGCGCTATGCATGTTAGGCGTGGGCGGGGCTACATGTTAGGCGCCTTGTTGTAGAATCATTGCTCTTAAGCGTGCTTATGCGCTCAGCTAGGCGCCTTTTAGTTTTGCCTAGAGCTGGCCTATTTCTTGGGCGCCTCCAAAATAGGTTCCGCTCAGCGTGATTCATTAAACAGCACCCAATTTTACTTGAATCGCGCTGAACCAGTGCCTAATTAGGCGCCTAACTTTTGGGCGCTTCTTATAGAATTTTCCCTTTAAAGTGAAGCAATAACAACTTCAGTCATGTGCGGGAAAACTGGCATGAGCAGCTGAAGTGCACCTGCTGAATTAAATGCTGCTTGTTCAGGACAGGCACAACTCAGCCAGCTATGAAAATAGAGGGGGGCCTGAGTCAAAGGTGAGGATTCCATACTGGCCACTATTCTATGACTGTATCACATGAACATGAGCAACACAACATGGATGTATGATATGTATTAAATGCTGAATCAAGCGGATGATATATATACCTTAGAAAGAAGATCTTCCTTCTCTGTTTTTACTCCAAATCGAGAGATGCATGTGTTGTTCAAGCTTGAGCTATGCATTAACTTTTTCACTCCGCTGATCTGTGTCATGAGCTGCTGTTTTTTCTTTTTTTCTCGGTCCTTCTGTGTTGGAGACGGGATTTCCACATCGTTCTGCTTGTCTGCAAAGGAAAGAGGTCAAACGTTGAGTACACGGGTTACGCAGTATTAACCTTTATGACAGGGATCCAGAAGTTCAGGCCTTGAGTGCCCTAAGCAGGCCAGAATTTCAGAATATCCTTAATGAATATAGATGAGATAGAATTGCATACAATGGACGTAGTATCCATGCAGACTTATCTCATACATTTTTATTAGGAAGATCCTGAAAACCTGGCCTGTTTGTTAGCACTTGAGGTCTAAACCTCTGCATCTCTGTTCTATGATAATGAGGTACTCCTTAATTTTCTTTCATATTCATTCTCTGTTTTAATCTGATTTTAATGGTTTCTGATTTCGATCTTCCTATCAGAAGTTGGATTTCATATTTGACAGTTGTTATATTTTTTTTTCATGCGTATAATATGGTACACGGTCAATAACATGCAGGACAATTGTGCCCCGACAATTCTGCTCCGTCACATGCGCGCACCGACAAGTGTAGTGGGGTTTTCTTTTTGCGGCACTGTTCAAATTGAGAGCGCATCAACATTCCCTTGAAGGAGAGCGCGATTGCAGTGTGGGGTTCCCCACCCCACCCCCAGAGCTGAAGAGCAGAAATGGGAAGACTTCAGGAGGAGAGTGCGAGTTGTAAGTGTAGTAGAGTTTTTCCCCACACCCCCTCAATGAGAGCACAAGTGTGTTGGGGGAGTTCTCCCGCAACCCCCCCCCCTCTGAGCACAAATGGGAAGACACTTGTCCGGGTTCTCCAACCTTTTTGGATACAATTGTTATATGTTCATTTTAATGTTTGTTTATTAAAGACTTGGCGTCTTGTACAACAATCTTGCAGTTTTTTTCCTTTGCACTTTATCGACATTTCACTGCAGTTCTGTTGGATTTTTTGTTTGGATTTATAAAGGAGAACACATTTATTCATGGTTGTTTCCGTCAATTTCATTCTAGCCTGCTTTCTTTATAGTTGACTTTAAGAACACAAGAATAGCCATACTGGGTCAGACCCAGTATCCCATCTTCATGATGGCCAATCCAGGTCACAAGTACCAGGTCAATAGTAGCAACATTCCATGCTACTGATCCAGGGCAAGCAGTGGCTTCCCCATGTCTGTCTCAATAACAGACTATGGACTTTTCCTTCAGGAAACTTGTCCAAACCTTTTTTAAAACCAGCTACATTAACCGCTCTTATCACTTCTGTAATGCATTCCAGAGCTTAACTATTCTCCGAGTGAAAAAAATAATTCCTTGCATCTTATTTGCTTTTTGGGGGGCTGCCACCACTCACTGGGCAGAAAGTTTCAGTGCATTGTCTACAATGACACCCAGATCTTTTTCTTGGGTGCTGACCCCCCCCAAGGTGGACCCTAGCATCTGGTAACATTGGACTTTAAAGGACAAGGAATACCATAAACTACATAGCATAACCATAGGAACCTTTTATGCTCTGTTTTATTTTTCTCAAGTATTTTGACACCTTTGTTATTCAATTGCCAAAAATTTAACACCGAAAGAGCAATAAAATGGTGGTAGGACTTCAGGGAACTCTACTTGCCAAATCCCTGAACTGCTACTGTGCATTGAAAGTGGCCATGTCATACTGGTTGGTGTTGGAGGATGTGTACATGAAAATTGGGCATAAGTAACTGGTACAGAAAACACTGAAGGAGCACAAATAAATGAAAAGAGCTTTCAGTTGAATACTGAGACTGGAAATAGCTTATCCAGCTGAGAATAACTGTGATATTGTACATGATTCCCCTGTGACATCAACAAAGTCAGCATATTACCAACAAAATCTTGGGCACGGCAGCAGGAGCAGTTCCTGAAAGAGGGAATGTCATTAAATTCTAGAACGGCATTTCTCAGGCAGGAGCAGCTCCTGAATTAAAGAATACAATTTCTCAAGCCAATCCTGGAGTACCTCCCTTGCCATCCTGATTTTCAGGATATACACTGTCTATGAAATAGATTTGCAGCAATCCCCCCCAAACTGACTGGGCTTGGTGTGCCTCAGGGAGGTGGTTGGTGTGCAGTACCTTAGGAAGTAGGGGCCTAAGATATTTTATCCTTAGATAACAGTTTCAAGATTTTTGCTGGCAGCGAGTCAAGCTGAGGAGAGACTGCCGTAGTTATGGCAATTGCTTGTATTCCAGCATATAATTGGTTTCTGCTGTGGGTGCTGAATGCTGACTACCTTTTCCTTTGCTTAATTAAAGCTTTTTGGAACATAAAGCATTTAGACTGAACTTTGTCTGTGTCTGCAGCTGTACAGTAAAGGGCAGAGCTCTAATTCAAAGACAGCCAGAGTGACATTAATGGAGGCTTTTCTATGTACAGCCATTATCAAAGGAACAATTACAGGGCTTCCCTCTTTCTGAGAAAATTCACTCCCACTACACAAAAAATTAAAGGGCCACCAGAAAGGCAACATCTGAGTAATCAACTTAGCAGCATACTCTAATGATTTGATAAATATCAACTTCACTAATATGACTACAGATATTGTGAAAATATTCAGAGCTAAACAACCAGAGGTAACATGGATTCACTAGAGATAGGTCTTGTCAGACAAATCTGATCAATTTCTTTGACTGGGTGACCAGAGAATTGAGTAGAGGGAGTGCGCGAGATGTGGTATATTTAGATTTTAGCAAAGCCTTTGACAGTGTTCTACACAGACGTCTAATAAATAAACTGAGTATTCCTGGTATGGGCCCCAAAGTGACGGGCTGGGTCAGGAGCTGGTTATGTAGAAGAGGACAAAGGACAGAGGGTAGAGGTCAATAGAGATCACTCTGAGGAAAGGCATGTCACCACTGGTGTGCCTCAAGGTTCTGTTCTTGGAACTGTTCTTTTTAATATTTTTATGAGCGATATTTATGAGGCTGTCAGGTAAGATTTGCCTCTTTGCAGATAATATAAAAAACCTGCAATAGAGTAGACACGCATGTGGCAGCTAAAATTGAATGCTAAGAAATGCAAAGTCATGCATTTGGGCTGCAAAAACCCGAGGGAATGGTACAGTTTAGGGGGTGAAGAACTTAAGTGCACGACAGAAAAGCGAGACTTGGGACTTACTTTAAGGTTTTTATAGACATCTATGTAAATGATGTTCTTTAGAATGAACATTTCCTCAAAGCTATTCAAAGCACACCAAAAATAAATTTTAACACCAGCAGTTCAGGGAATCTGTTACTCTAGTTTAATAACATGGAAGCTTGGGAAGTGCATCTACTTTCTACCGATCACTATCATTATTGCTGTTATATAAGAGAAGCTAACTGATTTCCTTTTCTGGGAAGAAATCTTAGTGACTATTTGAATACACTAGAAAGATACCAGAGTCAGCTGACCAGTTTGAAATAAAACAACCTGCTCAAAAGGAATTAAGAAGGCTGCAACTATCCAGTCAGTTAAGAGCTGATTCATCAAAGTTTAGTAACCCGCGGTACCATACCAAGGGTTACTGCATGATTTTTAGTGAACTGGCCTCAATTATGGGACTGTGGTAATTAACACACACTATAACCTAAAAGTAACAGTAGCACATTACTCCATTTTAGTGAAACAGCTCAAAACATGTCTGTCTAAAAGCTTCTGTTCATACTTCAGTTTTTTTGGAAAAGTACCGTATATTTCATGAAGGTGTTCACAATATCTTAAAAAAAAAATCAAGATTTTTTTAAAAAGGGGCATGAGAAGAGAGAAAACACCGACATGAAATAGACCACACAAAGTGAGTGGGTTAATATTCAAAATGATTTAACTGGCCAGAAACGGCCGCTGACCTGTTAAATCGCTAATTTTTAGTGGCACTTAACCACTTATCACTGATGATTCTAGAAGCAGTGCCAGAAGATAGGTAGCGGTAAGCGCCCTAGTGCAGGGGTGTCAAAGTCCCTCCTCGAGGGCCGTAATCCAGTCGGGTTTTCAGGATTTCCCCAATGAATATGCATTGAAAGCAGTGCATGCACACAGATCTCATGCATATTCATTGGGGAAAGCCTGAAAACCCGACTGGATTCCGGCCCTCGAGGACCGACTTTGACACCTGTGCCCTTGCGCCACCTAACTTAATTGGTTTCATTGCCTTTAAGCGATGTGGGTAAATGGCTGCGTCATTTAAAGCAATTAAAATCGCATTAAAAAAAAACAAAACAAAACCAAAAGATAGGCACCCACAGGCGCCGGAATCTCATTTGTGGAGGTGCTCATCGGCGCCTAAGGTCGACGGAAGTGTGATTAATGCTGGAAATGATCTTAAGTGCTGGTAGGTGCCTCCGTAGATGCGATTCGTGTCAAACACAGGTGCCAGAAATATAGGCCTTCAAAATCCCGGCCTACATTTCTGACGCCTAGGTTTGACCTGGCCTTGATTCTGCAACTGGTGCTGCTTTTCGAGGCACCAGCTGCGGAATCTGGCCCTTAGTGCATAAGTAAAACCCAACTATTTTAGGGAGGGGCGCTCTGGGGGCTGAGTCAGTACTTGGCTGGTGAAATGCCGATATTCAGTGCTTAACTGAACAGGGAAACCACATCAATGGGACCACATAAAAGTCAGTTCTACCTTTATGTGGTAAGCCGTGACGGGTTAAGCACTGAATATCCCTTAGCTGGTTCTGCAAAAACTGGATAGTCAGTTCTGAAGTCTGGACTAGAGAATGACACGGGGACACATTTTTCCCCCGTCCCCGCAGGAACTCAATTTCCCCGTCCCGTCCCCACGAGTTTTGTCGCTGTCCCTGCCCCATTCCTGTAAGCTCTGTCTTAACCGCACAGGCCTCGAACACTTACGATTTGAAAGTGTTCGAGGCTTGTGGAGATGAGGATGGAGTTTGCAGGAATGGGGCAGGGACGGGAAAAGAACTCACGGGGACGGAATGGGAAAATGATATCCCGCGGGGACGGGGAAAAATTTGTCGTCGTGTCGTTCTCTAGTCTGGACATGGTCTGGTATTGAATGACTGCTGCCAGCTGAATACTGACCCTCATCATGTCTCTTCATAAGAGCTGAATAAGCTGCCCAGACCAACCAAGGCTTTTAGCAAAGGATAAAGGAATAATGCAATCAACACACGTAGATCCAGGAATGTGTTGCAATGACATTTTGTTTATGATTTCTCTTGGCACTTTTTCAAGGCCAGTAGCTACGGGAAGAAAATATACAGTGAGAGATAAATCACTAGATATCCATCCATGTACAGTTGTACATACCACTGGTATCAATTAGGCCCAGTATAATTTGGCAAGTTGCATGTCCCAGGGCTGTAGCAAGCTATAATTGTGCCCTGTGCAACTTGTCCTCCATGACACACCTGCTCCTAATCCCCCTTCAGAGCATTTATCCCTTTCCCACAGCTTCCCCCAGAAGATGTTATATTTTATGTTCAGTTTTCTAGATGAGCTACAAGTGGCATATGTTACATAGAGTTATACATATTACATAGAGCTCCTGCTGCCAACTCTATCATAGACCAACAGGACATATTTCATTTAGGCCTCGGTGGACTATAGGGAGGTTGAAAGTCTATGGGAAGATGGATAGATGCTCTTCAGGATGGTGTTCAAAGGAGCTTGTGGGAGGGAAATAGATGCACCCGGGGGAGGTATAGGGAGAGGGATGGGGAGATGCATGCCACCTGGAGGAGAATAGGGATGCTATGTTTATAGTTTTCTGGGGGAAGGACTTCCACATATCACTTAATAGTAATGCCTAGGTCTAGAGTTACTAAAGGCACTACCGCATTACTGTGCATATGGTCTGGGCCCCAAAGTGACTGACTGGGTCAAGAACTGGTTGAGTGGAAGGCGACAGAAGGTAGTGGTCAATGGAGATCACTCTGAGGAAAGGGATGTTACCAGTGGTGTGCCTTAAAGTTTGGTTCATGGGTCTGTTCTTTTATTGCTGAAGGGCTGTCAGGTAAGATTTACCTCTTTGCAGATGATACAAAAATCTGCAATAGAGTAGTCACCCTGGATGGTGTGAATGACATGAAGAAAGACCTAGCAAAGCCTGAAGAATGGTCTGAAATTTGGCAGCTAAAATTTAATGCTAAGACATGCAAGGTCAAGGATTTTGGCTGCAAAAACCTGAAGGAACTTATGTGCACGACAGAAGAGCGGGACTTGGGTGTCATTGTATGTGATGATCTTAAGGTGGCCAAACAAGTTGAAAAGGTGACGGCAAAAGCTAGAAGGATGCTAGGATGGATATGAAGAGGTATGGCAAATAGGAAAAAGGAGGTATTGATGCCCCGTATAAGCCTCTGGTGAGACCTCATTTAGAATATTGTGCACAATTCAGGAGACCACACCTCTGAAAAGATATAAACAGGATGGAGTTGGTTCGGAGGAAGACTACTAAAGTGGTCTTCATTATAAAGCTTATGGGGACAGACTTAAAGATCTCAATATGTATACTTTGAAGGAAAGGTGAGAGGGGGGAAATATGATAGAAACATAGGTGGCATAAATGCACATGAGGCAAGTCTCTTTCATTTGAACGGAAGCTCTGGAATGAGAAGGCATAGGATGAAGTTAAGAGGTGATAGGCTTAGCAGTAATTTAAGGAAATACTTTTTTATAGAAAGGGTGGTAGATGTGTGGAATAGTCTCCCAGTAGAGGTAGTGGAGACAAAGACTGTGAATTCAAGAAAGTGTGGGACAGGCACGTGGGATCAGTGGTATAGTAAGAGGGGCAGATGGGGTGTACCGCTCTGGGCATCATCTTCATGGAGGCATCAGTGCCTCTCCTCCTCTCTACCCTCACATACTTCTTTAAATGTTTGCTGGAGCAAGCAGCATCTTTTGCTTGCTGCTCGTACCGGCCTCAGCTCCCTTCTGAAGTCACTTCCTGGTCATGGGACCAGGACGTGAATTCAGATGGGGAAGGAGCGGGGAACGCACAGCGTGGAAGTTAAGAGTAAGGGGCACACGGTGCAGTGATGCTAGGGCAACTAGTTCTCTCACTATACCATTGCATGGGAATCTCTTAGGGACAGGAGGAGATAGTGGATGCTGTGGATGGGCAGACTGGATGGGCCATTTGGCTTTTATCTGCCATCGCATTTCTATATACAGAAACATGAGCATGTGTTCTGTACTGCAAATCCCATTCTATGCAATGGAACTTATTATGTGTGTTTGCAGTATTAACCTGCGCTAATGAGGTAGTGCATTTTAGTAAATCTAGCCTTTTAATAGCCAAGCGTGGGACATGTGGATACCAGTTTCTAGAGAGAGCCACACTCTGTGGCCCCTGAGTGAGGACCGTCATTTTAACGGTGGACAAGTCTGAAGAGTTTAAAAACGGAGAGAAAAACTAAGGGTAACTGTAAATGAAGGCCATTTCCTACTGAGTTGGAAGGCCAAAAAAAGCAGGAAGAATTACTGAGCCAAAGTAATAATAATGTTGTGAGAAAATACACTGAGACTACAAATATATGGAACACAAGAGAACAGACTTTAATCTAATCCCCTCTCCCCACTGTATGTTAAACCTCACCTTAAGGAAAAGCTCTTTCTTTTTTTTTCTGCATATTTTAAGATGAATTTATATAGGTCAGTGACCAAAGATGGAAAAACTCTACTGGTGAATGAATGCAATGACAGAGCACAGGAACATTTTCATGCGGGCTATTTTCTCCCCATGAAATCATACTGATGGGAGATGTGAAGACTTCGTACAGACAGTCTTACCTAAGAAGGTGTTAGAAATGTATTCCGACACCTGGTTCCCTGAACGGCTCATCTCCGAGAGGTGTGTCAGCTCCCGGTTCAGCATTCTCTTGAACTGTTGGAAGTTAAAGCACAGCCATGTCAGTCTATCAGAGATGCACATGATAAGAGAGTTTTTCATTTCATTGCATGCCAATGGAAGGAACAAAATATTAACTGGAATTAAACATACTGTGATATGCAGCAGGTCATCTTTAACCTTGCAAACAATATTTTCATGCTGCTTATAAATGGTTTCCATTGATATTCCCAAATGCATCACTCTGTAACTTTTTATCTTATGTGGTAATGATCTTGGACTAAGATTCTGCTTTGCTTTATAATCTATCTAATAAACATATGCATATATTAAATGCATGAGACGGGTATTTATACTGTACAAAATGGAGACAGCAGCAGATTATCATGCCACTGCATAATTTAATTACATTTTAGCAAACCATTTTATTCTAAAAAGCTAGCTCTAAAGGTACATATGCACAGATCATTTGCATGGAGCAATATATGCTAATGTAAGACAGCTAATTTAAGGCTGGAAATCACAGTGTCTCTTTCAGCTACCCAGATGCATAGTTAAACCACGGACTGATTAAAATTTAAGCACAATTTAAGAATTTTGTCACACATTAACCCACCTTGATATAACCCCAAGAAACCGACAGCAAATAGTTTGCTTCAGGCATTTTGAAAGCCCCTACCACGCCGTCAAAAATCACATACAAAGAATTCACAGATCGGATAGAGGAATTCCACAGCCCAAAACAATGAGGAAACCCCAGTTGCTGCAGCGCCAAAATGATTATCAATTATACCATCCCTGGTCTGCACAAAGCCAGAAACAGTCCGACGCAGGAAAAAAAACAAGCTTTCCCTTCCATCTTCATTGCAAAGCTCCATGCATGCTTATTTGCTAGTAGGACAAAATAATGAAATCAAGGATTGCATGAGGAAGCTAAAGCCATCCAAATGTATGCAGAGAGCTGGCTTGAAGCCCTTAGGAATTCTGAATAGCTTCAAAGCTTAGTTAGCTGAAGGGGTGGGGGCTACTTCAGATTAGTCTTGCTCAGATGACTATTCCATTTGAGACTGGGGGGGGAGTGTTGACAGGCTCTGTAGCACAGCTATCATTTAGAATAGGAAGATTAAAATTGACGTAACCCTATACACAATTTAATAAATAAATGGTACATTGTAGAAAACCACCCTATCACAATGCAGCCATTTTAACCCTCATAATGCTTTCAAGAAATGGCTTCATTGTTATAATTTTCTATGGTAGGACATGCACGCATATATTCAAGCATTTGTTTTACAGCTTTACAGTATAAACTGTGCTTCTTTCTTTTTTTATTTTGACAAATCACTAGCTGCATAGTGATTTTTTTTTTTTTTTTTTTAATTTTGATTTAGCTCACATCTTTTCAATAGTAGATGAAAGCGAGTAACATTCAGATGTAGTAGTATTTTCCTTCCCCTGGAAGGTAAAAATGAAATTTCTATTTATCTATTCTTACATATCTTACAAGCACTAATGGATGTTATTTCATAAAGCTTATAAATGTATTACACATTTACTAGTTATTATGAGAGCTCTCTTATTTTACAGATGTGTTCATTAACTTTGAAATGTTGCAAACTGTATTACACTAAAAAAATTCTGAATCACAGCAAATATTCCTACATGCAAAGAACAGGATTTTTAATGGTTATTTACTTTAGCTTATATATCATGGTTACCCTGCATAAAGCGCAGTTTCTTCAAATATAAGAAATAGCAGAAAAATCAATTTGCAGATTGTAAGTGGCAGAATTGAAAGCAAACTCTATGGTGATTTTTATTCAAAGCAGCATTTTATTACTGACCCCGTTTCAAGGATCAGTTTAGGATTCTGCAATATAACGGAAATTTAAATGGCGGGCACAGTTGACTCTTCTAGTCTGCTGTTAATAATTCATTTTTGGTTTAGGGTGACATCATCTGCTTTTCGTGATCTGTGCTGGAAAACATATCTGCCTACATGGGAAGCCTCCCTCTGCAGTGTAAAATCCCACCGAACCTATACTGAAGAAGGGACTTCAGGTACAGCCAGTCACCACACGACTGCAATGCCATGGCAACAGGATCATGTGACAAAGAGTGTTCCCCCACCATAAGGCTTCCCTTCAGATGATATTACTCATCAACAGGAGTGTTCCTTCAAAAATTCCAGCACTGCTCTAAGAGAGCACCCACTCCTTTCAACATTTTTTAGTAGGCAATGCTTTTTTGAACTTTGTTGTGAAATACATTATTTTGTATATGGATGAAATACGAAGCCATATACTGGCAGACTTTATTGACTCAGAAGCAGCGGACACTTCTCCCTCCGCATTCACGGTTTCGATTATTCACGTTTTTTAGCTTTCTGGCTCCCCCCCCCCAAATTACATCAGCTTGCAAAGAGAAATCACCGATTCCAAGCGTTTACAGAGAAAATCGACGATTCCCAGCACTTTCTTCACCGTGTTTTGCCTCTCCTTCAGGAACAGGCCAGGTCTCCCACCATGTTATTCGCGGTTTCACCATATTCACAATGGTTTTTAACAGAAAACAGCGAATAACATATGAAAAAGTTTTTCTGTATTTGCGGTTCTGTTAATCCCCTATCATAGCGAATACAGAGGGAGAAGTGTAGCAACCACAAAGACGCATTTAAACCAGCATGTGTACATGGGATCTTTCTACGCACAGGGCATCATATTTTTAGCCTTTTAGTTGTTTATTAGTCCTCAGATTAATTCTGTATATACACTTTTTAGTTGTCTTTGCTTGGAAACAATTCAAAGGCCTTTTTCAACTGCCTATTAATCTTCTACATTATGTATGTACATATATTCCTCAGTTGTTTCTGTTTGTAAGCATTTTATATGTATCTTTTAGATCAGCATCTATACCCCTGAGGCAGGCTTCATCTTCGAAGCCGAAACATGGATTGTGCCGGGTCTGGAAGGATATGAAGAAAAGACTCATTGTCATATATGGTCTGTGTCTTAAATAAATTCAATTTTATCTCAGGTTGACGTGTACAGTTCCTTCCCTCACTTTCATGTTTCCAGCCCCTACCTGTTTGTCCTCATACAGCACTAGCCTCTACTGTGTATGGTCAAGACACCACCATTCATAACCCAAGTAGCAATTCATTTTCTTTCAGAAGGGATGCATTAACAGTGAAAAATTATCTTCAACTTTCAACTGTAAGCGATGAGAAGTCCTAGGCATAGATTTGCTCCATTCTAAAAATGCATCCTTCAATGATATCACGAAAACCTTTTGACAGGAAGAAATGCTCTCTGTCTCTGGAAAGCAATGAGTCATCACTGCTCTGCCATGTTAGTTGTACAGCGATTCCCTAGATATCACTGTCTGACGTTACCACCAGAATTTCTGTGCTGGAGAACAACATAGGCTCGATAAGTGAAATATTAACCACAGGTAAATGGCTTTAATGTAAAGAACTCTAGACAATAGCAACTGGCTCTATGAACATCAATGATGGAATCTGATGATGCTTCATCTGTCTGTTTAGCAGCATGTGTTTCCCCAGTCTCGTGTCAGTCTACTAGTTGTTTAACCAGTCTGATTCACTCGCACATGCCGTGCAGTGATGAGTTCAGGTGAACATTTTGTGGAATGTGACAAGAGCCATTTATTTTGCAAAGTTTCAGATCCCTCCCTCGCAAAGTTTTAGATCCCTCCCTCGCAAAGTTTTTCTCACTGCACACCCATGAAAGCTGAGGTTAGGATCAGTCAGAAATTAATAAAGTCTGTGGACCTGAGGAGAACTCCTGAATCACTTCTGAATTCAGCCCTTGAAATCAACAAGTATAATTCAAAGGTGGCTTAAATCAAGCATTTCACATCGTGGTACACAGTGCCTATACACGTGGAAATTAACAGTCAGATGGAGTATTCAGTTATATAGGATGAAGATAAAGAGGGAAGACATTTTTAAAGACATGATTTGCTTGAGACTGCCTTTCCAGTGAAATACTGCATCACGTGTAGAAGTAGATTAGCAACTCATTCTTAATAACAGCGAGAGCTACTATAGCCAGGGTGAACACAAAAATGTAAGACATGGTTCAGGGGGATTTAGCCCTTCAGTAGGGTGAGAAATCTTCAGTACACAAGCATCATGGTTTGGTTAGCATGTGATCTGCTATTTTCATAATATCAGCCTCATACAGTATATGGTCCAGTAGGAGTTACCTAATTTCCATACTTGGAACAATTTTCACTGCAAAGTCTTTGGGCTGAGAATAGGGGGGTACAATTTCAAAACTCGGGGTCTTCAGTTTTCTGGATGCACTAACAGTTAATATTTGTCTAATGAAGGACTTGCAGAGCCATCAGAACGGCAGCTGCCATGATGCACCTGGAAAGCCAGTGAAGAGTCTCAAAACAAAATTCACATTTCAAACTTTTGATATCACAATTACAAGGGGATTTATTGGGTAAAGAAAATGCTTTTTAAGGCCCCTGCTTTAGGCCTGACCTTAGTAGCTGCAAAAGCTTTCACTTAAAACATTCATTTTTCTAATAAAGATATCTTCTTATCTACTCAGTTAACTTCTTGACTTACTTACTAAGCAAAAATTTCTGTCTTAAATATTTTAAATGAAAGATTTCCTAAGAATTATCTCAGTATCTGGCTACAGATAAGTGTCTGTACCTCTGTTAATACAAAATATATCCACTCTTACTATAGTTAATCTATTTTTCAAATTAGGAGAAGGATCTGGGTCAGTGGGTCACTTTTAAAGAACAACTGCAGCAGTGCTGGTAGGAAGAGATCAGTCCACAGAGCTTGTAGGTATTGGCATTTCAGTACATTTAGCTCAAAATAGGAACAATTCATTAGTGCAAAAGGCCCTACACGTATTTAGCTTGAATTTCACTTGCTGTTACACACTGTGTGGACATGTTTCCTCCCCATGAACGGTTTTTGATATTTGTTCATGGTGCCTGAAGGGGAAATACACATGATCAATGTTATGTAAAATTCTCTGTAATTAACTTTTAGCTCAATTAATCTTCCCAAGGAGGCTAAAATAGTTCTAATTTTCACAGACTAAAAGAAATATGTTAATACATAAAAATATCTAATTTAATCTAATATTTGTGTGTCGCACAAACCTAAACAGGCTCTAGGCGACTTGAAAAAGGAAATGGGTAGCTTGGGCATAGTGGGGAAGGGAGGGGAGAACATAAGAATTGCCGCTGCTAGGTCAGACCAGTGGTCCATCCTGCCCAGCAGTCCGCTCACGTGGTGGCCCCCAGGTCAAAGACCACTGCTTTAAATGAGTCGAGCCTCACCTGCGTATGTTCCTATTTAGCAGGAACTTGTCCAACTTTGTCTTGAATCCCTGGAGGGTGTTTTCCCCTATAACAGATTCCGGAAGGGCATTCCAGTTTTCTACCTTACGTTTGTATGGAATCTATCCCCTTTCAACTTTATTTAAGAACAGTGGCCCCTTTTCTGTTCCACAAACTTTCAGGAAGGGACAGCAAATGAAAGATCATGACCCATAGATGCAAGCACATGGATCTGCTAATTTGCGCTAAGGGTTTGTTTGCAATAATTTCAAATGTAAGATTCTGGGTGTGGCGTGAGACGCCAGTGAGGAGGAGAGGCACCAGCACTGGTTGACTGCTTTCAGGATGTGCAGCCGTCATTCATCTTTGGCCCTGTCCTGCAGAGTTCAGTGGGCTGCTGCTTTCAGAGCAGGGAGGGCAGGGAGGAGGGCCATTTTCTGTTCTGGGGGAGGGCAGAGTTCAGCAGGGAGAGCATCCCGCTGCAGTGACACTGGTGAGGCTGCTGATGGGGATGGGGAGGAGATCTTGGAAGGTGTGGGGGCATCGCACTCCCACACCACTGGGAGGGATTACTGGTGATGGGGAGGGAAGGGAGGAGAACTGAATTCATCATGGCCAGTTCACTGTGCTGAAACGGCCGCGCTGAAACAGCTGCAATAAACTGTTCTAGACCCCTCCCACCAGATTCTATATGTGATGCCTGAATTTGGGCACCCAAAGTTGCAGGCAATCCTGAGACCCATGTGCAAATAAATCCAATAACGAGCTGTTAACATCCATAATTGGCTAACAATCAATTATTGACGTTAATTGGCAATAATTAGGCTTTGCATGTAGCTCTGGCTGCATGTGACTCTGTAAAGATCAACACCCAAATCCTCTTGTATTCAACCCACAAGGGGTTGTGGCCATAGGAGGGGCATGTGTGGCTCAGGGTGGCCACAAAAGATACACACAGTGTAATACAATTTTGGGATTTGTGCCAAACTGGATTTATACCTGGTGTAACTCCTTGCACCCGACACTGCGGATGGGAATCCCCATTAGGTGCTATTCTATGAAGAGTACTCAGCCCAGAGTCACCTTTATAGAATGGAGCTGAACACAGAGTTTCCCTGGCACCTAATTTTAGGCATCATTAAGGTGTTCATTTTATGTTGAAACATTTTATTGAAGAAATCAATCAAATACAATAAGTGTTCATTACAATTAAATTCAAAGCTCAAATATTACATAAATAATTTTATCATTTCTCCAAAATATATTTTCCATATTACCTAATCATAATACCATATATACCCCCCATATCTTTCCCACCCCCCTTTCTTCCCCTTCACCCCCCCCCCAATTTTTAAAAATATAACAATGTAATTCCAACTATTATTATCATCAAACAAATTCCCTCCCTACCCCATAATGAAAGATGACACATATTACAAAGTGTTTTTGTCTTTTAATATCAGGTGCTACAATCCATCCCTCTCTCTCTCTTAGAGAGCCTCTGTGCTTTTCCCATGCACCTATCATCTCTAAACGTGCCATCAAGCAATGTGACTGTCAGCCCATGAAAAAGAAGAGCAAGTTTTTCCATAGGAAACAACAGCAGTGAAAAGTGGCAACTCCTATAGCCCTTATTTTGGGAAAACATTCATGTTATCTCTTGAAAATGTGGCAAATGACATACACTGACTCACAAGTTTTCTGTTTCTCTTGGCTGCCATTTCAGACTTGGTCTTTTAAACTGTATTTGGGGCCCAGCTATTTCCTTCTGCTCTTTTTCGGACTTTCAGCTGAATCAGAACCAGCCTTCACTGGGCTGCAGTGCCACAGATGTTTCACCTAGTTTTGCTACCTTTCCTATTGCAGTGAGAGTTCCTGGCTGGGAGTCACAGACTGCAGTTGCCTCTGAAACCCAGTATGTCTACACCCTAGTTCCAGTCACATGGATTCACTGAGCCATGGATGCTACTCCCTTCCATTCAAAGGATGTGAATGTTTCTTCCTGGGCAATCTGACATCCAGTCAGTCTGGGAAGCAAAAGCTAGGCCCTAAATCTAGGGTTACTATATGGTTCTAGAAAAAAAGAGGACAGATTGAGACATTCAGGTTTTACTTTCACTGAAAGTAGTGGAAGCGAGGAGGGCAGTTATACCCTGAAAAGGAAGATAGGGTGGATCCTATAAAAAAAAAGAGCCAATATGTCAAGCACTTGGAAATGAGGCCTCGGGCCTGCCGGCTGAGTCTCAAAACCACTCTGTGCTTTATTCGATTAGGTCATCAAAAGAAATCATTTAATATGAAGAAGAAAAGTGGCAATCGGATTGTAAATGGGGAGCACACAACTCGCAGTCTGCAGGCATATACAGGTTAGCAAAAATAAACAAAAACCTGGATGGATAGCGCTACAATAAATGTACAGAGAATAAAGAAAACCTAACTAAAACCTGAACTTGTTAGATCTCAGAATCAATGCAGGATCAGGACAATGCCTGATTTTGCGAGGGGGGGGGGAGTGTTTGACCATCAGACACCATGTACTGAAAAAAAAGGTAATGGGCCCAAAGTAAACCCTACCTTCAACTTCTCAAAATAGATGGAAAGAGAATGAAATATAAACAAAAACAGTACAGAGCTGCAGCTTTAAACAATTTGGAAATTTCTACAAGTCTTTGTAACCAAAGGATTTTAAGATATGCGCCGGTCTGGCTCGATGGGCATGCAGACATGGGCAACTCCGGTTCTCGAGGGCCGGAATCCAATCGGGTTTTCAGGATTTCCCTAATGAATATGCATTGAAAGCAGTACATGCAAATAGAGCTCATGCATATTCATAAGAACATAAGAAGTGTCTCTGCTGGGTCAGATGAGAGGTCCATCGTGCCCGGCAGCCCAACAGGTCCAGGACCTGTGTAGTAGTCCTCTATCTATATCCCTCTATCCCCTTTTCCTCCAGAAAATTGTCCAATCCCTTCTTGAACCCTAATATCATACTCTGTCCTATCACGCTCTCTAGTAGCGCATTCCAGGTGTCCACCACCTGTTGGGTGAAGAAAAACTTCCTAGCATTGGTTTTGAATCTGTCCCCTTTCAACTTTGCCAAATGCCCTCTCGTGGTTTTTGAAAGTTTGAAGAATCTGTCCCTCTCCACTGTCTCTATGCCCTCATGATCTTGTATGTCTCTATCATATCCCCTCTAATTCTCCTCTTCTCCAGGGAAAAGAGCCCCAGTTTCTCCAATCTCTCAGTATATGAAAGGTTTTCCATACCTTTTATTAAACGCGTCGCTCTCCTCTGAACCCTCTCGAGTATCGCCATATCCTTCTTAAGGTACAGCGACCAATATTGTACGCAGTACTCCAGATGCGGACGCACCATCGCCCAATACAATGGCAGGATAACTTCTTTCGTTCTGGTTGTAATACCCTTTTTGATTATACCTAGCATTCTATTCGCTCTCTTTGTGGCCGCTGTGCACTGTGCCGACGGCTTCATTGTTTTGTCCACAATTACCCCCAAGTCCCTTTCTTGGGTACTCTCACTCAATAACATCCCTCCCATCGTATAGCTGTACCTCGGGTTTTTGCTTCCTACATGCAATACTTTACATTTCTCTACACTGAACTTCATCTGCCATCTTGTTGCCCACTCCCCTAGCTCGTTCAGGTCTCTTTGTAATTCTTCGCAGTCCTCTTTAGTCCGAGCACCACTAAATAGTTTGGTGTCATCTGCAAATTTTATTATTTCGTACTTCGTCCCTGTTTCTATATCATTTATAAATATATTGAATAGCAGCGGTCCGAGCACCAACTCCTGTGTAAACCACTCGTGACACTCCTCCAGTCTGAGTAGTGGCCCTTCACTCCTACCCTCTGCTTCCTATCCGCCAACCAATTTCTGATCCATCTGTGTACATCTCCTTCCACCCCGTGGTTCTTCAGTTTCTGAAGTAGGCGTTCATGGGGTACCTTGTCAAAGGCTTTTTGGAAATCTAAATATACGATGACTATGGGGTCCCCTTTGTCCATCCGTTTGTTAATTCCTTCGAAGAAGTGCAGTAAGTTCGTTAGGCACGATCTCCCCTTGCAGAAGCCATGTTGGCTTGTGATCAGAAATTTATTTCTTTCAAAATGCTCATCGATGCTGTCTTTTATCAGCGCTTCCGCCATTTTCCCCGGGACCGAGGTCAGACTCACTGGTCTGTAATTCCCCGGGTCACCTCTTGATCCTTTTTTAAAGATGGGCGTAACATTGGCTATCTTCCAATCCTCCGGGATCACTCCTGGTTTCAGGGATAGATTGCAAACTTGCTGTAGTAGTTCCGCTATTTCCTCCTTTAGTTCTTTCAGTACCCTAGGGTGGATTCCGTCTGGGCCCGGCGATTTGTCGGTTTTTAATTTTTCTAACTGCCTACGTACGGCTTCAAGGCATACTTCCATGGATGTTAATTTATCTGTTTGGTCTCCTTTGAAGATTTGCTCAGGTTCCGGTATGTTGGATGTGTCCTCTTTTGTAAATACAGACGAAATTCTGAAAACCCGATTGGATTCCGGTCCTCGAGGACCGGAGTTGCCCATGTCTGGAATAGAAACTGCTTTGGCTTGGAGTGGCAGTTTTTGCTACAACTTTTCAGTATTCTTCCAAGTTGAAACAATCCCTGGCTAAGTGACAGTATAATAGAGGTGAAACTATTAAGCAAATTACATCAAACCCTTTTCCTAAATAAATATATACCGTATTTGAGAAAGCACTAATTGTAGTGTATTTCAGGTGAAAATATTCCTACACACAGAATATGCAGAGTTTAATTCAACCCAGTCATAAAAAGTCAAACCATGCCTTATGACTTAGTAAAACTGCTTCTCCCCTATTCCCCCACCCCAGTTTGAAAAAGAAAAACACAAACAGAAAGAAGATACATTTGGTATCAAACTTTGCATACAAGGGAAATGTAGATAGTATTCTTCCGAGTTCTAGGTCAGGGGTAGGCAATTCCGGTCCTCGAGAGCCGGAGCCAGGTCAGGTCTTCAGGATATCCACCTTGAATATGTACGAGATGGATTTGCATGCACTGCCTCCTTGAGATGCAAATCTATCGCATGCATATTTATTGTGGATATCCTGAAAACCTGACCTGACTCCGGCTCTCGAGGACCGGAATTGCCTACCCCTGTTCTAGGTAGATACATCTGCTGTTTCTATAAAGTATATTTTCTGCATTCTATAATAGTGTTTCACCTGCAAGATTTCCTCCTTCTTAAAAATATGTATGTCTTGAAAATAGAGGCGCAGAGAGGCAAGCATTGGAACATCCAAATCTTTGCCGTAAGAGAGCTCTGCATCTGAGATCTATCTCTTAAACATGCACTACATTTGACAGCAAGACAAAGGGGGAGACTGGAGTCATCAGCCATATGCGCATGAGTTCACAGAGCCCTCATTCAAAGCTCTTCAGTGGTTCATGTGTGTCTGTGCTTTTGTGGTTGCTGTGGGCAGCTCGTGACGTACAAGTTGTTGCAAGTTACACCAGCAATGCACGTACGCAGTCACCCCAGTGAGCTCTGAGAAAATGCTCAGACAGTCCCCACCCTTGGCCAAATCCTCCATCACCACCACCACTCCTTGAGCAAAAATACTTCCTGCTTTGGCTTCTACTTTGCCAGTCCCAAATCCGAGAGAAAGCGAGAGAATAAAAGCATCCGTGTCACATAAATCTATCAACATACAGTATTATCAGAGAACTCATTAAAGAACCTATTATGGATTAAGAACTAGTTGAGAGACAGAAAATCGAGAGTAGGTTTAAATGGTTAATATACTCAGTGGAGAATGAAAGATCTGCAGGAATTTAAGCAAATGTTAACCCCCCCCCCCCCACTTGTTCTATATCATGAAATATGACACTTAGGGCCTCTTCTATCAAACTGCGCTAGCAGTCTGTAGCGAGGTGTGCCGCACTGAATGGCCCATGCTGCTCCTGATGCTCATAGAATTCCTATGAGCGTTGGGAGCAGCGCGGCCATCTGCGCTAAAAACTGCTAGCACAGTTTGATAGAAGATGCGCATAGTGTGATAGAATAACTTAAACAGTGGATAAGAAGGTATGTTTTTCTGTGCCATTAAGTATACTATTTGGGAAGATGTTGGGTTTATAGGCATGCAGTCTTGTTAATTATTGTGTGTGTAATTTAATTGTTTATTGTGTATGTCTATTTTGTAATCCGCCTTGGATAAAGGTGGGCTATGACAATAAGCTAAATAGTGGGGTTTCCCAGGGGTCTATGCTGGGACCCCAGATGCTGGGATCAGTTAGCTTAGCAGGGTTTAAAAAAGATTTGGATCATTTCCTAAAAGAGACGTCCATAGGCCATTATTGAGATGGCTTGGGGAAATCCACTGCCTATTCCTAGGATAAGCAGCATATAATCTGGTTTACTACTTGGGATCTAGCTATATCCTTGGGACCTGGGTTGGCCACTGTTGGAAACAAGATACTGGTCTTGATGGACCTTCGATCTGTCCCTGTCTGGCAATTCTTATGTTCTTAACCCTAACCAAATTAAGGCATTTTACCATCTGTTTGAAATATTTCTACAAAGGTTTGTTTCTTATTGGATCTTGTGCCCCTTTAATTTACATTCCATAAATGTTTAAATCCCAATTTTACAAAGCTGGGATATCGCATGTCTAAAACTGACAAGCATACCACTGGCAAGGGTACTTGTTCTGGGCAAGTTTTGGATGCGAGTAGGGTAGAAGGGGAATGCGTGTCTGTTGAAGAGGCCAATAGCGGGACTTACACCTGCAATCTGGGATATTTAGGTGTCAGAAAATCACTCCTGTCGAGCAATGATCTACTGGAAGGATTAGGGAAAGCCATTTCTTTAATCTTCCAGCGGCTGACATCCCCTCCCAATGTTTTTATTTCATAGCCTAAAGGTTTATGTGCCTGGTTTGATGAATTGATGTTTCTTCAATGCAAGGCCCAGGGGTCAATAGTGCATTTCCTTCCAGACCCAAAACGAAAGATAGATTGGTCATTTTATATGTTACTAGTCATTAAGCCCGTTACATTAACGGGTGCTAGAATACTGTTCACCCTCTAGGTTGCCCCTTCCATTCACTGCCCTCTCTTCTCTTTCCATCCAGTGTCCGCCCTCTCTCTCTCTGTCCCATATGGCCTCTCTCCATCTCCTCTTTCCTTTTCCCTTGGTCTGGCATACCTTCCTCCTTCCCTCTATGCCCTGCCATCTGTTCTTCCCTCCAAGCCATTCTCTCCCCCTCTTCTCACTTTCCTCCCTGAACTACTTCATCGGGCAGCAGCAGCATTGACAATTCATTGCTGTTGCTGGCTTCAGGTATTCCTCTCTGGCGGGTCCTGTCTTCATGAAAACAGGAAGTAGGCAGGACCGGCCAGAGAGGAAGGCCTGAAGCCGCAACAGCAGCGAATTGTAAACGCTGCTGCTGCCTGAAGCACCCGAGGCAGACGCTTCTCTCCCCTCCCAGCCCAACCCCCGCTGACTCTGTGACCCTCCCAGCGAGATGACTTTAATAACAAACCTCCCTCCAGCGTTGGCAGCCGCAGCACGCTAAACAGGCTGCTTCGCGGCTTTCTTCTGCCGTTGAGTCTCTCTGTCGCGTCATTGATGACATCATTAGTGACGCGGCAGAGGGACTCAACTGCAGGAGAAAGTCGCGAAGCAGCCTGTTTAACGTGCTGCGGCTGCCAACGCTGGAGGGAGGTTTATACCGGTATGTGCAGAAGCGATATGTCTCTCCCCCTCCAGTACCTGTGCAGCACTTTGCTGCGGCGCATCCTCCCATCCTGAGTTGGCCACAGCGCTCGAGTGTGTTTCTCCCGCTTTGTCTGGCCGCCGCATACGCACTCTGGCCACGGACCTACAGATCATGGATCAGGGATTACAGATCACGCAGGTCTGAGTGCGCATGCGCAGCTAGTGTTTTATTATATAGGATGTATTTTAATAGTCGATGGTACTCAATAAACTCTACTCTATCTTAGGTTGATGTGTACAGTTCCTTCCCCACTTTTTCTTTGCTATATGTTTGCCTTGTTTTTTGGATTGCATGTACTAATGGGAACATTAGCACATGGCCATTAATGCAAAAATGAGACAAAAAAAGGGTTTTTATGGCTGCAGTATAAATGGCCTCAGCATGTGGGAAAGACCTGTGTATGGGGATGTTAAAGCCACTTTTTACCACAGCTTAGCGCCTCTTCCATTAAACTGCGCTAGCAGTTTCTAGCACAGGGAGCCGCACTGAATGGCCCGCGCTGCTTCCCATGCTCATAGGAACTCTATGAGCGTCGGGAGCAGTGCGGGCCATTCAGCGCTGTTCTCTGCACTAAAAACCGCTAGTGCAGTTTAATGGAAGAAGGGGTTAGTAAAGGGATTTCTAAGTTCTTGTTGCAGGTTTCCGGGTCTTTCTACATCTTGTCAGGTAGAAACCAATGTTTCAGCCACCCATGCTGTGGCTTTCTTCAGGGTATGCTCTGAGGTTTGCAGTTTGATTTTGTAAATAGTGAATTCACCGACCTGATTGGGAACAGGGCAGTCCACCAATTTGAATTTTGGCGGGAAAGTCAGTTGGTCAGAAATTTGAATTTTGTGAAAGTCCACAGAATTCCTAAGTGGTGCGAAAGGCTGCCCCTAGTGTCAGCCCCTCTGATGGACACAATTTTAAAGCAAATTGATCTACTTGGGTAAATAAAACCCTCTGAAAATTGTCATCTAAGATCCTTTATATACTTTTTTTTTTTTTTTTGCTTAATACAGACAATAAAGTTATGAATACTAAGCATATTTCTTGTATCTTCCACCATTGCAAACTATTTGCAGTTAAATCTGAACTCGGTGTAAAATTATTCTGAAATCTGACCAGGACTAACCTTTAGATTGTATTTCCTAACTACAGCTGAAGAGTTTTTAATTGCAATAATTTAGCTGTGAGCAAACACTGCAGAAAATGTGAATAATTCACTCTAAAACATGTGTTCAGTGATAATTGTAAAAGATTTCTCATGATTACTGAAGAAAAAGAAGTGAGAAAGAAAAGAAAGAAAAAGAAGGGAAAGAGATAGCCTGGGCTGTGGTACAGGCTGAACTTTATCAAGTGCTCAGATTTTTCAAAACCTTAGACATCAAAAAGGAAAAAAAGAATTGGTTAGTAGGAAATACTGAATACTATAAATCAGGAACTGATGAGAGGAGTTCCAGGCTTCATTAGCACTTTGGTTTGCTTGGAAGCGAGAAAGAATGGGGGTTTCTTTGTCTTGCCAATTGCGGAATAATTTAAGGAACTTTTCCACATGAGGGATGCTGCAGTTTAGTGGCGGATCAAACAAAGGAAGTTACATTACAGAAGAAAAGACTAAACAGTACGGCACCAGTTAAGGGAAACATCACGTAGAAGTGGGCAGAGTCTAGGCTGGCAGCCCCACAAAACCAATTCTGAGTTCGAAGCTGTGCAGTGAAGCACATAGCCTTTTGGCACAAGCCAGACAGAACTTATAATGTAGTAAAAGTGAGCCAAGTATAGGACAATCAAGCCATTGTGACATCACTGATGAGGTTGGCTCTTAGGCATTGGTGGAATGAGGCATTGTGATGTCACAATACCAGCTCTGGTGATCAGAGGCTAAAGCTTTTCACACTATTTATTTATTCAATTTTTGATACTGTTCTCTCAGGAGAGCTCAGAATGTTTTACATGAATTTATGCAGGTACTCAAGCATTTTTCCCTGTCTGTCCTGGTGGTTGTCCTGGTCTATCTGATGTAATGGGGGAGGGGGGACTGGGTGACTTCCCCAGGGTCACAGGGAGTAGTGTGGGTTTGAGCTCACAGGCTCAGGGTGCTGAGGCTGAAGCTTTAACCACTGCACCACACTTTCCCCCCTATCCCAGTGTAACTTTCCTGAGTGGTGGTGGAATCCTGTTGCACGGGCCCCTTTAAACGTACACAAGAGGCTGGCAGCAATTCTGTTTTAAGTTCTAGTGCCACTAGCCCTATGAGCTTCTCTGTTTTTAAAGGGACAAGACTGACAGAACACAGCCACTCAAAACTTAGATTGCGAGTCCACTAGGGATAGAAAAAGTACCTGCATATTCTATGCATAAACTGTTTTGTTTGTACCACTGTATATCAAATCCATGACCATGAAGGTGTGTTTGTGCTTTCTATGACCACATGAATGGAGCTGTGGCTGCGAAAATATTGATAAGCAGCGATCTACGTTCCATACCTAAGTCTCAGAACGCAAGGGGCATATCATAGTCATTATGCAACGGTGACACCTAGTGGCCAGATTGAGTACCCATCATTGCAGGATTCTGGAAGATTGCCTTAAAACGTGTCCTCACTAGTCACTGTTGATGCAAATGCTCATTACACCAGATCCCAGCCCTCATTCCCATTGAATTGAAATCCCAAGAGAGCAAGAGAAAAGCTCTGGTAGCATTCTCCACCTACCCCCCTCCCCCTATAAAAAGAATGGATATTTGAGATGGGTAAAAAAGCTGCAATTCTGGATCATAAGCATAATGTTCACAAAAACCTCAGTACCTAACTGGGGCGAGTTTCTTTCATCTGCAATCCAAAATCACAAAAGAAAACATGAACAAACACATATTAGGTGTTTCATTGTATCATGCTGACATTGTAAGTAGCATATTTCTATTTTTTTTTTTTTTGTAATCATTTATGGATGACCTTTTTGTCTAGCCTCTCCATCTGGGGGCATTTGGGGCCCTCAGCCTCTATGTATTACTGGTGGTTTGGGTGACATTCTTCTACTGCCTGGATGTACCAGCTATTTCCTCGTTTCCCCTTGCTGGGTGGGGCTGGCTTCCCTTTGGGTTTCTCTTTGTTGCTCTGCTATACCTGTGCCATTCATGTACCTATTTGTGGAGAGTGTATTTTCTTGTGTATATACTGCCTCTTTGAATTTGCGCTTTTTATATTATTATTATTGTTCCTGTTACCCAGTTGTACCCTTTCATATTTCTATTATATGAATGCTCTACTGTGCTGTTTTAACATCAAGACTGATGTAGGGGTGTTAAGTACCTTTGGTAAACATTCAGCTTTGGGCCCCCCCTTTTAACTTAGCATCTCCCAGTAAATCACCCCCAAACCACCACTCCTAGAATAATTTAGGTAAATGGGCTATTTGAAAACTACCCACCCCTCCTGCTGGTAAAGGTTTCTCCTGTTATTTCTTTTGTGTCTGTGTGGTTTTCAGAACCTATTGTTTTCCACTGACTGCAATTGTTTTCTGGCACCCTCCATTGGATGCTGCCCTAGGTCAGGGGTAGGCAATTCCGGTCCTCGAGAGCCGGAGCCAGGTCAGGTTTTCAGGATATCCACAATAAATACATACGAGATGGATTTGCATGCACTGCCTCCTTGAGATGCAAATCTATCTCATGCATATTTATTGTGGATATCCTGAAAACCTGACCTGGCTCCAGCTCTCGAGGACCGGAATTGCCTACCCCTGCCCCAGGTGATCACCTAATCTTGCATAATGGTTGGGCCAGCCCTATTGAGTGTGTATATTGCTAACAATCATATTATTGCTATTACTTGGATTTAATCTGCCTGTTTTCAAGTTTACTTTATTGTTTTAATTGGGTTTTAAGCTAACATTTGGTCATTTTTACTATTAGACTTGTACTACAATGTAAGTTGTCTATATCAAGTTACACCTTTTGTACGCTGCCTTGGATGAATCTTTTTATAAAGGTGGTTAATACATAACACTGGCTTTTACAAAGCTGTGGCAGTGGTTTCTACTGCGGGCCGGTGAGATAAATGCTCCGGTGCTCGTATTATTCCTTTGAGCATCAGAGCGTTTACCTCACCAGCCCGCGGTAGAAGCCTCTATTGCGGGTTTGTAAAAGGAGCCCTAAATGAATAATTCAGATAATCCAGTGGTTCCCAACCCTGTCCTGGAGGAACACCAGGCCAATCGGGTTTTCAGGCTAGCCCTAATGAATATGCATGAGAGAGATTTGCATATGATGGAAGTGATAGGTATGCAAATTTGCTTCATGCATATTCATTAGGGCTAGCCTGAAAACCCGATTGGCCTGGTGTTCCTCCAGGACAGGGTTGGGAACCACTGAGATAATCTATACATAAACGGTAGGCAAAATATAAGGAAAAAGAGGGGTTCACACTCTTCATACAAAATTGATTTAACAGATGTAGCGTGAAAACAAAACTATTGCAATACCACAGGGATCTCAAAGTCCCTCCTTGAAGGCCGCAATCCAGTCGGGTTTTCAGGATTTCCCCAATGAATATGCATTGAAAGCAGTGCATGCACATAGATCTCATGCATATTCATTGGGGAAATCCTGAAAACCCGACTGGATTCCGGCCCTCAAGGAGGGACTTTGAGACCTCTGCAATACCAGTACTTGCCTCTGCTACAGGAGCCACTTAATACACTGGACTATTACTCAAAGCAGCCCCAAAGACTCAGCAAGCATAGATGTCAGCCTTAGCTGCCTAAACCAGTGTTTCTCAACTCGGTCCTGGAGTACCCCTTTGCCAGTCAGGTTTTCAAGATATCCACAATGAATATGCATGAAAGAAATTTGCATACAGTAGAGGCAGTGCATGCAAATCAAGTTCATGCAAATTCAATGTGGATTTCCTGAAAACCCGACTGGTAAGGGGGTACTCCAGGACCGAATCGAGACACACTGGTCTAAATGAACTATGTTATACTAGAGAACAGACTCAATTCATTGGCTGTATATGCCGTAAAAAAAAGGAGCACTTTTAGAAATGTATCACCAAGTGCTCCCAAAAAACTGGCACAGTTTAGTGTCACAAATAGAAAAAAAGAACAGGGTATTCCAGCAACAGAGCAGGACTGGTAGATGAAAAAGGTCTCCAAAATAGAAGAACGCCCCCCCCCCAAACACACAAAACCTATCTGCATAAGCTAAGGCAAAATACAAGCTCATGATACAAAGGTATTACAGCCTGTAAAAGAGTGCACCAATTTTGACAAAAATGTTTCAGTGGAGTAAAGGACGAGCCTGCAGCTCCTTCAGGGTAGGATGAGAGAAGCAGAGCTGGAGAAAGCCCTGACTGACCCCCCCGAGCCCCTGAAATCTTTACTCCTTCCTACCACCATCAGTGAGGTCTACTGCTGCTGTCAGTTAGCCCTTATGCTAGAAAAACCTTGCACTTTCACTATGGGAAATTGTAACCTGTAAACGGGACAGGACCACGTGTCCTCTTTTTTTTTTCCCCCCTTGAACAATCTGGTAACCCTAAACATAGCATTAACTAGAAATCTTCGAGGCACAGCAGGACACCGACTGGTTTGTCTGGCCCCTCTCTAACTAAAAAGGTATTCTGCTGCCCCTAACTTTTCCTGCTCAACTCTGCGATCTGGGCTCTTTCCAACTCTTTCAAAATCACCTGAAAACTTGGTCTAGTTTCAAAGTTGTAAATTCTGCTCCTCTCCATACTATTCCAAATCCACATTGTGTTTGTTCTCTTTTCTGATTTTGTAAACCGTGCCGAGCTCTACTGTTATAGAGAAGATGTGGGATACAAGCCTCAGGTTTAGTTTAGTTTAAACTGTATATTATGTAACCCATTATGAGCTCTTTGGGGCGATTGGGATAGAAAACGAAATAAATAAGTAAATAGAGCCTGAGGTTGTAGGTTCAAATCCCACGCTTCTCCTTGAGACCCTGGGCAAGTCACTTAACCCCTCTTTTCCTAAGGTGCGCGGTAAATATTAGCGCGTGCTATTCACACGCTAAACGCTGATGTGTGCACGCTATCCTATGGACATCTTAGCGGTTAGCGTCCACGTTGATTCAGAGCATGCTAAACGGGCGTTTAAACACTTAGCGCACCTTTGTAAAAAGAGGGCCTTAATCCCCCTCCCCCCATTGCCTCAGGTACATTAGATAGAGTGTAAGCCCACCGGGATAGATAGGGAAAAAATGTTTTGAGTACCTGAATGTAAACCACTTAGGCTATACGTGGTATATAAATAATCAAATAAATAATCAAATTAAAAACTAGTTGTATAGACTTTTGTTTCGAATATTGGTACACGATGCCTGGAAAGTTTGTACCAATGGAGGCAATTTGATGCACTGGTGTACCAAGGTTTGGGTACCTGTCCCAGGTGCACGCAGTAAGGGAAAGGGAATGGGGACTTGTATACCGCCTTTTTGTGGCTTTTGCCATTCAAAGCTGACATTCACAGTGGTGTGCACTGGAGGATTGAGTGACTTTCCCAGGGTCACAAGGAGCAGCACTGAGATTTGATCTCACAACCTCTGGGTGCAGAGGCAGCAGGGGGGGGGAGGGTGCAGGGTGACGCTGTTGAGCTACGGTCCGTTGTGCATGACCATTGACTCTGCCGGCCCCCACGCCCTCTGATGTCAACTTCCTGTTCTGTGGCAGGAGACTGGCAGAGCCAATAGTCATGCCCAATGGACTACAGCCCCCTGACTGAATAGCCCTGACTTCTGCATGCATCCCCTCTGCTCGGAGGGGGGGGGGGAGCTCCACCTGGAGGAAGGGGTGTTCTGTCCCGAGTGGCAACCAATACAAGTGTGTCACTGGTTTGATGACTACCCCACAGTGCTTAAAAAGTCACTAAGCAGGACATCAATGAGCACAGTGCTATTAATGAAAGAGCGGTCACAATCTCACCTAAGAGAACAGGGACCCTTTTCCTTGGACAAGTCTTTGCATTTTTTTTTTTTTTAAGCAAAGTAGGAGCAAGTCAGAGTATTAATTTCAGTCACAGATCACAATGGCAGGATGGAATTGTATAGAGAACATACATAACATAACACCACAACATAAAAATTTACTTCTATACCGCATTACCGTGAAGTTCTAGGTGGTTTACAAAAGTAAAATAATTACAGTTAAGTGAAATATTTGAGCTAACTACGAGAAATATCTAGTGAAACAAAACACAGGGGATACAAACGGCGTCTCACGGCAGGACTCACAAGAGGAGAACTGAGAGAAAATGAAACCTTAAAGGTGCTAAAGTGAATCTATAAAATCAAGATAATCTGAAAACATCTCTCTGGCAATGGACAGTGAATTTATATGGAATACACTGCCAATGCTGTGTAAAAATGCAGAAACAGTAACGACGCTAAAATCACTTGAATTTTCCCAAAGTTTGGTTAACGGTTTTGAAAGCCGTGATTCTGAAAAACGGAATGCCTCTGCTTTTCTTTGTCTCTACTACCTTCCTTCACTAGTCATCTCTCCCTTCCTTGTCCCTCTCACGTCATCCCTGTTGTTGCAACTCTGTATTTTCTAAGTCGGTCAGGATGGAGACAGGAAATCTGAGTCACATTTTTGACAGCTGTGCCAGGCCTACTATCATTCAGAAATGACGTAGTTTGGCTGGGGTGACACAGGGCCAGGAACTCAGCACTAGCAGAGGTCAGGAAGGTAGGTCAGCGTTTATAGTGCTATTGTGCTGGGGGATCAGACTGAGTCTATTTGCCCTCTTCCTTTTTATACTGTTTTTCTTTCCGCTCCTCTATACCATGTAGCAAAAGCATCCTGTTTTCAAAACATCTGTCGGCTTTGCTATTATGGAATTCATACTGAACTACACCTGACAGACAATGCTCCACTACTTATTGTGACAATTAAAAATTGCTACCAGGTGCCTTCTATAGAGACTTCTAAATGGGTGTACACTTCCCCCTCCCCATTCACGATTTCGGCAATCGCGATTTCACATATTCGCGATTTTTTGGGGAGGGGGAAAAAAGAAAAAAAACCCCATTGTTAAGTCTTCCCCCCGGCATCCCGGTCTTACCTGGTGGCCTAGTGGGCTTTCGGGGCAGGAGCGATCTTCCTACGCTCCTGCCCCATGCAGATCGCCATTAGGAAATAGCTGTAGGGAGTTCCCGTCATAGTCTCAAGAGACTACGAGAACTCACAGCAGCCATGTCCTAATGGCGATCTGCACGGGGCAGGAGTGTAGGAAGATCGCTCCTGCCCCGAAAGCCCGCTAGACCACCAGGTAAGGCCGGGAAGGCGGGAGGGAGGCGGGGGTGGGTCAGAGCTGGATATTCACGGTTTTTCGCCATTCTCGGTCCGGCTCTGTCCCTATCACCCGCGAATCCGGAGGGAGAAGTGTATTGTGACAAAGTCTTTGTGTACTTTATACGTGTAGACTTTGCCCAAAGCTTAAAAGCGAACAGTAGATACACACTTTCACTTAGGACTTCTTTTACTAAGTTGCGCTAACTGATTTGCGCGTGCAGGTTAGTCTATGGACGCGTTGCCGATTAGCGCACCTTAGTTAAAGAGGGGGATTATAAACTTGCCACAGATGCAAAGTACCTGCAGACTTCTGCATCTGCTCTGAATTCGGCTATTTATTTATTCACTGGGATTTATCAACCACCTTTATGTAGAGATTCACCCAAGGTGTCTTTGTGGAAAATAATGTGTGCAGATGTGAAAACGCATCTCATTTAACCAGCATCGCCCCCTCTCGGTGATGACAAAAGACTATGCACGGTGGAAGAGTGCCTGAACTTTCCAGTGCATGGAGAGAGGGCAATTTTCAGATGGTCAGTTTATAGAGGTAAATTATTATTAAACCCACGGAAACAAATTTGAAAACTGCACTTTCTACGAGATCATTTTTTGAACCATTTCCCAGTAGTAAAGCCTGTTTTGCGTGCAGATAGAGGCTCTTATCAAACTTGGTAGCTGAAAACAAGCATATTCCATGCACGTCATACACAGGCACAGTCTGGGTGGAGTATTTTATAAAAAATATATGTGGGTTGCTCCAATTCAATGTATGCAAAGTCCCACAACAATAGAATCCAAAATGAAAAGGAATATGAACATTCACATTCAAGGAGGAAAAGATTTCAGTAGGTACCCACACGGGTTGTCTAATTAATTCTCTTTGGGAATATTAGGACCCCATCGCTAATCAGAAAAACCTCCTCAAAAAAAGATGTCCATTGACTTATCTGTTATATTGCTCATTTATACATATTCATTTTCAAAATCTTCTTTTACAGTCCATTAGAGCAAAAATCAATTTCAACTTATCTTAAATGAAAACCAAAAAAACTCTGTGGAGTGACGATGTTCCTAAATCAGGGGTGTCCAATGTCGGTCCTCGAGGGCCGCAATCCAGTCGGGTTTTCAGGATTTCCCCAATGAATATGCATGAGATCTATTAGCATACAATGAAAGCAGTGCATGCAAATAGACCTCATGTATATTCATTGGGGAAATCCTGAAAATCCGACTGGACTGCGGCCCTCGAGGACCGACATCGGACACCCCTGCCCTAAATGGACTTTATTTGAAAGTGTCAAAGTTCCAAAGGTACACTGAAATCATCCACATAAAATAAATCATCCACATAAGAGCCTTAAAGGACCTAGTCCACTAGGGATACAGGACCCAACGCGGTCCGCGTTTCGACAAAAAGTCTTCTTCAGGGGTCCCTGGGGGTCCTATAAAGGTGAGTACGTGGAAAACAAATGTGTGGTGAGCCGGAAGTGAGACACTGCTTGCATTTGCAATGGAAAGGGGACCGTGTTGGGTCCTGTATCCCTAGCGGACTAGGTCCTTTAAGGCTCTTATGTGGATGATTTATTTTTATGTGGATGATTTCGGTGTACCTTTGGAACTTTGACACATTCAAATAAAGTCCAATGAGGAACATCGTCATTCCACAGAGTTTTTTTTTTGGTTTTCTCTGGATTTTCTTCTTTGTGGATATTTTGGGGTCCATTCCTTTTGTTTTTAACTTATCTTAAATATCGGCAGCGACTCGGACAAGGAGAGCAAGCACAAACGTATACCTTCTTTGAGCCAGGCTTAAATTTCTGTGCGATCTGTGTACTGCTAGTTCTGGGGGCTTATTTTACATAGATTCCCAGGTCCCTTTTACTAAAGCACAGCATATGCTAATAGACATTGGCATGCACTAAGTACCATGGGACTCACAGGTGCGCTAATGCGTCTTAGCGTACACTAAGTGCTAATGCCTCCATCATATCCTATGGATGCGTTAGCATTTAGCGTGCGCTAAAACGCACTAGTGCGCCATAATAAAAGGACCCCACAGTATGTAGTGTGAAATAATAGCCGTCCGCATGCGGTAATCTGTTAGTAAAATGGCCTTTAAATTACCTTTATCAAATAGGAGACACAGAGGGGCATTTTCGATAGGACGAATAAGTCCGACTTTGGACGTTTCCCGCAAGACGTTCAAAAGTCGGGGAGGGAAAACGTCTCTTTTCAAAACCGCTAGATGTCCCCTTTTTTGATAATGACCTATTTGGATGTCTTGGCCATCAGGACGTCCAACCTTTGCATGCCTAACATTGTTCGCCACGTTCGATGACAAAAACGTTCAATTGTAAACTAATCGGATGTGGGGGTGGGGTGGGGGGAGCAGCATTGTAATGGACTGGCCACACAGACATGCGAACAGAGCAATGGGACACTTTAGAGGGCACTGCTTTAAGCCTCACATATAGGTGCCAAATGAACATCTCACTATAACTCCCCTTAAAGCGTCTGGTGAGCCCTTGAAAACTTCCTCATAACCTACTAGACCCACCCGTCTACCACCCCAATAGCCCTTTGGCTGCAGTTGGCACCTATATGGCAATATTGTAGGGTTTTGGTGGCCTCACACTTTCCACCATAAATGTAGTGGTCAGAGTGGCTTACGGGCCCAGCTCCTCCTCTTTATGGTTCACTAGCCCAGCCACCAGGCTACTTAAGATGCCTATGTGCTGTTCTACTAGGCTTTCCCATACCAGGTGCTGCTGTTCTAGAGACAGAGATGTACTGCTTCATTCAGATCTTTGTGGGGTGGGAAGGGTCAGTGACCATTGGGGAAATAGGTGGGTGGGTGGGTGTGGGTGTGAGGTCAGTATTTAATCCCGCCAGTGATCTTCAGGTCACTTTGGGTATCTTTTTGGCACTTAGATGCTCATAGGAACTGAATGAGCGTTGGAGCATTTACTGTGGAAGAGAGCCTAAATGAATAACCGCTATGGTCATCAAGCAGCCAAACTTTGCTACAGTATATAATACAAATTACAGCAGAGAGCACACTTACTCCCCTCCCCTTTTACAAAACCGCGATAGCAGTTTTTAGCGCAGGCAGGCGCGCTGAACGCTCGGCGCTGCTCCCGACACTCGTGAGTATCAGGAGCAGCGCAGAGCATTCAGCATGCTGACTTGTGCTAAAAACTGCTATAGTGGTTTTGTAAAAACATACCTGTGCAGTATGCAACAATCTTAAGAAAAGAAAGGACACTCAACTATAAAACTTTTTAAATCAGCTTTCAGTTCAAATATCTGTATATTGTGAAGTGCTCAGACCATCAACCACAGGTAGTCGAGGCCAGTAACACGCTCGACTTCAAGGGACGATGGGACAGACTGTTGGGATCGCTCAATAGGAATGCTTAATAGATGGATTCTCAAGGGAGGGAGGGAAGCTTAATAGACGGATTCTCAAGGGAGGGAGGGTTCTTGAGTGGGCAGACTTGTTGGGCCATCGGCCCTTTTCTGCCGTCATGCTCTATGTTTCTATGTGCTCAATTGAGAAAAAGCACAGGTTGCCTTATGGACCATCATTGCACCTCCATGGTCCCTAGCCGCAAAATTTATAAATAATCTTCTGATATAACTTATCTTTGTTGACTTTTTCTTGGAGGTTTATCACTTTAATAGCTCGCCTAGGCTTATAAACTTATTATTCTTAATCCCCAAACATATCTCATCAAGCCAGCCCCAGTATATATTAAAAAGTCTTCTGTTTTATAAGGTGCTGTGATCTTGGTCACTGTTTGACCCTCTCTGAAGCTTAATAATGAGACAAGATTTCTTGGTAAGCTCATTGGAGGGGATGGAAGGATGGTACAAGTCCTGGGAGAGGAACACCTACAGTGCTGGCAATGGTCCTGTGGTCTTCCCATGGTAATCCATTAAGCTCTACTGATTTCACTGCTACTAATTATAATATACAGAAACTACAATACTGGAAGTATAACAGTTTCTAGAATGCAAGTTCCAAATAATACAGGAAATTGTGTTTTATTAAAATTAATTCTATATGCATAACGATTCACATTTTTAATTTAACATGAAGAAAAATCTCCCTGTAGGTTTGTAGTGGTGATTTTGGAGACAGGTAAGTTGATGCTACTTTTGGTCAGGAAAAATAGGGTTCTACTAGGAAAATCGGTTGGTCATTTACCCCCTTTTCAAAAAAGCTGAGATAGGCTTTTTTTTAATCACCGGCCGCAGCGGTATTCGCTCTGACGCTCATAAGAATTCTATGAGTGTCAGAGCTAATACCGCCAGTGATAAAAAAGCCTAATGCGGCTTCATAAAAAAAAAAGGGGGGGGGGGGGAGTTTAAAAAAAGTGTTCATAATTGTTAATGCTACACTATAAAACATTTTTAACAACATGCCACCATTATTACCATCAACAAAGTTTTCATAGCACTTGATTTAATTTCAAGAAAAAATGACAATCTATGGCAGTGGTTCCCAACCCTGTCCTAGAGGACCATCAGGCCAGTCCGGTTTTTGGGATAGCCCTAATGAATATGCAGGAGAGAGATGTGCATATAATTGAGGTGACAGGCATGCAAATCTGCTCCATGCATATTCAGTAGGGTTATCCCAAAAACCCGACTGGCCTGGTGGTCCTCCAGGACAGGGTTGGGAACCACTGATCTATGGAATAGTGAATCCCTTAGGCTCCCTTTTATGAAGTGTTTCAGTCTGAGCTGGTGTGGTAAATGCTCCGACTGGAACTGAACCAACATCAGACCATTTATCGTCCACAGCAGCACTACCACGGCTTGATAAAACGGGACCTTAATTATCTTGGTGAGAGTACTGGAGATACACTTGAACAATATTTTGGAAACGCATATTTGCAAAAAATTCACATGGAAGCAGAACTAGTTGTAAACTAACCCCCTCCTTTACAAAGGTGCGCTAAGCTTTTTAGCGCGTGCTAAACGCTAACGCATGCGGTTAGCGCACACATTGATTTAGCTCACGCTAAATCTGCGCTAAAACACTTAGCGCACCTTTGTAAAAGAGAGTCTAAATGCAATAACGATTATTCCATTTGAGAGCTTACAAGCTAAAATTAGCATTTGTTTTTATTTATGCTTCATGATTACACATTTCTAACAGATTCAACTTGTCAATAAACTAATAACAAATCGCATACATTTCAACATATATATATATATATATATATATATGAAGGGGGGCTGAAAAGTTCTCAGCCCAGCCAACCAACTTCCTCAATATATATATATATATGTATATATATATATATATTTATATATACAAACATGTATGTATATATATATATATATATACATACATATATGTGTTGATATATATATATATATGAAGGGGGGACTGAAACGTTCTCAGCCCAGCCAACCAACTTCTCAATATATATATACATATATATATATACACATGTATGTATATGTATATATATATATATATATATATATATACATACATATATGTGTTGAAATATATATATATATATGAAGGGGGGGGCTGAAAAGTTCTCAGCCCAGCCAACCAACTTCCTCAATTCTGAGCGTTATTTTGCCACTGTAGCTGAAAAGAGTGTAATCTTATTTCTTTAAGTGCCAATTTGCAGAAACAAAATTCTCTGTTTTAACACAGTTTCAGATCATTGACTGAACCATATCCATGTCATTCTCTTCTTGGCCGGCTGAGGACTTTTCAGCACCCCCCCCCCCCCCCCTCGTATCATCTGCATCTGACAATCTCTTTTTGACGGGCACAGCAAGTTTTGGTTAACATGGTGGAGGCACCCTGCTTTTTTCCTAGATGATGGCATTTTGAACCAGAAAACTGATGTAGGCTTACCTTATTTGACGCCATCTCGCTGACAGAGCGGTACGTCTGTATGGTTTCAAGCTGATCTAAGCACCAGTCTAATTCCTCCAAAGTTTCCATGGCTAATTTTTGATAAGACTCCTCTGTAAATAAACACATAGACAAGTAATCAGGCTTCAGCTGCTGTAGGCTGTCCATGGCAGGGTCAGTGTCACAGCCCAGACAGACGGTGCTGCAGTGCTCCTTCATCATGCGGTCTCTCCACTTCTGTCACCCAGGACAAAGCACAAGCCCTCTTCCTTTCACTGAGTTGCTGTCTGGGTTTCCCCCCTCCCTCCCTGCCAGCTATGTGTGGTGTCAGAAGGAACTTCCTCTGAAACAGCTTATGGGAGGGGCCAAGTCTGACAGCTTAATCTGCATAAGTGTGCTTTCATACCAGAGCTCAACACAAGCACTTCCTCTAAGGCAGGCTGTTTCTCCTCATGTTAGTCAGGGGGGGGGGGGGGGGGGGGGGGTTTCTCCTGCAGCACTGATACTGGCTAAAACTCGCTTCAGGGTCTGAGTCCTAGAATGTAACATTGAAGCCTGAAGCATTCCCGTATTTGTAAAGTTTGTTTTCACTTTTGTTTGCAGAAAACACTGCTTCAGGCATCATCTCCCCCTCCCCCCCCCCCAAAAAAAAAAAATCCCCAATACACATTCACCTCCCCACCCTCTTTGCAGTCACCAGGATAAAAGTTACATCCGATACCAAATGATGGCTTTCTTTTCATATCCTAAGCTTTGCGTTAATATAGTGTTATGAGCAATTTGTTTAATATGTTTCTCCTGCTTTATTGCATGTTACTATATAAAATTTCAATAAAATTTTGGAACTAGGAGTGCACAGCTTTGTGGCCAAAAAACCCCTCCTGTTCCTCTTCTTTTTATCTCATGCCAAGCCTGTACAGGATGGATTCAGCGGAGGTGTCAACAGTATTTCGTAGCTGTCTTCTTTTGGGGGTTCTCTTGGTTACAATTTCTTCCAAAGGCAATGTGTCCAAATGGGTTAGTTTTATACATCTAAACTTAAATTGTTACTAAGCCAGGCAGTGGAAGGAGCCTTCAGAGTGTCTAACATGGAGAAAAAATAGTACTATCAGGCTGGTTCTGTGGATTAATTCTCTCATCAAGGTTAAGGTTAATTATTATGTCATTGAAATATTCTTTCAAGCTCCTCTGTCATTCAGAGCCTTCAGTTACATAAAATATTTTTTTTCTGTAACCTTGGTTTTCCTCCAAGTAGCTTTAATGACAGTTTGTCCTTCCTTAAAATACGTATTACAAGCTCATGCCACAGATTTTCCTTTTCAAAGAAATTCCTCGTTATTTTCCTTCTTATTGGGATCCAGATTGAAATTTACATTTGTATCCTAGCCACATCAAAGCTTGAAAAATGTCTCTCAACATCAGCTTAAAATTATCCAGTTACCACAGAACCTCATTCTCATCCCCTTCTCACATACAGCCAGATTGTAACCCTAGGTTCCCTTTGCCTTTCAGAGCCTCTCTCCGCCCCACCGCTCCTTTCCAAACTTTCCCAGGGCCAACTCTGTACCCGACACACCTCCTCTCCTGGGACTGAAGAAGCATTTCTTCTGAATAGCTTCTGGGCAGCTTCAGGGTAAATCTTCCTTATGGAAAAGCCTTTTATGACATTGTGCAGTATACATGTGGAAAATTATAGGTAGCAACAAGACAGTATGTACTTATATGCATGCCACATTCCTAGGGGCTTAATTTAAGTGGAGCAGTGGTATGCTTAAACTACATGTAGACAATTATACCAGCTTCAGTGCAGGTATAAATGTGTGCCTTGGAATTTGCATACTACAGGGGCATAGTTATCAAAGTAGACAGTGCCAGCTCAACCTATGGACCAGGCGAGGCCCTGGCTCAGGGCACCAGTGATAAAGGATGCCAAAATTCCACTCCAGTCTACCTTCAGACTTCTAGAGGGATAGATGCTGGACTAGGAATTTGCCACCTTTTAACATCAGTGCCCTGGTCTAGCAGGAGGCGGAAGCTTGAGACAGAGGGGGTAGATACCCTGATAACAGGTGGAAGGAGAAAGATACCAGACTGTAGAGTTGGGGGGAGGGGGCGCCAATGCAAAAGTTGGCTCAGAACACCACAGTCCCTTGAGCTGGCCCTGAATGTGGACTACTGTTAAGGCATGTTATTTTCCTCCAGAGTCTATACTGGCCTTAGAAATGAATTTAAGGTGTTATGCACAATCTTCAATTGTCCGACTGTCTTGTGCTCTGCCTTACAGTTTTAGCAGCCAACATGCGCATTGTGATCTACGGACAGAATGTGCCTGACAGTGCCATTAGAGAATGACACGGTGACAAAATTCATCACCGTTCCCGTCCCCGTGGATAACCGCGGGAAATAATCCCATGTCATTTTCTAGTGTCTATTTCAACCTCAGTCCTTCTACACCAGCATTCTTCAAAGCAAAGCTTGCGGGTCAGTGGCTGTGCCCAATTATACTCTGATTCTTCCCTCTCTCCTTAAAGAATGACATGAAGATGGTTTCCCGCGGTTATCCGCGGGGATGGGAACGGTGATGAATTTTGTCACCGTGTCATTCTCTAAGTGCCATCTCCGAGTTCAGTGAAGTTATCAGAAAGTAGCAAGAGTATGCCATCTGTGCAGGGTCCAGTTTATTGGAATGCTCTCCCCTTGGCGTTAAGACAAGTCCCTACGCTGCTGCAGTTTAGAGAAAGTTTGAAAACCGCTCTCTTTGAACGTTATTTTGTTCAGTGAGATTAATTGATGGGACGTACAGGAGGAAGGCTCCTGAATAGATTCTGGGTGGTAATCAGAGGTGACTTTTTTTTTTCTTATGTACTTTTTCTGATTTTGATAAATGTCCGACTTTTTTATGCTTGCTCACTCATATATTGTGGACTAATTAACAGAACAAATGAAAATGTTTTTCTTTTTATTCATTTTTGATATTTCTTGTAGCATTTGAATTTATTTCTATTTATTGCTAATAATTATGATCAAGAATATGTAATATTGAACTGCCAATAAAGAATTAATTATAATAATAATAATAATAAAAAGTATAGAACAGAATTCTGTTATCCTTCACCTCAGGACCAACAATATAAAATTATATGAAAATCGGACAACGTTTAGAAGTCACTCATGATACCTGTACTTCCTAGTAATACTGGCGATAAAGCAGTCAGCGACTAGCTGCTTATCACTTATTATGTGCTGAACTAAAAGCAGCTGCCTTCACTGTTCAGATAGATTTAAACAAAGATTAGTAGTTCTTAATAATATTTACAGCATAACTGTTGAAGCCAACAGTAATCGTGTTTATTGGTGGCGAATGAAATGTTATCGGTTATTGCCATTGTCCAAAGCACCTGGTGCCTTTGACATTCATCCAGACCAGTGAAAGGGTGGTGGTGGTGTGTGTGTGTGTGGGGGGGGGTAGTCTTAAGGGCCTGGGCCCCCCACTTTGGGCTGTGGAGCCACTTCTGTGTATGTTCAGTTCATGCATTAAACTGCGCAGGCATGGAAGCGTCAGCATCAGAGGCCAGAGAATCCTTTGCCTTCCTGGTTCCTAGGCGGCACAGGAAGGGACTCAGTGGAAAATCTCTTCTACTTGTGGGGCTTGAGCATCCCCACCAGCATAGGTATGATGTGGCAGTGGTTGGGGGAGGGAAATAGAAAAAAAAAATGCTTGCCCTACCCCCAGTTTACCCCCGGGACCCCTCCAAAATTAAGTTCTGTCTACTTCCCTGGTCCAGCCAATGATGACGTTTTCACTTCTAGAAACTTTGACTGGTGTTCTGATATAAGCCAAAGGAAAAATTGCTTTCGTTCTTCGCTTTTAGTGATCCAATTATTGAAGTCTTGGATTAGTTTAGTGCCCCTTTCAGCTGTGTCGGTCATGCCTTTCTTCAGCTACTGGGTCTGTGTTCTGCTGTTGTAATTCTCTTTTAGCTACTGTCATCGGTCGGACATCTATTTTAGCTTCTCAATTGCATTTTGTTCTATCATTGTGAGAATGTTAGCCATATTCCACAGACAAAATCCATCTCGTACTGTGTGTTGTAAACTCTCTCTGTTCCACGTCATTGTTTTCAAAGGTGTTTTTTAGCGAGCTAACTTGGAGATAGTATAATGTGATACTCTTGGTTTTCAATACAGCATCTTACATCTCCTGCTTACTCATTAGTGACACATATTTAGAATTGGTCGACTTCTGATACAGGCCATGTTTTGCCAAAACATGGCCGTGTTGAGTCTGTAAATCTGTGCCACCTGGAAGATCTGATGTGATAAAATTAAACCAATTGTTAACTCCATCGATTTTCGGTTTCGACTGTTGGAGATGCTCGTGAACTCTCCTTTATTCCTTGCGTGCATATCTCGTGTTAGTAGAAGAAAACAGCAAAGACCTGTCTATTTGTTGGAAGTTTCATTCTGTCTTCGCTAACAGGCCCAATGATCCCTATATTTGTGGCACTGCCTGTAGAACAATAGTGAGGAAAGTCCCCTTAAGTTACTGCATATAAAATTTTGTTCCAAGATAAACAAATAACGTCTGATGGTGATTTCTTAAGCACTTAGGGCTCCTTTTACTAAGGTGTGTTAGGGCATTAACGCGCGGAATAGCGCGTGCTGAATTGCCGCCCGCGCTAGATCTTAACGCCAGCATTGAGTTGGCATTAGTTCTAGCCGTGTAGCGCACGGTAATATCCTGCGTGCGCTAAAAATGCTAGCGCACCTTAGTAAAAGGATTCCTAAGAAGGTGCTTTCCATATGGCAGCAATTTCATCAAAAAACTATAACAAGAAGCAAATAAGTAAATCTCACAAGTCTCAGCAGCTATATCATTATTATACATATAAATGGGCCTTATACAAAGCTGTGGCAGTGCACCCTTACCCGGGTCTTTCCTGCATGCTAAGACCATTTTTGCTGCCAGCCTATAAGTGGTCATATCCTATGGTTGGCAGCTGGGATGTACTGTAGTATCCTTAGTAGTGTCAAAAGGGGTGTCAGGTCAAAACCGCGGAAGACAAAGGCGCGCGCGGACAACTGAATGCAGCGCGGAGGCGCGTGCCGAAGAAAATAACTGTTTTTAGGGGCTCCGACGGGGGGGCTGTGGGGAGGAACCCCTCCACTTTACTTTATACAGATCGCGCCGCGTTGTGGGGGCTGAAAACTTCACTTTTCCCCTATAAAACAGGGAAAAAGTTAAGTTTACAGTATAATGAGGGGGGTTACAACCCCCTAAACCATCCACAACGCCGCCGCGATCTGTATTAAGTAAAGTGGGGGTGGGGGCTCCCCAACAAAAACCCCTGTCGGAGCCCCTAAAAACTGTCATTTTCTTCAGCGCGCGCCTCCGTCTTGCGCTCAGTTGTCAGCGCGCGTCTTTGTCTTCCGCGGTTTTGTCTATGAACCGTCAAAAGGAATAACTGGGCAGATTTTATGTTTAATTGCTCCTTTAACAATGGTGGCCAGTTACATGTCTCATTTTATATCTACGTAGCGCATCAACAAATTCAAGAGCAGGAATAAAAAGACATTATTCCACTACTAATGTAGCGCTTAGAATATATGATGGGTGGATTATAAAAGATTTTAAATAAATAAATGTGGGTGGGTATCATTTATAAGTTAATGCGATTTTAAAATAACAATTGACTGGAAAAAATAGCAGCAGCAGTAATTAAGCTATAATTATTTTGTTTGGCTTTGACCACGCTTGTCTTTGCTTGATTAATGTAAACATTTTGGACTGGTGCTGGTAAGCACGTACAAGCCACACAATGGGCAGGCTGTGCTAGATAGTATCTGCCAATCTCCTGTATGGATAGTAAACAGTCACTGAAGTTGAGCGTCTTGAGGAAGGAACATGGCAGCAATGGCTTGTTTTGTGTACAAAATATGTCATCAGAATGATGATGGGACTAATTGCAGTTATCCAGGAAATAAGAGTAAACCCGCCTCACACGTATCACTTAGGAAAATATCAACAGGTCATAAAAACCTTTTTCAAAAGAGAGGATAATGGCTTGGGAATTTTTTTTTTCCCCAAAATCAAATTAAATACATCCAAGAGACCAACTATAAAATATTGTACAGTAGCTCTTTGATTTTTCATATATTTAGGGGGGGGGATTTGTGGCCCCGGTACTGTGGCCCCTTCTTGCTAACTTGATATTTGTGGGATTTGGCTCACATCAATTCAATTGAGGCTCAAGGCATATTATACTGTATTTAGGTTCACTAGTTATATACCTGTCTCTGGAGGACTTACAGTCTAAGGAGTCTTTTTGCTACGCTGCAGTTAAAAGTGGCCCTTGCACAGTTTTTATCCGTGCGCTAAGTCTATTTGTACCGCAACCATAAAATGGTACATTTTCTATTTTTTTTTTTTGTTTGTTTTAATGGCCATGGGCTAATATGATTAAAAAAAACCCCACAACTATTCAACTGCAAGCATAACTTTATAAAGGGGGTGGGAAAAGCCTTAGACTGACAGCATTTCAACTCTTAAAAGACTAGAGAGTAGCCTCCCCTCTTTAATCCTAGGCATAAAAACCTCAACCATCCATTATCATGTCTTTTCTAAATACTGTCCTTATCATTTAAAGAAAAAAAAAAAGGTGTGTGTGTGTGTGTGGGGGGGGGCTGTAACAATTCATAACAGTTGTCAGTCCACGATTATGAATCCAATCAGACTCTTATTCAGCCTACGGTGAATATCACAGTGGTATGAATTAAATAATTCCACAACACACTTATGTTAATATTGCCAGACTTCTCGACATCTTGAGACACTGCTATTAATCATCCAACTTGGCCAGCTTTTTGTGGCACAGTGAGATGCTGTATTAGGGATTCTTATTCACCTCAATCCATCTCTGGATCTGAACTGATAAGGCTTCTGTAGGCTGAATAAGAGTCTGATTGGATTCATAATCATGGACTGACCAGAGTCAAAGAAGCCAGGAAAAGGGGGAAGGCTTTTTCAGGGCCAGAGAAGCATGGAAAAGTTTGTGCAGTGGCACAGTAAGTGTGTGTGTGTGTGTGGGGGGAGGCAGACCATCCTGGGTGCCATCTTGGTGGGGGTGCTGCCACTTCTCTACCCCCCAAGCCATGCTCGTGCCCTCTATTCCCCACCCACCCCCACCTCTTTAAATCTTCACCAGCACGAGCAAACTTTTCCAGCCTGCTGCTCGTGTCAGCCTGTTTCCCCTCTGAAATCACTTCCGGGTCAAGGAGTCAGGAAGTGATGTCAAAAGGAAAGCTAATGCTGGTGCAAGCAGCATGACAAAGAAACTGCTCATAGTGGTGACGATTTAAACAGGTACGGGGGAAGGGAGGGCACGAGTGTGGCATAAGGGATGGGGGGGGTGTAGAGAGGAGGGCGCCAATTCTCTGGGTGTCTCCTACCCTTGCTATGCCACTGTGTGTGTGTGGGGGGGGGGGGAGGAGGGTTCCCCAGGGGTAGCAAAGCCTGGTGAAGTGGAAGGAGTTCCCCTGAGGCCCAGAAAATAAAAGGGTTTTTTAAATGGGAAAGACCGGTAACCTGAAAGGACATAGAATTCCCTGGATGGAGTGGTTGTGCAAGTGAAAAGTTGTCGTTATGAAAGTGTATGAAAGTATCCCAAAAGTCCTGAAATCAAAGGTGGTGGGACTACAGGAAAGGGTAGAAGATAGGTTTAGAGTCAGCTGGGACAAGGTTTCAAAGGTTCGTTGAAGTTTATTCTTCTTTGATTTTTAATTAGTCTTCTAGCTCTGGGTGCAAATCCTATACCAGAGAGTGGGTGAGGGAAAGTTCCCATACACTGACAAAACAGGCTGAAAAAAAATATAGGTGGAGGCCTGAGGATTAACTATACACTCAGTTGAGAAATGGTAGGGAAACAGAGAAACCATGTCTGCTTAGCTGAACACTAATTAAAGTGTTTAGCTGTCTAAATCACTGACTTCAGTGTTTGGTATTCTGCTTGGGAGGCCAGGGCAGGGCCAGTGGCTTTAGAAGTGTGAGAAGCTTCTACCTCATACAACCAGCAGATGGACCCAAATGTGGTGGTGAAAGCTTCCCCTCTTGGTCACAATCGGTGGCTTTGGTTTCTGTTGGTTAGACAGCTTCATCACAGTACTGAACAGCATCAGAGCCCTATGAAATTTCACATTCTAACCTGTTGTAATGACAAAAATTCACTCCTTACCCTCCATCCTTTAAAAATGATGCAAACCATTTCAACATCAAACCACATATATACTCATTTCTCCCTGTTTATGTTGAAAGCCACTAAGAGGTCCACTGATACCTCTAGGCCAGGGGTGTCAAACTCAGAAACACAGTAGGCCAAAATTAAAAACTTGGACAAAGTTGCGGGCCAACCTTGATATTAATTGAAAAAATGTCTACAATTGAGAAAGCCAAAAGTAGAGAACTACAAGACTAAAAGAGTATAAACATAAAAGTGGCCAAAGAAGCATTGCGGCCACATAATAAACTACAACCCCCCCCCCAAAAAAAAAAAAATAGTGAAAAAAAAACAATAACTAAACCTTGTGTGAAGAAAGGTTTAAAAACGCATAAATAAAAAGTCTCTACTGCAGAGCGTGAAAAAAGTGTAGCTGTCCTGCACTAACAAACGTCGCAGTGTGGCAATAGACTGTAGAAAACATAAAAACCATCAGCTAATATTTTATGGGAACTTAAGATAACTTAAAATAACTATGTGCACGTTAAAAATAAAAAGGAAGAATGAAATAAAGCCATGGTGGCTCTTACCTAGTAGAGACAATCTGTAGCGCTCTGAGCTGAGCAAACCGAAAGTAAAATTGGCTCAAAAAATGTCGGCAATTTAAAAAGGGGGTCACATGACAAGTGCTGAAGTCACAACCGTAATCATAAGCAAAAAGTGGCAAGAAAAGAAAACGCTAAAGAAATCGATGGTCGCATGATGAATTAAAACCCAATTAAAAATAATAAATAAATAAATAAAGTGAAAGGTCTTAAAATAACTGACACACATCGTGAAGATAGTATAGCTGTCCTACATTGACATACCAAGTGGGCCAGCTCTAGTAGACATTTGGTATTTTCTCGCGGGACAGATTTGGCCCACGGGCCTGATTTGACACCCCTGCTCTAGGACTTTTCTTCCTTGATCTAATTTGTTCTGCGGGCCATTTGGAAAAATCTTGATTATATCTGTGGCAATGGATGACTCTCCTCTAGCCAGTCAACTAATAGACTACACAGTTAAAGGTAAAGGCTCATGGATTTGATATAACTTTCTGTGGGTACAACCAAAGAAGTTTATATACAATATTCTACAGTGGGGGCCTAAATTTACATTTGGAAATGCATGAGGATCCCAAAGTCCGTATCTTTAAACATTTAATGGAACAATTAAATTTTGTTACTTCTCCATATGATCCAGCACACAAAAGCGGTCACAAAAGCAGTCCAGTATATCTAAAGATTTGAATTTCCTCTTGATAGACCATGTTAAATGTGAACCAGTTATCTCATTCGATCATTACATTTAAATTTTTACTTAAAATTACCAATAGCAAATACACCCACAACCACATAAGAAACAACTATGGAGAGGCATAACAAGATACCAATAGAGGAATTCTGGACAAGATAGAACCTATGAGCAACGATATAAATAGGGCCCTAGCCTCATGGCAGAAGCTTACGTCAGTCCTAAATAAGATTGCCTCTACCAAAATAAAAAAACTGAAACAGAATAATCCATGGTTCTCAAAGCCATTAGTAGCCTTGAGAACAAAAATAAGAAGGTTGGAAAGAACTTGGAGGAAAAATTGGAAACAGGGGTTTATATTACTTGGAGAAGAGAAATAAAGCAATACATGTTGGCAATAGTAGAAGCAAAAAACTGTACTATGATAACTTGATTACTTGACAACAGGTACGAGGGGGCATTCGGAGAAACTGAAGGGAGATAGGTTCAAAACAAATGCAAGGAAGTTTTTTTTCACCCAAAGGGTCGTGGACACTTGGAATGCGCTACCAGAGGAAGTGATCAGGCAGAGTACGGTACAGGGATTCAAACAGGGATTGGACGGATTCCTGAGGGATAAAGGGATCGTGGGATACTGAGAGAGGTGCTGGGATGTAACACAAGTATAGAAAGCTAACCAGGTAATAAGTATAGAAACCCAACCAGGTCGTGCATGTGCAAGACCGGAGGGTTAGGACTTCAATGAGAAACCAAGGTGGCAAGGGAGCCCCTTCTGGTGATTCAGACAGGTCGTGACCTGTTTGGGCCGCCGCGGGAGCGGACTGCCGGGCAGGATGGACCTATGGTCTGACCCGGCGGAGGCACTGCTTATGTTCTTAATCAATCAAGAAATTCCTTTAAGAGTCTGTTTAAGATCTTTAATTCACTAATATCCCCCAACTCCGCTTCACAATAACTTGATGTAACTAATCTGGTAAGTTACTTTCAGGAAAAGATTAGGATAGTAAGGAATTCATTTATCTATAATTTGGAAGACCTATACTTTGGAAGAAGTAACAGCAAGAATAAAGGAATACCAGCTGACAGATGCTAGTCTTTGCTTCCCATCTTCGCTTTTGACTCTGTACTGCGAAGGAGCCCAACTTGCTTAGCTGTCTACACAACCGCAATTTCCAGTTGTTATCCATATGGTACCCTAGTATGTCATGGAATATGAACAGGAGAATCTGCCTTCACAACCGTGAATAGCAAAACAACAACAGCAAAGGTGACTAATGGTGTTCAGTCTCTTTTTATTGTGATTAACGTGACACGATTGTGTTTCGGCCCACAAGGGGCCTGCTTCTGGAGTCTACAGTAAAACATGTGAATATATATACTGTATGTATGTGTGTGTATATTTAAAAAATATATATATATAAATAAATTCATACCAACTTCTTCATAAAAACTGAAAGAACATAAATAAAACATATGACATTGTTTTAAAAAATGTTTTATTTATGTTCTTTTGGTTTTTATGAGGAAGTTGGTATGAATTTATATATATATATATATATATTTTTTAAATATTTTTTTTCACATGTTTTACTGTAGACTCCCGAGGAAGGCCCCTTGTGGCCGAAACACGATCTTGTCGAGTCAATCACAATAAAAAGAGACTGAACACCATTGATCACCTTTGTTGTTTTGTTTTGTTTTTTGCTACCCTAGTATGTGACACTTTATAGGACCCCTGAAGAAGAAGTGTTTTTTCGAAACACGGACCATGTTGGGTCCCTGTTCATCAACTTCTTGGACCATATTTTGGATACAAAACTGTTTTATGCTTATATCTATATCATTGACCTATATCATGCTTATATCTATATCATTGACCTGGGGGGCCACCGCGGGAGCGGACTGCTGGGCGTGATGGACCTATGGTCTGACTCAGCAGAGGCAATGCTTATATGTGCTTATGTTGATTAATGACTTGGCCTCTTGTACACCAATCCTACGGTTCTCCCTTGTGTTCTTTGCTTCCCATCTACCATGTGCTATCAGTGCTCTACTATATTTACTTGACTGCCCCAGAGCAATAGTAAGTTTAATTATATAAAGAATCCTGAATATTTGGATGGACTTGATAAGGCATATTTTTTTCATTCATGGGTGTGTTGTAAACAGCAGCCGTTAATATTATCTCAGGGAGTAAGATCAACATATGGCAAATGCCAGCAATAAACAAGTGATTATTGTCCAGTTCTTGGAAAGAAGCATTCAAGGGAAACACCCGTGTTTTCTTTTTATATACACCTATGTAATTACTGTATTTGGTTAAAACTTGCAAACGTGCCTCTTTGAGGTTGCCTAAGCAACACTGTATTTACCCTACTTAGGGTGTTTCACAAAAGTGGAAGCAAGGTGCCCTAAACACTGTGGTAAGCTTAAAAGGGTGGGACACGCTGAGTCGCTCTGCAGTAATATTGCAATCTGCACACACAAACTACTAAAAAAAAAATTTTTAAAAATTTTTTCACAGAGTGTGCTTGAGGGTGGAGAGTGTGCATTTCTCCACTAATCAGTTAGCGCTTCTGCATTACCACGTGCTGAATAGCATGTGATTAGACTATTACGTTACATATGGTCTTATAGTCTGCCTAATCCTCCTGACTGGAGTTTGAGGTGGCTTACATCAGCCTTTGTTAGATAGGATATACAATACAATACATACAATATTTGTTAGATAGGATATACAATGCAATGCAATACATACAATATCAGGTTAAAATCAGAATAGACTACTAGCAAAGTTTTCTAAAACCCTTAGGGCCTGATTCTATGTATTTTTTCACTTGGAGAATAGTTAAGCTCTAGAACATGTTGCCAGAGGTTGTAGTAGGAGTGATAGCTGGTATTAAGAAAGGTCTGGACAATTTCCTGGAGAAAAAATTCATAGTCTGTTATTGAAATAGACATGGGGGAATCCATTGCTTGCCCTAGATCGGAAGCTGGATTGTGGCTACTATTTGGGTTTTTGCCAGGTACTAGTGACCTAGATTGGCCACTGTGAGGACGGGCCACTGGGATTGGTAGCCTAGAATGAGGCTACTTTGGGGGTTTTGCCAGGTACTAGTGTCTTGGCTTATCCACTGTGAGGAAAGATAATTGGGCTAGATGGACCATTGGTCTAACCCAGTAAAGCTATTCTGTTCTTATGGCGCCAAAAGGGAAGTGACTAGTGCAGCGCTAAGCATGATTCTATAAAAGTTAGGCCCACTTTATAGAATAACACTTAGTGCCACCTGAGCAGCCTTAGGCATCGCTAGGTGTCCTAACTTTAAGCACACCCTATATATGCCAGGGTTTTCTTGACCTAAGTGGGTGTGCCTAGGTTAGGCGTCTAAGTCCAAAACAGGTGCCTACATGCAAAACACACCCAAGATCCACCCCTAATCACACCTACTTTGTGATAGGCGCCTTAGACTAGGCGCTTACCTCAAAGTGGTAGGCACCTAACAACTAATTTAAGTGCAATTTACATCTATTATGAGGTACTGATTGCCAATTATCAGTGCCAATTAAGTTTATTATACAATCAAGTTAAGTGGCTACAATGGTTAGGCGTGCCAATGTAGGCGGACCTTATAAAATCAGAGCCGTGGAGGGGCATAATCGAAAGGGACGTCTAAGGTCGTTTACATCCATCTCGCAAGTTGTCCAAAGTTAAAAAGAGCCTAAGACACATTTTCGAAAGATACATCCAACTTTTTTTTACTTTCGAAAATCGTCTAATTATACGTCCTGCCGATCTGATTGTCCAAGCCGCTAAATCGTCTATCTTTATACCACATTTCCGTCCAACTTTCCGTCCAAGTCCAAAACACCTAGAACAAGCCCTGTTGGACGTGGGAGGGGTCTGCAAAGTGATGGACTGCACACCCAGACATGCCACCTAAATAGTGGGGTACCTTACAGGGCACCACTGTGAACTTTACAAAAAGGGTGCCATGGCTTCTCCTCCCTACAGCTCCTTTATAGGTCACGGTGAGCCCCCCAAACCACCTCCAGAATCTCCTAGACCCACTTATCTACCACCCCAATAGCTCTTATGGCTTCAGGAGCCACTTATATGCCAGTAAAAAAGGGTTTTGGGGTGTATAGAGGTGTGCACATATTTAAGTATCAATGCAGTGATTACAGGGGCTTATGGGCATGGGTCCTCTTCTCTATGGGTCCCTAACCCACCCCCAAGATGACTTAAGCTGTCTCGGCTGGACGACTAGACTTTCCTATGCCAGGCAGCCAGGTGATGATGGTCTGGAGGCTGAAATTTAAAGTTGTGAATAAAATTTTTAGAGTTACAGCCCAACACCACCTCTGTGACCAACTTGGCAAGGTGTATGGGAGAAAAGGTAACCTCCATTATATATGGCACTGCAAGCAGATGGAGAGTTCAAGAGATAAAGAAGCCATGGATGTAAGCAAGCTTGTTGGAGACAAAATAGACATTCCACAGAGCACATGAGAAAGGCAAAGAAGAAAGGAGGAGGAGAGGAATAGAAATAAGATCGGTAACGTTGTGGTGTGACCTGCATAAGTAGAGTGAGAATTGATTAGGAGGACCATGTTCGGGATTGATATCCCCAGCAAAGAGCAAAAAGAGTAAGAGAATAGGAGAGACTTGATAGCGCCACTCGGACAGAAAGGGGATGTTTGAATGAGAGGAAGAAAATGTTGATGCTTTGGATCCCTCAGTCAACTAATGGTCCAACAGACTCCCTCATGGGCTTTTGCTTCAGATCTACTTGAAAACATTTTTCATATTAGTTTTTGCTTCTAAAGGAAGCTTCTTTTCAAAGTCTCTCTTGGCCTGCCCTATTAACATTAAATATGTAATTTTCCGATGCTTGTGCTTACTCCCATTTTCTTCATTAGGGTCAGCTTTTCATTTTCTGAAAGACATCCTGTTGGCTTTTATTGCCTCTTCTATTTCATCATTAAACAACTCTGGTCACACTGACCCTTCTTTTGACCTTTTTTTTTATGAGTAGAATATATTTTTTAAATGAGTTTCCAAAGTGGTCTTTTTAAATAATGGTTTATTAGGTACTTACTAAACTATATCACCTTTAGTACAGAACATCAGAGTGGTTTATAATCCAAAGATAAAATCATTTAAGAAAAATGAAGTAGAACATCATAATCAGATAGAACAGAAAGATATAACGTCAAGACAGAAAGAGGACACTAAAATACAGGAACATGTTAGTAAGCTGCATAGCCCATGAGCATCTGCCGCCCACCGAGAGCAGTGCGGCCCGACACTGGATTGTTCAATCTCTGTGCATCTTCTGCCTGGAAGCGATGAGTCGGGGCTGCAGCAGCTGGAAAGCCCGAGCTGGTATCTGTCTCGTCTGGACTTTTGCCGTTGGGATTATTTAAAATATGCTGAGGCAACAGAGCTGCTTCTGGAAACTGGACTTCTGTCAGACTTCTGTGATTTTGGTTTTTTTCCCCCCAGTTTATGAATTATTTTAAATTTTATTCCATTTTTTTACCCCTATTGTTTTTATTTTATTAATTGAATTTCCCTAAATTCTATTGTTTAACGCTTCCTCCCTTCTATTCCTTTTTACATATTACTTTAATTCATTTACAAAGATGATGCTCCTAATGTAAAGTTAGGGATTTCTAAGAAATATTCTACATACTTTTCTCCTCTCCACTCCTTCCTGCCCTCCATAGTCATCCCTACCCTCTTCTAACCCCTTCCTCTGTAATGTCGCCTAGAGCTTGTATAGGTATGTGCGACGGACAAATGGAAGAAATAAAAAAAATAAAATATATTGCCAAACTCACAGGATCCATTATTTAAGCAGGAAAGACAAGACCGAATAAATATATATTAAGAGCAGCTATAAAATTTGACTCAAATTGGTTTGGTACATAAGGTAAAGGGCAAAGAGTTTGATAAAGTGGGGCCCAGAAAAAAGAATGCTGAATGATGGGTAGAATCAAGCTGAGTTTGAGGTAATGTGGGAAGAGAAAGAAGAAATTTGGCCCACCCTCATGCAAACCAGGTCCTGCAAAGGCACCTTTTTTAAAGCTTTTTTTCCCTAATTTATTCTCCCTTTTTAAAATTACAGCAGTTGAGGAATTGGAAGAGCTGAGATAGGTTAAATTACACTTTCTGGTGGGAATCTTTTTGTCATACACTTCTCCTTCCATGTTTGCGGTTTCAGCATTCGCGGTTTCAATTATTCACGGTTTTTAGCTTGCTGGCTCCTCTCCCCCAATTACATCAACTTGCATAGAGAAATCGCTGATTCCAAGCGTTTACAGAGAAAATCGCTGATACCCAGCACTTTCTTCACCGTATTTTGCCTCTCCTTCAGGAACAGGCCAGGTCTCCCATCATGTTATTCGCGGTTTCACTATATTCATGATGGCTTTTTAATAGAAAACAGCAAACCACATATGAAAAAGTTATTCGCGGTTTTTCTGTATTGGCGGTTCAGTTAATCCCCTATCACAGCGAATACGGTGAGAGAAGTGTACTTTTAAAATGGAACATCCAATGGCCATACAGCAGGGACGTTACAAGAAATTTATGGATGTCTGGGAGCCATTGACTAAATTCTATAAGGAATGATAACTGACTTTATTTTGTTGACCTTTAAAACACACACATCCAGGGAGGGAGGGGGGACGGTTTTACATTGGAATTTGATTTGGGGAATTTATGGATAGTTTTTTGTAGAATATTAGGTGGGAGGGTGGGGAAAAATAATTGATCATTAATGTCTGTAAGTTTAATGTGCTTTTCTTGTAATATTATATATATATATATATATATATATAAATTATTTGTTTGCACAATTGTAGTTTGGAAATTTAATAAAGATGAATTATTATTATCTATCAGCCCTACCATCATTATCCCTTGCACCAGGTCCTACATATCAGTAAGGATTGAATTTATTTAAAAAAATTTATAGACCGCTTAGATCTAAGCGGTTTACATAATATTAAAAAAACAACATATAGCGCAGCTTTAACAATGCCTAGGTCAGCTGCTCCACAAAGCAGTCAATTTTGACATCTAGAATACTGTACAGTAGTTAACTCTTTAGCATGTCCTGATGAGGAATTAACCCAATCAACATAGGGGTTATTGAAATCTTACAAAAACAAAATGTTCTGCTTAAAGCACACAGCTAACTGAGTAAATTATGTACATGCTGAGTGAAACAGTGAATCATAAACTTAACACAAAATGGGGGGGGAAAGATTCTCAGACTTCAAATTGCCATACTTCAAAGGGAAAACAATTAAACATTTAGGATAAGCCCCCCCCCCCCCGTGAATATTCTTACAAAATGATATTAAATTCAACTGGCACATAATTGTTTAAACCAGTGTTCTTCAACTGCCAGTCCATGGAAAGGTGCCGGTCCGCAGAAATATCCTTCCAGCCCATAGGGCCGGCACGTGCATCGGGCCCCAGACAGTGCTCTTCAGCCGCCAGTTCAATGTTGCAATCGATGTGGTCTTGTCTTCAAGCCGGCTCCCTCTTCCTCAGTGCTGCAGTGCACAAAGCCGTGGGCAGAGGCTCCTACGTGCATCCTGCGCCTGAACCAGAAGCCTTCTCTCTGACATCGCAATGTCCCACGGGTTTAAAGTGGGTTAAAACAACGCGCTCACTAAAAAAGTTAAAAGTAAAGTTAAAAAAAAAAAAAAAAAAAAAGGTGGTTGTTCTTTGACGCATGCGCAGACCATCTACAGATGGTCTGTGCATGCATGGGGATCGCTATAGAGCGATCCGGGCGGTCGGTTGGGGGCGTGATTCTGATCGCCCTCATTTGTATGAAGGCGATTCGTGAATCAGCCCCCCCAGACAAGGATCGGATCGGATCGCATCCGATCCGTGCCCTTAGTGAATTTGGGCCTAAGTGATTTGCCCAGAGTCACAAGGAGAAGCATGAGATTTGAACCCATAACCTCAGGGCACCAGCATTGAATTTCTGGGTATAGTGAGCTGAGGAAATGCAATATTTGGCACTTAACCAGCTACAAAGAACTGCATAAACATAGGACTACAATTTATGCAGTCCTATTTATGTGGTTATCTTAACCAGGTAAGTTCCAAATTCTGACATTTAACCGATTCTATCCCCAAAATGTCCCCCCAAAAAGCTGGCTTTGGCTTGAGAACTCACTGGGCATTTTCCATGGCAATAGCCAGCTAAATGCTGCAGAAAATGCCTGGTTAGCCCTGAACAGGTGATTTTAATGGCTGAGCTCCTGGCCATTTAAATTGCTTTGAATATCGGGCTCACAGACTTTAAGTAACACCAAAAGTGAGTAAAAACGTTTTTCCTATGTAAATCACTCTACAAATTGTCCTTCTCAGCAGGGTTCCTTGATTCAGAGCCTCTACGACATGTACGTGTACAGAAATCAGCATAACATCAGAAAGAAATGTTTGCTAAAATAACAATTGTCACTAAAACATGTACAAATTAAAATTAAAATAAATAGGCCTTTGTCCCATTGCTGAAAATATGGCTGTTTTATGTTGAGCATTTCTTGTTACAGAAAGGAAATAAATCGCAACAACAACAGCAACTCCCCTGAAAATCCCCTGAATCAAGTAGAAAAGAGAAACACGAGGACGTTTCCAAGAAAGAACGAGGAAAGAACTTATTGTAAGTCAAAACTCTATTCAGCTGGTTTCTTGGCAGGGTTACGGGCAGGGAGGGGCAGCCAATGAGTTCATGACTACTGACGTCAATAGCATAATTGAAATACTTAAAGGGCTGCACAAGTCTAGTTTTCAGGGTTGTGCGATTCAAATGAATGTGAAACGATGCAATGGATTCAGCTACTGGAATGAACTAACCTTTTAGCAGCTGCCGGCTGGTGTTCATACCAAAAGCATTTGTTCTCGATGTGGAAGCTGTTGCAAAATTTAGATATGAATTTTTCAGAGGCATTAAAAAAAAAAAAAAAGTTTCTAGTATTTACGTAATGTATAGGTCAATTTTTGAATACTGCACTGAGCATTTGTTGAAATCGCTGGATGCGATGTTTTAAAAATCCATGTATATTCAGCGGAACTGAATATACAAGGACAACACTTTTTACTGCCAACTATACAGAAAGGGCCAGATTCTAGAAATGGCGCTGAAAGTTAGGCGGTGGTAGGTGCCATAACACTGTCTAACTTACCCATCCCTCCCCTTTTACAAAGTTGCATTAGACTGTTTCATTACCGGCCGTGGCGGTATGAGCGCCGATGCTCATAGGAATTCTATGAGCGTCGGAGGTTATATTGCTGCAGTCAGCGATAAAAAAGCATAATGTGGCTTTGTAAAAGGCGGGGGGGGGAGGGGGGGACAGGTGAGGGTTAATTTCTTTATTCAATTTTATATACCATTCTCCCAAGGGAACTCAGAATGGTTTACATGAATTTGTTCAGGTACTTAAGCATTTTTCCCTGTCTGTTCCAGCAGACTTACAATCTGTCTAATGCAGTGTTTCTCAACTTCTTCAAGCCAAGTACCCCCTAAGCCTAGCAAATTCCAACCGAGTACCCCCGCCCAAGCTCCACCCCAGACCTGCAAAAAGCTCCACCCCTGATCCCACTCCATAATAATAGTACTAATTGTAATGCAATTTCTTCCATCCATTTTTCATATACACACAATATAATCTTATTAATACATAATGGTAACCATAAAATTAAAAAATACACAAAGCACACTGTATGCATAAAAAATATTAATTATCATTTATATTTTTCAAAGTCAAGGCAGATGACTTTAAAAATATGCAATGTCACCTCAGTAACAACTATAGAAAAAAGGATAAATATAGAGCAAAATATAGATAGCAGATATAAATTCACAAAACTCACACATTTTGATCACTAAATTGAAAATAAAATCATTTTTCATACCTTTATTTTCTGGTGATTTCATGAGTCTCTGGTTGCACTTCCTTCTGACTGTGCAGTCAATATTTTTTTCTTTCTGCCTCCTGCATGCTTCCTCTCCTCCAGACCCCATTCCATTCCCCAAACATCTCTCTCTCTGTCCCTCCATGAGTCCAAATTTTCTTCCTCTTTCCTCCACCCCTATTAGCAATGTCTCCCTATCTCTCTCTCACTGTCCATTTGTCTTGAGAGATTCAGACATCTCTCTCACCCCCTCTACTGCCACATCCAACATTTATCCCTCTCTCATCCCTCGGATCATGAGCAGCATTTTTCACCACTGCCCACCATTCCTATGCCTATTTCTCCTTCTAATACCCCTCTCCAGCACAATGCCACATTTCTCCCTCAATCACTATGTCCAACATTCCTCCCCCTTGCATCCCCTTCAATCTGCCCTCTCCACCACCATATCCAACATTTTTCTCTCTCATCCTTCTATTCCCCATGCAACTCTACCTCACTCCTCTCTCTCTATGCCCAATTTTCCTTTCTTCCTTTCCCTATGTACACCATCTCTCACATGCTCATGCCCATCAATTATCCCTCCCTCCTATGTCCCAAGTTAGTGCCCCCATGTGTCGAGTTTGTGCCCCCTCCTCCCCCGAAGCCAACCCATCAACAGAAGCCACAAGTGCCGCTGGGGATCTCTGCCTGGCCCCCGCTGAAGCCGAAGCCGCCGCCACCGGGGATCCTTCCCTGCCTCCCTGTCTGCAAGCGTGCACCACCACCCACCCCCAAAGCTGACCCTGCCACCAAGCCGGAGTTGACATGCTCCATTGCCCCCTCCCCCAGCAGCAACTCCATGGAGGGACAGGCTATGGCACATGCAGTGACTCCCACACTGCACGCGGCCAGCTCACAAGCCTTCCCCCCGACGTCAATTCTGATGTCTGAGAGAAGGTTCCGGGCCAAGAAATAGAGACAGGACAATAGCAAAATACAAAACAGTCCTTCAGAATATATAACAATAGAAATACAAGCACTAAATTAACCCCCTACTATGTTGCCCAAATCCAAAGCCACAGTTGACAAACCCCAACAACTCCCATATGGTACTTTTTGAATTTCGAAGCAAGTGACTGATTTCAATTGATAAAGCACATATATATAACAACAAAAAAATTAATATAAAAATGAAAAATATGAAAGTATAACATATATTTAAAATTTAACATATGATTTAGTTTAATAGAGAGTTTTTGGGATCAATGATAGACAACGGAACCCAGATTATTACAGGCATCATTTTCCAATTGGATTGTCTGTAGGGTTGCTGAGATCCCTTTTCTCTCTTTCAATATCAACCATTGTCTTATTTGAGAGACTCACATTTTTGGGTTATTGCTTATATTTCTGGTCTCTTTTTCCTATTTGTCTGTCAGTATTATATTACTATGAAGTTTCCTTGTTGAACATCTTTATTGGGGTTTCAAGAGCTCATGATTTTTTGAGAGATAATATCTAATGCTGGGTTTTACTAAACTGCAGAAGAGCTTCTTATCGTGGGCCAGAGAGGTAAATATTCCGACACTCATAAGAATTGAATAAAGTGTCAGAGCCATCAGCTCTGGAGACTCTTTTTACATATGCTGACGACATTTTCATTTTGCTTGACGTAGACCTGAATCTTTCAAACCTCATCTGCAATGTAAATCATTGTATTTTCAAGCTTCAGAATTGGGCACTATCGGTATAAATGAACTTGAATGAAGCAAAAACTAAACTTCTGTGGATAGGGCCAAATCTTGATTACCTCCCTCCTATGATAACACTAACCTCAGGAATTAAATTACAAATTGAATCTTCTTCTAAAGTTTTGGGAATTCTCTTAGATTCTTCACTTACGCTTAAAGATCAAATAAATTCTCTGGTCAAGAAATGTTTTTTTAGTTTGCGTATGCTGAAGAGGGTTAAGGCATTCGTCCATCATCAACACTTTACAGTTTTGGTATAGTCTGTTATACTAGTGTGGTTGGATTATTGCAATGCTATTTATCTAGAATTGACTAAGGGCAACTTGCAAAGATTGCAATTGATCCAAAACACTGCGGTCAAGCTGATTTTTGGGAAACGGAAATTCGACCTCTTGCTGGAAAAACTACACTGGCTTCCTGTCTGTTTTAGGATTCAACTTAAATGTGCTTGTATCGTTTTTAAACTCTTGTTTGGTATTTTCACTCCTTTGGTTCCATTAATCTGGAACGCTCAAAGATCTTGTCTCTCGTGAAATACACAAAGATTACAACTCTCTTTCCCTTCTTTTAAGGGAATTAGATCTAAAGGAAAACCGATGAATTCTTACATATTTAAATTGACAGAGGTTTGGAATTAAATCCCATCTATGATAAGAAACCTGAACTCCCTTCAATTATTTCGTAAAGCACTAAAAACCTTTTTTATTTTCTAAGCATTTAGCAACTCGCTGTGTTTAAATTTCTTTTTTTACTTGTATATTTAGGTTTATCTGATTTTTTTATTCTATGTTTTTGTTGTTTTATTATTACCGGCTCACCTTATAATTGTTAACCGAGTCGAGCTTCATTTTTTTATTTTTTAAGATAACCTGGTCTATATATTTAAGGTTTAGTTTAGTTTAGCATGGCCCGTGGTAAGCTCTTCCCCAGTTTAGTAAAAGGAGCCCTAAATTAAGAACCTTTTTTAAGGCTGCGGTGGACAAATTTGAGGAACTTGAGGCTAGAACCATAAAACTGGAGAAATTATAATTTGTCCTTGACTGACTATCATCCGGGATCTACATAAGCTCTAGTGGCCACTGCTGTGCCAATTAGGCCCAGAGATTCAGTGCTGGTGCCTGGACATGACAGTCTGGGGCTAATTTTGCCTTCAGCTGTCAGTGTATAACTTATTTTATTCTCAAAGAAGGGAATAGTTACAGTGGACTACTCATTCAGATTTTTGATGAACACTTCACCAGGTTTTTTTCTTCTTCAATGTGATATGATAGAGGGTGATATGATAGAGGTCTATAAAATACCGAGTGGAGTAGAAAGGATAGATGTGAATCATTTGTTTATTCTTTCCAAAAAATACTAGGACCAGGGGGCATGCGATGAAGCTACTAAGTAATAGATTTTAAACAAATCAGGAAAATAACTCTTCACACAACGTGAAATTAAACTATGGAATTTGTTGCCGGAGAATGTGGTGAAATGAGTTAGCTTAGCAGGGTTTAAAAAAGGTTTTGATAATTTCCTAAAAGAGACATCCATAGGCCATTATTGAGATGGCTTGGGGAAATCCACTGCTTATTCCTAGGATAAGCAGCATAAAATCTGTTTTATTATTTGGGATCTAGCTAGGTACTTGGGACCTGGGTTGGCCATTGTTGGAGACAGGATGCTGGGCTTGATGGACCTTCCGTCTGTCCCAGTATGGTAATTCTTATGTTCTTAGTCTCTCTGGGCCCAATATTCAGGGGGTGATCAGTATTCTTCTGACTGCTGCTGGCATCAAACCCAGATATCCAACACCGCACCATGTTTGGCCTCTGGCATTGAATTTCTGGGTATAGGGAGCAGGTTAAAACAGTCGGTTAAGTGCGATATTCAGCATTTAAGCAGCTATGAAGAACCGTATATAGAGAGGACTGTATTTTATGTGGTTATTTTAACCGGTTAAGTACCAATATTGGCACTAAGCTGGCTAAATACCAACTCCAGCCCAGAACACCCCCAAAATAGTAGTTTTTTGCTTGAGTAGTAACCAGGAAATTTTTAGCAGCGCTATCCGGTTAAATGCTGCTGAAAATGCCCCTTTAGCTTCAGGCAGGTGCTTTGAATAGCCAGGAGCCTCTCCTGGCCATTTAGATTGTAAACAATTTTTTATTGACATGAAAAACCCGCAGAAGTGAGAACAACAACAAATGCCTGCACAGAAGGAACAGAGGCAATATCCGCATAAGCAAGTACAACATGACAAAAACATGGGTCAAGTATACCCACCCAAAACCCCCCAATCACCCCAAGTTCCCTCCACCCCCAAGCCCACCCCACCATCTCCCCCCTACCCCCCCTTCCCCCCCAAATGGAGAGGAATGCCAGGGCAAAAAAGTAGACAGTCGCAAACCAAGGTCCCCCCCAGGGTCTGGACTCTGAGGACCCCAGGGCACTGAAACAAGCGAAGCATCCCCCTCCAAAAACAGACCCCCCCAAGCCCCCCCCTTTTCCTCAGAGCAGAGAGTTGTCGAGATCCAGAACTAGCCAGGAGAGAGCACCATCAAGCCAGGGTATTAAGAATGCTACACCCCCTAGGAGACAAAGAACGCAAATAGGGGTCCCAATCAGCAAAAAGCTCCTACGACGTTTAAAGGAGCCCCCCCACCTCACGCGCCTCCCAGAGAACTAACGCATGAAGCTGAGCTCTCCAATGCCTCTCCTGGCCATTTAAATCATTTTGAATATCAGGCCCACTAGTTGATACCCTCCTTTCTTAAAGTCATACTGGCGTCATTTTTCCTAGGTGCCGATTCCCTTCTTAGAAGGTCCTCCAAATTTTCTGGCTTTCCCTCCGCCTTAGATGCTCTCCTTTCCTATCTATATATTGACAATCTTTTCCTACTTTATTGAAACAGTTTTTAGCTTCCAAACCACTTAGACTTGTCGGGTGCAGAAATTGCAGTATAGCAAATGTTAAATAAATAAGTAAAATAAAACCTCATTTTTTGTCTGGATATAATCATAATTCATTCCACTAACATTATTAGGTGATAAAGTGTAATTATAAGGAGCCCTGGGAAGTCATATAAGGGTCCTTTTACTAAGGGCTCCTTTTACAAAGGCGCGCTAAGCGTTTTAGCGCACGCTACAATACCACACACGCTAAACACTAACGCCTCCATAGAGCTTGCGTTAGTATTTTTCATTTAGCGCGTGGTTAGTGCGCCTAGCGCACCTTAGTAAAAGGAGCCCTAAGGCGCGCTAACTGTTTTAGCACACGCTAAACGCTAACACGTATATTATATCCTATGGACGCATTAGTGTTTAGCGCACGCTAAAACGGCTAGCGCTCCTTAGTAAAAGGACCCCATAATCAGCGTTAGATTAGGCATAGTGTTGTATGCTTCGTATCTTTTCTTCACAACTCCAGCATTTGGATTGCTCTCCTCGTCGTAGAGGCCCTTCTAGCTATTCTCTTTAGATCAATAAAATTACATCACAGTAAAGTATTAAGTTGATTCATCCATTCTCATGCCATAGGTCACACTGCAATTGCAATTAAACACAGGGAGGAAATACTCCAAGTGTTAGAAAGTCTCCTCCTTGGCTTCCCATAACTCTTATTTCATTGTTTTATGATGCCATATTTGAGGTACTGTCTTATTTGTTAACAGAAGTTTGATTTCAAAAGCGAATCTTGCCAGCAATTCTACTCCAATAATAATTGCAAAATGGGCACATAGAATTTTAAGCAATGTAATTGGGTCCTTGAACTTTCAAAGGTAAGCCTTCTTCAGATCAGAGATAAGCAAATGTTGATATCAGTATAATGGCTGAATAAATAGAAACATGATGGCAGATAAAGGCCAAATAGCCCATCCAGTCTGCCTATCCACTATATCATCCTCCCTCAAAAGATCCCACATTCCTGTCCTATGATTTCTTACATTCAGACAAAATCTTTGTCTTCCTCCGCTTCTAACACCCTTTCTGTAAAAAAGTATTTCCTTAGATTACTCTTGAGCCCATCACCTCTTAACGCCATCCTATCTCCTCTCATTCTGGAGCTTCCTTTCGAATGAAAGAGATTTGTCTCATGCACATTTATGCCATGTAGGTATATAAACATTTCTATCATATCTCCCCCCTCCCACCTTTCCTCTAAAGCAGGGGTTCCTAACCTGGGGTCCGTGGATTGCTTTCAGGGGGTCTGTGAGGCTCAGATAAAATTATCATTTATATTCACTGTTGACTTTTCTTACAGATAACGAGAGAGTAGATGTAGTAGTACACTTCTCCCTCTGTATTCACTGTAATAGGAGATTAACAGAACCGCAAATACAGAAAAACCGCAAATAACTTTTTCATATGTTATTCGCTGTTTTCTATTAAAAACCATCGTGAATATGGTGAAACCGCGAATAACATGGTGGGAGACCTGGCCTGTTCCTGAAGGAGAGGCAAAACACGACGAAGAAAGTGCCGGAAATCAACGATTTTCTCTGTCAACGCTTGGAATCGGCGATTTCTCTATGCAGGCTGATGTAATTAGGGGGGAGGAGCCAGCAAGCTAAAAAACGCGAATAATGGAAACCGCGAATACGGAGGGAGAAGTGTAGTAGTAGAAATGGTAGTACAAAACGTAGATCTGTTTTAATTTGCACAAGACGACTGCATTTCATAATTTTAATGAATGGCCATTACTTTCTGCATAAAAAAGGAGGTTTTTTTTTAGATGGTTTACTTTTAAAGTTTAATAATACCTGGTGTATGTCATATATGTATGAGACAATCAAATCTCGATAAATAAAGTACATATTTATTGCATGCAAAGTTGTCTTTATGTGAATATTTCTGGGGAAGGGGGTCCACAGCTTTTATCGGCTTCTTAAAGGGGTCCATGACTCAATAAAAGGTTAAGAATCACTGATCTAAAGTATACATATTGAGACCTTTAAGAGCTCCTTTTACAAAGCCGCGATAGTCGTTTTTACGCGCGTAATAGCACGCACTAAATCGCCAGCTGCGCTAGCCGCTACCGCCTCCTCTTGAGCAGGTGGTAGTTTTTCGGCCAGCGCGGGGGTTAGCGCGTGATGAAAAGTCGCACGCGTTAAACCCGCTAGTGCGGCTTTGTTAAAGGAGCCCTAAGTCTGTCCCTATACGCGCCTTATGATGAAGACTACCAATCACTTTAGTAGCCTTCCTCTGGACCGACCCCAACCTTTTTATATCTTTTTGAAGGTGCGGCCTCCAGAATTGTACACAATATTCTAAATGAGGCCTCACCAGAGTCTTATACAGGAGCCTCAGTACCTCCTTTTTCCTACTGGACATACTTCTCCCTATGCACCCTAGCATCCTTCCAGCTACATATAACATGAATATACAAACAGAGACTGAAGGTCTTAGAAAGATGAGTTGAATTCCCTGAAGCAGTCTCTCAAAACAAAGTCCATGTCGTTAACCTCAATTTAAGTGAAAGAAATTGTTTCCTTACAAAAGCATTTAATGCTGAAGCACTAATATAATCATTGCACGGGAATCTTTCTTTTTCTTCTTTCTTTTCTATTCTGAGCCATGGTCAGGAGACAAAGTCAAGTTAACTTCTGTTGCTGGTTCTTCTCCGAGCATATATATTCAACAAAAAACATATATTGTGAAAGGCAATTGTAATATTTGGAAAACATTTTTCCCTGGAGGTGATTACACTGAGGTGTTTTTAGGTGGCTATATTGGAATTACCTTGGTATATAACTCCTATTTTTTCTCCTCATTTTTTTTTGTGAGTAAATCTGAGTTTAGACATTTTGGGGAAAAACGTCCACGAATCCAGTAGAGAAAAATGACCATTTTCAAACCAGATAAACATCTATCTTTTTTTTTCTTCAAAAATGACCATTTCCTAGATGTTTGCCTTCAGTGTGTCTATCTTTTAGAATCATTTAAAAAAAAATGTGCAAATGAAAAACCTACAAAAAACAACCATTGAGACATAGGAGGGGCTAGACTGGCCACACAGACATCCCAGCAGAGCAGTGGGGGCACCTGGGGGCACTGCAGTGAACTTCACATAAAAGTTCCCAGATATAAGTACATAAGTACATAAGTAGTCGCCTCCGCCGGGGCAGACCAGAGGTCCATCCAGCCCAGCGGTCCGCTCACGCGGCGGCCCATCAGGCATATTGCCTGGTCAGCGGTCCCTGACTAATTTTATTGCCTACCTCTACACTTATCTCTAAACCTTCCACTGCTCTTATCTGTACCCCTCAATCCCTTTGTCTTCCAGGAACCTATCCAGGTCATCCTTGAAACCCTGTACTGTGTTATTTCTTATCACGGCCTCCGGAAGGGTGTTCCATGTGTCCACCACCCTCTGTGTGAAAAAGTACTTCCTTGCGTTTGTTTTAAACCTGTCCCCCTTCAATTTCATCGAGTGACCCCTTGTTCTTGTGGTTTCTTTCAAATTGAAAAATCTGTCTTTGTCAACCTTTTCGATGCCCCTCAGGATCTTGAAGGTCTCTATCATATCTCCTCTGAGTCTCCGCTTTTCCAGGGAGAACAGCCCCAGCTTCTTCAGTCTGTCAGTGTATGTAAGGTTTTCCATACCCTTAATCAGTTTAGTTGCTCTTCTCTGGACTCCCTCAAGCATTGCCATGTCCTTTTTGAGGTACGGTGACCAGTACTGTACACAGTATTCCAGATGCGGGCGCACCATAGCCCGGTACAGTGGCAGGATGACTTCCTTCGTTCTGGTCGAGATACCCTTCTTAATGATACCTAACATTTGGTTTGCTTTCCTCGAGGCTGTGGCGCACTGTGCCGACGCCTTCAATGTCGTGTCTACCATCACTCCCAAGTCTCTTTCCAGATTACTGACCCCTAGCATTGATCCCCCCATTTTGTAAGTGAACATCGGGTTCCTTCTCCCTATATGCATGACCTTGCATTTCCCTACATTGAAACTCATTTGCCACTTTTTCGCCCATTCTTCCAATGTCGTAAGATCCCTTTGGAGATTCTCGCAGTCAACCGTGGTTTCAACCTTGCTGAATAGTTTGGTGTCATCTGCGAATTTGATGACCTCGCATTTTGTTCCCGCCTCCAGGTCGTCAATGAATATGTTAAACAGGAGCGGTCCCAGCACCGATCCTTGAGGAACCCCGCTCGTGACCCCTTGCCAGTCCGAGTAATGGCCCTTTACACCAACCCTCTGCTTCCTGTCTGCCAGCCAGTTTTTGATCCATCGGTGGACCTCCCCGCGCACCCCATGATTCCATAGCTTCCTGAGCAACCGCTCATGTGGTACCTTATCGAAGGCTTTCTGGAAGTCTAGGTAAATTATGTCTATGGGTTCACCTTTGTCCACCTGGTTATTTACCCCCTCAAAGAAGTACAACAAGTTTGTGAGGCACGACCTACCCTTGCAGAACCCATGCTGGCTCGACCTTAGCTGTCCATTTTTTTCGATATGGTCACAGAAGACCTTAGGAAATTGGAAGACTGGGCATCCAAGTGGCAGATGAAATTTAATGTGGACAAATGCAAAGTGATGCACATTGAGAAGAATAGCCCAAATCACACTTACCAGATGTTAGGGTCCACCTTGGGGGTAGCCAATTTACTAATTAAGTTAGGCATCTATTTATTTAGGTTGTCATGCACAAAAAGCATGTGCTAGGGCTTAACACCCTTTAGTAGACATACCCCAAAGGCCAGGTCAGCTGATCCCACTGAAACTTTAGGGCTGGTTGAAGTTGATACATATGCAGGCATATGACCTTTGGCTAATACAGGGCCAAGCAACACCAAGAATGAGTGGGCTAATTATTCCCTTCTTCACCAGCCCTTGCCATATCATTCTCTATAATAATACATAATATTAAATTTTCTACCAATTTGATCCTATTTGGAAATAAAAATGCAGTCACCAGGAAATGTGCTTAATGATTCAGACTCTATATCCTCATATGAGGGACTGCTGAAAAGTTCTCAGTCCAACCAACAAAGTTGGGGCAGTCTCCTTTGAGGGCTATATACTTAGTCCAGCGATTTTCCACTTTTTTTGCTCCATATTTTTCTGTCGGAATTGAAAAAAGTGGAAAATCATTGGACTAAGGGCCTGATTCTTTAAAGGATGCCAATCTCGGTGGTCGACTAAGAAATGGCCGCTAATAGGCATCCTTTAGAGAATCATGTCTTTTTTCCCCAACAGATGCCTTAAATGTAGGCATTCAGAAGGCTCTGGCAGTTAAAGAGCAGAAAGGGATTAAAATCCTTGGTTCCTATGGGATTGAATGAGGAGACTGAATGGCTATCGATCCTGTGAGAGTTTTCTACTACTAGCCCTGACTCCTCTTGGTCTGAGCCCCGCACTGATATGATGATGACGTCATACGTTTGTCAGTGTGCGTTGGGCCAGCTGTATTTAATGTCCTTGATTACAAACCGCGGCCATGATACACTGCCCGATGTAGCTCCGTTAAATGGTAAGCGCTTGGTTTTCTCTGTTTTGTAGTATTTTAATATGTAGTAGAGGCTTTGCTGTTGCTATATTGTGCTGGAGTTATGAAAAAATAAGGACAGACACGATGTGTTTCATTGTAATTTCCCTCGACCCTGAAGAAAAGTTTCAATCTGAAACATGCATGTCGGGAGAGGTGAATGCAAGATATAGGACAAGATCACTATAAGCTAAGTGACGGTCTTTTAAAAAAAAAAGTTTACATATAAAAATTTCAAGAAAAATCACAAAATGAGTCTTATATGAATAAATTAATAAAGGCTGGACTGACGAAGAGGAGTATCAACCAGGTGTACATTGCCGGGTGCCATCTGAAGGTCCATACAAAATTTAATTGATAACAAAATTTAAGTAATACCTTCTGTGACTAGTCCCTTTATTTGACATCCAATAAGACACAAGGAGTATATGAGTTAAATGTAGGCCAGTATTTTAAAAGCCTACATTTAAGGTGTCTGTCTTGCACATACAGAGACGCATAGGAATGCCTATGGATGTCCAAGGCCACTTCCACTGGAAACCACACGCACGCCAGCCTTGGGTGTTTAAGCATCCCTATGCATCTCCGTAGGTGCGAGATGGATGCCTACAATGTAGGCATCGTTTGTCGCATCCATTAAAAAAAAAAAAAAAAGTGCATCCCAATTGGCTGGTGAGATTGCGGTAGGGCGCCTACCACTGCCTATAATCGGGATGCCTTATGTAGAATCAGCCTTTAAGTGTATAGCCTTCGATGGAGACTGCCCCAAGTTTGTTAGTTGGGCTGAGAACTCTTCAGCAGCCCCTCATATGAGGATATAGGGGCTGAATCATTAACCACATTTCCTGGTGACTTCATTTTTATTTCCAAATAGGATCAAATTGGCAGAAAAATTAACATTATAGAGAATAATATATGATATGGCAAGGGCTAGTGAAGAAGGGAATATGTGCTATAGTAAAGAACTTCCATAGAAAGAGTAATTCAAATAAAGAATTTGCAATAACTTTTGAGCCCTAATTGCACTTTTGTCTATGGAATGAGTAATTATGATGCGAAAGAGCAATAATTCTTGACTCTGTTGCCAGCTGCCTCTACTTGGCTCTTCTTAGCATGTTCATTGATAAAGCTTTTATCATTAGAACTGAAGATAAAATATTTAGCCCTTCGCAATACATTATAAAGTGCACATGTCAAAGACAAATGACTTTGCCATTTTACCCATTAAACTCAATTTAATTCATAAAACGGATCTGTTTGTTTCAACAATTTGCCAGCATAACAAAATAATAGGAAAAATCTGCCATTCTTATCCTCTTTACACAAGAGTTACTCAAAATGATACTCTGGACAAAACACAGGATATGCATCTCTTCCTCTTTCAGCTGTGGTAGCAAAGTAAAGAAAATAGTCAAGCCTAAATTATATTGCGAATAGGATTCCATTGTTTTGTAAAAAATAATGGTTGCCTAATTTTCATGCCCCTGAAATTACGCAGTATGTTATTTTTTGGGCTCTTATTAAATCTATTTACAGAATAGAAGGGGAGAGATCAGAAGAGGGTGGGTCTATACAGGGTAATAGATGATAGATTTTATGTTTTAGTCTGTTGACTAAACCAAAAAGAATTGACCCCAAGGAATCCACACAGAAAAGAATCCAAGGAAAACAAAAAAAAAAAAAAACCAACACTGTGGAGTGATGATGTTCCTGAAATACTTTATTACAAATATAAAAGTTCCAAAAATACAATAAAGCAATCCACATGAAAATAAAATGATCCACATAAAAACCCTACAGGACCTAGTCTGCTGAAAGCGTAGGACCCAACACGGTTCGCGTTTCAACATGATAGTCTTCTTCAGGGGTCCCTGAAAGTCCTATGGTGGTAGATATGTAGAAAAACTGATATGTGGAAAGTCAGAGGGAGAACGCTGCTTTGATTTCAAGTAGCATTCTCCTTCTGACTTTCCACATATCAGTTTTTCCACGTATCTACCACCATAGGACTTTCAGGGACCCCTGAAGAAGACTATCTTGTCAAAACGCGAACCGTGTTGGGTCCTACGCTTTCAGCGGACTAGGTCCTTTAGGATTTTATGTGGATCATTTTATTTTCATGTGGATTGCTTTATTGTATTTTTGGAACTTTTATATATTTTTTTGGTTTTCCTTTTACGAAGCCGCGTTAGCGGCTTTAGCGCACATACCTTTTTAGCGCACGCTAACCCCCGCGCTAGACGAAAAACTACCACCTGCTCAAGAGGAGGCTGTAGCGGCTAGCATGGCCGGAAAATTAGCGCGTGCTATTATGCGCGTGAAACCGCTAACGCGGCTTTGTAAAAGGAGCCCTTAGTCTGTTGATTATGCTTAGATTATTATACATTTAATTGTTTTTAGTTGTAAATTATTGATATTAAATTTGTATTTTTGGTGTAATAATGGGGTCCTTTTATTAAGGCGTGCTAACCGATTTAGCACGTGCTAAATGCTAAGGCGTCCACAGAATATAATGGATGCCTTAGCATTTAGCGCGTGTTAAATTGGTTAGCGCGCTTATTGTGGTATAAAAGAATAAAGTTATTATTATTATTATTAATAAAAGGACACCAAATATTTTTAATGACATCCATGTTTTTTTTTTTTACCATAGTGTGGAAAATCATATTTTGAGAAAATGTTGGTTTTTTAAAAAAATTCTTTATTCATTTTCAATATTTTCAATAAATGCAGTACAAATTAAATACATTTTATATTTAAACATCACTTAATATTCTTTCAAGAAACAAATCAATCTATATCCCTCCCCCCCCTATCCCATAACTATTATAAATTGAGAAAATGTTGAGAAGGAAAGAAAATAAAATAAATAAATATTATCCACCTTGAGGTGTTTATTTGAAATAGACTATCAGGTTTGATATAAAGTACTATAAATAACATGTTTTGGTGAAGGTAACATATTAATTTACACCATTTCATTTGAGTCAAATTATCTCACACTTTTCATAACAGGATATAAGTCATTCCATCAATGACATGTAAACAAAGACGAGCATTCTGCTTCCTGCTAAACTGACGTCAATTCAGGATGATAAATCCTTGAATCAAAGTATTGCAGCCACTGGCAGTAGACAGCAACTTGAATACCTAACCTTATTGATGAGCAAACAGAATGCAAATACCAGTTGTGTTTCCAAACTACATCCAGTAATCCAAAAAGATGCAACAGAAAATATGTTTCAAAGTCAGTTTGCTGAAAGCACGGTCATAAATGTTGGGAAACAACCTGCCAGTAATTTAGTGAGGTTTACTTTGTGTGTAACCTCTGTTTTAATATGAAACATTTGATAACAATTGATTAAAAACAAACCAAAACCAGACAGAACACAGGTACCAAAGGTATTTATTTGGAGCTAGAGAGTCTATTTTATATATGGCACCAAAATCTCAGTGCTGAAAATTGAGCACAGATGCAAGATTTGCATGCATCTTAATTAGCTAATGAGCCATTAACTAGCAGTTTATTAATAATCAAGTTTCAAGTTTATTGAGTTTTAATATACCGACCATCAGCAAGTATCTGGCCGGTTTACAATAAAAATTTAAAAAGATAAATAATAAGTAAATAATTAGAAAATAATAAAGGTGCACACCAAGGACATAAACAGGACAGACATGAAAGTGAGGGAAAAAAGGGAAATGGGAGGGGAAAGTTACATGTTAAAAGAAGAAAGGAGAGAGAGGGGAGGGGGTAAAACGTGTAGGGCGGGATCGCTTTATAAAAGCGGTTTGCTGAATAAGGAAAAATTAAAAAAAATTTTTTGAAAGGGATAAGAAGATAGAAAAATAGAGGTAAAGATAAAAATATAAAAGAGGAGAGAAAAAAAAAATAAATAAAATGAAGGATCTCTAAATGCAGGAGAAGGCATCGCTGAATATGAAAGTCTTCAGGCTTATCTTGAATTTATCAAGTTGATGTTCGAATCGGAGTTGCTGTGGCAGTGCATTCCACAGAGTTGGAGCTACTACTGCAAAATTTATTTTCCTAGTGTAGAAGAAGTCTTTTATGGAAGGGATTAACAAAAGGTTCTGGTCTGCTGACCTCAGTAGGCATGTCGGGCATTGTGGGATAAGAAGCTTATCAAGATATAAAGGCAGGTGGGAATGTCTTATTTTAAAGGTGAGCAGAATGGTTTTATAGGTGATCCGGTGTGTAATAGGGAGCCAGTGTGCTTCCTTCATGAGTGGAGTGACATGGTCAAATTTGCCAGTTTTATAGATGATTTTTATTGCTGTGTTTTGGATTATTTGTAAGCGTCGGAGTTCTTTTTGGGGAAGTCCATTGAAAAGAGAGTTACAATAGTCGAGGTGGGAGATAACTAGAGAGTGAATTAAAATCTTAATTGAATCCGTATCTAGAATTGAAATGAGAGAATGGATAAGGTGAAGTTTAAAAAAACAAATTTTTGCTACCGAACTGATGTGGTCATGGAAAGTGAGGTCTTTGTCAATGATGACTCCTAGAAGTTTTATTTTTGATTCCATTTTTATAGGGATGGATTTGATAAATATTTTACCGGATAAAGTCTCTCTGTTGTTGATTGGGAGTAGAAGACCGCAGAATTTGTCAATATTGAGGGAGAGTTTATTTGTGTAAAGCCAATCATTTATTGCATCCAGTTTATTGTTGATGTCGTCTATTTCCAAAGTGTTTGAGGTATTGATAGGGTGAAGTAATTGTATGTCATCTGCATAGGCAAAGATTGTGAATCCGATAGATTGTGCTAATGTAAGAAGAGGAGAGAGAAAAATGTTGAATAAGAGTGGAGATAGAATGGAGCCTTGTGGAACACCACAGGTTTGTGAAATAGGAGAAGAAATTTCATTCTTTACATGAACTTTGAAACAACGTTCGTTAAAGTATGAAACAAACCAAGAAAGAGCAGTTAATTGGCAAAAATGGGGATTTACTCACGCATCTGCCCACATGCTATTCTATAACCCCACGTGCCTAAAAATCCTAGCGCGCAACTCAAAAGGGGTGTAGCCAGTGGAGGGGCAGGTATGTTCTGTGCCAAAATGTCGATAATTGGGTGTCCACAAAAAATAAGATCACTCATATAGTATTAGCGTAAATCTAAAACCAAATATACTGCATCTGTAATTATTATGCTTCACATATGCTCAGAGATATGAAGCTCTGTGGGGAGTATCCCCATCGCGGAGCTTATCATCCAGCCACTGCATATGAATATCTCTTGTTATAAGTCTTCAAATTTGTATTTTTCTTTACTTTACTGTTTATCAACTGTGCTTAGTAGAAATAATAAAAAAGCCACTTATTTCAAAGGTGGCAATAATTGGGTGTCGGATTCAGTTGGTGTAAACACCAGCGTTCAGCTTTAGGCAAGAGAATCGGTACGGAGCTCTATTCTATAAACGGCGTCCAGCCCAGAAGACCATTAATAAAATAGTGCTCTGTGCTGATTTTTCTGCACCATTTGTAGAATTCTCCTCTAAATGCCCCATTTCCTGTAGCTTAGTATACACCTCAAAGGAACCTTCATTCCTCTCATCAACACTTGCTGATTGTGCCATCTTTCAAGAAAACCCCCCAAAAAACACTGTGGAGAGGCAATGTTCCTGAAATGGACTTTATTATTTAAGAAAAATATATAAAAGTCAACATAGCAATCCACATAAAAGTTTTAAGAACCCGACATTGTTATAATCAATGTGTGCATCTTGTGTATACTTTACTGTATGATTTGGAAATTTAATAAACATTTCATGAGCTTAAAAAAAAAAAAGAACCCAACATGGTCCGAGTTTCAACAAGTGAGTCTTCCTCAGTGGACCCTGCAAGTCCTAGGGTGGAAAATACATTTAAAAGATAAATAATCCAAAAGTTCCATAATGTAGAAGCTCCGCATAAACTGCGATGCAAAAACAAATTAAAGGTTTATGCAGAACTTCTACATATTGGTACTTTTGGATTGTTTAGCTTTCCCACATATTTTCCAACCTAGGGACCCCTGAGGAAGACTCTTGTCGAAACACGGACCGTGTTGGGTCCGACACTCCCAGCTTAAGGTTTTTATGTGGATTGCTATGTTGACTTTTATATATATCTACTAGTGTTTAAGCCCGTTACATTAACGGGTGCTAGAATATATGTCTGTCTGTCTGTCTTTCTTTCTTTCTGTGTCTCTCCCTGCCCCTGTCTCTCTATTCCTTTCTTTCTGTCTTTCTCCCTCCCGCTGTCTGTCCTTCTTTCTTTCTAGTTCTCTCTCTGGCACCCTGTCTGTCTGTCTTTCTCCCTGCCTGCTGTCTTTCTGTGTGTCTGTCTTTCGTTCTAATGCACAGCCTGCCTGCCTGTCTTTCTGTCTCTCCATGGCCCACTTCTGTCTCCCCTCCCCCAAAGCAAACCAAGATTGCTCCCAGGCCCCCTTTCCCTCTCCATCCCCTCCACTTCCCTGTGCAGCAGCAGCAGCATTTCCCTCCCATCCTTCCCTATGCAGCAGCAGCATTTCCCGCCCTTCCCTGTGCAGCAGCAGCATTTCCCTCCCCCTCACACACACTTCCCTGTGCAGCAGCAGCATTTCCCAGCCTTCCCTGTGCAGAAGCAGCATTTCCTCCTCCACACACTTTCCTGTGCAGCAGCAGCATTTCCCACCCTTCCCTGTGCAGCAGCAGCATTTCCCGGCCTTCCCTGTGCAGAAGCAGCATTCCCCCCCCCCACACACACTTCCCTGTGCAGTAGCAGCATTTCCTCCCCCCTACACCTTCCCTGTGCAGCAGCTGCAGCAGCATTTCCCGGCCTTTCCTGTGCAGCAGCAGCATTTCCCGGCCTTTTCTGTGCAGCAGCAGCATTTCCCAGCCTTCCCTGTGCAGAAGCAGCATTCCCCCCCCCCCCGTTCACACACACACTTCCTTGTGCAGCAGCAGCATTTCCCACCCTTCCCTGTGCAGCAGCAGCATTTCCCGGCCTTCCCTGTGCAGAAGCAGCATTTCCCGGCCTTTCCTGTGCAGCAGCAGCATTTCCCGGCCTTTTCTGTGCAGAAGCAGCATTTCCTCCCCACACATACACTTACCTGTGCAGCAGCAGCATTTCCTGGCCTTCCCTGTGCAGAAGCAGCATTCCCCCCCCCGTTCACACACACACTTCCTTGTGCAGCAGCAGCATTTCCCACCCTTCCCTGTGCAGCAGCAGCATTTCCCGGCCTTCCCTGTGCAGAAGCAACATTTCCCGGCCTTCCCTGTGCAGCAGCAGCATTTCCCGCCGCCCTCTTCCCAGCCGCCGCATTTAAATTCAGAGAAAAGCGCTGCACCGTGCTACCACTGTCTTCGGCGTCTTCTATCCACTGCGGCCAACCCTAATGGAAACAGGAAGTAGTCAGAGAGGGCAGGCCGCAGTGGACAGAAGACGGCGAGGCCAGCGGTAGCGTGGTGCAGCGCTTTTCTCTGAATTTAAACGTGGGTGAGCGGGCGAGAAGGAGGAGGCTTAAAAGTAGCTGGTTTTGGCGGTGAGTGAGGGTGGGAGGGGGGAGTCGCCAGCTGTGCTGTGTCTCTCCGTGTTCAAATTCGAAAATGGAATTCGGCATGGAGGGCACAGCACTTGTCAGCGGCCACTGCGGTCGGCAATCGGGGAGGGGCGAGGACGCAGCTCAGGAGAATGGGAAGGTGTTGGTGGGCGGCGGCGGGGGCCTCCTCCTGCAGGCGCTCGTGTCTCAGGGGTCCGGCTCATCCCAGCAGGGAGAGAGCTTGCCTGTGCTTCCTCCAGCGGTTGGTGAGTGAGGGCGGGAGAAGAGTGGCTAGAGTGATCCCTGCCACTGCGTTCTAAAATGGAACACAGCGGCAGGGATCATGCAGAAATCACAGCGGCAGGGATCATGCAGTTTTAAAAGCGCAGGTAAGGTTTTATTATATAGGATTTTAATAATAAAGTCCATTTCAGGAGCATCGTTTCTCCACAGTGCTTTTTTGGTTTCTCTTGGACTCTATTCTCTGTGGATCGTCCAGGGTCAATCTCTTTGTTTTCTGTGCCATCTTTCAGGCAGATGTTCTTGGATATTTTCAGGGATTCCAGCTTTCCAGTAATGGCCCCTAGTCTGTGGAATTCCCTTCCTCTGTACGTTAGGAATGAATAATCTTTGAAAAATTTTAAGTCTCAATTAAAGGCTCAGTACTTTAAAATGGCATTTGACACTACCTCATTTTCTTTTCTTTTTTTTCTTGTTAACAGTTTTTCTATTCCCCTTCACCTTTTGTTGTCTTCCTTTTTGTTCTTCTCCATAATATCTTGTAAATTTTTCCTTCCCTTTATATTTATTTAATTATTTTCTATCTCGTTGTCCCCCAAAGAGCACAGAAGAGGTTACAGATTAAACATAGATATCGGTACAAGATTACAATGCAAGTTTTCATCCTAGTTGGCACATATTAGGTGTAGTTATCCTTAAGTCGCACAGACTGGTTCGGTTACCAATATACAATTCTTTGTAGTCCGTGGATCGAGGGCAGGGGGCTCAGAAGAAGAGGTAGGTTTTTATTGCTTTTCTGAGATCTGATCTGCGACGGCAGTCGATTCCAGTGGCTCGGTATGAAGTGGGAGTAAGACCGTTGTTTGGCAGTTTGTAATTGAGGGGCATGACCAGGGGGCTTTTTGAGGCGTATTTCCTCCTGGGAGCGGAGGGACCGGTTTGGCACATACGTTGGAAGTTTAGCCATCACATAGCCCAGTGCCATATCGTGCAAGGATTTGAACGCTAGTATCAGGCCCTTGAAGACACAACGTTTAGCTACAGGCAGCCAGTGTTTAAGGTAACCCTTTGGAGCTCCAAGAAATGAATTAGTAAAGAGCTAGTTTTAAATTCTGTTTTCTGTCAGTAAATCAAGAGACTTTCAAGATTTTACTTTCTAAGTGTGAATTAACTATAATTTAGCTTTTCCAGTTGGTATTCAGTCCCAGTGTGTATTTAAATGGTGACTGCTATGGACAGAATTATCACCAGATATTTAATGCCAGGCCATGTCCAGACACCAGCATCGACTACCTGAGACTAAGGGCTCCTTTTACTAAGGTGCGCTAGCGTTTTTAGCGCGTGCCCCATGCTCTAAATGAAATACTAACGCCAGCTCTATAGAGGCGTTAGCATTTAGCGCGTGCGCTAAAACCGCTAGCACACCTTAGTAAAAGGAGCCCTAATTCTTTAGAAAAAAGTCGCTGAGAACCATATAAGACACTCATGCAAGTGACTTGCTTAAAAATTCTAGCCAGGTACCAATCCCCCCTACTGACCCCCCTGTCTGAAATTTCAGAATCCTTCTTTTTAAGACCACTCTTCCCTCCCACCCTCTGAAGAAAATCTAAACTGACCAAGGCCCTTCCACCCTTTGCAGGTCCCTGGTGGTCAAGGATAAAATAGGTATGAGCAATGTGACGTGCCTGGTGTGACCTGCTCTTCAAATGGCTGGCTTGCACCCAGAGGCTGTGGCTGCCATTTTGGATAAGAAACCACAATAGATAGGAGTGAGTACCCTTAGGAACCCCCACTAGACCATGGACCTTGAGGTAGGCTTAGGGAGATTATGGGCGTGGGGTAGGGTTGGAGGCTCAGTTAGCCCATTGTGAAGTCAGGGACAGGAAATTATCACAGGGGAAGGAGGAGGTACCAGGAAGTCAAATGCTGCAATCCTGAGGTTAATCAGGTACCAGCCGATATTCAGACTGGTGCCCAGTTAGCTTTACAGCTAATGTTAGGACAGTATTTTTGCTGTCCTAACTTTAGCTAATTGGTTAAAAGTCTGAATATGGCCACTAATATGGTCATGCCTTGGCTCCTCCTATGTGCTGCCCAAGCTCTGCCCATGGATTGCCTGGGACTATCAGGACTTAGCGGGAGGGGGTTATCTGATATGATATTCAGTGGCACTATCTGTTCAAGTGCTGTTGAATATCAGTGTTTAGGCAGCTGGAGTGGTTAAATCATTTTGAATATTGGGTGGACTAGTGGAGGTGTTAGCAGGACTAAGGGATTGCATAAAGGTAGGTGATGAAGAAATTCCATAGTTTACTCTGTAAAAGTATTGGGGGTAGGTATAGAAAAAAAATAGGATTGAAAAGAAAGCACACTTATTGACAGTAACAGATGTTATCCAGGGACAGCAGGCAGATATTTTCACATGTGGGTGACGTCATCCATGGAACCCGGCACAGTGGTAAAAGTGTATTACCACTTTAAGTTTTTAGAAACTTCGCAACTGCCCACACTGCGTATCAGCTTGTGCCTTCCCACCCGATGTCGGCTCACAGTACCTCAGTTCCGTAAGCAAGCTAAGAAGGCAAACAGGGGAGGTTGGAGGGATATGAGAATATCTGCCTGCTGTCCCCGGATAACACCTGTTATGGTAAGTAACTGTGCTTTATCCTAGGACAAGCAGGCAGCATATTCTCACATGTGGGACTCCCTAGCTTATTGTAATGAGATGGAGGGAGAGTTGACCATTAAGAAAAAAAATAAATTCTGTAATACTGCTTGGAAGAAGCGACCATCTCATTTGGAATAGGATTCTAGACAATAGTGAGATGTGAATGTGTGAATTGAGGACCAAATAGTTGCTTTGCAAATTTCATCAACAGAAGTGGAACGTAAGAAAGCGACGGATGCTGCCATAGCTCGGACTTTGTGTGCTGTAACATGTCCCTCGAGCTGCAGCCCAGCCTGAGAATAGCAGAAGGAAATACAGGCCACTCACCATGTGGAAATAGTTCTCTTGGATACAGGGAGGCCCAATCTGTTAGCATCAAACCAGATGAATAGTTGAGATGAAGTCCTATGTGGCACTTACAGTCCAAAGTGTGTATAGCTATTTCTCCAGGATGAGAATGAGGCTTTGAGAAAAAAAACAAAAAACAACTGGAAGCACAAAGGATTGATTCAGGTGAAATTTCATGACTTTTGGGAGGAATTTAGGATGAGTCCTGAGAACCACCTTGTCATGATGAAATACTGTGTACAGTGGAACAGAAACCAATGCTTGAGGTTCACTTACTCGATGAGCGAAACTGATAGAAATTAAGAAGACCACTTTCCAAGTGAGCAACTTAAGAGTAGTAGAAGCCAGTGGTTCAAACGGCGGCTTCATCAGACTGGCAAGGACAACATTAAGAATCCCGACAACTGTCTTTGTCTGATGTCATTTCATTTACTGTGATAGTTATGCCTACTTCTGTTTGTGTTGGTTTAGTCCAATGGTTCCCAAACCTGTCCTGGGGGACCCCCAGCCAGTCAGGTTTTCAAGATATCCCTAATGAATATGCATGAGAGAGATTTGCATATAATGGAAGGTATAGGTATGCAAATCTCTCTCATGCATATTCATTAGGGATATCTTGAAAACCTGACTGGCTGGGGGGTCCCCCAGGACAGGTTTGGGAACCACTGGTTTAGTCATATGCCTATAAATTTCAATTCTGATATGGAAAACAAAATGCAGTGAACACGTTTTGCAGGTACGGAAAGAATGAGCCATTTCATCGCTTGTTTGCATTTTGAAAGATTGCAGAACGTATTCAAAGTTGCTCAACACGGCTCCCACAGATCACAACTTTGTCAGCAACACCCTGACTGAAGTTGAATAACAAGTCGTACTGCACTTTCAACAGGCCCTTATATGGAAGGTGACGTGCAGTGATAAGAGTGGAAGGGATCATCTGAACGTGAGTGGATGAGAAGGTGACATTGATACACAGAGGAAATTTCCCTCAGCTGACAGATAAACGTGTTTATATCAAGCCAGCCCTAAAAGCTAACACATTTTTTTTGTCGTATCCCTTATCTGTGCTACTGTACCAGGCATTTAATAGCTTTGGATCATAACGCTGAGGCCCATTAGGGCTATTATTTTGCTGCATGTGACATGGGTGTTACAAAGAAGCAATGGAATCTATTTTGTCTTGGTTTTTCATTGAACCCTTTTGAGTTCCTGTGTCTCTTTCAGATTTGGATTTAGCTCAGACCTTTTCCACTAGTAGCTCAAGGCAAGTTAGAGTTAGGTCCAGCAGGCATTTAATGACTTCTAATAAGAGGCATGCATATTAGGGCATTGTTATAATGTACATTTATGGTAAATATGAAATGCTAAGAAGATCAATAGAGGAAAATACTGCAGCTATAGAAGGGATGATGCCAGAGTATAATTTAAGGGCCAAAAAACATACCGTATTGCTTCTGTTAATTTCTCCAGAGAGTCTGCTTTTTCCCTGAGCAACTAGAGAGGCAACATAAAACTTTTGTTTCAGATAATCTAAATCAGTGGTTCCCAAACCCTGTCCTGGGGGACCCCCAGCCAGTCGGGTTTTCAAGATATCCCTAATGAATATGCATGAGAGAGATTTGCATATAATGGAATCTCTCTCATGCATATTCATTAGGGATATCTTGAAAACCTGACTGGCTGGGGGTCCCCCAGGACAGGGTTTGGGAACCACTGATCTAAATAACCATGGGGCTCATTTTCAAAGCACTTATGTAACCTTTGTTGAGTCTAAGCGCTTTGAAAATATGCTTCTGCTGCTTAAAGGCAAAAAAAACTAAACAAGATGCTTTTTTGAGGCCCCTTCTGTTCTTAGCTTAGGTGATTCTCTGATGAACCTCACCTAAAATATTTTTAACCTATTTAATTTATTGTTTGAACATAAAACCGATGCTAGTGTAGTTTTGAAACAAGGCAAAAATGAATACCAGGGTAGATTGGTTGGAAAGCAAGTTGTTCTCTTTGCAGTATGTGGATTTGGGGATCTACACCAGTGGTTCCCAACCCTGTCCTGGAGGACCACCAGGCCAATCGGGTTTTCAGGATAGCCCTAATGAATATGGAGGAGATTTGCATGCCCGTCACTTCCATTATATGCAAATCTCTCATGCATATTCATTAGGGCTAGCCTGAAAACCCGATTGGCCTGGTTGGGAACCACTGATCTACACTGTTCTGAATGTAAAGGGTCTGCACTAGCTCCAACTGATTCAGAATACTGCAGTGAGACTAATAGAAGTTTGTAAGTGACATAATCACACCAGTTTTGCAAAAACTTCACTGGCTACCAGTACAGTATAGGGCGAAATTTAAAACTCTTTGGGCTAAATTCATGAACCTGCCTGATAGGGACCGATCCGTGTCTGATGCGGGCAGGTCCGATGGATTCTTCAAACTCCAATATGCAGATGGGGGTGATTGGCACGGTGGTCTGAGAATGACTTTTTTGGGGTTTATAAAAAACTTTAAACTTTTAAGCACACAGGCTCGCAGTGCAGGGTAGGGCAGGAGAGATTCGGGGCGGCAGGCAGGAGAGATCCGGGGACTAGCAGGGTGGTGATTCGAGAGAGACCAGGGCAGCGATTCGGGGCAGAGCAGGCAAGAGAGATCGGGGAAGAGCAGGGCAGCAATTCGGGGCAGAGCAGGCAGGAGAGATCGGGGAAGAGCATTGGGGCAGCAGGCAGGAGAGATTCGAGGCAGCAGAGAGCAGGGTGTGCAGAGAGCAGGTCTTCAATAGAGCTGGAGAGTTGGAAAGACGTTTGCGACAGGTCCCCAGCAGTCGCTTCTTGGGTTGATCAGCCAGCCCAGTTGGATTAAAAAATTTCATTGGTGAATCGCATCCCTGTCTACTTTGCATGCAGGAATTGGAAGCGGATTGCAGGAGAAGTTAGTGAATCGGGCCGGAGGGAAATCTGGTCGCAAACTGATCGGTACATGATCGGTTTGCTTTGTGAATCTAGCCCTTTGTCTAATCTTCAAGGCCCTCAATGGAAATGGTCCAGAGTACGTGAAGAATGGGATCTCCCTCTACACACCTCCAAGGTCACTGAGGTCCTCCCAGGGCGTATTCCTAACCACATCCTTCTCCAAAGGATGTCACATGATGTGATACCCATCAATGAACCTTCTCCAGAGTAGCTTCCACTCTCTGGAATGCACTCCCTAAAAGGCTTCGCTTAACACAAGATCCGGAAGCAGGTGAAAGCTTAGTTCTTCAACCAGGCCTTTAATTGAAGTACTGTAATTAACTTTACACACACACAAGCACACCCCCACCGGCTGCACATACTATTACTGTTCTCCCAGGGGAGCTCCCATGATTTTATTCAGGTACTCAAGCATTTTTCCCTGTCTGTCCCGACAGGCTCACAATCTATCTAATGTACCTGGGGCAATGGGAGGATTAAGTGAGTTGCCCAGGTGCTGAGGCTGTAGCTTTAACCAATACATCACACTCCCCACACCAACACACACCACCACAATAGCCCTTAGCTGAGAATTCTCAAGCACCGTTCTGACCTCATATGCAAATTTTTTAAATTAGTCCCCTTATTTTCTTACTCCTGCTAACTCTGTCTTATCTATATGTTCCATCTTTGCTTACACCTTATGCTGTCTATTAAATTGTTTTTACCATGTATTGTGTCAACATTGTAAAGTAGCATAGTATGCCATACTTTGATTTTATTTTCAATATTTTTACTGCTGTAGTTGTCTATTGCTTATGTTTGACTTATTTTTGCTGCACTCCGCCTTGAGTGAATTCCTTCAAAAAGGTGGAAAATGAATCCCAGTAAATATATCTTTTGTTAAGCATTTAGGCCCGGATTCTATAAATGGTGCCTTTGGTGGGGGCTGCCTTAAAAATGGCCGCTGATCGCATGCCAATCACGCAATGGTGATGTTTATAGAACTGTGCCTATGGGAAAGGTAGTCACTGCAAATGTAGGCCAGGATTTTCAAGACCTACATTTACGGCGCCTACCTTTCACGTGAATCCCACTTAAAGAGGCATTTTATGACCCCCCTAATGCCACTTCTGGCATTAGCCACACCTACAGTGGCATTAGGCGTTGTAAAGTGCCTCCATAGGCGCGATACAGGTGCCGTTTAAATGGCGTTTTGCACATAGGCACTGGTAGGGCGTCTACCTGCACCTAAGTGAAGGCACCATTTATAGAATACGGGCTTTAACTCACGCCTTTATCTGCACCTCTGCTATATTCCTCTGCCACTGTCTGGGCATTAATATTAATGCCGAGATTATGGGGTTAATTCTGTGAAGAGTCCTAAAAATTAGGTGCCCAAAACCTGTGTGCTAAGATAGTATTTTATAACAGCATCTGGGACCTCAGACTCGATTATAGAACAGAGCTTAGGTTAGCATTCGGGCGCCAACACTTAACACCAGCGATTGCCAACCTTTTTTTCATGTAATGGTCCACAATGTGAATATGAGAAAGCTCTAAGGGGCTCCAAAAGATTTCACATTGAAGCCTATACTAGTTAAATGCATCTTTGAAAGTTGTTTTCATCACGTATTCTGCATTTTAGCAAAACTTTGGTGTGGGTTTCATAATTCTCTGAACACAAGTGTTTCATGGTTTCTCTAGCTTTGTCGTATCTCTGCTATACAAATGTATCTAAATAAGAATCCTGACCTTGACCTGTCCTATGGTTGTGTGCACATATAGTGAAGGTATAGTTAGTCCTACAGATGCCCTACACCAGTGGTTCCCAACCCTGTCCTGGAGGACCACCAGGCTAATCGGGTTTTCAGGTTAGTCCTAATGAATATGCACAAGAGCGATTTGCATATAATGGAAGTGATAGGCAAGCAAATCTGCTCCATGCATATTCATTAGGGCTAGTCTGAAAACCCGATTGGCCTAGTGGTCCTCTAGGACAGGGTTGGGAACCACTGCCCTACATCCACACCCAGCCTACTACAATTCTTTGTTCAGACATTTGATGTACTATAAGAACATAAGAGTTGTCATATTGGAACAGATCAAAGGTCCATCAATCCCAGTATCCTGTTTCCAGCAGTGGTCAACCCAGGTCACAAGTACCTGGCAAGATCCCAAGAAGAAAACCAGATTTTATGCTACTTATCCTAGGAATAAGCAGTGAATTTTTCCAAGCCATCTTAATAATAGCTTATGGACTTTTCTTTAAGGAAATTATCCAAGCCTTTTTTAAAACCATGCTCAGCTAACTGCTTTCATCACATTCTATGGCAACGAATTCCAGAGCTTAATTACATGTTGAGTGAAGAAACATTTTCTCTGGTTTGTTCTAAATCTGCTACTTAGTAGCTTCATCGCGTGGCCTCTAGACCTAGTATTTTTGGAAAGAGTAAACAAGCAATTCACATCTACTTGTTCCCCTCTACTCAGTATTTTATAGACCACCATCATATCTCCCTCGAGCCATCTCTTCTCCAGGATGAAGAGTCCTAGCCGCTCCAGCCCTTCCTCATCCAATTGGCAAGATTGAACTTAATAAATTTGCAGGACTTGAGAAACATTCCAGCCAACTGTTTGGGGGCCTTGTGTTGAAGACCATTGACTTAGACCATATAAAAGGTAGGTGTAAACGTTAGATCCTAAATGCTGGCACCTAGGCTCATAACTTACAGTATAGTGTAAGAATGACACCTAAGTGTATGTGCCACCCATGCTCCACCCATATACACCCCCCCTTTGCAGTTGCATTCTAAAAAAACTTAGGCGCTCATTTATAGAATAGTGTCTCATTGCCATTAACCCCATTTGGGTGCCTAGCTTCTGTTAGTGCACTTAAAATCAGGGGGGGGATATTCTTTAAACAGTACCGAAACTTAGGCACCAGTTAATTGGGGGCAGCAGCAGACACTAGTCACTTGAGCTGCAGTTTTCTATAGAACATGCTGAATTTTGGTGGATTTTGTATGATTTGATTATAAAAAGACTCCTGAGGCAGGCCCTTTGTGGGCCGAAACACGATCGTGTCGAGTCCATTTTAATAAAAAAGACTGAACACCAATTGATCATCTTTTGTTGTTGTGTTTGCTTGCCGGAAACAGAGAAGGCGACCTGTGGGAACAGGGCAATGGCTGTAGACATTCAGGCACCTCTGGGACTGTTGGGAGTCCCAGCCTTCTAGGTTCTAACAGATTCCAGAAGCCTTAAGGTAATGCGAGAACCCAAGCCAGCCTTGGGACTGCCTGGAGGGTGGTCTTAAAATTGTGACCTCACTCCAGAGGAGTCTTAAGCCCTGGCTTGGGGCAGGAAACTTGTCTTTTTTTAACACCTTCCCAAATGACGACTGAAAGATCTGATTAAGAGGTTAGTGAGAGCCTACCATCTGTTCACTGTAATTGGAGTTTGCAAACTGGAATTTACAATTTGGAGAGTAGAGAAATTGTGACGATTGTACATAGTGCTTCTACTTAAATTTTTTTAAGGACAAATAAAAGTTGGAGTTTTGGAGTTACAACACTGGTGTGGACTTCATTTCAGAGTGGATGGTCTGGTGCTTTGCTTGCTCTGGGACTCCAACTTTGAAAGTTAGTCCCAGCTCTGGTCCTATCAAATAACATACTTTGGGTGCCCTTCTGCCAGCATCGTATCTGTAGGTGCCTGTGTTTTTGCCTTTATTAAAAAAAGAACCTTTGGGACATTTCATAAAGTTGCTCTGTTATACAATTTGCCTCTTATTTTTTCATGTTTGCTGCACTATGCCTCAGTTCAAGCTGTACTTAGAGGAATGCCCTAGTGACAAATTAGTTGCTGTATGAATTCTCAATCACTGAACCAACACTGGGCAGACTTCGCTGGCATTTCTGAACATGAAAAGCTCAATGAGACGAGTGTGTGGAAATGAGCTTGCTTGTCAAACATGTCGCTGCCTGCGTAAGACCCAGTGGGCGCTGGGCGTCTGTTGTAAATTCATGTGTTTGCATGCAGTAAAGAACAGAAAACTCTTTCTATAGTATAAGGATAAAACCAGTTTTTATCACAGCCTGGCATTATTTTAAAAAGTTTGTTTCTACAGTATATTTACTGCTCTGCCTCACAGTTGTGGGTGCACATTGGCATCTTGTTTTTTTGTTTGTAGTTGCAGCATGTACAGTAAACCAGCATGCTCCTTCTAGAGTTTGTAATTTGTTCTCATAGGTCGAACATACAGGGACAAACTTGTCACCCTTTTTCCCAGTCACTGGGAGACCTGCCAGGTTTATGCTTCAGCCCAAGATACATCCTTTGATCCTACTGGTCAATTCTCAGCTCCCCTTGCCTTCTGGGTATTCTCTGCAGCCCTTCCTGCAGTGCAGAATTCTCCATCTTGGGTTTAGGAGGACACAAGTCACAGACTTTCTCTCTTTCTCTCTCCCTCTACACCTCTGGGTGCCAGTGTATCGCAAACTGTGTGCCTTTTGAGATTTCAGGTGTGCCGCATAACACTGGGGAAGAGGAGAGGTTCCAGCACCAGATGACTGCCTACAGGACGGGCCTCTCGCTCCTGCCCCATGCAGATTGCTCATAGGAAATGGCTGCCTTGAGCTCCCGTCGTAGTCTCGAGACTACGGGAGCTCAAGGCAGCCATTTCCTATGAGCGATCTGCATGGGATAGGAGTGTGGGAAGATCGTTCCTGCCCCGAAAACCCGCCAGACCACCAGGTAAGGCTTAAGGGGCTTACAGGGCTTAAAATAGCCCAAAAAATTAAAATGTTTTTTGTTTAAAAATCGCAATCGAATCCGCGGATGCTGAAACCACTAATTTGGAGGAAGAAGTGTAGTTCACTCACTCAACGAGCAGAAGTGACAGAGATCAAGAACAACATTTTCCAAGTGAGAAACTTAAAATCTGTAGTTGCCAGTGGTTCAAATGGTGGCTTCATCAGACTAGTGAGGACTACATTGAGATCCCAGACAACTGGAGGCAGTTTTAGTGGAGGTTTCGAGTTCAAGAGTCCTTTCATAAACCTAGAAACAAGCGGATGAGTGGTTAGAGGCTTATTGTTTAAAGGAGTGTGGTAAGCACTAATAGCACTGAGGTGAACTAAAACCAAAGTAGTCTTAAGTCCAGAATTGGATACATGGAGAAGGTAGTCCAATACTGATGATATAGAAGATGTAGAGGGAACCAAGTGATGGAGATTACACCACAAAGTGAAGCTTATCCATTTGAGTTGATAGAATTGCTGAGTGGAGGGCTTTCTGGAAGCAGCTATAATGGCTTGTATTGAGTCAGAAAGATTAAAATCTGCTGAAGTCAGGTCAAGAGGTACCAAGCTGTGAGGTGCAGAGATTGCAGATTGGAATGTAAAAGAGAGCCTTGAATCTGAGTGAGTAGAGATGGTAAGATCTGTAGTGGAATTGGATCCTTGACAGCCAATTGAAGTAGAAGGGAGAACCAAGTTGTCTGGGCCACCAAGTTGCTATCATGGCCATGGTGGCTGACTCTTGTTTGAGCTTGACTAATATCTTCAGGATCAGAGGGAATGCATATAGAAACTTCTGTGACCAAGCCAGAAGAAATGCATCCATTTCTAGATGATGAGGAGAGTACTGTCTGGAGAAGAATTGGGGGAACTTGTAGTTGTGGGGAGACACAAACAGATCTATCTGAGTCCCCTAAAGTGAGAAGTTGTGGCATAAGACTTTGGAGTTGAGAGTCTACTTTTGCGGCTGAAGAAATCTGCTGAGCTTGTCGGCTAGAACATCCTGCTTCCCTTCTACATATATGGCTTTGAGAAATATGTTTCAAGGAATTGCCCAGTTCCAAATGTGCTTGGCTTCTTGACACAGAAGAAAAGAGCCCATTCCTACGCGCTTGTTGATGTAGTACATGGCCACTTGATTGTGTTTGTTTGAACAAAGAGGACCTGATTGGAAAGACGATCCTGAAACGTTCTCAGAGCATTGTGAACTGCCCGCAAATCTAACAGGTTGATATGAAATGTCTTTTCTCAAGCAGAGCAAAGCCCCTGAGTCGGAGGCCATCCAGGTGAGTTCCCCATGCATACATGCAGGCATCCATTGTGAGTACTTTCTGATGTGGAGGGATGTGAAATTGCAAACCTCTAGAGAGATTTGCTGGATCCAACCACCACTGGAGAGACTGACAAAATGGCGAGGTGACTTTGATCCATTGTGATAAGTTCACTGAGATGCAAGGCTCCACTGAGCTGACCTGAGATGAAGTTGAGCGAAAGGAGTAAAATGAACTGTGGATGCCATGTGACCCATGAGACTCATCATTTGTCTTGTTGAGAAAACACATGATTGCAAAGCTGTTGCAAGGTGTTTTTTTCTTTGTTGGGGTAGGAAAGCCCATAGAGAAATCGTGTTGAGGATGGCTCCTATGAACTCTAACACTTGAGAGGGCTGAAGATGAGACTTTGGAAAATTGACTTCGAACCCTAGAAGCTGGAGAAAAGATATCATCAACTGTGTTGCTGAGTGGACTGCTTGAGGAGATGTGGAAACACTTGAAACCCGTAAATGCGTAGGGTTACTACCACGACCTTTAGACACTTGGTGAATTCTCTTGGAGAAGAAGGTAAGCCGAATGGCAGAACTTTATACTGGAAGTGATTATGAGCTATCCAAAAATGTAGAAACTTTCTGTGATCGGGATGTATAGATATGTGTGCATAGGCCTCATTGAGATCTAGAGAACAAAGCCAATTGTTTCATTCTAGAAGTGAGTATAGAGTCCCCAGGGATAGCATGAAAAACTTTTCTTTGACTAAATATTTGTTGAGAGTTCAAAGGTTGAGAATGGGATGAAGACCTTCCATCTTCTTTGAAATTAGGAAATACCTGGAGTAGAACCCTTGATTTTTCTGAGATGGGGTATTGCGGCTATGCTCTCTAGAAGTCAAAATGACTGAGCTGGTTTTTGAGGAGCAGCAGTCTGAGGTTTCTGAGGCTTTTGCAATTTTTGCCTCTTCTGTGGTGGGGGCTTTGAAGAGGACGAGGTGGTTGGATAATGTCTTATATGAATAGGAAGCAGATCTCTGGGAAGATTTAGATGGCTGAGTTTTAGCCTTGAATCCCATTAAGGTGGTCTACCTTAGTTCATGCCAGGGAAGTCTTTGGGTGGCATCCTCCACTTTTTCCCCAAAGAGCTCTTCACCAAGACAGGGATTATTTGCTATATGATCCTGACCGTTAATGTCCATGTCAGAGACTTGTAGCTATGCAAGACATCTCATAGCAATAGACATAGCCGATGCTCTGGATGTCACATCAAATGTATCAAAAGCTGATCTGGCCATAAACTTTCTGGTTTGGAGTAGGCTATGAGCAGTCTCCTGGAATTCCAGAAGTCGTTCTGATGTAATATACTGTTCAAAATTAGCCAACTTCTTTATGAGTTGTTTAAGATAAAATGACATATAGAGGTTATAACTGAGAACTGCTGGTCAACATAGAGCTCTGGAAGAGGCAATGCCCAAACTTATCCACATCCTAGTGGAGCAGTAGCATATACTTTGGTACTGAAGGATTTTTAAAGGGTAGATTCAACCAGCAAAGACTAATTTGATAAATGCAGCTTATCAAAGCTGGAATAGGACTGTATTCTATATAGAGCGTCTATCTTCCTTGGAGCTATGGGAAGAGTAAGAGTTTCCAAGTTCTTAAAAAGAGCCTCCTTAAGTAGATTGTGAAGAGGCAATTTGAGGAACTCTTTAGGAGGTTCATCAAAATCTAACACCTCAAGGAGTTCTGCTCTGGGCTCAATGTCTGACTCTAGTTTAACAGGCAAAGCTTTTCCCATCTGCCTGATAAATTTAGTGAAAAAGTCCTTCAGGAGGAGATCTACATCTTGGTGGTTGAGGAGATGGATCTGATGGGATGCCATATGACTCTGAAGCAGATAATGTGGGTTCAAGTTCAGTATCAGTGTTTTGTACAGAAAGATCAGAATCAACATCTGCAACTCCAAGAGATTCTCTAAGGAAGAAGAAGGATGCTTCCAGTCTGAGGAGTACAATGACTGGAAGAGCATCAAGAAGAGCTCCTTCGATGATGTTGGTACTGGTCAGATGAATATGGCAATGAAGATTGACACTGAGAATGTCTAGATCTTGATTTATGTTGAGCTGAACGTGAATTAGTGATGCTCATTTGGATTTAGATGAGCGAGCATTGGTACTGTGAGATCTCTATGTCCATTGATGGTTTGATGGAGAGCTGAATTTAGTACCCTTGGGATTCAATGTGCCATGCTCAGGCCAGGCTGATACTGAGGGAGTCGATGCAAGCACTGGTGTCACATGCAGCTTAAACAAGCCATTGAATTCTCTCCAAAATAACTTAAGTTGGTCCTGGAAGTACTGCACCGGTACCATTGGTTCAACAGCCGGTACCATTGGTGCTGCAGGGTGGCAAGAGGTTGGTGACTTTGATGAGGAAGCACACCTTAAAGGAGACACAGCCTGCATAGAAGGAGATTGATGATGGTGTCGGCATTTGGCGTGCATCGAGGGACTCAATGCTGAACATGCCTACGACACTGGTGGAGTCAAGGATGGCTTCTTAGCAAATTTACCTGATGCAAGAATGATGTCCAACATTGAGGGAGGTGTCAATGCCTGTACAATCGGTACTGACGGCATCGATTTGTCGCCAGAAGCCATGGCTGGTCCAAACAGCTTCTCTTGCTGGATGCATCGAGCCTTAAGAGAGCATTTTTGTAGAGTAGAATAGTGGATGCAAGTGTTTACTCGATGCTCTGGGAACAGTCACTGAATGTACCAGCTGTGCGAGTCAGTGATGGAGATGGGCTGTTGGCAATGAGTGCACTTTTTGAACCCGCTAGAAGGCCTCGACATGTGAGGAAAAATCTCAGCGGCAAGGTCGAAAATGATTGCACCCTGAGACGGAAAACCAGTGAGAATAAACCAGAGAAAAAAAGGCCTGAAGTCTCGTGGTAGGTTAAACAAAAAATAACAAAGAAATAAGTTTGGAGTTTTTTCTAAAGAAGAATCGAAGAAAGATACTAAAATTTTATAAAAGGAAAATAAGCCAAAAGGCATAAAAGTACGTTGACTAGGAAGGCAACTCAAATTGGACAGAGTCCAAAAAACCAACTTCTTCGCTCCACGGAAAACAAAGAAATGAGAAACCGTGAGCCAACATCGGACGGGAACACACTCACACATTCATGGTGAGGGCAGCCTCACAGCTTCTTAAAAAGTTAAAGTGACAGTACACTTTTAGCACTGCCTGTACTCAGCTCCGTGGATGACGTCACTCATATGTGAGAATATGCTGTCTGCTTGCCCAAGGATAACAAACATTTTAAATGAAGCTTTTCAAAGTAAGGACCTCATCATAATTGCCAAGCATACATGGTGTGGGACTTTTTGCTGCATCAGCATTGATGGAATCATGAATTTTACTATAATCTCAGAAAATTCTAGAACAGAATGTCAGCTCATCCATTCATGCTGCGCTGAGAGAGGGTCATGCTGCAGGACGATGACCCTAAACACTAAAGTGTATCTACTACAAAATAACTGCAGAAGACAACTTTTAGATCAATATTCAGCAGCAACGGTCAGCGTTTCTTTAAATGTTGACTAACACTGTCTACAATAGTCATGGACATTCAATACTGGGCCAAGGCATTGAATATCCAGTTTGTTAGCAGACCCGAAAGTTATGTGGGTGCAGATCGATATTCATTTTCATCAGCAGACTCAGAAGTCGGAGTGCCAGTGCCTGCATACATAACTGGACAAAGACTGCATTTTATGTGGTCCCATCTGCCCAGTTAGGCATTGGCACTGAATATCATTAATGCCCCTGCATATCTTCCAGCTGTACTACTACTGCTACTTATCACTTATATAGTGCTGAAAGGCGTATGCAGTGTTGTACATTTGGACATTTATAGACAGTCCCTGCTCGGAAGAGCTTACAATCTAACTTGGACAGACAGACACGGCATACAGGGTTCGGGATGCAGAAACCAAGGTGAGAGGAGTTAAGAGTCGAAAGTACAGTCAAACCTTGGTTTGCGAGTGTTTTGCAAGATGAGCAAAACATTCCCGCAAATCGTGCCTCAGAAACTGAGCGTTGACTCGATTTGCGAGCGCCCACCCGCGATCCGGCATCCCCCCACTTGTGTCGCCCCCCTGGCGATCTGGCATCCCCCGGCGAGCACCCAAACTGCATCCCTTACCCCAAGAGAGCGAGATCAGAAGGCCTTGAGCCCGTGTAGATGCTCAAGGCCCAGCTCAGCCAAGAGAGAGGTGCTGGTGCTGGTGCCAAATCGGGGTAAGGGATGCAGTTTGGGTGCTTGGCGGGGGATGCTGGATTGCGGTGGGGGGAGGGGGTGACGCGAGCGGGGATGCCAGATCGCAGGGGGGATGCTGGATCACGGGGGGCATTCGCTGGCGGGGGTGTGTGCGATGCCGGTTCTCGGGGGGGGGGGGGGGTATGGAGCAGCGCCGATGGCCTCGGGGGGGGGGGGGGGGGGGGTGGAACGAATCAAGCGAGTTTCCATTCATTCTTATGGGGAAACTCGCTTTGATATATGAGCAATTTGGTTTACGAGCATACTTCTGGAACAAATTATGCTCAGAAACCAAGGTTCCATTGTACTCTGAAAGAGATGGGCTTTTAACTGGGCCTTGAACACTGCCAGAGATGGAGCCCATCATAGGGATTTGGGCAGCTTGTTCCAAGCATATGGCCAGCAAGACAGAAGGGACAATCTGGAGTTGGCAGTTGAAGAGAAGGGCACAGATAGGAGGGACTTACCAGCTGAGCGAGGGGGGGGAGGAATCATAGGGGGAGATAAGTGAAGAGAGATAGTAAGGGGCTGCTGAGTGAGTGCATTTGTAGGTCAGTGAGTGGAGTTTGAATTGTTTTTGGAAACGGATGGGAAGCCAATGCAGTGACTTTAGGAGAGGAGTAATGTGAGTAAAGCGGCTCTCCCGGACTATGAGTTGTGCAGTCGAATTCTGGACAGATTGGAGGGGAGCGGCATGGCTAAGCGGAAGGCCTTAGGGTAGCGAGTTGCAGTGGTCTAAGTGCGAGGTGATGAGGGCGTGGATTCTGCCCCACCACTGCCCAGATTGTGCGAGGTGGTCGGAGCCTATATTCAGCAGCAAGACCCGATTAAGGGGGGAAATTATCAGTGAGGGCTATAGGTAAGATGGGTTATTTTTCTACAGCTCATGCTATTTTTGCATAGGGTCTCATTTTATGTGGTGGGACCCTGTGCTAAAATCCCATGAGTTGTGGTAAAATAAACCGCCTTAGCGGTGGCACATGTTGATAACTTCCACCCTAAGTGGAAAGATGGCTCGTTCAGCACGGTTTAATCAGGCAGGAGCCTCTCCTACCTGTTTAAACCACACTAAAATTTGATCCCCTTTGTTTGTGGTCGAGTCACTCTTCTGAAACTTTGTGGCAAGAACTGATGCAAACAGTCCATGTAAGTAAGCCCTTCGATGCTGAAACAGTTCTGCATAAAAGAATGAGGCTGCAATGTATTTTAATTTCTTTATTGCTATTTGACTGCTTCCTCTGAAATATCCTTCATAAAAATCTTAACTAGAGTCAGTCCCTGGAGTTGAATCAACTACCATTTTCTGTTGCCCCCCCCCCCCCCAACAAAAAACACATTTCATTTACCACAGTTACTCAAATGAAATAGTTATTCAATAAAACAACATTTCTACTATTAGAAAAATAAACAAAGGGAACAGTCCTCCATACCAGGAAACAGAAACCATATCCACAGTTAATCTCCGCTCCAGACACAATGCTCCATCTTTTATAAGCAACTGACGCCAGCTGTACAGTATCCAAGTAAAAAAAAAAAAGCTAAAACAAAACCCTCCCTCCCCCCTCCCCCCAAGAGGGAAACATCCCTGACGATACAGACGCACTTACAGAATTTTGGGTCATGTACCATCCTGTCTGCCACAGCATGAAAACAACCAATGATGTCTCCCTTCGGACTCGTTTACTGCATAAAACCCAAGAGCAATGCCCGGCCAAAAGAGATAAAGGATAGGTACCACTCAGAGTCTCGTGTGGCGCACCACTTCTGCATCCAGCTTCAGGCTCTTGAGTGTTTTTATGACATTTTTTGCGTAGGACGGTGTCAAAAGGTTGCTATTTATTTTATAGATGGAGCATCACCGTACTGAGGTCTCACTAGATCCAGCACGATGAAATCGCAATTCTGAATGATGAGAAAGAAGTGCTGGCGATCAAAACTTAAGGGGCCCTTGTGCTAAAATACGATCTGCGCTCAGTGGCGTAGCGCAGGTGAGGGGCGCCCCTCCCCACCCTCTTCTCCGCCCCCGCTTCTTCCCGACCCCCCCCTTCCTTTACCCGCACCTGCCTTTCCCTCCCCATACCTCTTTAATTTACCTGGCGCGAGCAGAATAATGAACGCACTATCTGCGTTGTGTCTGCTCTCCCTCTGACATTGCCTCTTAGGCGCGGGACCTGGAAGCTATGTTAGAGAAAGCTGACGCCGATGTGCGCAGCAAGTTCGTCATGCAGCTAGCGCTGGAAAAATGAAAGAGGGACAAGGGAAGGGACGGGGCGCACACACGCAGCGTGGGGTGGGGGGGGCAGAGAGGAGGATGGGTGCCAGCGCCCTCACCAAGACAGCGTCTGAGGCAGACCGCCCCCCCCGTTCCACGCCTTTACTACGCCAATGTCTGCACTATATTTAGGGTTCATAGTCAGTCGCGCGCGAGACACCAGCGCGCCGACAATGGAGGGCAGATAATTCAGCACAAGACACTAGTGCGCCGCGGGAAAACTTAGTTTAAAGAGCTCAGAAACGGGGTGTGAGTGGGGAACCCCCCTCCCACTTTACTGCATAGTGTTCGCGCTGCTGTTGGGGGGAGGGGTTTGGGGGGGTTGGAACCCTCCATTATAGAGAAAATGGAACTTTTTCCAATTTTTTTTCAGGAAAAGTTCCATTTTCTCTATAATGTGGGGGGTTGCACCCCCCCACCCCACCCCCAACGGCAGCACGAACAGTATGCAGTAAACACATCCCCCGTCGGAGCTCTTTAAAACTTAAGCTTTCCCACGGCGCGCTTGTGTCTTTCGCCAAATTGTCAGCGCTCGATTGTCGGCGTGCTGGTGTCTAGCGCGCAATTGTCCCGTCACCATATTTAGCACGTGGGTTACTTGTGCGCTGAGGCCACTTTTTAGCACAGCTCTAAAACAGCTGCAGTTTCCATTTTCCTATGGGCTGGGCTCCTGCTCTAATCGGTCAGTGCGCGCCAGTGCCCATGTGCTACCCAATTAGTGCAGGGCATACCTACTCTCTGACCCCAAACACTCCCCCCAAGCTAAAATATAACAATAATGGGGAGTGCGCACCAGTCTCGCAGTTAGTGCAAGGCTCCAGAGTGTGGCTCGCTAGCGCTATTTTTAGGTGGCAGTAAAGACGGGTTAGTGCTTACCACCGCAGAGTAAAAGGGCCCCTTATTTTTCTAAAAGTAATGCAATTATTGAATAAATGTGTCAACTCAAACCCTGACCAAATTTCTTACAAGAATAGGAGCTTGAATGACTGCTTTATTTAAATTTGCAGATCAATTGGCTGCCAAATCATATGACCATCTTCCCAAATCTCAGTTATTTCCCAGGTGCAGCTTGTTTTCATCTGATTTCAGGCTGCTTTTTCATAATGCTTAAGATCTCTTTTTATATTTTACATCTCTTACAATGCTCTCTGCTGGAGCAAGAGAAGTAGTTTCTTGGTGAATCCTATATAATAAAAACCCTAGCCGCGCATGCGCACTCCTACTTGCGTGTTCCATTTTCCCTGATCTGTGAGATGTAGGTCCGGGCCGCAGGAGTGCGCATGCGCGAGTCCCCAGCCTTACTGCTTCCCAGCACCTACCTACACTCGCAGGCAGGACTGGCCGCCAGCGCTGGACTCCCTGCTCTCCACAAGATCGCGGTGTCGGCTCCTCTCATGAGCCGCACCAACGTCGGAGAAGGCTTCCGACACTGGCGGGGATCAAGAGGAGCCGACGCGACACTCGCCTGGAGCAGGCCAGACCGCAGGGCGAGCAGGGAAGCACCAACAAAAAAGACTCCAGCCGCTCGCTGCTCAATGGGACCAGGCAGGCAGCCACGCGAGGGAGGGCAAGAGAATGAAAAAAAGGTAACGTGCAGAGAGAAGCTGGGCCTGCCTGTGGGGAACATAATAAGGGAAGGGGGGGCCCTTGCAGCAGGCTAGATTGCGGGAAGGGAAGGGGTAGGGGCCAAAAGGAGCAGGCCACATCGTAAGAGTAGGGAAGGGGGTGGGGAAAAATGCTACTACTGCTGCACAGGGACCTGGAGGAGGAGGGCAATGCTGTTGCAGCTGCACAGGGAAATGCAGGGAAAGAATGACAGACAGACAGCAGGAGGGAGGGAGACATAAAGAAAGGAAGAAAGACACAGGGGCAGGGAGAGGGACAGAAAGAGAAAGGGGGCCAGGGATACAGAGAGGCAGTGGGAAGGAGAGAGACAGAAAGACAGACAGACATATATTCTAGCACCCATTAATGTAACGGGCTTAATGACTAGTACATAATAATTTGCTGCACAGAAAGAGAAAAATTGAATTTTTAAAATATGGTCTAAGTGACCCATTTTTTTTTTAAACAGAATTATATATTCATTATTGCCTTATCATATAAAACAAATAGAGCGAGCTCACATACCAAGACCACTGTTGGTTAAGTCTAAAATTAACCCTTGAGAATTATAGGTAAATCCTATTGGTTTGCTTCATATTTCTTTTGGCAGGCCCTCTTCCTATATCAAGCTACTGCCAGCTTTCTCTGCTGCCCTGGGCCTCCATCACACCCTTCCATCAGTCTGTCACATTCCTTATTTTCTCCACCACTCTGAATTGCTTTTCCTTATCTAACTGTACCTCTTGTACCTTGTGAGTACCCATCACTTCAGAAAATGCCCATACTAGCAGAATGCATCTTGTTTTATGTTCTCTATCATTTTTCCTGTCTTCCAAGAGCTACCACCACCATCACTCTTCATTTTCCCTTTCCTGGGCACTGCTGCAGTCGCTCCTCTTATCCACTGCCCCCTCCAACCTCTCCTGCTGTTACTCCTGACCTTCCCAGGTCCTTACTACCACACATTAATCTGAATCACAGACTCTAAAACAAACAAACAAAACAAACAATGGGTTGTTTAAACCTTATTTAAAGGTTCCGAATTTTTGGAACAGCTATACAGTAGATCATGACCTTCAACTGTTGGCCGTCAATGGCAGGATATATGGTTTCTGTATACATACACATTATAATACATATTACATGTACTTTGTGAAATGATTGTTTGGTACAAACCTTGAAGACTGAGTCGAGACACTTGTGGCTGGTTTGCAACCGGAGATCTTCTATGGAAAAGCAAAGAAATGAAAAAGTAGCTATTATATTTTTACTTCAAATTTGCTTATTCTAAAAATGTAACATAAAGACTATTTATGCTTTCTTTAAAAGCAGTTATGTTTAACTGGAATATCATGGTATCCGGCATTCCAGTATCTGCACTTTTATTCTATATATGGTGCAAAAAAAAATAAAATGCACATTAAGCGCTATTCTATAAATCAGGGGTAGGAAACTCCGGTCCTCGACAGCCGTATTCCAGTCGGGTTTTCAGGATTTCCCCTATGAATATGCATTGAAAGCAGTGCATGCAAACAGATCTCGTGCATATTCATTGGGGAAATCCTGAAACCCCGACTGGAATACGGCTGTCGAGGACCGGAGTTCCCTACCCCTGCTATAAATGGTGCTCTGAATTAGGCCTAACTTAGGCGTGAATCAGGCATATTCTGTAATTGTGTGCACAAATTGCCCGTGCCCCTCCCGAGGCCATACACCCTTCTCAGATCCATACACTAGAAGTTACATGCACCTCTTTATCAAATATGCTTAAAAAGATGTGTGCGTAAATTTGAATTCTTGGAATTTAGTACTGATAATTGATCGTTGCTGCCCAATTATTGGCGCTGATTGGCTCGTTATTCAATTAAGTTCTGCAAGCAATTCAAAGCGCCACATATAGAATATGGGGGATAATTTTAAAATATTTTTGATACAATGATTATTTTATTTTTTGTATTTTCATTTTATTGAAATTTTCAGTCCAAAGCAATCATGCGGAATACAGTTTACCACCAAAGAAAAAAGTAAAATAACAGAATGTATAATAAGCTGCTATAACACTAGAATGCCTAAAGAAAAATAAATAAATCCCCCTCCCAATACAAATTAAAATTTAGCAAGGTATATTGATAGCTGTTAAAACTTATCCTTCCTTGAAGGACCCTGACAAAGACGCACTACAGTTAAAACCTCCATGGCAACCATAGTATATATCCATTCGTCCACCTGACCAATGCAGGGTTGTCTCTAGGCTCACCCAAGACATAAGAATAGCCTTACTGGGTCAGACCGATGGTCCATCAAGCCCAGTAGCCTGTTCTCATGGTGGCCAATCCAGGTCCCTAGTACCTGGCCAAAACCCAAGGAGTAGCAACATTCCATGCAACCGATCCAGGTCAAGCAGTGGCTTCCCCCTTGTCTTTCTCAATAACAGACTATGGACGATTCCTCCAGGAAATTGTCTAAACCTTTCTTAAAACCAGCTACGCTATCCATCTGCTCTTACCACAACCTCTGGCAATGCATTCCAGAGCTTAACTATTCTCTGAGTGAAAAAATATTTCCTCCTATTGTATTTAAAAGTATTTCCCTATAACTTCATCGAGTGTCCCCTAGTCTTTGTAATTTTTGATAGAGTGAAAAATTGATCCACTTGTACCCGTTCTACTCCACTCAGGATTTTGTAGACTTCAGTCATATCTCCCCTCTTTTCCAAGTTGAAGAGCCATAACCTTTTTAGTTTTTCCTCATACGAGAGGAGTTCCATCCCTTTATCATCTTGGTCGCTCTTCTTTGAACCTTTTCTAGTGCCACTATATCTTTCTTCAGATAAAGAGACCAGAATTGAATGCAATACTCCAGGTGAGTTCGCACCATGGAGCGATACAGAGGCATTATAACATTCTTAGTCTTGTTAACCATTTCTTTTTAAATAATTCCTAGCATCTTGTTTGCTTTTTTGGCCGCTGCCACACATTGGGTGGAAGATTTCATCATATTGTCTATAATTTCACCTAGAACTTCTTCCTGGGCACTACCCCCAAGGTGGACCCTAGCAACTGGTAACTATGGTTTGAGTTATTCTTCCCAATGTGCATCACTTTGCATTTGTCCACATTAAATTTCATCTGCTACTTGGACGCCCAGTCTTCCAATTTCCTAAGGTCTGCCTGCAATTTTTCACAATCTGCAAGCGTTTTAACAACTTTGAACAGTTTAGTGTCATCTGCAAATTTAATCACCTCACTCAATATTCCAATTTCCAGATCATTTATAAATAAGTTAAATTGCACTGGTCCCAGTATAGATCCCTGAGGTACTCCACTGTTTACTCTCCTCCATTGAGAAAAGTGACCATTTAACTCTACCCTCTGTTTTCTATCTGATAATCAATTCCTAATCCACAACTGAACTTTGCCACCTATCTCATTACTCTTTAAGTTTCTCAGAAGCCTCTCATGAGGATCTTTGTCAAATACTTTCTGAAAATCTAGATACACTACATCAACCGGTTCACTTTTATCTACATTTTTATTCACACCTTCAAAGAAGTCAAGCAAATTGGTGAAAACACAAAAAGGCAACCTAGTCACATCAAGGTTTGTGTGGGGGATGCTCAGGACGCCCAAATAGGCACACAACTTACAGACCAAAATGGAATAATAAGAATATATTATATTATATTATAGGGTGCTCTCAGTGTGAACCCTCAGTGATAGGAGCACAGCTCCGACACTTCACTTCTGGGTCAAGGCGGGAAGCCTCCACCCACACACCATCATTGAGCACCCTGAGTGTGCTGAAATTAAAGGAACGGAAATTCACTAAATCAAACAAATCAACCAATCAAAGTGAGTAAATCAAACTCCACACAAACAACCTGAGCGACCCCCACACAAACCCTGCCAGCCAGACCCCCCGAATCGCACAACAAAATCAAAAACCACCATACAAAAAATATATCAAATAAACACGATACTTATCTGAAACAATCTCAAAAACTGATAAACGCAAACAACCGCGCCAGGAGAAGAGGTTCGACCGCACTGGTTTCGGGAGGAGCCCTTCTTCAGGAACCTGACCCCCGATGGGACACAAACGAAGAGGTCGGCTGGAGGGCGGGGTGCCCGGGCGGAAGAGCACGCCGACTAAAACGGCTCTACAGGTGACGTCACGCACAACCAACCAATCATACATGGCTGGGGTCATCGATTTGTCTTCAGCACGTTTTATGTGTGACGTTTTTTGTTTAGTGTGGTTGAGTATTCATGGGCGGGTTTTCACCCCTGTGTGTGATTGGTGGACTGTTAGTGTTGTATGATTGGTTGATTGTGCGTGACGTCACCTGTAGAGCCGTTTTAGTCGGCGTGCTCTTCCGCCCGGGCACCCCGCCCTCCAGCCGACCTCTTCGTTTGTGTCCCGTCGGGGGTCAGGTTCCTGAAGAAGGGCTCCTCCCGAAACCAGCGCGGTCGAACCTCTTCTCCTGGCGCGGTTGTTTGCGTTTATCAGTTTTTGAGATTGTTTCAGATAAGTATCGTGTTTATTTGATATATTTTTTGTATGGTGGTTTTTGATTTTGTTGTGTGATTCGGGGGGATCTGGCTGGCAGGGTTTGTGTGGGGGTCGCTCAGGTTGTTTGTGTGGAGTTTGATTTACTCACTTTGATTGGTTGATTTGTTTGATTTAGTGGATTTCCGTTCCTTTAATTTCAGCACACTCAGGGTGCTCAATGATGGTGTGTGGGTGGAGGCTTCCCGCCTTGACCCAGAAGTGAAGTGTCGGAGCTGTGCTCCTATCACTGAGAGTTCACACTGAGAGCACCCTATAATATAATATAATATATTCTTATTATTTCATTTTGGTCTGTAAGTTGTGTGCCTATTTGGGCGTCCTGAGTGTCCTCCACACAAACCTTGATGTGACTAGGTTGCCTTTTTGTGTTTTTTCCATAGTAGGATTTTTGGCAAAATTTGGAGTGTTTTGTTGTGGAAGCAAATTGGTGAGATAAGATCTTCCTCGGCTGAACCCATGCTGACTCTGTCCCATGAAATCATGTTTGTCTACGGGTACCACAATTTTATTTTTTATAATTGTTTCCACCATTTTGCCCAGCACTGAAGTAAGGCTTAATGGTCTATAATTTCCCAGATCTCCTCTGGACCCCTTTTTAAAAATCAGCATAACATTGGCCACCCTCTAATCTTCAGGTACTACAGATGATTTTGGTGACAGATAGAATACCCTAGGATGGATACCATCCAGTCCAGGAGATTTATCACTTTTAACTTGTCAATTTGGCTTAGTATATCTCCCAGATTCACTGAGATTTCTTTCAGTTCCTCTGCATCTTCACCCTTGAAAACCATTTCCGGTTCAGGTCGATCTCTTGCATCTTCTTCCATAAAGACAGAAGCAAAGAATTCATTCAGTCTCTCTTCTATGGCCTTATCTTCCCTGAGTGCCACTTTTTTTTCCTTGATCATCCAATGGTCCTATGGATTCCCTCATGGGTTTTCTGCTTCTGATGTACCTAAAAAAATTGTTATGAGTTTTTGCCTCTTTGGCAAGTTTCTCTTCTAATTCTTTCTTAGCTTTCTTTAATAATGCTTTGCATCTAACTTGCCAGTGCTTATGACTCTTTTTATTTTCTTCATTTGGATCCATTTTCCATTCTTTAAGGGTTGTTGTTTTGACTCTAAAAGCCTCTTTCATTTCACCTTTTAACCATGCTTATTACTTTTTTATCTGGTTTCTCATCTGAAATTATTTAAGTCACACAAGAAATTCCAGTATGTTCATCTTCCCTGCTCCAAAGGCTTGTCGTTATAAAACTTTTTGGGACAGGACATTTGCATTTCAAGCAGGGAAGATGCAACAAAGCAAGCTTGAATTTGACGCCCCCTCACATGTAAGTTTTCTCCCCTTTCCCAGAAGGCAGGCCGCAGGGTCCAAAGAATATATTGATATATATATATCAATGACATCTTCTGCAAGACCTTGTCCCCAAAATCCTTAGAGATAAGGCATTTCCACCAAATAAGGTATGAAGATCCTGAGGAGCCATACCTTCTCTCCAACAACAATGAGAAGTTGACACATCTTAAGAGGAGACAAATGCCAACACATGGTAGTTTTAATAGTAGCCTCCTTAATACTAGCAGCCACTGAGAATTTATGTGCTTGTATTAATGTGGCCCACCATTGATCAGCAGAATACTCCATTCCCCACTCATGCTCCCAGGATGGCATATATGGAAGTTTCACAAAACCTGGAGAAAGACACAGAGCATATAATGCAGAAATGATACCCTTAGTTCCTGTATGTGCGAGCCACAACTCCTCCCATGAATTCATTGCTCTAGCACAAGTAGAACCCCACTCTATGTAGTCTCAGATAATTATAAAATTGTTGCCTCAGAAGATTATATTCATCTTGCAACTGCTGAAAGGACTTCAAATGCCCTTGCTCCATTAATTGATAAAAAGATTTCTAAATGGATATTTCCCATCCTACTTCCTCTTCTGCCCCTTTTTTCCCCCCACAAGCCAATTCCCAATTAGGGGTGCAAATTTCAATTTTGATTCTCCCAGGGCACTTTCAGCATTTTCAACCATCCTCCACCAAGTAGTCAAGATATGGTGCATATATGGGCGAGTATGATTACCGTACCTCTTAACCCCCTCCTTTTTTAAAAAAAATTCTTTATTTATAATGTTTAACTACTGACAATTTTAAAAGTCAAAAACAGCCTGCAATAGAAAAACATATCAGTACAATGTATTACATTGCCTTCCCATTATTTCAGAAAAAGGAAAAATTATTTAAACTTGCAGATTGTAATTAGTCCACCATATATGGAGGAGGAGCTGAAATTTAACTGAAATTTAACATTATCAAAAATTTTTTAAGGTAAACTAAAGATATATAAGTCTCAACCTTTTCTTTACTGAGCTGGCAAGCGGCAACATAACTCAAGAAATAAATCTGGATAATTGCTGCAGCTCATAAAAAAATATATCTGTTTTCCTTAAGCACCAAAACACACTTGCAAGTTTATCTCAAAACAAAGGTTGCTCCCAACTGAAGAACCTGAGGTCTCATAATCAAAAACTGTTTCCTTCTCCTTTGGGTAGGGCGAGACACATCTGGATACATTTTTATGTTTAAAAAAGAATTTAAGCATCCATTCCCTATCAGAGTCTATGGCAAATTGTACCAATAGTGTAGCCGCAACTTGGACCTCAGTATCCCTCTTAATCCCCTCCTAGCCCAAATCATAGAACATAAATTTTATGCAATTTCTTTGGAAGACTTAAGGGGTGTTGTAAAATCTTTACGCTCATCAGCATTTATTTAGGACTCCATCTTTTTTCTCTTTTAATGTCAATGAAGGATAGTTTTCTGAGATCAAGTTTGCCGGAAACCCCCCAATGTAGATAACCTGATGACCCCCCCCAGTGTGCGGACTCCTCCCCCTACTCGTGGACCCCCCTCTCTGAACCCCCCACTAACTTTTATCGGACAGGAGGGATTGGGCATCCGTCCTGACGCGTCCATTCAGGGCGGGTGGGGAGTGTTCTGGGCAGGAGGAATTGTGCATCCCTCCTGCCGCATTCGTTTAGGGTGGGTGGGGGATGTTCCGGGCAGGAGGGATTGGGCATCCCTCCTGCCATGTTCGTTCAGGGGGACTGGGGGGACTGGTGGCCACAGACAGGGGCACTATACTTATCGCGGCAGTGAGATCCCTTGCCGCGATAAGCTTAGCGGCCATGTCTACAATAACCCAATTCTCTAACCAGCGTCTGTAACATGGATGTCGGTTAGAGAATCGGGTTTAGTAAAGTAAAATCTGATAACCCTAACTCATCCTTCTTGGCCACTAGACAACCAGCACCTCACCATAACAGATATTTTGTTATGAAATGTGTTGTCTTTCTGAAGACATGTTCAACTGAAGTTCTATCTACCTTGGTGAACATTGAAGATCTCATTATCAGTTCAGGATATAGGGAGGGGGGTATTTTATTATTACATCTATATATATATATAAAATCGGAGGTATGTATGTGTGTGTGTATGTGCCGCGATCACGCAAAAACGGCTTGACCGATTTGAACGAAACTTGGTATGCAGATCCCTCACTACCTGGGGTGATATGTTCTGGGGGTCTCATGGCCCACAACTCTATTTTGCTTGCTCAAGGGTGGGTTCAGCCAAGAATTTATATGTTCTTGCTCCAGGAGGTGAAACTAAAATTGTTGTTTATAATCACGTTTTGCGTTAGTTGTATTGTATTCATTTTGTCAAATATTTCACTTTATAATTTGAATATTGTACTTTTTATTAAGCTGTAAAAAAATACTTTCATTCACCACTATAAAGTATCTTTATTTGAATCCATTTACAGTGTTATTGCTATAATTAAATACCCGTGCAACGCCGGGGCATCAGCTAGTATATTATATAATAATGGAATATATGGATGGGAGGGATGGGAAAGGGGAAGGGATAAAAATTTATATAATGTACCAATGATTGTTTATAAGTGATATATTTATTATTACTGTGAATGAATATATTTTACACTTAATGTAATTTTGAAAATGAATAAAGAATATTAAAAAAAAAAAAAAAGAAGAAGATCTCATGGCATTACTCAGAAGAGCACGGATATTAGTGCCAAATATGGGGCAAAACTATGACATAAGCTGTACAGGTACAGTAGCCTCCTAAAATTAGTCTTAACAAAATTTTTGTACATTCTAGTTGGCAAAATAGTTGCATCTGAGGATATTATTACTTTTTCTGAAGGTTTTTATAGTATGTCACTAAGCTTTGTAGAAAATGTAACAGAATGCCAAAAACTTACTTGTTTGGTGCTGCATGTAGATTTGTCAGCAAGGTAAAGTTATTTCTCACGCTGCGTAAACTAGCAAGTACCTAAAATAAATGTAAATACACAAGAAATTTGCATAAGAAGGCAGTTTAAACATTTAGCAATCCGCCATTTTACTTTATTTAATCACCTCATAATAGAAGATGGCTATTTGATATCCTACCTGTGCAAATGGTGTTACTATTAAGTCATCTCCATGTCTAGAAAGATAAAAAGAATAGTTTTAAATCCAGCATAATCGTTAATTGAATCTTCATCTTAATATGAGTTTTGCAGGTAACAGGTTTGTGAAGATCTCATTTTGTCATTTTGTTCAAGTTTTAAAACTCTGAAAAAAAAGCCAAAAACACAAGTTTGTCTCATGAAAAGAGAGTAAACAAGGAGAGAACTGATGGCTCAGTGGCAGTGCAGTATGTTGCCAAAGTGGAAGGTCTGGATTACATTTCTAAACTTGGACACTGTTGGGGGTTAGGGAGGCTGTGAAAGAAGTGTGTGAGGACTAGCACAGAAGACCATAGCATGCAATGGTGACATCTAGTGGTCAGACTTGGGGGTGCATGCACCCAGAATCAACCATGAACAGTGGCCTCTAGCTGAGTTTCTGTGTAATGGCTGAGAAAAATAGGAAAACATGGAAAATGCCCAGAACAGTTGCTAATAAAGTTTCTTGGCACCATAAGCCAATAGTGGCTGGCTCTGATTGAGTTAGAAGCTAAAAGAGCAGGGTAAATTATCTATTCATTGAGGTAACTTGACCACATCACAGAGGCATACCTCAACTCACACTGGCTTCCAATTCGGGCAAGAATACTATACAAATTCTACTGTCTACTATTTAAAACCATAAATGGCGACAGCCCAACCTACCTGAACAACCGCCTCATCCAAACTACATCAACTAGACATAGGAAAACCCACACTCCATTCAAGCACCCTCCAATCAAAGAAGTCAAACGGAAAAAACTATATGACGGCCTCCTAGTCACACAGGCATAAGGTGACCATACGTCCCGTTTTGAACAGGACAGTCCTGTTTTCGGATCCCCTGTCCTGTTGTCCCCACACACAGCTTCGGGACGCCAAAATGGGGACACTAAGGGGGTAATAAACAAACAAACAAAAAAAAAGTCTAAAAAGTGTCCTAAATGGCTACTTGGACGATCAAAAAGCCTGATCGTCCAAGTACCCATAACCAAAGCTGGTTTTTAGACATATCTAAAAACAGCTTAGGCCTTTCCCTTGCCTCTAGACGCACAGAGAGAAAAGAGGTGTGTTTAGTGGAGGGGAAAGGGCGGGCAGTGGGTGGGAGGTGGGCCGACCTACACCTAGGCATACAACAGGTATAATCAAAACATTTACAGGTTGCCTAGTCGGCACTTAGACCTTTTTGACTTAGACGTAGTCAAACTAGGTCTAAGTGCTGAAAAAGGAGCCGCTGAGCTGATGGCTGCTGGTGCCATCAGTTCAGCGGCCCGGCAACCTACCCACCGCAACCACCGCGGCAGGAGAGATGCCTCATCTCCCCTACCACAATGCCATCACTCCTCTACCCGAACTGCCGTGACCCGCGGCAGGAGAGATGCCCTATCTCTCCTGCCGCGAGTCGCGGCAGTTCCGGTAGAGGAGTGATGGCATCGCGGTAGGGGAGATGAGGCACCTCTCCTGCCGCGATCCATCACCCCCCCTTGCAATTAACATCGGGCCAGGAGAGAGCACAAGCTCTCCTTGCCCCAGCGACCACCACCCCCACGACTGGCTGGGGCCAGGAGGGAGCCCAAGCCCTCCTGGCCCTGGCGACCACCCCCCCCCGGTGACTAGCTTGGGCCAGGAGGGAGCCCAAGCCCTCCTGGCCCCGGCAACCACCCCCCCTGCGACTGGCTTGGACCAGGAGGGAGCCCAAGCCCTCCTGGCCCCGGCGACCACTCTCCCCCGCGACTCGTTCGGGCCAGGAGGGAGCCCAAGCCCTCCTGGCCCAGGCGACCCCCCTACCCCCACCCTGCACTACATTACGGGCAGGAGGGATCCCAGGCCCTCCTGCCCTCGACGCAACCCCTCCTCCCCCATCGACTGTCCCCCCAGAACCCTCGATCGCCCCCCCCAGCTTACCCGCGACCCCTCGGCCGACCCCACGACCCCCCACCCCCACCTCCCTTCCCTGTACCTGTTTTCCAGTTGGCTGGACAGACGGGTGCCCAAACCCGCCTGTCCGGCAGGTAGCCACCGGCAGAATGGGGCCGTCCCAAATCCCCGCCCACAGGTGGGGCCTAAGGCGCCTGGGCCAATCAGAATAGGCCCGGGAGCCTTAGGCCCCTCCTGGGGGCGGGGCCTGAGGCACATGGGCCAGGGCATTCCATGTGTTGCGTTGCTGATGACATCATCAGTGATGCAGCAGAAGGATGCCCCAGTGGGAGAAGGCCGCGAAGCAGCCTGTTTAGATTACTGCTGACACTGCCGTCTGGAAGAAGGTATGTCGGTCTCACGGTCGGCAGGGTTTGGATGGGAGGGAGAGATGTAAGGGTCAGTGGGGGTTCGGCTACAAGAGGGGGGTTGCGCGGCGGGAAGCGCTGCTGCCGGCGAATCCAGCGCTACAACTAGGTCTTATTTTCAGGGAAACACGGTAGAAACAAACAAACAGAAAAAAAAAATAGTTGTTTACAGTCATAGACTTTTGTTAGAACAGAAGAAGATATGGAAAATGGCAGAACTGGGTCTAAGAATTCTGATTTCTAATGCAGGATTCTATCACCATCTAGCTTCACAGTAAGATTCAGCACTCATAGTGATGAAAAAGGCCCAAAAGTCTACAGACTACTCCCCTAAAATTCTTTGGAAAAAAAGACCTCAAGATACTATAGCAAGTAAGCAGAACACTATTTATTCTCACTGCTCCTTGGGGATTGTCATGTATTCCATAGCTCTGTGCTGAGCATTCTTGTTTAGAAATAATCTACTCATAAAATACATGTAATATCTTGTCATAAAGAGACCAGGGACCATCTACAACAGAGGTCTCAAAGTCCCTCCTCGAGGGCCGCAATCCAGTCGGGTTTTCAGGATTTCCCCAATGAATATGCATTGAAAGCAGTGCATGCACATAGATCTCATGTATATTCATTGGGGAAATCCTGAAAACCCGACTGGATTGCGGCCCTCGAGGAGGGACTTTGAGACCCCTGATCTACAAAAACACCTGGTGGGAGCAGATCAATGTGGTTAATATCCACTTTTCTCAGCATGTACCACTTTTCTTTCTAAGAACTTTAACTACCATTATAGCAGTCAGAAGAATTGTTGAATACAGAGAAAATAAAAGCTTTCTTACCACAAATGAGTGTGAGAACAAATTGAACTTATCAGACAATCTAAGAGGTACCAGTAAGGACTTATATGAATAAGTGCTGGGGCACCATGGTCTCAACCATGCATATTATTCCCTTTGCCATCTTCATAGGAGGACAATCCAGTGGAATCAGTTCAAGCAGCCTCTCTCACCCAGGATTATTCCTTCAACTTATAAGTACAAAAACAAGTCCAGTATTCTGTTTGTACCAGTGGCCAATCCAAGTTAAAAGTACCTGGCAAGATCCCAAAAGAGTACAGCAGATTTTATGGTGCTTATTGTAGAAATAAGCAGTTGATTTTTCCAAATCCATCTTAACAGTTTATGGACTCTTAGGAAATTAACCAAACATTTTGAAACCCTGCTAAGCTAACTGCTTTTATAACTCTCTGGCAACAAATTACAAAGTAAAATTACATGTTGAGTAAAGAAATATTTTTTTGTGATTTGTTTTAAATTTACTACTTCATAGCTTCATTGCATGCCCCCTAGTCCTTGTATTTTTGGGAAAGAGTAAACAAGAAACTCACATCTACCCACTCCACTCCACTCAGAAGTTTTGACAGGTTGCCTAGTCGGCACTTATACGTTTTGACTTAGACCAAGTCAAAACAGGTATAAGTGCCAAAAAGGAGCTGCTGAGCTGATCATGGCTGCCACGATCAACTCAGCGGCCCCGGCAATCTGCCCACCCCCACTGCAACGATCGCGGCAGGAGAGTTGCCTCATCTCCCCTGCCGCAATCCTCCTCCTGCAGTGCCACGGTTCGGGGGTTCACCATCGCAGCAGGAGAGATAGCTAATCTCTCCTGCCGAGACGTGACCCCTCACCCCTCCGATCTGATATGGACAGGAGGGAGCCCAACCCCTACTGCCCTGGCAACCCCCCAATCCGATACGGCAGGAGGGATCCAACCCCTCCTGCCCGGCGATCCCCCAATCCAATATGGGCAGGAGGGAGCCCAACCCCTCCTGCCCCGGCGACCCCCAACCCCGTTCCAATACGGGCAAGAGGAAGCCCAACCCCTCCTGCCCCGGCAACCCTCCCCTCCCCATCTCCCCGATCCGATACGGGCAGGATCGTTACGAGGGGCAGGGGTGGATTCTGTAACCGGTGTTGTTTTTGACAGATACCGGTTACAGAATCCAGCTTTTAGGTGAAGGACGTTTTTTTGAGAATGGACATTTTCCCTGCTTCTACTTTCAGCGTTTAGGGCCTAGGCCAAAAGGGAACTTAGACTTTTTTTTATCATGCCCCTCCACGTTCATAAGTCAACGAAATTTGAAAATGAAATATGATTTCAATTTTACCCCATATGGAGCACCAAAACTGTTTCACATTTGGGCAAGTGCACAACATATGTTGCACAGTCTCCACCTCCGACTGACAGGACCAGCATCCACTTCTCGGCAACCAGGACACTTTGTATGGTGTCCAGAGAGCACAATGGGCAACATAAAACAAAGATTGAGTAATGGAAGCTGATAAAAGCGGTTGACACTCTAGCCCAAAAAAGTTGCCCAAATCTCCATATCTAAAACTTCTCCCAATCCATTCTCCCAAATATGTTCTAAAACAGAACATCTAGCATCACTCTTGAATTTGAATTTTCTGTAAACCGAAAAAGCCTTTTTGTTTTGTCTTTGAAGCCCTACACAGAAATCATATAAATCCGTATTTCCTTTCTGCACTTGCTCTAATAATGTAGAAGTTTTCAAACAGTGTTTACGTTGTAGCCAAGTAACGAACAATATCTAACTACAATCAAGCCAGCCTTTAAATCCAGGATAAAGTAAGCTTATGATACTGTAGCAGCATTGGTGATCCATTTAAGATCAGCATCTATATAGCAAGTCTGCCATTCAAAAACTTGGCCTTCTCTGCACACTTACACAGTCCTCCACTGCCTGATTCATACATCCAGAAGGGACAATGCCTTCGGTCAACCAGTAATAATAATAAATATCTTTGCATATTTCCAACTATTGCAAAAAAGTAAAGACATAAATATATAAATAAAAAGAGAAAAAAAATTACTAACTGAGGATTGCACATTTATATGAACAACCAGCAAATCAAGTTGGCACTTTATTTACTTTCAGTGGTATGTCATATAATCTTGATGCAGTCCTCAGTTAGGGAGACTCTAGCTGTATGGTTTTCTCCTTCTTGTCTATGGAGAAAAGTGAAGTTGCTTGCCTGTAATGGGGGATCTGTATAGAGAGCAGGATAAATTAAACACACATTCCCACCTCTCCCTCCAAGAGTTCACTCTAAGGGCTCCTTTTACAAAGCCGCACTAGCGTACGTAATAGCGCATGATAAACCGCCGACCACGCCAGCCGCTACCGCCTCCTCTTGAGCAGGCGGTAGTTTTTCAGCCAAAGCGGGGGTTAACGCGTGATGAAAAGTCGCACGTGTTAAACCCGCTAGCGCAGCTTTGTAAAAGGAGCCTTAAGCTACACACTGACTGAGAGGTAAATTTAGGGTGGGAATAAATGTAAGGATTGTTAATCAGGCCCCCACAATGTACGGTTGGTGGGGTTATATTAGAGGCGCCCTTACACACGCCAGGTCCCAGGTTCAGTTCCCTCACTGAAGATTCACCAGGAAGTAGACTCAAATAAGAAACACAGCCAGAATGATTGCATGAAGAATATATTATAGAAATAGGCTTACAGGAAAGCAAAATTTATAAGCATTACAATTAAGCATTACAATTAAGGAGAGAGGAAAGCAGTTTCCCTGCCTTCAGAGTTCAGAGGCAAAGAGACAGAGAGTCTGAAGTTCTAAGGAGAGCCAGAGAGAGAGAGAGAGAGAGAAAGGGGGATGGGGTGATGGTCTAAGTTTCGGGTTACATAGATAAAAAGAAGGATAGACAGAGAGATAGCCAGAGAAAGAGAGAGCTCAAGAGAAACAAGAGAGGACCAGAGTGCCAAGAACCAAGAGAGGGGGGTGATGCTGCGAGGGGGCTTTTATAGTTTGGAAAATTATTCTAAAAACCAGAATCTATTGAGCTTCAATAGAAGTTAAATCTCCCCCCTCCTTCATAGACAGGAGAAAAATAGGCTGAAGTCATATGTGATTTCCGGTATGTCTCTGACAATAGTTTCTGATTAACTTTAGTTATCTGTGCACCTGGACCCATTGTCCTAAGCCCCCTCTTAATCAGACATTAACACATTAACACCTTTTAGATAATCCTGATTTAATCAGGGCTATTTGAAACCATCTTTTAGGGTTATGTGAAACCGTCTGCCTTCACTCAGGGTCTATCTGCATTCACATGCTAGTCAGATTGATATAATTTCCCATAGGCCTTCGCTGACATTATTTATGCCAACTGAAAATGCTGAATGCTAGCAATAGCTATGCTGACAATAACCACCCATGCCCAGAAGCTTTGTCTAGTTAATTCGGAACTCTGGGAGAACAATTCCAATTTGATGTCATTTTATTGACATCCCTGTTCTTATACCGCTCTAAAGGTAAACACAATGGCATACCAAGGGGGGGGGGAGGCGGGTGGTCCACCCCGGGTGTAGCCTTAGGGGGGGTGCACAGCTGGCCAGGTCCGGAAAATTCAGCAGTGAATGGTGTTGAAACAGCTACCTTTCTCCCTCCCTGTCCCTTACGGAAGTTGCATCAGAGACAACCTTTACGGCAGCCATATGCAACTACAATGCTCCGGCTGCTGTAAGAAGGTAATTTAGACTCGCAGCCACAGGGCAGGGAGGTTTGTCGGACCAGGCCTGTTGTCGGTCTGTTGGGTGGATGGGCGGGGGGGGGGGGGGAAGCGCCACAAAGGTAAGGGGCAGGGAGGGAGAAAGGGAGGAAAGGTGGAGTGGAGAAGAAAAGACGCTTAAGGGAAATGGGTAGAAACAGAGGGGGGGGGGAGAAGGACGCTGAAAGCACATGGGGATGACAGAGGGGTGGAGAAGGACGTTGAAAAGACATGGGGAAGACGGGTGGAGAAGGACGCTGAAAGTACATGGGGAAGACAGAGGGGGAGAAGGACGCTGAAAGTACATGGGGAAGACAGAGGGGGAGAAGGACGCTGAAAGCACATGGGGAAGACAGAGGGGGAGAAGGACACTGAAAGCACATGGGGAAGACAGAGGGGGGGAGAAGGATGCTGACAGGACATGGGGAAGATGGGGGGAGAAGATTGCTGAAAGGAAATGGGGAAGAGAGAGTGGGGAGAAGATGCTGAAGGGAAATGGGGGAAGAGAGAGTGGGGAGAAGAAGCTGAAAGGAAATGGGGAAGAGAGAGTGGGGAGAAGACGCTGAAGGGAAATGGGGAAGAGAGAGTGGGGAGAAGACGCTGAAAGCACATGGGGATGACAGAGGGGTGGAGAAGGACGTTGAAAAGACACGGGGAAGACGGGTGGAGAAGGACGCTGAAAGCAAATGGGGAAGACAGAGGGGGAGAAGGACGCTGAAAGCACATGGGGAAGACAGAGGGGGAGAAGGACGCTGAAAGCACATGGGGAAGACAGAGGGGGAGAAGGACGCTGACAACACATGGGGAAGACGGGGGGAGAAGATTGCTTAAAGGAAATGGGGAAGAGAGAGTGGGGAGAAGATGCTGAAGGGAAATGGGGGAAGAGAGAGTGGGGAGAAGACGCTGAAGGGAAATGGGGAAGAGAGAGTGGGGAGAAGACGCTGAAGGGAAATGGGGAAGAGAGAGTGGGGAGAAGACGCTGGCAGGGAAGAAGACAGAGATGCCAGACTATGGGGGGAGCAGAGGGAAGAAGATGGGTGCCAGACCAGTTTGGAAGTGGGGGAGGAGGGGGAGAAAGGGAGAGGCACAGTAACAGAGCAAATGGAAGACGAAGAGAGACAGTGGATGGAAGGAATTGAATGAGAACATGAGTAAAGCAGAAACCAGGCAACAAAGGTAGAAAAAAAAATTATATTTCTTTTTTTTTGCTTCAGGATAAAGTAGTATATTAGTTGTGTTGATAAAAATTTATAAACAAAGCCCTGCCAGCTGAACATCTCTTTCTCCAGTTCAGCAGCCAGATCTTTGATTTATAAGGAAGGAATAAGCTAAATATTGCAGTACTGAGGCTTGTATGGATGCTGCGGGGATGGTGACGGGGTGGTGAATGGGATGGCGATGAAGGCGGACGGTGCAGTGACGGGGACAGATGAAGGGGACGGTGCAGTGACGGGGACAGATTTTTCCTGGCGGGAAAAGGCTGCGAAGCAGCCTGTTTAGATTGCTGCCAACACTGCCTTTTAGAAGAAGGTATGTCGGTCTCCTGGTTGGTGAGGTTCAGATGGGAGGAAGAGTTGGAAGGGCCAGCAGGGGTTCAGCTGTGTGGTGGGGGGGGGGATGGAAGGGAGGGATATAAAGATGCTGTATGGGGAGGTATGGGAGGAAGGGAGGGACAGAAGCTGTGTGAGGGTTCTGCTGCACAAGGGATGGGAGGGAGGGATAGAAAGATGTGGTGCAAAGGTTCTGCTGCATGGGAGATGGGAGGGGGAGGGAGGTAAGGATAGAAAAATGCTGTAGAGGGAAGGCACAAGGGGATGGGTGATAGGGGAGGAAAGATGCTGCATATGTGAGGGAGAGAAAGGAAAGAGGAAGAATTGGGGTGGAGGAACGGAAGGGAGAGATGATCATTGTATATGAAAAAAATAAGACCTACCCTGAAAATAAGACACTCATATTAATTTTGGGCCCAAAAAACATACTAGGGGCTCCTTTTCTGAAAGTGCACTAACAGTTTTAGTGCGCGCTTAGCATGCGCTAGACACTAACGCCTCCATAGAGCTGGCGTTAGTATTTTCCATGTAGCATGGGATTAGCGCACGGGGCATTGTAGCGCGTGCTAAAAACGCTAGTGTACCTTCGTAAAAGGAGCCCTAGGTCTTATTTTCGGGGAAACACGGTATTACAAATGGAACCTCCTTTGACATGTTTGAAGGAATACAGGAAGTAGTATCATTATAAGGAGAAATGTTTGAAGGCAGACACTTACGAAAGCTCCCATTCCAGTTGTGATAGTTCTGAAAAAGAGGAATTCATCCATTGTGTGTAGGCCTGAAGCTTAGTCTATGGCCCAGAAATATCAAAGAAGAAACAAGTTAATTTAATCATGTATTTTTAATGAGAATAACTAATGGGCAAACTGGATTGACTGTTCAAGTCTTTATCTGCCATCATTTACTATGTTACTATGAGTGTTCTCCTGGGGATCAATCTGAATGGTAGCATTCTTCCTTGGGTTGCATAGATTGCCCCTCTGGTGATTTTTCCCAGCTGGACTTTGAATGATTTATGGACAGTGATGGAATTCAAGAATGCTTGGGATAAACACAGAGGATCACGACATAGAAAAAAAGATCGCATCAAATTAAAGCAAAACTTAAATGGCTTCATAATGAGTGAGGTTTGATGGCAACTTCAGAGGTTGGGAAGTACGGTAAGACCAATGCTGAGCAGACTTCTATTGGGTCCTGTAAAAATAAATCAGCATTAAGGCTGGAATTGGCTTCAGTAGCAACTCCAGTAATTAGGAAGTAGGGCTAGTACCCAGCAGACCTCTACAGTCGGTGCCCCAACATTTGCAGGGAGGGACAGAGATCAGGTATACCAGTATATAATTATGAAGACGTGGAACCTGTGCAGAGTGCCACATTCAACTCTGGCCTCCTTGTTGGGCAGATTGGATGGACCATTAGTAAAGAAACCATTGGATCTCTTTGAATCTCTTGTGCAAGGTGTGATCTCTGGTGAGACCCACTGATATTGATGGAACTCCATTTTAGCTAAGTCTTCCATAGGTTGGGTGGCCATATCTTTAAAATAATTTTACATGAAGTCTTGGGTCATGATCATCACAATAGCCAGATGTTCTTTACCAGCTGAAGTGTTCTAGGTAGCAAAGGCAATGAACTCTGAAACCAGCACTGCTGGCGGGGATATGGACCGATGTTCAGTGCCAGTGTCCTTGACTGATGCGCTGAAATTATCCTCTGGCACTGTAGGTCTGTATCTCCTGTGCCTACCTCATGCCTCTATTGTTCCCTCTCTTTTTCTTGGCTTCTTTGACCAAACTATTGATCTTGGCACCTTTGAACAGAGTTAGCATCTTGGGGTTATCTTCATGTACCCAGTCTTTGGCACCACTGCTCTGTGTTATGCACAGTATGGTACCTTTGAACTTTTGTTTTCAGGGCTCCCTGGGGGATTGTCGTCGTCTCTGACTTTGATCCTTGGTCAATCTAAGAAGGATTTAAATTAATTACACTATTTGTTCCTTCTTGTGAGATGTTCTAGTCAAGCCTCATTGCTCCAAGTTCTGGCTGTTAAAGTTACTCGACTGAAGAACATGTACAAAGCAACTTTTTATTGTCTGGCCCTTTTTTGTGGGATTCTTTACTACTAAAGCTCAGAGATGAATTATCCCTGGTTCATTTTGTAAAGTGTTTGAAAGCTTCCTTTTTTCCAGCAAGCACTGGGGTTTTATTGCCGTAGGATTGATTTAGCAAGACATACAGAGAATATACATGGGTTCTTCAAAACGTTTCTGCACTTTCATATTTTCACGAGAAAGGGTAAGAGGGCGTGTCATAGAATGTCATGTGACTGGCCAGTCAGGCAACAGGGTGATTATGTGGAAAAGTGATGTAATTTGTTTTTGAGATATTTAATAAATAGTGTTTACAAGTTAAAGTGTGGAATCTTTTTAAAGATCACTCGTATGAGTAAATTTTATAAAAAGATTTTTTTTTTTTTTTCAAAACTTTGGGGTTTAATTGATTTGTTTCTTGGATGGTGCTTTTTAGGAGGGGCTGTCCTATCATTGATGTAGTTCTTTTCCGCTTTTATATTAGTTTTAATTGTACACTGCTGGATTTGCCTTTTTGATCATTAGGCAGTATATTCAATTTAATAAATGTGCTTCTGTCCTCGTAACTGAGCTCTGTACTGGAGAATGGCACGGGGGACACATTTTCCCCCATCCCCGCAGGAACTCATTTTTCCCGTTCCTGTCCCGGCAAGTTCTTTTCCTGTTCCTCCTGCCCAATTCTTGAAAACTCTGCCCTCATTTGCACAAGCCTCAAATACTTTAAAATCATAAGTGTTCGAGGCTTGTGCAGTTTAGGCAGAGCTTACAGGAACGGGACAGGGACAGCAACAAAACTCACAGGGACGGGGTCATTCTCTACTCTGTACCCTCTTGTATTGTGGATGAATTCTAGCTCACTGGTTAAAGATTACTGCCATTTTTTTTGGAAGTGGAATGGAGACCACTAACTTTGGTTTAGAAAACTCCAATTATGCCACTTGATATTTTCCAAACCATCTGCTCCTAAGAGGTTTCGGAGGCATCCTTTTTCCTTGATTATCCATTTAAGAGACCCCTCTTTCTGTCATAGGCCAGGCATGTGGGAAAGTCTGGTTTTTCACTTGACACTGTATAAAGAAGCTATATTAACATAATTTTAAGAGAGAATAGAAATTAAAATCAGAAAATAATTTTTAAAACTTTTAAATACAATGATGGTGAACACCGTGCAGGGGTAACAGCTACTGACCTCTCCAATCAGTAGAATGGAAATACAGAAACTGAGGTGTGATAAAAGCACTGGGGCAAACAATGCATAGGAAATCGTCACTCATGCTCAGAAGCTTTTTCTAGTTAATTCTTAGCTCTACAAAAGCTACTGTCTTAGTGCCACCTGCTTGTGTGGTTGATTTTTATTTATCTCCGCAAACAAATGCCAAAAGGTTTTATTATAGGCAATTCACACGGACTCCTGTCTTCTTTCCCTCTCTTGGGTCATTGCTGCCTTTTTTTTTTTTTTGTATCTTCCATCTATTATTTATTTCTTGCAAGAAAATTAATCTTGGTATATCCTAAACTCCACACAATAGAAATTTGAGAATCAAAACATTGGAATGCCAGTAGATGGCAGTAGATCATCAAATATGGATGATGTAGCTCCAGATATATTAAACTAAACTAAACTAAACCTTAAGTTTATATACCGCATCATCTCCACGGATGTTGTGGAGCTCAGCACGGTTTACAAGAACTTAAAATATAGGAAGAGAAGGAAAAAAAGATTTACATGAACTTATATATAGAAGAGAAGAGTAAGGGGGGATAGAATTACATTTTAGTGAAAAGCCAGGTTAAGCATTTTTTTCACAGATACAAAAGTGAGCAAGTCTTTAATCCACCTGTCCCTTGATTATCTTAATTTAAAGGACGAACAAAGCATAAACAAAATCTGACAAAAGCTTTCAGGAACCAGGTACAAGATAAGGAAAGAAACACTAATAATATAAAAGGAGCACTGAACGGAAGAACATCTTTTTGAGCAAACTATTCAAATCCGTGCAAGTTTGCACCAGCTGCTTCATGAACATGAGCTAGGGATGTGTGTTTATTGGCATGCATCTGGCTCTGTAATGCGCCTTACAAAACGTTGTGCATTCTAATCCCCCCTTTTACAAAACTGTAGCGTGGTTTTTAGTGCCGACTGAAGCGGTAACGAATGTCCTCAAGGTACTGTACTGCCCAGCCTTGCCCTTTATGACTACTGTATAATATTGTGTTGTATCACCAAATGTACTGTCCACTGTAACTTTTGTGAATGTTGGCTTGTAACCCGTTCTGAGCGCTAAACATGCATGTCAGGCTATGGACGCGTTAGTGTTTAACGCATGCTAATTCGATTAGCACAGCTTAGTAAAAAAAAGGGGGAAAGTTTCTAAGCGGTGTACCGTAAAATATGGTTTAGACCAGGGGTTGGCAATTCCGGTCCTCGAGAGCTGGAGCCAGGTCAGGTTTTCAGGATCTCCACCATGAATATGTACGAGGTGGATTTGCATGCACTGCCTCCTTGAGATGCAAATCTATCTCATGCATATTTATTGTGGACATCCTGAAAACCTGACCTGGCTCCGGCTCTCGAGGACCAGAATTGCCTACCCCTGGCTTAGACAAATACACTTTTCTTAAAACTTAAATAACATTCAAACAAACAGACGGGTACAATATGTACAAGGCAGAACAACAATATTGTAGAGAAAAGGAATAATAAGGTAAAGGACAAGAGGTAAGGGATACCATATAAAAAAAAAAAAAGAAAGAAAGAAATCACAGGGCGTCCTTAATAGGACGGTTATTTGCCAAAGGCGTCTTTGGTTATCCTGATTCTCTTGCCAGAGCCCTAGTACTGAGGGAGACTCCTGAAAGTACTGACAGCTTGGGGAGTCATACTCCTTTTTCAGTCCATGTTAATGTCAGTTCTAATGTCCACATTAAGGCCTTTCTGCATTGCTCATTCTTTTTAGTTTAGACACGAGGGTCTTAACATGCAAGATAAAGGTTATTGCTTAGGTCATCATATAGTACATTCATTTTCTAGGTTTCAAGCCAATGGCGTAACCATACAGCCAATTTTGGGCGGGCATGTCTTTCCCTCACTTCCTCCACCCCCCAGCCCATATCACCTCTCTCTTTCCCTAACTTTCCAACTCCGTGCAGCATTTCTATTTTTCTTCAGGTCACCGGCAGTGGTTCCTAAACGCTGCTGGTGTCTGACATGGAAGCTTTCCCTATGACGCATTTGCATTATGTATAAGAGGGAAAGCTTCCGGGTTAGCTGCTGACAGCATGTAGGAACGGATGCCGGTGACCTGTGGCTGCTGGGTGAATGGGCCCGAGTCCAAACTGAGCGGGCCAGGCCCAGCCAGGCCTACTCCGTGGCTAGGCCCCTGTTTCAAGTCAATAGAAAGAACTGATGACTCAACAGACAAAAATGGAGACATCAATATGAAAATTACATTGCAGTGCGTTACATTTATAAATCTGTATGTTTGCCATCTTGCACTTACTGTTCACTTGCAACGGATGAATTCCTGGACATGGTCTTTGGTGATAAGTCATAGTCACTGTCGGATCGGTACAGGAATGATTCTCTGCGCTGATTGTGACTTGAAAAGTTGTTGTGCAGCACAAGTCCCGAACCAGGGCTGGCTTGGGGATCCAATGGACTTCGACCTGGTGATGGGCCATTTTCCACATCAAAGCTTTAATTAAAAAAAGAAAACAAACAAAAATAAATAAATAAATAATTAGCCTCCAATAGATATTCCACCAGAAATCTTTTCCACTTAGTATTATGCATCCTTTGATCTTGTTGTATGTTTTTTTGCTTTATTATAAAACTCAATAAAACGTTTGAACTGAAAAAAAATTCCCAACATGCAACAATATAAAGTCTACCAGGCAAATTACCTTATCCATCCCATATCAATTAGCAAAATACTGGAATCAACTACTGCTTACTCTACGATCTTGTGACCACTATCGCAGGTTCAGAAAACTTCTAAAAGCATTTATGTACCAAGAGAGGGAGCCAACCCTGGTATAAGTGAAATGGTAGTTGTAAAAGCCCATTTCTAAACTGTCCAATGCAACTCCTGGGACATAACGATGAGCCAAAGATGACTTACTTACATTTGTAACTATGACCTGACTGTATTAACAGTTGTACTGATCTACCTGCACTAGCAACCCTATTGAATGCCCGTGTCACACTGTCCATTGTAACTTCCTGGGTAACTGACCCAACCTCTTGTAATATAATCCGACCTAGAACTGAATAAATACAGGCATGTGGGCTCTCTTAGAGATAATGTGCTGCGGATGGGCAGACTGGATGGGCCATTTGACCTTTATCTGCTATTATGTTTCTATAACACAGGGGTAGGGAACTCCGGTCCTCGAGAGCCGTATTCCATTTGGGTTTTCAGGATTTCCCCAATGAATATGCATGAGATCTATTTGCATGAACTGCTTTCAATGCATATTCATTGGGGAAATCCTGAAAACCGCCACCCTTGAGCCCCTCTCCCCCCCACTGTCCGCAGCAGGAGGGATGCCCACTCCCTCTTGCTGCAAACCCCAAAACAATCCCTAGCAGGAGGGATGCCCACTCCCTCCTGCCAGCACCCCCCCCAACATCCCCAGTAGGAGGGATGCCCAAACCCTCCTGTTGGCACCCCTCTAAACACAACGCCCCAAAACCCTGACCCCACCCCCCCCAAGCCCACCTGAAACCCCCCTCCTCTCGTACCTTTATAAGCAAGGCTGGCCAGAGGGATACCTACTCTTTTGGCCAGCAGGCCCATTTCTTCAGAATGGCAGGCCTTCTCCTTCCCAGTGCAGAGATTGGGTGAGAATGGAGTTTACAGGGAGGGGGGGAGGGATAGGTGCAAACTCTGTTCCTGTGCCATTCTCACTTGACAGCCTTGTTCCCTGTTTCAAAATTGTCCACCATGTCAGGTAGTTGTGTTGCAGTAGAAAGGGAATGTGAATAGATGCGAACAACTTTTCGGTGTTTCAGCATAGTGTGTAAAAATAATTTTTTTATTTTTTAAATGAAAAAGTGAAGTGCAGCACAGTCTCCCCAGTAAATTTCATTTTATTTTTTACATCTCATTTTTTACATGCTTAATTGCTCTTTTAGGCATTCCAAAGCAATTTGCCAACATATTAAAACTAAAATGTTAATAAAAAGAAACAAAATAAACCCACAGACAAATGAGAAAAAAGAGTAAACTCTGTGGGTGTTTGTCCTCAGGCTTATTAATTATCCTCTGGAGAAGCTCTTTACTTATCAGTACAATCTGGACTTAGGTACGGTATCATATTAATATATATAAAAATAAAAAGAACAGACTTATTACGCACAATCCAGAAATGTAATAGAATGACAAAGGATATGTGACATATCGTATATCCTGTGCTGCACCCAGTGGCGTAGTGAGGATAGGTGCCCCCATGCCACATCCATGCCCTCCCACCCACCCCGAACCTAATTAAATCTTTGCTATCGCAAGCAGCTTCACTGGCCTGCTGCTCGTGCCAGCGTTGGCTTTCCCTCTGACATCACTTCTTGGTCCCATGACCTGGAAGTGATCTCAGAGGAGATCCAGGCTCACGCAGGTGAAGATTTAAAGAGGTGGGGGAAGGGAGAGTGCAAGCGGGGGGGGGGAGGGGGAGAGAAGAGCTGGCGCTCCCTCCTAGATGGCACCCTGGGCAGTCTGCCACCCCGTTCTCCCCTTACTATGCCGCTAAGAGCAGATATAATACATGGATCCATTGTAATATAATCATAAAGGTATATCAGAAAAACTTATCAAAATATATTATAGTAAATACCAAAGGGATGCCCAATAAGAAACTAACCCCTACCCCGTTTATGAAGCCGTATTAGCTTTTTTTATCGTCGGCCACAGTGGTATAAGCTTCGACGCTCATAGAAGTCCTATGAGTGTCGATGATAATACTGCCGCAGCCGATGATAAAAAAGCCTAATGTGGCTTCTTAAAAAGGGGCCTAAATAACACAATAAAAGTTACAATTATATGGCAATATACTGCTGAAAGAAGGACTAATAAACTGTCTAAAAGAGACAACTTAATCATAAAAATACCAGTGAATGTGAACTACAGATAGCAAAAAACAAGAGTGTTAAAAAAAAAAAAAAAAAAGCTTAAGGACAGGCTTAAGAACCACTAGGGGCAGTCTAGGGGCGAGATTTGGGTGCAGGTATAACTTTTCTTTTTTTCAATCAGGTTTATTAGTCAAGAAAATAATCCAAGATAACAATGCAAAACAGGAAAAAGTTGTCATACATCAACATCAAGAAACACAGATAGTGTCACAGATATCAACAATTGTAATATTTATCCCTCCCCTCACGCCTCAAGAAGCTAGAAAACCCAAACATTTCCCTGAGCAAAAGGCAGAATTAAACAATCCCTTCCCCAAACCCACACCCTCACATCTCCCACCCATCCCCAAAAACCCTCAAACCCAACAACCAACTAACCCCTTCCGATCCCTAACAAGTAGGAACCCGAAAGTTGGAGTCATGTCTTAACGGGACCTGTCCCCAGGTCCCAACCACCCAAGGTAGAAAACAACACTCCCCCCTCCCCCCACACACACATTCAGACAATTAAACCCAACTACCCCGTCGCATGCATACTCACACACGCAGCCAGGCCACCACTCATCCAAGCAATCCAACTGGACGCAAACCAGAACAGCCACATGCAAACGCACAGTAGTTGAAAATCCCCAGCAAAGGAAACCAAGCAACATTCCAGCAACAATTAGCACACTGGCACCACAATATACAGCAAAGAACAGTGAAAGTTGCAAAATTCAAACTAAGAACAACAAGAGAAATACTCTCAACCAACCCTTGCACACGCAGTCATCTCCCCACACTCAAAAATCACCTGTTATGTTACAATTATATAGCTCCTGACTCAACACCCGACTCATGCCGCACTGCCAAAACACTCATACCACCCGTTAGGGAAAAATAAACACATGCCGAATCAACACCTGACTTTCCACAACAGTCAAACCGGGCCACTCAGGAAACCATAAAAGTAAAATGGGCAGTATTCTCAAAAATCTGTAAGCCCCAAACGACAATCACAGAAAGCAAAAGACAAGGCATTCAGTCCACCGATGCAGCAGAGTCCGAGGAGAGGGTGTTCAAATAATCAGTAGCCGCCTCAGTCGAATCAAAAGCACGCCATCCAGCAGTGGTGAAAACTCGCAAGGTGGGACAATAAAAAACAAAGCTTCTTCTTCGAAAGCGCCACACAAATAGAGGAAAATTGGATTTGGCGATCTTGAAGCGCTGAAGAATAGTCTTGGAACAGGCGGACTTGGTGTCCTTTGTAGGTCAGTGAGTCTTGTTGAAGTCGATAGCGTTGCATCAACACTGCCTTATGCACGCAATTGTGAATTTAGGCGATGACTACACAAGGCCTTTGACGATCTTCAAGCCACCTCCCCAAACGATGTTCCCGCTCCAGCCAAACAGGACCTACACCTGATGGAAAAGGTAATTCCATATGCAACTATTGCTCCAGCCAGGGCAGAAGTCTGGTGTCTGAAATCAACTCAGGCAGACCAACTAAATGTATATTATCCCTCTGGGAGCGGTTCTCGAGATCCTCGAGCTTCTCTGCTTGCTGATGAAGTTGCTCTTGCACGGACTCCAAGTCCTCCGAAGGCCGATGTCGATGTGTCTTCTATAGCTGCCACTCGGACCTCCAACTCCCCAGTGCGCTAGATATATCAGATAACATTGACTTCACTCTCGACAGTTGACCAGAAAGTTGGAGGAAATCAAGGTTCTAGGGCCTGTACAACTGCCACAGTCAACTCCTGGACACTACCAGCCGGAAAAGGTGAAGTGGAGTCCCCCGAGGAGCCTGCCATTTTGGAAGGCAGCGAATCTGATTTTTCTCGAGCTTTATCTCTCCTCGAACTCTTTGTGCTCATTTGGGATTCAAGTTTAGCAAGATATCTGTTCATAGAATAAAGCAGTCCACTCAATAAGGTACCAAGGAGGCAATAATCAGTCTGATGGGGGTAGATGAGGCCCGGGGATCAAGAGCTCAGTCAAAGCATGTCCGACCTAACTCACCATATCACGTGACTCTCCTCGGGTGCAGGCACAACTTAACCGGTTAGTTAGCAAGAATGTTGGCCATGCATGCCCCGACACTGAAAATCCAAGGTTGGCTCAGCCTGCGGCTTTGAGCAGCTTGCAACTTGCATATTGCCATGAGCTGAATTTTCCCCCTTTATGGCTAAATGTCAAGTCCTTTGCGACACAAAGAATCCTCAGAGAACCCCGTGTACACTGAAACCTATCAGAAATAATATACAGAAGATTAGAAAGACACATAGCATAATATATTACTAGCAGCAAAAGAGTCACGCTGCTATAAATTGGCATTCATTGTTCTGCACTCCTGGAATTTTAAGAAAGCTTTGCAGCATAAATGTAATTTGCCAAAACGACAATACCTAGCTGTATTTAACAAGGCAATTTAATATTCTATATATACTTTAGTATTCCAAAATACAACATAGATGCTTCTACTTTACTACACTGGTCATGAAGAATAATTCATAGTAATGTCTGGTATTATACAAGAGGCATTCGTTTTCCTGCTCTCTTGTGCAGGTGAACCACATTTATTTCAAGACCGTGTTTTGCGCTCTATAGGAAACACACTTCTGCACAGCAGCATTCAGTTTTAAGGGCAGAACTGAAAGCCCTAATTACGTAGTTTTTACAAAGGCACGAAATGCTAGGAATGCGCTTTCGTTAGCAAGCCTCGAGTTCATTAGGACACCTTTTTGCAAAATGCTCTTTGCAAACTAGGAGCAGCCAGCCTTGGACATCCTTTTCCCCAAACTAGACTTTAAATCCCTCGGTGTAATGAGTCCTTGTCTACTTGCGTCAGAACTCAATTTTGCCGTTACAAGGCACCTACGGGTGGGAACGTCGAAGCTGAAATTGCAATGTACAGGTCAGGACTCTATTCAAAATAAGCTTCGCTCTATTAAGTGTACAATAGAAACCTGAAAACCTTATAGGTCTTTTAATTTGAACTCAGGTGATATATTGGCCACTTATATTTTTCTTGCATACTAATAACGAAGCAAAAAAATTTAACTTTGTTCAGTGTAGCTTTCTTAATTTGTGCAGTTTTTCATTGCAGGTCAGGACATGTACAGTTCTGGAAATATTTTAGCAAAAGGATCTGCAGATGTAAGCCTTTTCTAAAATGCAGGCAAGAATGTGCAGCAGAAGGTTCTATTTTATGATTATAAATGGGGGAGAAAAAAAAATCAATAGAGAGAAACTCAGCAACCTATGTGTATTAAGTTGTGAAATACCAATTTACATTTTATGTCAGCAATTTTGCAAACCTGCACATATCTACCGTATTTGCCGGCGTATAGGACAACTGGGCGTATAAGACGACCCCCCAACTTTTAGTTAAAAAATAGAGTTTTGTGTTATACTCGCCGTATAAGACGACCCCTTCTTCCTTCTCCACCCCTTTGTATTCCCCCATGTGCTTTCAGCGTTCTTCTCCCTCCTCTGTCTTCAAGTGCTTTCAGAGTCCTTCCCCCCCCCTCCTGTCTTCACCATGGCATTTCAGCGTCCTTCTCCCCCCCCTCCTTCTCTACCACCCCGGTTGCAGCACAGCCAGCCAGGTCCCCTTACTTTTGTGGCACTTCCCCGACCGACCGACAACAGCCCGGGTCCGACAAACTTCCCTGCCCTTAACCGCGAATCTAAATTACCTTCTTACAGCTGCTGTAAGAAGGTAATTTAGATTCGCGGCTACAGGGCAGGGAGGATTGTCGGACCCGGGCTGTTATCGGTCGGTCGGGGAAGTGCCACAAAAGTAAGGGGACCTGGCCGGCTGTGCTGCAACCGGGGCGGGGCGGCCGCCCCTCTCTCTTGGTACCGCGAGGCTACTCTCCTTCTCCTTACCTGCCATGCCTGCAGCACAGAGCCGAACGGAAGTCTTCCCGACGTCAGCGCTGACGTCGGGAAGACTTCCGTGCGGCTCTGTGCTGCAAGCAGAGAAGGTAGGGAGAAGAAGAGCCGCGCGACTGAGTACATCCAGCCCCGCAAGTAAGGGCATGTAAACTGTACCCGGCGTATAAGACGACCCCCGACTTTGGGGAGGATTTTAAGGTACTAAAAAGTCGTCTTATACGCCGGCAAATACGGTATATATATTTGCTATGTAAATCCTCCCTTTCTTTTTTTTTTTTTTAATTGTATTCATTGTATAAATTGCTAGTTTTATAGTATCTTATATGTTATTTCTTATTTTAGTATTATGTTTAATTATATGTCACTTTTATATATTGTAATTCGCTTAGAAACAATTTTAATTAAGCGATTAATCAAATATAAATAAAACTTGAAACTTGGTCTAAGTTGCTAATTACAGAGGGGCCATGAAAGCTGTGCAATAGAGTTGCTGACTGCATAGGGTTACCAGATTTTGTCCTAAAAAAAAAAAAGAGGATGTGTGGCCCCGCCCCCATTCTGTCTACAGCCCGCCCAGTTCCGTCCATAACTCTGCCCTGTTCTGCCCACAGGCCTGCCCCATTTCAACCACAAACCCCGGCCCCACTCAAGCCCTACCTCTTCGGGGCTGCGTCTGGAGTACATCTGCACAATTTAATACAGAATAACCTCGTTATAATGGACTCGTTTATAACGGAATATCGTTTATAGTGGACGAGGTCCACTGGTCCCGGCCGTGCACCTTTATGAACATGCAGAAAATCACCGCATATAGCAGATTCGCATATAACGGACTTTCCATATGACGGACAAACAATTTGGTCCCCAGAGTTGCTTTTAGCTGTAGTTTTGTTCGGCTATAACGGAATGCAGGCTCCTCCTACAAGGCGCATGACGTGCCAGTGATATAGCATCAAAATGCAGCCCAGAAGAAAATGACAGAGTATTTTTCGTTCCAGTACAGTGCGACACAATGCTTTAGAACATCTTTTAGGGTTCTGGTTTTGCAATCATTTCGTGCCATATCAATGTTTTGCTGAGTTTTGTTATGGATGTTGCTGATATGCTTGTTTCAAGTTGACCTAAATAAAGTTTTTGTTTCAAGTTGACCTAAATAAAGTTTTTAAAAAATGCAACTCTGGATATAACGGACCGTTTTTCCAGGTCCCTTGAAGTCCGTTATAACAAGATTATACTGTATCCTCAAGCAGCTTGATAACTTCTCCCTTTTTTTTTTATTTTTTTTTTTTTTTACATTGCTGTTAGAGCTCAGGTTCATGCAAAAGTTTTGAATACAGTTCACATTTGAATGCATAGAAAACTTTAGTTCACCCGAAACCGCTAACCCAGAGGAAATCCCATGTGTTAGCAAACTGGTCTTAGTGAAGTGAACTAAATTGGCAGTTTTCCCAGCAGAGAAAGATGAATAGTGAAGTGTTCCAGGGATCTATACTGGGACCGGTATTATTTAACACATAAATAATATGGAATGATGAGAGACTAGGGTGATCAAATTTACACAAAATGGAGCAAATTATTCAAAACTGTTAAAATGTGAGCAGAATGAGGACCTTTCCAAAATGGGTTAATGGACCTATAATTAACAGATGAAACTTAGGGCTCCTTTTACTAAGCTGCGTTAGGGCATTAACGCGTGGAATAGCGGGTGCTAAAATGTCATGCATGCTAGATACTAACGCCAGCATTGAGCTGGCGTTAGTTCTAGCCGCGTAGCGCGGGTTTAGCGCCCACTAAAATGCTGCGTGCGCTAAAAACGCTATTGCAGCTTAGTAAAAAGAGCCCTTAATTTAAGAAAGTGAAATGTGAGACACATGGGGAAAAATGATCCTTTCTATAAGTTCACAGACTTGACCCAGAAAAAAGATGGAGGACTCACTATGGAAAACACAATGAACTCTTGTATGGTGGAGGTAAAAAAAAAAAAAAAAAAGCAAACAGAATATTAAGAACATAAGAACATAAGCAGTGCCTCCGCCGGGTCAGACCATAGGTCCATCCTGCCCGGCAGTCCGCTCCCGCGGCAGCCCAAACAGGTCACGACCTGTCTGAATCGCCAGAAGGGGCCCCCTTGCCACCTTGGTTTCTCATTGAAGTCCTATCTTCCCATCGAAGTCCTAACCCTCCGGTCTTGCACATGCACGACCTGTTGGGTTTCTATACTTATTACCTGGTTAGCTTTCTATACTTGTGTTACATCCCAGCTCCTCCCTCAGTATCCCACGATCCCTTTTTCCCTCAGGAATCCGTCCAATCCCTGTTTGAATCCCTGTACCGTACTCTGCCTGATCACTTCCTCCGGTAGCGCATTCCAAGTGTCCATGACCCTTTGGGTGAAAAAAAACTTCCTTGCATTTGTTTTGAACCTATCTCCCTTCAGTTTCTCCGAATGCCCCCTCGTACTTGTTGTCCCCTTCAGTCTGAAGAATCTGTCCCTATCCACCCTCTCTATGCCCCTCATGATCTTGAAGGTCTCTATCATATCTCCCCTGAGCCTCCTTTTTTCCAGAGAGAAGAGCCCCAGCCTATTCAACCTCTCGGCGTATGGGCAGTGTTCCAGCCCTTTTACCAGTTTCGTTGCTCTCCTTTGGACTCTCCAAAAGAAATGATAAATACAATAGAGAACATTATAATATCTTTGTATTAATCTATGGGTAAAAGACCACCTAACTGAAAAGTTAAACAAACTCCCCATTAACTGTTAATTAATTAACTGGGCGCAGAGGATGAGCGCTTTGATTTGTTGAACTGCTATGCTGGCGATTCTGGCCCCGAAGAAGTGGCATTGTTAGCCACGAAATGATCCATCGGTTGCACATTTACTCACACATTCATACTATATAGATACACAGTTCACGCTACCAATCCAGCATCATAGGTAAGAATGTTCATAGTCTTAGAGCAGGGCTGCCCAAGTCCGGTCCTCGAGATCTACTGGCAGGCCAGGTTTTCAGGATATCCACAATAAACATGCATGAGAGAGATTTGCCTACCAAGAAGGCAGTGCAGGCAAATCTCTCTCGTGCATATTCATTGTGGATATCTTGAAAACCTGGCCTGCCTGTAGATCTCGAGGACCGGACTTGGCCAGCCCTGTTGTAGAGCAGCAAAGTGGAATAGAGAGTCAGTGGGTCGGGAGTCTTTTCATGGAAAATTTAAGGTGGGCTGTCCTGTTTGAGGAAGAGAAGCGTTTTTAGGAGCTTTCTGAAGTGCAAGTAAGAGGTTGATGTTCTGACCAGTTGGCTCCATTCAGGATCTTTGGAGGCTACTTGGTAAGGTAGGAGTCTTTAATCGAAGGGAAGGCGAAGAATGATTAAGGTCGAGCAGATCATACCTATGATGCTGGATTGGTAGAGTGATTTTTCCTCACCATTAATACCGAGGCTTTTTCTTTTGCCTGAAAATTGTTTTGGCGCCCAGTTAATTAATTAACAGTTAATGGGGAGTTTGTTTAGCTTTTCAGTTCTAAAAATAAAATATACACATATGACTCATTAGAATTAAAGAAGAATCTTGAAGAAACTAGCTGAAGCTATGAAGCCCTTTATATCTCTATGGGCTTCGGGGCTGTTGCCACAGGGAAGTTGCTAGCGTGGCTTTGTAGAAGATGGGGTTAGAGTCTATTGTTTAATAGTAAAATTTGCATTGGATTGGTTCAACACAAAGTCCTACGCAAAATGTACTTTTTGGAACTCTGAAATTGTTTCAAACTGTGACAACTTTTAATCATCGTGTTCAAAGCACAAAACTTGACAAATCAAATTAATAAGCAAGGTTGCACAGATGAAGAGAAACACTGGAGCAATTTCTCGATATCATTAATTAAAATGTTACCAACCAGAATTTCAGTTAATAACATTGTGTGGCAGTATTGTTATCCCCAGAATCTATTCTATTTTTAAAATCCTTTATGTATACAGATTTTAAGCAATTTGTCCAGTAATTACATTGAAATGGGAAATGAAAGGCTTTACATTCAAAACAAACGGAAAATGAAGAGGAAAAGAGCAATTAGAAATTAGAAATCCAAATGAGACGTATGAATTCATTTCTGAAGCAAATCTAAAAAAACAATCAGAAACATAAATTAGCTGAAGTGACGTCCAACTTCACCTTGGAAAAGTGCGGCACAGAATGAAATACATGTTCCCCTGTGGTTAAAGAGATCAGCAAAGTACATCAGCTAGATGTGTATTTAGATTTTAGCAAAGCCTTTGACACAGATGTCTAATAAATAAACTGAGTGCCCTTGGGATGAGTCCCAAAGTGACGGGCTGGGTCAAGAACTGGTTGAGTGAAAGGCGACAGAGGGTAGTGATCAATGGAGATCGCTCTGAGGAAAGGGATGTTACCAGTGGTGTGCCTCAAGGTTCTGTTTTTGGGCCTGTTCTTTTTAACATTTTTATAAACGATATTGCTGAAGGGTTGTCGGGTAAGATTTGTCTCTTTACGGATGATATGAAAATCTGCAATAGAGTAGACACGCTGGATGGTGTGAATAACATGAAGAAAGACCTGGCAAAGCTTGAAGAATGGTCTGAAATTTAGCAGCTAAAATTTAGTGCTAAGAAAGGCAAGGTCATGCATTTGGGCTGCAAAAACCCAAGGGAACGGTACAGTTTAGGGGGTGAAGAACTTATGTGCATGACAGAAGAGTGGGACTTGGGTGTAATTGTATGTGATAATATTAAGGTGGCCAAACAGCTTGAAAATGTGACAGCAAAAGCTAGAAGGATGCTAGGGTGCATAGGGAGTGGTACGGCCAGTAGGAAAAAGGAGTTATTGATGCCCCTGTATAAGACTTTGGTGAGTCCTCATTAAGAATACTGTGTACAATTCTGGAGGCCGCACCTTCAAAAAAAGATATAAAAAGAATGGAGTCGGTCCAGAGGAAGGCTACTACAATGGTATGTGGTCTTCATCATAAGGCGTATGGGGACAGACATCTCAATCTGTATACTTTGGAGGAAAGGCTGGAGAGGGGAGATATGATAGAGACTGTAAATGCGCATGAGTCGAGTCTCTTTCATTTGAAAGGAAATTCTGCAATGAGAGGGCATAGGATGAAGTTAAGAGGTGATAGGCTCCGGAGTAATCTAAGAAAATACTTTTTTATAGAAAGGGTGGTAGATGCAAAAAGGCCTGGGATAGGCATGTGGGATCTCTCGGAGAGAGAAAGAGATAATGGTTACTGTGGATGGGCAGACTGGATGGGCCGTTTGGCCTTTATCTGCCGCCATGTTTCTATGTATTCACATTCGGATGTCTCTTCTACAAAGCTCTGTATGGCCTACTACCCAACTACCTCACCAATCAGTTTACATTCGCCAGATCCGGATGACCTGCTCGACCTCAATCACTCTTCGCCTTCCCCTCAATTAAAAAATGCACCCATAAAAGATTTATCAACAGACTCCTGCCCTACCAAGTAGACTCCAAGGATCCCGAATGGAGCCAACTAGTCAGATCATCAACCTCTTACATGCACTTCAGAAAGCTCCTTAAAACGCTTCTCTTCCCCAAACAGGACAGCCCACCTTAAATTTTTCATGAAAAGACTACCGACCCACTGAATCTATTCTACGTTGTTGCTCTAAGCCTATGAACATTCCTACCTATTTATTTATCTCCCTCCTTATAAAACCATGCTTAACCTCTCTCTATGCAATCTATATAATTTTCAGTCCTCTCTCCATTTCTGTAGCTCGCTGATTCTCCTTGGCCATTTTTCCTGTAAACTGTTTCGAACCGAAAGGCTTTCGCGGCATATAAATAATGATTTATATTATGTTATGTTATCCCACATGCCTAGTGCACCACATAATTGTCTAGAAATTTCTCCAATTGGACAGAATTGAAAAAAGCATATTTAGTACCCTGAAACTTTGTAATGCACAATAGGGGTCCTTTTATCAAGCCGCGCTAGTGGGGTTAGCGCGTCGGACATTTCATCATGCGTTAACCCCCGCGGCCGGCCAAAAAACTAACGCCTGTTCAATGCAGGCGTTAGCAGCTAGCGTGGCAGGCGGTTTAACGCGCAGTATTACGTGTGTTAAACCCCCTACCGCAGCTTGATAAAAGGACCCCTAAGTTTAGAAAGCCAACTGGAAAAAATGTGCTTTTAAATGTCTTTTAAATTTTATGTAGGATTCTTCTTTTCTCAAGTCTACGGGCAGATTATTCCATAATCGTGGAACTAAATTAAAAAAATGCACCATCTCTAGTTGATGCAAGATGTGCCTTCGAAATATGAGGAACGACTACCCTATTGTCATTCAGAGATCGTAATACTACTGTCCTGGGGATAAACAAGTGGTTCGTCAAGCATAATTGAGAGCTAAATTTGCCCACAGGCAATTATTGTTACAGTATAAACAAGATCAGTGTTCAGCAGTTCTTATTTTCGTACATTGGTATGTAGCCAGGTTAGCATGTCAGGAGCTTTGCGAGAAACCTGTTTTCCTATCAACAGATGAAAAATATTGGAGAGATGGTAAACTCCTGTACACAATCACAGACTCAGGGGTACCACACTATTTGTGGGAGATGTCAGTGGTCCCCTTATGCTATAGTTGGTGACAGTCGGCAAAATCCTACCACTGGCAGGATATATCAAGCAAGAGAAGTAACTGATTGCAACACGCCTAATGTGATATATATGATCCAATGTCTATGTCGGAAGTGATATGTAGGTTGTACGACACGGTCTGTAAAAATAAGACTGAATGAACATAAATCTAGAGTAAATAGACATTGATACTGTGCCTATTACTTTTTGGTTTTTCCCTATATACAGTTGGACTTATTGTGTGACATTGGCAACTGATGGGCCATACGCTTATTGCATTATTGATGTTGTTAAAGTAGGGTGGGAAGGAGGCAATATTGAGAAATTATTAAATTTTAAAGAACATAAATGGAATTTTCTATCTGAACATTCTAATTCCTAGAGGTTTAAATGAAGATATGGAATGGATGTCACTGATAATAATAATAATAACTTTATTCTTGTATACCGCAATACCATGGAAGTTCTATGCGGTTAACAGATGAAGAGACTGTACATTTACAGCGAAATTACATTTACAGCGATGCTACATTTACAGCGAAGTTATTTTTACAGCAAAGTTACATTTGAGTGATCTGGGATTCTCTGATAATATATACACATACTGTAACATCTTAAGTGATTATCCTGATTTTTAATGTTGTTTATGGAGATGCTGATATGGAGACTCACTCACTATGATGTATGGAAGCAAAAAGAATATCATTTTTTACATCTGGGAGATAATTATGGTTATACTTTTCAAATTATGTAGAAAGATGAACAACAATGAGAGTTGATACCGTTAGTGGCAATATTTGCAGCATAATTACAGAACAGGAAGTGTTAAACAGGGGACAATGAGGATCATGGTAAACGGAAACAATGATACCTAGTTGTATGAATGAAGATAAGAATAGCCTTACTGGGTCAGACCAATGGCCCATCAAGCCTAGTAGCCTGTTCTCACGGTGGCCAATCCAGGTCACTAGTACCTGGCCAAAACCCAAGGAGTAGAAATATTACATACTATCAATCCAGGGCAAGCAGTGGCTTACCTCTGTCTCTGTCAATAACAGATTATGGACTTTTCCTCCAGAAACTTGTCCAAACCTTTCTTAAAACCAGCTACGCTATCCGCACTTACCACAACCTCTGGCATTGTGTTCCAGATCTTAACTATTCTCTGAGTGAAAAAAATTTCAGCCTATTGCTTTTAAAAATATTTCCCTGTAACTTCATCAAGTGCCCCTAGTCTTTGTAATTTTTGACAGAGTGAAAAATCAATCCACTTGTACCCATTCTACTCCACTCAGGATTTTGTAGACTTCAATCATATCTCCCCTCGGCCATCTCTTTTCCAAGCTGAAGAGCCCTAACATTTTTAGTCTTTCCTCAAACGAGAGGAGTTCCATCCCCTTTATCATCTTGGTCGCTCTTCTATGAACCTTTTCTAGCGCCACTATATCTTTCTTGAGATAAGGAGACCAGAATTGAACGCAATACTCCAGATGAGGTCGCACCATGAAGCGATACAGGAGAATTATAACATTCTTAGTCTTATTAATCATCCTTTTTATAATAATTCCTAGCATCCTGTTTGCTTTAATGGCCGCCACTGCACATTGGGCGGAAGGTTTCATCATATTGTCTACGATGATACCCAGATCCTTTTCTTGGGCGCTAACCCCCAAGGTGGACCCTAGCATCCAGTAACTGATTCAGGTTATTCTTCTCAATGTGCATCACTTTGCATTTGTCCACATTAAATTTCATCTGCCATTTGGATTCCCAGTCTTCCAATTTCCTAAGGTTCGCCTGCAATTTTTCACAATCCACATGCGTTTTAACAACTTTGAACAGTTTAGTGTCATCTGCAAATTTAATCACCTCACTTGTCATTCCAATTTCCAGATCATTTATAAACAAGTTAAATAGCACTGATCCCAGTACAGACCCCTGCGGCACTCCACTGTTTACTCTCCTCCCTGCGTGCTACCTGATGGGCCAATATGGTATACTGATATCAAGGGGGTAATTGTTATATGAACCGCGACTGGAGACACCGTGGCTATCTTGAAATACAAGAGATATATGATATGTCGGTAAGAACTTCTAGCCTGTGTTTTTTGATCATGAATAATCGTAATTTGTGAAGCTATGATATAAATAGGGAAGTTTAATTCAGATGTTAAAAACCTCGTGCTGATGAGAAGACTAAATGGATTATTCAGTTACAGCTATCTTGACACTTAACACCCTGACCCTGATGAAGAGGGAGAATCATGATTTCACGTCAGGAGAGGTGTCGTTATATTCAGACACATGCAAGATAAGTCATAAATTTTCATATTAAATAATCTCTAGTTCAATGGAAAGATAAAAGTTGGAGATAAAATACAACGGAACAATGAAGAGTGAAGCTGCATTTTGAGTAATATACTCTAGCATAGGGGTGGGCAACTCCGGTCCTTGAGGGCTGGAATCCAGTTAGGTTTTTCAGGATTTCCCCCAATGAATATGCATTGAAAGCAGTGCATGCAAATAGATCTCATGCATATTCATTGGGGAAATCCTGAAAACCCGATTGGATTCCGGCCCTCGAGGACCGGAGTTGCCCACGTCTGCTCTAGCAGCTATCTGAAGATCCAAAAAATATATACAAGAATGATTAAAGAGATATAGAAAACAAATATTCAATATGTGATGGTGAGCTTCCTCTTCTGTCATCATTGCTGCTATTTGAAGAATTGAGCCTGGAGAGTGGAGTAGAAGCACTGCCTAGTAAGCTGAGTATACGGGTGCTAGAGAGTCCACGGAGAGGGCTGGAGACAGGAGAAGCATGGCTTTGAGGCATGAGAGATTCTACTATCAATGTTGGAGGAGGAGGAAAATTCTGTGGAAGTCAAAGATAGTCCTTTAGCCAGGGTAGTCTCAGAAGTATTACTTAGAAGGAAAGCTTACGAGACCTGTGGGAAGTCAGATTACTAATTTGACTTCCATGGGAGAATGCTGCGGGGGTCAAAGCCTGCTCTGAGAGAAGCATTTTGGGCAGATGGTCATGGTCATCTTTATTTGATATACCATCAAATTTTAGTGTATATCTAGGCAGTTTATCAGGTGAAGATCTCAAGAACCCTGCAAGGGGGGGGGGGAATGCAAACACAGATAACCTCGTAGTCACCAGGGCCTACAGTCAAGTGATTCCTTTAGGGGAGGGGGTAGAGAGGAAAACGGTGACAGAGTTCAAAATGGCGTGGGATGAACATGGGATCTCTAATCAGAAAATAATGGTATATATTGAAGAACTAAGGCCAGTACTGGGCAGACCTGCACGGTCTGTGTCACATATATGGCCATTCAGTTGAGGATGGGCTGGGATGGTTTAGATGAGCTGGCGGTATTCTAGTCAAGTAGGTGGCCACTTGAGTAAATGACCTTTTATAGATTGCCATGTAGTGGAAATGTGTATGCCATCATTAAGTAGTGTGCCAGTGGACGTGTGCATTAGCGGAGTTTGTGCAGATTGCATAGGCTGCATGTAAGATATATTTATGTATGTACATGCTACCATCTAGGTACAGACAATTACAACACCTAAAGGGCTGGTGTAAATGATCACACCTTAATATTCACATTTTTTCATCCATTTGTTCTAGTATGCTATCAAGAAATGTTTACTTACGAGTGTATATCTGTGCAATGGCGTATAACTACTGAAATTCCAACTAAATGTTATTCTATAGATATCTGCTTAATTTAAACAGCGCTTATTTGCAAGAGCGATGCCCCATTTGGCATAGATTGTTCAGGGAGACTTGGAAACGCCAGTGGGATATTCACAATTCCCCTAAAAGTCTCTACTGAACATGAAGCCTTGTGTAAGGATATGTGGTGGCTGGCACAGAAAGCGGGAGTAGCCATTCCTGCATAGCTAATTGGGCATACTGAGGACTGCATTTTATGCATTCCTACATGCCCAATTTAGCTTTGTGGGCATCAGTGATTGCATAACTCCTTGCTCCGCCTTGATTTTGTCCTATATCAGTCTTAGCGCAAGCCAAAGAGTGCCAAAATCTGGCCTCTCCTCTCAGAGTACACTACCAAACCCCTTAGCCATGCTCTCATCACCTCTCATTTAGACTACTGCAACATACTTCTCTCAGGTCTTCTACTCAACCGTCTTTCTCCTTTTCAATCCGTTCAAAATGCTGCTGCACGACTCATATTCCGTGAGAGCCACCATGGTCACATTGCTCCTCTCCTCAAGTCACTTCATTGGCTCCCCATCCGTTTCCGAATACAGTTCAAACTCCTCTTACTGACTTACAAGTGCATTCACTCTGCAGCCCCTCAATATCTCTCCTCACTTATCTCCCCCTTTGCGACCCGCTGTAAACTCCGTTCATTGGGTAAATCTCTCTTATCTGTACCCTTCTCCTCCACCACCAACTCCAGACTCTGTCCCTTCTTTCCTGCTGCACCGCATGCCTCAAACAGGTTGCCGGAGTCAATAGATTATGCTCCATCTCTAGTAGTATTCAAATCCAAGCTAAAAGCCCACTGTTTGAAGCTGCTTTCAACTCTTAACTCACTCACTGTCAGTTAACTTTACCCATCTTATCATTCTTTCTGCTAGAAACACCCCAACTCTGAGTTGTTCTGGTTGCCCAAATTAGATTATAAGCTCTTCTGAGCAGGGACCGTCTATTGATTGTTAAATGTAGAGTGCTGCGTATGCCTTTCAGTGCTAAAGAATTGATAAACAGTAGTACTAAATCAGTGTGGATATTCTGCAGCACTGTCCAATGGTGTTGCTTAATTTTGGCTCCTAGGCAGGAGCCTCTCCTGCCTAGTTAAAATTGATTTGCATATTTCCTCTTTAGAGCAGCCACTGGATTTTCAGGATATCCACAATGAATATGCATGAAATAGATTAGCATGCACTGCCTCAATTGCATGCAAATCTTAACTCATGAATATTCATTGTGCATATCCTGAAAACCTGATAGAACTAAGTATACCCTAAGGAATGGGAATGGAGTGGCTGCTTTAGAGTTTTGCAATAGTGTTGGTATCTACAAACCTATGTTTTTTGCAGTGAATACACATGTAAGTGCCAGATTTCACAAAGCCACAGATATAAAGGTTTCCAATTAAGGATTCAAGTGAAAAAACTCTTTTAAATTAATTTTTGAAGTGAAAGCAGCAACACTTTGCCTTCAATCAGTGGCGGAGACCTGAAATCTAAACGAGTAGGTCTTTGGCTCTGTGCATTTGCCTGGGATCAGGCACAAAGGTCAATGTAGGAATTTATAAAAATATTCATACATTTCCATTATGAAACTGGAATACATGCATGTACAGTTTTTTGGACTTCCAAACCATGCGCCCTTGAAATTGGTGTCTCTTGGAGGATTTACACATAAATACTGGCTTTGTGAAACAGCAGTTTAAAAAAAGTAGGATAGTTATCAAGTTGCATTCCGTCTAAACCAGTGGTCTCAAACTCGTGGCCCGGGGGCCACATGCGGCCCGCCAGGTACTATTTTGAGGCCCTCAGTATGTTTATCATAATCACAAAAGCAAAATAAAAGTTTCTTGTACCTGTGTCTCTAGCTATAAATTACAATATTATTATTAGGACTTAGCCAAAAGGAAAGATTTATAAACTATAAACCTTGTAACCCTTTCTGAGCTACTAGGAGGATGGGATAGAAATTGAATTAAATAAAATAAAGAGTTTTACCTCATGCAAAATTGTCATTTCTTTAATAAGAAATTAACTATTTTTTTTCTGAGGCCCTCCAAGTACCTACAAATCCAAAATGTGGCCCTGCAAAGGGTTTGAGTTTGAGACCACTGGTCTAAACTATGTGTTGTTTGTCCCTTAATGTTTGCCATAATACAGTGTTAGTTAAGTCATTAAAGGGTAAATACTGTAGTAATAAAATGCAAAGTGTGCACATGCATGCAAAACATCTCATTTCTATGGAATTTCCTTAACATGTTTGGAAAAATGACCCCAGCAAAACGCTGAGGGTGATTTTACTGTCTTGGGAGCACTTAGCCTCAAAGCTGCAGCTTATGTTTCCAGGCTGCATCTTACAGGGACCAGCCAAAATGAAATTAAGCTGTCCTCCTGCAATCCTCCAATCATAATCTCCCCCAAATGGCCCATTTTATTGCAGCTTAGCAAAAGGATCACACTGCTTTTTAAATTAATGCATGTAAAAAAACCAACAGTTTTTAGTGAAGACGTCCATTTGTTATTTTAATGCATTGAGGCTGAGCTGGGTCCAGAGAAGCTGACTCTTCCCTGTCGCTGCTCTTTTAAACATATCAAGAGAAAGCTAGCCTGAATCAATCCATAAAGCTATACGTGAGGAATGCAACTTTTATTTTAGTTAAGCAAAATTCAGCTTGCACGATTCGTATTTTGCAAGAGCTGCTATACTCATGTTACCCCTCTCCTAAAGTCACTTCATTGGCTCCCTCTCCATTTCAGAATACAATTCAAACTCCTCTTACTGACCTACAAATGCATTCACTTGGCAGCCCCTCATTATCTTTCTTCACTTATTTCCCCCTTTGTTTCCCCCCCCCCCCCACCATGAGCTCCGCTCAGCTGGTAGGTCCTTCCTATCTGTGCCCTTCTCCTGCACTACCAACTCCAGACTCCATCTCTTCTATCTTAAGAACATAAGAAGTTGCCTCCGCTGAGTCAGACCAGAGGTCCATCGCGCCCAGCGGTCCGCTCCCACGGCGGCCCATAAGGCCCATTGCCTGAGCAGTGGTCCTTGACTATTTCTTTAACCTATCTCTACTCCTATCCCTATAACCTAACCTCAATCCTTATCTGCACCCCTCAATTCCCTTGTTCTCCAGGAACCTATCCAAACCTTCTTTGAAACCCTGTAACTTGTTCTGGCCTATCACAGCCTCTGGTAGTGCGTTCCATGTATCCACCACCCTCTGGGTGAAAAAGTACCTCCTAGCGTTTGTTCTAAACCTGTCCCCTTTCAATTTCTCTCAGTGCCCCCTTGTATTTGTGTTTCCCCATAATCTGAAAAATCTGTCCCTGTCCACTTTTTCTATGCCCTTCAGGATCTTGAAGGTTTCTATCAAGTCTTGCTGCATTGTATGCCTGGAACAAACTACCCAAAGCCCTAAGGAGGTCTCCATCTCTGGCAGTGTTCAAGTCCAAGTTAAAAGCCCACCTAACTCCTCTTACCTTGGGTTCTGCATCCCCAACCCTATATGTCGTGTCTGTCCAAGTTATATTGTAAGCTCTTCCGAGCAGGGACCGCCTATTAAATGTCAAAATGTACAGCACTGCGTATGCCTTTCAGCTCTATAGAAGAGATAAACAGAAGCAGTAGTGAATCCTCTCAGGAGGATATTGTAACTAGAGCGACCCTCTTAGTGATCTTTTCAATTGAACAGGCAAAGATAAATATCTTAACAATATCTTATTCAAGGAGGGATTCGATCTTTTCTGTTACAGCTCCCCAAATTTGGAACTCTCTTCCTCTCAATATAAGAGAAGAAAAATTACTTTCTAAGTTCAAAGGGCTACTGAAAAGTTGGCTGTTTAAGGACGCCTTTAACTGACCCTTTTCATAATCACATTATCTCATTCCCTGGAACTTATCTGGGGTGTCAGGTCAAAAGCGCGCCAGGACAAAGGCGCGCGCAGACAATTGAGCGCAGTGCGGAGGCGCGCGCCGCAGAAAATTACAGTTTTTAGGGCTCCGACGGGGGGGGGGCGTGGGGGGGAACCCCCCACTTTACTTAATAGAGATCGCGCTGCGTTGTGGGGGTGTTGTGGGGGGTTTGGGGGGTTGTAACCCCCCACATTTTACTGAAAACTTCACTTTTTCCCTGTTTTTAAGTTAAGTTTACTGTAAAATGTGGAGGGTTACAACCCCCTAAACCCCCCACAACGCCGTCGCAATCTCTATTAAGTAAACTGGGGGGGCTCCCCAACAAAACCCCCCGTTGGAGCCCCTAAAAACTGTAATTTTCTTTGGCGTGCGCCTCCATCTTGCGCTCAGTTGTCGGCGCGCGCCTTTGTCTTTCGTGGGGTTGTCTATGAACCCTTATCTGGACAAGGAACACTGTTAAGTAGAAATTAAGTGGGCACCGTCCCCCAACCTTTTGTTTCCTTACCCATCCTTTTTATTCATTTTCAAATTGTATTTAATCCATTTTCCCCCCTCCTCTTCATCTGTGTTTTCACGTCATAATTGTCTTTAATGTCCTATTTGTTGGAAATTTTTTATTTTGTAAATCGCATTGGATTTGGATACTGCGATTATATCAAATATTTTAAATAAACTTGAAACTTGAACAAGATATTTCCGGAAGAAAGATATTCAGTTATGTGGTCAGCCCATCTGGATATTTCCAGATGTGGCTAGGATCACCCAATTACATCGGAAGGAATTTTTGAAATTAAAAGATAGGGTAACATCTCTAGGAGGAGTTTTTCCCTTCAATTTCCTTGTAAATGTGTAGCAACATTAGATTTTAATAGATATATTTACTTCGACCCTTCCCAGCTTGAGAGATTACTGATTGAAAAAGAAGCTTCTGGTGAGGGGTAGATGGTAGTGGATATGGTTGAATCATAGAAATGAGAAGAAGGATGGGTTGGGTTATTTTCCTCATGTTTGTATAAATAATAATTCAAATTCAAGTTGTCTCCTTTCGTTGACGTGGGCTATAAATTCCATTATTTTACGAAGAAAATTATTAAGTTAATAGTAGTAGTAGAGCTGATGCCTTTTTTCAAAGTGAGTTAGTTTGTTCAGGTACAGCAGGCATTTTCCCTGTCACAGTCTAAAGTGTACCTGAAGCAATGGAGCATTCAACAACCTGCCCAAAATCATAAGGATCCACCATAGGATTTCAACAGTGCTCCCATGGTTCCCAACTCTCTGTGCTAACCATTAGACTACTGCTCCACTCCCAATATATAATCCCAATATATAATTGCTTTTCTTTACCTTCTCTTGATTATTTGTACTCAGTCTTTAATCCAAGAGATTTTGACATCATTTTTATGAGATTGTTTTAAAGGTAGTATCAATATTTTATTTTATATATATATAAAGGTAGTATTATATATATATAAGGTAGTATTATATATATATATAATAAAATATTCATACTACCTTTAAAACAATCTCATAAAAATGATGTCAAAATCTCTTGGATTAAAGACTGAGTGCAAATAATCAAGAGAAGGTAAAGAAAAGCAATGTACAAGGGTATCAGAGAATTATTTGAGATTAAGATTTATTCACTGCTCAGCCAGTAGATGGCTCTCCCATTTCATATTTTGCCAGCGTATAAGAGGAGTTGACTCATCGGTGCATACAATTGGAAAATAAAGAAAGCCAGCAGAAGCTAAGGTACTTTTGCACGTTTGAAAACAAGGATAACAAATTTATAGATGCACATGCAGTGAAAAGATGTGGCCCAGTGCCATGAAACAGCAGTGACAAATCAAATGTCCTGTAAGAGCATCGACAAATGCTTTGCTTTATATTGTTGCACAGATCAAGAGGTCTAATTTAACAATGTTATTATAATTGATTATTTCTCTGCATTTTTTTTTTTTTTGTTAAGACCAAATGTAAGTTATGATTTATGAACTGAGGATGGCTCTTTTTTTGGCCTTTTGACCAGAAGTGAGAAATCCCACAGGGGACAAAAATCTGTCTCGATGCAGGCCATATAGGGAAGATTAAGCCTTCTCTAAATAATTTAAAACAAATTATTGAGTAGGGAGGGAGGGGAGGTTATTCTATTCAATAAGAATAATTTAAATATTAGATTTCTTACATAATTTTTTAAATATTACAGAATATTAATTTGTTATGAAATGTTATACTTAAAGCATATATGAGAGTTAATCAAGTGTGTATCTTTAAGTTCATACGAGTTTAACTGCTACACTTGTTGTAACATGCAAAAATGAATAAAGAATTTAAAATGAATAATTTAAAACAATTACTCATCATCCCTTTCCTTTTTTTGTTATTAAGTATTCACATGTGAACAACCTATAGTGGATTAGTTTATCAGTTAATTATACTATATATTAGAAATGTACATGTAACCACAACAAAAAATTCTTGAGTACCTGAATAAATTAATGTAAACCGTTCTAATTTCCCCCGGGAGAGCAGTATAGAAAATTTAATAAATAAATACTTTAAAAAAACAGCTAGCAATTTTAGTAGAATATCACATGGCATTATGGGACAAGGATTTGAAATGCTTAATTATGTCTTCTGACACCTATCAACAATTTAGGCGATCTTTAAATACATCTCTCTTTATTAGATCATTTGGATAGTAGATACATTCCACTCACTGTTTTCATTCTTGTTTTTTGTATACATTCTGGTCTTTCTGTAAACCACATAGAACGTAACAGCGTTGCGCTATAGAAGCAAGATTTTATGTTCTGTTATGTTACTATTTGAGCAAGAACTACCCAAAGTTCAGGCTGGTTTCAGAAAAGGTCGAGGAACAAGAGGCCTTATTGCCAATGTTAGATGGATATTGGAGAAAAGCAAAGAATACCAAATACCTTTGCTTCATTGACTACAGCAAAGCTTTTGACTGTAGATCATAATAAAATATGGAGAATTCTAGTGCAAATGGGAACACCCAGGGCAGGATTAACCAATAGGCCAAGTAGGCACGTGCCTAGGGCCTGAAATGGTCAGGGGGGCCCAATGAAGGAGGGCATCAACATTGTTTTTTCCAAACGGCGATGGGCCCCTCCAGCATCAATTGGCAACGCAGGCCCTCCCGATCGGCAATGCGGCCCCCCCCCTCCATTGACGGAAAGTAAGACAAGCAAGCAACGCGGATAAGAAAGGCAACGGGAACTGTAATTATGCAAGCGGTGCTGCTTACCCAAAGCTTCCCTCTGACGCAGCTTCCTGTTTCCACCTGGGCGCATGGTGGGGTGGGGCGGGGCAGGGGGGCCCAGTATACTTGGGTGCCTAGGGGCCCTCGACAAATTAATCCTGCCCTGGGAACACCCAAATACATAACTCAGCTGATAGAGAGCCTATATGAAAATCAAGAAGCAGCAGTGAGAACAGAATATGGTAACACAGATTGGTTTCCAATAAAATGTGGCGTCAGGCAAGGACCCATTTTATTTTGGATTTACCAGAGGCTTTTGGTCACTTACCTAAGGGGTATAAGGCTCTGTGTAGGAAGATGGGCAAATGGCAAAAAAATTTATACTTCAATATTGGACGATCCCTGACCCGCCAAAGTTTTGGCATTGGCGGAACCAGTTACATCAGTTGGCCATCTGGGAAGCTAGAGATGCTGGAAGGACTAGGAAGCGAAAAATGCTGTTTATGCAAATCTGGGATCCATCTTTGCAAGCCTTACATTCTAAAGGTCGAAGTGCGGTTTTAAGATGGGTATCCTAATTGGGTATTTTTATTTAAGAGGATTGAGTTAAAAATGGTGTGTTTTGATGAGGTGGGATAGAGAGTACCGTTGGGTGGTGAAGGGAAGGGGGATTTGAATAGGGGATGAGAGGGGTTTACTGGGGGGGTTGAAGGTATTATTTATGTGGGTTTATTATATTATTGTATTTGATGCATCATACTGTATTTGATGTTGTTTGCATTTGATGTTATTTGCATCAATAAAAATTGTTTGAACCTAAAAGCAAATTTAGAAAAGAGAGCATTGGTTTCAAAGTTGGTGGCCGAAATATAAACAATCTGCGCAATGCAGATGATACAATGCTCATCACCTGCAGCAAAGAAAGAAATGCTCTATCTTCTGAGAAAAGTCAAAGCCAATAGCCATAACATGGGATTAGAACTTAACATAACTGTTCTCTGCTAGAATCAAATGTAAACTTCTTCTCCTAGTCTTTAAAGGGCGCTCACCACTTGCTTCCCCGCCTAGCCATTCTGCAAGATATCACTTATTCACTGTTCCCTCTCTTACTTCTTTCCATAGGTCATTATTGAGACGACTTGGAGAAATCCAGTGCTTATTCCTAGGATAAGCATCATAGAATCTGTTTTACTACTTGGGATCTAGTTAGGAACTTGGGACCTGGGATGGCCACTGTTGGAAAGGATACTGGGCTTGATGAACCCTTGGTCTGTTCCAGTACGGCAACTCTTGTGTTTTTATAGGATAATCAAGCCATTATGACATCACTGATGAGGTTGGCCCTTAAGCATTGGTGGAATGAGGCATTATGACATCACAATCTGAGCTCTGGAATGTTGCTACTCTTTGAGTTTCTGCCAGGTCCTTGGTACCTGGGGTGGCCACTGTTGGAGACAGGATGTTGGACCTTCGTTCTGTTCTAGTATGGCAATTTTTGCGTTTTGTGTGAGACCTATTTTGGTTACATTGGCCCTATCTCTGAATTCCCTTCCTTCACATATAAGGTTGGAATTGTCTTTAACAAAATTCTAAAACAAAGCTAAAAACACACCTCTTCACCTTTTCATCTCTTTCTTAAGCTCTGTCCTTTTTTCTTGTGCTGTCGCACTACGTCTTTACTTTCTGCTGCTCAATGGATCTACCTAAAGCCAAGACTTAACCCCGCCCCCCTCCTTTTACAAAACCGAAAAGCAATTTTTAGCACAGGCTGGTGCACTGAATTCTCTGTGCTGCTCCCAATGCTCATAGAGTTCCTATGAGCATCGGGAGTAGCGCAGAGCATTCAGAATGCCGGCATGCTCTAAAACCTGCTATTGCGGTTTTGTAAAAGGGGAGGGTTAGTGAAGAGACATGCAGTAGTAGTCTCCAGTTGTCCCCTTCCATGATGTTTGCCAATTTCCAGAGGGGCATGGACGCATGGGTCACGTGGATTGCTTGCTGGGGCAGGTTCATGGGGTCAGAGAAGAGTAGTTTTGAAAGAGTAGAGGCTATCCTGGGGTAAAGAAAATGGCAAGGACAGGTGGTAATTCATTCATATCTCATCTCAATACTAAATTTGTTTGGTTATGAAGGATGGTACACTGGTGTTATGGTTTCAACCTGTAAAAAATAAAATATTCAGCGGTATGCTGCTCATTATGCCTGGATGATATCATCAGTTCTTGATTCATGTTTTTCTTCCATCTGTTTCTGCATTTCCAAATATATATATATATATATATATACATATATATATATATATATATATATATATATATATATATATATATATATATAAACAAGCCTTCGGTGAGACCTCAAGTAGAATATTGTGTACAATTCTCTAGACTGCACCTTCATATAGATATAAACAGGATAGACTTAGTAGATAAGAGCAGGTTGTTCACCCTCTCCAAGGTAGGGAGAACGAGAGGGCACTCTCTAAAGTTAAAAGGGGATAGATTCCGTACAAATGTAAGGAAGTTCTTCTTCACCCAGAGAGTGGTAGAAAACTGGAATGCTCTTCTGGAGTCTGTCATAGGGGAAAACACCCTCCAGGGATTCAAGACAAAGTTAGACAAGTTCCTGCTGAACCGGAACCTACGCAGGTAGGGCTAGTCTCAGTTAGGGCACTGGTCTTTGACCAGAGCGGACTGCTGGGCATGATGGACCACTGGTTTGACCCAGCAGTGGCAATTCTTATGTTCTTAGTCCAGAGGGCAGCTACTAAGATGGTCAGAAGTATTTGTTCATAAAGCCTATGGAGGCAGAATTACAAATCTCAATATGTATATTTTGGAAGAAAGGCAGGAGAGGGGAGATATGACAGAGATATTTAAATACCAACATGGCTTAAATACAAGGAGGTGAGCCTCTTTAAATTGAAAGGAAGCTCTGGAACGAGGGGGCATACAACGAACATGAAAGGGAAAAGATTCAGAAGTAAGTTGAGGAAATATTTCTTCACAGAAAGGGCGGTGAATTCATGGAATGGACTCTGGGCAAAGACGAAAAATGTATCTTCAAGGAAGCTTGGGACAAGTACAAAGGATTTCTAAGGGAGAGGAAGGGATAGTAGATGGCACGGTTGGGCAGACTGGATAAGTCATATGATCTTTACCTGCCTTTATTTTTCTCTGTTCCTATGTATACTGCCAATGAATTCCTGTACCCCAGGGGTTCATGGCATAGCTAGGAAAGGGAGGGATTTGTGATTACATGTGTGTTCTGAAAGAGTCCTGCTGGGTTTTCTTGTTGCTGCAAGATACCGAAAGCAAACTCCAGGTGCTGGTTTGAGCCCGAGTATCAGGAAGTGGTGACTTTATTGTTTTCCACCGAACCAATTCGGATGGCACACTATATGGGAAACACTGTTTCACACCAAACATAACAGAAAGCATCCGGCTTAGAATACTTTCACCATTTTCCTTGAAGCTTTCGAAAGACAACCCTTTAAGAACACTTAAATTTTAGAATTTGCTAATCTGTTTCCAGGTTATAATTTTGTGTTTATCTTTCAGAATGGGAAGCAGTCTAGCCAATTAAGGTACTACCAATTATCTTTTCCCGTCTCTGGCTTTAATCAAAAGAAAGAACTGAAGCATTTTGATAGATTGAGCTCGGTCCCCATGTGAGCGTGTAGGTAGCATAAAACAGCTCAATTAATGATTAGCTGTAATAATTGTGCACTGCTAATCAGGGGAACTCCAACAGTAAGGAGTAGTTGCATATTGTACATTTACATCTAATAACTTATTTGAACAATCCTCTGTTGCCTCTCATGCTTATTGCCCCGATATGTTTGGTTGATTTTGTAACAGGGAATGCCAAAAAAAATGTGCTTATGTTTATTTTATAAGGATAATATGGGCAGCTATGTAGGGTGCCACCGTTTAAGCATCAGGATGGTCTGGTGCCAGAATATTTAGGCAACAGGATGTTTAAATGCCATAAGACAGTGCCTAAACATCACATACTCCTCTGAGCGCCAACATCAGACCCTTCTAACTAAATGGCACAGGATTTCCACATACGGGCTACTGAGCTTGATGGACCATTGGTCTGACCCAGTAAGGCTATTCTTATGTTCTTACATGAGCCGAGTATAGGACAATTAAGCCATTGTAACATCACTGATGAGGTTGGCTTTGAGGCACTGTGGAATGAGGCATGATGACATCACAGTCTCGGCTCTGGAATGTTGCTCTCATTGGGGTTCTAGAATGTTGCTATTCTTTGAGATGCTGGAATGTTGCTACTCTTTGGGTTTTGGACAGGTACTAGTGACCTGGATTGGCCACCGTGAGAATGGGCTATTGGGCTTGATGGACTATTGGTCTGACCCAGTAAGGCTATTCTTATGTTCTTACATGAGCCGAGTATAGGACAATTAAGCCATTGTAACATCACTGATGATGTTGGCTTTGAGGCACTGTGGAATGAGGCATGATGACATCACAGTCTCAGCTCTGGAATGTTGCTCTCATTGGGGTTCTAGAATGTTGCTACTCTTTGGGTTTTGGACAGGTACTAGTGACCTGGATTGGCCACCATGAGAATGGGCTATTGGGCTTGATGGACCATTGGTCTGACCCAGTAAGGCTATTCTAATGTTCAGGTGACCCATATTATAACCTAGACCTAACAATGCACACCTCAGACATACCTGTCACCATCCCTGGGCACATCCCTAAGACATTAAAAAAAAAAGGCACAGCTCAATCTTGCAGCCAATCATCTTCTGTCCTAGCATGGTAAGAGAACGCTTCTAAACCAGCTAGAGGCTTGAAATGCAAAGGCTGTGAGTTCTGGGGTGAGAAACAAGGCCATGGCAACCAGTGAGGACTGCAATGTTGGATCTCCTATGAGAGGGCATTGTTGGGGACCCGTCACTGTACCATGATATTGCCTGATCCTCCACTAGCCCCACGCTGTGAGCAGAGAGCGGCCGTCAAAGAGGCAGAGGCAGACTTCTAACATGCTCGAAAGGAGGTACATGATATTTAGGTAGTGCCCTTTAGCTCCTAAACATTCTGGCATGCAAACATACCGCTTTGGCCTATGTGGTTCATGGTGTGACCACACCTCGAATACTGTATGCAGTTCTGATCACCACATCTTAAAAAAAGATATAGCAGAATTAGAAAAGGTACAAAGAAGGGCAACGAATATGATAAAGGTGATGGGATGATTTCCCTATGAGGAAAGGCTAAAGTAGCCAGGGCTCTTCAGCTTGGAGAAGAGGCAGCTAAATGGAGATATGATAGAGGCCTATAAAATACTGAGTGGAACGTGTAGATATGAATCGCTTGTTTACTCTTTACAAAAATACTAGGACGAGGGGGCATGCAACAAAGCTACTAAGTAGTAAATTTAAAATAAACTAGAAATATTATTTCTTCACTCAACATGCTATTAAACTCTGGAGGTTACTGGTAGAGAATGTGGTGAAAGCAGTTAGCTTAGCGGGATTTAAAAAAGATTTAGATAATTCCCTAAAAGAAAAGTCATAAGCCATTATTAAGATGGACTTGGGAAAATCCACTGCTTATTTCTAAGATAAACAACATAAAATCTGTTTTACTCATTTGGGATCTTGCCAAGTACTTGTAACTTGGATTGGCCATTGTTGGAAACAGGATGCTGGGCTTGATGGACCTCCCAGTATGGCAGCTCTTTTGTTCTTATACGCCCCCCCCCTTTGTGTCTCATACTCAGTACATATGTAGAGCGCTGGTTTCAGAGAACATTCATCAAGGGAAAATGATATCTTTACTGCGAGTCAGACATTATATGGTTGTCGAAACATGTTAGGCTAAGTTATAATTTTTTGTGGAAGTCTGGACGTTTTACACCTGGTATCACCTTTGATGAAATTCAATAAAGCACCTTCTAAGCTGTCACACTGCTTCTTTTTCTCTGCATAGAAACATAGAAACATAGAAATAGACGGCAGATAAGGGCCCACGGCCCATCTAGTCTGCCCACCTTAATGTCCCTCCCCTACCTTTGCCCTGTGAATAGATCCCATGTGCCGATCCCATTTGGCCTTAAAATCAGGCACGCTGCTGGCCTCAATCACCTGTAGTGGAAGACTATTCCAGCGATCAACCACTCTTTCAGTGAAAAAGAATTTCCTGGTGTCACCTCGTAGTTTCCCGCCCCTGATTTTCAACGGATGCCCTCTTGTTGTCGTGGGACCCTTGAAAAAGAAGATATCTTCCTCCGCCTCGATGCGGCCCGTAAGATACTTGAACGTCTCGATCATGTCCCCCCTCTCATGTACTTAGAACTTGGCACATGCATCTCCTTTTCTTGTGACTGAAATATAGGCAACCAATAGTGCATCAAATTTATATCGCCATCTGAGAAAACATGATCACATCACCGAGGCGTACCTCCATTCACACTGGCTACCAATTCAAACAAGAATACAATTCAAGTTCTACTGTCTTCTATTTAAAACCATGAACGGAAACAGCCCAGTATACCTAAACAACCGTCTAATCCGAATCACCTCAACCAGACAAAGGAGAACCCACGCTCCATTCACATACCCCCCCCAATCAGAGAAGTCAAACGGAAAAAGCTGTATAATGGCCTCCTGGCCACACAAGCAGCGAGATTAGACCGCCAACTCTCTGCTGATAACGACCCCTGACTACAGAACATTTAGAAAAGAAATAAAAACCATACTATTTAAAAAATCCCTGATACCCAACAATCGAAACCAACCTAATGCCTCCCTACTCTCTAAAGTAACCTAACGCCACAAGAACCATCTCATCTCTATGAACCAAGTTGACTACTCCCTAACTATTCTATAATTCCTCTGGAAATGGCCAGATAGATCCTTTTTGTAATCCGCCTTGAACCGCAAGGTACCGGCGGAATAGAAATCACTAATGTAATGTAATGTAATATTGAGTGCTATTTAACTGGCCAGGAAGGGCTCACGACTGGTTAAATAGCGTTTGGTTGGCTAACCACCAATATTCAGTTAGAGATAGTGGGTTATCTCTGCTGAATATTAGTGGTTAGTTGCTTACATTTGGCCTGCTATGTCACATGATAGCTGCCAATTTTAAGTCCTGCTCGGCCAAGTTTAGCAACCAAATTGTGCTGCACAAAAAGCAGATCTATCTTTGGCCACTATAACTTAGCCAGTCAGTACTTAAAATTGACTTAGCTGATTAAGTTTGAGCTGGTCAAAGACAGACCGGATATTCAATACCTGTTACCAGAAACAGCTCAGCATTAGAAACATAATGGTAGATAAAGGCCAAAGGGCCCATCCAGTCTGCCCATTCACAGCATCCACTATCTCCTCCTCTCTCTAGGAGATCTCACATGCCTGTCGCACACTTTCTTGAATTCAGACACAGTCTTTGTCTCCACCACCACTTCCAGGAGACTGTTCCATACATCTGCCACCCTTTCTGTAAAAAAGTATTTCCTTAGATTACTCCTGAGCTTATCATCTCTTAACTTCATCCCCTGTCCTCTCATTCCAGAGCTTCCTTTCAAATGAAAGAGACTCGCCTCATGTGCATTTTTACCACAAAGGTATTTAAACGTCTGTCATATCTTCCTTCTCCTGCTTTTCCTCCAAAGTATACAGATTGAGATCTTTAGGTCTGTCCCCATACGCCTTATGATGAAGACCACACATCATTTTAGTAGCCTTCCTCTGGACCGGTTCCATCCTATTTATATCTTTTTTGAAGGAGTGGTCTCTAGAATTGCACACAATATTCTAAATGAGGTCTCACCAGACTCTTACATAGGGGCATCAATATCTCCTTTTTCGTACTGGCCATACCTCTCCTTGTGCACCCTAGCATCTTTTCAGCTTTTGCCATTGCCTTTTCAATCTGTTTGGCCACCTTAAGATCATCACATACTATCACATCCAAGTCCCGCTCCTTAGCGCCGACCATGGGAGTTAGCTGGCCTTCCTCCTGTGGTCTCAGTATCGGCTCTGTAGAATACTAGCACATGTGTGTGATTGGTACCAGTAATTGGCAAACATAAGAACTGCCATCTCCGGATCAGACCTTCGGTTCATCAAGTCCAGCGATCCAAACACACGGAGGCCCAGCCAGGTGTACACCTGGCATAATTTTAGTCACCCATATCCCTCTATGCCTCTCGTAAGGAGATGTGCATCTAGTTTGCTTTTAAATCCAAGAACAGTGGATTCCACAATAATCTCCTCTGGGAGAGCATTCCAGGTGTCCACCATTCGTTGCGTGAAGCAGAACTTCCTGATATTTGTCCTGGACTTGTCCCCCCTTAGCTTCAGTCCATGTCCTCTTGTCCATGTCACATTGGACATTGTAAATAATTTTTTTTCCTGCTCTATTTTGTTGATTCCTTTCAGTATTTTGAAAGTCTCGATCATATCCCCTAGCAGTCTCCTTTTCTCAAGGGAGAATAATCCCAGTCTCTTAAGTCGTTCCTCGTATTCCAAGTTTTCCATACCTTTTATTAGTTTCGTTGCTCGTCTCTGCACCCTCTCCAGCAGTTTTATATCCTTCTTTAGGTTGGGAGACCAATGTTGGACACAGTATTCCAAGTGTGGTCTGACCACTGCTCTATAAAGCGGCATTATAACTTTCTCCAATCTACTCGTGATTCCTTTCTTTATCATGCCTAACATTCTATTTGCTTTCTTTGCCGCTGCCGCGCTTTGTGCCGACAGTTTCAGGGTCCTATCTATCAGTACACCCAGTTCCTTTTCTTGTTCGCTCTTACCCAGAGTTGCACCTGACATTCTATACTCGTGTTCCTTGTTCTTTCTGTCTAAATGCATTACTTTGCACTTTTCCACATTAAACTTCATCTGCCATTTCTACGCCCCTTTCTCTAACTTACACAAGTCACTCTGGATCTCCTCGCTATCCTTCTGCGATCTGATTGCCCGGCATAGCTTTGTGTCGTCTGCAAACTTGATGATCTCACTGGATGTTCCTTCTTCTAGGTCATTGATAAAAATATTAAATAAGATGGGCCCAAGTAAATAAATAAGATGGGTCCAAGCCAAACATGTTAATTACTAGGTGCTATTCTGAAAACAGTGCATCTAAGGAGTCCTTTTATGAAGCCGTGCTAGCGGGGTTAACGCGTCGGACATTTCATCATGCGCTAACCCCCGCAGCAGGCTAAAAAACTAACTATTAAAAAGTAAGTTTATTTAAATTGAAAATATTGTTGACATGATAAGGGAGTTTTAATAAAACCATGTTATTTAATTTTAGTTTTGCCACGCCCTGAAGAAGTCTTGTTTACAAAACATTCATGTCGGTGTTGGTGGCTAACTGTTCCTGGAATCAGGTTACCTGAACCAGGACGACTAAAGAGATAAATTGATGATAGGTTCATTATTATCCACTTAAAGATGATAACTTAAATTATTTGAAATAATTAAATTATACTATAACTCTATTAACTTTTGAGCAACTTTGATAAATTAGTATAGGAGCTTATGAAGAAGTGTCAGTGGCAAGATAGCCCCCTGAGCTTCTACTTCATGTAGCTGGAGTGCCACTTCTGATGGCTCTATAAATACTACTTGAATATTTGCTAAGAAGTAACATCAAGATATATGAAGATTTGTACTATTTGATGAATTGGATATTAATTGAAAAATCTGAAAGAGAGTGTTCAGCTTGTTTAATTGATTGATTTGAATTAGGAGCATAAATATTAAGAAGCGTTGGGGCAACATTCCCTGAAGTCATATTAACATTGAGCCATCTACCCATAGGATCTGCCCAAAAGTTACCAAGTGCTCCTATTACAAAGGTGCTTTAGGGCCTTAACGCACGAAATAGCGTGCGCTAAAATGCCGTGCGTGCTAACTGCACCACCTCCTCTTAAGCAGGTGGTAGTTTTTCAGCTAGCGCGTGCTATAGCACGCGTTCATCCGGTGCTTGCGCTAAAAACGCTAGCGCATCTTTGTAAAAGGAGCCCTAAATGTAGCAGACAACCCCCTATTGACCAGAATAGCCACACCTACCATCTTCCCTATTGCTGTTGCACAAAAATAGCATTTTACCCACCCCCTTCCAATTTGGCAGACTCGATGATAAATGCATTTCTTGTACGAAATAAACGTCTGCTGCCTGTATTTTTCAAAAAATTTAGTACTTTTTTCCTTTTGATGGGATGATTGAGTCCATTAATGTTTAAAGAGTATAGTTTTAAAGGCATTTTATTTGATTACAAAATCTTAAAAAATAAACCAATAATTCCCTATTGACCAAATTTGAAAATAATCTCTCCACACACATCCAAGACCCAAAATCATAAATCCCCCCTTCCCACCCCCATCCCAACCCTGTGTATCATACAAAAACCTGGATGCACACATAACTACTAGTAAGTACTACCCCTCACCATGCACATTAAAATCTCTCCCCAGAATCTACCCTCCTCATTTGATAATTTATACCAATATAATCTATAATATTTTATAATTCCCATAACTGTTATTAAAAAACAATCAAAGAAATAGGAATATTTCAGTCAAACCCTGAAGGAATTAAAACGAACAAGTCATGAAAAAGTATAAAATCACAATTCAAACATTTTGAAAATAATTGATGAATTAGATATATCAGTAAAAATTAATAAATTCATGAGCTATACCTAGTATGAGAAATATCTCATAATCTTATATGTCAATCACAGAAAAATAGATTATTATAACCAATAAATAAAACAACAATAATGACTTTGACAATACCCAGTTAATTATGGAACTAATACCCAACCACCCTTTATATTTCCCACATTTGTACCCAAACACCTTTCAAACCTATACATTCACACCTATTTATTTATTAAACCATCAAAACTATCACTTATGTTCCAGAAATTTTACATTCAAAGTCCCTTAAACATTTATATATCCAACCATTCCAATATTACCCATTTACCCATTGTATACCTATATAGCCTGGAATTACAATCACAAGCAAACTACCAACATACTCTCTTCACTCCTAACAACATCCAATTCCAACTATTACTAACCCCCCCTTTTCACACTCATCTTTCATTTAGACTTCATTCATTACATCTCCTAGTTCATCCCTTTAAACGATAAAAACACTTAACTAGCTTAAATATTAAAATCTGTAATTCATCAGCATACAATCTATCAAGAGGAATATATGATATATCTCACACCTCTAGTCAATCCTATCCTTTACTGCAGAGATGAACCAACTTCTGAGGCCTGTCATTTACTGTAGAGATCACACAAACTTAATTTCAGTTCTCTGGTAAAGCTCTTCTTCGTCTTTAGAATCTACCCATACTAGGATCTATGCTTGTTAAATTAATACCTAAATAAGGTCTGCATCAATATTCAGACTCCTGTGGCTGTCAGTATAGCCTCTTCAAAGGGGGTAATCCTCCTGCACTGCCCATTGCCATGGCCACTGCCACTGTTTCCCTCCGGACAGTGCATTAAAGACCAACCTCTCTGCCCTAAACTGCGCCCGTACCAGTGCAGAGAAACTGCATGAGTGTCGGGAGCAGCACGGGCCCCCCAGCGTGGCTCCCCATGCCAAGACCGCTATCACAGCCCAGATGAGGTGGCAAGGTTCCAAAACTTCATATTGGCGATCTACTTCCTGGTGTTTCAGTGATATATAAACTGAAGCGCTGTGTTATCATGCCACCTTCAAAATTTCTAGCACTTGTGGAAATCTCAACAGTTTAAATATTATTGGCCTGGGGCCAGTATCAGTGCTACTCCTTCATGCTGGAACTCTATGGGCTCTTTCAAATTCCAACAGCTGAGGGAATTTTAAAGAGAGCACATTTGATAAATTCCTCTAGAAATTTTATAACATCCGGCCCCAGGAGTCTTATATTGTTTCTTCTTCCCCTATTATTCAAATCCTCCAATTTCTTTATAAGACGTGTGACTGACTTGTGATCAGAGTGGCACTGGATCAGCTTAGTCTCACATTCAGACACCCGGTGTTCACAGCTATCCAGTCTGGAGTTGGAAATCTGCACTTGTTTGGTCAGGTTTATCATTTCTTCCTGAACCAAAGCCAATTTAACTGAGTTGTCTTGTAACAGCTCTTGTACATTTATCATTTGCTCCATCAGCTGCTCAAACATTTCCACGGAGCCTTTTGGTAGTGGCACTTTAGATGGAGTGATAGGATCAGGCTTAGATCTTTTACTTGATCCTACTGCAAAGGAAGCCTCTAACTGAGTTTGTCTTCCTGTTGCCATTCTGAATAATTGTTATCTTCTGGGAGGAGAATCAGTATCTCAAATGCTGATAAATAAGCTGTATGTGCTACTAGGGGAGGAGCTCAGTAATCACAAAGCCATCTTCGCTGCAGCCGAGTTCCGGAATTGGCGGGCAAGAAATTTTAAAATAAATAAATAAATCTACAACTAGATCAGTGGTCTCAAACTCATGGCCCGGGGACCACATATGGCCCGGCAGATACTATTTTGAGGCCCTCGGTATGTGTTATCTTAATCACAAAAGTAAAATAAAAAAGTTTCTTGATCATATGTCTCTTTAGCTATAAATTACTAAAATATAGAGTTTTACCTCATGCAAAATTGTCATTTCTTTAATAAGACATTAACTATTATTTTTTGAGGCCCTCCAAGTACCTACAGATCCAAAATGTGGCTCTGCAAAGGCTTTGAGATGGAGACCACTGAACTAGATTGTTGACTTTTATTTCCAGGAAATTTAGTCTTTGTCAGAAAAAAAAATTCCTTGACCAAATATCCCAGTCAACTCTTAGTCACCCTTTCATCTAACTATGCGTCATTGGTGCATTACATATATAAAATATGATTCAATCAAGATGTACCAAGATTGTTGAAGAAAATGTGATGTTCCTGTTTCAGTCCTCAAAAGAGCTCTATTGTTCCTTGGCACAATGAATTTGAATAAGACTAAATTAAATCTCTCAGTTCTGAGTGCAAATCCAAGGACTTAAAATCAGCCCTACAAAACTGCTCAAAGAATATTTTGTCACTGTAAACAAATCAAAAAAGGTCATCCAGGAACACTAATTATATAATTTCTAGAAGAGCTCGCTGTGAGATGCTTAGATGAATAGTAATAAATAGACTCACAAATCATTACTGTTCTAGATGATGATTCATCAGTACCACTGGGACTGGATCCCAGAATAGTTCATACCAATTCATGCATCACTTTAAAAAAACTTAAAATTATCAGTAAATTAACCAGGTTTGCTTGCATTATAATGTTGGACAAACACAGAACCTAATTATAATATAGTCAATATATGATGGCGGTGGCAACTGTGTTAATGTAAACACTGGAGCTTAAATTAATATACACATTCAAAACTACTACATATATCATCATCAGCATTGACTATATGTGTAATGTGGTCACAGCCACCATCGTTAACTATTTAGTTTAGGCCTTTCTAACAGTAATTAAGCAATGCTCTTTTAGGCTTCCATGGCTGGTGTCATGATTGTTGCTGTTTTCCAGGTCTTGCTGCATCTGGGTCGGTAGAACCGACATTTCAGCCATCATGCTGTAACTTTCTTCAGAGAACAAAAAATGAACCCTGCAATAATGGAGGTTGAAATATCACAAAATAGAAAAAAACCTCCCAAACCCCAAGACTAGAAAATGGTTAGGGGAAAGAGACAAAGGCCAACTAAAACTTGACAAAATAATAATAATAACCAAAGTTAATCAATATTAATGGAAGCAGGAGAGCCTTCAGTCACATAGCCACCGCTGGAAAATCCAGAGTGTAGCTGTCGCGGGGTTACACCCAGAAGAGTGTTAACTGCGGAACATCCCTGGGCTCTCTCCGCGTGAGAAGTGATTAACTAGTGCAACAAAAAAGTGCAATGCGTGTGAAAAATAATAAAACACACACACCTTCTTAAAGTTAAGTTGAAATTCGTCTCTGTCCCCCAAGCACGGGGCCAAAAGGAAAAAGAGAGTGTCCAAATCACACCAAGCAAAACAAAACTGGAAGAACTTAGCTTAGGACGAAGTCATCACTCGCGGACTGCTCACACACGAAGAAGCTAAGTTCTTCCAGTTTGTGTTTTGCTTGGTGTGATTTGGACACTCTCTTTTTCCTTTTGGCCCCATGCTTGGGGGACAGAGACAAATTTCAACTTAACTTTAAGAAGGTGTGTGTTTTTTATTATTTTTCACACGCATTGCACTTTTTTGTTGCACTAGTTAATCACTTCTCACGCGGAGAGATCCCAGGGATGTTCCGCAGTTAACACTCTTCTGGGTGTAACCCCGCGACAGCTACACTCTGGATTTTCCAGCGGTGGCTGTGTGACTGAGGGCTCTCCTGCTTCCATTAATATTGATTAACTTTGGTTATTATTATTATTTTGTCAAGTTTTAGTTGGCCTTTGTCTCTTTCCCCTAACCATTTTCTAGTCTTGGGGTTTGGGAGGTTTTTTTCTATTTTGTAACTTTCTTCAGGGCATGCAATGAGGTTTGCAGTTTGTCTTTATACAGTATATAGTGGGTTCACTGACCTGATTGAGAACAGGGAATTCATGACCAACAGACCTCCCTGTTCTCAATCAGGTCAGCAAACCTACTATAAACAACAGGCCTCACAGCATACCCTGAAGAAAACCCACAGCGTGACGGCTGAAACAACATTTCCTACCTACCCAGATATGGTGAGACCTGGAAAACAGCAACAAGCCATAATTAAGCAAGCCTCTGCCCTTTTTTAGCCTGATACTATCTCTATTAGGGCTGAGAATATCTAGAAAGCAGATTTACAGTTTAAGTTTATTGGTTACTGGTGAATGTACAATTCCCTTTGAATTTGTCCAAATATGTTTTTGGGTTTTTTTAATTGGTTTAAAATTCACATCATTGTACAATACCTTATTCATATAATAACTGTACCATTATGGGCTAATAAGTATGAATTTGCATGTCAATTGTTTTGGTTGGTTTTCTATTTTTTTTCCTTTGTTCTTTTTCTTATTAATGTGAAATTCCATTGGCTGTGGGATGAATCGGACGTCGGGGGGGGGGGGTGTGTGCGAACGATCCTTCAGGGTGGGGGTGCGAGCGGTCCTTCAGGGTGGGGGGGGCCAGTGGTCCTTCGGGGTAGGGCATCAGGCTTTCAGGGCTGGGGGATGAATCGGACGTCGGGGGGGGGGAACCATGTAAAAAAAAAAATTGTACAACGCGCTCACACATATAACGCGCATGGTTATACTCAGTTTGTAAAATCGTGTATAATGCGCGTGTTATATGCGGGAAAATACTGTAATAATTTGAAGAGACCTCAGTGTGGATTAATAAGTCAAGTGAACGAAAAACGTTCAATCCTACAACCTGTGCGCAGGTAGCTACCCAGCGCACCACACCATCTTAGAGTCTTCACGTGTGCAGTGAAAATCAAATAAATAGTGCAAACACAGTGATTTAATATGAATTTTTTTTTTTACAGTAAAACACTAACACAGTCAGCAAAGCAGAATAACTGCACAGTCTTCAAAAAATCAATGAAAAAGACTTAACTTAAGAGGAAGTCCAGCATAAACAAGGACTCCCAGAGACGCTTTCATCGAGAAGATCCAGTTCACAGGAGCAGTATGCAAGAAATCATAGTCACAATCGGTTCAACTGAACTTCAGTTTCAGAACAATTGTCCTTCTTCAGGAACCTTACATTAGTGAAAATTCATAGAGAGAACATAGATGTGAAAGCTCAAATAGTTCCAATAAAATGACCGACTCGGTGTTAGCAGTTAGAGTGGCAGAACCAAGTGCATCCCATTTGAACAAGAGGGCGGCATGATGTCACCTTTCAATCGCAGACAGGAAATCAGAGAATGGTATTCCACTCGATATTCTCATTGAGACCCAAAGGAAAAACTGAATTTAATTCAAATATCCAGTTCTCGATACTGGATATAACATTTTTTGTTACCTACAAAATTAGCTGGTAAGGAATAAATTATGAACCATCAAAGTTGTTCAAACGTGTGGTTCAATTCCAAACAATGAGGGATCATTGGAACTGTAGTCGTGGCTATATGAAGTCTACTGTTATGCTCAATTAAAAGTGTCTTAATTGTCCTGAATGCACGTCCCACATAAATAAGCTGACACATAATAACTTAGACAGCCCAAGATGTAGTACAAGAAGTTTTTTGTTTGAGAGTGTGTTTTATTAGATTGGGGGTTAGTCCAGCTAGTGCATGATAAAGAAGTGTTGCACATTACACATGAGCCACATGGTTCATGCCCCAAACTCTGATCTTCATGAGGCTGCAAATTGCTACTCTTATGACTTAACAAATTGCCCAAATTCTTCATTCTTCTATATGCAATACAAGGGCCTTTGTTAAATGAATCATGAACAGCAAGTATATGCCAGTGACGGCGAATACTGGTTGCTACATTGGCAGATCTGTCAGAATGAGTCAACACACACACATGTTTTTCCAAGAAGGCTTTAACTTGTGTTTGAAGGAGTAGGGCAGAATCAGCATATAACGCTTGTTTATAGACCTGGTGAATAGTCCACGAGGGATAATTAAGCTCTTTAAACCTAGCTTTTAAAATCTTAGCTTCCCTCTTATACTCTTGAACAATAGAGCAAATCCTGCGGATCCGGAAAAATTGGCTTATAGGCAAAGCCTGCTTCAAACGAGTGGGATGGCTACTGTCATACCTCAAATATGTATTTGATTGCGGCAGGGGAATCTCCAATCAGCTGAGTCAGCAGCTTTGGGGAGTCCTGCCAGCTCAGCTGATTGGGAATTCCTCTTCAGTTCAACTGGCAGGAAGGCAAAAAGGAAAAAAAAGACCCCCCCAAGTCCTCCTTCCCACCTGTCCTCCCCCCCTACCTTCCAATTCACCCTTTCCCACCAAGCCCCACACCAAAGAAAAACATTGGTGGTCTAGTGTACCTTTTTTTTAAAAGTTTGGCAGGAGGCATGTCTACTCCCTCCTTCCACAGGGCCTGGACTTGGGTATGATAGTGAGGATCTTAAAGTGGCATAACAGCTTGAAGATATGAAGGCAAAAGTTAGAAGGATGCTAGAGCGCATAAGGAGAGGTATGGCCAGTAGGAAAAAGGAGGTATTGATGCCCCTGTATAAGACTCTGGAGAGACCTAATTTAGAATATTGTGTATAATTCTGGAGACCACATCTTCAAAAAGTTATAAACAGGATGGAGTCGGTCCAGAGGAAGGCTACTAAAATGGTCGGTGGTCTTCATCATAAGTCATATGGGGACAGATTTAAAGACCCCAATGACCCAATTCTCTAAACAGCACCTTAAGTTAGGCAGTGGTAGGTGCCATACCGCTACCTAAATTGGTGTTAATTGGCGTGAAAATTGGCCACATCATTTAAAACCAATTAACATGTCATTTAAAAAGATATAGGCGACCATAGGTACCTACAAAGGTGGACTCCATAAACGCATCTACAGAGGTGTTTAATGGCACCTAAGGTCAAAGCAGGTGTGGTTTATGTTGGAAATGACCTTAGGCATCTCTGTAGACACAATTCTCATCCAACATAGGTACCGGTAATGTAGACCTGCAATTCTATTAACGGCGCCTACGTGTGATTGATACATTGCCGCCGCTGTTTCTGGACGTGCCAGCCAATGTAGGCATCGTTAACTGAATCTGGGCCAATATGAATAATTTGGAGAAAAGGCAGGAGAGGGGAGATATGATAGAAATGTTTAAAAACTACATTGAATAAATACACATGAGGCAAGTCTCTATCAGTTGAAAGGAAATTCCAGCGTGAGAGGGCATGGGATGAAGTTAAGAAGGATAGGCTCAGGAGTAATCTAAAGAAATACTTTTTTTTTTTTTTACAAAAGGTTGATAGATACATGGAATAGTCTTCTGGTAGAGGTGGTGGAGACAAAGACTGTGTCTGAATTCAAGAAAGTGTGGGACAGGCACGTGGGATCTCTTAGGGAATGGAGGAGATAGTGGATGAGCAGACTGGATGGGCCATTTGGCCTTTATCTGCTATCATATTTCAATATTTCTACTCATACAAGTTCCCTTTTATACTTCTCAGGTTCCTGCCTTCCATTCTGCCTTGGAATACATCCAGTTATGGATCTATTTAGGCTTCAATCCTTCTGTGCTTTCTCTGGTTTTCAGTCTTGGCAGGCTCCTCCTCTGAATCTTGTGATGTCACACTGTCACCACAGCTCCCTGCTGCTTATAGGCTCTGTCAAGCAAAATGCCAAAGCAATTAAAGTAAACAAGCATAAAACAAATTCACTCACCTTTTAACAATCAAAAGGGACTTACTTGATTGTTATTAGCAAGCTTATTTTAACAGCAATCAAACTAAGTTTATTTTGAGGGTCGGAAATATATAAATCATTTTAACATTTCTTGAGTGCCGCAGTCTGTGGGCCTTCCCTCAATAAAGACTTTTATTCAGAGGCACAGTATGAAAAAAGTTCTTTTTGAATAAGGTCTTATAAGCAGCAGGAATTGTGAAACAGAAAAGTGTGGTCCACATTTAGTTGTTACCTTTGAGTCTGGCATACAAAGGAAACTTTTTCAATCACTCCGTCCTTTGTATAACTAACTTGAAGAAGTCTGTGTAATCGTGAACACCTGGGTTCATTTCAAGAAATGATGCTATGAAGCACAATACTGAAGAATAGCCACCTCAAAAAATGCCCTTCCCTTGGTACCTGATGCTATAAGTAGACCATGTTTACACATCAGCTATTTACAGGCTTTTGACTGTGTTGAGCATGACAAGCTTTGAGAAGCAATGAGTGAGGCAGGAGTGCCAACGCACCTGATCAGGATAATCAGATCAATCTACTATGATCATGAAGCTACAGTGTGAACCAGAATAGTTCAAGATCAAAAAGGGCACAAGACAAGAATGCATCCTCTCTCCTTTTCTTTTCAACCTCTATGCAGAAGTAATCATGAGGAAGCTGGACTTAGGTAAAAATAGGCAGAAGAACCATTGGCTATCTGAGAAATGCAGATGATACTACCCTGCTGGCAGAGAACGAGAAGGACCTCAAGAAGTTGATCTTGAAGCAGAAAGAAGAAAGCGAGAAGATGGGACTTTAACCGAATATCAAGAAGACCTAAATCATGACTACCGCCAACAAGAAAGTCCACATAAAGATCAACAATGAAGAAATAGAAGTGGTTGACAGCTTCGTTTTCCTTGGGTCCCTCATTGATCACAGTGGTGGTTTGACAGCAGAGATCAAGCGTCAATTAGCACTGGGGCATGCAGCCATGGTGAGCATGGACCGAATATAGAAGTGCAAAGACATCTCAGTCATCATCAAACAGATTGATCACTGCCATTGTGTTCCCAATCATGACATAAGGCTGCGACACATGCAGACTCGTGCAAGCAGATAGAAGAAAAATTGACGCCTTCCAGCTGTGGTGCTGGAGAAGACTTCTACGAATCCTATGGACAGTTAGGATCACCAACAAAGATGTTCTTGATTATATAAACCCAGAGTTGTCCATGGAAGGCAAGATGACCAGACAGAAACTGGCCTATTTTGGACATGTGATGAGGACGAATTCATTAGAAAAGAAGGTGCTACTTGGAATGGTCAGTGGTAAAAAGAAGCAGAGGAAACCAGGCCCATTGGCCGGATACCATCAAGAATGACACGGGCATGAACACCAAGCAATTGACAGAAGCTGTGGAAAACAGGGAAGCATGGCGAGGACTGGCCTACACAATATCCAAGGGTCAGATACAACTGAATAGAAGTATTTACAGGTATTGACCTCATTGCTATTAATGTGTAGGGTTGCCAGCTAGCCAATATTTGGCGTCTTATCACTTTTCTTCACGGGACACTGACAGTTGGCCAAAGAATTTTAATATGGATGAGGAGTAGGGCAGAATCAGCATATAACGCTTGTTTATAGACCTGGTGAATAGTCCACGAGGGATAATTAAGCTCTTTAAACCTAGCTTTAAAAATCTTAGCTTCCCTCTTATACTCTTGAACAATAGAGCAAATCCTGCGGATCCGGAAAAATTGGCTTATAGGCAAAGCCTGCTTCAAATGAGTGGGATGGCTACTGTCATACCTCAAATATGTATTTGATTGAGGCAGGGGAATCTCCAATCAGCTGAGTCAGCAGCTTTGGGGAGTCCTGCCAGCTCAGCTGATTGGGAATTCTTCTTCAGTTCAACTGGCAGGAAGGCAAAAAGGAAAAAAAAAGACCCCCCCAAGTCCTCCTTCCCACCTGTCCTCCCCCCCTACCTTCCAATTCACCCTTTCCCACCAAGCCCCACACCAAAGAAAAACCTTGGTGGTCTAGTGTACCTTTTTTTTTTAAAGTTTGGCAGGAGGCATGTCTACTCCCTCCTTCCACAGGGCCTGGACTTGGGTATGATAGTGAGGATCTTAAAGTGGCATAACAGCTTGAAGATATGAAGGCAAAAGTTAGAAGGATGCTAGAGTGCATAAGGAGAGGTATGGCCAGTAGGAAAAAGGAGGTATTGATGCCCCTGTATAAGACTCTGGAGAGACGCAAGTAGGAAAGAATAATCATAACTGTGAATGCATGATGCTAGTTTCTATATTAGGAGATACCAACCTGGAAAAGGATCTAGGCATCCTTTAAAACTTTTTTTTCCCCAGAAGTATTCTATGTGCTGATTAGTGTAATTTTGGAACATATTACTATTAGATGTTCATAGTTCTGATTAATTTAAATTTTGAAAGCTGTTAAAAAGCATATCTGAGTGGATTTTTCTATAGGATTAATTAGCATTGTTTGTTAATCCTCTATGTACGTATTTGTAGTGATAAAATGGACTATAAGTATCCACCAGCAACAATGAAATTTTCATCTTAGGGTGTAGCAAAATTCCACATAGCAAACAGAATGTTAGTAATTATTAGAAAAGGGATAAAGAACAAAAACAGAGAATATTATAATACTTCAGTGTCATTCTATGATGTGACTGCACCTTTAAAATGGTGTGCAACTCTGATAGTTGCATTTCAGAAAAGATTTGCAGAACTGCTAAAGAGAAGGGCAACCAAAATGATAAAAGTGAAGGAATGCTTTGCCTTTCAAAAAAGGCTGAAGGGGTTAGGGCTCTTCATCTTGAAGAAGAGATGGCTATGACACAGATCTCTAAAATCATGAGTGGAGTGGAATAGGTCAATGTAAATCAGCTGTCTGCTCTTTGAAAAAGGAACAAAATTCAGAAACACTCCATGAAATTAAATAAGTACGTAGAACATTTAAAACATATCAGAGGAAATGCTCTTTCACCCAAAACACAAATAAGCTTCGGAATTCGTTGCGGAATGATGTGAACAAAAGCAGTTAATGTACACTTCTCCCTCCCTATTCACGGGGGTTAGGGGCAGAGCCAGCCCGCGAATAGGGAAAATTCACAAATAACTTTGGGCCGGCTCTGACCTACCCCCGGACCTTACCTGGTGGTCTTGCAGTGACGTGGGGCACGAGCGATCTTCTTACACTCCCGCCCCGTGCAGAGCGGTGCTGTGAGTTCCCGTGGTCTCACGAGACTACAACAGGAACTCCCTGTTATAGTCTCGTGAGACCACAGGAACTCATAGCAAGGCTCTGCACGGGGCAGGAATGTAGGAAGATCGCTCATGCCCCGCGTCACCGCTAGACCACCAGTTAAGGTCCATGCTCCTGGGGCAACTGCTCGCCTCCTCCGCCTCCGATGGCCCCCCTCCGCCTCCGATCGCCTCCCTCCTCCTCCGATCGCCTCCCTCCTTGTCCTGATCCAAGTCCAGGGGCTTTTTTTTTTTTAATGTGGGCTGCCAATGAGTGATTCTCGGGGGGGGGGGGGGAGGCCGGGGGAAAAACTGGGAATAATGGAAACCACGAATGTCGAAACCGTGAATAGGGAGGGGGAAGTGTATTGAGTTTACAAAAGGTATGGACAAGTTCCTGGAAGAAAGGTTCATAAACTGTTTTTGATCACATAGACTTTGGAAAGTCACTGTTTATCCCTGAGTATAAGAACCATGAAGTCTATCTTAGTACCTGCCATTTACTTGTGACCTCAATTGGTCACCCTTGGAAACAGGATACTAGGCTTGATGGATCTTTGATCTGACCCAATATGGCAGTTAAGTTCCATTGTAATGCCAACTCCACTGTTTGCTTGGCCAGCTTTATTTGGCAATGAAATGGTTTAAGGACAGAAGGAGGACTTCTTTGTGAAATTACCATCAGTGGCCTAGTAATGGGGGGGGGGGAAGGCAGGGGTGGACCGCCCTGGGTGCCGTCTTTGAGGGGTCGCTGGCACCTCTCCACCTCCCTGCTCCTTATCACCATGTGTGCGCCTTCCCTGGCACCTTTTATTTCTGGTGGTGGTTGGTGCTGGACGGCTGCCTTTCTTCCTGGAGAGCAGCGCATAAGGCAGGAGCGTGACCTTTGCGCTTCCTGCCTGGTCCCGCTCCACTCCGTGACTGACTTGCCGTCAGTTCTCGCGCACCCCTTCCCCCACCCGGCCTTGGCTCTCCCTCTGACGTCACTTTCTGGTCCGCAGTGACATCAGAAGGTGAGCTGAGGATGCCACGTGTAGCAAGTTGGAGATGCTGCTCGCACCAGGGAAGTTAGTGGGGGAAGGGGTGCGCGAGAACTGATGGCAAGCCAATCACGGAGTGGAGTGGGACCAGGCAGGAAGCGCAAAGGTCACGCTCCTATGTGCCGCTCTGCAGGGAGAAAGGCAGCCGTCCACTACTGACCACCGCCAGAAAAAAAGGTACTAGGGGGCTGCAGGCTTTGGGCTGTGGGCTTCCCAGCACCAGACGCACCCCCCTGTAGAGAAGGAAAAAACAAGAAAAAAAATTCTGAACCAATTTGTTTTTTCCTTTGTTTTTCCTCCTCTACAGGGGGGTGCATCTTATTGCCGGGTGCGTCTTATAGGACGAAAAATATGGTTAACTTATACACACAAAAAGCATGGAGGCTAAACGTAAAATAAGACTACATAGTATATAAAATATACACATTAAAACAGAGAGGCTTACATGAGAAATTTGAAAGGACAAAATGAGAGTACATACCCAGGTGGTGTAGAGAAACAGCATCACCAGCCAGGTTAACATTTAAAAAATAATTGAATACTAAAAGTTAGTCTACCTAATCTGAGACAAAGCCTCATAATATAGATCAAATTTTGAAAAAAATGCAATTCAAAAATTTCAGATATCCTCTTCTTCAGTAATTAGCCATAAGATGGCAGCACTCCACAGTCTGACTCTGCAGCAACCAGCAGCATAACTGCCTAGTCACAGATGCAAGCTCTTTTTAGCTGATTAGCAGAGGTCAAAGCAGCAAAAAGTATGCAAAAAATCTATTACAAACCAACAAAAATCAATTTAAATCATCACTATTTAGAAGACTAAGGGCTCCTTTTATTAAGCTGGCGTTAGTTCTTGGCGCGTAGCACGGGGTTAGCGTGCGTGGCAATGCAGCGCACGCTAAAAACGCTAGTGCTCCTTAGTAAAAGGAGCCCTAAGATTAAAAGTGCTTTTGGATGAGAAAAAAATGTAAAAAAAAAAGACCCATGGAAACCTGGAAATATCGTAGAAAATTATGATAACATTTGTCTCAAAAGTTAATACAAACCTTATCATCTGATAGAATCACTAATGTTTAACTCAAAACAAGTAAAAAAAACAGGGCATAAAATGCAGCTAAACTTGCGATAAAAAATGCAAATTTGATGATGTCATCACACGATTTGCATAGAATTAGAGCACAAACCGTCCCCAAGCGCCAGAAATAGGCTATTTCAAAACAACAATTATGTTAAAAAAGAAAAATAAGCTGATTTTGCTTCATAAATAAATAAATAAAAGATAAAACACAAATGAATAAATAAATACGCAAATTTCTACAAAATCTCAAATGGAAGCATAGCTTGGAAGTTTTTAGATTGTGTTATTGCTGTACCATGCTGTTTCTCTAGCCTCCCTCCCTTCAAGCTGTTTCTTGAGCCCCTTCCCCTCCCCTCCATTCTCTGACCTCTGATGCTGCTTCCCCTTATGACCTCTCTAGATCCCAACTCCACCATCTACCTCCTCCTTGGGCAGCCAGCAGCAGCAATGAGGTAAGCCTGCTGTATGGTGAGTTATTTCATATTAATGCGGGTCAACAGACTATGTCTAATATGATTTAAATATACATTATTTAATTGAAGCTCCTTTATTATCAATGGGTCTTCTTTACCACTTAAGCACATAATATAGATCAATCAGACTCCGTTTGTACCTGAGGCTATGGAGGGTGAAGTGATTTGGCCCAGGTGACAGGAAGCATCTCCTGTTTCTCAATCTCCTGTGCTAATCACTAGGCTACTCATCCATTTTCTAAAGGTGTATAGATGAATTTCTTCCATCCTTTTATGAAGATTATGAAAATGTGATCCCCCCCCCCCAAAAAAAAAAAAAATTAAAAAATCCCTGCTTTGGGTATGGAATAAGCAAGGAGGACTGGAATTTTCAGCCTGTTTCAGCGTGTTGTGGAAAGAGCCAGTCCATGTAGGCAGGACCAGAAAATAATGTTTATGAGCACATTGTCTTTGGTTGTCCACCCCTTTGTCAAGCCTAGTTTTCCATCTGTTCCCTTCACCCAATCCATGTATATCCTCCCTCTCTTCCCTTCCCCTCTCATCCAGGTGTGGTGTAACCTCTTTCTCTCTTTCCTTCCTTCTCCCCATCCATGTGCATCTGCATCCATCAGGACTGATTAAAAGTCAGATCATCTGGATCTGCTCTATTCTTCTACAATGGGGTCTGCGGAAGATCTGGCTTTTATTTATGTGCTGAATCCCAATATAAACGACTGGGTTAGGTCAAAAAAGCCTAGTTCCAAAAAACGGAATCACAAATAAACAGACAGTGACTCCTTTGGGACTGAATAAAGAAGTGGAGTGGTGGGCGTTTCTCCACTAGTTGATTGACATCTCTTCTCAAGCATAAATATCGGGTGCTCAGCTGAGCGCTCATGTGACAGGAAAAGAAAATTTGACTGATTTCAAACCAGGTACATTGCCTCCTGCGCCGAGAGTTTGGTATGAATTTGAGTTTTTTATACCCATTTTTACATGTACCATACTTTTCTGTCTTTCTTAGGATAAATAACAATATGCAAGATTGTATGTGGGTTCTCTGAGGAAGCCAGTAAGGCGAAACGCGTCAGGACCCAGCCAAATTAACGCTAGCAGCAATCTTCAGCTAAGTTACTTAACCTTTGAACCATTCATACATTATAAGCAATTTGAAAGTGTGCAAGTTACAAAGTATCACTTATTTTATTCAATGTTTCAAAACAACTTTTCACAGCAGTCATGGTGCAATGATAGATACCACAAGAGTTCTGGTAGGGGTTAATCCCCCACTCTGAGTTCTTACATTCCATCTTGGATTCTGAGCACCGTTGAAAGTGGAAAGTATTTTTTGAACTGGTTCCTCTATCTGTTTATTTGTTGTTTTTATTTATGTGCTGCATCAGATCATCTGTGGTTTTGGATATGGGGCTCCAATTTGTCCTGTGCTGCCCATGATCCTTTGCTGCCTCAACCAGATCCTGTGGATGCCCTGGGTACTCTGCTGCCTCAGTCTGTCCTAGATCCAATGGCTGCTTCTACACCCTGATCTGCTCTGCTTCAGTAAGGCTTACCTTGCTTAGGAGCTTCAGGATTTTCATTTTTATTTTTACAATAAAGAGTTTCCTCTTTAGAGATGCTTTCGATAAGTATGACTAGAGTACAGACAATTTTCTTTTGCTGTTTCTCTTGATCGGTGATATTTTTAGTACTATTCATTATTCTTAGATACCCACATCTTTTGTTCAATCCTTAAATGTCTCTCTTTATTATAAATATTGTAGTTCCTCCCTCTTTCCTAACGTTTTTGAGTTAGTTTAAAAATGTATACGCGAGTCTATTGTATGTATACAATCGTGTCCCCCACTTTTTATTGAGGTACATCGCTTAGAAATGCTGATCAGCGTTAGAATCAAATTTTAAATAAAACTTGTAACCTGGGGTCTCCTCCAGATCAGACTTTTCAGCAATAAAGTTAACTATATAATGTGTAGTTCACGGATGCTCTGTCTCCCCAAAAAGGATTACAGACACGTGCCTGGACCTGGGGCGACTCAAGTGAGATGAGGACGGATGCATTTCCCACTATGGAAAAACATGTCACCAGTTTTTTAAAAAAAGATCGTTGTACTATCCCATGTATCGCTGATGAGGGTACAGCACTGGATCATAATTGAAGACATGGGGTATAAGACTCCCCTGTGACTGCCTTATCTTCCTGCACCTACAAGGCCCAGTTTAAAGCAAGCAGAGCAATATATTCAGATGACCATTATACTGTTATTCAGAGACTCTGCTTGGATAGAGCTACCCTTACAGGCTTCCTCAGCTCTATGAGGGTCACTTAGGATAAGAGGAAAGCAAGGGTCTATTACAAACATACCACAATTAATTACCATACCTACTAACAGATTCCCATAGGTTCCTAAATTTACACACATTACCACACCGAAAAGCAAACATTTTTTTCCATATTTAGCATACAAACACAGCATATTCCACCAGATGTTATAAACCAATTTAGAGAAATCTTTCCAATTGATTAATATAGATTTAACAGTTATCATTAGTAAGTTTTTCAACAACTGTGCTTTAAAAGTATCAACTGCACTTTCTAAACCAAGTGCCCCAAGTAGGACTATTTTAAAAGTTAATGGTTCTGATAAGGAAAGTATCTCAGATAGTTACCTCAATTTTTTCCTAATATGCTTTAACAAACGGACATGAAAAAATCATGAGGTCCTTTTACTGTTTTAGCGTGCACTAAATATTACCACGCACTAAATGCTAATGCATCCATAGGATATAATGGACGCGTTAGCGTTTAGCGTGCACTAAAACAGCTAGCGCACCTTAGTAAAAAGACCCCCATATGTTCTAAAGTACCAGTCGCTAACCTGCAAGTCCAACAAAAATTCTGCTTGCTCACATCAATTTTGGATAATTTCAGAGGCGTCCAAAAATGCTTTATGAATTAGGAAGAATGATGATTGAATTATATTTGCTGAATGAAGTGACTTGGAAATAGATAACCAAACCCTCTTCCATTGCATTTCTATCAATTGTATTCAGTATTCATGTCAAATTCCCCATGCACTTTGCAATCCTTTTGGTTGAGTATAGGTAACCTTTTTAAAATATTTGCACCAATACGAAGCTGCACCTTTTTTGTTCAATAAAGAGGAACAAAGAGATACACAACCAAGTTGTTCATCCTTACATGAGAATTGAGTCTACTTTTTCTTTATAGAACTTTAGTGCAAGGGATAGAAAATGGCCTTATATTTGTGATGTGATGACATACACCAACCCTTTAGACTAGAGCAGGGTTAGGGAACTATGGTCCTCGAGAGTCGTATTCCAGTCGGGTTTTCAGGATTTCCCCAATGAATATGCATGAGATCTATTTGCATGCACTGCTTTCAATGCATATTCATTGAGGAAATCCTGAAAACCCGACTGGAATACGGCTCTCGAGGACCGGAGTTCCCTACCCCTGGACTAGAGTATCACAAACTGTGTGCCTCCTGAGATTTCAGGTGTTCTGCGGCACACTGGGGAGGAGGAGAGGTGCTAGCTGACTGCCTACTGGACATGCCTCTCGTGGCAAGAGGCACGTCCTGTAGGCAATCAGCCGGCACCAGTGCCTTTCCTTCTCTGCGGCCCTCTTCCCTGCTGGCACCCTCCACTGGCGTCTCGGGGCCCGTCTAAAGGGCCTTCATTCATGCATGGACGTCGAAGTGATGACTTCACACATGCATGTGATGTCGTCACGGCAACACCCGTGCACTTCCAGGTGCCTCGAGCTGCGGCCACTATCTTTAGTGGGCTGCAGATTGAGAACGTTTGCGGGACACTGCTTTAGATGTTAGCCAGATCAAACGCAGATTTAGACTACTGTAATTTACATGCAAATTTGCACTCTCCTATGCTCTGGCTAAACTCGTCATGTGTATGCCCATCAACAAATTACACATGATCAAAACCTTTGAGTATTTACATCTGGGTTGGGTGGGAGGATATTATTAATTTGAATAGGGTAAGGTTATTGGGAAAATCTATGTATTTTGTGTTTTATTAATTAAGCATAAATTGGGGGGATAAATTGGTTGGTTATGTATATTTGTAAGTTGAATGTGCTTTTATTGACTTATTATATGTTATATAGTTGTGTCTTGCACTATTGATGTTTGGAAAATCAATAAAGAATTAAAAAAAAACCCCATGGAGAGTACTTTTCCACTAGTTAGGAATAACATTTGATACACCATCTTTTTTTTTTTTTAACTTACAATCAAAGTGTTTCCCCTATTATATACAAGTTCTTATTTTGCACCTGGGGCAATGAAGAATTAAGTGACTTGCCCAGAGTCAAGGGGAGCAGCAGTGGGAATCAAACCCAGTTCTCCAGGTTGTCAGGCTACTACACTAATCATGAGGCCACCCCCTGGGGCTGGGGTTCTGTAAGAGGCTATATATGCACATCTCTACTGCCTAAAATTAGGGAATGCCTTATAAACTCACCTCCCCCCCGCCATATGGGTAGTACGGTAGTGGGGCAGGGTGTGGGTTGAGCCAGGATGGTCCTGGGATTTTTCTGCATAGTGGCAACATTCAGTCCACTATCTGGATGATTTAGGGCAGCATTGTCTAAGTATTCAGCACCAGCCATTATCCAGATAGTGGGGCTGAATATATGGAAATTATTTTTCATCTTTAGCTGATGACTTTGATGGACGGATACTGGCCCAAAAGTGATTTTCCCAATCTTGCTTTTATGGTCCAGAAATCAAAATAATAGATCATTAACAGACGTTCAGACACCAATAATTGCAAAAGTCTTTTCATTCTATTCCCTCAATTTTCTGTTTGTGTTGAGCCTAGACTGCTCCAGATTGCTTTATTCTGCAATGCCCACTCAATGAATGCTCTAAACTAAGGATAAGCATGTGCTTTGCCAAGTCCTCTCTTGTGTAGGCATTAAGTTAAACAGAATAAACTGGAGATGAGTCAAGGGATGAGCTACATTTAGAAGCGACAGATTCTGATACAAGAGGAGTTCCCTGTACAAGCTGCTGCTGATATTCCCACACGTTACTATATTTGAAAATGGCCTCATCTACCAAAATTCAGTGCACATGAAATGGGAATGTTGATTAACATCGGTTTCTGTAGCATTCAAGACAGGGAAATGATGGCAGATTAAAGACCTGAATGGCCCATCTAGTCTACTCAACAATCACATGCATTATTAATTCAAGATTAAATGGTCTTTCTTTGATGTTTCTAGGCCATAGACCGTAGAAGTCTGCCTGCTACTGTCCTCAGGTTTCAACTCCTGGAGCTGCTGTTGAAGCTCACTCCATCCTATTCAAACCGGTTCATAGACAACGCCGTGAAAGACAAAGGCGCGTGACGACAACTGAGCGCAAGACGGAGGTGCGCACCGAAGAAAATTACCGTTTTTAGGGGCTCCGACGGGGGGTTTTGTTGGGGAACCCCCTCAGTTTACTTAATAGAGATCGCGCCAGCGTTATGGTTGGTTTGGGGGGTTGTAACCCTCCACATTTTACTGTAAACTTAACTTTTTTCCTAAAAACAGGGAAAAAGTGAAGTTTTCAGTAAAATGTGGGGAGTTACAACCCCCCAAACCCCCCCACAACGCCCCCACAACGCGGAGCGATGTCTATTAAGTAAAGTGGGGGGGTTCCCCCCCCACGCTCCTGCATCGGAGCCCTAAAAACAGTAATTTTGAGCTGCGCGTGCCTCCGCGCTATGCTCAATTGTCTGGGCGCGCCTTTGTCCCGGCGCGCTTTTGATCTGACACCATTCAAACCATCTTATCATTTGCGGCATATAGACGTAAAAATCTGCCCAGCACCGTCCTCATGCTCCAAATTACTGGAGTATCTGTCAAAGCCCTCCCCAGCCCTGCTAAACCAAATTGCCATATATGGGACACAGACCGTGCAAATCTTCCCAAGAGCAGACCTTAGTTCTTCACAGCCGGAGTCACTATCGAAGCTCAGTTCAACACACATGCAATTATTTAAGTTTTATTTTTCATACTATTCATTGTCTAATTAGAGATTCCCCTGTGTTCATCCCACGCTTTTTTGAATTCCGTCACTGTTTTCATCTCCACCACTTCCCTCTGGAGGGCGCTGTGGAGGGCTCAGGAACCACAGCCAGCAGCTACGAAGCGGAAGTTGCTCCACAGCACATAACATTTTCTGCCCTGCCTTTTCCTTCAGTGGCTCTCTCTTACCAATCCAGGCACTACTCAAGGCATAGATGATCTGAAATGCGCATCATGAAAGTGCTTTTTTCATCTGCTTGTTCTAAAGGGAGGAAGTGGGCTCTCCGCAGGATTTTGGTTTTAAGTAAATTATCTGGAGGAAATGTCGAGCATCCATTGGGAAGGTTTCTGTTGAAATATGGCTGTTATGAGGAGTTTGTTAATCTTTCCGCCCCAGCCCTCCAGGGTTTGTAAGTAAAAAGACGGAGAGGACCTGACAATGTGTTTGGGATGAAAAGAGGAGGGAGGCTGTGCTTTCTGGATCTATTGAATCCCTCGCTTTCAATAGTCTCCTCCAGAACTTCTTGTATCCTTTTGTTTTAAACCCAACTCCTGTTTCAGTTTCGTCAAGTGTTACCTCCTCCCTGTTTTGCATCATGACAGTGAATAACAGTTCCATGCTTCCTTTCTGCACCTCTCATGATTTAATCTCTTTTCAGGCTCTATGAAAATAGCTCCATGGTCTGATCTATGTCATCTTCCTGGCTATCTTTTTTATACTTGTGCACCCCTTTTTTTGGGGGGTAGGGATCACCAGAACAACATGGTAAACATTTCTTGATTAAATGTGATAAGGGAAAAAACTTGGAATGCAGAGAACCGAGCTTTAAATTCACTTATTTTCCTTGCTTAGCAAACTGCAACCAGGAATATAAAATGGAATCTAAAATAAAGTGGAACATATGGGTACAAATGGAAGCTCCATGAAATATTCTAACTCCGTGTAGGGAAGGAGCCCAGTGATATAAACCTCTGCAAAATCATTTACAATCTCATCAAGCCAAGTAGTTTAGGGGTCCTTTTATTGAGGTACGCTAACTGATTTAGCGCATGCTAAATGCTAAGATGCCCATAGGATATAATGGATGCCTTAGCATTTGGCGTGCGCTATATCAGTTAGCGCACCTCAATAAAAGGACCCCTTATTTAGTTAGACCTGGGAGTTCTGATCAACAAGTCGATGAAGCTGTCTGCACAATGTGCAGCGGCGACAAAAAGGGCGAACAGAATGCTTGGAATGATAAAGAAGGGGGGGATCGCGAACAGATCGGAGAAGGTTATCATGCTGCTGTACCGGGCCATGGTGCGCCCTCACCTGGAGTACTGCGTCCAGCACTGGTCGCTGTACATGAAGAAGGACACGGTACTACTCGAAAGGGTCCAGAGAAGAGCAACTAAGATGGTTAAGGGGCTGACGGAGTTGCCGTACAGTGAGAGATTAGAGAAACTGGGCCTTTTCTCCCTTGAAAAGAGGAGACTGAGAGGGGACATGATCGAAATATTCAAAATACTGAAGGGAATAGACTTAGCAGATAAAGACAGATTGTTCATCCTCTCCAAGGTAGGGAGAACGAGAGGGCACTCGCTAAAGTTGAAAGGGGATAGATTCCGTACAAACGTAAGGAAGTTCTTCTTCACCCAGAGAGTGGTAGAAAACTGGAATGCTCTTCTGGAGGCTGTTATAGGGGAAAACTCCCTCCAGGGATTCAAGTCAAATTTGGACAAGTTCCTGCTAAACTGGAACGTACGCAGGTGAGGCTGGACTCATTTAGAGCACTGGTCTTTGACCTGGGGGCTGCCGCGTGATCGTACTGCTGGGCACGATGGACCACTGGTCTGACCCAGCAGCGGAATTCTTATGTTCTTATAACACTAAACATAGGCCTCCTTTTATGAAACTGCGACAGCAGTTTCTAGCAACAAGAGCCACGCTGAATGGCCTGCACTGCTCCCGATGCTCATTGAGTTCCTATGAGCGTCGGAAGCAGCGCGGGCTTATTCAGCGCGGCTCCCCACACTAGAAACTGCTATCGCAGTTTTGTCAAAGTGGGGCATAGTGTTGCTTTGACAACAGGTCCAACGGAACACTTACTATGCAGTGTTGCTAGACCAGAATTTTGATGCTAAAGAGGTTGAATTGAAGTATTCCCTTCAAAGACCCCTTTTGCAACCCCCTTCAACTCATAACCCAACCTAATGCCCCCCTTTACATTACATTACATTAATGACTTCTATTCCACCCGTACCTTGCAGTTCTAGGCGGATTACTAAAGAGACTAACTGGACATTTCCAGGAAAAATACAATTTAGGAATTTTGGATTTAAAAAAAAAAAACACAAAAAACCCCCCAAAGGTCCATCCCCCAGACCAACCTTGCAAATCCCAGTAGGCCGTATGGTCAAAACTCCATGTGTGTGCAAAGTGCCTGAATATTTTAGCCCGTTACAGCCTGACAAATACCCATCAAAGTGTGCAAACATCTTCTGAAATGGGAACTTCTATCCACCAAAGAGCTCTGCGATGCTCTGAAATACAACATGCATTTATTTATTTTGCTAAAAATCCCAAGCGAGTCACATCCCAGAGTTGAGTGGGTTGCCCACGGCTGTGGACTGAATATTGGATGCCCCTGGATTAGAGTAAACAAGGTGGAAAAAACCAGAAAGAAAGATCATCTCAATGCAAAACTCTTTAATGTATTCAAGGAGATAATTACTTTAGTCCCTGCACAGCTACCAGCAAAATGAGATGTTATTAAGTTCCTAATGTACAGCACCAAAACTATTTTTTGCAACTTCATCTAAGATCTCTAATTGAAGCTATACATTAGTCTGCTCATTATTTCAGTCTCAACACATTAGCATAACACAAAAAGATACATCTTTGACAAATTTGACTTCTACTTAAGGGTTTATAAATAGACCGAGTTGCCAGCAGCATCGTGAAGATTGATACAGCATTTATTAACTAATCACTGTTTATTTATTTCAGGTCCTCTAGGTTTGATCAGAATCCAGAGATCAAATAAAATCCATATTACATGGTGTGGATGTTACAGTCTTTGTTCAACGATGGTAAACTGCACAGCAACCTTTAGGTTGCATAAGATGGTGTTCACTGTGTCAATTCTTTACTGATTTGCAAGCTACAATTAGCAGCTGCTAAGTTTACTAATGCATTAAGTACTCTATGGTCTGATTCACTCAGCTTTTTATTCCCCCTAAATACAGGGTAGGACAAAAGCCTTCGTGAATCAAGCCTTGTGAAGCAGAAGGTAGAACTTGCTCTGGATTTATCTACGAAAATATCTCATCAACTTCAAATCAGTTAAACTTCTGAAGAAAACGGAGGCTTATGAAATCACTATGGGATCCTTTTAATAATAATAATAATAATAACTTTATTTTTGTATACCGCAGAACCAGAATAGTTCAGAGCGGTTTACATGACAAGAGACTGTACATCTACAGCGAAATTTACAAATAAGTCAATCAATCAATATAACTTAGCGAGTCGGGAGCAGGCAAGAAGGAGATAGAGAGGTTATAAACAAGTCAATCGGCGTGGCTTAGGAAGTCGGGTGCAGGTAGGTGGGAGGTGCAGGAAGGGAGAAGGCAGGTAGGTGGGAGGTGCAGGAAGGGAGAAGGCAGGTAGGTGGGAGGTGCAGGTAGGGAGAAGGCAGGTAGGTGGGAGGTGCAGGTAGGGAGAAGGCAGGTAGGTGGGAGGTGCAGGTAGGGAAAAGGCAGGTAGGTGGGAGGTGCAGGTAGGGAAAAGGCAGGTAGGTGGGAGGTGCAGGTAGGGAGAAGGCAGGTAGGTGGGAGGTGCAGGTAGGGAGAAGGCAGGTAGGTGGGAGGTGCAGGTAGGGAGAAGGCAGGTAGGTGGGAGGTGCAGGTAGGGAGAAGGCAGGTAGGTGGGAGGTGCAGGTAGGGAGAAGGCAGGTAGGTGGGAGGTGCAGGTAGGGAGAAGGCAGGTAGGTGGGAGGTGCAGGTAGGGAGAAGGCAGGTAGGTGGGAGGTGCAGGTAGGGAGAAGGCAGGTAGGTGGGAGGTGAGGTAGGGAGAAGGCAGGTAGGTGGGAGGTGCAGGTAGGGAGAAGGCAGGTAGGTGGGAGGTGCAGGTAGGGAGAAGGCAGGTAGGTGGGAGGTGCAGGTAGGGAGAAGGCAGGTAGGTGGGAGGTGAGGTAGGGAGAAGGCAGGTAGGTGGGAGGTGCAGGTAGGGAGAAGGCAGGTAGGTGGGAGGTGCAGGTAGGGCGAAGGCAGGTAGGTGGGAGGTGCAGGTAGGGAGAAGGCAGGTAGGTGGGAGGTGCAGGTAGGGAGAAGGCAGGTAGGTGGGAGGTGCAGGTAGGGAGAAGGCAGGTAGGTGGGAGGTGCAGGTAGGGAGAAGGCAGGTAGGTGGGAGGTGCAGGTAGGGAGAAGGCAGGTAGGTGGGAGGTGCAGGTAGGGAGAAGGCAGGTAGGTGGGAGGTGCAGGTAGGGAGAAGGCAGGTAGGTGGGAGGTGCAGGTAGGGAGAAGGCAGGTAGGTGGGAGGTGCAGGTAGGGAAAAGGCAGGTAGGTGGGAAGTGCAGGTAGGGAGAAGGCAGGTAGGTGGGAGGTGCAGGTAGGGAGAAGGCAGGTAGGTGGGAGGTGCAGGTAGGGAGAAGGCAGGTAGGTGGGAGGTGAGGTAGGGAGAAGGCAGGTAGGTGGGAGGTGCAGGTAGGGAGAAGGCAGGTAGGTGGGAGGTGCAGGTAGGGCGAAGGCAGGTAGGTGGGAGGTGCAGGTAGGGAGAAGGCAGGTAGGTGGGAGGTGCAGGTAGGGAGAAGGCAGGTAGGTGGGAGGTGCAGGTAGGGAGAAGGCAGGTAGGTGGGAGGTGCAGGTAGGGAGAAGGCAGGTAGGTGGGAGGTGCAGGTAGGGAGAAGGCAGGTAGGTGGGAGGTGCAGGTAGGGAGAAGGCAGGTAGGTGGGAGGTGCAGGTAGGGAGAAGGCAGGTAGGTGGGAGGTGCAGGTAGGGAGAAGGCAGGTAGGTGGGAGGTGCAGGAAGGTGGGAGGTACAAGGCATAGTTAAAAGTAGAGTTCCAAGGAGGGCGGGAGTCAGAGATATTTGTCAAAGAGATAAGTTTTGATTGACTTCCTGAAAGTTTGGTAGGAGGGAGAATTAAAGATGAGAGGGGATAGACATTTGTTCCATTTGCATGCCTGGAACGCCAGGGATCTGTAGAGGAAAGCTGCAGTAGAAAGTGGCCTTAGCGCCCTCTTATATGGGTCTTTTCCATGTGCCACAGCCATTCTGACTGTAGTTGGAAAATGGCCGATGTTCCATTTTCCAAAATTAATGGCCATGCGCTAATGTTTCCATTAATGTACAACCATGACAGTAAAGTAACACTCAAAACCAGACAGCACAACTTATTCAATATGAACAACACAAGATCCAAAAGATTTGCTAATTTAAATTCTTTCCCCCAAAAAATGGAGAAAAAGATCTCGATAAAAATGCTCCCTCAACATAAGAACATACTGGGACAGACCGAAGGTCCAACAAGCCCAATATCCTGTTTCCAACAGTGGCCAACCCAGGTCACAAGTACCTGGCAAGATCCCAAGGAGAAAAACAGATTTTATGCTGCTTATTCTAGGAATAGGCAGTGGATTTCCCGAAGCCCATCTTAACGGCTTATGGACTTTTGCTTTAGGAAGTTGTCCAAATCTTTTTTAAGCCCCGCTAAGCTAACTGCTTTCACCACATTCTCTGCCAATGAATTCCAGAGCTTAGTTACATGTTAAATGAAAAATATTTTCTCTGGTTTGTTTTAAAGCTACTACTTAGTAGCTTCATTGCATGCCCTCTAGTCCTGGTATTTTCGGAAACAGAAAACAAGCGATTCACATGTACTCGATGTTTTATAGACTTCTATCATATCTCCCCTGAGCTGATCCTAGGGAAGTCGTCCTATCACCTTTAGAATTTTTGTTGCCCTTCTCTGTACTTTTCTAATTCCGTTATATATATATTTTTTTGAGATACAGCAAACAGAATTGCACACAGTGTTCAAGGAGCAGCAATAACATACAGCCATAGAAGAGCATTATAACAGTCTCATCTTTGTTTTCCATTCATTTCCTGATGATTCCTAACATTGTATTTGCTTTCTTAAACTGCCACTGCACACTGAACTGAGGGTTTCACCATATCCTCAAAGATGACACCTAGATCCTTTTCCTGAGCGGTAACTCCTAACATGGAACTCTGTCTCACATAGCTATAGTTTGGGTTCCTCTATCCCACATGCTTTGGTAAACTTAGCGGCTGCCAATTGTAGCTTGCAAATCAGTAAAGAATTGACTCATTGAACACCATCTTTGTTAAAAATGAAATCCTGAAATATAAGCATTCCCTATTTAAATGCATCTCTGCAGCCTGCTTGTCTTCAATGATTTTAGCAGTTTCCTTCACCCTCCTTTTTCTGGGTTCGATTCCCACTGCAGCTCCTTATGACCTTGGGCAATTCACTTAACCCTCCATTGCCCCAAGTACAAAGCTCAGATTCTGAGCCCAAAAGGGGCAGGTACCTGCATATAATATGTACAGCACTGTGTATGTCTAGTAGTGCTATAGAAAAGATTGTAGTAGTAAAAAAAATTGTAGTAGTAAAAAAAATTTTGATTCGATCAACTGAATTGATTTTTCTTTTCGATACAATTTGATTTACTTTCTATGATATAGCTTTAAAATGAGCTGGCGAGTTTATTTTGCAGCCTCTACACCCACCCCGCCCCCTTTTTCCCTCTCCAATCCCACAATGGCACTGTCATGTGTAAACAAAACAAACACTGTTAGATCCCAGCTCGTGCTCGCTGTCTAACACCGGCTCTGGCAGGATGCACGTTTCAAATCTGCCGTAATCACATAATAGAAAATACATTTTTTTTCTACCTTTTGTTGTCTGGTCATTTTATTATTCAAATCATATTGGTCCCAGGCTCTGATTTCTGTTTGCCTTCTGTTAACTTGCTCGCCAGGATCTCCTTCCCATGTCACATTTTCTTCTTTCTCCATGCTCACCATCCATCTTCCATTTCTGTACCTTCCCTTCCTTTCTCTCTTCTCCTCCCTGCAGGTTCAGCACTCCCTAAAGGGTCCAGCACCCTCTCTCCCTTCCCCTTCAGCTCCAGCCCCCAGTCCATTGTCTCTCTCCCTTCCCTCCAGCACCCCTCCACCCCATGTGGCCAGCACCCCCTCTCTCTCTCTTCCCTTCCCTCTAGCACATCCCACCCATGTGGCCAGCACCCTCTCTCTCTTCCATTTCCTCCAGCCCACCTGCACCTCATAGTCTGGCATCTGTCTCCTTCTCTTCCCTCCCCCATGCCCTGGTATCTTTCTCCTCTTCTTCCTTTCCATCTCTCTCTCTCCATGCTCTAGCATCTCCTCTCCTTCCTTTCTCTCCTTCTCTTCCCAATGGTCTGGCATCTCCTCTCCTTCCCTTCCTTCCCTCCATGCCCTGGCATATCTCTCCTCTCCTTCCCATCCATCTCTACCCCTCCTTGCTCTGGCATCTTCTCTCCTTCCTTACCCTCCCTTCCCCATTGTCTAGCATCACTCTCTCCTCTCCCTTCCTTCTCCCTCCCCTCTAATTGGATGGCTTTCTTCCTTACCCCTCCCTCCCCCCAATCGGGTACTGCTTTTCTCTATCCCCCTGATGTTTACCTCGCTCTCATTGTCAGCAGTCTTCACAACTCACTGCTCTGCCAGTGTTGGGCCTACCTCTCTGTTGGTCCTGCTTACTTCCTGTTTCCATGAAGGCAGGACCCAGCAGAGAGGAAGGTCTGACGCCGAGTGAAGGCTGCTGTTGCTGCTGCTGTCGGAAAGGGAAGAAGTTTGGATGATGACACTGACCCCAAGAGCACCCCCTTATAGTTTGCACCTGAATTGGTGAGTTGATTCGAATCATGAATTTTTAAAGTAGTAGTAGATGCCTAATTAGTTCAGAACCCAAATCATTTCACAAAGCAAATCCAATTGGTGGCTTGAATACCATGTTAATAAACATGAAAGACAAATATACTATTTTTTCCCCTCAAATAGACTCCTGTTGGTTTAAAATTGCTAAGATTAAGCCGAAGCTTTGATGTGGCAAAGCAGAACTGCTAAAAAGGAAACTAAGGCATTTTATGAGGTTAAATGTTTATTATATGCACAATGCAGTTTTCTGTTTTCTAGGTTTCCATATGACCTGCTGTACCTGTAGGTGCCCAAATGAAAATGTGGTGGTCTGTAATTTCGATACAAATAGTCAAAACAGCTAAACGATTAAAAACACAATGTGCAGATAAGCATGGATGCAAGCTGTCACCTTTTGTAAATCTCTTGATCTGAACACATTACAAATTCTCAATTTCTGGGTAAGGGTGAGTATTTGCAAGCCGTGGAACGCGTTAATCATCGACACATAATTTATTTGGCAGTGAGATTACTTTCTTTCAAACCCTGTGTTTTTATAGAGCTACCTAATCACCTTTTGGGTGCTTAATGACATTTTAATAAACTTAAAAGGGACAGAAGATGAGCAGAATTTGCCTGTTACTGAACAGAGAAAATACTACCCTCCATTTTCTGTGAACTACAGGTTATGAATGTGTGGCTTTCTGTTCTTTCCTTTCATTTCTGTGCAAGCTTACTAGACACTCTGGACTGGTTTGAAACCTCACAATGACGTCAATGGGGCAGAGAAATTAGAGCTATGCTAGACAGCTGCATTGCACGGAGTCTACTGAGGTTTTATTCTTTTCTCTCTGGGTGACATCGGAGACAGATATTATCAATCATGCTTTCCTGGCACAGCACTAGAACAGTGACACTTTCATCCTTACAAACAGTAAAAACCTGCAATTAGAAGGCCTGCTTCGCTTATTCCTGAATGGTTTTTTTTTTCCCCAGCACACAACCAATAATGTAATTGAAAATGTTACCAGGATGCAAACTGTTTAGAAACACCATTTAAACATCATTATTGGGAGTGGGGGTAGGGGGCTGTAAGCTGCAATCTTCCAGTTCTTTTGATGTTTACGAAAAACCCAAATTTGCAATCACAAGCAATTAATTTGCCATCTCTTGAAGTTTAGAAGCAGCAAGAAAAGAAGGGCAAAGCAAGCTGCAGAAGCAGTAGTGGAATTCTGAAGAGAGTTTATGAAAAATAAGATCCGTCTTTTTAAAAAAAAAACTTTATTGATTTTCATACTTTAACAGTGCAATACATGAAACTATATGATATAATACATTGACATAAGCACCTTCAACTTACAATTATACTTAAGCATTTTCTCCCAACCAACTCCCCCCCACCCATTCAATAATTAAACCATAAAACATTACAACATAGAGTTCCCCAATAATCTTACCCTAAACAATTTAATAAATCATAGAAACATAGAAGATGACGGCAGAAAAGGGCTACAGCCCATCAAGTCTGCCTACTCTGCTTACCCACCCCCTGTCTATGCCCTAATGACCCAATTTCCTTATCTTGACCCTCCTCCCATCCTCCTACCCACCCCGAGTGTAAATACTCTAAGATCAAATAAGGACAGAGATATCCCCCCTCCCTTCCCTGGATATGTATGAAAATAAACAAAAATTGATTTATATAAGACCTGTTGTAAAAAAAAAACAATGCTGAGCACTAAATATATATATTTTTTTTTCATAGAAACTTTTCAACAATGTTACATCACAAAGTTTAGGAATATGGAAATAAAGAAATACAATCATATCTTATCCACCATCTGACCCTATATTAGAATTCCATGTAGCCCCTCCAAATTGAGAGAAGTGTTCACATTTTCAAAGAAAAACTAGGCAATTACATCCTAAAATCTAATGCACTGATATCAAATCTAATCCCCTTTTGAAATAAAAAAAATAAACAAGTCAGATCTTATTTCTCGTTAACCTGCAAAAATGATTCTAGTTGTGTTGGATCCCAAAAAATATAATCATTGGAGCAGACACTTGCAGGGAAACTTCAAAAAGAAGGTAGTGCTTTTTGGCTCTGAGCGCTATATATTGACTTAATGCCTTTTGAAAAAAAACAAACAAACCAATTTCTTAGGGTAGAATTGACATTTTTGATTTTGTTAAAAAAATATTTGAATAGCTGGTTCACTTATTACTTACAGTATATCCCACACTCCCAGTAAGCAGAATGCTCTCTGCATTTTTACAACTGTAATACAATAAATTGTGTGAAGGGCATGTCTATAATTGGGAGTTCTCATTGATGTGCCCCAAATGAAGGAAAACTCCAGAAGGTGAGGGCATAGGATGAAGTTAAGAGGCGATAGACTCAGGAGTAATGTAAGAAAATATTTCTTTACAGAAAAGGTAGTAGATCATGGACTAGTCTCCCGATAGAGGTGGTGGAAATGAAGACTATCTGAATTCAAGATAGCATGGGACAGGCATGTGGGATCTCTTAGGCAGAGGAGGAGATAGCGGTTGCTGTGAATGGACGGACAGGATGGGCCATTCGGCCTTTATCTGCCATCATGTTTCTATCCTTCACAAATGGGGTTAACAACTTTTTTGGAAACATCCATAGATCAGCAAGCTACTCCAATTATCTTAATCGTTACTGTTTCCCTGGATTTATTTATCTAAACAATTTATATCCTGCTTATCCTACAATTCTAACAGTTTCTAAATCAAATGGCTGAAAGATAAATGTATAGTATAACCCAGACCGGTAATATAAGATGTCACCAGAATATGTCCAGATGTGGTCAAATGTTAAATTTCCTAAAAACCTGACGCCTCAGCCCCACCACTCCTCCGCATAGTTTGATTCAAAAAGCGGGAAGTTTTAATGTGGGAGCTTCATCATCGGCTGTCTGGTTTATTAACAATTTTCACTTGCTTCTTTGTTTTACTGTTCATTTATTTTGCTATTCGTTAATAAAGCATCAATGTTTTAAAGGTCATAGTGTGAAATTTAAGAATTGTTTATATATTCAACTTTAAGCTCATAATATGAACTTTAAGAGTTCTTTATATACTCATCTCCGTGTCCACCCAGGGAGTCAGACCCGACATGTTTCACACGAATGTGTTTTATCAAGGGTCTCCCTGTCGAGTATAAAGAAAGAGAAAATAATCAGTTATGGGTATATAACCTCTCCCTCCCATATCTAATAAGTTTCAAAACTTTGCATTCATTTTTGTAATATGCTCACCAAGGGCGCCGCTGTCATCCGACTCCACTCAATTCATGAGGAAAGATGGCGGCGGCGTCCTCGGAGTGGAATTTAAATCCCCTGTCACTAATTTCAAAAAACTCCGCCCCCTGCATCCTATTGGTCCTTTCTGTGTTACATCGTGCCCCATTCAATCTCTGCATTCAATCCTTGAGGCTGTACCGTATCTAAAGAAAAAATGAATCTCTGTTCAATCTCATTCAGTTTCAACCGATCAACCTCCCCCTCCCCCTCCCGCCCTCCTACTTTCCTGATGACCCGCCATCGTAAGTCTGTCACAGTGTGGTTAAATCTTCCCCAATGCTCAACCAGCGGCGCTTGTACGATCTTATTTACAATTCTTGATTTATGCTCCGTTAACCTAATCTTAATTTTCCTGCTTGTGCGCCCCACGTATATAAGGTCGCACGGGCATGTTATAACATATATCACCCCTTGGGAGTCACAGTTAGTAATGCTAGAAGCTCTTAAAGTAACAGGGCGCCCCGGTACTTGCCAGGATGTGCCCTGAATCGCAGAAGGGCACCACTGGCATCTTCCACATGTGCCGTGGTGACCTATCCTGTGTTCTTCTTCAGAACGAATACCATATTTTTGGAAATTCACTTGTTGTCCTAGCGTGCTCCCACGGGTGTAAGCAATTCTTGGAAAAGAACTCAACTCTATGTGAGGTTGAACTATAAACCAATATTTCTTGAATATTTTTATTACCGCTTTTACCACTCTGGAGAAAGGTAAAACGCAGGTAAGCCTATCAACTTCCTCTTGAATAGTGGTGGGTTCTTGCAGTAAAAGTTCTCTTTGGGCATACTTGCCCCTATAAAAGGCCTGCTTTATAGAGCGTAAAGGGTAGCCCCTATGTAAGAGGCGCGTTTTCAGATCTTTAGCCTGTTGATGGTATTCTTCTATAGTAGAGGAAACCCTACGTAACCGCAAGAACTGCCCCACAGGTAGGTTGAAACGTAATTTAAATGGGTGGAAGCTGCTGAAATGTAAAATCGTATTTCGTGTGACAGGTTTACGATATAGAGACGTATGAATTTTGTCCCCCTGTATTCGTACTGTGATGTCTAGAAAATCTATTTCAGTCCTATGGTAAGTCATCGTGAATTTTATATTGGGGTCCACTGAGTTCAAAAATTCTACAAATAAATGTAGATCATGTGCGGTGCTTCGCCAAATGAAAAAAATGTCGTCTAGAAATCTACCCCAAGATTCTATATATGTCATCCATGGTGATGTGTAGACCCAAGTCTCCTCGAATCTAGCCATATATAAGGCTGCCACAGAAGGGGCGAGGGTTGCGCCCATAGCCACCCCCTGTATCTGTTGGTAAAACGCCTGTTGATGTTTAAAGTAGTTATTCTTGATGACCCAAGTGGCTAACTGCATCAGGAATTCGGTTGGGATCCGGTGGGGTTCACGTCTTTGGAGGGACTCTCTGATCACGCCCAAAGCTTCATCTTGAGGGATCTGTGTATATAACGACACAACGTCCAGAGTGACCAACCATGTTTCTGTTGTGTTGATTTGGATATTTTCTAAACTTCTCAAAAAATGAGAAGAATCCTTAATATAGGATTTTATCTTTGGTACTTCTTCCCTCAGAAAAAAATCTACCACTTTTGAAAGAGGTTCCAGAATAGAAGAACGGGTATTGACGATGGGTCTCCCCGGTGGATTGTCTAAGGACTTATGAATTTTCGGTAGAAATGAGATCCTCGGAATTCTCGGGTTTTTCTCAAATAGAAAGGTGTATTCTTTCTTAGTGATTATCTCTCGCTCACGATAGTCATTCAAAAATTCAAGAATATCTTCCCCCAGCTTTGTCGTGGGGTCCGCGTGTAAAAGTTTGTATGCTCGAGTGTCCGCTAGTTGGCGTGCTGCTTCATATTCATATTTAACCCTATCCTGGATAACCGTGGCACCCCCTTTGTCAGCCTTAATGATGATGATGTCTTTATTTGCCAATAACTCCTGAAAACCTGTGTTTTGGGCTCTTGTAGTATTATAGGGTGCCATGGTATGCCAAGTTTTTTGAAGGTCTCTAAATTCCCTGCTAACCAATTCACGAAAGGTATGGATTAAAGGGTCCATAGGACCTGGAGGAATCCAAAAGGATTTTGTCTTGCATATTAAAATAGAATCCCTCTCTACTAATAAATCATCTTCCGTTAGTTCTTCCTCTGCCAATTGGAAAGTTTGTTCTTGTTGTTGTCCAAAAAAGACCTTCAGTTGCATTTTCCTAATGAACTTGTAGAATGCTACGTGTAGCTTGAAAAAATCCGGCGGGTGTGTCTTAACAAAACCTAGTCCTTTCTCTAGGATTTCCGTCTGTGGTTTCGTGAGAATTGCTGTTGAAAGATTTACTATTGTCGAGGGGATGTCCGAGTCTTGCCCCTCGCCCGTTGTCGTCTCGTCCGTCCCTGTCCTCGGGAGTCTATATTGGTAGACTCCCCTGGTTTCTCTGTTGATGTCTCCAACGAGCCCTCACTTGAAATATCCGACTCACCCGAGGTGCTGTCGAACGTGACTTTCTTCTTATATGTGGGTGTAGGAATTTTCTTTTGCCACGAATATACACGATCCTGTGAGTAGTCCCGTTGGTCCCTCTTCCATTTTTTAATTTTATTAGTCCTGATTTCATCCCTAAAGGTCTTCATGGTGGTTTTCAGCTCCTTCAGTTTCTTGTCAAATTCATTCGTATCTACTGTTTGTTGTAATTCATTTTCAATAGTGCTAACCTTATTACACAGTTCTTTTTCTGTAATTTCAGTGGTTTCTACCAAAAGGATCATAAGATCGCGTGAGCACTTGTTTAAGATTGCTGTCCAACGTTCTCCAAATGTTTTATCAGTTGTAATCATTTTCGGTTCTTTTAAAATGCGTAGTCCCCTGGGGATCATTGCATTCTTAAGGTATTGGACTAGTGTACTGCAGTGTAGCTCTGCTCTAATTGCTCTCTTCATAATGCTCTCCAGTTCGAGCCAAGAGGAGTCCGCAGGGGGCATTTCTTCATTGTCCAGAAGAGCAGGTCTTAAAAGTGTTTGCCTGAACTGCTCCTCGTTGTATCCTTCAAATTGTACTTGCTCTAATGCCATATCAATAATTACTTACAGTTTCTAAATCAAATGGCTGAAAGATAAATGTATAGTATAACCCAGACCGGTAATATAAGATGTCACCAGAATATGTCCAGATGTGGTCAAATGTTAAATTTCCTAAAAACCTGACGCCTCAGCCCCACCACTCCTCCGCATAGTTTGATTCAAAAAGCGGGAAGTTTTAATGTGGGAGCTTCATCATCGGCTGTCTGGTTTATTAACAATTTTCACTTGCTTCTTTGTTTTACTGTTCATTTATTTTGCTATTCGTTAATAAAGCATCAATGTTTTAAAGGTCATAGTGTGAAATTTAAGAATTGTTTATATATTCAACTTTAAGCTCATAATATGAACTTTAAGAGTTCTTTATATACCAGACAGCCGATGATGAAGCTCCCACATTAAAACTTCCCGCTTTTTGAATCAAACTATGCGGAGGAGTGGTGGGGCTGAGGCGTCAGGTTTTTAGGAAATTTAACATTTGACCACATCTGGACATATTCTGGTGATATCCTACAATTCTAAGCAGGTAATACAAGACATACATATTCTCTAAACACACATCATAAAATGTACAATAATAACATACCTAAAGCAAGGCACAAACTTAGAATTACACATACAAATAAAACCGAACTACTAAAAACGAATGATCACAGCAAGACAGAGCTAAAAGCAAATGGTGGGCAAAATCATTTCAGACTACTTTTTCCCTTAGTAGGGGCGTGGCTTGAAGATTTGTATGTTTCCTGATACAGTATTCCCTTGCGAATTCGCGGACTCATAATTCACGGTTTTTCCCTCACTTAGCAGCCAACTTCTTTTTCTGAACAAATGAACAGGACTGAGCGCCGGTTTCTGTTTGTTTGGCTTGTTTTCCCCATTCCGAGAAGCCGGGAGACTCAAGAAGTAGCATCTTTGAAAGCTGTCTGGTGCCGGTGAGAGGGGCCTGAGCAAGAGAGGAGGAGGAGGGGGAGTGCCGATTACAGTACTCGTCCGATAGTTGCGGTTTTTCAACATTCGCGGTCACTCCTAGAACGTAACCCCCGCGAATATCGGGGGAGTACTGTATTACACGCACTACCCTGGGAAAGAGACAAGAGTCCTCCAGATTGGGGCTACGTTCTAGCTTAGATATCCCTGTAAATGAATATTTTAAATAAATAAACATATGTATGTGTCTCCATACCGGGCTTATGTTCTGGGTTTGCATCCCATGCCCGGTGACCTAAGTGCCAGTCCACCCCGGCGGGCCTGCTTCATATGTTTTGGTCATGTGACCGACTTCAGACCTTTTGGTCTTTTGTTGCTCTGTATTTACAAACTATATTGAGTAAGCTGATTCCTCTGCGGGCGGATATTTTAGTTTTTTCCCAAGTTACTACATTGGGCTTGTCTAGAGGGGGCAATTTGCTGTTACACAAAGCATCCTTATTGGCCAGAAAATGTATCCTTGTGTTGTGGCGTCAACTTGAGGCACCTAAGGTAACGATATGGAGAAATGAACTGTTTACCTTACTAAAATTTGAATACCTGGATGTACGTAAGGGTGGCCCTGGTCCCTGGAGGAAATTTCAGAGAATTTGGGCCCCTGTATGGGAAGGTCTGTCCCATAGAGCCAGAAGTTCTCTCCTGAACTTTTGACACTGGAGTGCTAGGGTGGGGGGAGGTGGAGGGGTTTGGGTTGCGTGGATCTTCTGGGTGAGGGGGGAGGGTCTTTTAGGCCTCCGTGAAAGATCAACACGGAGGTCCTTGTGTTGTCTGCTGTTGACTTTATACTGTTGTTCTTTTTGGAGAGTATGTTTATAATATAAAAAATTTTCAATAAAAATTATTTTAAAAATAAACAAACAAACAAACATAGGGATAAGAAACATGCTTTCCTGCAGATTAGGTCCCTTTAGCCATATCTCCTCCCGGAGCTTCTTCTCGACCTTAGATTGGTAGGTTCAGGATCTGCTGCTCAGTGGTTAAGTAACTGGCATTCGGCCCTCCTTTTTTTCCCCCCTTTCCCTCCTTTTTCTTTTTTTTTAATCTCTATCTTCTCATATTGAGAGCTTTTCCCCCCTCTTTTACGAATGCATGGCGTGGGTTTTAGCGCTGGCAGCGGCGGTAACTGCTCCGATGCTCAGAGGAATTCTATGAGCGTCAGAGCAGTTACTGCCGCCGCTGATGCTAAAACCCGTGCTTTGCGTTCGTAAAGGGGGGAGGGGGTTGTTTGTAAAAATATGTTTGATTGGGTTGCCGATATTATTTTTTCTTTATATATATTGTGATTACCCAGGAGGTATTTAATCATACGAGTATCTCACTTTCTTTAACAAAAATTTTTTTTTTTTTTTTTTTTTTAAAAACAATCTTAGGCAATTCCTATTTATGCCAGCCTTCTTCAGATCAGAAATAAGCAAAGGGTTACCTTCAAAAGCTTATCATACAATGCACTAACCCCCTCGTTTACAAAAGCCGGCAGCGCGGGCAGGCACGGTAAATGCTCCGACGCCCATAGGAATTGAATGGGCATTGGAGCATTTGCCGCACCGCACTCAGTTGCGCAGCTTTGCAAAAGGGGGCCTTAATTAGTCCAATAAAAAAAGCTATTACCTTTATTCCTTTTGTTTTGTTTCTGTTTAAGTCTATATATTATCTCAAACAGTGGACTAACAGGGCTATCACACCGCTTCACTTAAAATATAAGAAAACTTGCTTTAACTGGCTCTGCAGTTTTCCCAGGAGCAGACAAAACAGAAACAAAAGACCCGATGGCTTCCAGCAATACAACACTTTACATATGTAACAAAGGACAGTGTTATAGTACCACGACTGAAATTTAGCAGAAAGGAAACAGATATTTTCAAGACAGAGCATGCAATAGTGCCACTCGTTAATTGAAAAGTTACCGCACAACAAACTGTGACATTTTTTTTTTTTTTTTCAGTACATTGCCAGAGTCCTGTTACTCTCCTGAGTAAAATGGTGCTACTGCATGATATTTCCTAGTAGATTAAGGCTTTAAAAAGTGGTTGACAAGAATCACACTTCCCGGGTGCCCAAGGTTGCTCAGCTTGTCACCGATTAGCAATTTCTAGTGCCACACACTGTTAGGCGTTATTTCTGGAATTCCTTTTTGAAAGCCTGAAAGTAGCATCAGCAAAAAGCAAACAATCACGTTTTTGTATTGTGAAACAAATGCCTAATTTTGTCTCTGTTAAAAACTAAATGTGCGTTAACCTGGTTTTACTTAAACAAAATCACATTTATACAGGACTGTAGCCTTCAACTTCTGCCGTCTTTCCACAATTGTCGGGCAAATACATCAAAAACAAATTCCTATTTTCGTGACCTGTAGTTTGAAATTGAAAAATACTTCCACCGTGCAACTCCATTAGTATATTTAGGGAGAGAAAATCTCCACAATACTTGCTAAATTATACTTTCGAGGCTTGGGGCACCCTCCAATAACAGGAAGGGAAGTGAAGCAATGCCTTATGCAATACCCCGACTGAAAGAATTCTTACATTTACGACATAATTGTTGGGTACTCTTTGAACGCTTGGGAAAAGGATGCCAGGAGCCATTCCTGTCCAGCTAAATAGCACTGAATATCGGAGGCGGGAAAGTATACAACATGCCATATTTCCCTACAATCTTAATCTTGGGTTACCCAGTGAAAAAAAACAATCCGATTAATTCCCTCCTATTTATTTCTTCATTTTTATAGCCCGTCCTCTCCAGGAGCCCAGAACGAGTTACAAGGATACATACACAGAGTTTTCAGGAACAAAGATACGTTCGCTACAGAGTCAGACATGTCATAGGATCAAAGACACAAAGCTACAGAATCAATAACTTACAACGTATAGAGAACGTGACTAAGAAACACATGCTTTGCAGAATCTAAGAAATGTAATCATAGAGTCACGAATGGGTATTAACATATCTGCATTGAACGGTAGAAGAACTGGTTGGCAGGCTCAGGTGTTCTGAGGTAAGGTATGTCGAAGCGAGGTCTGTTAAAGTTTGAGACCAGAATTGATCCGGTCCATGAAATGAAGCTTCTTTACTGCTTTCCAGAAGGGCAGTAGGTCATTAATTGCCCTAATGGCAGGTGGGAGTTGATTCCATAATTTAGGTGTGCTATAGGAATATGTTCGCTTTCGGGCTGTCTCCAGGTGGAGGCTGTTTTCTGAAGGGTTGGAAAGTCTGAGTTCCCGTTGTGAACGGAGGGGGCGCTGGGAGTGGTATATTGGGAGTTTCCTTGCTACATAGTCAGGTGTCATACCGTGGATGCGTTTAAACACTAATATTAGTTTGTTTGAAGCTATTGCATTATTGGACCTGGTTCAGTGTTGGGGAAATATGGTCGAAGGGGCCACGGTTTTTAAGGATTTGCACTGCACTGTACATTGTTCACACCAGCTCTACATGTGCCTATCCACTGTGTTGTAATCTGGGATCCAGATTACAAAGTTAGATATACATATAGATTGAATAGTTTTCCAGGTACTAGTGACCTGGTTTGGCCACCGTGAGGAGGGGCTACTGGGGTCATTAGCATGGAATGTTGCTACTTTTTGAGGTTTTGTCAGGTACTAGAGACTTGGATTGGCCACCATGAGAAGGGGCTACTGGGGTCAGTAGCATGGAATGTTGCTACTTTTTGGGGTTTTGTCAGGTACTAGAGACTTGGATTGGCCACCATGAGGAAGGGCTACTGGGGTCATTAGCATGGAATGTTGCTACTTTTTGAGGTTTTGTCAGGTACTAGAGACTTGGATTGGCCACCATGAGAAGGGGCTACTGGGGTCAGTAGCATGGAATGTTGCTACTTTTTGGGGTTTTGTCAGGTACTAAAGACTTGGATTGGCCACCATGAGGAGGGGCTACTGGGGTCATTAGCATGGAATGTTGCTACTTTTGGGGGTTTTGTCAGGTACTAGAGACTTGGATTGGCCACCATGAGGAGGGGCTACTGGGGTCATTAGCATGGAATGTTGCTACTTTGGGGGGTTTTGTCAGGTACTAGAGACTTGGATTGGCCACCATGAGGAGGGGCTACTGGGGTCATTAGCATGGAATGTTGCTACTCTTGGGGTTTTTGCCAGTTACTAGTGACCTGGATTGGCCACCGTGGGGATGGGCTAGCATGGAATGTTGGTAGCATGGATTGTTGCTACGTTTGGGGTTTTTTGCCAGGTTCTAGAGAGTTGGATTGGCCACCTTGAGGAGGGGCTATTGGGCTAGATGGACCATTGGTCTGACCCAGTAAGGCTCTGATGTTCTCATTGCTTGGGTAGTATGGAGAATGGCATCCCTATTCCACAGGAATGGTTACCCCTTTTAAATATGAGGTACTATGTAGAAATAAAACAAAAAAACATAAAGGAAAACCCCCCCAACCTTTCCTATTGTACTAACTTAATGTAATTTGATTAGTTTTCGAAGGTAATCCCTTCATCCTCCCATCAGAGGTAAAAATCCTGTTGCCCTGCTCCAGCTGCTATGCATCATGGGAAACCAAGGACTTGCTTGTCTATGCTTCTTTCCTGAAACTTCCTAGAACAGATCAGCTTGTTAGTGCCCAGTTGCTTTGTGCACCTCAAATCCATTCCCAGTAGGACTGTCAGTGCTCCAGGTTACGGATCCAGCTGATGAAAGATTGATTTGGATGCCTTTCGTTTCCCCTCTGTTCTTGTGCTGCTTCTTCTCTGCTAATGATTGTGCAGCCTGCTGATCCGTTCCGTCCCTCTGGCTGTCATCCTCCAAAGAGGAAAGGGATGTTTACACTTTCTCCAGAACTCCTCAGTGCTTCCTGGCTCATGTATTCTTTTTTTGCTGCTACCCTTGCTGTCACTGGTTTGCACTGAGGTACAAGTGAGGTTTTGGTAGATAGGTGACATGAAATGCAGGAAAGAGAGAAGTGTGGCAGGTAAGTTGCTATGTGGCTGTCTTCTGCTTCAAAAGTGACTACACTGAGGGATGAGCAGTAGGAATAGACCTCAAACCTTCCTTCTCATCATCCCTCCTTACTCCAAGTTAACAGGAATTTTTCAGAATTAGGGGAAACTTTCATCATGGTGAAGCAACAAAATGAAGAGGGGAAAGTCACAGGTACAGACACCATATTATATGTGCAGAGACTCTAAGGCCCTGATTCTCTAAAGGACGTCTAATTTTTGTGGAACTGGAGGACATCCAAACCATGCCTATATGTAGACACACTATACAGAATCAGGGCCTAAGTTTCTACTCTCTTAAGGACTTGTGGAGCCCTCTACTAGGATAATGTAGTCTGACCCTGTTCTTATTTTAACCATTCTGTAAGAAAGGCGGGAGAGGGGAGATATGATAGAGACGTTTAAATACCTACGTAATATAAATGTGCATGAGTCGAGTCTCTTTCATTTGAAAGGAAACTCTGCAATGAGAGGGCATAGGATGAAGTTAAGAGGCGATAGACTCAGGAGTTATCTAAGGAAATACTTTTCTACAGAAAGGGTGGTAGATACATGGAACATTCTCCCAGAAGAAGAGATGGTGGAGACAGAGACGGTGTCTGAATTCAAGAAAGCCTGGGATATGCACGTGGGATCTCTAAGAGAAAGAGGTAATACTGTGAATGGGCAAACTGGATGGGCCTTTTGGTCTTTATCTACCATCATGTTTCTATGTTTCTTCTGCCTGGATTGCTTGTGATAGGAAGAATCACCCTTTGTAGGGAACTTTGCCTCCTTTTCTCCGATACAGATTCTTAAAAGAATAGAAGGCTGATTTCTTTCAGATTTCCTCAGTAGATATTTATTTGCCAATTTTAATCTTAAACTTTGCTTTCCACAAATACTTATATTTCTCTGGCCAGTCTGACTTGACTAGACTGTCAGGTGCCATGGAGTAGTGTGATTAGCTCTCTTATGTTGCATCAGTTCAGCACCTGCATACATCTGGAACAACTACACAAAAAAAGACTACACTCCTCCCTCAATATTCACGGGGATTAGGGGCAGAGCCAGCCCGCGAATATTGAAAATTCGCGAATAACTTTTGGGCCAACTCTGACCCACCCCCGCCTCCCTCCCGGCATGCCGGACCTTACCTGGTAGTTTAGCGGTCTTTCAGGGTAGGAGCAATCTTCCTACGCTCCTGCCACGTGCAGATCACTCATCCAAAATAGAATAGAAGAAAATGGGAACGCCATTCAATATAGGACAGTGGTGAAAGTGTCAGATCATGATAGCATTAAAGTTCTAGTGTCGATACGCTTCTTGTCCAGTTTGTCTTGTCTTCACTAGATTGTAAGCTCTTTAGAGCAGGTACTGTGTCTTCTATGTTTTGATGTACAGCGCTATGTATGCCTAGTAGAAATAATAAGCAGTAGTAGATAAGTTGAGGAGCCAACAGCACTCCGCAGCTGTGACAACCGCACAGGAAATGTATTTAATTTTTTGAGTACATCATCAATTTAATTAATGCAAAGAGATGCAGTTCAAGTGAATAAATTTAACTTAATCGATCCAGTTATTTCTTCAAACAGACCAAGGGCTCCTTTTACTAAGCTGCACTAGCGGTTTTAGCACGCACTATACGCCAATGCCTCCATAGAGCTGGCATTAGTATTTTCCACATAGCGCGGGGGGTTAGCGCGCACTAAAAACGCTAGGGCACCTTAGTAAAAGGAGCCCCAAGTTCATTGAGTGGTCAGCTTTGGAAGGTGAGCTCATAGTAGATGGAAGGTCCTAGTGATAACAAGTCAGTTATTATTATTTTAAAAAATATATATTTTAATGATTTTAAACAATGCAGAGATCACCCATTAATATTCCCTTCTGACAAAAGTATGAACAAACGGCAAATTGGGAAATTTATAAAAGAGATTCATAGGAGTTAGAAGTGAAAGGCATCTCTGAATAGAAAAGTTTTACGAGTGGCTCAGAAATTGGGACGGGTGGATTGAAGTTGAATTTCAAGGGGTAACGAATTCCAGAGTGTAGGGCCTATAACACTGAAAATTCTGTAGGGAGTAGAATATGCAAAGGTGTCATAGCTTATATGGTAGATTGCGGTAGCTGCCAGGATCAATTAATACTGTAATGAAAGGACGAGCCAAATTAACTTGGTAACCAAATCTAAAAATAGTTCAGTTTCAACTCTCTCTATCACCCAGGGGTATTGCCCTAATGGCTATATTTATCAGAACTCCAGTAATACCTATTCTGAAGGAATAAAACAATAGAGCTAGGTATCTATTTAAAAGTTAAAAGAAATTCGGCCTTCAAATCCTTCTTAGCAACCATTATTCTGTCAGCTCAGGAATCATGCACAGGCATATAGGCCTGACGTTAGAAAGTGTGATGTGTTCTCTACACAGTCCCATGCTGCTTGCAAAAGAAATACTGTAATGTTTTCTAGAGTGTATCTACACAATTTTTTCATGCAGTGTTCTTTCAATACAAGAAATAAATATGTGCAATTCTCGGGGGACAATCTGTAAACTATTTGCACAGCTGCTAAGACTGTGCGCCAATTTCCAAGCGAATGCATAGGTATACTCTTACTTTGAAAATTGCTTACTGAAAGATGTGACCAGACACATCTGTGACTCCTTTTTTTTTCCTGAGAATACTTTTTCCAGCTAAAATAATAGGATAAATATTCAGCTGATAGCAGTCAGCATTGTTGTTGGGTTTTTTTTGGTCCAGATTTTATAAACAGTGCAGCGATTGGCAGCCACCCACAAAAGTGGCACCGATCTCATGTCAAGCACGCAATGGCACCATTTATAGAATCATGGCTATGTCATGGATAGACACCAGACATTTCCGACTGTGACAAGAATCGCAACTACAGAGATGCCTACCAACGCCTAAGGGTAATTCTGGAATTAACCATGCTTATTGTACCCTTAGGTGTCAGTAGACACCTCTATAGTCCTCCCACCAGACTAAACCCCGATTACATACCAAAGAACATAAGAGCATGTAATCAAGCCCAGTATTCTGTTTCCAACAGTGGCCAACCCAGGTCACAAGTACCTGGCAAGATCCCAAGGAGAAAAACAAATTTAATGCTGCTGTTGATTTCCCCAAGCCATCTTAACAATGGATTTCTCTTTTAGGAAATTATTCGAACCTTTTTTTTATACCCTGCTAAGCTAACAGCTTTCATCACATTCTGTGGCAACAAATTCTAGAGATTAATTACACATTGAGTGATTTAGTTTCCCAACCTCCATATCTCCACCAGCTGGCAGCCAATGTGAGGAAGGAGATCGAGAGGGCTTTAAACTGAGGAGAGGGGGAAAGCTGATCTGATGTTGACGCTTCAGACAACAGTATCCAGAACAGATGCTGAACGGGCTGACTGCAAGGAGGAAGCAGAGGGACCAGAGGATCTTATGATCAGACAGCGAGGGAAACATCAGGTAAAGGGAGCTTGCTGGGAGAAGACTAAGGGGCATGGAGACACAGGGGGACTGGGTGGCACGAGGGCGAAAGCTGAGGGCAATATAGAGGTACCACAAGGCGAGGGGGATCAAACAGAGGCTCAAGGGATGATAGCCCAGGAGGGGGCCGGTAGGGCTAGAAAACCCAGAGGAAAAGCGGGGAAGTGGGGTGGCGGGAATGTGGAGAAGCTGAAAGCTAAGAGGGAATAGTAGATGGACTGAGGCTGAGGGCAAAGCAGAAGCACAGGGAACAGGAGAACTGCCCAAAATCCAAGGGCAGGCGGCCCAGGTAAATGCAGAGGTGGAGGAAAAACGACGGGACTTACGGGACCTGCGGTGCTTATACGCAAATGCAAGAAGCCTCATGGCCAAGATGGGTGAACTAGAAGTTGTGGCCAAGGGGGAGGACCTAGATATAATTGGAATTGCAGAAACCTGGTGGACAGAGGAAAATCAATGGGATGTGGCGCTGCCGGGGTACAAGCTCTACAGGAGGGACAGGACACACAAGAAGGGGGGAGGCATAGCACTATATATAAAGGACTCTATCCACTCGGTCGGGATGGATATGGCAACGAAGGCAGAGGGGCTGGAATCGCTATGGGTCAGATTGCCGGGAAACAAGGGTGCAGGCATAAAACTGGGGCTGTACTATCGCCCACCTGGTACGCCAGAAGGAGTCGGACACGACTTGGAAGCGGAACTGAGACAGGAATGCAGGACTGGAAGTGTAACAGTGATGGGGGACTTCAACTACCCGGGAATAGACTGGAGTACGGGTCACTCCAACTGCACTAGGGAAACAGGATTTGTAGAAGCTGTGAGGGACTGCTTCATGGAGCAACTAGTCAAAGAACCGATGCGAGGGGGTGCTACTCTTGACCTCATCCTAAACGGATTAGGGGGGCCTGCAAGAGGGGTAGAAGTGGGAGGACCACTAGGCAACAGTGATCACAACGCGGTCAGATTCACATTAGAAAGGGGGACACCCATATTAAGGAGGACCGCAACAACTGCGCTCAACTTCAAGAAAGGGAACTATGTTGCTATGAGGGAAATGGTGGAGAGGAAGCTCAGAAACATCTTTAGGATGGAGACTGTGGGAAGCACCTGGACCCTATTCAGGGACACCCTGCAGGAAGCACAAAGAATGTACGTTCCCAGTTTCAGGAAAGGCTGCAAGAACAAGCGATCAAATGACCCGGTTTGGATGTCAACTGAAGTAAAGAGGGCAATAAATGACAAAAAAGTATCCTTCCGGAGATGGAAAAAGGACCCAACGGAGGAAAATCACCAGGCGCACAGGAAATGCCAAAAGGAATGCCACCGAGAGGTTAGAAAAGCGAAAGGGGAATAGGAAGAGGGGCTGGCCAGGGAGGCAAAAAACTTCAAGATATTCTTCAGTTACGTAAAGGGGAAGCGACCAGCGAGAGAGGAGGTGGGGCTGTTGGACGATGGGGATAGGAAGGGAGTGATTAAGGAGGATAAAAAGGTAGCTGAGAGGTTGAACACGTTCTTCTCGTCGGTTTTCACGAGCGAAGACACATCTAATATACCGGACTCAGAGGAGCTCATGAGTGGGGAACAGGCCGAAAAATTGGAGCACATAGAGGTAAGTAAGGAGGATGTCCTCAAACATAGACAGGTTAAAATGCGGTAAATCACCGGGCCCGGACGGGATCCACCCAAGGGTTCTGAAGGAACTAAGACAAGAAATAGTGGGCACAATCCAGCATGTTTGCAACCTATCCTTGAAAACTGGTGAGGTACCAGAGGACTGGAAATTGGCGAATGTCACACCTATCTTCAAGAAGGGATCGAGTGGTGACCCCGGGAACTACAGGCCGGTGAGCATGACTTCAATTATAGGGAAGATGGTGGAAGCTATGATCAAGGACGGCATTTGCGAGCACATCGAGAGGAATGGCCTACTGAGAACAAGCCAGCATGGATTCTGTAAGGGAAAGTCGTGCCTAACGAACCTTCTGTACTTCTTTGAGGGAATAAGCAGTCGGGTGGACAATGGGGAACCCATAGACATCATTTACCTCGATTTTCAAAAGGCTTTCGACAAGGTGCCACATGAAAGGCTGCTTAGGAAGCTGTGGAACCACGGGGTGGGAGGGGATGTGCACAGATGGATCAAGCACTGGTTGTCGGGCAGACTGCAGAGGGTCGGAGTAAAGGATCAATATTCTGACTGGCGGGGAGTCACAAGCGGTGTGCCACAGGGGTCGGTGCTGGGGCCGTTACTCTTTAACATATTTATCAATGACCTGGAAAAGGAGGCAAAGTGCGAGGTTATAAAATTTGCAGACGATACCAAACTGTGCGGCAGAGTTAGGTCCAGGGAGGAGTGTGAGGATCTGCAAAGGGACCTGGACAAGCTGGAAGACTGGGCAAACAAATGGCAAATGCGCTTTAATGTGGAAAAATGCAAGGTCATGCATATAGGGAAAAAGAACCCGTTGTTCAACTACAAATTGGGGGGGGGGGGCATTGTTGGGAGACAGCAGACTTGAGAGAGACTTGGGTGTGCTGGTGAATGCATCACTGAAGCCATCTGCACAGTGCGCAGCAGCCTCGAAAAAAGCCAACAGGATGCTGGGCATCATAAAGAGGGGCATAACAACCAGGACGCGGGAAGTCATCATGCCATTGTATCGAGCGATGGTGCGTCCACATCTGGAATACTGCGTTCAGTATTGGTCGCCGCACCTCAAGAAGGACATGGCGGTACTTGAGAGAGTCCAAAGGAGAGCAACGAAACTGGTAAAAGGGCTGGAACACTGCCCATACGCCGAGAGGTTGGATAGGCTGGGGCTCTTCTCTCTGGAGAAAAGGAGGCTCAGGGGAGATATGATAGAGACCTTCAAGATCATGAGGGGCATAGAGAGGGTGGATAGGGACAGATTCTTCAGACTGAAGGGGACAGCAAGTACGAGGGGCATTCAGAGAAACTGAAGGGAGATAGGTTCAAAACAAATGCAAGGAAGATTTTTTTCACCCAAAGGGTCGTGGACACTTGGAATGCACTACCGGAGGAAGTGATCAGGCAGAGTACGGTACAGGGATTCAAACAGGGATTGGACGGATTCCTGAGGGATAAAGGGATCGTGGGATACTGAGGGAGGAGCTGGGATGTAACACAAGTATAGAAACCCAACCAGGTCGTGCATGTGCAAGACCGGAGGGTTAGGACTTCGATGGGAAGATAGGACTTCAATGAGAAACCAAGGTGGCAAGGGAGCCCCTTCTGGTGATTCAGACAGGTCGTGACCTGTTTGGGCCGCCGCGGGAGCGGACTGCCAGGCAGGATGGACCTATGGTCTGACCCGGCGGAGGCACTGCTTATGTTCTTATGTTCTGTCTTTCAAGAGGATAGTACTTTACTTCCTGTCAGCTCAGCCTTCCATCTTTGAAAGATGTTCCTGAAACCGTATATGAACATGTTTGTACATTTTCTGCTTATCAGATGCTCCTCAAACTCTTCTAGATTCATAACTATATTGTTTCTATTTTCTCATGCATATAATTTTTGATTCACTTTTTTTAACACCAACCTTTATAATAATAATAAAATAATTATAGCTCTGGCAAATATTTACATGTTCAAAGTACATTTTAAATATTTTTGTAACATTATTATTCCTTCCATCCTCTTACATTTAAAGCTGTCATACAATATTAATGTACTCAGATTCTTCCACAGCACTCATCCTAGCAATTTCTACAGGCATCTCTCTGAAAATGGTACAAGTATTATAGCTCTCATCAAAGCTTATATATAAATGTTAAATATTACTCAAACTATATTGATATTGAGTGGTTTAAGTGAGCAGGAGAGACTATCACTAGGGGTCACTGTTCCTATTTTTGAACTTGGAATTAGAACATCAGGGATCACTTCCAGGTAAATCCCATGGGTGTTGGAGGGTATGGAGGTTTGGTGGAATAGAGCAGTCCATTCAGTAAGCATGTGCTTGGGGTAGGGCTACCAGATGTCCAGATTTCCCCAGATATGTCCTCGTTTTGAGGACTGTGTTGGAAGTCAGGGCGGATTTTCAATTTAACAACTTTTGTCCGGGGAAACTGGACATCTAGTAATCTTACAGCAGCTCAACCTATCCGGAGTCTTCCTCCCTTCCCCCCCACGCACACCTATCTGGAGTCTTGTTGCCTCTCTAGCCCCCCCCATCCCCCCCTATGCTATACACCTATCTGGAGTCATGTTGCATCTCCACAAACCCCGCGCACCTATCTGGAGTTCTCCTCCTTCCCTCCCCACGCTGTATCCTGTGCTTGCTCACCTGGCGTTGCTGTAACTCTTTGGCCATCATCAGCATCAGTGAACTAAACATGCTATCTTTGGTGACCCGGAAGCTTTTTCTCTGCAGAGAGAAAGCTTCCGGGTCTATAAAATACTGAGTGGAGTGGAATGAGTAGACGTGAATCACTTGTTTATTCTTTACAAAAAATACTAGGACTAGGGGGCATTCAATGAAGCTACTAATTAATAAACTTAAAGCAAGCTGGAGAAAATATTTCTTTGCTCAATGTGTAATTAAATTCTGGAATTCATTGCTAAACAATGTGGTAAAAGCAGTTAGCTTAGCAGGGTTTAAAAAGGGATTGCTTAAATTCCTAAAAGTCCACAAGCCATTGTTATGATGGTCTTGGGAAAATTTCTAGGACAAGCAGCATAAAATCTGTTTTATTCTTTTGGTATTTTGCCAGGTACTTGTGACCTGGATTTGGCCATTATTGGTAAGAGGATAATGGGTTTTATGTCTCAGTATGACAATACTTATGTTCATAATTTCTATGCTCTGGCTGTACATGCTAGCAAATACACACATACTCCTGCATGTCTTATATGTATGAGGCTCTGTGTTTACCTGAACGTTTTGTAAAATAGTGGGAGAAATTTGAACCTCCTGACCTCGATGTCCAATTTCCCATGCGGAGGCTCTATACAAAATGGGGCTTAAAGTTTTTCAGTGGGAGAAGCAGAATTTAAACACCTGCTGTCCAGGTTTTCTGCCCACTGTTCTAAACATTAGATCGCTCCTCCTCACAGTAAATGTAGGCCATTGTTAAACTCAGAGGGAATTAGAATTTTGTTAAAACCTCTGCTCAGCTTTCTTGCAATACATTTCAGTCACAGGCTTTGCATGTTTCAGTGAGTGAAGCAGCTATGGATATATTCTGAGAAGTGTTTTAATTTTGCATACATCTGGTTTTATGAAGGAGGAATGACCTATATTGGCACATATCATCAGAATAATTCATGCCTCACCAAAAGACATCTATACACGTGTAATGACAAGCAGAAAAAAAAGCATTGTTTTCACTGTGGACAGAACATACTCTCTACAGCTGCACTTTGTGAATGTAAATTAGAAATCTAGTTTTGAAAACATTTGTTGAAATCTATTTTATTAATCAACAGTAAGTACAACAGCAATAATAACCATGGAATGCAGTTTCATCAAACACCCGCGGAGGACTGGACTCTTATGTCCTCCCCGGACCCACCATACCCCCACCCCCCCAACAAAGAAAACCCCCACCCCCCCCCCCCCCCCCCCCCCCCCCCCCCCCAGATACAGAAAAACTCGCAAGCAGGGAACAGCAGAGACATCTAGAAGCACAGTTTCAGAGGTGGAGTCTATTCAAGACCCGACTACGACTCTCAGGAGGCAAAATGTTCAAATATGGAGTCCAAGTGTGAACAAAGTCTCTGCTCCGGCGTCGGGAAGAACGAGCCAAACGGGCTTCCCAACCCATAAGTTCATGGAGGCGATTCCTCCAATACCAAAATGAAGGTGGTTCAGAAGACAGCCAGCAACACAAGGTGCATTTCTTCCCCAAAATAAAACATTTACTAAGAAATAATTTTTCAGAAGAATTGTACATATACAAGAATGAAAAATGGGCAAACAGCATAGACTGCACGGAGACTGGCACAGGGGTCCGCAACAAGCCCTGTAAAAAGGAGGCCATCTCCGTCCAGAAGGTCTGAATTGCACCTTCGATCTGTCCCAGTATGGCAATTCTTATGTTCTTATACAAATAGGCATTTTTCACCTTTTTGGTCTAACCATTATTATCTTGAAAAATAGATTCAAAATGTATTGTGAATCATAAGATTTTCCTTAGGGCTCCTTTTACGAAGGCGCGCTAGCGTTTTTAGCGCACGCACAAAATTACTGCACGCTGAACCGCACGCCACGCTTCTAGAATAACACCATCTCAGTGCTGGCGTTAAGGTCTAGCGTGCGCAGCAGTTTAGCACGTGCTATTCCGCGCATTAAGGCTCTAACGCGGCTTAGTAAAAGAAGCCCTTAGTTGGCCATTTGAGATGGAGATTAATTTAAGTACAACATTAATAGAGACTGTGTTTAAATTCACATACTAAGGTCTGATACCATTTCTGTTTTGACTAGTTAGATTCTACTGACTGGAATAATATACTTAAAAGTGCTTCTGTATCCGTAAAATGTCAAAATACTCACAAAGAAGTTTTGTTATATTTAACATTTTAAAAAAAAATGGAGGAGTGTGTGGCGCAGTGGTTGAAGCTACAGCTTCAGCACCCTGGGGTTGTGGGTTCAAACCCCGCGCTGCTCCTTGTGACCCTGGGCAAGTCACTTAATCCTCCATAGCCCCAGGTACGTTAGATAGATTGTGAGCCCACCAGGACAGGGAAAATGCTTGAGTACCTGATTGTAAAACCGCTTAGATAACCTTGATAGACGGTTTATAAAATCCTATTAAAACTAAAAACTATAGATCCAGTGTGCCACTGATCGAAATGAACTACAAATTTTTGCTTCGTCTATATAGGTCTCCTTCATATTTATTCCGGGCACAGATGTGTGCCTCTGCACAATGCCTCAAATGTTCCTACTCTCCGTCTACTCTTGGACATAAGAACATAAGCAATGCCTCTGCTGGGTCAGAGCTGAGGTCCATCATGCCCAGCAATCCGCTCACGCGGTGGCCCAACAGGTCCAGGTCCTGTGTAGTAATCTTCTATCTATACCCCTCTATCCCCTTTTCCAGCAGGAAATTGTCCAATCCTTTCTTGAACCCCAGTACCGTACTCTGCCCTATTACGTCCTCTGGAAGCGCATTCCAGGTGTCCACCACACGTTGGGTAAAGAAGAACTTCCTAGCATTTGTTTTGAATCTGTCTCCTATCAGCTTTTCCAAATGCCCTCTTGTTCTTTTATTATTAGAAAGTTTGAAGAATCTGTCCCTCTCTACTCTCTCTATGCCCTTCATGATCTTATAAGTCTCTATCATATCTCCTCTAAGTCTCCTCTTCTCCAGGGAAAAGAGACCCAGTTTCTCCAATCTCTCAAAATATGACAGGTTTTCTATACCTTTTATCAGACGTGTCGCTCTCCTCTGAACCCTCTCGACTAACGCCATAGCCTTCTTAAGGTACGGCGACCAATATTGGACGCAGTACTCCAAATGCGGGCGCACCATCGCCCGATACAACGGCAGGATAACTTCTTTCGTTCTGGCTGGAATGCCCTTTTTGATTATACCAAGCATTCTATTCAGTTTTTGGTCTTGTTCGAGGGTACAAACCTTTTGGCAGCAGATTCATCGACATATCCAGACTATGTGGAAATACAATTTTGTCCTCAGTCCTGTAATGTTGTTCACATTGGACCATCTTCCGCTCCCCTCTCCAAAGGGGTTCAGGAGTTTTATGGCTCGATCAGTGTTGTTGGGCACTGTTGGATTTCCTCGGATTCCCCCACGCTCTCTGACTGGCGTACTTTGATGCTGCAACAGGCCTCTATGGAACGTTTACAATTTTCTTCTTTGGACACAGAATTGGGACGAACTTTTAGTTTTTGTTGGGAACCCTTTTGGCTCACTTTAACACACAGAGCTCGTCGTCATTTGCTTAATGTCTGATTTTTATTCTGTAGCGTATTCTGGAATGGAGTGTTTCATGTTGTAGTGGGATTGGGACTGGGATGGGGTGGGGGAGGGTGGGAGCTTAGGTATGTGGTGAAGTTTGGGAGAATGTTGGTATTCATGTATTCTGTTGACCACCATGTACTCAAGCTTATTGTGTGTTCTTTCTTTTGCAAAATTAATAAACATATTGATTTTAAAAAAATAGTATAGATGTTTAATAAAAACAATTTGTGAGACTTAGATACTGTCCAGAGACAGCAGGGATAACGATTTCTGGCAAATTCTTAACTGATTCTAGTTTAAAAGAAATTATGTGCGTCTTTCTTCAAAAAAATAAAATAAAATTACACAGCCTCACTGAAGGGCACTGAATACAGTAAATAAACTCTTCCTCCAACCTATCTGGAAGAACCTTTGGAAAAACCTCTTACTTACACAGATGTCTGTAAAGATAGTTAGTTTGTGGAAGTCTTCAGTCTTTTCCGTTGATCCTATTTTTTTTTAACCCTGCTAAGCTAACTGCTTTTATCACATTCTCTGGCAATGAATTCCAGAGTTTAATTACATGTTGAGATTAGAAATATTTAAACATCACAAAAAATTGAATCAAAGAAAAAGCTTGAATTTTCACATTTTAAGGGCTCCTTTTACAAAGGTGCGCTAGCATTATTAGCACGCGCTAGCTGACAAATTACCACCTGCTTAAAAGGAGGTGGTAGCAGCTAGCGCGTGCAGCATTTTAGCACGCGCTAAGCATGCACTAAAACTGCTAGCGCACCTTTGTAAAAGGAGCCCTAAGTTTCTATTTTTAAGCCAACGATATTGCTGGTTAATTATATAGAAACATGTTATATAGAAACATGATGGTAGACAAAGACCAAATGGCCCATCTAGTCTGCCCATCTGCAGTAACCGTTATCTCTTCCTCTAAGAGATCCCAGGTGCCTATCCCATGCCTTCTTGAATTCAAACACAGTCATCAAGACATACACTTTGCAAGATAGTTACCGTATTTTTCGCTCCATAAGACGCACCTCACTATAAGACGCACCCCAGATTTAGAGAAGGAAAACAAGAAAAACCCCATTCTGAACCAAATTTTATACTAATATATCTGACACCTTTAAAATCCATCCTAGCCCCCCAATCAATCACTTTTACATCCCCCCAGCACCTTTAAATTCCGACCCAGTCCCCCCCAATCAATCAATCAATACTTTTATATACCCCCATCAGCTTTAAATTCCATCCCAGCCACCCAGCACCTTTAAATTCTGTCCCAGCCCCCCGGCAGTACCTTTAAATTGTGGAGGTCGGTGGGCGGCTGTCTGCTGCTTGTCGGGGTCCGCAGCGCACAAGCGCGCTAATGCCTGGGCCCACGACACTTCCTAATTGTGCTGGTCGCTGGTGCTTTGCTGGACAGCTGCCTGCTGATTACTGGCATGTTGGGACCAGCGGCACACAAGCAGGCTGCTGCGTGGGCACATGCCACTTCTGAATGGCAGCCTCAGTTCTCGTGAGGAGCTAGCGAGAACTGAGGCAGCCATTCAGAAGTGGAGCACGCCCTCGCAGTAGCGCACTTGTGCGCCGCTAGCCCCGACATGCCGGTAAATAGCAGGCAGCCATTCAGCAAGCACCAGCGACCAGCACAATTAGGAAGTGCCGCGGGCCCAGGTATTAGCGTGTTTGTGTGCCGCGGACTCTGACAAGCAGCAGACAGCCGCCCACCGACCTCCAAAATTTAAAGGTACCACCAGGGGTGGTGGTATATTCGCTTCATAAAATGCACTCTTATTTCCACCCACTTTTGGGGGAAAAAAGTGCATCTTACAGAGCGAAAAATACAGTATATGTAAAAAAAGTGATCTAATAGCTTTTTAAAATGTATTACATTTTTATAATTTCTCATTAAAACATGCTTGAATAATACACTATTAGTACATCAAAGAAAAACAAAAGTCTAAAACAAGTTATTAGCCCTTCTACAAGCCCAGAATAAGAGGGAACTTCCAGTTAAGTGATTTCTAGCCAATCAGAGCCTTTGGCCCCTCTCACTGCATCCCAAGATGCAGCGGGAGGGGGAAGCCCCGTCATTGCAGCATGCGGCTCTGTAGGCAGGAGTGAGTGAGCTTTCCTCCGGCCATTTGATCTTCCAAAGGTACAGGGGGTTCCAGAGAGGTGGAGGGGGGCCAGGAATGTAGGCGGGAGATGTGTGTGTTGGGGGGGAGGGTGGAGATGTTGGGGGAGGTACAGGATATCATGGGGATGTTGAGATGTGGGGGATGTTGGGATGTGAGGGAGATGTAGGGGATATTAGGGGGGTGTAGGACTTCGTGGCTCAGCTAATCCTGGCAGGGGGAATCCCCATCAGCTGAGCTGTCAGGGAACACCCGAAACCGGCTCAGCTGATGGGGATTCCTTCTGCTGCGAACAGACAAGGTAGCTGGTGGGTACGTCTACAAAACTTGCTTATGTACATTTTTCGCGTGGACGTTTTTATCTTTGAAAATGGGCAAAAAAGGTAGACGTCCTAAGGACCAAAACTTATACTTAGTTCATTTTCAAAAATAAAAGATTGACATTTGGCAGCTTTGAAAATGGACATTTTTCCTACTGGGCATCCAACCTCAGGCTTGGGCACATTATTGATTATGCCCCTCTATGCCTGTCCGAATTAGACTGTAAGCTCTTCTGAGCAGGAACCATCTATTGAATATTAAATGTACAGTGCTGCAGATGCTTTTCAGCGTTAAAGAAATGATAACTAGTAGTAGTAAATTCATGAGTGTGTCAGCTGGATGATATTTTTGACTGTTGTAAGTTGATGTATGGAAAAAGACGGAAATCATGTGGTGCTAAGTCTGGGCTGTAGGAGTGGATAAGCTGCAACTGAGACTGATCTTTGCAATTGCCTCTGTGGTATGTTATGCTGTGTGTACCTAGGGCCAGATTCTATAAATGGCACCCCACAGCATGGTTGTCAATAAAAAATGGCGCTGTTTATAGAATCACGCCTAGCAGCACCTAAGCGGACTTAGGTGTCGCTAAATATCCTAGATGTAGGCGCTGCTCCATTAGGCGAGCTTATCACTCACTTTAATTAGGTGATACCTATGTCAGACGCTTAACAACGCCTAAATCAACCATGCCTATTCTCCACCCATAATCATGCCTACTTTTTAATACAGGTGTCCTTAGGTGTCCCCAGGTACTGGATGGTGCATCCACGGGAGGAGGGGGGAGGCCTAAGGGATCTGGCCAATCGAAATCTTAGGACATTCCCAGCACATCCTAGATTGCACTGGGAGTCAGGCCTATGATTCTGGTTGGCCCAGGGCCAATCGCGGCCTTAGGGCCCTCCCCGGTGCATCCCATGATGCACCAGGAAGGGGACAGCCCACCATTTTGGTGAAACTGGGCCTGCCGGCCGGAGACTAAAAGGATCCTGCCGGCCGGCCAACTACAAAAGGTAGGGGGGGTGTTTGGGTGGACTAGGCGGGGGGGGTCTAGCTGGGCTGGGGGTGGGGGTCAAGCAGCCTACCTTGGAGGGGGGGTGTTTCAGGGTGTCTGGCAGGAGGAACTGGGCATACTTCCTGATGGCAATGCTTGCAGGGGGGCTTTCGGGGGTATCTGGTAGGAGGGACTGGGCATCCCTCCTGCCGGGGAAGGTTGCGGATGATCGTGGCAGGTTCAACCAGGAGGGTTGGACATCCCTCCTGCTGGCAATCGATGGGGGGTGGGGGGAAAAGGGTTGACTGGGCTGCTCAGCAGCCCAATCCAGAACCTGTTTTGACTGGGTCTAAGATAAAACGTATAAGTTCCGTCCAGGCAACCTGTTAAATTTTTTGATTATGGCTGCCGGACGTCTAAGTCTAGGTTGGCCCACATCCCGCTCACTTCCTGCCCTACCCACACCTCCAAAAACGCCCTTTTTCGCTCTGGGCGCACAGAGGCAGTGAAAAGGCCTAAGCTGAATTTAGATACATCTAAAACCCTATTCGATTTTTGGTACTTGGACGACCTGTCTTTTTGATTATCCAAGTGCTGATTTAAGCGGGTTTTTAGATGTATTTCCTTTTCGATTATGTACCTCAATGTGGTTTAAGATATATTTACTTGTGTATTGCAGCTTTGAGAACAAGGTGGCAAATTATCTGAGCCATTCCTTCTTCAGGGCACTGTTCATTATACATGTCTATTAAAATGTTTTGTTTCATGTAGCAGACAGCGGTGGGTTTGGTGACTGTCTAAAGGAAACAGATGGCAATGGAACTACAAGAGGAAATAGGCTGGTTTATATGGGATATAGTGTGTTAAATTCCAACCCTCTTCTGCACTTCATCGTTTGAACACATACTGTGTGAAGGGGCTACTGTAATTACGGGTTTATATAACATTCTGTGAATTCTGTGCATCCTAATTTCTGCTCTGCCATTTTCAAGCTGTTCTTAAGCCACTGCGGATTCAAAGTAAAATTCCCTGCAGTACTGAAAGCTCTAGCACTTGTTAGCAGTCTTGAGCCAAAGTCAAGGACATTTATACTGGTCATCCGTCTCTTTACCAACTGTATAAAAGATATATATACGTATATAAAAAATCAAAACCTTCATAGTTGATTACCGTACTGCTGAAGTTCCAGCAGGCTTCTACTTCTTTCTGGAGCCGTGTTTGACCATTCAAGATCTACATTTTCAAATTTTTTTTATTTATCTACTGTTCTTTAAGCCTGTTACATTAACGGGTGCTAGAATAGATGTGTGTTGTTTCTTTCTTTCTTTCTCTCTCCTTGGCCGCTGTCTGTCTGTCTTTCTTTCTTTCTGTCTCTCTCTTTCCTCGGCTGTCCACCACCACCTTCCCTGCTCCCCCTGTCCAGCAGCAGGCCTTCTCCCTTCCTTTTACCTCCCCCCTATCCAGCAGCACCCCTTCTCCCTTTGTTTTACCTCCCCCCTGTCCAGCAGCAGCCCTTCTCCCTTTGTTTTACCTCCCCCCTGTCCAGCAGCCGGTCTTCTCCCTTCCTTTTACCTCCCCCCTGTCGAGCAGCACCCCTTCTCCCTTCATTTTACCTCCCCCCCTGTCCAGCAGCAGCCCTTCTCCCTTCCTTTTACCTCCCCCCTGTCCAGCAGCAGCCCTTCTCGTTTTACCTCCCCCTGTATTTCTCTGTTGCACCATGCCTGCCTGTCTCTCCGTGGCACCCTTCTGTTCCCTCCCTCCCAGAGCAAAACACGATTGCTGTCTGGCCTCCAGTACACCCCTCCCCCCAAAGCAGCCCCCTTTCCCTTTCCCCTCCACTTCTTACCAGCATGGGACACCTCACAGCACCCGCACGACAAACTCCTGCCGTTCCCAAGACAAACCGCCGCTCAATCCACTGCACGCGCCAAAAGCCACCCCATGCCAGCACACATGCCGCAAGCTGCCCCAAGCCAGCGCATGCGCCGCAAGCCACCCCACGTGCTGCAAATCGAATGCGGCCACGGAATCATACAGAGCACGGTGGCAGGGATCACGGCCTCCTAAGTGTGCATGCGCGCTTAGGGTTTTATTATTAGAGGATGTATTTATAAGCATTTAACTGCTGTTCCATAGAAGTGGTGTACAATAAAACCCCAAAAATGTAAGAACACGCAAACAACAAACAAACAAAAATTGACCCTTGATGCTCCACAGAACCAGAAAGCAACCAAAACAAAAACATTATGGAGAAGATATGTCCAAGATGCAGGCTTTATTAAAAATACAATCTATAAATCCAGGCTGAGCAAATAAAGGGGAAAAAAAAAAAAGATAAGGAAAACCCAAACCCATCCTAACAAGTCAACTCCAATTTTGACATAAAATAAACCCAAGCTCTTACTGTTTTCCCCCAAAACTAGGAACTCTGCCTCCTGGCAATTTGGGAAACACTGACTATGGACCAGACTGGCTAATGCATTCATTTCTCCTCCTTCTTCTTGGTTTTGTCTGCAGAATGTTGTTGCAGATTAGGCTTTACCTAATAACCTGATATTTAAAAGCATTTATCTAGGTAGCAGCCCCTATTACCCACATAAATGTTGCCGGCTGTGACCAATCACTGAGTTTCACTCGGCTTTTTGAGCCCATGTCCTGCACACAGCTTCTATGGAACAGTTTATTTCCAACTGGCTTTTTTATCCACATATTTTTACCTTAGGACTTCATAGGGACCCCTGAAGAAGACATTCTGTCAAAACACGGACCGTGTTGGGTCCACAGTCCAAAGCTTTTCAGTGAACTGCGTCCTAGAGGTTTTTATGTGGTATGCCAAGTTTTAATATTATTTTAATATTAATAAAGTCCATCTCAGGAACATCATTGCAAAGGGACTTGAACAAACTAGGGGAATGGGCAATGAGATGGCAGATAAAGTTCAACATTGAGAAATGTAAAGTACTACATGTGGGAAGCAGAAACCCGAGGTACAGCTATGTGATGGGAGGGATGTTATTGAAGGTGAGTACCCAAGAAAGGGACTTGGGGATAATGGTGGACATGACAATGAAGCCGACGGCACAGTGCGTAGCAGCCGCTAAAAGAGCAAATAGAATGCTAGGTATAATCAAGAAGGGTAATACAACCAGAACGAAAGAAGTTATCCTGCCGTTGTATTGGGCGATGGTGCATCTGCATCTGGAGTACTGCGTCCAATATTGGTCGCCGTACCTTAAAAAGGATATGGCGTTACTCGAGAGGGTTCAGAGGAGAGCAACGCGTTTGATAAAAGATATGGAAAACCTTTCATATGCTGAGAGATTGGAGAAACTGGGGCTCTTTTCCCTGGAGAAGAGGAGACTTAGAGGGGATATGATAGAGACTTACAAGATCATGAAGAGCATAGAGAGAGTAGAAAGGGACAGATTCTTCAAACTTTCAAACACTACAAGAACAAGAGGGCATTCGGAAAAGTTGAAAGGGGACAGATTAAAAATGAATGCTAGGAAGTTCTTCTTTACCCAATGTGTGGTGGGCACCTGGAAACTGGGGTTTAAGAAAGGATTGGACAATTTCCTGCTGGAAAATGGGATAGAGGGGTATGGATAGAGGATTACTGCACAGGTCCTGGACCTGTTGGGCCACCGCATGAGCGGACTGCTGGGCATGATGGACCTCAGGTCTGACCTAGTGGAGGCATTGCTTATGTTCTTATTTCTCCACATTGTTATTTTGTTTTTTTTATAATCTGGATAATGCCACTGAAAATCATTACAGTCTACCCCAACATTAGCCTGGTAATACCGAAGTGGTCCAGAAACAAAATCCAGGTGGAGTCAGAGAATTAAGCAGCAGTATCAGCACCACTATCCAGATGGTGATGGGTGCTGAATGTTTAGGTACGTGCTTAAATCCACAGGAAATGTAACACCAACCACAGAGTTCAAGTTCTAACACAAATTGCTCTTTCAAAAAAATACAGGGCACTCAATGAAACTACTAAATAGTAAATTTAGAACAAATCAGAGAAAATATTTCTTCACTGAACGTGTAATTAAACTCTGGAATTTGTTGCCAGAGAAAATAGGAAAAGGAGTTAGCTTATCGGGGTTTAAAAAAGGTTTGTATAATTTCCTAAAAGTAAAGTTTATATGCCATTATTAAGATGGACGTGGGAAAATCCACTACTTAGTTGTAGGATAAGCAGCATAGAGACAAGCCATGAACACTGTGAGCCACCAGAGAGGTAATTCTGTAAAAGATGTTTGCATCTCATTAGAATGGCACATATGTGTACGAGTATATGCCAAAATTCCACCTAAGCACTATTCTGTAAATACTCAAGTAGCTTACATAGCATGGATTCACTCACGAGCAGTGTCTGGTAGAGGAGCATGGGCAGGACTCACACACATGTAACTTTTATAGTGCTGAAAGGTGTACACAGCAATGTACATTTAACATTCAATAGACAATTCTCGCTCAGAAGAGCTTAGAATGTAATTTGGACAGACAGGGCTTCTCAGGGTTGGGGAGTTTCTGGTAAGGAATGATACAATGGGGTTAAGGTATCTGACGGTGAGTGGGAGTTAACAATTGAAAGCAGCTTCCAAGAAGTGGGCTTTTAGCTTGGATTTGAATTCCGCTGGAGACGGAGAATGACGTATTGACTCTGGCAGCCTGTTCCAGGCATACAGCACGGCAAGAAAGAAGGGAGTCTGGAGTTGGCGGTGGAGGAAAAGGAAACAGATAAGAGGGACTTACCCAATGAATGGAGTTCACGGTGGGGAGCATTGGGGGAGATGAGTGAGGAGCGACAGTCAGGGACTATAGAGTGAATGCACTTGTTAAGTCAGTAAGTTGCATGAAGTCAATGAAGTTACATGGAAATACCTTTAAAACAAATAGGAGGAAACTTGGAATTTATTGCCGAAGGATGTGATAACAGCAGTAAGCGTAGCCAGGGGCTCCTTTTACTAAGCCGCCTTAGGGCTTTAACGTGCGGAACAGCGCGCACTAAATTGCCGCCCGCACTAGACCTTAATGCCAGCATTGAACTGGCGTTAGTTCTAGCCGCGTGCGCTAAAATGCTGCAAGCGCTAAAAACGCTAACGCGGCTTAGTAAAAGGATCCCTAGGTTTAAAAGAAGGTTTGGACAAGTTCCTGGAGGAAAAGTCCATAGTCTGCTATCAAGAAAAGACATGAGGGAAGCTACTGTTTGCTAAAATATTTGGGTTTCTGCTTGGCACTTCTGACCTGGCTTGGATACTAGATGACCCAAGGCTATTCTTATAAATTCTATGGATAACTTCATGCTGCTTTTTCTAGCAGCGAGTTCAGTACTGACAGGCAGGATCTTAGAAGAACCACTAGGCTATATAGGCAGGGATCTCTACGAAAACCTCCTCGTTTTCTTTATGCAGGGCTATAAGCTACATGTTATAATTATAGTAGCTGAGAAGGAAAATACATTCATTAATTCGTTATTTGGAATCTGCTTAGTTATCAAAGTAAATAATTTTCAGTGGGAAATTATATACAATCAAGGCATCCTAAGGAAGTAAAACAAAATCACCTTTAGCTGTCTTATAACAATTTTTCTATCAGCAATTAGAAGATTACATTAGCACGCCACCTCTCTGTTCAAGCAGCGAAAGCTGAGCCCACTCTACTCAAGAGGTGTACACAATTAATTTTAATAGTTTTATCTTTAATCTCTTAGTACAATTGGCATGGATACATGGTTTTTTGTCTACCTGATATGGACAATTGATGTATAAATATAGTTTTACATATTTTTACTTGATAGCTATTGCTAAGTAGAAATATAATTTAATGTCTGTTTTAATAGCTTGTTGTACAATAACAATTTAATATGCATGGGCTTAAAACATTCTGTAGTTTGAAACATATTTATATCCACTTGATATAATACAGTTCACCATGTTTTATACATTTACAGATCTGTAAGTTTTTGTTTGTTTGTTTTTATCTGTGGCTCTAGATCAGGGGTGTCAAAGTCCCTCCTCGAGGGCCAGAATCCAGTTGGGTTTTCAGGATTTCCCCAATGAATATGCATTGAAAGCAGTGCATGCAAAGCGATCTCATGCATATTCATTGGGGAAATCCTGAAAACCCGACTGGATTCCGGCCCTCAAGGACTGACTTTGACACCTGTGCTCTAGATTGTTGTGACTCCTGATGCAGGCGGTCCTGCTGAAACACAGTACCATGCTGTCTTTTGGGGATTTGCTTTATGTAGACCTGTTGGCTTAATTTTTTTTTTTCTATTTAAATGTTCCCAAATGAAAAAAGTACACGAGTGCTTCTCAAAGCCAACAATTCAGTCACAAGAAACAAGGAGGAGAAAATTAATCCATGAATTTAGAAGCCGGTATTAAAAAGGGATAGTAGCCCTCAGGAAACCCCCTCCACGGGTGAAACATGTTGGCTTTTATATCCCTTGTCAACTACCATCCCGGTTAAACTAAGTATTGACTTGAAATTTCTTAGCAACACATGATATTAACCTTAAGTTATTAAACTAATAAGAGACAAATAATATATTTCAAGACTCAACTAGTTTCATATTTAAACCGACCCAGTGACGATTGGGTGCATAAAGCCATGGGTTATGATCTCTTTTGAACCCTTGGTGGCATCTCTGAGGGCCGTGAAGATAAACGAAAATGTAATTATTGATACAAGGTATTTCAGGGAGATTTAGAATACCTCCCCTATTTACAATCTGTATCTCAACCTTGTACTCACCATTAGTTAAGCCTACTACCTAATTTTTTGAAAGCAGTACATGCACATAGATCTCATGCATATTCATTGGGGAAATCCTGAAAACCCGACTGGATTGCGGCCCTCAAGGAGGGACTTTGAGACCCCTGCTTTAGAGACAATTCATCTATTGCCACTTGGTTTTGGCCTACTTTCAGAGTCTTTATAGGCAAGTAATAACATTTCACAATTGCTACGAGATCAGCATTAAGCCTAACATAATACTTTGAAATATTTTCTCAAAAGAAACTCACCAAACAGTAATGCACACACTGCACAATTCAAAAGTCTCGGACTGGGAGCTCTGATTCGGTTTTCCAGCCTTTCTGTCTATGCATAAACAACTATCCATAATCTCAGATGTTCCTGTTTGTTGTAATATACCAATCTGAGACTCATCCTTCTTAGAAATAATGTAGATTATCATCTATCTTCGTGACAACCTGCTGAGAAAATCCGCAGAGCTGATGTACAAGGACCCCTTAGCGTAGGCTCAGTCTTCTTAACTACCTTCCACACATCAAATAAATATATCTCTAAACCACTGATTGAAGGTACTGGTGCTTCTTTAGGACATTCCACTGGATTCAAAAGAGATTTTCCACAATTGTAATGTTGAGTAATAATTATACTCTTTTTTTAATGTTGGTAATGTATAGGGTAGAGCTCACTGTTTTGGCTCGCCATTAACTAAGACTTCTTCCTTCTTTGCTATAAATGAGTGAGTTCTGTGGACATTACTTACAGAATAGTGGTTTGTTTGTTTTTTTAATATAGTGTGGACTAGTGTCCTCCACTCTTTTGATTTGTAGATGTTTAATCTTGCTTTAGTGAAACATTCAGTTGAATTTTTGGACATTTTTTAAAATAATGAATTGGATTTTTAAAATCATGTTTCTTGTGTTTAATGGGGGTGGGAGGCAGGGGCATAGCAGACCTGCCATTTTAGGCTGGCTCTGAGTTAATCAGGATGGGCCCTTCCCACCCCAGACATATATACAGTTTGATTTAACCTTCCCCTCCATCCCTGCATCTATCTCTCTGTCTCTTCCCTTCCCTCTCTTCTTCCCCCCTACTCACATATCTTTCTTTCTCCTTCTCCTCCACCCTAGACCAGCATCTGCCACTCCCTCCCTTTCCTGCGGCCCAGAATCTGCCCGTCTCAGTCTATCTCAAACTCAGCAGCTGCGGCAATTCCATTTAGGCAATCTGTCCCAGCCCTGTAGGATTCCCTCTACCGTGTCCCCAGCAGCGAAGAAACAAGAAGTGACCACATCAAGGGTGGGATTGGACTTTGTACCTGCAGTGGTGGCTAATTCCAAACTTCAAAAGAGAAAATAAAAACTGCTCCATAGATGACTTAGGAAAAATAGGAGCTTCAGTCACATGTGGAGAATATTTAATCTTGTGGCACTCAACCTTTTCTACCGGACATTAAGGCACTGGATCGCAATGCATCAATGCCTTCGTTCTCTGTCCTCTATCACCTAGTGTCATCACCAGCTTCTCTTTCCTCCCACCAAGCCTCTGGCATTAGCATCATCTTCCTATCCTCCTGCCTCTCTTTTGACATCAGCACCATCTTACTTCCCTTCCTACCCTCGGGCATCAGCATAAGAAAACAGTTAAGCAGCACTCTTCTCTGAAGGCTCCCTTCTGAAGCCATAACCTCATGGGACTTGTAGTCTCATAAGACTCAAAAACTCAACGTGGCTCTGGATTCAGAAGGAAGCTAGTAAAAAGCCGTTTGTTGGTGTCTTCTGTCGTGGGAGGCCTGGGGACTGACTGGGGAAAGAAGATGGCGGAAGAGAGTACACTGTTGGCAATGACTGTAAACCACTACTGTTTTCTCTCCACAAGTGGCAAAATATTAGCAAAAACGCCTGAAGTTCCTCTACTGCACATCAGTTGGGAAACTGGTTTATGCAGCACATTTTTTTTTTTAAATTTCAAAAATATTTATTTTAACAAATTTGCATACAAAGGAAAAGATACAACAGTCGGAACACATACACAACCTATACAAAACTAAAGATAAGATAGTCATCCGCGGAGTTTCTGCATGGAGACTAAAGAACTCAACGAAACAAGTCAAGAACCATTCCCCCACCCCAATCCCACCCCCCATCCTCCTTATGCAGCACATTTATTCTGGATCCTATTTGGAAGGATTATTTGCTTATATGGAGGAAGGAGTAGCCTAGTGGTTAGAGCTACAGCCTCAGCCCCCCTGAGGTTGTGGGTTCAAATCCTGCACTGCTCCTTGTGAACCTTGGGAAGTCAGTCGATCATCCATTACCTCAGGTACGTTAGATAGATTGGGAGCCCACCAGGACAGATAGGGACAAACAACTGAGTACCTGAATGTAAACCACATAGACAATTAGTAGCAGTATGTAAATAACTAAAATAAAAAAGTCAATTAATAAATCAATGTGAGGATATGAAGTAATGTAATGTAATGTAATTTATTTCTTATATACCGCTAAACTCCGTTAGGATTCTAAGCGGTTTACAGAAAAATAGACAATAGGGTGCATTAAAATTATAAGTAAAATAGGTACTTAGAAATTCCCTTACTGTCCCGAAGGCTCACAATCTAACTAAAGTACCTGGAAAAATGACAATTAGTAGAGTAATGAAGAAATAAAATAGAGAATAGATGAGAAAAATAAGAAAATAAACATTCTAATAAGACTACAATGATCTAAAGGACTTTGAAAGGTTGAAAAAAGAGGGGAGATAAGAATAGAAGCAGAGGGAGAACCATTGAAGCAATAGAATTCTGGGGAAATTTAAATGAAATTTGAATGATAAAATAAAACAAAATAAGTGGTGAGATTAAAAAATATATCATAAACTAAAAAGAATTGAAAATAAAATCAAAACAGTCAAAACTGAAGTCCAGCTTGAATGGGCCCCCGAGCCAACCGTAATTATTCAGTATTCCAGTCTAAATCTAGGGTTTTAGAACATATTAATAATTATCTTGGTGTGCAAAATATATTCCAAATAATGTATTTATAAGAGACTTGCCCACCCCCTTTATCAAGACACGCTGCCAAGCAGCATGAGCTAAATGCCGAGTCACCCATTCTAATTCAGTGTGGTTTGATTAAAAGGGGGGGAGATTTGTTTTCACTTCACAAGAGTGTCATAAGATCAAAGGAAAATGGCAGTGTAGATTTACATATTTAACAAGCAAGGTAACAACTTCATTTCACTGTTTATTCTGCTGGGCATATATTAATTTAACAGCTGCATTCGCACATAAAGCACTTGAATAAGGTTGTTAAAATTCTGTATCATTTGTACAACCCATCTGAATATGTTGACTTGCCCCGTGATATGAGGAACTGATTTTGTATGTACGGAGAAGGCGATTTTCATTTTGGTTAGACTATGGCTAAATCTCCTCCTCTTTTACTATGGGCTCCTTTTACAAAGGTGCGCTAGCGGTTTCAGCGCGTGCTTAGCGCGCGCTAAAGTGCCGTGCGCACCAGCCGCTACCGCCTCCTTTTAAGCAGGGGGTAGTTTTTCGGCAGCGCGCGCTAATCATGTGTGCGCGCTAAAAACGCTAGCGCACCTTCGTAAAAGGAGTCCTAAGGCGCACTAGCCAATATAGCGCATGGTAAATACTAAGACGTCCATTATATTCTATGGACGTGTTAGCATTTAGCGCACGCTAAATCGGCTAGCGCCTTAGCACAAACCACAGAGAAACAGAGGTCACACTGATCCAAAAAACGAACACTCAAGCCAGAAAAAAAAAATCAGTATCCAAACACCTTCATAAATAAGGACTATCTTATGACCATGATAACATCACAGTATAAATAATGAAAATTTTACTATTAATAATAATACAAACAATCAGAGCCTGATTCTGAAAACAGCGCCGTTAGTTAGGCAGCGGTACGGTGCCTAACTAAATTGGTTCAATTAGTTTAATCAGCGCAGTAATTGATTTTGCCAATCAAAAACCGATTAAAAACCATTAAAAAAAAACCAAACTACTGTATTTCCCGGCGTGGGGAAGCTCTGCTGCCGGCGACTAGGGCTTATTTTCGGGGGTAGGGCTTATATTAAGACCTACCCCAAAAATCATGCTAGGGCTTATTTTTGGGGTAGGTCTTATTTTCGGGGAAATACGTAGTATAAGAGCTCATGCCACTTCCAGGTTTTAGTGGTGGTGCCTAAGGATGCCTAAGATCAAAATAGGTGTGGCTAATACCAGAAATGACCTTAGGTGTCGCCACACAATCTACATCAAACATAGGCACCAGAAAAGTAGGCCCCCAAAACCCTGGCCTATATTTCCTGTGCCTAGGTTTAAGGTAGCCACAATTCTATAAACAGCGCCATTGTGTGATTGATTTGCGACTGGCGGCTGTCTTTTAGGCAGCCTCCAATATTGACATCGTTTGTAGACTCCGGCCTTTATCGCCTACAAAATAAATGATGGTATGTGCTGCTGTGATAGTTTTTTTTAAATGACCTAAAGCTAATGGTAACCATGGAAATAAATGGCAAGGTATTTGAATAATTTATTGAATAATTGAATAATAATTTATTGAATTATTATTCAATTATTAATTTATTGAATTATTGAATTATTAATTTATTGAATTATTAATTTATTGAATTATTGAATTATTAATTTATTGAATTATTATTCAATAAATAATAATTTATTGAATAATAATTTATTGAATAATTTGGCTTTTTAATAATTTATGTAAAGTATATTATGATCAAAAGCAGTAAATCTTATCTTCACATTCAATATTAGTTTATCAAAGTCTTGAATATGATTTTCACACTCCAAATCATTGATCAATAAAGTTTCCTAATCGATAAACTTCTAAAAAAAAAACAAAAAAAAAAACCTCTTAAAGGCCAGAAGTTTGTATTTATCTTTAAAAACTATGGTCATTTGTCCATTCGAACTGTCATTTGCTATGTTACAATGATAAACATAATAAAAATACACGGAATGTATTTCCATATGTAATAGAAATTCTGATTCATGCATAGTATATAATATTCTACATTATACATTGTACAACAACAATGCTTGGTGTATAGATAATAAAACTAATATTTTGACTTTATGGGCAGTCTGTTGGTTGAATTACATTTTGGACGGCAATTTCTTTCTGCTCCTTTCTGGCTTCCAGCTCAATCTGGAACTGGCTTCCTCTAGGCTGTGATGCCATCTGCCTTCATTCACAATCATTCAGTGGTTTTCTCCATTTTATAGCTTCCACTCAAGGTTCAAGGTTCATTTTATTTGATAAACTGCTTTAGGGAAACCATCAAATCACTTGACAATAAAACTACAATTTATAAAATAAAGAGAAAAACTACAATATTCAACACTTATGTTGACCCTCCAAATCCAAGCAACCTTCAAGAGCTTTAATCTATTATTTGCGACAACTATGACACCTCTCTCCTTACATTGAAAAGGCAAGTCTTATCATATTGATTTATGCCATACTGGTCTGACAATAAAAGGCTGCACCAGCTCCAATTGATTCAGAATGCTGCAAGACTTGTAGAAGGTTGTAAACAATGTGACCACATCATACCATTTCTCTGAGCAGCAGGCTACCTCTATGCATATAGCTCTGGGGATCAGCGACCTAGAACCCTGAATATACTGGTAAAGGGAGAATTTCTATTTGTTCTTTTTACTCTCCTTTACCTGTTCTTCTGGCCTGCCTACTGTGCACATACCCAGACACAGGGTACTACTATAGGCGGCCAGGGACTATAGTGCTTAAGAGAAATTCTCTGCCAGATCCCACAAAGCTATTAACCAGAGAGAGATGCAATCTATTTCTCCCTGCTCCCTTCCTCTTCTGACGCCAACTGCCTCTCTGAGCTTTTCTCTACACTGTTTATCAGACAGAAAAAAACCACTGACTCTTTCAAAAGAGCCAATAGTAGCTCTCTGCTGCTGGCAATGGGAGGAGTCCACACAGTATGCATGATAGCGTCACTATTGCCATGACATCAGAGGCCTGCCTGCTGAATCTCTTCACTTACATTCAGGGAACACAGACATCCCCCTCCTCACATGTGCTTAAATGATAATATTTTATAACCTGTCATTTAACTGATTGACATGCCCCTGATCTGTCCATGCCACTCCCAGGTCCAAGCCACCTTGAAGTTGTGTGCTCTAGAATCTGACCAGTAGATGCACAAAAGTCACCAATCGTCTAACAATCTTTGCTAAACCAGTTGGACTGGTTTAGCGACCGATTGCATTTGTTGACCTGGTGCCCAAAACAGCCCACTGCGTGTTTTACCATGCGATCGCACATTCTCTGATCCAGGCATGCAAATGGGTTGTTCATATTAAAATTCCATGCAAACTAGCCCACCAATCGATGCTTTTACAACCCACAAAAAATAGCGATCGCTCCTACCGAACCCCCCCCCCCCCCAAAAAAAGACAGGTCTGCCTGGGTTTTTTTTTTCCATTTTTTTAATGGCACAGATATTGTGTGCATGTTGCACATGCACAATATCTGTTCCATCAAAAAAAAAAAAGAAAAAAGCCCCCCCCCCCCGATGACAGGCCTCCCCGATGACCCCCCAATAAACTGTAAACGGTAATCCCCCATGCCAGCAAAAGTTGGCAGAAAGGATGCCTACTCCCTCCTGCTATTGCGCCCCCCTCCCCTCCCCCACACCACAGAAAATTTGCAGCCGCCCCATTCGCAAATGAAAAATAGCAGGAGGGATGCCTACTCCTTCCTGCCAATGGAGGCCCAACCTGCACCAGACACCCCCCGAACCATGCGACGCTGCTGTTTTGTTACAAGGTACAGTATTTTGGTCTCGTGGTTGGGAGAGATGGAAGGGTTGGCAGGGGGGTCGGCAGAGGGGTGCGTGGGGAAGCGCTGCTGCCGGCGACTAGGGCTTATTTTCGGGGGTAGGGCTTACATTAAGACCTTGGAGGCGAATGATGAATGTTTGATCAATTCGAGCAGGGAGGCTCGTGTTTTTCTGGGTGAACTTGATCACTGGTGGACAGCGTGAACATTCCTCTATTTCAGCTAAATGAAACTTTTTTTTTTTCCCATCCGTGCACGGTGGTGGGCGGTTGCCCGATTTGAGATAAATTATTCAAAGTGGTGGAGGTTTATTTTATGCCAATGCCAAGCAGTGTGGCAGCTTGAAGTCCTTTTGGACTGCTGTCTGTATGTAAGATATTTGAGGCTTTTTCTCCACCTATTTGTGTGAATTGGAATCTCTTTTGGCCAGCCCACCTCTGGTTTTAGTATTTTTTGTGATTTTTTTGAAATAAAGGGCTTCTTTTACAAAGGTGCGTTAGGGCCTTAACATGCAGAATAGCGCACGCTAAAATGCTGCACGCGCTAGCCTGCTCTTGAGCAGGCAGTAGTTTTTCAGGTAGCGCATGCTCTAACGCGCGCTAATCTGGTGCGTGCGCTAAAAACGCTAGCGCACCTTTGTAAAAGGAGTCCAAAGTGTGCTGCCATGCTGACAGACAGTGATATGTGCTGTGGCCCTGCACTAAAGAGCATTGTTAATATTCATGTGTTTATTTTCTATCCCACCTGTGAACTGAACAGGATCTTTTATCTGACAATTTTAATAAATATTGTTTTCATTCATCTTAGCCTTGCTGTGTGGTTCCGTTTGATATGGGCTTTGGCCCTACCTTCACTCCCGTTACCACACCCTGATTTTTGGGCTTTCTGGTAGGACAAAGGCTTGCTGAAATCCCAGTTAAAGAGATAAATTTTGAAGGAAGCAAGGCTAGGAGCATTATGGGCAATGGTGTACTTTTGAGGAAGGCCTTGATAGGAGGAGTTTTGTTCCTGAGGTTGTTCTGTCAGTGGGGGTGGTTCCTTCTATGATATAGCAGGACTGTCTTTTATATTCTTTGATAACAATTAAAATGATGTAGATTTTTTTTCACAAAACATTATAAACAACAAAGCTTTCTTATTATACCACCTCTTTTCTGCTTAAGCTCGCTTATGGAATTTTCTTTTGGAAAACATTTTCTGCAACGTAAGTGGAATGCATTTGTTTCCTTGGAAACAAACTCTTTCACCTTCACTGAGCAAAATCTTGATGGAAAGAAAATTCTGTAATTAAGTCCGAAGTCTATCTATTTTAAGCTGGTTACATGTTCAGCATCAGAATTCAACAAGTAGAGAAACCATTTTGAAAAATCCCAAGCAGAGAAACAACCTTTTAATATAAAGGCAGGAAGAAAATGCCCAACAGGACAAGCAAAGAAATATCATTCTTATCAGGCCTGTTAGCTGAGATATTTGCCCAGCATTCATTTAAAGAAAAAATATAAAACCTTATATGCTTGATAACTAGCATGTGGAGGAAAGCTTTTCAAAACCTGGTGAAAAGCCGTCCGGATCTCCGGACATGTCATCAAAAGGAGGACATGTCTGAGGAAATTCAGATGTATGGTAACCCTAAGTAAATGGTCCTCAAAACTTGGCAACAAAAAAAAAAAATCGGTGCCATTAATAGATCAGCATGTAGTGCCAATTCCTGCCGCCAAATTTGCATACTAGCATTTATGCTAGCTGAAATTTGGTGTAAATGCAGCACCCAACTCATACCATTTTGGCACATAAATGGTGCTATTCTATAACACTGCATGCAAAGTTTTGAAATGCCCCTGACCTGCTTAAGCCCCTTCCATGGTCAAGCTCTCTTTTGGTTTGCGCGCTATGGGATTTAGACACCCAGAATAGCATACGCACGCAAAGTCAAATTCATATCAATTAATTCAACCATTGATTGTTAGCATCCCATATCAACTGTAATTAGCTTGTCAACCAATTAAGCTGCACGTGCCTCTAGGAATCGCACCCATATTTGGCCTCCCAATCTGGAGGGTACATGTTCGACTGCATTCAGTTACATAAGCCTTCACTTCTAGAACTCCCTTCTAGACCACCTCCTCTTTTAAGTAAAGACCTCTTCAAGATGGCTTTTTACTCCAGCTACCAATTCCAATCTAAGTTAAAATTCCTCCTTTCTCTCTCTCTCTCCTTCCCTGCCCATTTATATTTATTTGCTATCAAAACAGTAATTTATTTTCCCTTACACTTTGATATCGTATTTTAAGCTGCCTAGTAGCACCACATGTATTTGGGCAGCATATCAAGCACAGTCTCCCAGAAGAGGTGGTGGAAACAGAGACGGTGTCTGAATTCAAGAGGGCCTGGGATCGGCACGTGGAATTTCTCAGAGACAGAAAGAGATAATGGATGGGCAGACTGGATGGGCCATTTGGCCATTATCTGCCGTCATGTTTCTATAAATAAATAGTGCATTTTTAAAAAATATTGCACCAGCTTTGCTCAGCCTCTGCCCTTGGAAACACTTATGCTGTTCACTGTTAGCACAAAGTTTTATGCATGCATAACCTCAAATTTATGTGCTTAATTCATGTATGAAAAATGATGTTTTCTGTGCAAAAACAGTTTAAAAACTACCCGCCATGCTGATACCAAGCTTTTTTAAAACAATATTTGTGCACTGTGGTTGTATAAATGCTTCGAGTCATTATTCTACAATGGTACTTTATTGAAGGGGTTGAAAGTATGGAATGGTCTCTTTTACAGGAGAGGAATCTGCATTTCCAAATTTTTCCAGATATTTCCAGATATTCAGCACTGGCTGATATCCGGATATCGGTGCTCAATAACCAGGTATGCTGCAGACCACTAGGGTTTTTTGGATAATGTGGATATGTAGGTGCCAATATCTAGATAACTATGTGGACAACTTAGGATTGTGAAGTTTCCGAATTACTAAATATTGCCACGATCTGCATAATTCTCTGGCAGGACAGTCTGAAATGATTTTATCTGGATAATGCTGCTGAAAATCCAGCAACGGCTGAAGTTAGTACGTTGCCTTTTCTCCTATTCACTTTGGCGAATATAAGAACATGATTTACAAATATTTGCATCTTTAACAAATATAAATGCCTATGCTCTCATTTATAATTAGAAACCTTGAAACTGTGGAATACTTTTTCTGTTCAACTGCGCGATCTGGACTCTTTCCAGCTATTTCGAAAACATCTGAAAACTTGGCTATTTTCAAAGTTGTAAATTCCGCTCCTCTCCATACGATTCCAAATTCATGTTGTACTTGTTCTCTTTCCTAATTTCTTGTAAACAGTACCGAGCTCTATTGTTATAGAGAAGATGCGGTATATAAGCCTAAGGTTTAGTTTAGTTTATTGATAACCTCCCACTTTGAAGCAGTGTGAAATACAAAAGGATCAGGAGCGTTCCCAGAAATTAGGTACTATGGGGTCCTTTTACAAAGGCGCACTAAATGCTAAGGCGCACATTATATTCTATGGACGCCTTAGCATTTAGCGCGCGCTAAATTGGTTAGCGCGCCTTTGTAAAAGGACCCCTATGTTATAGACTGCCAAAAATATTTATCTCATGAGGTCTGGTGATCTACATATATAAAGGTTTTCCACCTGTAACATGAGAAAAGATTTTGAGGTCTGTTGAACATTGCTTTACAATTGCTATTTGCTTTGTGTAAGCATTAACACCCCCCCACACACCCCTTTTTACCATAGCCCAGAGCGCTAAATGCTCTGACATTGCTCCGACACTCATAAAACTCCTATGAACATCGGAGAATATAGCGCCCCCGGGCCACAATAAAAACTTCTACTGTGGCTTAGTAAACGAGGGCCTAAGAGAGGGCTATATAGGGTAAGCAATGATCAAACCCATTTGCATCCAGACAAATGGGCTATCTGAAAACTTCCTGCCCCATGTGTCACCGGTTGTTCGCGGTCGGCGCTTTGCGGTCCCAGTCATTCGCGGTGTTTTCTGACCGCGAATCGCTGACAAGGAGAGGGCAGCGGGAGAGGCAGGAGAGAGCAGCCGGAGCGCCGCGAGTGCAGGAAATCACTCGTGGTACGCTCCGACCGCCTCTTCCTGCACCAAGTCGGGCAAGCTCCTGATTGGATAAGACCTGACTTAGTGTAGGAAGAGGCAGTCGGAGCATACCGCGAGTGATTTCCTGCACTTGCGGCACTCCGGCTGCTCTCCTGCTGCCCTCTTCAGTCTCCCCCATGAAAAACCGTATTTGCGGTTTTTGAGATTTATGGGGGTTCCTGGAACGGAACCCCTGCGAATATCGGGGGTTGCTCGACAGGCGTATCTTTACTGATTGGAAATGTCATTGGGAGGAAGGACTGCCATAACATGCATTTTTTTGTATTTCCGAAACTATGAGTTATTTTCATTGGAAAAGTACTGATAGAAAAAGTAGAAGCACATGTCTGTGAATAATTTTTCCCTATATAATTCTGAAAGTGAAGTAAAGGTATGTGTTGCCTTCACCTTGAAAACCAATTCAAAATCTGTGCATAAAGTACCCACAGACTTTGCAACAATGCGGTAGTGTGAAAATTGCCCTCTTTTGTACATAAAGGACAATTCTGTAACTTGGTGTCTTAATTTTGGCACTCCCAACACCATGAGCTTAACAGCTATTCTGCAACGGCATCTCGGTTTCAAGATTGCATTATAGAAAAGTATCAAAAGGCAGGCCTTGGTGCGCCCATGTGTAGGAGTGCTCGGTTATGCCAGGCAGGCATAAGTCGGTACATCTAGGTTTGCTAGTGTATGAACATAAGAACCTATAAATAGCCACACTGGGTCAGCCAATGGTCCATCTATCCCAGCACCCTGATTCCAACAGTGGCTGAACCAGGTCTCAAGTACCAGACGGAATTCCAGAAGCAAGATTCTGGAATCCCAAAGAGTAGCAAGATTCCAGGATACGGACCTCTGTTTAGGAACATGGACAAACAGGGGTTTTTATGTTGGTTTTTTTTTTTTTTTTTTTTAATAAATTTGCAAATGTAACTTTCTTGAGATTATGGGATACAATAAAATACAGAAAAGAACAATAAATATATGACAACAACAACCAGTAGGAAACATACTTACAGTACCGTAAATTTTTGAAACGTTTTTTTATGTGGGTATGGATAACCACTCCATCCAAAAGCCAATCAAGAACCCTCTTCCTAACTACCGCTCCCACCACCACTGCACCATCAGCCTAATCCCCAAAGAAAAAAGAGCAATAAAAAAAGAAGGACCAAAACACACTAATGACCCAGTGTAATAAATGGCAATCATATCTTCTCCCACGGGCAAGGCCTGCCTCTGTTCAGCTACGGGTCTCTTCATCTCACAAATATACCAAAACATATTATACCACTTAATCAGTGGAGGACGACAGGGCTGCTTCCAGGTCCTTGCAATCACGAGGCAAGCAGCACTGAAGTACTGCTTTAGCAAAGAGATGACCATTATTCCTGGTTTCAGGGAGAGGCTTATTAAAAATTGAAAAATTGCAGGTTGGCCAAACCTCTTTAAACCCAGATACGCTAATTGCTGTTACAACATCCTCCAGTGGTGAGTTTCAGACCTAAACTATTCACTGAGTGAAAAAATATTTTCCTCCTATTTATTTTAAAAGTATTACCGTGTAAAATCATGGCATGTTCCCACATCTTTGTACTTTCTGAAAGAGTAAACAATTTATTCCCATCCACCTGCTCTACTCCACTGAAGATTATGTCCCTCTTGCACTTAGGTGTAGGGTTACCTGACGTCCGGGGAAACCCACACATGTCCCGGACGGACTTTCCAAAGCCCGGCAGTTTGTCTGGGTTTTGAAAAGCCCTGAGCTTCCAACAAGCAGATGATGTCACACGCATCCACGCATTGCAGGAATCCCTCCAAACGTGGCCTGGAGATCAAGAGAAAAAGAGACAGGCTTTGGGGGGGGGGGAGGGGGGGAAGAGGGCTGGAGGCAGAACGTGGCAGGGCTGGGTTTTCAAATCGGCAAATCTGGTAACCCTACTTAAGTGCTATGGTACTTAGACACTACCTCGTAAAACAGCTTCTACTTCACCCAGGCGCCTGCCAATTTAATGGTGCCTGTGATGTGCATAAGCGGCTCATATCTTTAGAACTGTCCCCATAGTTTTAATTTCCAAACATATGTAAAAAGGTGCAACTTAGATTCTGAGTTTACCTAGACAGGGAAATAACTCGCATATCTGAATTTGCAATTCACCTCGAGCTCAGATATAGAAAAGATGAGCAATTAAGTCTGGGCAGGTCCGACGAATTCAGCAAACTCCAACATGCAGATGAGTGCGATCGGAGGAACGCCCCCATCTGCAGGCACAGATCGCTCTATAGCAATCCCTGCGCATGAGCAGACCATCTGTAGATGGTCTGAGCATGCGCTGGACCTCCGGGATGTCAGAGATTTTTTTTTTTTCTTCACTTTTAAATCTTCACTTAAATCTTCACTGAATGTATAGGGGAAACGTGCTTTGGCTAATAGATGTTTTAAAATAGGCGATGAAGGAACTTTTTGGAGCCCATGGTTTTAACCCGCTTAAGCCCGTGGATTAAAACCACGGGCTTGCAGTGCGGGGAAGGGTGGGAGAGTCGGGGCAGGCAGGCAGGGTGTTGGGGTTCGGGGCTGGAAGGCAGGCGTGTTTGGGGCTGCAGGCGCATTCGGTGCTGCAGGAGGCATTCGGGGCAGCAGGAGATCGGGGCTGGCAGGGCGGCAGAAGGCAGGGCATTCGGAAAGAGCTTCAATGACTGGTCTTCAGCAGTCACTTTTTTTTCATTGGCCAGCCCAGTTGGTGTTGCAGGGTTTTGTTTAGTGAATCATGTCCCTGCCTACTTTGCATGCCGTTGCCCTCATTTGCATGCGCGGATCGGAGGATGGTCGGAAGACAGGTAAGTGAATCGGGCCGGGGTCGCTAAGGGATCGCAAACCAATCGGTACACAATCGGTTTGCTTTATGAATCTAGCCCCTAATTCTTTCCTCCAACTCTTCAACCACCAAATTCTGCAATACCACCCTTCCCCTCTCTGACCATCACCTGTTAACATTCACTATTCATTATCCTAGCCCCCGGTTCCGGCCAATCACCACCAACACATTCAGAAATTTTCAGGCTATTGACCCCAGAGCCCTCTCCAGTGTTGTCTCATCCCTCTCCTCAACTACTATATCACACAAGACTGTCAATGAAGCCTTCCATTCTCTCCTCTGCTCAAATGCCCGTGCTCCTCCAATCTCACTCCTCAATCTCAATCCCCTGCTCCTCCAATTTCCTGTTAGATGTGCCAAACCCCAACGCTCAGCTGGTAAGTCCCTCCTATCTGTGCCGTTCTCTTCAACTGCCAACTCCAGACTTCTACCTTCTACCTTGCTGCATCGTATGCTTGGAACATAACATAACATTGTACTTATTAACCGCGCAACTATAAGTTCAACGCGGTTTACAAAAGATTATTAACAGTAAACATGATCCATGGAATAGAATGAATTAATTAGTCAGGTATTTAGAAAAAAGAGAAGTCTTCAGCTGTATTTTGAAGTGTTTATAAGAATGAGCTGTGAGCAACAATGATTGAAATTCTTTGTCACGGGAAGCTGCCTGAAACGCTAAAGTATGATTTAAAAATTTCTTGCTTTTGCAACTCTGTACAGAAGGGAAATTAAACAGAGCATGAGATTTTCTGCTATGTCTGTATGTAGCTATGGAAAATCTGTTAACCAGGTATATAGGGGCTGTACCATATAGAGCTGCCCAAATCCCTATGGCAGGCTCAGTCTGACAGTGTTCAAGGCCCTGTTAAAAGCCCACCTCTTTGAGAGTGCTTTTGACTCCTAACTCCTTTCACCTTGCGTTCTGCATCCTCAACACCATATGTCATGTCTGTCTGTCCAAGTTAGATTGTAAGCTCTTCCAAGCAGGGACCGTCTATAAATGTCAAAATGTACAGCACTGCGTATGCCTTGCAGCCCTATATAAGTGATAAGTAATACTAGTAGCAGCGGTTTGAACATGGATCTGTAATCCGCTCCCAAATTTCCATGACCACGTTTGGGCGATCTATATTGAATCTGGGAGTTAGGGTCTTGAAACATCCCCACTGCTCCTCAAGACCCCCAAACCAAATTCCACCCCCCTTTCATCACACATATACACACACACTCTTTGTGTACCCTTCAAAGCTACAAATCAACTGCAAATGAAATCTTGTTCAGATGGTTTAATGAACAGTGATGATTAACGGGCACTCATGCCATCATTTTTGGTCCACTGTACTCATTAACGTGCACTTAAATGCTGCAGTTCACTGCCCATTTACTAAAATATTAGCAGATGTCTTAATGCATATATTAAGGCTTTAGTGAATAGGATGTTATTTATTATATATGCTAAGTCAGTTCAGCATGTCTAATGGTTAACGACCTTTAGTTAATTGGATTCTCTGTAAGAAGTTAGATTGCAATACTACTGTCTTACTGATTTTGGTGAGGTTTTTGTGCATTTTTGAACTGATTTTTAACTTCCCAATCTATTTTGATTTACACTGTTTGAGCTAAATAGTGGGGTTCTCCAGGGGTCTATGAGACCTTTGCTTTTTAACATATTTATCAATGATCTAGAGATGGGTATAACTAGTGAAATACTTAATTAAATTTGCAGATAATACAAAGTTGTTCAAAGTTGTTAAAGAGGATGGTGAAAAATTGCAAGAAGATCTTGCGATACAGGGAGGCTGGGCATCAAAATGGCAGATGATGTATAATGTTAGCAAGTCCAAAGTGATGCATGTGGGAAAGAGGAACCCAAACTATAGCTACGTGATGCAGGGTGCCACATTAAGATTCACCACCCAGGAAAAAGAACTAGGTGTCATCATTGAGGATATGTTAAAACCCTCTTGGTAAGCGACGTTGGCTAAGAAAGCAAATAGAATATTAGGAATTATCAGAAAAGGAATGGAAAACAAAGATGAGAATGTTATAATGCCCTTTTATTGTGTGTAATTCTGGTCACCGCATCTCAAAAAAGGTATAGTGAAATTAAAAGAGGTACAGAGAAGAGCAACGAAAATGGCAAAAGGGATGGAATGACTTGAGTATGAAGAAAGGCTCTTCAGCCTTAAGAAAAGATGGCTCAGAGGAGATATGATAGAGGTCTATAAAATACTGAGTAGAATGGAACAGGTAGATGTGAATCACTTGTTTTAACGTATCCTCAACGATGACACCTAGATCATTTTCCTGGGCAGTTACTCCTAACGTGAAACCCTAAATCATGTAGCTGTGGTTTGGATTCCTCTTTCCATATGCATTCTTGTAATCTATAATATGAATGATAATGTACTTGTGACATGGACTGGCCACTGTTAGAAGCAGGGTACTGGGCTATATGGACCATTGGTCTGACCCAGTATGGCTAGTCTTATGTTTTTATAAGAAATGGAAGCTATTACAGCAGACATTATAAGGCATTATCTTCATTCCTACCACCACCAACAGTGCCACTCTAGAACCAAGCCTTCCGGAAAAGAGATGAATGAAAATACATTCCAAAGGGAAATATATACAACCAGGTGCTCAAAAGCCAACAACTTTTAAGATATATTAACGTTGACAAATTTCATTAGTGAGTCATGTGCTTAACTTCCTAACTGATATATTCTGCAGCTTGTGTTTTTTTCTAAGTAACATAACTTCCATGTGTTAACATCTAAGACTTAGATCTGTATGAAGAAGTAGTGCTGCATGGCTATACATAACCCAAGGAATGATAGGAAAATAGGTTGCTAGGTAACCCTGGTTGCCTTGGCTACAAGAAACGTCTGCAAAATGACGGCACAGACTTGGAGTCAGGAAAGATGATGAGTTAGTAAGTTGTGACTAGATGATTACCTCGGCTGACTAGCTATACTAACTGCCAGTTCAAACTTCCACAGCTAAGAGGGAGCTGGTAGCAAAGCAAAAATCACCAGAGAGAATTCAGCGTACCTCAGAGATGAGACATTAATGAAGCAGAATGTTCACGTCAGTCTTCCACTTTATTGCATGTCACCCTTTTAAGTACTATTCTTCCTTGATTTAGCACCAACAACTTCAAAGTGCTAAGGTTTAAAAGGTTTCTTTCATTGATGCCACAAAATAAGTACATTATGGATTCACAATAGTGTGAAACTGATGTCTTTGTGGCGAGTCTGTTTAAATACTGATAACTACAACACTGGTCACATTGCTTTTCCTGGAAATTATCTTCTGGTTACTGAAAACGTGCCCTATTATCCATTAAAAATGCTCTCTGCAGTTCGCCCATTGAGTACTGCCGTGAGACCTTTCAGTGTGTTGTTTCCAGATTTGAAAGTTCCAAAATGTCACAATCTGCTCCACCGAGAGGTTATTAAAGAAACAATTTATGCTGCCATATAAAACCATGGTTAGAACTACTGAAACTGTGAAAATGGATTTAATTTCAGCTAAAAATTTATAGTCTAAATTTTGCAATTCAATAGAACATCCAAGGGAATAACATAAATGGGATAGTAACTTAATCATAAACTCTCATATTATTCACTCCTTAAAGCTATCCTATAATATCAAACAAAAATAATAAAATATCCAGCTTAATTTCTCCCCCCAAACATTTCTCTTAGTTCAACCAGCTATGTATTCTTTCAACAACACAGTTTTCAGTGGAAGGATTTGTAATTGTCAATTCAAGTTTGTTGGCCAGGTTTTTCCAATGTCTAGGACAGCACCTGCAAATATTTGATGTTTCACCTTCTCTAACGTAAATGTCTTGATGTCTAAGATTATGAAATTGTCAGTATGGCTTGAGTACAAGGTTCAAGTCAGCTTGTAACAGCATATCTTATTTTTGAGATATATTGGGGGGGGAGGGGGCAAGTTGTAATAGGCATGACAACCAAGCCACAGGACTTAAAAGAAATGCACATTCTGACTGAAAGTCAATGTTTTAAAGGCCAGGTTGTCTTATCACATTCTGAATCACCACTTTTGCAGCCAGATTCTGAATTCCTTAAAGTTTAAGCAGTGATTTGTTTGCAAGGCCTAAAAAAAATGGAATCGCAATAATCTAGCTAACTCAAGACTGGAGGTCTCCATAAATCAATCTTAGATTTTCTGGGCATATCAATGCATGCACATCTGTCTTGTGCTTCCATGAATAATGAGGATATTAGTAATTTTTTCTCTTTAGTTAATGTGTGTCCTTTATAAAGTCATTCATAAAGTTTTCAGGTCATGGAATGTAACTCACACTCACCCATAGGATCTCTGGGGTTTTTTTGAACATTGAAGATCAGACCTTTTTTTTTTTTTTTTAAATCTTCTAACCATTCCTTCATTTTGCTCAATCATGTCCCCAAGTCCTGAGTCAACTGAGTGAAACCAGTCAGTAATATATGGAACAAATACCAGAACATCATCCACATGAAAATAAAGCCTTAGGAACTGATTCAACCCCCCCTTTCCCCAGCCCATCTCCTAACCCTGCCATTGACAAATCTTACTATCATCACTCAGAAAGCTTTCTTAACCCCCCTTTCTATAGCTGCCTCCCATCCCCAATCCTCCCTTCCTTACCTTGGTATCCACAGGTTTAATGTGTGCCTCCACCAAAATGGTGCCTGAACTCCTAGCAGTTGTCTCTAGTTACTATAGTGGCATTGTGAGAAAGATGCTAGAGAGATGCAAATTTGGAGGAAGTGCCATCCTTGCTGGCAGAAGAGTGGGTCTGCTGCTGCTCTGAAAGACATTTACTGTGTAGACAGATGGATGGAGAATGGGAGTTTGGGGAGGTGGAAGAGGATAGGTAAGGGGGCCAACTTTCTCAGTGTAAGGGGGTAGGATTTGACAGTGGAGGTTTGGAGGCCTGCTCCCAAGGCTTGGGGATCACAAAATTGAGAAGTGGGGGAGGGGGAATGGGGTATGAATTGGATGGTTGGGGTTATGGCTTGGGGGAGGACAATTGTGATGTCTGGTCTTTGATTCAGGGTACGAAAGACCAATTGGAGGAAGGCCAAAATGGAGGGGGATTGGATGGGGGTACTGAGTGAGGGAGGTCAGGAGTCAACAAGACACCTTACAGGGGACAATGTACTCCCTGAACAAATGTAAACCAAAAGCATGACATGCACTATTGAATTTTAATTGCCTTCCCTTGCTTTTGATTTACAAATGTTCAGAGAGTACATGGTGAATCTTTGAGTACACAATAAGACGCCGAAACATTTGATGGATATCATTCTCCATACGAACCACAGTGCATGTTGCGCTCGGTGACTCACGATTACCTACATATTCTGACAGTGAAACAGCTGCGACTAGCTGTGTCTAGAGCTAGCATATTTGTGTGTGTGAGTCCTCACAGGAGGGACCTAAGGCAACTGGGCCAATTCCGGTTGGCCCAGGCACCTAAGGCCCCACTTGTGGGCAGGGCTTGAGATGCCTGGGCCAATCAGACCCTAAGACCTGCCATTCTGCGGATGGCGGGCTTGCCGTACGGATGGGCATGGGAACCGTCTGTTTGTCCAACTTTTTTAAGGTACAGGGGGGGCTGTTGGGGGTAGGGGGTGGTGTCGTGGGGTCGGCGGGGGAGTCGTGGGTTTGGCAGGTGGGGGGGTCAACTGGGGGTTCTTGGGGGCAGTCGTGAGGGGGCATTGTGGGCTGGAGGGCCTGGGATACCTCCTGCCAGTATCTTAATGGGGGTTGGGGATTTCACCAGGGCAGGAGGGCTTGGGCTTGGGCTCCCTCCTGCCCAATCAAGTCGGGGGGGCTGGGGGTGATGGATCGCGACAGGAGAGATTGGCTATCTCTCCTGCTGCAATAGTGCTCACCCCTCTACCCTAACTGCCACAAACCACAGCAGGAGATATTGGGCATCTCTCCTGCCGCGGGTCGCAGCAGTTTGGATAGAGGGGTGATCAGCATCATGGCAGGGGAGATGAGCCATCTCTCCTGCCGTGATGGTTACGGTGGGAGGTGGGCAGGTTGCCAGGCCCGCTGAGCTGATCACAGCAGCCGCGATCAGCTCAGCGGTCCCTTTTTCGGCACTGATACCTGTCTTGACTTGGTCTAAGTCAAAACATATAAGTGCCGACTAGGCAACCTGCCTAAACTTTTGGTTATACCTGCTGTAAGCCTATGTCTAGGTCGGCCCACCTCCCGCCCTTTCCCCTCCTCTAAAAACGCCTCTTTTCGTTCTATGCGTTTAGATATGTCTAAAACCAGCTTTGGTTATGGGTACTTGGACGATCAGGTTTTTTGATCATCCAAGTACCCATTTAGGCCACTTTTTAAATGCTTTTTTTTTCCTTTGATTATGAGCCCCCTAGCGTATGAACTTTTGAAGAAGAGTGTCCAAGATGGTAAAAGGGATGGAACTCCTCTCATATGGTGTAAATCCTTGTGCTTAAATTAGGTGCAGATCAGGCATATTCTGTAACAGTATGTGCAAATTCTTGGAACACCCAGCCCTCTCCCATGGTAACGCCTCCTTTTTAGCTCCGCATGTATGAATTTATCTGCGCATCTTAATAGAACAGCACCTAGCAAGATGTGCAAGTGAATTATAATTGTTGCCATTTAGGGCTCCTTTTACGAAGGTGCGCTAGCGTTTTTAGCACATGCACCGGATTAGCGCGCGCTATAGCGTACGCTAGCTGAAAAACTACCAAATGCTCAAGAGAAGGCGGCAGCAGCTTGTGCACGCGGCATTTTCACGTGCGCTATTCTGCGCGTTAAGGCCCTGACGCGCCTTCGTAAAAGGAGCCCTTAGTGTCAATAATTTATTGTTAGCACCTAATTATCAATGCTAATTGTGTCACTGTGCAATTAAATTGGGTGCACAATTTGGGCATGTGCCCAAAATTTGTGTGTGCAATTTTGAGCAGTATATATAGAATTAGGGGGTTGGTATGGCTGTTACAAAATAGGCAAGATGAAAGCTCACTGAGGATATTTTTTAAGGCTTAAGCTTCATGTTTAACATTCTACCTGTAGATATTATTCTAATTAACGACAGCTGACTAATGTAGGATAAATTTTCAAACACAAACCAGCTGGCTAGATTGTGTTTGAAAGTTTGCCTCAGATTAGCTGGCTGTTTGACAGCAGTACAGATTACTGAACTGAAAATCCACAGGTGAACCCAGGAGAGAAGTCATCCTTTTGACCCTACTCTTTCCGCGCTGACATTTAATTATTAAACAAATGTTGGCCACTTTTTTTTATGACTAGTCTCTTTCTCTTTTCTTCATATCATCAGTGCTTGCTACTATGATTGGTTCATAGTATCCTATATTTATGTTATTGTCAATCTTGGGTGGTATATCAAGCAAAAAAAAAAAAAAAAAATCTTCAAATTAATTATTAAGTAAATTAAAGTGTATTTGATATCTCAAACAGCCAAATGAATGGGTTTAAGTCAGTGGTCTCAAATTCAAACCCTTTGCGGGGCCACATTTTGGATTTGTAGGTACTTGGAGGGCCGCAGAAAAAATAGTTAATGTCTTATTAAAGAAATAACAATTTTGCATGAGGTAAAACTCTTTATAGTTTATAAAACTTTCCTTTAACAGTTAAAAGGAAAGATATATAAACTATAAAGAGTTTTACCTCATGCAAAATTGTCATTTCTTTAATAAGATATTAACTATTTTTTCTGCGGCCCTCCAAGTACTCTATTTTTTTCTGCAGCACCCACATTTAAAGTTCAATATCTTTTCTTTCTCAAAACTGGCACATTTCAATCACTAAATTGAAAATAAAATCATTTTCCTACCTTTGTTTGGTAATTTCATCAGTCTCTGGTTGCACTTTATTCTTCTGACTGTGCATCCAATACTTCTTCCCTTCTCTCAGCCTCCTGTATGCTTCCTCTCCTCCAGACCTCATTCCCTCCCCCAACTTTTTCTTTCTTTCTCTATGTCTGTCTTTCTCTGATTCCATGCCCCATTTTTTGCTTTGTTTCTGGTTCCCTGTCCCCCCTCCTTCTTTCTTTCTTCCTTCCTTCCTCCGTGCCCCATTTTTTGCTTTTTTTTCTGGCTCCCTGTCCCCACCCCACCCCACCTTCTTTCTTTCTTTCTTCCTTCCTTCCTGCCCTTCCCAATGCCACCGCTGCCGCAGAATAGGCTGATGCCGCTGCTGCTATCGGGAACAGGCCGAGATCTTCCTGCTTCTCTTCTGCACGGGGCTGACCAACTCTCGCCGCCCGACGTCAATTCTAACGTCGGAAAGGACATTCCGGGCAGCCAGGCAGCGTGTGGCTAGCCAGAACGTCCTCTCGACGTCAGAATTGACGTCGGGCCGCGAGAATTGGTCGGCCCCGCAGGGAAGAGAAGCAGGGAGATCAAAGAACACGGTGCTGGCCTGATCCCCGATGGCAGCAGTGAGAAGGGAAGGGAAGCAGGGAAGGGAAGCAGGTTGGGCACCACTGCTCTAGACGAGCCGCGAGCCGCACTCTAGGGAGAACAGTGGACCGCCCCACCTTGGTACGCCACTGGAGTAGCAGCGTGTCTGGCCTGCTCGTTCGTTCAAAGTCGTGGGTGGCGGCTCCTTGTGAGATCCATGCCTGCGTCTGAAGCCTCTCTGATGTTGTGACATCAGAGAGGCTTCCGATGCAGGAGTGGATAGCGCAAGGTGCCGCCAACCCGCGGCTTTGAACGAACGAGCCGGCTGCTGCTCCAAAAGGAAGAGAATTATCGCCTCCAGACTGCGGGCCGCAAATAAAACCTGGAGAGCCACATGTGGCCCGTGGGCCGCGTGTTTGAGACCGCTGGTTTAAGTGATGTAGTGCATTGGGCAATATGAGACACCAGACAGGCATGCTTTCATACATTAATTTATTTAATAGTTAATTCAAAGATATATATTTTGTATTTTGATTTACTATCCTGGATTTATAATTTTTCTATTTATTAGTTATTGTTATTGAGGTGCCCTCCATTGCCCCAGGTACAAAATAAGATGCTAGGGCCCACTTGGAGGTCAGGGTCCAAGAAAAAGATCTGGGTGTCATTATAGACAATACACTGGAATCTTCTACCTAATGTGCGACAGCAGTCAAAAAAACAAACAGGATGCTAGGAATTACTAGAAAAGGGATGGTTAACAAGACTATGGGCTTCTTTAACAGAGGTGCGCTAAGCTAGTTAGAGCATGCTAAATCTACACGCGTGCTAAACACTAACACATGCATGTTAGTCTATGGATGCGTTAGCATTTAGCACATACAAAGATTTAGCGCGTGCTAAAACGGCTAACGCGCCTTTGTAAAGCAGGGTCTAAGAATGTTATAATGCCTCTGAATCACGCCACGACGTGACCTCACCTTGAGTACTGCATTCAATTCTGGTCACCTTATCTCAAAAAAGATATAGCAGAATTAGGAATGGCTTAAAGAAGAGCAACTAAGACGATGAAGAGGACGGAACTCCTCTCATATAAGGAAAGGCTAAAGAGATTAGGGCTCTTCAGTTTGGAAAAGAGATGGCTGAGATATGATTGAAGTTTACAAAATCCTGAGTGGTGCAGAACAAGTGCAAGTGGATCAATTTCTTACTCCATCAAAAACTACAAAGACTAGGGGACACTTGATAAAGTTACAGGGAAATACTTTTAAAACCAATAGGAGGAAAAAAAATTTTCACGCAGAGAATAGTTAAGCTCTGGAATGCATTCCCCGAGTATGTGGCAAAAGCGGTTAACCTAGCTGTTTTTAAAAAAGGTTTGGCAAGTTTCTGGAAGAAAAGTCTATAGTCTGCTATTGGGACAGACATGGGGAGAACCACTGCTTGCCCTGGATCAGTAGCATGGAATATTGCTACTATCTGAGTTTTTGCCAGGTACTTGTGACCTGGATTGGCCACCATGAAGACGGGATACTGGGCTACAGGGACCATTGGTCTGACCCAGGAAGGCTATTCTTATGTTCTTAGGTACCTCTCGTATATGTAAACTGCTCTGAATGGCAATATACAAAATCCCATATACAAAAAGGCAATATACAAATCCCATTCCCCTTCCATTTCCCCTTGATTTATAGCTTTTTTGTTTTTCATCATATATTTTTGATGAGATATAACCTAGTTTGCTGATATAAACATAGTACAGTATAATCTCGTTATAACGGACTTTAAGGGACCTGGAAAAACAGTCCGTTATATCCAGAGTTGCATTTTTAAAAAACTTTATTTAGGTCAACTTGAAACAACGTTCAATCAATGAACAATAGTCACTGCACAACCATATCAGCAACATCAATAACAAAACTCAGCAAAATGATTGCAAAACCAGAACCCTAAAAGATGTTCTAAAGCATTGTGTCGCACTGTACTGGAAAGAAAAATAATCTATCATTTTCTTCTGGGCTGCATTTTGATGCTATATCACCTGCATGCCACACATGTCCGTTATATCCGAACAAAACTACAGCTAAAAGTGGCTCTGGGGACCAAATTGATTGTCCGTTATATCCAAAAGTCCGTTATATGTGAGTCTGCTATATGCGATGATTTTCTGTATGTTTATAAAGGCCCACGGCCGGGAACAGCGGACCTTGTCTACTATAGGCGAAGTTCCGTTATAGACAAGGTTCTGTTATAAGTGAGTCCGTTATAACGAGATTTAAAATATTTTAATTGTTTTTAACTGAATTATGCTTGGGGAACTTATTTCCAGAAACTTACTCCAGCGCTGCCAGTTGAGGTGGTAAGTTCTGCCCAACTTGGTAATATTGCAACAGAGCATCTCGCCCTCTAATTTCGCACCAAGTATGAGCGTATCTCTAAGCATATTTCCTGCTGGCTACACACATGAACTGGATTTATGGGCTGTGTAGACCACCTTGATAACAGCTCGGGGAGGGGATTTATTTTCTGGATTCATTAAACCAAACCTGTGATTTGGGACGGTAATCTCTATCTAACTCGGTCACATTACAATGGGTATCCTGGCCCATTAAATTCCTGCTGATTCTGAGGCAAGCTGCCTCAGAATCAGCCATTGAAGGGGGCATACCAAAGGGGTGTGTCTGCCCCTTAGCATGCCCCTTTTTTTGTCAAACTTCTTGAATTTTACATGCATTTGAATTTTGCTGTATTTTATAATATTGCTTCCCAACTGATGCTACAACTGTACTTTTTAAAGATGTACTGGGCTACTCAGACAATACCTATTATTATAGGGAAAGGATGATATCAAAATTGGGGAAAATTATAACAAACATATTAAAGGGTTTATTTGGGAGAGTGAAGCAGGGATTGGAAAAAAGATTTAGGGGTATAGTTATCAGTGAAGACATACTCTTTTACTGTTAACCATGGTTATTAGTAAATAGGCCTCATTGTAAAAAAAACTGGACCTGTAGTAGAACAGTGGTAAAATAACATTTCATATTAATAACTGGAGTTAACAGTATAATAGGAAACAAACAGCAAAGGTGATGCTGATATCAATAAAAGTGATTGGGCACCAGAGTCTCTTTCGCTGTTTGTTTCCTACTTTCCGAGCTTTTGGGAAGTTGGCATCTCCTGTTTTCCCGGGTTAACAGTATAATAACACATCTTAACGGGAGCTCATGTTCATTACTCCCCCTCCCCCCTTAATGGGTTATACAACTGAGGTTAAATTAGTTTAGTTTATTCCATCAGATGATGGCCATTCCCTCCTGCATTTACTGCACAGCCTTTACACTTCCCACATGGCATTTTGGCATTAACCATGTGGTAAGTGTAAAATTTACCTCAGTTTAGTAAAAGATCCCTTAGCTCAGTGGTTCTCAACCCTGTCCTGGTGGACCCCCAGCCAGTTGGGTTTTCAAGATAACATAAGACATATTTGCATGCCTGTCTCCTCCATTATATGCAAATCTCTCTCATGCAAATTCATTAGGGATATCTTGAAAACCCAACTGGCTGGGGGTCCCCTAGGATAGGGTTGAGAACCACTGCCTTAGCTAGTTAGATCTCTCTCTCTCTCTCTTTTTTATTAGGTTCCAACACTTATAAAAGTAAAGAAATTAATTTAAAACAAAAGTAAAAAAATTAATTAAGATTATAATCAAACTATAGCCCACATTAAGAGGAGAGAAAAGGATAAATTCTAAGGAAAAAAAAATCAATTCATAGGAAATTATAGAATACCCACTCAATCATCAACATTTTCAGAACAAACCCTAGCAAGTTAGATTTAAAGCAGCCATCCTGTACAAAAAAATAAATAGCTTACAAACTTAGGAGGTGGGGGGAGGAATGTTCTCAGTAGGGAATAGGTAAGATGCTTTATTTTACTATTAACCCTAAAAGCACCTAAAAACACACTTGTTCCTGAAATACCTAAACAACTGACCTGCTCTTCTCTCTCTCCTCAATAACGGTCCTCCTGACCTCTTACCCTTTTCCTCTCTCCCTTCTTAAGTTCGCATAGAACTTCATGGTTCTGTGATATATACAAACTGTTACTGTTATCATATCGTAATTTTCGCTGTATTTTTTGAATTGCACGGCCTTCTCCTAACAGGCCCACTTGGAAATCTCTTCCAATCTGTATATCTTATACTCTCGCTCAGTGTTTTCTTAAAGTTTCTGCACTCTGTATTTCCTCTGACTATTGCATTGTACATTGTACATTGTAACTCTGCACATTGTAACTCGCTGAATGTCCAGCTCTCTTGATTGTAAACCGCCTAGAAGTCGCAAGATTGTGGCGGTATAGAAGAATAAAGTTATTATTATTATTATTATAACCCTAGTTATTAGTAACTAGATCTCATTGTACAAAATGAGACCTGTGGTAAAATACTGCAGTATGAGTTAGTAATTTTTTTTATTGGTTAGTAATAATTTTTATTGGTATTTAAAGAAAAGTCATACATATGTAATCACAATACAATACAATTCAACATAGGTCATATGTATGAAAAAAAATCCCAACAACCCAAAACCAAAAAACCCCAAAACAAACCCCCACTAAACAAGCATTAACATTAAAATTGTTAATGATAATTGATGCTGTCATAAATACATCAGAAAGGACAGTATGCATGACAAACCTTTTTGTGAGGCAAGTAAGAAAGAGGAAAAGAAGGCCGCTTTGGTTCTCAAAAGTAGTAGCTGAGAAGGTAAGGAATAAGAGGCTAGCTTTCATAAACTACAAAAGATCGCAGAAAGAGGAAGACAGGAAAACATATCTGGAAAAGTTATGAGAGGCTGGTCATGTAGTATGGCTAGCAGGAAAAAGGAGGTATTGATGCCCCTGTATAAGATTTTGGTGAGACCTCATTTAGAATATTGTGTACAATTCTGGAGGCACCTCCAAAAATATATAAAAAGGATGGAGTCGGTCCAGAGGAAGGCTACTAAAATGGTATGTGGTCTTTATCATAAGGCGTATGGGGACAGACTTAAAGATCTCAATCTGTATACTTTGGAGGAAAGGCGGGAGAGGGAAGATATGATAGAGACGTTTAAATACCTACGTAATATAAATGCGCATGAGTTGAGTATCTTTCATTTGAAAGGAAACTCTGCAAAGAGAGGGCTTAGGAAGAAGTTAAGAGGTGATAGGCTCCGGAATAATCTAAGGAAATACTTTTTTACAGAAAGGGTGGTAGATGCGTGGAACAGTCTCCCAGAAGAGGTGGTGAAGAGAGACTGTGTCTAAATTCAAAAAGGTCTGGGATAGGTACGTGGGATCTCTCGGAGAGAGAAAGAGATAATGGTTACTGCAGATGTGCAAACTAGATGGGCCATTTGGCCTTTATCTGCCATCATGTTTCTATGTTTCTACCTTTATCAGACAAATCATTATGGTTTAACAGGCGGATGGCTATAAGATTCCAACACGCTCATACTTGGCAGTTATACAAACAGTGTTCCACCAAGTTATGCATTCCACCCTAGAAGCATCCTTCCAGTGTTGCAAGATGATTTTGATGGCCAAATTAAGCAAAATTTGTAGTAATTTTGATTATCAGATACTGACTGCTGAAGCCCAAAATGTCCCAATACAATAACACTTCTTAAAAGTAGAACACATTGATAACTTTGCCCCTTAGTCTTCTGCAGGGCTAAATTTTCAAAGGGGCCAATCTATCTACCTAATTCTCTAATTAAATGGCTAGATCACTTCACAACTTTCCCCCTAACTAATAAACATTACTACTGCCACTATTAATTATTTATAGAGCACTACCAGTCGCATGCAGCGCTGCACAAAATTACGAAGGAGAAAGTCCCTGCTCGAATGAGCTCAAAATCAAGACAGGGGAAAAAAAAAAAAAAGCATTCCGAATGAAGTTTTAAGTCATAGAACTCCAATTAGGAGGAAACAGCCCCTAATAAAGTTGTCTGGCATGCTGTGCATTTCTCTCTTCTAATGGCTCAAAACACTGCATGCCTGGCAATCTTTATGCTTCCTCCGGCTGATCTGAATGGCGTCACCAATCTGGCATGCTAGTTCTGGCTCACTGCATCCAAAGGCAGCAATGAATTACAGCAGTGACCGTGCAAAATGATGTCATCTGAATTGTACTGTTGGAACTCAAATCAGGAGAATGTGCCCTTTCTTACAAATTTTCCACATATTTTTGTTTCTTTAATTCTGTTCCCCTGTAGCTATAGTATAAAGCAGTGGTTCCCAACCCTGTCCTGGAGGAACACCACGCCAATCGGGTTTTCAGGCTAGCCCTAATGAATATGCATGAGAGAGATTTGCATATGATGGAAGTGATAGGCATGCAAATTTGCTTCATGCATATTCATTAGGGCTAGCCTGAAAACCCAATTGGCCTGGTGTTCCTCCAGGACAGGGTTGGGAACCACTGTACTAGATCACTAAGGATCACCTCTGGGTAAGTCCCTGGGGTGGTGGGGTGGATTGAGTTATGGATAGGTAAGGTGGGGCTTGGATTTAGGGAGAGATGGAAGAGAATCTGTGGAATTGATTTAGAGGGGTCAGAAGGAGGAACTGAATCGGTGACTCAGAAGGAGAATAGGGAGGAGGGATCTGAAGAGTTTCCACTTAGATGACACCTCTTATTCAGGTGCTAGATCAGTGGTTCCCAACCCTGTCCTGGAGGAACACCAGGCCAATCGGGTTTTCAGGCTAGCCCTAATGAATATGCATGAAGCAAATTTGCATGCTTATCACTTCCATCATATGCAAATCTCTCTCATGCATATTCATTAGGGCTAGCCTGAAAACCCGATTGGCCTGGTGTTCCTCCAGGACAGGGTTGGGAATCACTGGTATAAAGCACAGTAGTTAGTGGAACACACTACTGCAATGCATGGGAATACTAACAAGCAAACGACAGCAACAAAAAGATACTTCCATATTATAATTCTTAGGTTCTTGCCATCCATTTCTGCCAGGAGACAATATTATTTCCAAAAATACAAGGTATAGGGTGAGTTGTAACAAACAAAGTAGAAACCATAAAGGGTGTTAGATGTAATAAAACGAACTGGCTTCAATAGAGGAAAAGAGGAGTGAGTGAGAAGTGACCCAAAATGGCTTGAAAAAATGCTCAGAGATATGAAACTCTGAAGGGAGGGCTATTAAACCTCCCTTGGAGAAGAGTTCACCTTCCAGTCACAGCAACTGAACAAGTTTTATGGGGCACACTCAAAAACTCCAAAAATATTTAAAAAAACAAGATTTCAAAGTCTTCCTGTTTTATACAGTAAATGTCTTCACTTGATTAAGGTTAGAACTGCCACCACTGGGTTACTTAGCTCTGTATGTTGTCTTTGGGGGTCTCCAACGCGGCCCCGTTTCAAATCCTGCCTCAGGAGACCCGATGTTAATGAAAATCAAGAAGTAACAGATGTGGATTTAAGTGTTAGTCTACAGTAGAGACAATATGGCATTGATCTAAAAATCTAGTCCATGCAAACTATAGAGTCTAACTAACCACATTTTATAAAGAACTGACAACAGGACATTTTTATCTTAAAATAGCACAGTAGCAAAAAAAAAAAAAAGCTACTGCATCTGGATGTTTTTTTTGTTTTAACTGTTTGAGGCCTATTTACTAAATTGCATTAAGTTTTTGCAACCTTTCAGTGGGTTAGATTCTTTTTTTTATCATTGGTATCAGACCCTATGCTCCCCCTTTTGACTCAGGTATCAGCTTGTCCCAAAGGTGGCGTAGCGAGGTTGAGTGCTGCACCACTCATGCCCTCTTCTCTGTCCCCCCTGCTGCATAAGCGCCTCCTTCCCTTCCCCTATACGTCTTTAATTTTCCCAGCATGATCAGCATTATGAATTTGCAGCCCACGTCGTGTCTACTCTCCCTCTGATGTCACTTCCTTGAATGTCAGAGAGAGCCAACACCAATGCTGTCAGGTAAGATTTGCCTCTTTGTTGATGATACCAAAATCTGCAATAGAGTAGACACCCTGGATCATGTGAATAACATGAACAATGACCTGGCGAAGCTTGAAGAATGGTCTGAAATTTGGCAGCTAAAATTTAATGCTAAGAAATGCAAGGTCATGCATTTGGGCTGCAAAAACCCGAGAGAATGGTACAGATTAGGTGGTGAAGAACTTATGTGCACGACAGAAGAGCGGGACTTGGATATGATTGTATGTGATTATCTTAAGGTGGCCAAACAGGTTGAAAAGGTGATAGCAAAAGGTAGAAGGATGCTAGGGCGCATAGGGAGAGGTATGGCCAGTAGAAAAAAGGAGGTATTGATGCCCCTGAGACTTTGGTGAGACCTCATTTAGAATAATGTGTACAATTCTGGAGACTGCATCTTCAAAAAGATATAAAAAGGATGGAGTCTGTCCCGAGGAAGGCTACTAAAATGGTGCATGGTCTTCATCATAAAACGTATAGGAACAGACAAACATAGAAACATGATGGCAGATAGAGGCCAAATGGCCCCTCTAGTCTGCCCATCCGCAGTAACCATTATCTCTTTCTCTCTCCGAGAGATCCCACATGCCTATCCCAGGCCCTTTTGAATTCAGACACAGTCTCTGTCTCCAGCACCTCTTCCGGGAGATTGTTCCATGCATCTACCACCTTTTCTGTATAAAAGTGTTTCCTTAGATTACTCCAGAGCCTATCACCTCTTAACTTCATCCTATGCCCTCTCATTGCAGAGTTTCTTTTCAAATTAAAGAGACTTGACTCAAGCGCATTTACATTATGTAGGTTTTTAAACGTCTCTATCATATCTCCCCTCTCCCACCTTTCCTCCAAAGCATACAGATTGAGATCTTTAAGTCTGTCCCCATTCGCCTTATCATGAAGACCACACACCATTTTAGTAGCCTTCCTCTGGACTGACTCCATCTTTTTTATATCTTTTTGAAGGTGTGGCCTCCAGAATTGTACACAATATTCTAAATGAGGTCTCACCAAAGTCTTATAGGGGGCATCAATACCTCCTTTTTCCTACTAGCCATACCTCTCCCTATGCAACTAACATCCTTCTAGCTTTCGCCGTCACCTTTTCAACCTGTTTGGCTATCTTAAGATCATCACATACAATCCTGCTCTTCTGTCATGCACATAAGCTCTTCACTCCATAATCTGTATCGTTTTTTTGGATTTTTGCAGCCCAAATGCATGACCTTGCATTTCTTGCCATTAAATTTTAGCTGCAAAATTTCAGACCATTCTTCAAGTTTCGCCAGGTCTTTCTTCATGTTATCCACACCATCTATTGGTATCATCTGCAGAGAGGCAAATCTTATCCGACAACCCTTCAGCAATATCGTTTATAAAAATGTTAAAAAGAACAGGCCCAAGAACAGAACCTTGAGGCACACTACTGGTAATATCCCTTTCCTCAGAGCGGGGAGATATGAAAGAGACGTTTAAATACCTACGTGGCGTAAATGCGCATGAGTCAAGTCTCTTTCAATTGAAAGGAAGCTCTGGAATGAGAGGGCATAGGATGAAGTTAAGAGGTGATAGGCTCAGGAGTAATACTTTTTTACAGAAAGGGTGGTAGATGTATGGAATAGTTTCCCTGCGGAAGTGGTGGAGACAGACACTGTGTCTGAATTCAAGAAAACAAGAAGGGAAAGAAGAGTCTTGCCTCAATATTAAACAACCAAATTCAAGAAGGCATGGGATAGGTAAGTGGGATCTCTTAGAGTAGGGGTGTCCAACCTGCGGTCCAAGGGCTGCATGCGACCCCGTGAAGTATTTTGTGCAACCCCGGTCGAGGGCGATGCAGTGTTTTCCTCTGCTGCCCCTGAGTGTTTACCATCTTGTCGGCTCCCTCCTCTATCTTGCATTTGCGCATTTGCATATCTTGCATTTGCGCGGCCCCAGAAACATTTTTTTTAGCCAATGTGGCCCAGGGAAGCCAAAAGGTTGGACACCCCTGTCCTAAAGAGAGGAAGAGATAACAGTTACTGCGGATGGACAGACTAGATGGGCCATTTGGTCTTTAGCTGCCATCATGTTTCTATGGTAGAGAAGGGGGGGGGGGGCAGCTGCTTACTGCCTTCTCTTGAGCAGGTGATAAGTTCGGCTGGAATATCAGAAGTTTGGACAGCTAATGCATGGGCCCCTGTTTCAGTGCTCACGCCACTCTCTACGGCACTAATGATGCCGCATTAGCTGCTTAATGCAACTTTGCAACCTTAAGGTTCTTGCAGTGTAGCAGGATAAGTTTAGGTGTCTAACTACAGACAGGTGACTGAGGAGGTTGTAGCTTTTCCATGGGTTAGGCTTCTTTAACATGCAAAAAAGGGCCTTCCTAAAATCACACATTTAAGTATAGTAGTATGTAGTTTTGTTTATTGGGAGCTTCAGTATAGGTGTTCAAGGTCCAGTTAAAATCCCACCTCTTTGAGAGTGCTTTCGACTCCTAACTCCTCTCACCTCGGGTTCTGCATCCCCAACCCTATGTCCGTCTGTCCAAAGTTACATTGTAAGCTCTTCTGAGCAGGGACCGTCTATAAAATGTCAAAATGTACAGCGCTGCTTACGACTTTCAGCGCTATATGTGATAAGTAGTAGGTGTTACAATACATGAGCTAAATATATGTATAACTTACAAATGTATACCCTCTATGCACATATACTGTACTATAATTATAGCTTCTGTATTATCATATACTCGTCTGTAGTTACGGTAAATGTGTTGCAGTGCAAAGGTATTCCTAGCAGTGGGGGACAGAATTGTGATGTATGAAAATCCATTTTAAAATGCGCATATAAAACATTCTATTTTGCCAGGTCCCTTTCACTTTGGAGTACTGCTGCTGTGAATGAAGACACAGTATGGGATTTAAATTCATGCATAAATTCACAGAAGTAGGTGTCCTCCACCTGTCTGCTGTGAAATGTGATGGACAACTACATTACATAGAAACATAGAAGATGACGGCAGAAAAGGGCTATAGCCCATCAAGTCTGCCCACCCTACTGTCCCTTCCTCTTAAGTCTATACCTAGTGACTATTTATTCGACCCTCGTAGGGATCCCACATAGGTATCCCATTTATTCTTAAAGTCCAGCACGCTGCTGGCCTCGATCACCTGCGCTGGAAGCTCATTCCAACGGTCAACCACTCTTTCTGTGAAGAAGTACTTCCTGATGTCGCCATGAAATTTCCCGCCCCTGAGTTTGAGCGGATGCCCTCTGGTGACAGAGGGTCCCCTGAGAAAGAAGATATCATCTTCCACCTCGATACGTCCTGTGATGTATTTAAATGTCTCAATCATGTCTCCCCTCTCCCTACGTTCTTTAGAGTGTAGAGCTGTAGTTTGTTTAGTCTCTCCTCGTACGAGAGACCTTTGAGACCCGAGATCCTCCTGGTGGCCATCCGTTGAACCGACTCGACTCTAAGCATTATGCTGACGTCTCAAAATGAGGACACAGCTCATATAATTTGGCTTTTAAAAGACCTCCATTGCCACCCTTATCTAGGTACAGAGATGCCATGAGCAAATCATCACAAAATATGAAATTGAAGGCCAAAGAATGAGCTGTTTTAGATGGTGTATCCAGCGTATAAATCTAGACGGATTTTAGTGTAATGTACTGCTTTACTAATGAACAAAAACCTCCCAGCATAAAATGATACCTGGCTTTCTTTTGCACCTCTGGAAGGATGCAGAGTAGAAGCAATATGGGCAAATTCACTCAGCTGGAAATTGCTCTCTGCTCACTGGTTATAAGTATTTGCACAAGTTTCATTGCACTTAAGCTTCTAGTTGCTGTGGAAAGGGATGAGGCAAGGGTTTAAAATTGATTGGATTTAACTGACTGCCTTTCATTAGCAATAATAACGTATATAGTACATTACGATAAACTCAGACCAGTCACATTAGCTGGTAACACACGACACATCAGGAATCTAATAGAATTGGGTATCCTCTCAAAAGAGGGTCCTAGCCTACACACAAGTAAACAGAACGTAATTCAGGGGAGACAATAACAGCAGTAACCACAAACAGCCACAGGGGGCGACCCAGGGGTGCAAGCTCCATCAAAGTATGGTAGTCACGGAAAGCTTGGTGAAAAAGAAATGTTTTTAGTGCTGTTTAAAAATTTTTTTAAAACTAGAAATTTTTATTGTGAGCAAAAATTAACAACAAACAGTCATAGAAACATAGAAGATGATGGTAGAAAAGGGCTACAGCCCATCAAGTCTGCCCACTCTGCTTACCCACCCCCTGTCTATGCCCTAATGACCCAATTTCCTTATCTTGACCCTCGTAGGGATCCCACATGGGTATCCCATTTATTCTTAAAGTCTGGCACGCTGTCTGCCTCGATCACCTGCACTGGAAGCTTGTTCCAATGATCAACCACTCTCTCTGTGAAGAAATACCTTCTGGTGTCACCATGAAATTTTCTGCCCCTGAGTTTGAGCGGGTGCCCTCTTGTGGCCGAGGGTCCCTTGAGAAAGAAAATATCATCTTCCACTTCGACACGTCCCATGAGGTACTTAAATGTTTCGATCATGTCTCCCCTCTCCCTACGTTCCTCGAGAGTGTAGAGCTGCAATTTGTTCAGTCTCTCTTCGTACGAGAGACCCTTGAGCCCTGAGATCATCCTGGTGGCCGTCCGCTGAACCGATTCAATTCTGCGCACATCTTTACTGTAATGTGGCCTCCAGAATTGCACACAGTACTCCAGATGAGGTCTCACCATGGCCCTGTACAACGGCATTATGACTTCAGGCTTTCGGCTGACGAAACTTCTATTGATACAACCCAATATCTGCCTTGCCTTAGATGAAGCCTTCTCCACTTGATTGGCAGTTTTCATGTCTGCACTGATGATTACTCCTAAATCTCGTTCTGCTGAAGTCCTAGTTAAAGTTTCTCCGTTCAAGAAGTACGTCCTGCATGGATTTCCGCTTCCGAGGTGCATGACCTTACATTTCTTAGCATTGAAGCCTAGCTGCCAGGTTGAGGACCAACTTTCCAATGTAAGCAGGTCCTGCGCCATATAATTCTGTAAACTGCATTCACTTACTATATTACATAGTTTGGCGTCATCGGCGAATAGTGTTATTTTACCTTGAAGCCCTTGAGTCAGATCCCCTATGAATATGTTGAAAAGGAGTGGACCCAGGACCGAGCCCTGCGGCACTCCACTGGTCACCTCCGATGTTTTAGAGAGGGTACCATTAACCACCACCCTCTGAAGTCTGCCACTCAGCCAATCATTGACCCATGCAGTTAGTGTCTCTCCTAACCCCATCGATTCCATCTTGCTTAGCAGCCTGCGGTGTGGGACACTGTCAAAAGTTTTACTGAAGTCCAGCTTCCTTGTTCACTCAGGGTCCAGGGGGGGAAGAACTCTGCAATCTGTTAGCACATTTTACTGGAGATGGGTACGTTATTGGTTTGGTGGATATTTTCCTTCTGTACCTTTGTTTCTTAGTAGAGAAAGGGATGGGGGGGGGAGGGAATTGGGGAAAACTTGTGGGATTTTCAGAATTATGAATGCTGTTTTAAATTTGACATAGTTTTGTTCACCTCTAACTTCTGATGAAAGTCTGTTCACCAGCAAAGGGACTACAGGTGAAGGGGGGGGAGGGGGGGAGGAAGGGATAGGAATTTATATACTGCCTTTTCATAGTTTTACAACTATATTTACAGTGGTTTACATACAGGTACTTCAAGCACTTTCCCTATGTGTTCCAATGGGCTCACAATCTATCTAATGTACCTGGGGTAGTGGAGGATTAAGTGACTTGCCCAGAGTCACAAGGAGCAGTACAGGGTTCAAACCCCAATCTCAGGGTGCTGAGGCTGTAGCTCTAACCACTACACCACACGCTCCAGACAAACCTTCATGACTGAGGGTAGTCACGGCTGAGAAACCTGTTGGAACCAAACTGGATGCCTAGAGGTGTGAGGGATTAACACAGATACTAAGGAATATGTCAGTCCTGAATAGCAGGCTGAACGAATCAGCAATAGGATCTTGAATTGGATTTTGAAATAAGATGGTCAGCCTGTGCTGCTCTATAAAGTGATGGGTTTGAACCTGCATGCCTCACATAAGATTCCAATAGCTCTATTTAGGACTGACTGTAGTCTTTTAATCAATGAGGGAATTCTAGGAAGCCAGGCCGTTAAGAATCAATGAGAGCTCGGAGTCAAATCTCGTCAAATAATAACAAACTTTTATTTATATTGACTGGAGTAGCAGTTCAACAAATAACATACAATTGGAAGAATTATGACAGATTAAATTACAACTTTTGGTGGAATTCAGTTTGCCATATATATAAGATGGAGCGTACATTTGCAACACAAAAAGGATATATCGATAAGTTTAAGAAGATTTGGGGACCATTAACAGATTTTTGTAATGATTGATATAATTTTCCCATAATAAGATACTTGATAAAGGAGGGGGGGGTAGGTTTTATTCTCTTTATCATAAATTATAAATAAATTATCATAATAGTTGTTATATTGTGTGCAACTAACAAATTAAGGGGAGGGAAAGGGATTCATAATTGAATAATAATTGATAAAATTATTAAATTTTTATATGATGTCTAAAATTATAGTAAGGATTATATAAGATATGTTATATGTACAATATGTTATGGAGATATCAAGTGTATACTTAAAGTAACTGTATGAATCTTTATGACACACTTGTTGTTATATGAAGAAAAAAATCAATAAAAAATGTTAAACAGAAAAAAAAAAAAAAATCAATAAGGTATTATTACATTTTTTTTCTCTTTGGTTGGGGGCACCTGACTTTTCTCGCCTAGACTTGCGTCTCATAGAGACAGTGATCAGAATCAGCGCATGGATCATTTCTAACAAGGTCAAATCAGATTTGTAAATGTCCTGATAGATGGCTGTGGTCAGACACACCTCATGCTCAGAATTTCACCTTTTTAAAAAAATGAATACATGAGAAATTACACAATGCTTGGAAATGGCATTGACTGGGTACCGTATATACTCGAATATAAACTGGGTCTCCTTGTTTTTTGTCTGCTCTTTGCCCTTGTGTTTTAAATAATTACTTCGTATGTTATCCCTTGTATATATAATTGTATACAATTTGTATGGAAACCACTTCGGCTTTTTAAGCGGTATATCAAATAAAATTAAACCTGAAACTTGAATACGAATAATTAAAAATATTATTCTGCCTAATCCGAATACAGATAACGGGCACTGAACGATAACATAACAAATCATAAAAGTAAGCAATGAAACATCAGAGATGAAGGCCCGGATTCTTTAAACAGTGCTGCGGTCGGCAGTCGCCCACAAAAGCAGCGCCAATTGTGTGTCAATTAGGGGACGGTGACATTTATACAATCGCAGCCATGTCACAGAGAGGCACCGGAAATGTCGGCCAGGGGTTTCAAGGCCTATATCTCCAGCGCCTATCTGTGGTGAGAATCACAACTACGGAGGCGCCTACTGATACCTAAGAGTAGCCATGCCTACTTTGCCACTAGTAAGTGCCTTTGTAGATGCGGTTCCGGTGCTGTTTGTAGGGGGCGCTGTCTTTTTTTTTTTTTTTTTTAATTTATTTATAGTTTTCAAATTACTTATCAAGCATACAAACTTGTACAGAAAGAAACTGAACTTAGATCATATTCAAAAAGAAAAAAAACCAAATGGCTACAAGCCAACAAATATAAGCAATTACATTAAGGTTCAATTTTACTCAAGTCCACTTTCTGATCCAAGATTTACTATCGTCGAGAATAAAGAAAATATCCTTGAAAACAAGAACTTGAAACTGAAAGCAAAATGTAATACATAATTCTTCTAACGAGCTTAAGATTTTTCTTTACCCAGTCGGATGAGTGACAAGAAAGAAGTTAATTGAAATGGTTCAAAGAAAACATACTTATTTGGTTGGTAATGCACTTACAAGGATGATGCAAATAAAAGGTAGCCCCCAAAGCTATGACTCCTGATTTAAGTAGAAGAAATTCACGCCTATGCTTCTGCGTCTCGCGTGATAAATCTGGATACATCTGTATCTTATAACCCAAGAATTGTTTCAGTCTATTTTTAAAGAATAATCTCAAAATCCACGACTTATCTGGTTGAAGAACTACAGTTATTATCAAAGTCGCTGGAGTAGCAATTTCTTTATCTGACGTCTCCAAAAGAGCTGAGACATCCATAACTTCTTGATTTGTTTGTCCTTGGTTTTGGGGTTGATCTCTTGAAGGCAGGTAATAAACCTGAGAAAGTGGCGGTAAAAGTTCCTCAGGTATACCCAAAACCTCTTGAAAATATCTTTTAATCATTTCTCTCAGGGTCACCATTGTGACCCTAGGAAAGTTTATCAACCTTAAATTATTACTCCGTGACGTGTTCCCTAAAATTTCTATTTCTCTTCTAAAATTTATGTTATCTTTAATTAAAGTCTCTTGTATTTGTTTAGAGGAAATTAGGTCTTGTTCAATCTTCTGTATGTTGGATTTAGAGTCACTCAATTCTACCTTAATCTCTTGCAATTTCTTTGTATGCTCAATTAATTTCCCTTCTATATAGTGAAAATGGGGATTTATGGCTTTCCCAAAATTAACCACAAGATCCCATAAAGCATCAAGAGTCACTTCTGAGGGTTTGTTAGAGAAAATTTTCACCTGACCAGTGAAAAAGTGCTCACCACTTGCAGATTCCTCTTGTTTTCCCTCCATCTGGGTTATTTCCGCACCCGCTGGTGAAACTGCCTCCGGTTTCCTGGAGGGGCTCTCTCGTTGAGGTGCCCCTCCTTCTAAGCTCTCCAGCGATATCTGACTTGCCTCGGGTGGTCTGTCTTTTTTTAAAAAACGACGACTGAATAGATTTTAAATGACGCAATCAATTATCATGTTGATTAAAGTCAATTAAACCAATTAAGTTAGGCAGTGGTAGAGCAGCTACCACCGCCTAACTTTCGGTAGTTGTTGTAGAATCTGAAGCAGTTTTTTTTCAATTGTATTTAGCACAGTAGAGCCCCAGATTATTCGTATTCAAATTTAACCCTTTAATCAGCAGATGGTGAAAACGGCAGCTTTACGTAACGTGATGCTGAGTGAGAGCAACAGTGGTAAGTAACAGGCATATTTATTTGTCTGTATTAAAAAAATTAAAAATTTATATACCGCCTAAATTCTAAGCAGTTTCCAAGCAGCAAACATTCATAAAAATAAATGACTTTCAGCCATCTTGTCTACATACAACATACATTATTTTCTGCATACATACAAGAAATAACAAACAGCTTGCTTAATAAAGTTTCCATGAATTGAAACATACGATGCAGGCAAACAAACAACAACACTGGTTAGACAACTACATCAATGGAGCAAGCTTGACCAATGACGTCTTTAGAAAAGCCATAAAAACTGCCTTATTCGACAGAAATATCACCTAAAAAGTATCTACACAATCCTCTAAATCAATTTCTAATATTTCAAACATGTCCACTCCTGTGTATAAGACAATAATTTATTCTGCATGCTGTATTTCTCTTATCTCTGCATATTGTTACTCGCTGACTGTCCAGCCCTCTTCAATGTAAACCGCCTAGAAGTCTCACGACTATGGCGATATAGAAGAATAAAGTTATTATTATTATTATTATTATCATCTCCCATAAGAACCATAGAAACACACATTGCTTCTGCAACAATGCCAAATAAAGGGTTATATCACTACTTAATCAAATACCAATTATATATTCGGGGCCAAATCAACTTGAATCCAAATATTCGGTATATCCTTACAAATAGTTTTAACAAAGTGTTTCTTTAGGGCAGTGCTTCATTGAAGGGATTAGGGGAAGTTGCCCTCTTCATCCTTCAGAATTTGTTGTCCACCCCCTAAAAGCAATATCATGAAAATATAGTAGGCTCTGTGACTACATGTTTGTTTGGAAAAATGGCTAACATACACAGTGGCATAGCGAAGGCGACCGGCGCCCCGGGTGGTGGTGCCTTTCTCCCTCCCTCTTCCCCACAGCATTGCCGCGCTCGCGTGCACTCGTGCCCCTTCCCCGTACCTTTTCATCTTTGGCGCGAACAGCAAGAACTTGCTGCTCATGTTGGCTTTGGAGCTCTCTCTGAAGTCACTTCCTCCTGGAAGTGACATCAGAGAGAGAGCACTCCATAGCCGGCATGAGCAACAAGTTCTTCACTGCTTGCGCCAAAGTTAAAACGGTTTGGGGGAAGGGCAACGGGCCCGCACGTGGCAGGGGGAGGAGTGGGAATGAGGGGGACAGAGAGAGTAGGGGTGACCGCGCCCCAAGGAAGACTGCACCCGGGGCAGAAAGCCCCCTCACACCCCCTTACTACACCACTGAACATACACCTGTATGTGCCGTCACATAAACATGTCACCACTGGTGTGCCTCAAGGTTCTGTTCTTGGGCCTGTTCTTTTAACATTTTTATAAATATTGCTGACGGGCTGTCAGGTAGGATTTGTCTCTGCGGATGATACCAAAATCTGCAATATAGACATGCATGAAGGTGTGAATAACATGAAGAAAGATCTGGCAAAGCTTGAAGAATGGTCTGAGATGTGGCAGCTACAATTTAATGCTAAGAAAGGCAAGGCCATGCATTTGGGCTGCAAAAATCAGAGGGAACAGTACAGATTAGGGAATGAAGAGCTTATGTGCACGACAGAAGAGCGGGACTTGGGTGTGATTATATGTGATGATCATAAGATGGCCAAACAGGTTGAAAAGGTGACGGCGAAAGCTAGAAGGATGCTAGGCTTCATAGGGAGAGGTATGGCCAGTAGGAAAAAGGAGGTATTGATGCTCCTGTATAAGACTTTGGTGAGACCTCATTTAAAATATTGTGTACAATTCTGGAGGCCGCACCTTCAAAAAGATATAAAAAGGATGGAATCGGTCCAGAGGAAGGCTACTAAAATGGTGTGTGGTCTTCGTGATAAGGCGTATGGGGACAGACTTAAAGATCTCAATCTGTATACTTTGAGGAAAGGCGGGAGAGGGGAGATATGATAGAGACGTTTAAATACCTACGTAATATAAATGCGCATGAATCGAGTCTCTTTCATTTGATAGGAAACTCTGCAATAAGAGGGCATAGGATGAAGTTAAGAGGTGATAGGCTCCGGAGTAATCTGAGGAAATACTTTTTTTACGGAAAAGGTAGTAGATGTGTGGAACAGTCTCCCGGAAGAGATGGTGGAGACAGATACTGTGTCTGAATTCAAAAGGGCCTGGGATAGGCACGTGGGATGTCTCGGAGAGAGAAAGAGATAATGGTTACTGCGGACGGGCAGACTAGAGGGGCCATTTGGCCTTTATCTGCCATCATGTTTCTATGCATGCTCTGAAATAGTTCGTTGAAATATGTGGGTCTTGTTTCCCAGCCTGTGTGTACTAACCTATGCCTGATTTTATTTGTACTTTTATTTTTTAATATTGTATTTTATACTACCCTTTGCCCTAATGTATCAATGTCTATTAGTATTGTATGTGTTGAATGTGGATTTTATAATTTTTATTTTTTTGATTTGTTATTTATTGTAAATCGCATTGAAATATGATTTTGCAATCAAATCAAAGAATTTATTAAACTTGAAACTTGAAATACCGGTACATACGTATTTATGTTGCCATGCTGCATATTGCCCATTCCTGGAAGTATTTTAGAACAGGTTCTATGGTGTCAAACCCTGGTCTAAAATACTAACAAACATGAGGCGTCCTGACCTGGATGTCTCAATACTGCCACTTCATGTACCTTTGTAAAACAGTGTCATGCATGCAGCAGAAATAGCAGTTTAAATGCACTTACAGCTGCTTCAAATTTTCAGAGCTAATGGGCATGGGTAGAGCTGAATTTTCAAAACACAACCATAAGTTAAAACCACTCCAACCCCTTCTCTAGAGTCTCTTTCACTCAGTCATATGTTTACTCACTTACCAGACAAGCAATTTAATAAAAGCTCATTTCTGTAGGAAAGACTCATATGTTACCTGCAGAAATGGTTTTTCCAATTACTTTCTCTACAAATAAACTCAGAAAGAAATGGAAACTGTTATCCCTCCTTTCTAACACTGGTCTAAGCAAATGGAAATTCACTTTCCACAGCTGGTGCCCGAGTTTGGTGGTGAAGTGTAAAGCCTGTGCTTCGACGGATGGAACGGATGGACAAAGGGGCCAGATTAAGCAAACGGCGCTCTAATTTAGGCAGCGGGGAAAAATCTACTGTACTGTTCCATAAAAGGCGTATTGAGTGCCCGCACCCAACGTTGGGCACAAGGATTTACATGGTGCACAAATTCAGTGCCTAACTATGGCATTCTATAACACTGTGCCTAAATCAGGGGTTCCCATCTTGGGGTGCCCACACCCCCAGGGAGTGCGAGATGAAATTTCAGGGGCTGCGACAGAGTGGCTTGTGTCCGTTCTTGATGGGTCACGAGTCATCACTCAGCCAGCTGCCAGTGTGCCTTGAGCAGTGGTAGTAGGTGGTCATGATATAACCTTTGTAAGGGGTATGAACATTAATCAGGAACAAACAAAAAAAGAACTGCAGATGTGTACAAGATGCAGGCAAAATTTATTGTGACAAATATAAATATATAAAAACCTTTTTACCGAACAATGGACCTGACACGGTCCGTGTTTCGGACAAACCTTCGTCGGGGGTCCAAGATGAAAAAAGGTTTTGAAAAATATGCCACAAAAAATTGTAGAATAAAAATGTCATAAACCAAAAGATCCGATGCGCCGAGAATCGCCTACTGTTGTAAAGCGTCTCACAAAGTAAAACAGTAGGCGATGCTCGGCGCATCAGACCTTTTGGTTTATGACATTTTTATTCTACAATTTTTTGTGGCATATTTTTCAAAACCTTTTTTCATCTTGGACCCCCGACGAAGGTTTGTCCAAAACACTGACAGTGTCGGGTCCATTGTTCAGTAAAAAGGTTTTTATATATTTATATTTGTCACAATAAATTTCGCCTGCATCTTGTACACATCTGCAGTTCTTTTTTTGTTTGTTCCTGGTTGGTTTTTTTCTGCAGACAAGGTTGGACCTTTCCTCCCTTTTTGTTGCTATGAACACGAATCAAACATTTCCTAGAGGTGTGGGGCATAGAAACCACTGACCTACATTTTGGAAATGCCCCTCTCCTAGCCATTCCCCCCTTTTGGGTTGCGTGAGAGACAATTTAGGTGCACAGCGCAGGCGGATGCACATTCAAATTCAGCTAATGTCACTAATAATCCCAAGCAACACCCGTAATTGGTTGTTGACACCTCATTAACTCATTAATTTGCAAGTGCATTTGCCCTGCATGCCCACATTAGGATGCCCAGTTTTGGGCAACTTTCGTAGTTTCTATGGGTAGAAGACCAATGAAAAGTCCAGCAGATACAAATGCCAAAGCAACCCTGCTGTGAAACTAATGTTAGAGAAGCAGCTTGACATTAATTCAGTCTTTCGTCATAATTAACTGAAATAATTCTATCGACGTCAATGTCCACAAGGAACACCTGCCACGGGAAGGACAGTAGAAGTGAAAGCTTTCCAACAGAAGCTTTATCCTGTGGGTCTGACTTTTTAAATCTCTTTAAGTAGGTCTTATTTAAGAAATGGTTAGTTTCTGTTCATTTATATCACACCTTCTTTTCCCTCATTTTACAATTTATAAAAATTTTCTGCCTTCCCCTTGCATGCTGAGCAAGTGATTCTCAAGGTCACCTAAAGTTGGGCACTGGGATGATGCTTGGTAAATGGGAATTTTATATCGGCATTTACAGACATCCTGTAGGATTTTTGGTCCAAAAATGGGGGGCCTGTTTATATTTGGGCCAGCGCCTCCCCCCCCCCCCCAGACTTATTGTAGGCCTCCGCCAAGCCACCAGGCTCTACGCCCTGTCCTCCCTCTCTGCCCTGTCCATTGTACTTTCTCGGCCACTGGTGTGACCCGGTTGGTCGCTGCTGCAAATTCTGACTTAAGCCGCTGAGCGGCACTGAGCAGGAGTGCGCTTTGGCACTGCTGCTCAGCGCTAAGCGGCTTCCTGAATAGCAGGGAGGGGAGAACAGGGTGGAGAGCCTGGGAGGGAGGGAAGGGGGCTGTGTGCAGTGCCTGACATGGGATGGAGGAAAGGGGGCTGGGTGCAGAGCCTGTCAGCCTCGATTTAAATAGGACCAGAGAGGCAGCAGGAGGTCCCACCTCGGGAAGTCTTTTCCAGGGACACTGGCAGGTAATTCTCAATAGATTAAATAAACTCGTAAACTTGTTTGCCTGTTACAATGCATTCATGAATCATTTTTAGGATTTTCCAATCTGGGCATGGCATAGGCAAAGAGTGGTTTTAGAAGCATTAACCAGCTATTGCATTATACTTACCATGCGCCAACTCATTGCCTCCTAAATAGGAGGTGGTAATTGGTCCCATATTAACCTCTTTTAGGGACCATGCAATAATGCTCACATTAATGCATAATCTGCAATAAAAAGTAGAGGGCACGCGCCCCCCCTCCCCCCCCCCAAATGGTGCCACATTAAGCCTGAGTTTAGTGCATGGTACAATTTTGTCTTACAAAGTGTTAAACCCAGATTTTAGTGGACTTTAGTAAAAGGAGAACTATTTATAACTGGATATTACAGAATATCAACGCTATCCAGTACAATTGTAGTCCCATTTTCAGAACCCCTCCTGGTTTCTCCTCTTTTAGCCAGTAACACTTACCTGGACATGGTGCTTAGAAAAATTGGTGCGAAAAAAATAGCATTCAGTGTTATTCTATAACTGGCACTTTTAGATGCCATTTATAAAACAGCTCTTAGCACCAGGAACCGCACGTAACTTTAGGAGCAGCCATTTACACAAACTGAAACATGTTATTAATCCTCTTGCCTAAATTAGGTGCAGATTAGAGAATGACACGAGGACAAATTTTTCCCTGACCTCGCGGGAACTCATTTTCCCGTCCCAGCAAGTTCTTTGCCTGTCCCTGCCCCATTCCTGCAAGCTCTGTCCTCATCTGCACAAGCCTCAATCACTTTAAAATCATAAGTGTTCGAGGTTTGTACAGTTAAGGCAGAGCTTACAGGAATGGGACAGGGACATTGACAAAACTCAGGGGGACGGGACAGGGAAATTGAGTTCCTGCGGGAACAGGGACAAATTAGTCCCCGTGTCATTCTCTACGCTGCACCACTCTAGAAATCAAAATGTATTAAAAGTGAGCCAAGTAAAGGACAATGAAGCCATTGTGACATCACTGATGAGGTTGGCTCTTTGGCATTGGTGGAATGAGGCATTGTGATGTCACAATACCAGCTCTGGTTATCAGAGGCTGAAACTTTTCACACTATTTATTTAGTCAGTTTGCTATATTGATCTCTCAAGTAGAGCATGACACGAAGACCAATTTTTCCCCATTCCCGAGGGAGCTCATTTTTACATCCCGTCCCGAGTTCTTTTCCTGTCCCTGCTCCATCCCTGCAAGCTCTGTCCTCATCTGCACAAGCCTCAAACACTTTAAAATCATGCGTTCAAGGCTTGTGCAGTTAAGGCAGAGCTTATAGGAATGGGGCAGGGACAGGGACAGTGACAATACTCGTGGGGACGGAATGGGGAAACTGAATTCCTGCGGGGATGGGGACAAATTTGTCTCCGTGTCATTTTCTAGTGCAGATCCCCCTTAATCTATAAACATGTATGTAAACCCAAGGAACGTCCTCGATCCATCTATAAACCTCCCTCTCTTTTGCCTAAATTTAGCTGTGTAGATTTTAATTAAAACCAATCAGCACCAGTAATTTCTCATTAAGATCCCAATTACTGATGTTAATTGGCTTGTTATTTAATGCCCAAATTTCAGTGCTTTTTAAAGATTTCAGTGGCAAAAGTTATGCGATGAGCAACCCAAGATTCTAAAAGCAATTTTTTTACTTTCACAATTAATTCTGAAGTTAAATTTTTAGGCTGATATTAAAAATGATTTATTTGGTTATCTAAGTGAGAATGTAGCTCAGAATACAGGGAAGGCTAGTTTACTGCACCGCACTATAACTAACCCCCCCCCCCCTTTACGAAGCCGCATTAGGCTTTTTTAGCGCCAGCTGCGGCAGTATTAGCTCCAATAGTCACAGGAACTCTATGAGCGCCGCAGCCAGCAGATAAAAAAAAGCCTAATGCGGCTTCGTAAAGGGGGATTAAGCAGTTCTGCTTAATCCTAATTTCCAGCAGTTCAGATGTCTTATCTTATTTTATTTTGTCCACCCTGCTCTCTTTTTATGTATAACATGTTAATACGCATTGAAATATATGATATTGCGTAAAAATCAAAATCTATTAATCTTGAAAGTTGATACACGCACAATTGGTGCTAAAAGGATGGCTGATTACCCATTGCCAAAGCATGAATGGGCAAACAGCACACAAGTGATATCCTGTAAAGGATTCCGTCATCTTTTTTTATCTTTTTTCTAAGGACTGCCATTGTAAAAAATTCTCTGTGGCCATATAAGGGAATTGTAGAACTCTGAAGTGAACAGAATGTTGTGCGCATCAGTTAATCCCAAATGATTTTCTTCGCAGCATGCTAGGCTATTTCCATAAGAGTTATAATGAAAAAAGGATAAATGGAAGGAAAAAACATGAAAGATTAAAACCATAAACCAAAAAAATATGCTAGGTACTAAACGTGCCAAGGAAGAATACATAAATAGCACCTATTTTCATTGAACATTGGTCATAATTATTTGAATTTTGGGGGGGTACAGCATGATTCAGAAAAAATATAGCACATTGAGTATCTCAGTTCATTAGACTGACCTATTTGCTATAGAAGTTGAGTATCACAGTTCATTAGACTGACCTATTTTCTATATGTCTGCACAATTTCAACATCTAGAGAGGTGTTTTTTTTTAGGATAATTTTATTTTGAAGTTCTACTAAGCATTGATTATTGCATCATGGAAATTATTATGTAGCTACTTTTAACTACAAAATAAAAATAACATTTGATTGGCCATAGAACAGATGTGTAACATTTGTACTCAGTATGTCCTATGTATACCAAAAAAAACTTCATTTGTTTAAGAAAAAAAAAAAAAATTACAAAATCAAATATAGAATATTTTTTATTTTCATTTTAAAGCAAAGCTAATTAAGTGGATAGCAGAAAGGTAAACAATAGCCTTTGCAAATTGTGCATTAATATATTTAATTAGAAATTGTGAGAAGAATATTGAAAAGTTTTGCTTTAACACTGTTATTAAAGAAATAGAAATAAAATAAAAAATCTCTATCACCATATATTAGGTAGTTTGTTTGTTTGGCCTTTATTTTGGTGTCATAAAAATCATGTTCTCCTTTTTGCCTACTAATCTTTGTTGATCAATACATTATGGTAAATGATGCATGGGAATTCAATTTAATCTACCTGATTTTTACTTCAAGAAAATCTTGTAATGAAACTAAGGGCTCCTTTTATCAAGCTGCGGTAGGGAATACCGCGCGTTAAACCACCTGCCGCGCTGGTCGCTAACGCCTCCATTGACGAGGCGTTAGCTTTGTGGCTTGCCGCGGGGGTTAGCGCGTGATGAAGTGTCCGACGCGCTAACCCCCATAGCGCACCTTGATAAAAGGAGCCCTAAGTAGAAAATTAAGGGCTCCTTTTACAAATCCGTGGCAGAGGTTTCTAGCGTGGGCTGGTGAGGAAAAAGCTCCAGTGCTCATAGGAATTCTATGAGCGTCAAAGCATTTACCTCAGCGGCCCACAGTAGAAACCAATACTGCAGCTTTGTAAGAAGCCAGCATAAGATTTCTTAGGATCAACGAAAATGAAAAGCTCAAGACGTAAACAAACCAAGATGAGGATTCAAAATCACTCTGAATCCAGCCCTCCAGCGAGGTGACTTTGTAATGCCAGTAGAACGTTAACATGAGTAGATCACATTTTAAATGATTAACAATCATTGATGTTTAGGTTTTCACATATTATTTTATATTTTTTATTCATTGGGATTTGTTAACCATCTGTATGAAGAGATTCACCTAAGGCGGTGTAAAGCAGGCACGGTGACGGGACTAAATCGCGCGAGACAATGGTGCGCCGACAACTGAGCGCAAGGTTGACGGCGCGCCGAAGAAAAGCATTATTTTAAAGGGCTCCGACGGGGGTGTGTGTGGGGGAACTCCCCCCCCCACTTTACTTAACAGTCATTGCGCTGCCGTTGTGGGGGGTTTGGGGGGTTGTAACCTCCCACATTATACTTAAAACTGAACTTTTTCCCTAAAAAACAGGCAAAAAGTTCGGTTTCAAGTATAATGAGGGGGGTTACAACCCCCCAAACCCCCCACAACGCCAGCGCGATGTCTGTTAAGTAAAATAGGGGGGTTCCCCACCAACACCCCCCGTCGGAACCCTTTAAAATAGTGCTTTTCTTTGGCGCGCCGTCAACCTTGCGCTCAGTTGTCTGTGCTCAGTTGTCGGCGCGCCGTTGTCTCGCGCAATTTTGTCTATGAACCAGCAGGCACAACTGCATATAAAATTTACAGTTTTGTTAATAGCATAACAGTAACAAAAAGACCAAACATACATCAAAAATACAATGAATGAGGCAAACTCAAAACTCAGCAAATTGAAACTTAATAGGACTGCTTACTATTTTGTCCCAAGCAGTGAAACACCACTAAGGGCTCCTTTTACTAAAGTAAGCTAAGGCTTTAACGCGCATTAATCCTTAACGCCAGCATTGAGCTGGCATTAGTTCTAGAAGCGTAGCGCGCGGTGATTTCCCACGTGCGCTAAAAAACGCTAGCGCACCTTAGTAAAAGGAGCCCTAAGAAGCACATACAGTAGAATCTCAGTTATCCGGCACCCAAAAAGCATCGATAGATGCCAGATAACTGCCGTTTCTGGTTGACTGAGAGTGTGTTAGAAACCTTGTCTAACAAAGATCTCGATTTCCCCTCCCCCCCCGCCCTCAAGCACCAGTACAGCAGCAGTCCTGAGCCGCAAAGCCCCCCTCCCTCTCTACCTCAAGCCCCAAAGCAGCAGAAGCAGGCGGCGGGCCTGAGCCATGAGCCTCCGCACTCCCTCCCTCTCCTACCCGAAGCGGCAGCTCGGCGGCAGAGCTCAAAACAGGTTGCTCACAGCCAGTCCCGGCAGGGTCTTTCCCTCTGACGCGTCAGAGCTAAACACCGGCCGGCCCATGCTAAAAATCTCTAGCGTCATTTAGTAAAATCCAGCGTTAGCTGTCTAAGTTGATTTTAAGTGCTGGTCAGCTAAATTATAGCGGCCAAAGATAAGAGCAGCGAGCTGCACAGCCCAGTTTGGCTACTAAACGTGATGGGTTAGTGCTTAAAGTCGGCAGCTATCATACAATATAGCCGGCCACGTTTTAGCCACCACCTGCTGGATTTTGTAACCAGCGCCAATATCTTCCTCCTTTCAGTTCAACAGGAGATGAAAACAAATCTTACTTTCTTTTACCTAACTTTCAAATGTTACCATATCCTCTGCATGCAACAGCAAAGATGTCTCTCAAGTAATTTAAAGTTAAACTGAGGCATCTAATTAAAGCTCCTGTTATGTTCCTGCTTTCAACCAAACTTAACATTTAAAAGGGGATAGTTATCACTACAACCTACATTATTTCCCCCTTAACCCTTTCAGGACCATAAGGATCGTAGGCCAATTTTTGTGGTTTTGACGACATTTTTATGGTAAAAAGGGCTTGCAGATGCCAAAAAATTGATTTTTTTTGTGAAATATCATTTTTTTTTTTTAAATCAAACTTCTGGCTTATGGACAGTGTGGCAAGTGAATCTTCTCGTCAATCTGGCAACGACGCTAATGAATGAATGTCGGAACCAGTTTGTTTACATAAAGGCAGTATCCTATGGAATCCGTACATATCAAATTTAGAACTGTAGACTATCCCAATCAAAATTTATAGGATTTTAAAGTTATGGGACAAATATGTCCCTTGGTCCTGAAAGGGTTAACACATGTTAAAAGGCTCTAACGCTGGATGCAGTGCCGTAATGCAGCATTAACAACTGTGTCCCTGTCCCTACACTTCCTTCATATGTAGCATTTTCATCCTCTGTTCCTATTATCCCCATGTCTAGCATCTCCTCTCTGTATCCATATGCCCCATTTCCAGTATTGTTTCTGTGCCCTTATCTCCCCCTCCCCCCTAGTTCATCATTGCCCCTTTGAAATCATATGCCCCCCATCTGCATCCCTAAACCCTCCAGCCAGGTCCAGCATTGCTTCTCTATGATCCTAAATAATCCCTGTCCATCTCCATCTTTGTGTACCTTTACCAATGCTTCCCCATGCTCAGCATTTGAGTCTCTACACTGTGGTACAGTGCCTCTCTTTCTCTCTCTTCTCTGACCCTACAATATGCAGCATTATTCACTCTCTCTTCCCTTCCTCCTTCTCCCTCCCCTGGTCCAGCATTTTGCCCTCTCTCCTGTTGTGGGTTCAGCGTTTCTCTCACTCTTTCATTCATCCTCAGGGTCCAGCATCTCTGTCTTGTCCTTTCCTTCCCTTTCCTCCCTTGAGGTCCAGCCTCTGATGCAACTTCCTGTTTCCATATAGGCATGATGCTGCAGAAGGAAGGACCAGTAGCTGGGCCAAGGCAACTTGTATGGATTGCTGCCACTGCCGATAACGTTTAGAGGACTATAAGGGGAGGGGGAGGGAGGAAGGAAGGAAGGAAGAGATATTGGGGTAAAAAGAAAGGGTAGAGAGTGCAAGGGAAGGGAGTGAATCTCTTCTAGGTGGGCCTAAAGCAAAAGTGGGTGAGCTCTAACCCAACCCAGGCCCACTTGTGGCTATATGCCCCTGCTTAGAATGTTTTCTGAAAAGAGATGAGAAAATATTTGGCAATTTCACATACTTAATGCTCTTAACCCATGAAGTGATACAGATGGGCTTTATCGTTCATTGAAGAATGATAGATGAGGTTTATTACAAGTGAAACAGACGATGAAAGAGGAGAGGAGAGTACTAGATGATTACATCCTAAGCAGCAAAGAGAAACTATAAGCTGATGTATGAAATGAAAAATTATTTAAATCTAAGGAAATTAAAAAGAAATACAAAAATAAAATAAAAAAGACAGATTAGAAAATTGAAAAATCAAAACAGCTACATGGGCAATATTTGAAAAATATAAAGGGGACTGCAGATCATTTAAAAGGGAAATGGATACAGAATGGAGGTCTAAAAAAAAAAGAAACAGAAGCAGCCATTTTTTCTGCTGAAAAAAGAAACGATTCAAAGACATGTTATGAAGACAATTTTTTTTTTTTTTTTTTTAAAAGCAATGATAGAAAATATAGGCTGTGTAGATTAACAGAGGAAATTGTAGACCGCAGCCATGGAGCACCCAGCCCTAAATGAGACGTGACGCATATTAAAAGACATGCAGTGCCACCGGTGAATCCTTGAAAAAGCCATTAAAGTTGGCGAAACGGGTCCCGTCGGGCTTTGGATATCTGTTTCTCTGCTGGGTTAAGAAAAATAACTTTTTAAAGTGAATATTTAAGGAAGATTAATAAAGAAACGTGGAACACAGCAAGAGAGTTTTAGAATAAGGAGGGGGAGGTTTAGAGGATCAATGATTGAAACTTTGAACTAGTCAGCATTGGCCTAAGGTTTATTTACCTATTTCCAAGCAGGTTTCCGAGATCCTCAATCTCCCTTTACTGACATTCTTTATGCTCGATTGTGGGACCTCCCAGACAGTTGCTTTGGAAGCCATACCACAATGTTTTATTCAATCTATACCAGTAAGAAACTACAGCAGAGCATTTTCTCCAAAGCTAGCAAAGATTTGGCAGTGATCTTTATTTCTTTACTGCTGCAGATCGGGATCTCCAAAATCATTAAGAGAGGGTGTTGCATTTATTTTCAAACAACATATGGACCCTTTACTGAGATCCCTTCACTGGCTTCCTGTTTACTAGAGGATCCAATTTAAAGGTGCAACTGCAATTTTCAAAATCCGATATGGTATTTCATAGAACATAGAAACATAGAAAATGACAGCAGAAAAGGGCCACGGCCCATCAAGTCTGCCCACTCTAATGACCCACCCCCCCCTAATTCCTTCCATGAAGAGATCCCACATTCTTATCCCATTTTTTCTTAAAATCTGGCACGCTGCTGGCCTCGATTACCTGCAGTGGAAGATCATTCCAATGATCAACCACCAGTGTTCCCGCTAAGCTGCGTTGGCCTGCGCTCACGCACAAAATATTACATCGCAGCGCAAAGTTTCTCTTCACAGCGCACACACGCGTCGGTAAGGTAAGGGGACGCATTGGGGGGATTGCACTTCCCCACAATTGCCATGCTTCGGTTCCTCTTCTTCCTTCCTTCCTCCCCCCCCCCCGCGGGACCCTGCGGCACCATCAACTCTTACTCCCTCTAATGTCGGCCCTGCAGCTCCAGACTTCCTCGCACCTTCTCCCCTCCCCCTTTGGATCGCTATTATTTTAAATGTTATAGCCGCGGAGCTGTATCCATCAGTGGAGATGTCTAACCTCGGCCTGCCCCGGAACTCTTACTGCAACAGTGACTTCCTGTTCCTGCCTAGACGGGCGTCTGCTGCAGTAAGAGTTCCGGGGCAGGCCGAGGTTAGACATCTCCACTGATGGATACAGCTCCGCGGCTATAACATTTAAAATAATAGCGATCCAAAGGGGGAGGGGAGAAGGTGCGAGGAAGTCTGGAGCTGCAGGGCCGACATTAGAGGGAGTAAGAGTTGATGGTGCCGCAGGGTCCCGCGGGGGGGGGGGGAGGAAGGAAGGAAGAAGAGGAACCGAAGCATGGCAATTGTGGGGAAGTGCAGAGCTGCAGGGAAGAGTGTTGCGGTACCCAGCTGGAGGGAGAAGGAAGATGAGGGAGGGAATTAAAGGAGATGCCAGGGCTTGGAGCGTAGGAGGAAGGTATGCCAGTCTAAGGGAAAAGGAAGGGGGAGATGTGAGAGCATGGAGGGGGAGCGAAAGATGGAAGAAAAGGAAAGGAGAGAGATGCCAGAGAATCAGGGAAGGGGAGATACCAGACTATGAGGAGAGGTGTGGGAGAGGGAAGGCGAGGAGAGAGATGCCAGACCAATGGGGTGAAAGGAGAGATGGAAGGGGGAGGCATACAGTTTCTGGAAGGGGCATAGAAGGAGAGAAGATGCCATATAGGGGAAGAGAGACGGCAGACAGTGGATGGAAGGAAGAGAGTTACAAGAAGATGAGGAAAGGAGAAACCACAGAAGACAAAGGTAGAAAAAAATTTCTATTTATTTATTGCTTTAGGAGACATGTGTCACTGTTTCTGTGAAGCATTGTATGCAGAGTCCAGCTTCTTGCTGGTTCAATTTAACCTTTGTCTATGTATTTTTATTTTATCCCCCCTTTTACAAAACTGTGAAGCGTTTTTAGCACCAGCCTTGGTGGTAGCAGCTCTGATGCTCAGAATTTTATGAGCATCAGAGCTGTTACCTCCGTAGCTAAAATCCACACTACAGTTTTGTAAAAGAGGGAGGGGTTAGTTTGTGATTACATATTCCTTACTAGGCGAAGGTGTTTTCTGTGTTCTGTGTGTTCGAAAGACATGGTTTTCTGTTAGGATTGACGGTGTAGGATTGATCTGTGCTGGTCTGGCTTGTTTAGTTTTACAATGGGTGTATTGATGTACTGCTCACTGCAATATGTAAGATGCTGCCTTTTCCTAGGTACTCATGTGTGACGTGTGGTTTGTTACTAAAAATCATGTTTTTCTTACAGATGGGGGGGGGTGCCAAAAAATGATGGGCCCCGGATGTTACATATGCTAGGTACGCCACTGTATGTAAAGATACCAGAAAGCTGGCGTAGCAAAAACTTCTAAGTTTTGAGTATTTAACCCTCCCACAATCTCACGGGCACTCGTTTCAAGTTTATTGAGATTTTGATTTAAACGCAATATCAAATATTTTCAATGCGTATAACAAAAATAAATTTGGGGAAATAAATAAAACCATTTGAACCAGTGTTCCCGCTAAGCTGCGCTGGCGTGCGCTGGCGCACAAAATATTACATCGCAGCGCACACGTTTCTCGTCACAGCGCACGATCGGAAGAGGCGTACGGCAGATGGCAGGGCGGCGAGAGGAGAATCGGGCGAGTTGGCTCATAACTTGCTGGCGCCCGATATTTTTGGCTCACGGTGAAAAAAGTTTGCTCACAACACCCGCCCGCTTAGAGGGAACACTGTCAACCACCCTTTCGGTGAAGAAATACTTCCCGGTGTCGCCATGAAGTTTCCCACCCCTGATTTTCAACGGATGCCCTCTTGTTGCCGTGGGTCCTTTAAGAAAAAAGATATCTTCTTCCACCTCGATATGGCCCGTGACATATTTGAACGTCTCAATCGTGTCTCCCCTCTCTCTGCGCTCCTCGAGTTAGTATAGCTGCAACTTACCCAGCCGTTCCTCATACGGGAGATCCTTGAGTCCCGAGACCATCCTGGTGGCCATTTGCTGAACTGACTCAACTCTCAACACATCTTCTCCTTTGGTCCCTGTCTCATTTAATTCACAAGAAATCTCTAATTCTAGGAGCTCTCTGAAATACAAACTTGGCTTTCCCACTGTTAAAGGAATAAAAACTATGGCCAGTTTTTGTCGATCATTTTCTTTTTTATTCGTAAAAGTTTAGAATGATCTTTCTTCTATAATTAGAGTTCTCTCTCATCTATCCACTTTTCGTAAAGTACTAAAGACATGTTTATTTCAGAAATTTACTAACGCCTTCTTTTTCAAATAATCAATCATAAAAGGTAAAATTCTGGCCTAAAAGATATAGGGCTCCTTTTATTAAGTTGCGATAGCGGTTTTAGCATGCGCTGAATTGCCGCAAGCGCTAGACCTTAACGCCATGCGGGCGATAGTTCTAGCCACGTAGCGTGGGTTTAGCACGCGCTAAAATCCTGCGCACGCTAAAAACACTATCGCAGCTTAGTAAAAGGAGCCCGTAGTTTCTGTTCTGATATCCTGTATAATTTTATTAATATTTTGTTAACCGAGTCGAGCCCTCCTGTTGGGATGAATCGGTATAAAAAAAAAAATCAAAGATTAGATTAGATTAGATTTCCTATGCCAAAAAGGAATGATGTTTTGAACTTGCATCCACAGGGTATGGCATCTGGCATCTATCAAACTAGTTACCCCCCCCCCCCTTACTCATGATCTTCACAATACTATCAGATTGCTAGCAGGGGCAGCAACTGAAACAAGTTGCCTCTGCTCAACCCCATCAGGGCCTTTCATGCCATATCCTGCCTCTCTGATGTAATTTCCTGTAGGCAAGATGTAGCATAGGCAAGGCCCTGGGGGGGGGGGGGGCAAAGGCAGCTTGTTTCAGTCGCTGACACTGCTGGAAATTCAATGTTGTTTTGAGGATTAGGAGGGTGGGGGATGAGTTAGATGCTGGGCCTGCAAAGGGAAGGGGCTTGAATAGATGCCAGATACACACAAGGAAAGGGAGTTAAACAGATGCTGGAAAGGCAAGAGGAGATGAGAAATACTAAAACTGAGGAAGGGAAATCAGAGGGAAGAGAGAGAAATAGAAAGGGAGGGAGGGATAAGGGGACAGAAAAAGAGAGAACTGAAACAAGGAGGAAGAGAGGGACAGAAATGCTGGACTGGGGGGAAGGGTAGAGGGGAGAGAGAAAGACTGGACCAGAATGGAGGGAGGGGAAGAGGGATAAGAGCTGGACAAGTGGTGGGGGTGTAGAAGAAAGAGAGGAGAGAAGCTGAACATGGGGAGGGACAGGAGAACAGAGAGGAGATGCTGGACAAAAAGGGAGGGATAGTGACACAGAGGGAGATTATGAATATGGAGGGAAGATAGGGGGGGGGGACACAGAGATGCTGAATATGAGGGGAAGATAGGGACATCGAAAGGCCAGATGCTGAACATGAGGGGAAATAGGGACACAAGGGAACACTGGACAGGATGGAGAAGAACATAGGGAAAAGGATAATAGACTGGATATCTAGAGAGAAGAAATGTAAAGAGGTCTAGAGATCCTGAAAAAACAATTAAGAAACAAACAGAGCAAACCGTAAAAGAGACACTGGGTCCAAAAAAATTATTAAATTACAAAGGGAGAAAATTTTTTTCCCCCTGAACTTATTAATTATAATATGTCAGCTTTAGGAAATGTGCATCTTGTATTTTAGTTTCTATTTCTAGGTTTTCTATATAGATCTAGAATGTGTCTGCTTTTAGCAGGGTTTGTACACTGGAGGTCTTAAGATGTTTCCCTCTTCCTCTATCCCCATTACCTTGGAATAAATAGCATTATAGGGGGGCCCATCTTAACTTTTATGCCTAGAGCCCATTCAGTCCTAGCCATGCCCCTGACCTGCGTTATCCCCAGTTCGAGTTTCTCCCATGTGATAAGGCCACTTTTAGCACTGCCAGGAAATGGTTGTTTTTTTTCTATTTTGCCAATAATGACCATATGCTAATGGACATTAGTGCATAAGCATTCACTAACACCTATTTTGTAGGCAGTAAGGGCCTAAGAGTTAGGCATTGCTAGGTTCCATTTATAGAATCAGGCCTTAAGGGCTCATATGCTAACCATTTGCTAATCGGTTATAGCTGCACTAGCTGACTAGTGAAGGACATGCCTACTCTCTACCCCCAGACACGCTCCCAGCACTAGAAAAATAAAAACTAATTTTTAGCACTTGGATAGCGCGTGCACATGCAAAAACTTCCACAGGATTCCTGGGCTCACCCTATGGAAGTGCATTTTAACCTGTGGAAAGCGATATGCTTACCTAAGCTTAGTAAAAGAATCCCTTGGTCATTCTTAGATTCATATGTTCGCTCTACCTCGTAGACAATTCTGCCTCTCTCTCTTTCTCTCTCTCTCTCTCTTTCCTTATCTCTCTTTATTCTTTTATTTCATCATCTCGGCTTTTCTACCCTTTCTATTTCTTTTCTTAGCAGTTCAAATACTCTGAATTCTTCTTACTAATCTGTTATAAGCAAATGAATGTAATAATGGTTTCTTTAGTTTATACATCATTATTTTTTATTCAACTTATATGTATTTGAACTACTTTTTGTATATCACCGACAATATTCAATAAAAAAAAAAAAAAAAAAGAATCCCCAAGTGTGCTGTGCAGTTCCTGAAACATTATTTGTGCTCACTACTACTACTAGAAATCATTTCTATAATGTGCTAAAAGTACACAGCACTGTACACATTATGGGCCTGATCTTATATATAGCAACTAAAAAATCGGCGCCGATCAAGATGGCGCTTAGCGCAATTTTATAATAGTTATGCGTACTTTATAGAATTACACTTAAGAACATAAGAATTGCCGCTGCTGAGTCAGACCAGTGGTCCATCCTGCCCAGCAGTCCGCTCCCGCAGCAGCCCTAACTGAGACTAGCCTTACCTGCTTACGATCTGGTTCAGCAGGAACTTGTCTAACTTTGTCTTGAATCCCTGGAGAGTGTTTTCCCTTATACCAGCCTCCGGAAGAGTGTTCCAGTTTTCTACCACTTTCTGGGTGAAGAACTTCCTCACGTTTGTACGGAATCTATCCCCTTTCAACTTTAGAGAGTGCTCTCTCGTTCTTCCTACCTTGGAGAGGGTGAACAACCTGTCTTTATCTACTAAGTCTATTCCTTTCATTATCTTGAATGTTTTGATCATGTCCCCTTTCAGTCTCCTCTTTTCAAGGAAGAAGAGGCCCAGTTTCTCTAATCTCTCACTGTACGGCAACTCCTCCAGCCCCTTAACCATTTTAGTCGTTCTTCTCTGGACCCTTTCGAGTAGTACTGTATCCTTCTTCATGTACGGCGACTAGTGCTGGCACAGTATTCCAGGTGAGGGCGTACCATGGCCCAGTACAGCGGCATGATAGCCTTCACCGATCTGTTTGTGATCCCCTTCTTAATCATTCCTATCATTTTGTTTGCCATTTTTGCCGCCACCGCACATTGCGCGGACGGCTTCATTGACTTGTCGACCAGTACTCCCAAGTCTCTTTCCTGGGGGGGTCTCTCCAAGTACTGCACCGGGCATCCTGTATTCGTGTATAATATTTTTGTTACCGACATGCATCACCTTATACTTATCCACATTAAACCTCATTTGCCATGTCGCGGCCCATTTCTCGAGTGTGTTTTTGTCCCGTTGCAGGTCTTCGCAATCCTCCTGCATCTTCACTACTTTGAATAACTTAACACTTATGCATGTAATAACATTTAGGTGCACACGTTTAGGCCAAAGAAAACCAGGCCTAAATTCCCAAGCCTAAGTTGTTTGAAAACTGAGCGCAACGCGTCTACCTTTTAGGAATGCCTATAATCTTTACATGCTCATCCCCTGACCACACCCCCTTATCAGATTTCCAAGCTAGAAGTGATGTACACCACTTTAGAGAATGCACCTACCTACTGAGTCAACTTGATTACTGTAATATCGCCTACTTGGCAATTTCCCAGAAGAATATGCGACGATTACAACTGGTACAAAATGTGGCGGTCAAGCTAATTTTTGGGTTGAAGAAGTTTGATCATGTAACACCTTCCTACCGCCTTCTGCATTGGCTGCCAATGGAGGCACATGTGAAGTTTAAGTTTGGATGTTTTTGCTTTAAGGTACTATTCGGTTTAGCCCCTAAATATTTAACTGATCTTTTCTCTTTCTCAACCAACAGACATAAGAGAAGCTCACACATGAATTTTGTTTCTCAAACATCATCAACATCTTTTCTCATATCAGGCAGCATTATGGGGTATGGATCTGGAACAATTACTTATGCTCACTAATACTTATGGGGAATTTAGGAGACACCTAAAAACTTATCTGTTCCTGAAGTATTTAGGTAACTGATCTGTACAATCTTATTCCACCATAACTGATCTCTAGAGCTGTTAATCACTAGCTTTTAACTTTGTTAACTCTACTCAGTTTGTAGTACCTTTAAATCGCATAGAACTTCACGGTCCTGCTGTATATAAACTATTATTATTATTATGAAGTGCTAATTACCATTTATTGGCACCAATTAGGCTTGTTGAACAATTAAATTGGGCATGCACAACATAAGGCACCGTATTCAAAATTTGGTCTTATGTTCAGGTACTTTCTCTGACTCTAGTGGGCTCACAATATAACTTTATTTGTACCTGGGGCAACGGAGGGTTAGGTGACTTGCCTGGGGTGATAAGGAGCTGCAATTGAACCCTGTTTCCTAGGATCTCAGTCTGCTGCACTAGCCATTAGGCCACTCCTCCACAGTTGGTCTTGACTAGAGAATGACACGGTGACAAAATTCATCACCGTCCCCGTCCCCGCGGATAACCGCGGGAAATAATTCCATGTCATTTTCTAGTGTCTGTTTCAACCTCGGTCCTTCTACACCAGCATTCTTCAAAGCAGAGCTTGCGGGTCAGTGGTTGAGGCCATTCATACTCTGATTCTTATGTGAGCCAAGGATAATGAAGCCATTGTGACATCACTGATGTGATTGGCTCTTAGGCACTGGTGGAATGAGGCATTATGACATCACAATATCTGCTCTGGATACCAGAGACTGTCATTCTGTAGTGTCTGTTTCAGCCTCAGTCCTTCTACACCAGCATTCTTCAAAGCAAAGCTTGAAGGTCAGTGGTTGTGCCCATTCATACTCTGATTCTTCCCTCTCTCCTTAAAGAATGACATGAAGATGGTTTCCCGCGGTTATCCGCGGGGACGGGAACGGTGATGAATTTTGTCACCGTGTCATTCTCTAGTCTTGACCAGACCCAAGGTTCCACGGAGCAGAAACTTCTCTGATGCAAGTCCGTCCAATGCAGTGTATGCCCTACGGCACTGCATAAAAGATTAATAATAGCAGTAGCAGTCATTATGAAGTAGTTAATATCTCATGGCTCATTTGCAGTAAAAACAAAATGGTTAACATAGTGCAGTTTCCAAGTCACTAGCGACATTCAGTCATTACCTTCTGACACCCATTTGGCAGCTTAATGTGAAACCAGTTGGTCGTCTCATTTAAGTTGCTGGCAAATAGGTTTCCAGATCCTTCAAACAGCTATTACAATGATACTATAAGGCACCTTACTCCGTAATCTCTGCTGAGCAGACAATGATTGAATTGTCATGGAAACAGAATTATGGCTACATCCTAAAGGTGGTCCCTTCGAACCACACACACACACACAAAAAAGGCTTTCGGTGTGTAATGGCAACACAATTTTGTGTGGTGTGTGACATGCTCTTTCTGTGTTTGTTCTATAGATGAGAGAAGAATTTGAGCTTCTGGCGTTGTCACTAACTTCTCTTACAGGCAGGCAGAAAGCTAATCTACCTATCTATCTATACGTATATAATCTCTTTTACAGGAAGAAAGCTAATTTATCTATATAATTTATTTCCCCGCTCTAGCAAACCTTTTTTGTAACACAGTAATATTTTCTCAATAAGACGAAATAGAATCCCTTTCACAGCTGGCGAAATGACTCCTGGTATCTGACTTTACCATCAGTGATAATGAGAGGAAATACGAGGCACTTAAAAGCACACCATTGTCAGTGTGAATAAGGACAGTAATTTAGTAGGTGGCTACAAGAAATCCTTTATCATCAAATGATTATTATGATGTTCCACAAATTGTATGTTTGCTGATTATACACTTATGCCCAATACCGATCATTTTTAGTGTATCTGATTTTACCATTTGGGGCCATTAGATCGTTAAGTATATACTGTTATCACTTGATGCTGTCACAATTCTTATTTATTTATTTTTTTACAATGCTTTGATACCTGAGATATTTTCATAGAACAAGGCAAAATTTTTTTTTTTTTTTAACAACAGGTAATCAGTCTTATCTCCATAACTTCTAGTCGCCAGCATAGAAAAGTTTCATCTATTTTTGAAAAGGGATTAGGGAGAGTGTGGCTCAGTGGTTAAAGCTACAGCCTCAGCCCCCTGGGGTTGTGGGTTCAAACCCACACTGCTCCTTGTGACCCTGGGCAAGTCACTCAATCCCCTCATTGCCCCAGGTACATTAGATAGATTGTGAGCCCACCAGGACAGACAGGGAAAATGCTTGAGTACCTGAATAACCATTCTGAGATCTCCTGGAAGAACAGAATAGAAAATTGAATAAATAAAAATAAATACTTAAGAGGTCAGTTCAAACAATTTTAAGGGAACAGGCTTGATATTCTGCCTATGATTACAATAAGCCTAAGGCAGATCATAATAATATCATTTCAAAATACATAATTTTCTTAAAAACATGAGACTGAAAAACACACCTAATAAAACATGACAATTAATATTATATATGAAATAGAGAATGACACGGGGAAAAAATCTGTCCCCGTCACCGCCCCGTCACTGGCCCACCATCCTCTGCACCGCCCTGTCACCGCCGTTCCCTTCACCGCCCCGTCACCGTCACCGCCATCCCTTTCACCGCCCCGTCACCGCCACTGCCATCCCATTCACCGCCCCGTCACCATCCCCGCTGCATCCATATAAGCCTTAGTACTGTAATATTTAGCTTATTCCTTTCTTATAAATCAAAGTTCCTGAACTAGAGAAAGAGATGTTCAGCTGGCAGGGCTTTGTTTATAAATTTTTATCAACACAACTAATATACTATTTTATCCTAAAGCAAAAAATAAATAAATAAATATAATTTTTTTTTCTACCTTTGTTGTCTGGTTTCTGCTTTCCACATCTTCTCATTGAATTCCTTCCATCCACTGTGTGTCTTCTCTCTGCGTCTTCCATTTGCTGTTACTGTGCCTCTCCCTTAACCCCCCCCCAATTGGTCTAGCACCCATCTTCTTCCCTCCGCTCCCGCATGTTCTGGCATCTGTCTTCTTCCCACTCTGTCTTCCACATTTCCCTTGGGGGTCTGTTCCTCTCCACCCTCCTTCAATGTCTGTTCTATTCCTTTCCACCACCACCCTTCCCTCCCTCCTTTACCATCTGTTCCTTTCTACTACCCTTCAGCTCCTCTCGCGTGGCCTATCTACCTTCCTTCCTCTTATTTTCATGGCACGTTACAATGTAATTTGTGCAAGCCACTGGAGCCTGCAAGCTCGGTCCCTGTCCCATCCCCACAAACCATCTCGCTTCTGTGCTCCTATTTTCTCCATTTCTAATATCTCCCCTATGTATCTGTCATTGCCCCCCCTGTGTCCATATACCATCCCCATGGCATGTCCCCTTTATGTCTCTGTCCCTATGCCCCATGCACATAATTTCCCCTCTTTCTGTTACCTTCCTGTGTCCAGATTTCCCCTATCTTCCTCTTCCATATCAGTGTGTCTCTTCTTTTCAACCCCATCTAGCTTTTTTCCCTCTTTCTTCCCCCCCCCCCTGCTTCTAGCATCTGGCTCACCTGCCAGTCCTTCCCTTTCTTTCCTGCTGTGGGTTTTTCTTTCCGACTTCATCCCCATGGCCCAGTATCCTTTTCCCTTTCACTCCCTCCTTCCAATTTGAGCCGGGAACACTAGCGATCGCACGGTCCCCGCAGCCACTACCTGCCTGCCCAATCGATCCTAGTGTTTAGCCAGCTCTCTCCTTTCTCCTCACCTTAGTTTATAGGTTTTCTTTTTCGGCGACCTGCACGCTTTCCCAAAGAGCCGCGCACGCGCGGCTGCTCAGTGTTCAATCTTCTGCTCTGCTGCAACTTCCTGTTTCCGGTTGTGTCAGAGCAGAAGATCGAAACTGAGCAGCAGCGGGTGCGCGGCTCTCTGATAGTGTGCGGGTCGCCGAAAAAGAAAATCTACAAACTAAGGTGAGGAGAAGGGAGAGAGCTGGCTAAACACTAGAATCGATTGGGCAGGCGGGTGTGAGCTGCGGGGACCGCGCGATCCTTCATGCCTCACTGCGGGGACAAGACCATTCACCGCCCCGCGGGCGGTGAATGGCCTTGTCCCCGTCGCCGCAGCGACTGCTAGTTTTCTTCCCCGTTTTCGGCAGGTGACCCGTGGCTAAAATGCGGTGGCCGCGGGTAAACCGCCACCGTGTCATTCTCTAATATGAAACCGAGGAAAAAATATCTGGGCATCTTCAAGATGGCTGTCACGAGAAAGGACCAAGTGGAGAATGTCCCTAAGGTTTACATAAGTTATAATCCTTCTTAACACAGACATGATGACTAAATACAAGATACACTTTTGCCACTGCATTTCAATAATATATTTTATTATGACAGGCAACAGTCCCTATGAAAGGAAAAGTTAGCTACGGCGCGTTATACGAGGGTGGTCTGAAAAATTTGGTAAAAAAGCAAGTTAAACAACTTAGTCAAACAAGTTAAACAACGTAGTCTACATCGAGGGCTATACACTAAGGGTTTTACGAAGCCGCGCTAGCGATTTTAGCGCACACAGCTTTTCAGCACACGCAAAACCCGCGCTACATGGCTAGAACTAACACCAGCTCAATGCTGGCGTTAGCGTCTAGCGCGGCCGGCAATTTAGCGCGCGCTATACGCATGTTAAATCGCTAACGCAGCTTTGAAAAAGGAGCCCTAAGAGTCTCTTCTATCAAACTACGCTAGCAGTTTGTAGCGCAGTGAGCTGCGCTGAATGGCCTGCGCTGCTCCCGACGCTCATAGAGTTCCTATGAGCGTCGGGAGCAGCACGGGCCATTCAGCACGGCTCTCTGTGCTAAAAACTGCTAGCGCGGTTTGACAGAAGAGGCCCTAAGTCCAACGAGCTTCCAGTTTTTTTCATATCGTAGGAAAAGTAGTTACGAAAAAAACCTAGAAACTCGCTAGACTAAAGGGCTCCTTTTACGAAGGCGCGATAGGGCCTTAATGCGCGGAACAGCGTGCGCTGAAATGCAGTGCGCGCTAGCTGCACCGCCTCCTTTTGAGCAGGCGGTAGTTTTTCAGCTAGCGCGCGCTAATCCGGTGCGTGCGTTAAAAACGCAAGCGCACCTTCGTAAAAGGAGCCCTAAGTGTACTGTATAGCCTTTTCTACATGGTTTAACTTGCTTTTTTACCAAACTTTTCAAATGACTCTCGTACTATAATTATGTAAAACAAACAGTGGCTGCCACCCGGATTTGTACTCTTGTGTGGGTCTTGGGAGCTTGAACCCCCTCACATTTAGCTCAGGCACCTACCAAAAGTGCATCACACAGGAGGGACCATCAAAAGGGATACCTATGCTATGCTATGAATTCCCAGGTCGTTCTGTACTTTGTACATTACTTACCTTTTCTTAATGGGATATAGAGATTTGAAGTTGTATTTTACCATTGAGATAGATGAATGGACCACCTCCATAAGAAGACAGACTTGAATTGCATCATCTTTATAAATATGTCACCTGCAGCATAGCATTCTAAATCGCTAATGACTCATCAAGTTGAGGACCACACATTCACTAGTCAGCAACTCTTTCCCAAGGTCAATTATAGTGTATAATAATTTAATCATAATACCATATAAGCAAAATCTTTTATAGTTGAAGGGCTATAGTAGGATTGAGTTGTCAATGATCTCAGAAGTAATATGCCAGGCCAACACTGACCTGGCATATTACCTGACCTGGCACATAGGATGAGATACAGAGCTGCCCTAAAACAGTTTCCCACTGCACTAAAATCCTCCCCATCCTCCCTAGGTGCTGGCACCCCAAGAGCATGCTGAAAACTCACGGTGACATCATTGACCTTGTAAATTTTAAACATGCTTGTCCTTCCTAAAAGGAATAAATCTCCATACATGACCTGTTATTTTTTTATTTATTTGATTTTTTAGCCCGTCCTCCCAAAAGAGCCCAGAACGGGTTACAATGAATATATTGGTGCATTAAAATTATAAGTAAGATAGGTACTTAGAAATTCCCTTACTGTCCCGAAGGCTCACAATCTAACTAAAGTACCAGGAAAAATGACAATTAGAAGAGTAATAAAGAAAGAAAATAGAGATAGAGGAGAAAAATAAGAAAATAAACATACTAATAAGATTACAATGATCTAAAGGAATTTGAAAGGTTAAAAAGAGGGGAGATAAGAATAGATGCAGAGGGAGAACCGTTGAAGCAATAGAATTCTGGGGAAATTTAAATGAAATTTGAATGATAAAATAAAACAAAATAAGTGGTAAAACAATAAGTGAGATTAAAAAATATATCATAAACTAAAAAGAAGTGAAAATAAAATCAAAACAGTCAAAACTGAAGTCCAGCTTGAGCGGGCCCCCGAGCCAACCGTTGGTCCGATGGCCGGACTGCAGCCCTCCTCCGTCGGCTCTCCCCTGCTGGAATGGTGTTAGATGGTGTTACAGGGTTTGGTTTTGGTCTTTTACTTTTCCCATCTGTAGCAAATACAGTATCCAATGTAAGTTGTTTTCTTGAAGCCATCTGAAATCACTTTAGTTAAACTGAAGGGATTAAATAGTTATAAAATCTTTAGTGAGAATGTCCAGGGAGAGGAGCTCTGCACTCAAACTGCCATCCTCCTCGCCTCCAAATTCCGGGGTCATCAGTACAATTTTGGAATCAGCACTAATCCAGGCAGCAGCGAATGCTGACCCCCCCAGGTAAGTCTTGGGGGTGAGGGAGGAATTGGGAGCTGAGAAGAGGGGGGAGGATTTTTTTGGGTTGGAGGGTTGGGCCTCATGGTCTGGGTGGGGTCTGTATCCAAAAGGGATGTACTGGATGCCTAATCAGGGGGTTGGTTTGGGGTCAAGCTGGCACTGCAATAACCCATACATTAGCTGTCACAGTCAACCACTCCTACACCTGCCCATGTCACAGCCAGATCCCACCTACTGCTGCATTATAGGCAGCTAAAGTGGAGATTTTACCGCAGCGGCTGCCTTTTTAATGCAGAAGACAGTAGTGGGGGTCTGTACAATTTTCTACCGAGTTGTAAACTTCATATTAGCTGCTTAGCTCAGTAAAAGAGCTCCTTGGTTTCATTAACAATGCATGACAGCTTTTACAGACGACACCGTAATCCATTGCCACGTATGCTGCAAAGTAAAATGTGTTGATTAGAGTGTAGCTAGAATGACTTAGACCTGCATGCTTGACTCTCCCCCACGTTATCTCAGGATCTCTGAAAAATTATCTCTGCCTGTGCTACCTACCAGATGCGCACAGCGCTAATTTCAAATCTTATAGCGAGGGTGAGAGGCATCCGGGGCAGTGGCACCCCTCCCCCACCATCTTCTCAGCCCCCACCCCCACCCCATCCTTCCCTGCCCCCCACTACCATGCAAGCCCCTTCCCCCGTACCTCTTCAATGTTCCTGGTGTGAAACAGCAACCCCAGTCTGCTACTCGCGCCAGCATCGGCTCTTCCTCTGACATCACTTTCTAGGCATGGGCCCAGGAAGTGACATCAGAGGAAGAGCCGACGCTGGCACAAGCAGCAGGTTGGGGTTTCTGTTCGTGCCACAAACGTTAAAGAGGTATGGGAGAAGGGAAGGGGGGCACGTGCGCAATAGTGGGGGGTGGGGGTGGAGAGGATGGGTGCTGGCGCCCCCACCAAGATGGCAGACTGCCACCCTCACACTACGCCACTGTTTATGCAAATACTTAAAGGGAATTCTAGAAAGTTCTTCAGAATCTTGGTGAATGTACATGTTACTTCAATAAATCAAACTTACCCCCCCCCCCCCAATTTACAAAGCTGCGTTAGGCTTTTTTATCACCAGTCACAGTGGTATTAGCTCTGCTGCTCGTAGGAATTCTATGAGCGTTGGAACTAATACCGCCACGGCCTTCGATTAAAGTCGAACGCAGCTTTGTAAAAAGTGGGGAGGGAGTAAATTGCAAGTTAAAATACCTAAAGGGTTTTTTTTAAACAGTCTATTCTAACATGTTTAAGACAGGAAATGTCTGAGTTATATTTGTCTATGAATATAAACAACTTTTTTCCTTTTAAACTCAGCTCAAAGCTTAGATCAGCAATAAATCTCTTTTGTGTATTTTTCACAGAAAAAAAAAAGTGCCCTTCGATGTTAATTCAACTTTCTGTAAACCTTAAGATAGGGAGCATTCATCTTAAAGACTTAACCATTCCTATTTTCTTTATTATACGGCACCTTTAGTATTTGTTCCCACGTAACACCCGTCTTTCCTAGCACAGCAGGTTTCTTTTTTTAATTTAATTGATTTTTTATGCTTACAAAGCAATTAAAACCTAATAAGTCTTGTTCATATCATTGTTTATGTATATTTCTTATAGAACCTGACGTAGTCAATTTTCAATATTCCTCAAAAAATCTTGTGAAACACACTAAACATTTACTGAGTTGGCTAAAACACAAGAGAAAATATCCAAGCAGGATATGATGGAGAAATACTTAAGGATCTCAAGCGCTCACAGCTAAAAGCCCGATGTATATTACAAGCTAATAACTATAGGGTGAGCTATCATTGGTCCTGTATATTCTCCTATTTTCTCAATTTTTATCAAAACGTTCTTTTTATATTTTATTATATAATTTTTAATATTTTAAATGTTATACAAAACTTGTTTTGCTTCAGTACTGGTTTTTATTTACTAAATAGAACTAAATAGTACTCTCCCATTCACGAATATTCCATATATATTCGTGAATGGGAGAGTACTATTTAGTACTATTTAGTAAATAAAAACCAGTACTGAAGCAAAACAAGTTTTGTATAACATTTAAAATATTAAAAATTATATATTAAAAATTAAATAATAAAATATATCCGGGTCCGGATGGCATACATCCAAGGGTTCTGAAGGAATTAAAGGAGGAGATAGCGGAACTACTGCAGCAAATTTGCAACTTATCCCTGAAAACAGGCGAGATCCCGGAAGATTGGAAGATAGCCAACGTTATGCCCATCTTTAAAAAGGGATCAAGAGGTGACCCGGGAAACTACAGGCCGGTGAGCCTGACTTCGGTTCCGGGGAAAATGGCAGAAGCACTGATAAAAGAAAACATCGATCAACATTTTGAAAAAAATGAACTTCTGATAACCAGCCAGCATGGTTTCTGCAAGGGAAGATCGTGCCTAACGAACTTATTGCACTTCTTCGAAGGGATCAACAAACGGATGGACAAAGGAGACCCCATAGACATCATATATCTAGATTTCCAAAAAGCCTTTGACAAGGTGCCCCATGAACGTCTACTCCGGAAACTGAAGAACCATGGGGTGGAAGGAGACGTACATAGATGGATCAGAAACTGGTTGGAGGGTAGAAAACAAAGGGTAGGAGTGAAGGGTCACTACTCCGACTGGAGGAGGGTCACGAGTGGTGTCCCGCAGGGCTCGGTGCTCGGGCCGCTGTTATTTAATATCTTCATAAATGATCTAGAAACAGGAACGAAGTGCGAGATAATAAAATTTGCGGACGACACCAAACTATTTAATGGAGCTCGGACTACAGAGGACTGCGAAAAGTTGCAAAGGGACTTGAACAAATTAGAAGAATGGGCGGCAAAATGGCAGATGAAGTTCAACATTGAAAAATGTAAAGTATTACATGTGGGGAGCAGAAACTCGAGGTACAACTATACAATGGGAGGGATGTTATTGAATAAGAGTACCCAGGAAAGGGACTTGGGGGTAATGGTGGACATGACAATGAAGCCGTCGGCACAGTGTGCAGCGGCCGCTAAGAGAGCGAATAGAATGCTTGGTATAATCAAAAAGGGTATTACAGCCAGAACGAAAGAAGTTATCCTGCCGTTGTATCGGGCGATGGTGCGCCCGCATTTGGAGTACTGCGTCCAATATTGGTCGCCGTATCTTAAGAAGGATATGGCGTTAGTCGAGAGGGTTCAAAGGAGAGCAACACGTCTGATAATAGGTATGGAAAACCTGTCATATTCTGAGAGATTGGAGAAGCTGGGTCTCTTTTCCCTGGAGAAGAGGAGACTTAGAGGGGATATGATAGAGACTTACAAGATCATGAAGGGCATAGAGAGAGTAGAGAGGGACAGATTCTTCGAACTTTCGAAAAATAAGAGAACAAGAGGGCATTCGGAAAAGTTGAAAGGGGACAGATTCAAAACAAATGCTAGGAAGTTCTTCTTTACCCAACGTGTGGTGGACACCTGGAATGCGCTTCCAGAGGACGTTATAAGGCAGAGTACGGTACTGGGGTTCAAGAAAGGATTGGACAAATTCCTACTGGAAATGGGGATAGAGGGGTATAGATAGAAGATTACTGCATAGGTCCTGGACCTGTTGGGCCGCCGCGTGAGCGGACTGCTGGGCACGATGGACCTCGGGTCTGACCCAGCAGAGGCATTTCTTATGTTCTTATGTTCTTATATAAAAAGAACGTTTTGATAAAAATTGAGAAAATAGGAGAATATACAGGACCAATGATAGCTCACCCTATGGTTAGTAGTCAATTTTCACACAACACATAAAATAAAACGTTTCATTCAGGCTTGTGGAATCAGCCAATTGCAAAAAGGACCATTCAATTTGGTGGTGTGGAGGCTGTTTTCCAGACACAATACAAAGTGAGAGCATTCCTTTGAATATGTTTTCATTTATTTCTCTGTCACCCAAAGACATTTTCTACTGAGTTCCCAAAAAGTGATTAACTGTTAAAAGTTGACGCTGCTGTTTCCGTATAGTTTAACAGATCCTCACAGAATCTTAAAGGAAGTTATGAGGAAGGCCGTCTGTAGTCAATGCTGTTGGAAAGTCTCTGTGGACTTTTGGGGGAATTCTATAGAGGGTGCCCAAAGTTATATATGCAAATTTGTGGGTGGATCACAGATCTGTATGGAAACGAATTGGTTAATTAGGTGCTAACAATCAAATAATTGGTGTTAACCACAACTTAATTGGAATTATTAGGAATTACAAACAGATCTGCCCTACACCCTAATCTATAACATGCACACCTAAATTTCATTGGGCTACATTCACTAAGCAAACCGATCGTGTACTGATCGGTTTGCGAGCCCTTTGCGACCCATTTTCCCTCCGACCTGATTCACTAACCTGTGTACTGATCCGAATCCTATCCCGATCCCGATCCATGCATATAAATGAGGGGAATTGGCATGCAAAGCAGGAAGGACGCGATTCACAAAACTTCTTCTGGCACACTGACTGGCTGGCTGATCAAAAAACTAGCGACTGGTAAGGACCAGTCACTTGTGCTAAAACCCTACCCTCTGCCCCAATTCTCCTGCTCTGGCCGCCCTGCTCTCTGCTCTCTTCTCTGCCCCGATTCTCCAGCTCTGGCTGCCCTGCTCTCTGCCCCGATTCTCCTACTTTGGCCGCTCTGCTCCATGCTCTCTGCCCCGACTCTCCTGTCCTGCTCAGCCCCAACTCGCCTGCTTTCCCCGCAGTGCGAGCCTGTGGTTTTAACCCACTTTAAACCCGTGGGTTAAAACCATGGGCTTGCACTGCAGGGAAGGGTGGCAGAGAGCAGGTGAGTCGGGGCCAGTAAAAAAACAACCAACAGACAGACAGAAAACACATGCACAGACCATCTACAGGCAAAGTAGATGGTCTGCGCATGCGTCGGGATCACTACCTAGCGATCCATGTCGGCAGATGGGGGCATGCCTCCGATCACCCCCATTAGAATATTCATGTTTGCAGAATCGATCGGCCCTGCCCGGATCGGACGCGATCAGGCATGTTAGTGAATCTAGCTCATAGTATGCAACTCCAATGAGAGGAGCATAGGCGGGTCAGGGGCATTCCACAAAATTAGGCACAGTGCTGTAGAATACCTGGATTTGCTTGCCTAACTGCCATCAGTTCGGCATGAACATTTACAAAAGGCTTTGGCAGTTATAAGTACTTGCACCCAAAGTCAGGTGCAAATTAGGTGCTAAGCTATATTCTGTAAAAGTCATTCTGCGCAAAGTACCTTTTACAAAATACCAGCTTAGTGCGCACCATTTTGGTGCCTTTCTTTGGATCCTATTTGCAGAATTTAGCTCTTTTGGCTGGATTCAGTATATGGCGACACTATCAGTGGCCGCTAATCATATGTCAATCATGTGACAGTGCCGTATACAGAATCGTGCCTCCGGGCAAACTAGGTGCCAGAAATGTAGGCCAGGGTTTTCCAGGCCTACATTTCTGATGCCATGAATCATACCTACCATGTTTCCCCGAAAATAAGATAGTGTCATATATTAATTTTGGGTCCAAAAAACGCATTAGGGCTTATTTTCGGGGGGATGTCTTATTTTTTTCATGTACAACAATCATCTCTCCCTTCCTCTCCTCCACCCCATTTCGTCCTTTCTTTCTCCCCCCACCCATGTGCAGCATCTTTCCTCCTCTCTCAACTATCTCCTTGTGCATCTTTCTATCCCTCCCTCCCAACCCCCTGTGCAGCAGAACCTCACCAACCCTCCCACCATGAGACTGACATACCTCTGTTCCGAGGCCTCCTAAAGCAGCAGGGGTGGGGGTTACTGAATCAATGAATCCCATTTTTTTGGGCAAATCAGGCAGCACTAGTGTTGGGGATAGAGTCAGGGAGTGTCGGGGACATTCAAGGGAGGTGGACTTCGGGGGTCAATATTAACTGGGGCTTATTTTCGGGATAGGTTTTATTTTTGGGGAAACAGGGTATATAGTGTGGTGGGGTGCAGGGTTGGCCAAAGGCAGAGCCCTGAACCTCAGCACAGACCAGCCGAGTGGTAACTGGAGTGGCCTTGAATAGGAGTGCTATCCAGTGAGAAGGGAAAACACTTTTCTTGTGCAGAAATAAAGCTTTTATTATTATTATTCCCATTCCAGGATGTGCAATCCACAGTATTCAAACAGGTGCCTTCCTTGGCACTAAAGTATGTCCATGGCAAAACAGTTCAACATAACATCAAAACATGAAGTTTCTTCACAATTTCAAAATATAATTCAAAATATCAAAACCTATGCCATCTTCTCCTGCTTGTTCCCTCACAAGACAGGCACAGGTTAATTAAGCTTTTTAGCTTGAGTCCTTAGAGCAAACACTCTTCTTTACAGTTGGCTGTATTAACAGTTCATTAAATCGTTGGCTTTTATCTTTATAAAACTTCTGGCAGACTTAGTAGTGCTCATGACTTGTGCTGCGGCTTCTCCAAAGTCCCCTTAGAAAGTAGCCACTGCTGAGGAACGTAAGCTTTCTATCACCTGTGTGCACTGAGTTAATCAATAACCAAACTCTCTTGCCTTTGTCCAGCACTATGCCCCAAACATTTCACAGGATTTAAAGAAAAGTAAACATTTCATGAATAATATCGTATTTCCCCACATATAGGCCACAGACAATGCCGATGCATGTTTTAAAACTGGTAGATAAGCCACCCCATTGTTTTAGCCGCGGCTTATCTACCAGTAACTGGGGGCGGCCTATACTGTTTTTTAAAAATCATCCCCCACTTACCTCCCTTGCTCAACGGCAGACAGCTTCCTACTCGAATCTTGCGGCCAGTGGTGCAGGGCAGGAGCGATCTTTTCGATCTCCAGCCTAGCCCCGCACTGCTTTCTGCATGGCTTTGCCGTCAGTTCTCGCAGGACTCTTATTTTTATTGAGTTTAATATTGCTTTTTCATTCTATTATATGTATATAAGTTCCTACCATTCACTTTCAGGCTTCTTAGCATAGATTGTGATCCCGTCTGGGACAGATAGGGAATATCTATGTGCCTTAATACTAAATTTCGGTTTATCTATCTTTAATGTTAACATTTTCCTTGATGTATCTCTGTTCCTGAAAACTTTGTACAGATCCATGGTGAGACCCCATCTGGAATACTGTGTACAATTCTGGAGGCCGCATTATCAAAAAGATGTGCGGAGAGTTGAGTCAGTTCAGCGAATGGCCACCAGGATAGTCTCAGGACTCAAGGATCTCCCGTTTGAGGAACGGCTGGGTAAGTTGCAGCTGTACTCACTCGAGGAACACAGAGAGAGGGGAGACATGATCGAGACGTTCAAATATGTCACGGGCCGTATCGAGGTGGAAGAGGATCTCTTTTTCCTTAAAGGACCCACGGCAACAAGAGGGCATCCTTTGAAAATCAGGGGTGGAAATTTCATGGCGACACCAGAAAATATTTCTTCACTGAAAGGGTGGTTGACTGCTGGAATAATCTTTCACAACAGGTAACTGAGGCCAGCAGCATGCCAGATTTTAAGAAAAGATGGGATTGGCATGTGGGATCTCTTCATGGAGGTAGTTAGGGGGTGGGTCATTAGAGTGGGCAGACTAGATGGGCCGTGGCCCTTTTCTGCCATCATTTTCTATGTTTCTATGTTTCTATCCTTGTAACCTATTCTGAGCTCCAGGGGAGGACGGGCTATAAAAATGAATAAATATATTTGGGCCCTAACATTTACACCAGGTCTATGGCTAAACTAAACTAAACTAAATCTTAAGCTTATATACCGCATCTTCTCTATAAAAATAGAGCTCAACACGGTTTACAGAAAATTAAAGAAAAAAAATACGATAGGGATAATATAGAGGAAAACGAAGATCACAATTTTGAAAAAAGCCAAGCGTAAATGTCAGCAACTAAATCTGATACTTACCTGCATGATTATAGAATTCTATAAGGTAAGCGTGTAAATGTTGGCCCAATCTCTACCCGGTCCATGCCCCTCCCCTGTAAATGTCCCCCTACAACTACACACTATTTTAGTGTGTAAGTATAGAATAGCACTTGATTGCCTTACTTCCGTTTATGTGTATATGTGCACACATATGTGGATAAATTCAAGTATTCTATAAATTTAAGCGTGCAAGAAGTGCTTAAATTTGGGTGACTGGTTATAGAAAGAGGAATAAGGGACCTGATATTCATAGCTTAAATCTTGGCCAGAAAAAATGTATTGTTGGCAAATTTATACATACGTTATTATTAAAACTGAAGGAATACTAAGCCATTTCATCTGGTCTCTCATATATTAGCAAAACTAATAAGGAACATGCCATTTCTTTCTTTCTTTTTTTTTTAAATACTTTATGCGATGACTCTTACAGAGAAAAGGCAATGTGGGCTCTGCTTTGTTTCATGAATGTTCCAAATCTTATTTTCATTGGTGTTGTCATTAATGCCATGGTTACAACTAAAGCATCGTTGCTGCCTCTGGCTGCTCTTACTGCACAGTACAACAGATAATAAAAAAAAAGTGTTATATCAGTAAATGCAAACTATAAAATGGTAGAAACAAACCTATTAATTCTTCAGACATATTCTTTGCACTTTTTATTGATTAGTAAATTGTTTGCATCATAAGGAAAGGGTGGTGAATGCTTGGAACAGCCTCCCTGTGGAGGTGGTGGAGATAAAGAGTTTCTGAATTCAAGACAGCTTGGAACAAGTACATTGGGTGTCTAAGAGAGAAGAGAGGAAGGGATAGTGGATGGCATGGTCGGGCAAACTAGATAGGCCATATGGTCTTTGTCTGCCTTCATTGTTATATGTTTCTATAAGTTGTTCATTTGTAAAAGAAATACCTGAATATTAAAGACATTTTTAAAAATGCTTTTCAAAAAAATCTATACTTCATATTATTACAGTATATATATAATTTCACATTATGTGGGACTTTAACAAGAGAGGATGTCCAGCTCAATATAGAAATTTTTCAAATTATCTCTTTTGACCACCACTGTGAAGAGCCAGATCCCTTATGGGCCAGGATGAGGATGAGTACTAAGACAAAAGCCAGCCATGAATACTGGCTGCCCTGTGAAAAGCAAGATATATAAAGGGAATTAGAAGGGAAACAAGGTGGAGGGGGGAAGGCAGTGGAGAGGAAACTGCCAATATGGCCACCAGAAGGAATAAAGGGGTCATCAAAAAAGTATTCTGAACACTGCTATAAATAAAAAGAAGTTCGTACGCTGAAGCCCTGCTAAGCCTTAGTTTACCTAAGTTTAACAGGAATTAATTACAAAGCATCATTCAAGAATCACAACCAAAATCTGAAATAGTATGAAAATTCCCTTGATACCTGAACCACTTGTAATTCATCACTTTCAAACTGCCTCCAATGGTTTAGATCAGAGGTCGGCAACCCGTGGCTCTTTGACTGTGTGGCTGCGGCTCTTCTCTTGCTTCATCAGATAAGTGGCAGCGAGTCCTACAGCTGCCTGCCGCTAACCCGGAAGCAGGGCCGGCATTAGGGGAGGGCAAACAGGGCAACTGCCCTGGGCCCCACAGCCTTCACCCCTCTTTTGGTGCTGGTCTGACATCACCCTTGCCTTCCCTGTCCCACTAACTGACTGCGGCAGTGATTATGAAGTGCTGCCTGTGGCCTCCTCCCTGCTCCCGCGGTCCACCCAAGAAGAAAAGGAAAGTTGCGTCATTGGGGGTGGAATGCGGCAGAAGGAAAGCAGGGAGGAGGCCACAAGCAGTACTTCAGAATCACTGCCGCGGTCAGTTTCTCAGCGGGATGGGGAAGGCGAGGATGACCCAAAAAAGGGGGAAGGCATGATGACTCAACGAAGCCCTCTGGACCAGCTCACTTTTAAAAAAAATAGAATGGCAAAGGGGTTTAAAGAAGTGCCAGATTGGGGGTGGGGGGGGGGGGGCGATGAAATGTAAGGGAAGAACTTGTGAGGCCTGGAAAAGAGGCAATGGTCTGGAGAGAGAGAGAAGAGGAAAGGAGAGAAGTTGGATGTGGGGTGGTATGGAGGGAGGGAAATAAAGACACTAGTTGGGAAAAGAAAGGGAGGTGGACCTGGGGAAAGATGGAGGGAAAGATATAGGATGGGAGGGTAGAGTGATTAGGAAGAGAAAGGGAGAGATAGTGTACCAGGGTAGGGAGGGAGTGATATGGGATGTGAGAGAACATAAGAACATAAGCAATGCCTCCACTGGGTCAGACCCGAGGTCCATCGTGCCCAGCAGTCCGCTCACGCAGCGGCCCAACAGGTCCAGGATCTGTGCAGTAGCCCTCTATCTATACCCCTCTATCCCTTTTTCCAGCAGGAAATTATCCAATCCTTTCTTTAACTCCAGTACCGTACTCTGTCCTATTACGTCCTCTGGAAGCGCATTCCAGGTGTCCTCCACACGCTGGGTAAAGAAAAATTTCCTAGCATTCATTTTGAATCTGTCTCCTTCCAACTTTTCCGAATGCCCTCTTGTTCTTTTATGTTTTGAAAGTTTGAAAAATCTGTCCCTCTCTACTCTCTCTATGCCCTTCATGATCTTGTAGGTCTCTATCATGTCTCCTCTGAGTCTCCGCTTTTCCAGGGAGAAGAGTCCCAATCTCTCCAATCTTTCAGTGTATGAAAGGTTTTCCATGCCCTTAATCATTCGTGTCGCTCTCCTCTGGACCCTCTCAAGTATTGCCATATCATTCTTAAGGTACGGTGACCAATACTGAACACAGTACTCCAGGTGCGGGCGCACCATTGCCCGATACAACGGCAGAATGACTTCTCTCGTTCTGGTCGTAATACCCTTCTTAATAATACCCAACATTCTGTTTGCCTTCTTCACGGCTGCTGCGCATTGTGCTGTTAACTTCATTGTTGTGTCCACCAGTACACCCAAATCTCTTTCAAGGTTACTTCCCTCTAATACTAATCCCCCCATTTGGTAGCCGAACATCGGGTTCTTTCTCCCTATATGTATGACCTTGCATTTCCCTACATTGAAGTCCATCTGCCATTTATTCGCCCACTCCTCCAGTTTGTTTAGGTCCTTTTGTAGGTCCTCACACTCTTCCGCATTTCTAACCCTTCTACAGAGTTTAGTGTCATCCGCAAATTTGATAACTTCACACTTCGTCCCCGTTTCCAGGTCATTTATAAATACATTGAACAGCAGCGGTCCGAGTACAGACCCCTGCGGAACTCCGCTCGTGACTTTCCTCCAGCCTGAGTAGTGACCCTTCACTCCAACCCTCTGTCTTCTGCCTGCCAACCAGTGTTTGACCCATCTGTGCACGTCCCCTTCCACCCCGTGGTTCCACAGCTTCCTAAGTAGCCGCTCATGGGGTACCTTGTCAATTGGGAAGAGAAAGGAAGAGAAGTAGGACTGGGGATGGAAGCAAGGGAGGGAGGGAGAAATGTTAGATGTGGAGGTGGGAAGGAGAGAGAGATGCAGCATTTCTTTATTCCCTCCATCCTATTCAGTATCAAAGAGGGGGGGGGGAGGGGGAGAGCGAAGAAGAAGAACAGAAAATACAGGGAGAAAAGTTGAACCATTGGGGGAAAAGAAGGAGAGACAGATCCTTGGGAGGTCAGGAGGGAAGAGGAGTGGAATGTTAGGGGATGATGAGAAAGGGACAAGGAGATATAGCCTGACAGGAGTGCAGAGAGGAAGGGGGATTCTGGAAATGGTGGAACCATGTTTAAGAGGTCAAAAGGGGGATGACAAGATGAGTGAGACAACAGTGAGAGAGAAGTGAGTACAGTGGTAGAAATGTTGTAATGGGTTGTAGATAGAAGGAAACAGGAGGCTAGGAAAGGAGTGAGATGGGAAATGGGAGAGCTACAGTGTAAGAAAGGAAAATGGAATGTTGTTAGCTAGCTGAAACGTAAAAAGAAGGGTACTGGAGCAAGCCTAGAAAGACGCATAAACAGATAAGCAGAGCAAGTATAGCAAGTACAATTGCGGCAGTCTTACAGAATCAAGATCAAGCTTAAAGATCAAACACCAGCAAAAATCAGAAAAAAATCTCATTTTGTTTGTAACTGCTACAATTCCAACCCGTTTTAGACAAATGTCCTAGTTCAATCTTTATTCTGTGTGCAGTGTTTCCTTGATACAATTTTGGGTAGAAGGTTTTGGATACCGTAGATAACCCCCTCCCCTTTTAGATAACCCCCTCCCCTTTTAGGTCATCCGCTCAAACTCAGGGGAGGGAAGTTTCGTGGAGATGCCAGGAAGTACTTCTTCACGGAGAGAGTGATTGAGCATTGGAACAAGCTTCCAATGCAGGTGATAGAGGCACACAGCGTCCCAGACTTCAAGAATAAATGGGATACCTATGTAGGATCCCTACGAGGGTCAGCCAAAGGATAGGATCACTAGGGTATAGACTTGAAAGAGCGGGTCAGTAGAATGGCATTATTACAATTCTACTTAAAGGGGGCATTAGACTTAAAAGGGAGGGTCGATGGTGTGGGCAGACTTGATGGGCTGTAGCCCTTATCTGCCGTCATCTTTCTATGTTTCTATGTTTCTATATACCAAAGCTTAGAGGATCTGTTCTAATAGCAAGTGATGCTGCCTGTGATGAGTGTATAGGAGACTGCCGGTCCCCCTCACAGGGCAACCTTAAGAGGTCAAATTCTCCAGTGTACATTAGAGAGGGCAAGGTTCAGCAAGGGCAGATTAAAACCCAGTCCAGAGAGGTGTCGGGGAGGCCCTGGGAAGAGAGATTCAGCCTTCAAGCCTCCACCTCCACCATCTATGCGTAAGACGACAGAAGACTGCGAAGGTAGGAAGTTCTTTTCCTTGATTCACCCCGAGAAATTGATCTTGTTTGTGTCCAAGCTGGAGCTAAGCTCGGGTGTGTGCGTGACTGTGTGTGGCTCTGGTGAAATGTCAGCGCTAATAAGCCTTTCCACGGATGGGCAAGAGACTTTATTGCCAAATTAACACTGCTGTGAAGCAGTGGTGTAACTGAGGAGGTTGGCACCTGGGGTGGTGGCGCATGGCATCGCCATGCCGCGCGTCACCTGCTCTTCTCCCCCCCCCCCACTGCTTTAGCGCCCACGCACCTCTTGAAATATTTACCAGTGCAAGCAGCATCTTCTACCTGAAGGTCGTGCCAGCTTTGGCTACCTTCTGAGGTCACCTCCTTGTCCAATGACCAGGAAGTGAAGTCATAAGAGAGCCAAGACTGGCACAAGCAACAGGCGGAAGATGCTGGTTGCACCGGTGTACATTTCAAGAGGTATGCTGGGGGGTGGAGCGAAGGAGAAGCGCCAATGCCCCCCCTGCAAAGACAGCACCTGGCTTGGTCTGCCTAGGGTTACCATTTCTTGGGCCGCAAAAATCTGGACACTTGGTCCTGCCCTGTCTGTGTCAGTTTAATAAAATGTAAGGATGGTCGCTCTTACATGCAACACCCTAGCAAGCATATAATAGCAAATCATACAATGCAAACTGGCACAGGTAACAATACAAAGACTTTTGATAGTAAAATCTCACCAAATATAAAACCCAAAATATTACTGAAACTTTTCTCAATTGTGTCATCCAGTCTAAAACAATTTAAGGGTTCCAAAAGGACTTTTGATTTCTATCTCACTCTGTCTATCAATCAAAAATAGAGATAAAATCTCACCAAGTATAAAACCCAAAATATTACTGGAACTGTTCACCAGGGTGTCATCCAGTCCAAAGTACAATCAATCTAAGGGTTTCCCAAGGGCTTTTGATTCTATCTCACTCTTATACATAATCCTATTGCACAGTGCATAAAAGGAGGGAAAAAAAAAACTTGAATTCTACTTACCCAAATGAAATCATCAGGAAGGACCGAGACAAAGCCCCCAAAATGTCAGTTTAGTAAAATGTAAGGATGGTCGCACCCCCACAATGTTAGATTGGAGGGGTTATGTTTGACACGGCCTTACAATCCGCGGTCCCGAGTTCAATACCTTCACAGAAGTTTCATTAGGGATAGAATCAAATAAGAAGCACAGCCAGGGGTGATTATATAAAGAATATATTATAGAAATAGTCTTACAGAAAAGTAATATTTATAAGCATTACAATTAAGCAGAGAGCATTACACTTAAGCAGAGAGCAAAGCAGTCTCGCTGCCTTACAGAGTCCAGAAGGAAGTGTGAAGTTTCAGGGAAAGGCAGAGAAAGAAAGAAAGAGAGAGAGAGGGCCAAGACCCCTCTCCTCCAGAGATAGATAGATAGATAGATTAATAGCTCCATAGAAAAAGAGATATTGATAGAGCAGAGCGCAGGCTTTTATACCTTGGAATCTTATTCTGACTAGAGAAAATATTGTATCTCCCAGTATCTTTCTGTTTAGAACTTGCAAACTGTTTGAGACAATGGTCCATTTAATTGACAAAGGAGAGTGTGACATCTGCAAGCATGGTGATGGGATTAAGTCTCTGGCTTGATCTGTGTACCATTGTCCTAAGCACCCTCTTAATCAGACATTAACACCTTTTAGCTAGTCATGATTCAATCAGGGAAACTTAAAACCATATCAGGGAAACTTAACACAGTCTCCCTGCACTAAGGGTCTATCTGCCTTCCCATGCCAGAGCCAGATTGATATAATCTCCCATAGGCCTCTAGGCTGACACCCTGTGCCGCCAAGGCCTTTCTTCTTCCCCGACAAGCTCCAGCAGCATCTGGAGGGCCTGGAGCATACGTGGATGTGTGTGACGTCATCTGTACACGCTCAGATGCCCTCCAGATGTGGTCGGAGCTCGTCGGGACTTTCCAAAACCCGGACAAACTACAAGACATCTGATAACCCTAGGTCGGACCCCACACCCCCCTTACTACACCACTGCTGTGAAGCATCAGCCTTCAGGATACCTGAGTTGGCGCTATCTGGCTGTTTCTGTGCAGGCCATACAGCCAACCCTCGACCCTACAACCACGATACCAAGCTAATAAATAGTAAATAAATGTACACTTAGAGGTGGTGATTTAAGTAGCATAAAATAGTAATGGGTATAGGAAGCAATCTTTCAAATAGCTTGCCTAAGTACAAAGTACCCATGGACCTTGTACCTAATTTTCAAAGGGAAACTAAACATGTAGGGCCTGATTCTGTATAGGACTCCCAGCCTAAGCGGCTGCTGAGAATCATACATGGGCGTCCTATATAAAATTGCCTGTAACTAGTGTCCATATCACAGGCGTCGGTTAGAGAATCGCGTTGCTGCTGAGCTGATCGCAGGAAGGGAATCTCCTTGTTGCGATCAGCTGAGCTACTACAGAAGGAAACCCCCCAGCTTTAAAGTTAGCTGACAGGAGGAATACTCAGTCCCTCCTGCTGGCATGCCTCCCCCCAAAGATCACTGGCAGGAGGGATTCCCAGTCCCTCCTGCTGGAACCCCTTTCCTCCCGAAGATCAGCAGTAGGAGAGATTCCTACTCCCTCCTGCCAGAACCCCCCCCTCCCGCACACCAAAAATCACAAACAGAAGGGATTCCCACTTCCTCCTGCCGGAAAACCCCCCTCCCAAAGATCACTGGCAGAAGGGATGCCCAATGCCTCCTTCCAGACCCCCCCTGAAGACATGCCCCCACCCCGACATCTCTGTACCTATTTCTTACACGGATTGGCAAGACCAGATGATCAGACCGACCAGAGGAATGCTTACTCCCTCTGGCCAGCAGGCCTGCCTCCACAAAATGGCAGGCCTTCCCCTTCCAGGGAGGGGCCTAAGGCCATGATGGGCCCAGGCACCTAAGGCTACTCCATGGGAGTGGTCAAGGGATCCAACCAATCGAAATCGTAGGCCACTCCCATTGCAGCCCAATTTTTTTATTCGATTCAGCGTTTTGAATCGTTTTTCCTGCCCAATCGAGCATTTATTTCAAATGTCCTGGTGGGTTTATTTTGTAGTCTTCCTACCCACCCCACCCCCCTTTGCCCTCTTCAATCCAATGCCGGTGCTGTGGTGTAAACAAAATTAATTAAAAAAATACTTTTCCTCTCTCTGTTATTTCCTAGCTCATGTTTGCTGTCTAATACCAGCTCTGGCTGGACACACATTTCAAATCTTGTAATCACAAAATAGAAAATAAATTATTTTTTTCAGCCTTCTACTGCCATATCCAACATTTATTTCTTTACTACTGTCTACCATCTATCTCTCTCTCTCTCTCTCTCTCTCCCTGCCTTGTGCTCTGGGTCAAACCTCTCTATTCTCCTCCATGCAGCATCTCTGCCTTTCTCCCCTCCATCATCATGTTCATCATATCTTCCTCTCTCCCCATGCACCATCTCTCCCTGCTCTCCACCCTATGTCCAACATTTCTCTCTCTCTATCTCTTCTCCATGCACGTCTCCCTCACCTCCACCATATGCAGGATTTCTCCTTCTACCTCCTATCTACCTCTTTGTTTCATCCTTCCTCTCCTCTCTCCCCCCCATGTGCAGTATCTTTCTTCCCATCCCATCAGCAGATTTCCTCCCCTCCCCCTGTGCAGCAGCACCCCACCGACCGTCCCACCGTGAGACCTAACATACCTCCGAGGCCTCCTAAAGCAGCAGCGGTGGCGGCACTCTGAACGGGCTTATTTGCGGCCTACCCTGCTAGGGCTTCTCTCTGCCGCATCACTGGTGATAAAAACCCTAACACGGCTTAAAAAAAAGGGGGGGAGTTTGTGTAAATGGTACAACAAAAAGAAAAAAACCATTCTAGAATATGAGGCTATTTTGATGGATACACAGTAAGGCCTAGATTCTATAAATGACGCTTACAGTTAGGCGCCTAGATTAGTGCGCCTAGCTGACCTAGGCACCTAATTTAATTTTTTTTTTTTTTAATTGGCTTAATCGGTGCTTATAATTGAAAGCACCATTAAAAACCAATTAAAAAAAAATAATTTGCTGGTTGGAGCTTTACTCGGTAGGCACCTACCCACTTCAGTGAAGGCATCCATACCGTGACACCTCCCAACAAATAGGCATAACTAGGAACAGATTCAGGGCAGAGTTTGGGCGTTAATTGAGTTAGGCGCCAGTAGGCACATTCATTTAGACCAAGAAAACCCTGACCTAAATGGAGTGCTCATAAGGATTTAACACCCACCGGGCCTAGGAATAATTAGGCGCTGCTAGGTGTATTTCTATAAATGGCGCCTAGTGGTTGATTTACAACAGCGCCTAGGAGTTAGACACTGTTTATAGAATCAGGGCCAGGTCAGATAAGGAAGAGGTAACACCTGCAACATTAGTAGCTACTTTGACTCTTTCTATTGATAAATCTTGGTTATTGAGACTATTTCTAAAGAATAAACAAAAGGAATTCCTTGATTGTAAAATTCAAATGTTCCCTGATGTTACACGGGAAGCGCAAAAACGTAGACGTGACTTCCTTCTTTTGAAACCAGGGGTCATCTCATTGGGGGCTACATTTTATTTGAGACACCCTTGTAAGTGCATTGTCCGTTATCACTCAATTAAATATGTATTCTTTGAGCCTCAACATTTGACTAATTTTCTGGCGATGTCCCGCCTGGACAAGGAGAAAATTCAAGCTTGAGCTCTAAAAGAAAATAGTAATCTCCTTCCCCGACCCATAGGAATAGCATTACTTCTTTGATTGTTTTCTTTTTTATGTTTTCTCACAATTAATTCTTGGATCCAATGAGGATTTGAGCTAATTTTACCATAACAGTTTTTCTTGTAAACTGCTTAACATTTGTTAAGTATGGATTTATATGATTTTAATATGTTTTGGTTAAATTTGCTTTCTGTACAAGTTTACTTGATATAATATTGAAATCATTAAAAATACTTAAATATAGAATCAGGGCCTAAGTTAACACGTCAGTGGATTAACAGTTACAATGCATATCTAAATGTTTCTAATATTTTTTTCCTTTTCAGGGAACAATTACACATTTCTAAGGCAGCTCCCTCATATTTTCTATATAAACATAGTGTATTCCACCATTTAATCAAATCTAATGTAGCTGTTTGCTTGCAATTAATCTTTGCTACAGATTTCAGAAGTACAGTCATAAAGAGTAAAAAAGGAATGCCACTGAACAATAGTTAGGATTTCCCTTTTTCCATGGATTGCAGCTAGAGAATAACATAGGGATGGGAACCTGTGGTAAATCAATGGTATCAGGAAGAAATTTAGTGCATTTACTGTGAGTGAGGAAGCAAAACCCATAAAACAGAAAGTTACATCAGAAGCACTTGGCACTGTGGGGATCACTGCCATTGGCTCTGAGGATCCGCAAGGTACTGTGGGCTGGAAGGCAGGGGAAGAAGACAGGGCCAGCAAGAGGGTAGGGGGAGAGATTTTGGAGCTCCCCCTGGTGGGGGGAGCTGTAACTGAAGGGAAAGGAGAGAGGGGGTTGGAACAGGAGCTGGAGAGAAAGGAGAGAAGGTGATGGACCCATAGAAGGGGTGGGCTGGGAGCTGGAGCTATAGAGGAGGGAAAGAAGTTCTGGATCATAGGTGTGTGGGGGGGCTGGACCCAAGGGGGAGGGTTGGAGATGGAGGGAAGAGGGAGAGGTGCTGGACTCATGAGGTCTTTAGCTGAAGTTAGAGCCAGAGGGAAAGGAGAGAATGCTGAAAGGTATGGGGAGGGGCTGGAAGGAAGAGAGGTGATGAATCCATGGGGAGGGGGCTGGAACAGCAGAGAAGGGAGAAAAGTGCTAGATCAAAGGAGGGTCTGGAGCAGGAACTGGAGAGAAGGGAAGGGGCAGAAGGTACTGGATCCATGTGAGGGGGCTCGAGGGATGGTAGAGAGGAGGGAAAAGAAGGGAAGGGAAAGAGAGATGCAAAACCAAAGGGATGAAGGAATAGGGAGTGAAATAACACAGTGGAGGGAGGGAGGGAGGAAACCGAGAGGGAGAGAACACACTGGTGTAGGGGAGGAAGAGAGGGGAGAAGCTGGACACAGGGACAATCTTTTATGTTAACAATATAAAAACAGAGTGGAGAAGATGGGCATGGAACAGAGCGTAGGGATAGGGAAACAAAGGGGAGATGCTGCATGGGGATGGTATATGGACACAGAGGAGCAATGGAGACATGGGAGGGGTTATATGGTCACAGAGGAAAGATGCTAGACATGAGGGAAATAGGAACATAGAAGGGAGATGGTGAACTTGGGTACATAGGGACACAGAGGAGCGATGATGGATAGAAGGAGGGGATTGGGACATAGAATGGTGATGATGAAAGCAGGGTGATGGACACAGGAGAAATACTGGAAAGGGAAGTATAGGAGACACAGAAGGAAGATGCTGAACATGGGGAAAGACAGAGATGGAAGGTGAGCATGGAGAAAGAAGAAATGTAAAATGGGCAGGAGACCCTGGTGAGTGAGTTAAGAGAAGACTGAGGGAAACAGAAACCAGAGCCTGGGATCAGCATGATTTGAAAAATAAAATGACCAGACAACAAAAGGTAGAAAAATAATTTTATTCTGTGATTAGAATATGTCAGATTTGAAATGTGTATCCTGCTAGAGGTGGTGTTACACATACTGTAGCTAGAACCCAGGGCAGAAATTTGGAAGAGGACCCCAAAGCCTACTACCAGACCATGCCTTTTTAAGCTTCCAGCAGGCTTGGGGCTCTCTCTGGCTAACACCATCCCTGCAGAGGATAGGAGAAAATGCATATTTTTATTTCTTTGGTATGTGGGTTCTTGTGATTTTTGGTTTAATTTATGTTTATAATTTTTGGTCTGCTATTTGGCATTCGGGTTCTGAGTGTGTAACCAAAGTATTCTGTTAGCCTGAATTCTCTATAGTAATTTGGCTTGTTCAGTTTTCCTGATACTGGAGGAGAAATTTGTGAGGGGAGACAGGGAGTTTGTTGATCTTTGTCTTGCATTGTTTGTGATTTATAGAATGAAGGTTGTGCAGGATATTGTTTCTTTTTCTACTTTAATAACATGATTTAAATATAAACTCATAACTTCAAAGGATGTTTGGATGGGATCAAACTGAGCTTCTGGCAAAAGGATAAGGATGGGGGATAGGGCAGGAATGGGTCAGAGCTTGCGGGGATGGGGGGACAAACTTTGTCACAAAAATATATACAGTATATTTGCTCTCACCACTGTGTTTTCTTCCCTGCACTGCTGCTATCACAACTTCAGGTTTGATATGAGAATTTCATCAGATAAATGCAATAGTCATTGTATGGAATATAATGTTAGAAAATGGCACAGATAAGCTGGTGCCAGACAAGACCCTAAAAGATTTTAAAAACAAATAACAGGACCATACCACACACCGTCACCAGTAGCCAGTGTAATTTAGACAGATCAGTGATACCCCCATCAGTCTTCACTTCACCCAAAAACATTTTTATGCTGAATTTTGTAGCACTGTAACCTAGGTAATAGCTGAGCAGGTAAACTCAGTAGAGAAATATTCTAGTAATCCAGGTGAGATAGAATGGCTTGAAAAATTAGCTCCAAATGGTTCTTTTTTTAAAATTCTTTATTGATTTTTAATCTAAAACAGTGTCATACAAATGAAAGAACATGTAATATTAATGCATTAATATCATTAATATTACATGCATTAATATCATTAATATTACATGCATTAATATCATTAATATCATCCAATAAATTCAGTTTCTTACATATAATAATAGCAGAATATATTTTAATATATAATACAAATGAAGAATAAAGTTACCCAAATGTCGCTATCAATATTTACTCCCCACCTTCCTTTCTAAATTCTGCACATTATTTTCAAATTGTAAAAGATCTATGCGGGGCATTCAATTCCAGCACTCATGGGATGCATACTGATCTGTTTTTCGAGCTCTTGAGAATGCTTCAAGCAGAACATTTTACTAATTATACATGTTAAATGCTCATTATGGTTCCCCTGAAAGTCAGTTCTATTTGTGGCTTCTGAGGGCCACCACGATGATACCAAAGGTTTACACTCTCCCTAATGCAGCAAAGCATCACTGCACAATCCTGATCTTCCAAGGGCTACAAATAGGCTACAACGCACGCTCATCGAGCAGGTTTGCATTGATATGACCTCAGAGTGGAGGAGTAGACTAATGGTTAGTGTGGTGGACTGAGATCCTGGAGTACTGGGTTCAGTTCCTATTGTAGCTCCTTGTGACCCTGGGCAAGTCACTTAACCCTCCATTGCCCCAGGTACAAAAGCTTAAATTTTGAGCCCACTAGGGACAGAAAGAGTACCTACATATAATATGTAAGTGGTGCATCGGTGTAGCAGTGCTGGAAAAACAATTAGTGGTAGTAGAATGAGAAAGCAGAGCTTGCTTACCCAGAAAACCAGTCCTTGAGGACCAAATTTGTGCACTTCTCTATTGCACATTGGTAAGAGCTCCAGCACAATGGAGTTCTTTTACTAAACTGTGGTATGCGCGAATGCATGCTTACCACATGATGTGCGCTGGCATCCCATGATAAATTTGCCTGTTTGCATGTGTACACCGTGGGCTAAAATGAACTGTGTGCTAATTGATTAACATGAGGTTAAAGCAAGGGTCCTTACCACTTACAAAATATTTATTTTTTAAGGTATTTATATACCGCCTATCAAAGTTATCTAAGCGGTTTACAATCAGGTACTCAAGCATTTTCCCTATCTGTCCCGGTGGGCTCACAATCTATCTAACGTACCTGGGGCATTGGAGGATTGAGTGACTTGCCCAGGGTCACAATGAGCCGTGCAGGATTTGAATCCACAACTTCAGGGGGCTGAGGCTGTAGCTCTAACCATTACACCACTCCTTCCTCTGTGTCAGTGGGGGTTCAGGCGGTAACTGTTTTTAATGTCTGTGCACCAATGGTGAAATTAGCACGTGGCCATTAATCTGAAAGCGAACATTTACCTATTTGTTTTACTACTTATATTAAAAGTTAGATTCTTTTAAAAAATTTATTTTTGTAAATGTTTGAAGCATCATCTTCAGCTTTCTACATTTTCAAACTCTGTATTAGCCATGCTGAATGCTTGTCACTAAATTAGAGTATGTTGTCAAAAATCTTTTATGTTAACAATATCCTCCTTAACTATCATTAAAATCTAAGTCTGAAGTTATGATTTTATTGTTCTTTATTCATGAGCAATATCAGACTAAAAGGACAAGCTAAATATAGCATACTCTATTATTATTCTGTTAGTGAATGTCATCAAAAATGTATTAGAAACGTTTTGAGAATATGAAATATCGTTTATTGTTGATAGTTCTTCTCTGTGTTATTACATTACAGCAAATAATCAAGAGGTAAATATCCAATGTGAGTTAACTGGTTAAGAGGTCTTTTTACTAAGCATCACTAAAGAGTGGCTTGTGCTATCCCCAGAGTGGGTCTTTCCGCCACACTAAAGCCACTTATAGCGCTGTCAGGAAATGGCTAATTTTCCTAATTTTTCAGTTATGGCCATTCACTAATTATCTCATTAACATGGGACCATTAGCTCGTAAGCACTTACCAGCACCTATTAACATATACACGAGTAAGAACTCTGCATTCATTTCAGCAATCATTTCTTCAATGCCATCTGCTCGCCAGGTCTCCATCACCTCCCTGAGGGCCCAGCACTCTGGAATGAGCTACCAGGAGCCCTACAGACTATTTCATCATTACTAGGGTTTAAGCAAAAACTTAAAGCGCATCTATTGTGGGCAGCTTTTCCAGAGGTCCAGGCTGCCTATCTTCTAGGCCTTGGTTGGTTTTGAACTGGGAGCCTAGAGACATATTAACTGTTCTTTTTAATTAAATGGCATTCCTTTCTTGGTTTTATCTTTTATTGTAAACCACCTATATGGATCATGAATCTCTAAGCAAATAAGCAGATGAAATAAATCTGAACTTGAGCTCATACGCCAATCCTGCACTAATCAGTTAGCGCGCGGCAATACCTACAAATATGGCCATGCCCCCTCTCTGCCCCCAAACACGCCTCGTGTGCTAAAAATTAAATTTTATTTTTTTTTAGCATGTGGGTAACCCATGTATACAAAAATATTATGGTGGGATGCTAAGTATGCCCCATGGTAATGCATTTTAACCTATGGTAAATGCATCGATACTTACCGTAGCATAGTAAAATAGCCCCTAAGAGAGGCTGTTCTGTCATACTGACTGGGCCCTGAGGGAATATGTAAGCAGCACTTGCCCAGAGATGGCCTGATTCTATAAACTTAAACATTATTCAGCATGTGTCACCATTCATTCAATATACTGCAATATTCCCCTGTTGTACATTCATTCAATTCAATTTCTTGAACCTCAGTGACACCACTCAAAGCTCAAGCTATCATTGCTTTAAGCTTTACGTGTCCAATCGTCATTGGTTCTTGTTATTTAACTTTTCCAATATAAATATCTTTTAAATATAAAGGTCATTTCATAAATAATGCACACTATTTTTTTAAATTTACATGTTGTTGTTGTTTTTTTCAAGTATTTCTTTACAATCCTTCAATATAGTCTCCCTGCTTTGCAATGACCGAGTCCCAATGTCTAGGAAGCTTCATTATCCCATCCAAGACATCGTTTCTGTTCAGTTGCTGAATGGCTCGGGTACCGGCGGAAAAAAGCTCTTCCAGAGGTGCAAAATGATGCCCATGCATAGGTTGTTTCAACTTTGGAAAAAGGTTGAAGTCTGATGGCCTTATGTCTGGACTGTAGGGAGCATTAGGTAACACCTCCCAGCCGTATTTGTGTAGTTTTTCAATGACGAGTGAAGAGCTCCATCTTTCCCACGGCCAAAAAATTTCAAAGAGCTCAATCAAAAGTCAAACAAATGATTATTTTTGCTTATGATCATGAAGGCATCATCATCACAGACAAAGTTCCATGTGGAAGAAGTGTCATAGCAGTGTATTATCGTGATTTTTTTGCAAAAAATGCACAGAAAAATGCACAAAACACGACCTCAGTTGCTCTTGGCTGGGCCACTCATTCTTCACAACGCTTGCCGCACATAGGGAAAGTCGTCATTGAAAAACTACGCAAATATGGCTGGGAGGTGTTACCTAATGCTCCCTACAATCCAGACACGAGTCCACCAGACTTCAACCTTTTTCCAAAGATGAAACAACCTATGCGTGGACATCATTTTGCATCTCCGGAAGATCTTTTTTCTGCCAGTACCCGAGCCATTCGGCAACTGAACAAAAACGGTGTCTTGGCTGGAATAATGAAGCTTCCTGGATGTTGGGACTTGGTAATTGCAAAGAATGGAGATTATAGCGAAGGATTGTAAAGAAATGCTTGGAAAAAAAAAACCATGTAAATTAAAAAAAAAAAAAAAAAAATAGTGTGCATTATTTATGAAATGACCCTCGTATCTTTTTATTATCTTTTAAATAAAGTATTTAGATTTCTTAGACTTAGCTTTGTATCTGTGTTTCTCACATTCGGGGGTAGAGTATTGCCAACATGTTTCGCATACGCTTTTTCAAGGCTTTCCCCTAAAAACCGAAAACACTTTTATTAAATGCTTTCCCTATGTTCCCTTTTTAAGCTCAAGCTAAATTTAACAGTGCCACAGCCAACTAAATAGAGTAAAAGTGAAATTCTATAGATACCTATTTTGTTGAACCACCATTCTCTCTGTTATTTAAGAACAGGAATGGCGGCAGCGTTCTCAAATGTGCTTTTAAAGCCAACCCTATAAATAGCATCTAATTTTTAAGCGATGGTCCATGCGGTTGTAAATCAACTGCTAGACGCCCTTTATAAAACCATGCCTAGGCATCCTAGAGGTAGACATTGGCATTTTGACATACCTACCTTTAGGTTTTACCTAGTCTAATTTACAGTATAGTGCCTATCTTGCACGCCTAACAATGTCTAGGTTTACCACGCCTACTTTTTAGGTAGGTGTAGGAGGGCACCTCAACTTAGACGTTTGCAGATATGTACACATAACTTTTATTACCAATTAACCCCCACCCCCCAGTACACCGTCGAAAGCTTGCAGTACATTGGCTCACCGAAAATCTTGCCTCGACACTTGAGCACAGGACAAATGTGCGCTGCCACTTCCGCCAATTTGAGGCCTTCCCATTTGCATTCTGAGGGGTGTGGGAGGAACTCCCCCACTACACTTACAACTCCTCGTGCTCCCGTTGGGGGGGGTGTGTGGAGCCCCTCCAGTACACTGAACACCCCCATTCTTCTTCCCGTTTTCGCTCTTTGGGAGTTTTCAGTGTAGTGGGGGAGATCCCCCCCACACCTCCCCCCAGCGGGAGCACGAGTAGTTGTTAGTGTACCCCCACACTCCCCCCTCAGAGTTCATAGGGGAAGGCCTGAAAGCAGTGGAAGCGGCGGCACACATTAGTCCTGTGTGCAAATGTTGGGGCGGGATTGTCAGTGCGCCAATGTCCTGTGTGCTTTTGACAGGTCACCCCCTTTTATCAAGCTATGCTAGAGGGTTTTAGCGTGTGCCGGTGAGGTAAGTGCTCTGACGCTCACAAGAATTCTATGAGAATTGGAGAATTTACTGCACCGACTCGCTTGGTGGTACCTAACTTTGGCACCATTTATAGAATCTTGCCCATAGTGTCTCTGAATATCCCCTCTAAGCACTAAAGCTAAGCCAAAATCGGCCTTTGTGTGGGCAGACAGGGAGCAGAGTCAGAACGGAGTCAGCACTCACCCTGATGTGTGCCAATATTCAGCCCTTAACTGGTTAAGCTTACCAACCAAATAGGATTGAATAAATAGCATTAAGATGGGCTATTTTACTGTCAACCTGGATTATTGGTAACTAGCTCTCATTACATAAAATAGGATATGTGCTAAAATACCACAAGTTAGTAGTAAACGAATCCATCTTAATGATAGCCCATGTTGTTAAATTCTCGCCTTATCTGGTTAAGTTTCAGCCATCTGTAGAAAGTCTAGTTACAGGACAGGAGCCAGATGTGATGCCTGTGTTAAAAATTCAGAAGGTAAATATTTGTTCACTCTTCACCTCAAATAGCTCATGGAATTGATTTTTATCCTAAGATGAAACTTTGAAGACTTGAGGGCATTTTTGTTTTGTTCGACAAATTATACCCATAACTAATAATAAAAAAAAAATGAATCAAAAACTGAAAAAGGTTGCGACGGGTGAGAGAATGAAAAAAAATGAATGTTACTGTATCCATTTTCACCATTTATTTTCTCACTCTTTCACCCGAGTCACATTGTTTTTGACTAATTTTTTTTTTAATTATTATTTATACTGAGAACTTAATTCAAATATGTGTCACATATATGCACATATGTCCTATTTTTTTTAAACTAATAGAAACATAGAAACATGACGGCAGATAAAGGCCAAATGGCCCATCCAATCTGCCCATCCGCAGTAACCATTATCTCTTTCTCCGAGAGATCCCACATGCCTATCCCAGGCCCTCTTGAATTCAGACACAGTCTCTGTCTCCACCACCTCATCCGGGAGACTGTTCCACACATCTACCACCCTTTCTGTAAAAAAGTATTTCCTTAGGCGTGATCCCGGAGGATAGGAAGATAGCCAACGTTATGCCCATCTTTAAAAAGGGATCAAGAGATGACCCGGGAAACTACAGACCGGTGAGTCTGACCTCAGTTCCAGGGAAAATGGCGGAAGCACTGATAAAAGAAAACATCGATGAACATCTTGAAAGAAATGAACTTCTGATAACCAGCCAACATGGTTTCTGCAAGAGGAGATCGTGCCTAACGTACTTATTGCACTTTTTCGAAGGAATTAACAAACGGATGGACAGAGAAGACCCCATAGACATCATATATCTAGATTTCCAAAAAGCCTTTGACAAGGTACCCCATGAACGCCTACTTCGGAAACTGAAGAACCATGGGGTGGAAGGAGACGTACATAGATGGATCAGAAACTGGTTGGCGGGCAGGAAACAGAGGGTAGGAGTAAAGGGCCACTACTCAGACTGGAGGAGGGTCACGAGTGGTGTTCCACAGGGCTCGGTGCTTGGGCCGCTGCTATTTAATATACAGTGGTGCCTCGCATAAAGAACGCCTCGCACAGCGAACGCTGCACACAACGAACTTCATGTCATGATTCATACAACGAACTTCGTTTCATACAACAAAGTCGCCCGAGCTTCCACGATCGCTGCCGATGTATTGCATCCTTCCGCGCAGGCGCTGCAGGCAGTCGTTAGTCACTGCGCTTAACGCGTTTCACATAACGAACTTTTCGCATAACAAACTTGCTCCTGGAACGAATTAAGTTCGTTGTGTGAGGCACCACTGTATTCATAAATGATCTAGAAACAGAGACGAAGTGTGAGATAATAAAATTTGCGGATGACACCAAACTATTTAGTAGAGCTCGGATTAAAGAGGACTGCGAAGAATTGCAAAGAGACTTGAACAAACTAGGGGAATGGGCGACGAGATGGCAGATGAAGTTCAACATTGAGAAATGTAAAGTATTACATGTGGGAAGCAGAAACCCGAGGTACAACTATACGATGGGAGGGATGTTATTGAATGAGAGTCCCCAAGAAAGGGACTTGGGGGTAATGGTGGACATGACAATGAAGACGACGGCACAGTGAGCAGCGGCCGCTAAGAGAGCAAATAGAATGCTAGGTATAATCAAGAAGGGTATTACAACCAGGATGAAAGAAGTTATCCTGCTGTTATATTGGTCGATGGTGCGTCCACATCTGGAGTACTGCGTCCAATATTGGTCGCCGTACCTTAAGAAGGATATGGCGTTAACTCAAGAGGGTTCAGAGGAGAGTGACACATCTAATAAAAGGGATGGAAAACCTTTCATACGCTGAGAGACTGGAGAAACTGGGACTCTTTTCCCTGGAGAAGAGAAGACTTAGAGGGGATTTGATAGAGACTTACAAGATCATGAAGGGCATAGAGAGAGTAGAGAGGGACAGATTCTTCAAACTTTCAAACACTACAAGAACAAGAGGGCATTCGGAAAAGTTGAAAGGGACAGATTCAAAACGAATGCTAGGAAGTTCTTCTTTACCCAACGTGTGGTGGACACCTGGAATGCGCTTCCAGAGGGCGTAATAGGGCAGAGTACGGTACTGGGGGGTTCAAGAAAGGATTGGACAATTTCCTGCGGGAAAAGGGGATAGAAGATAGAGGATTACTGCAAAGGTCCTGGACCTGTTGGGCTGCCGTGTGAGTGGACTGATGGGCACGATGGACCTCAGGTCTGGCCCAGCAGAGGTATTGCTTATGTTCTTATGTTCTTAGTTTACTCTGGAGCCTTTCACCTCTTTACTTCATCCTATGCCCTAGTATTCTATAACATCAATTGTGCACATAATTGTCAATATACTACTACTACTTATTTATATAGCACTGCTAGACGTACACAATATAAGATTCATGAACATAAGAATTACCGCTGCTGGGTCAAACCAGTGGTCCATCCTGCCCAGCAGTTTGCTCACACGGCAGCCCCTAGGTCAAGACCAGTGCTCCAAATGAGTCCAGTCTCACCAGTTTAGCATGAACTTGTCCAACTTTGTCTTGAAACCCTGGAGTGTGTTTTCCTCTATAACAGACTCCAGAAGAGTGTTCCAGTTTTCTACCACTCTCTGGGTGAAGAAGAATTTCCTTATGTTTGTACGGAATCTATCCCCTTTCAACTTTAGAGAGTGCCCTGTCGTTCTCCCTACCTTGGAGAGGGTGAACAGTCTGCCTTTCTCTACTAAGTTTATTCCCTTCAGTATTTTGAATGTTTTGATCATGTCTTAGCATGCAGCATTGTAGCACCTAACTTGAGTTGACCTGTACAAAATTTACCGCAAGGCTTTAAACATGTACATTAACCGTTAATGAGTCAATTAGCCTGAATCAATTGGATTACCGCAATATTGTTTATTTGAAGGGTACGCAGGAAAATTTGCATAGATTGCGCATTATTTAAAATGCAGCAGTCCAACTTATTTTCAAGTTTAAAAAGTATGATCATATTACTCTTTTTTTGTGAATTGCACTGGCTGCCGATAGAAGCCTAGGTATGGTTTAAGGTTGGCTGTATTTGTTGTAAAACAATGTTCGGGCTTACACCTAATTATCTTGCAAATTTGTTTTCATTCATCAATAGTAAATATACTAGATGTTCACATGCAATATTTACCTTCCCATTCTTTAGAGGGTGTAAATTCAAAAGATACCACCATCACCTTTTATCCTATCAGGCAGCAACTTGTGATAAAGACCTAAATCTCTTGATTGCGATTTCTGGCACCTATCAAGAATTCAGGAAACACTTGAAAACGTATTTGTTTGCTAAGTATCTAGGTAACTAGGACATCTCATCCAACTGTAACTACTTTGCTTTTGTAAACTGTACAGAGCTTCACGGTACTGCGGTATAGAAGCAGATTGTTATGTTATGCTAAGTTAATGAGAGCTCAAAAAATAGGCTTTTAACTGTCATATTAAACATTTGAAAATGGGAATTTATATTAGCAGGTGGGATATGAGCTAACATACCTTAACTGCTGACATGGTAGAGAACATCAAAGAACATGGAACAGCTACTATACTGTTCAGATGCAATTTGCTATATTCTGATTTAGAAGCCATTAGCGAATGTTAATTTATTCATTTATTTACAAAGAAACATGACGGCAGATAAAGGCCAAGTGGCCCACCCAGTCTGTCCATCCGCAGCATCCACTATCTCCTACTTTCCCTAAGAGATCCAACGTACCTGTCTCACGCTTCCTTAAATTCAGACACAGTCTTTGTCTCCACCACCTCTACTGGGTTCCATGCATCTACCACCCTTTCTGTAAAAATGTATTTCCTTAGATTACTTCTGAGCCTATCATCTCTTAACGTCATCCTACACCCTCTCATTCCAGAGCTTTCTCTCAAATTAAAGAGGCTTGCCTCATGCATATTTATGCCACGTAGGAATTTAAACATCTCTATCATATCTCCCCTCTCCCACCTTTCCTCCAAAGTATACAGATTGACATCTTTAAGTTTGTCTCCATTAGGCTTATGATGATGACTACCGACCATTTTACTAACCTTCCTCTAAACCGACTCCATCTTATTTATATCTTTTTGAAGGTACTATCTCTAGGATTGCACACAATAGTCTAACCACCTTTATGAAGAAATTCACCAAAGGCAGTGTACAATAGGTATAATTCAATATAAAACTTAGAATTTTGTTAACAGCATAAGAGTAGTAAAAAGAGGCTCATTTTCAAAGCACTTGACACATAAAGTTCCACAAATTTGTCTGGCACTTTGTGTGTCTAAGTGCTTTAAAATTGACCCCACAAATATAAACATAAAAACAATGAATGAGGTAAACTGAAACTTATTAATAAGACTACCATGAAACAGTTAAAAAAATATACTTATTAATAGCACTGAAATTCAAATAAGAGAGATATAATTCATACTAAAAGGGAGATACAATACTTATGAAGCATCTAATAAGCACAAATTAGAACATTCACATAACATAGATATGACACTAATGCTTTTCTATAATATAGCTTATCCTATAGCTGAGGGTTTTAATTATTTATTCAAGTTTGTATCCCGTTCTCCCAAAAGCTCAGAGCGGGTTACAAAAAGACATTCACAATGCACGAGGGAAATGAGGGATACAGACAAGAGTATACAAAGGAGTCTGTCTGCTGGGCAATTTAGCGGAAAAGAAAGGTCTTCACCGCTTTTCAGAAGGCGACAAATGCAGATATTAGATGGGGACAAGATGGGTAGTGCGGAATCTATTGGGATAAATAGATGGGAAGCTAAACTCAAGGCAAGTTGTATATACAGTTAAACAAGGTATAAGGAACTGATTTAGTTAGTGTGTGTAGCATGCTAGTTAGTCCTGGTGTAGAATGAGGTCCAAATTCTCCAAACGGCATCTCGAAGTTAGGTGGCGGTAGGCATCTTATTGCCATCTAACAAACCAATCAGGATGCACGTTTTATTTATTTTAAATTTCAGTTGCCATTCTTAGGCTCTTGGCTCATGCCTATGGAGGCACATGGGAGGCCCACAAATGCCTAAGGCCAGCGTGGGTGTGGTTTGTGCCGGAAGTGGCCTTAGATATGTCCAGATATGTTTAGGCACGTAGTTGCAATATAGTCTAATCTATCCGTTCGCTTGTCTCACTATAAGATAGACTTTTCTTGGATGTTTTTATTATGTTTTTTATTAAGTTTTTTTTTTACTATGGACTGTTTTTATTATAAACTCCTTTGGTATGGTTTTTTTAGATTAACTTCTTTATAAATAGTCCTATGGAACTTTTAACATTTAGGATATACGCTCGGCATAATAAGTATTTTTATATGTTCATCTTTAGGTATATGGGTCTACTACATCTCTATTATAATTTTAAGATTTATTTTTAGACATATATTTAGAATAAAAGAGGTTTTTTACATGTGTAGGTACTAATATGTCCTTATGTTTCTTTTATATCAGTTTTATACCTTTTTATAGTGGGTTATTTTATACCTTATCTACCATGGTAGGTTTGCTCTGGTCATTTTCTCAATTCATATATTATCACTTCACTTACACAATATGTTTTCATTTCACTTATGTAGTTTTATTATGATTTTTATCTTTTTGGGCACCTTATGTATCTTGATCACTTTTTCACACTTTTATCATATTATGCTTTGCATGTTTTTAAATGAGTATCATTGTATAGTAGTTTTATAACTCTATATGAATATTGGTCTTTTATATATTTTGTTATATACCATCACTTGATCACTATGTCACATCATACTCCTTTGTATGGCACAAACATACTATTAATATATCACTAGTTCACACCATCTTGATCTGTTATGTAGAAAATGTAAGTATTAATTGTATAATCTCAGGATTAATATTTATATCTATTAGGACCCCTGAGGAAGGCGTGTTGTCCAAAACACAGTCCGTGTCGGGTCCCTTGGTTGGTAATAAGGCTGTATACTTACTGCTTTCTATTATCAGTATAATAAACATTGCCTGCATCCTGTACACAGTCTGCAATCTTGGTTTGGTTTTTCTTAGATATCTGTAGGCACCCCTATGCGCCTCCGTAGGTGTAAGACAGGTGCCTTAAATGTAGGCCTTTAAAAATGCTGACCTACATTTAAAGTGCCTATGTTAAAAAAAAAAGAGACGTGACTCTGGACGCAGCACCCGTCAGTAATTGACATGCTGCTGGTGCCCATTTTGCAGGTGCGCCACTTACAGAATCAGGCCCTGAGTGCATAGTCAATCACCCTATGTACTGAAGGCATTGTTTCATTGTAATGATATGGCAGCCTTCTTTCAAGCACAATCCACAAGTGCAGCTGAGAAGGCGCACACCAACGGCAGCGAGCCCAAAGCCAGAGGCAAAGAACCAGAATTCCACAACACAACAGGAGTGTTGAAAAACACACAAAATGGAACCAGAACATGGAGCCAGGAGGTAAAAATTGAATCAGTGCCTTATTGAAAATGGTAACCTTGACCCTACACGGGCCGTGTTTCAGCAAACAATGCCTTCCTCAGGGGTCCATGGGAAAAACATAGAGGAGCAAAGTGATTGACAGAGAAAGAAAAACATCCTGCCGCCGACATTTGCAGCAGGGGGGAAGTTAGAGAAGAGGGTGGGGAAGGGCACCACTGCCCCTCACCCTCACTACGCCACTGCAGATATGTTCTATAACAGAGTGCAAAATTTGTAGCAACGTCCACAACCTGTCCATGCCCCTCCCCTGGCCAAGCCCCATTTTGAGATTTGCATTCTAGAATTTACACGCACCACTTTATAGAATAGATTTAAAAAGTTGGGCATGCATATTCTAATTTAAACCAATTAGTGCCAATTATTACTTGCTAATTGCCAATTAGCACTGATTAGCTTGCTAAACAATTAAACTGTACATGCATAATTGGCAATGTGCACAGATTTGCATGCACAACATTGGTTACACTACATAGAATTAGGCCCATATCATTCTATATATAGCGCCCCCAAAATTGGCACCACTAGAATGGTGCTCAGTGTGATTCTACAAGGTGCCATGTACTTTTCATAGAATCATGCTAAGCACCAGTGCGTCACATACGTTTTAGGCGCACCCATTTAGGCCAAGGAAAACCAGGCTTACATACCCGTACCTAACTTGTGCATGCACCAGTCATATTTTATAACAGTGTGCCCAACATTTAGGAACACCCACAATTTGCCCATGCCCCTCCCCTTTTCAAATTTGCACACTGGTGCATGCTTTTTATAGAACCATGCTTTCTAAGTTGTGCGTGTAACTTTTAATTAGTTCAGATTAGCATCAATTGCAAGGTGTTAATTACCAATTAAGTTATGCATGCATATTGGCTGTGTGCACTGATTTGCATGCATAATGTTAGGAGCTGTATTTGTGGGATAGTGTATAAAATATACACCTATCTGCATATTTCAGACATGTACATTCTCCTTCCACCCATCCACCTTCTTGTAAAGCAAACCACTGGGCAAAAGAGCTAATACACAGCTAATGAATTTGTTCCCTAGTAAGTCCTAGATCACACCACTTCAAAAATCCCATATATGGTACATTAAGTACAGAATTATATTTTGTCCATTAAAACAGAGGCATTGGACTTTATTAGGTAATATATTTTAAGGATGGAAATTGTTGTTATACTAGTCATTATAAAACCAATAAAGTTACATTGGTAATAACAGGTAAAATGAAACTTCAAGTTATTACACACAATGGTTCTAATTTAGTTGCTAAAAAAATGTGATATCTAGAGATAGACTTTCCAAATAAAGGCCAGCGCTTAAGCACGATATTTCCTATTAGGGAACATGAGTGGGAAGCTAAAGAGAGATGAGGCTGATATTGCCAAAAGCCTGAATATATTACTTTTGCCTTCATACACACAAAAGAACTGAAGGTCACATCAAAGTGACTAGGAGGCACGTCCCTTTGGGAAAAATGGAAGAGGGAGGAGATGAAATTGCAAAAATCTTGTACTCTGTGATTATGCCAGAGCATACTCTGACAACTGAATCTATTAATAATACTGTAGCCCTCTATGATAAGACAATGTAAACAAGGGCTGTGCGGAACATTAAGAAGTTTTTTAGAATGCTAAGATAACCAAAAATAATGGACAATTATTAATTCAGAAGACATTTTTAAGAACTAATTTTTATGTATAATATTATATTACATAATTTGATGGCAGTAACACTGAACTACAATTGTTGGCAAAATATGATGGAGCCAATATTCAAAGGTACCTAAGGGTTTTTCACTAAAGATTACAACATGTTCTCTGCAGCAGAGATTATGGTTTTAATATAGGCAGATCTTGTCAGACAAATCTTTTTAATTTCTTTGACTGGGTGATTAGAAAGTTGGATCGTAGGAGAGCACTAGATGTGGTAAACTTAGATTTTAGCAAAGACACTGACACAGTTCCACATATATGGCTAATAAATGAACTGGCATGTCCTCAATATTGTGACCTGTCAGATGCAAGCCCTGCCAGAACCCTAGATAAACTAAAAAAAACAAGGGTAAAAGTAGAAACCCGGCATGAAAATTCCAGGATCTTCCAGGATGAGGTTGAGGAAGATAATATAAGCCACCACCAGGGGAGCTCTAGAGGCCCCTGGTCTACTGCTGACACTGCCAGATCAGGACACGCCCCTAGGGTAGATAAGCCAGCAGTGGCATTCAAACAAGGAAGCCGGTTAGGGAGGAAGTTTGGGTCTTGCCTCCCTAAGGATCCACCTAAGCCAAACAGGGACAACCGTCCTGTTCCCATGGATTGGACTGAGGCTGAACCAGCTAAGGACTTGCCTGGTCTCAGTGAGGAACCTATGGATTTTGAGGAAGCCTGTGCTGGCTTGGAATGCAATTATCCTGAGAGTATGCAGGTGGACTTGGCTTGTTGCCACAAACAGTGAGTGTGATTTATATTGAACTGTTTGTGTGCTGTTTTTCTTTTCCTTTTCTCTAAATTGTTGGTTTTTGGTTTGTTGTGAGAAAGCTTGGAGAAGATTGGGGAGAGGTTTTGCTTCCACCTTGGGAGGGAATTTTGAAAAGCTATCTGTATGCTTTAATTTGCAAAACCTAATGCTATCTCCTATTCCTGGCATTACCATAAACCTGCCAGAGGCTTTATTTAGTGTTAAGCACTGGGGAACTGCTGGAACTAGTGCACTGAACTGTATTTTTGTATATTGCACAAACTACTTGGGAGTAGCCTTGTGCTGGCTGAGGAGAGCTGAATCCTCAGCTGCCATTTGGGACTTTATTTTGTATTTTTGCTTTGCTGGTGTTTTGGCCTACTGACATTTACATCTTTTCTGATGAACTGTTTAACTTTATGTTGGAGATCAGTAAAGCTGAACTATGTTTTCATGAACCTGATTTATGAGTTTTGATTTTCTGGTTAACTCCAGTCCAGTCCTGCAGGGTGACTCCAGGCCGGGTCACACGCAAATGTACTGTGTTTTGTAGCCACCAGTATCTTGACTGAGCCCTGCTCTGGGCTACAGTGGTGGCCACATATTTGGTGTCAGAAGTGGGATATAGCACCCCCTGCAGGTCATTTTGAGAAACTGCTATTGGGAAAAAAAAAAAAAAAAAACGCTCAAGTTTTGTGCTGGACTTTGTTTTTTTTTTGTTGATACGTAACGGCCTTATTTTGATGAATAATTAACTGTGGATTGGTTCCTGAGTTGGTGATTTGTCCAAGGGGAGGAGTCGGTTGGAAACAGTTCCGGAAGGACGTCAGCTTAAAGGAAGCAGCATTTCTGTGTTGGCGAAGGTGCAGGCAGGAACGGCATTCCAGTCCGGAGGAAGAGAACCAGTCGGAGGCCAGTCGCAGAGCAGAGTACCAGAACCAGATCCCGGGGATACAGGTGTCCAGAGGAGCACGCCGTGCGGAGAACGACTGGAGGCCAAGGAGGCCTAAACACCAAAGGCGCAGACTCACCAGTTCTATCGGTAAGAGTACCTAGGCTGGGGGGTCTGGTAAAGGGGAGGAACACGCTTACCAAGCAGCCACACTTGGGTTCCTTTTCTTTTTGTTTTCTTTTCAGGACTTCGCTATGGAGCAAGCCCAGATATTGACAGTACTGGCCGAGGATGACCGGAGACAAGCCGAGGAACTGAGAGGCCTTTTGGAGATCAATGAGGCACGTTGGCAAGCTCGTCAGGACGCAATGATGCGGCAGTACGATGAATTAAGGATGTCCATGCAACTGCAAACGAAAGTCTTTGCCCAGATATTACAGCAGACTTTAACTCCTCCGGCAAGCCAAGCTCTACCCACTGTTCCTGTTGCAGCTCCGGTAGGACTTAACATATCTACACCTTTAGGGTGGTTAGAGGCTGTTCCCCGAGATGTTGCGGAAGTTTTTTCTTTCCCTGAGACACTAGAGAGGAGTCAGGGAAGTATGGATAATTCTTCGCACTGCCCGGATCCCTCAGGAGTAGGCCCGAGTTTAGGTCTGCTGCCTGAACGCACTCCGAGGCAGAACTCCAGTGGGTTAGGGGTAATGAGGGATAGGGAACCCCTGATTAAAGTTGCCCCTACCCCTTTTTCTTGGCCCAGGATGCCAAGAAATAAAAGGAGGTGTTATAGGTGTGGAAAAGCCGGACATACCCAGAGGTTCTGTCAGGAAAGGAGAGACTTAGTAGTGTACCGGGAGTCTAACAGACCAGACATGTCAGGATGCCAGGTCCCAGTGTGGGTGGCTGGGGAAAAGATAGTGGCATTATTGGACACAGGGGCTGAGCAATCTGTGATGTCACGTCAATTTTGGAAGCAGGTTGTGGCCTCACCCTTAAGGAAGGGGAAAATGAATAGTGTCTGTAAGATGTGTGCATGGGGATTTTAAAAGTTACCCATTGGCTAAAATAGAGTTTGAACATGGTAGGAAAAAGTATAACCTACATGTTGCCATCCTGGAGTCTTGCCCTTTCCCATTAATTCTGGGTAGGGATTGGTCAGGATGGAGGAAGTGGGTCAGACAAACCAAACCAGTTCTTAGTAAAACACAGGTTGAAATTCAACCGCCTACTAAACTGGTGTTTGGAACCCAGGTTAAGGTTGGTCGGAACCCTGATAGGAAGAATCGGGAGAAAAGACCGGGGTGGCGCCCCACGCTTAGGTGGGTCCCACTGTCCGAGAGTGCTAGGGCCCCTACTCAAGCGTACTCCAAAGCGGCGGGCTTTGATATCTATGCAGCCCACGAGCAGGTTATACCCGCTAAAGGCCGAGCTTTGGTTAAAACAGATTTGCAGATCGCCCCTCCACCGGGTTCGTATATTAGAATTGGAACCAGATCTGGGTTGGCAGTGGAACATTTCCTTGATGTGGCAGCAGGGATTATTGACCCTGATTACAGAGGCAATATCTCAGTGCTCCTAGTTAATCAAGGAGATGCAGATTACCAGGTTCATCCTGGAGATAAGATAGCACAGCTAATTTGTGAGCGAGTATGGTTCCCTAAGCTAGAGCGGTGGGTACACCTAGGGGACACTGATAGAGGGTCAAAAGGGTTTGGTTCTACAGGGATAGCCAGCCCGGACAATACGCAAAGGCCTGAACTAAACTCTTCACAAGACAGGAGAACTCAGGCAGATGAAAGTATTGCCCTCCTTCAACAGGAGATAGCGTCTCTTAAAAAGGAATTACAAAAGGTAGCAAACGCCCAGGTGGCCAACTGGAAAGAGGAACTAGAAGTAGTCCGGCAGGCATGTTTAGAGGCGTGCTCTAAGCAGACAGTAAAGGAAGAAGCTATGTCTAATAGTTTCATGCCGGAATTAAAGGAAGTATTGAAACAGGAGATGATTATACAGGGAAAGCAGCAGGCTAGCACTCTTGAGAAACTTCTAGGCCAAATGAAAAGCCAGGTTAGTGAATTAGAGTCTAGAGTGTCAAATAGTCAAGTTCAACAACAGGAGTTGCTATCTCAGTTGAAAGAATTACAGACTAAACAGGAGCTCTGGGCTAGCCAGGGAGTCGAACCAACCACCCTGGTCAAACAAAGCCAGAGTAACAAAGCCCAGTTAGAACAACAGGCCGTACAATTAGGTACTATTAAAGATTCTGTAAAACACGTAGGAGGAAGCGTCACCCATTTCCAAGACCAAGTTCAGGAGCGCTTTGAGGAAATAGCTCAGGTTATGACAGCCATTACCAGTAGAATAGAAGAGTTGGAGGAGACTGAAGTCCAACCTGAAGGGATTGAAGCTCAATCTCCGGAACCTCCGGTCTTGCGTTGGCCCGAGGACTTTGAAAATTTGTGTCCTAATCCTCGGCCTGAGGAAAAGAAATTTAGGAATAGGCTACGCAAATAATCTTTTCTTGATGAGGGTAAACCCCATGCTTATAGGGATAAGCATTGTTTAAGGGTGGGGGTATGTGACCTGTCAGATGCAAGCCCTGCCAGAACCCTAGATAAACTAAAAAAAACAAGGGTAAAAGTAGAAACCCGGCATGAAAATTCCAGGATCTTCCAGGATGAGGTTGAGGAAGATAATATAAGCCACCACCAGGGGAGCTCTAGAGGCCCCTGGTCTACTGCTGACACTGCCAGATCAGGACACGCCCCTAGGGTAGATAAGCCAGCAGTGGCATTCAAACAAGGAAGCCGGTTAGGGAGGAAGTTTGGGTCTTGCCTCCCTAAGGATCCACCTAAGCCAAACAGGGACAACCGTCCTGTTCCCATGTATTGGACTGAGGCTGAACCAGCTAAGGACTTGCCTGGTCTCAGTGAGGAACCTATGGATTTTGAGGAAGCCTGTGCTGGCTTGGAATGCAATTATCCTGAGAGTATGCAGGTGGACTTGGCTTGTTGCCACAAACAGTGAGTGTGATTTCTATTGAACTGTTTGTGTGCTGTTTTTCTTTTCCTTTTCTCTAAATTGTTGGTTTTTGGTTTGTTGTGAGAAAGCTTGGAGAAGATTGGGGAGAGGTTTTGCTTCCACCTTGGGAGGGAATTTTGAAAAGCTATCTGTATGCTTTAATTTGCAAAACCTAATGCTATCTCCTATTCCTGGCATTACCATAAACCTGCCAGAGGCTTTATTTAGTGTTAAGCACTGGGGAACTGCTGGAACTAGTGCACTGAACTGTATTTTTGTATATTGCACAAACTACTTGGGAGTAGCCTTGTGCTGGCTGAGGAGAGCTGAATCCTCAGCTGCCATTTGGGACTTTATTTTGTATTTTTGCTTTGCTGGTGTTTTGGCCTACTGACATTTACATCTTTTCTGATGAACTGTTTAACTTTATGTTGGAGATCAGTAAAGCTGAACTATGTTTTCATGAACCTGATTTATGAGTTTTGATTTTCTGGTTAACTCCAGTCCAGTCCTGCAGGGTGACTCCAGGCCGGGTCACACGCAAATGTACTGTGTTTTGTAGCCACCAGTATCTTGACTGAGCCCTGCTCTGGGCTACAGTGGTGGCCACAATATGTCTCCTAAACTGATTGACTAGGTTAGCAACTAGTTGGGTTGAAAGGTGACAGAGGGTAGTGGTAAATGGAACTCACTCTGAGGAAGGGCATTTTACCAGTGGCGTGCCACAAAGTTTGATTCTTCAACTGGTTCTTTTAACATCTTTGTGAGTGATTATAATGAAGGACTATCTGGTAAAGTTTGCATCTTTGCACGATGATACCAAAATCTACAATAGGCTAGACACCCTTGATGGTATAGATAACATAAGGAAAGACCTGGCAAAGCTTGAATTTGGCAGCTAAGATTTAATGCTAAAAAAAATTCAGGATCATGCATTTGGGCACAAAAGAAGAGTGGGACTTGGGCGTGGCTATTATGTGATGATCTTAAGCTGGCCAAACAGGTAGAAAAAGTGATGACAAAAACTAGAAGGATGCTTGGGTGCATATGGAGAGGAACAGTAGTAGGAAAAAGGAAGTGGTGCAACCTTATTTTGAATACTGTGTACAATTCTGGAGACTGCACCTTCAAAAAGATATAACTACAATGGAATCTATCCAGAGAGCAGCTAATAAAATGGTCATTATGAAGCGTGTGGGAATAGACCTAAAGATCTAAATATGTGTGCCTTGGAAGAAAGGCAGGGGAGGAGAGAGATGCTAGAGATGCTTCAATACCTCTAGGCATAATGCACAGGAAGCGAGTCTCTTTGACTGAAAGGAAGCTCCGGAATGAGGGGGCATAAGATGAATGTGAAAGAGACTCATGAAAAAAAAGTGGCAAATTCATGGAAGTAGTGGAAACAAAAACTGTAAATGTAAAAACAGAAAGGTCTTGGGGTAGAATACTCAAGCTACAGAAGACTGCCACCCTGGAGGGGCAAAAGTCACCCTGGTATCTAAGTCCTAGACCTTCACACAAGGAAGGGGGAAGTAGGGTAGACTGCTGGACAGCCAAAAACAAGACATGGCAGAAGAACTCATTCAGCAGTGTCCTATATTGGCATGTACTTGTAGAAATGATATGTACCGTGTTTTCCCAAAAATAAGACAGAGTCTTATATTAATTTGTTCTAAAAAAAAAAAAAATGCACTTGGGCTTATTTTCGGGGAAACACGGTATCTACACTTGACACTTGCCATGTTATACCTATCCCTCCCTCTCGGAACACCACCGACCGCCTTACATACCTCCAAAGCCTCAACGGGCGCTCTGAACGGGCTGCTTCGCAACTTTCCTTGCCAGGGTCTTCCCTCTGCTGTATCACTGTAATGCGGCAGAGGGAAGGCACCGGCCACGGTGGGAGGGTGTTCCAGTGCAAAAGGGATGGGAGGGAGGGATCTTCACTTGGCCTTAGTTTTGGGGTAGGGCTTATATTAGGACCTACCCCGAAAATCATGCTAGGGCTTATTCTGGGGATAAGTCTTATTTTCAGGGAAATACAGTAGTAGTAGTAACTAGTTAGGTTCTTAGACGGAAAAGTGAGAGGTATCCAGTTGTCTAAACCCAGCAATACTGGCATACAATCTGGAACACAGCAATCTGGCTAGAAGGCCCCTTTTTAGAACTCTGGCCACCTGCTTAGGGTTTGGCCTTTTTCTTCAGTGTTCTCCATTTTTAACTCAACATTGCTATCTTTGTTATTATACTAGGTGGCATTCAGCTTGTTTCAAATGCTCTGCCAGAGCATTCTGTGGTGGAGTACAGCCCATAAAACATTTTCAGATGCTTAATTACTTCCTTCACCCTAAGGGCAACTCCCCCTACCCATGCCACTGTGAATGCATTTGGCAGAACGTGACTATGCTTCTAAAAAAAAAAAACCAACAACAAAGGCATATATACACCACATGGTCCCTATTAGGTGGCGTACAATTTCACGTCTGTGTCTACTTAGGCCCAATAAAAATGCCTACTTGCCTGCTCTAACAAGGCTTGATTTATGCCTGAATTTCCTATCCAGCCTGGTTAATTCAGTCAAACCCACCTTTTAAAATCTGTTCTGCCTGCCTACATGCAATTCAATGACTTAATATCATAAAATTCCTGGATCAAAAGTAAATGGGCATATCCCTGGGGTGCTTGAGTTGGTACCTGAGAAGTGCACAATAGATCTCATTGGAGCATTTTACATTTTGTTAAAAATTATACCAAGGTATGTAATAATAGTAATTTGGAACATGAGGACAGTGCCGGGTAGATTTTATATGGTCTGTGTTAAAGAAATGTCAAAGAAAAGACAATTTAATCATGAATTAATAATGCATGGAGAAGTGAAACCAATGCTGGATGGACTTCTATGATCTGTGTCCCGTATGTGGCAAGACGGCTCAGGATGGGCTGCAGTAGGTTTTGATGACACCTCAGTAGCTGAGAAGTAGGGCCACTGCAGGACAGACATTTTATGGTCCGAGTCCTGAAAATGGCAAGGATGAATCAGGAGCAAGTATGCATATTTTATATCACAAAGATATCCAATATTTAAATAGTGTAATCACTTATTGTTTGCAACCCTATTAGGTGTGTCTTCAGATGTGCTTTCCAACTGATGATTTCTTTCACCATCGGGAAAATATGCACTAGAAAATGATACGGGGACAAATTTTTCCCCATCCCCACGGGAATTCATTTTCCCATCCTGGCGAGTTCTTTTCCTGTCCCTGCTCCATTCCTGCAAGCTCCATCTTCATCTGCCCAAGCCCCAAACACTTTAAAATCATAACTGTTTGAGGCTTGTGCGGTTAAAGCAGAGCTTACAGGAATAGGGCAGGGACAGGAACAGTGGCAAAACTCACGGGGATGGGACGGGGAGGGGAAATTGAGTTCCTGCGGAGACAGGGAAAAATTTGTCCCCCAAGTCATTCTCTAATATGCACTGCATATGCAACGATTATGAAATTATAATCGCTGCCCCACACTCCTCATTGACCAGCTATTTCACTGGATTTTTTTCTTCTTTTTATATATCAATAAATTCAATGACTTTCAATAGTTTTTCATTTTTCTTCTTAACTTGTAACAATGTGTGCTGTTTCTTCAATGTCTGGTGGGGACTAATTTTACCCAGCATGTTTCGCCTATCTGGCTTCCTCAAGGATGTCCCCCGAATGATGCCATTAAACCCGAGTCTCTCAGCACTGCCTGCATATCAAGAAGTCTTTTTTTATAGCACATTTATATAATCTGAGTACATGTTTTGCATATCTCGCGGGGAAGGGAAGGCATCTTATAGTGGAACTTAGCAAGTGAAGTGTAGGAATATACTGGATTGTTAGTTCAACATTACCTTGATATTGAATGTGACTGTTGGGCAGATTGGATGGACCACATAGGTCTTTATCTGCCATCATCGAGTTGTTGTTTTTTTAAAAATTTACCACAGCCTATTTGCATTCATTTCTAATTCCTTATTTACCTTCAAGAACTTTAAGATCTATTCAGTTAATAGAGGGTGGCAGTCTACACAAAATAAAGCGTTCTGTTTTGCAGTTCCAAACTTATGGAATCATTTGCCTCAACAGTTAAAGATTAGAGGAAAAATTCAAATCTTTTAAAACTGTTAACGTTTTTGGGTTTTTTTAAAAGAAGAATTTGGACAAGATTCGATCTAATCTGAATTAACCCATGTTTTTAAATGATTTGTGGGTCCTCAGTCAGCAGTCCTGAAATCTTAATATTATATTATTATTTTATTTAGGAGTGAATGTTATCCTGTATGTTTGTTGTTGTGTGAGTTTGATCTATTCTATCTAACAATGGAGTTCTTTTTTTTATTTTGTTTTTATTTGATTGTATCATGTAAACCGCTTAGACCAGTAAAATGAACGAGCGGTATAACAAGATTAATAAACCATACACCATATGTTACTATGGGGGGGGGGGGGGGGGGCTCGTTTTCAAAAGAGAAAAATGTCCAATAAGTGGTATACAGGGGCAGATAGACGTTTTTCTCGTCAAGCCCTTCCACTTCGCTATTTGCAAAACCTATATTCTAGATCAGTGGTTCCCAAACCTGTCCTGGAGGACCCCCAGGCCAGTCGGGTTTTCAAGATAGCCCCAATGAATATGCATGACAGAGATTTGCATAAAATGGAGATGCCAGGAATGCAGATCTGCTCCATGCATATTCATTAGGGCTATCTTGAAAACCCGACTGGCCTGGGGGTCCTCCAGGACAGGTTTGGGAACCACTGTTCTAGATGGATACCAATGCTGTTGATCAGTAGTTTGTCTAAATCTCAAGTGGGGCATGTTAGAGGCATAGTTTGGGCAGGACTATGGCAGGCTTATGATTTGGATGTTTTTCTGACGTAATCGAATATTATAGAATGTGTCCAGGGCATAAGTTAGACATTTTATCAACAGTTGCACTGGTTGCCTTTTGAGGTCAAAGTATTGTTTAAATTCAGCTGCATATGTTTTAAAGTGTTGTTTGGTATGGCGCCTGTTTATCTGACCTCATGTTTTGAACGATACAAACTTAATAGGATTATTCGAGGGCAATATTTATTTGTTCTCCCGTCTATCAAGTCTTGTTATAAGGGATTTTTCGATAAATTGCTTGGTTTTCAGGCAGGTAAAATGAACTTATGGTTAAGTACCATTATCTCTCAAGCTCACTCATATATGGCCTTTAGGAAACTAGTAAAAACTGATTTATTTGATAAATTTGTAAACTGATGTTTTAGAATTCTGATTGGTAAATGCATATTGTTTTCATAGCTTGCATATTTTAGTGGATTTTAATGTACTTTTAGTAAATTGTATTTTATTCATTGATTGTATAATTTTTACTGTATGTGAACTGCCTAGAACTATGTGGTAGGGTGGTATATAAAAATAAATTATTATTATTATTATCTGGGGTTAGACCTGTTTTAATAATAAATAAGTGCCAAAAAGATGCCCAAACTGGTCATATGGTCAATGGAGGGATCATGACCCCCCCACACTCCTACAGTGGTCACTGACCCCTTCCCACCCCCTGAAGTTGTGAATAAAATAGTACATGCCTGCATGCAAGACAGCTTCAGATGGTATGGCTAGTCCTAGAAGAGCAACAAGCAGACTCCTGGAACAGCCTGGTGGGCGGTATAGTCTACCGTAGAGATGAGGATTCAGGCCCATCTAACCACTACACTTATGGTGAAATCAGTGGCGTAGAAAGGGGGCTGAACCGCCCCGGGCGCCATCTTGGCACCCCTCTGCCTCCCACCCTACGCCACGTTTCTGCCCTCCCGTCCCCGTATCTCTTTAAAATCTTCACCAGCGCGAGCAACTACCGTATTTTCACGCATATAACGCGCGCGTTATACGCATTTTTACCTACCGCGCATACCCCTCGCGCGTTATATGCATGAGCGCGGTATACAAAATTTTTTTTACATAGTTCCCACCCCGCCCGACGCCCGATTCACCCCCCCCCAGCAGGACCGCTTGCACCCCCACCCCGAATGACCGCTCGCACGCGCTCCCACCCGCACCCGCATCCACGATCGGAGCAAGAGGGAGCCCAAGCCCTCTTGCCCGGCCGACTCCCCAACTCCCCGACAATATCAGGCCAGGAGGGAGCCCAAACCCTCCTGGCCACGGCGACCCCCTACCCCCACCCCGCACTACATTACGGGCAGGAGGGATCCCAGGCCCTCCTGCCCTCGACGCAAACCCCCCTCCCTCCAACGACCGCCCCCCCCAAGAACCTCCGACCGCCCCCCCCCAGCCGACCCGCGACCCCCCTGGCCGACCCCCACGACACCCCCACCCCCCTTCCCCGTACCTTTGGTAGTTGGCCGGACAGACGGGAGCCAAACCCGCCTGTCCGGCAGGCAGCCAATGACGGAATGAGGTCGGATTGGCCCATCCGTCCCAAAGCTCCGCCTACTGGTGGGGCCTAAGGCACGTGGGCCAATCAGAATAGGCCCTGGAGCCTTAGGTCCCACCTGGGGGCGCGGCCTGAGGCACATGAGTCAGGGCGGGCGAAAGGACAGTCGGGCTGCATGCGCGGTATACCTGTGAGCGCGGTATACAAAAGTTTTTGTACATAAAATCGTGGTTTCTGCGCGCTATATCCGTGTGCGCATTTTACACGGGTGCGCGTTATCTGCGTGAAAATACGGTACTCTAGCCTGCTGCTTGCGTTGACCTGGCTCCCTATAAAATCACTTCTGGGTCACAGGGCTAGGAAGTGACATCAGAGGGAAAGCCAACACCAGTGCAAGCAGTAGGCAAGAGAAGCTGCTTGTGCTAGCAAAGATTTAAAGAAGTACGAGGGTGGGGAGGGCACGAGTGTGGCATGGGGGCATGGAAGGAACGGGGGCGGGGAGGGGGTGCCACCACCCTGGGTGCCTCCTACCCTCGCTACGCCACTGGGTGGAATATGTGAGCCTTCCAAACTCCACCTAAAGCCCACATATGAGGTGACTCCTGCAGGGTGACGGGATAATCGTGCGCCAGACGCCAGCACGCCGACAATTCGGCGCAAGACAGAAGCGTGCGGGGGGAAAAATAATTTTTAAAGAGCTCCGACGGGAGGTTTGGGGTGGCAACCCCCCACTTTATCGGTTAGTGTTCGCGCTGCCGTTGCAGGGGGGGGTGAAACCCCCCACATTATAGAGAAAATGGAACTTTTCCCGAAAAATATCAGAAAAGTTCTGTTTTCTCTATAATGGAGGTTTCCAACCCCCGAAGCCCCCTCCAACAGCAGTGCGAACACTAACCAATAAAGTGGGGGGTTACCACCCCAAACCCTCCATTGGAGCTCTTTAAAAATTACTTTTTCCCCCGCGCGCTTCTGTCTTGCGTCAAATTGTCGGCGCTGGATTGTCAGCGTGCTGGCGTCTTGCACGCCACTGACTATGAACCCTCCTGCCGGCATAAGGGTTACTGACCTGGTGTACAGTTGTGTCCAGTAGGATTGAAATGAGAACAAAAAGGTAAATACTTGTTTCTAAACCAGCAGCATCTGGAATGGGGAAGCCTAGCACTGTACTACTAGGCCATAATTCAGTCTCCAAAATTTTAAAGCTGTCACAGTTCCACTTCCACCCAAACCAGGGCATGGTCTGCTCATATGATTGTTCCATTGCCCACTTTCCTGATGTCCTATTCTACCAAAATCAGGTCCATTCTAGAACAGCAGCTAGAGATCTTCAAATTAAAGGTATAATCTTGTTTTTTCCATTTAAATATATTTCAAATCATAAGTATAAGCAAATTATAAGCAAACTACTAATACAATCATTTGCAAGTAAACCACATTATAAGGAGAATGTAGAGAGACACCGTGGACTGTGAGAATGTGGACTGTGGATCAAACAAAACAACAAACTCAAATGATCAGCAGTGACATCTATATCCATCATATCTTTTCAGAAACATGCAACTTCTCCAATTGATCAGGATTCAGGAAAACAAACTTAATTTCCAGATAGCCCACTAAACATTTACAGAAAAAGGTTTTGAAATAAAAACCCCTATAGTTCATGTCCTTGTCCTCAACTGCAAAAGGACTTATGACACAATGAGTAGTAGCACAGCTAGGCTTCCCCACAGCTGCACACAGATGTCTTAAGTAGCCTGGTGGGTGGACTAGTGAACCATAGAGAGAAGGGCCCAGGCCCATAAGCCACTCTAACCACTATATTTATGTTAGAACATATAAGTCTACCCAAACCGTACTCTATTGCCATATAGGTGCCACTTGCAGCCGTAAGTGCTATTGGAGTTGTACACAGGAGAGTATAGTAGGTTTGGGGTTTTTTGCGGTGGTGTTCACCCTAATTATAAGGGGGTTATGGTGAGATATACAGCTGGCACTCTTTATGTGAAGTTCACAGAAGTGCCCTCTAAGGTGCTCTGTTGGGATGACTATGCAGCCAGTCCATTACTCTGCTGGCCCCACCCACATCCAAGTGGTCAGGATTAGGACGTTTTCAACATGGATGTTTTTCTGATCAAAAATTAGGTATAAAGTTAGATGTCCCAGTGGCTAAGATGTCTTAAGCAGTTTGCCATTCGAAAATGACCATTTTTGTTCATCCAATTTTGGACGTTCAGCTGGAAACGTCCAATTTGGACTTAAGATGTTTTTTTCAAAAATGCCTCTCCACATTTATTAAATTGTGCTATCATATGAGTAACACACATTAATTACCTCAGGTTCCATTTTATGCAACTGGAATGATTTAGTAAAAACGCAGGCTAGTGGCATTAGTGTGAGCTAATGCGGTTCTGCATTTTAGTAAATCTAGCCCTAAGGGCCTGATTCTATAAACGGTGACTAACCGCACCTAACTTTTAGGCGCCGGCCCATACAGTTGTCAATCAAACTCTAGGCGCCGCTTATAGAATCATATCTAGCGGCGCCTAAGCGGACTTAGGTGTTGCTGGGTGTCATGGAGGAGGCACCGATCTTACACGCCTAGCGATGCCTAAGTTTACCACGCCTGGTCTTCACCCCTCAGCATGCCTACTTTTAAGGTAGGCGTCAGAGGGTGCCAATATCCACATGCAACTTCGATTACCAATTAAAATCACTTTTAAACGTTTTTTTAATGACATGGTCAATTACCAAGCCAGTTAACCAATCAAAAGTGTAGTGCGGTTTTTAGCACCAGCCATGGTGGTAACAGCTCAAACGCTCATACGAATTCTATGAGCGTCTGAGACTGTTACCACTGCGGCCGGCGCTAAAAACTGTGCTGTGGTTTCGTAAAAGGGGGAGGGTTAATGACACAATCATACACCTTCTATGTTTGCACACAGCACCTTTTCTCCTCCTCAGTCAGCGTAAGATGCAAAAATGAATGACATCACAATATGTTGCCATAGATAAGGTTATAATAATACAAAGAATTCTCTTCTTTTCAAAGCTTTGTCTTAGATGCATTTATACAGTACGTTCTGTAGATCGGAACAGGTGACCAACACCAGCTTCTACCCCTATTATATAGAGTAAACATAGGGATGTGCCAAGTTGGAATCAACAACATGTTATTTCTGTAACGGGCAAAAAAAAAAAAGGAACACAGTTCTTCTAAAAGGAGAAGGGAGTTATTTATCTCATCATATGTGGAAAGGATCTAATTGTTGCACAAGCAAAACAGATGCTGTTCTTGGTGAGACAGCTTTTGTTTTAAAAAGCAGTCCCTTCTGCTGTTCACCAAGATCAGCAGTATTATTATTAGGGGTAAATGAATGCGGCTGGAAATCTTCCAAGGTAAACATTTCTGCTTCAACACTAAACATTTCTCAGCATACAAAAATTAAGGCTCAGATTATATTGAGTAAGCCTAAATAAATGCAATAAATGCCTTATAAAAAATGGTTAAAAAACATTTTCTCTGAAAAACTGAAACAAACGCCAACATGCAGAGAAGACTACGGGGTTTATTTATCAGTGTGGACAACCGAAAGATATGATATTTTAGCACAGGTCCCATTTTATGGCACGAGACCTAGTTACTGACTAGAGTTAACAGAATAATAACACGTCTTAATGACAACCCATGTTGATAACTTCCCCTATATGATGAAAGCATCTCCGTATGTAAACAGTATTTTTTTACACATTTAGCTTGGTTATATGTACAAGCAATTTTAGATAGTCAATTTTTACAAGTGAGGATCCACACCATTTACAGATTTTAAGGGAGTATGGTTTGGGTATGGATTGAGCATGGTTTGGACAGACTGAAAATCTATACATGCATTCCCCATTTTAAGGGAATACAAATGGAGAACTAAAAATTTCTGTCAGCCTCTTTACACCTGCCATGAAGCTTGAAACACTTGCTTAAAGGGACAGGTGTATAGGCTGACAAATCCCCCTCCCCAACATCACTAAGAGCCATCTCCCTCCGTACATCCCCAACATCATGAAGAACCATCCTCCAAACTCATAAAACCTTGCACTATACTGAAAAAAGCAGCCCTCCCAACAAGCCCCTCTCCTTGACCCTCCACTAGGTCTTATTTCCAAGATGTCTAATGGGAGGCGAGTGATCGCAATCATTCCTGCCCCTTCTGTCACTAGGTTAAAAATTGAAGGAGTCCACCCTAGCAGTGATGTTACAATATTATTGCTAGGGCTCATGAAGAGCCATTCTCTCCAAATCCCCTCTTGACAAGGCAACCCCCCTGATTCTCTCCTAGATCCTACTGGAGGTATAAATATGAAGGAGGAACTGATACCCCATTGTTGCTTCTTGAATGTGTTCAAAATGGCAGCAGCTGATCTACTGTAGTGGTCCCCCGGTACTACCGCCAGGGGTCAACTTTCGCCCTTTTGAACTCAGTATCAAAAGGGATAAGAACAATTGGGAATTGATCCTGCCTCCCACTATACCTCAAAGAAACCCCAACAAGATCTGGAGAAGGATCAGGGAGGTTGTTTTTGGCAGGAGGATACAGGGCGTTAGGGTTTGGAAGGGATGGCTCTTCATGAAGTAAAAGGTCTCAGGTAGGGGTGATTGGGAGGACTGATCCTGTAGGGAGCAGCAATTTTCAGAAACTACAGATATAGAAACATGGGGCAAGCGAGACACTCTTTTCATGTACAGCTTTTTAATATTGCTGCTCCTGCTGGACCTGCCAGCAGATGCTTGTGCATTTCTGCACATAATTTATAGTATTTTATAAAAGGTTCTGCATGTGGCAGAACCTTTGCTAAAATATCAGTCATATTATGAATGTCTCAACCTGGATGTCTCAATTCCCATCTCAACTTTCCATCTAAAACTGAGCTTCACATGTGAATGGGTGACTCATATCGATATCCTTTTTTAATTTTTGAGTCATCAACTCAACACCACAATATTCAGACTCTTCAAAATGATGATTAGCTATCACATATGATTCCTCCAACATCTTTCACATACAGTCATTTGCAGGGTCAGAAACACAGGTGACTGTCTAATGTGGGAAGGTGGCAAACATTTTCCCACACTCTGCTGCATTACCACCATTCCTCTTTATATACCTACACCTTTCCAAGGAGGATGCAGGACTACTATGAATGTACTTTGAATGTTCACTGGTTCATAAACCCTACACATGTGGAAGCAGAGGAAATGATAACACACTGGAGTGCTTGGAGGGAACCAGGTGCTATTTTGGATTGGATGCCACTATTGGAACTGGATGTTCATCAACTTAGGTGGGTGGGGGAGATGTCTAAAGTGAGCTCTAACAAGCCCCCTGATGTAATGTTTTATGTTTTGTGTTTTTGTACGGTATAGTCTATTTTGGGTCCTGGGTTCAGGCCTCAGAGGCAGTTGGAAGTAAATTAACAAGACGACAACCTGATGGTACAGAAAAAGTATATTATATGGGAATAGGCTTTTACAAATATAGAGCATAAATTGGATTTATAGCCACTTCTGTATGTGTATAAGAAAATGTGGCTGTTCTTCTGAAAATGGTTGAAGAGGGGTATAAATGGATAGGTGTGGAGGAAGAGGAGAAAGGAGAAGAGAAGGGCAGATCAGGGTAGTGCAACCTGTCTTTATGGATTTTAGCTTGTTCTAAAAAGAATATCTTCTAGTATCTTTGGTGGTCACAATTTGGTATTCGTTTGAAACAAAGGCTCTTAATTGACAAGAAGGTGTGCATCATTTGAAGAACTGGTAGCTGGAGCCATTCTGTGTCTGAATTCCTTTGTTATACTTCAAGTACCTGCCTTTATATCTTTTGAAAGTTCAGGGCTTGAGGATTCTCCCCAGTACTATGCAAAAAGGTTTTTTGTTAATCTTAAGTACTGGTCTGCATGCAGTGCCACGCCAAGTAAAAGGTCTTTTGTTAGAAACATATAGACAGGAGCCATTCAGTCTATCATTACTAACATTTCCGAAGGTCAGCAAGGGTTAGATTGTTTTAATATAATATCCCAGAGCCCTTCACTCTGGATGTGCCAGCACACTAATGCTGATATAAGCCTAAAGACCAACAAATTTAAGGTTGGGATTTTGGGTTGCGAAGTGTTGGTGGAGCACCTAAGGGAGAACAAGAGACCCACGTTTGGGTTTCAGTGAGTGATATGGTTCTGCAGCAGACCCAAAGTACTTGGTTGGGGAGCCCATAAACTTAATTTTGCTTAGAAAGAGATTTGATTAGAACTGGCCCTCTTGATTTGGTCCTTTTAACTCTTGGCTAGCGTTGGAAGCAAGAATACTATTTAAGTTCTCTTGTTATTTGTTTTAAGTTGATTTCAGGAGAGTCTCCAATTTATTTGTTCCCTCACTTTGAATTTTATAGACCATCAAGGATTACGAGAAGCTCTAACTTATTTACCTATCCTAAGCCAAATGGTGTTAGATATAAGACCTTTTTTGAAAAGACCTTAGTATAGTATTTCAGGCAGGCAAACTTCAATGTTGGCTTGGTGAATGTCTTCATCAAGCCATGTCTTACTGTTCTTTTCGAAAATTAGGATAGTCTGCTTTATTTGACAAATTTATCACCTAATTAGGACTTCTCAACATTGTAATTATTTTATCATTTTTAATCTTGGGGTTTTTAAAAAAAATCTTATGATATGTATGTACTTCGCTGATTGTTCAGTTTCTTACGCTGTAAACCGCCTAGAACTCTTGGATAATGGTGGTATAGAAGAATAAATTTATTATTATTATTATTAAAGTGCAATCAAAAACTCCATATGGTATTGCATAGGCAGTGGAACATTTTTTTTGTTTGGGGGTCCTAAACGCTCCGCCCCAGACCCCACCCCATAGTAATAGTACTAATTGTAATGGCACTCAGCGATGCTCAGTACTGTTTAGATGTCCAAATTTTGAGACGTCCTTTAGAGAATCATTGTGAGATCATCAAGGTGCACTTGCAAGGTAGAATGCCACAATTAAAATATGTGTTGGGATTTGAACCCATGACCTCTGGAAGATAAGCACAGGGCTTTTATCCATTGAGCCACAACTATTTCCTTTCAGTTATGGGGATTCCTACCACGAGAGTTTAGTGATCCTAGCCTTGTGAAGGTGAAAATATCTGAGAAGATCATGGCTTAGCAGATCCTTAAGCTATCATATCAGATGTGAGGAAGAAAGATATTAGTGGAAGCTGCTGAGACTCAAAGGGTAAAAGCCCTGTTTCCATCTTCCAGAACTCATAGGTTTAAATCCCAGTACATATTTTAATTGTAGCATTCTACCTTGCAGGTGCACCTTGATGATCTCACAATGAGGTCAGCATTGTGCAGCTGCACACCTCCATTTGCAATGAAGTAGAAGCCATGTTAAGGTCTTTATCTGTTTTTTCTGGTTTTAAGCTTTTGCAAATGCGATCTATATATTTTTCATGTGCTTTCTTTGCTTTCAAGAATGAGCTGTTTGGAGCACTGTTTAATCAGAAAAAAAGGGTAGCTTTTTAGCAAGAAATCTAAAGCTGTGTTTTTCATGTGCTATGCTTCAGTTAATGGATTTTTTTCCTCTAATTAGCAAATAACATATTTGTTTGTCCACAAAAATAGAAGGTTTTGCATGCAATATATCTGTTTTGATGAGCCCTGTTTATGTGGTGCCTTATTAAATCTATTTTGAGCTTAATAAAGCAAAAATAAAAAGCCAGAGACCTATTTTGTAGATTACATTAAGCACATCCAAACTGTGCCTAAGTTCCATCCACAGAACTCAGATCTAATTGAAGCCCAAACTAAGCTCAAAAGTAGACCTGGTTTTCATTCGCCTACAATGTAGGCATGAGATGGACGCCCTAGGTTGCTCAGTATTATGCAAATGAATCAAAGGATGCCCGTATTGAAACCATGCCTATTCCGAAAGATGTGAGTTTTCCCAATAGGCGTCCATGAAATTGTGGAGGCGTCTACAAAGTGATGTTCACATCCTTTGGACGTCCATGTGCCAATTAATGCTTAAGACCCTTAAATGGCTCATTAACCACTTAGTTTGGACACCTAAATCCCGCTCGTCATTAGGCGGGACTTAGGCACCCTTTATAGAATCAGGGCCAAAATGTACACAAATGCAAACTTTGACCTGAACCAATAATCAAGAGGCTCCTAATCTCACAATATAGTAACTAAATCCAAACTATAAAATGCTTGGTTGTTGAATCTCGATATAAATTTACATTTTGTATGCTGATCCCTATTGTATGCTGACCTGTATTGGTATACATCTATATATGCTGATCAGAATAGATTTACATTATGTATATTGCTCTGTAACCCATTCTGGGCTCTTTAGAGAGGATGGGATAAAAAAAAAACCTGAGTAAATAAATAAGGAGTGGTGAAGGAGGAAAAAGAAGTGGCAGATAGACTAAACATGTTCTTTTCATCAATATTTACAAAAGAGGACACATCCAACGTGCCGGAACCTGAAAAAATCTTCAAAGGAGATCAAGCAGAAAAATTAACATCTATGGAGGTAAGCCTTGAAGACGTACACAAGCAGATAAATAGATTAAAAACTAACAAATCTCCGGGCCCAGACAGAATCCACCCTAGGGTATTGAAAGAACTAAAGGAGGAAATAGCAGAACTACTACAGCAGGTTTGTAATCTATCCCTGAAAACAGGCGTAATCCCGGAGGATTGGAAGATAGCTAATGTTACGCCCATCTTTAAAAAAGGATCGAGAGGTGACCCGGGGAACTACAGACCGGTAAGTTTGACTTCGGTTCCGGGGAAGATGGCGGAAGCACTGATAAAAGACAGCATAGACGAGCATCTAAAAAGGAATAAACTGATAAAAACAAGCCAACATGGCTTCTGCAAGGGAAGATCGTGCCAAACGAACTTATTGCACTTCTTCGAAGGAATTAACAAACGGATGGACAAAGGTGACTCCATAGACATCGTATACTTAGATTTCCAAAAAGCCTTTGACAAGGTAACCTATGAACGCCTACTACGGAAACTGAAGAACCATGGGATGGAAGGAGACGTACATAGATGGATCAAAAATTGGTTGGCGGTAGGAAGCAAAGGGTAGGAGTGAAGGGCCACTACTCGGACTAGAGAAGGGTCACGAGTGGTGTTCCACGGGGGTCAGTACTCGGACCACTGCTGTTCAATGTATTTATAAATGATCTAGAAACAGGGATGAAGTGCGAAGTAATAAAATTTGCAGACGACACCAAACTATTTAGTGGAGTTAGGACTAAAGAGGACTGCGAAGATTTACAAAGGGACCTGAACAAACTAGGAGAGTGGGCGACAAGATGGCAGATGAAGTTTAATGTAGAGAAATGTAAAGTCTTGCATGTAGGAAACAAATCTAAAGTACAGCTATATGATGGGAGGGCTGGTAATGGGTGAAAGTACCCAAGAAAAGGACTTGGGGGTAATAGTGGACAACACAATGAAGCCGTTGGCACAGTGCGCAGTAGTCTCTACGAAGGCGAATAGAATGCTGGGTACTATCAAGAAAGGTATTACAACCAAAATGAAAGAAGTTATTCTGCCGTTGTATCAGGCGATGGTGTGCACGCATCTGGAGTACTGCGTCCAATATTGGTCGCCATACCTTAAGAAGGATATGGCGATACTCGAGAGGGTTCAGAAAACACTATTGATAAAAGGGTTCAGAAGACACTATTGATAAAAGGTATGGAAAACCTTTCATATGCTGAAAGATTAGAGAAACTGGGGCTCTTTTCCCTAGAAAAGCGGAGACTTAGAGGAGACATGATAGAGACTTATAAGATCATGAAGGCCATGGAGAAAGTGGAGAGGGACAGATTCTTCAAATGTTCAAAAACTACAAGAACGAGAGGGCATTCGGAAAAATTAAGAGGGGACAGATTCAGAACCAAAGCTAGGAAGTTCTTCTTCACCCAAAGGGTGGTGGACACCTGTAATGCACTTCCAGAGGGTGTGATAGGACAGAGTACGGTTTTGGGGTTCAATAAGGGATTAGATAATTTCCTGAAGGAAAAGGGGATAGAAGGGTATAGATAGAGGATTACTATATAGGTCCTGGACCTAATGGGCCGCCGCGTGAGCGGGCTGCTGGGCATAATGGACCTATGGTCTGACCCAGCAGAGGCACTGCTTATGTTCTTATGTTGTCAGAGAGCCAAAGTCAGCTAATGGCTGCATTAATTTATGTGTTAATACTAAAGTCCATTTGTATACAGGCCTTTAAAACATATTTTGTGCAGCTTATTTGTATCATGCCTTGTTAACATTTACTGTTCTTGCTGTATATTAAAATCAATAAAATCTTTGAACTGAAAAAAAAACCCCATATAGGATCTGAATTTTAATTTTAGATTTATGTGCTTGCTTTTGCCAAATTTGAGCTCTTGGTGAATTACGATTCAGGTACAATGGTTATTTCCCAGTCCAAGGAGGTTTAAAGTTTAAAGTATATGCTTCCTGTTGCATAAATAATGTGAGGTATACAAATAAGCATTTGTCCAAAGTTCAATTTATAGGAGAAAAAATTTATGTGGCAAATCCTTAGCAAAGCACACAATATTTTTACAACACAAGACATTAGCAATTAGGTATAGAGAGGATAAATTCCTAGAGGGCTTCCAGGTTGGGAAATGGATGTTACTTGTTTTATATAAATGAATCCAATGTTACAGGAGTAATAAATTAACATTGGAGGATCAAATGACTTGCCCAGAGTCACAGGGAACAGTGTGGGGTTTGAACCCACAACTTCAGGGGGCTGAGGTTATAACGCTAACCACTACACCACACTATTCTTCTTCATGGAGAGGGTGGTGGATGCCTAGAATACCCTCCATGTAGAGGTGGTGGAGGCAAAAACAGTGAAGGAGTTCAAAAATGTATGGATAGACTGGAGAATGACAGGGGAATAAATTTTTCCCCATCCCTGCAGGAATTCAATTTCTCTGTCCTGTCCCCATGAGTTTTGTTGCTGTCCCTGTCCCTGCCCCATTCCTGTAAGCTCTGCCTTAACTGCATAAACCTCGAACACTTATGATTTTAAAGTGTTTGAGGCTTGTAAAGATGAGGACAGAGCTTGCAGGGATGGGGCAGGGACAGGAAAAGAACTCGCCAGGACAGGACAAGAAAATGAGTTCCCGCGGGGACAGGGAAAAATTTGTCCACATGTCATTCTCTAGGATAGACACAAAGGATCCCTAAATAGAAAGAGGCTAGTATCGACACGAAACTTGACAGCTCAAAAACTATAACTTTGTTTATGATGCGCAAGAATGATGCTTAAATGGAAGTCCAAGCAGTGAGGACGATAAGCATGCTTCAGGGATAGTTTATCAGTGCCTAATTAAGCACATCAAACACGTTCTTCATGCTGAAGTTGTTTACAAAATTACCCACAAAATATGCCCAAAAATTTCTAAGTGGAATAACAGAATAAAAAATGAGCCGTAATGCCTATCACCTCGGCCCCCTTTTTCTGAAGATCACATAGAGAGAGACTCAAAGAATTCTAGAAATGTATTGCCAGGAAACTAACAATATAACAGCAAAATTCTATCAATCGTCATGATATTAATTCATTCTTTATGTGAAATCTTGTTGCTATGAGACTTGCCAATGCATTAATAGAAACAATAGTGCAATCAACAAAACCCAAGCCTTTTTTTTCTAGTGTTCTCAGGCATCTTTCAATAATCTTTATATAGAATAGGTTGCCATGGTAATTGAGGCGGTGTTTAACAGGAGGTGTAATTGGATTTCCTAGACTATTATTGGCTTCTGCTTTAAATCTTCACCTTTCTGATAGCGATACACTTCCTCAATATACTACTAGTCAAGTACCGTCTAACGGGAAGTCTCACTATTCGAAAATCCTATTAGACAAAACTATGGGCTCTGTGGTCTAGAAAAACTTCTTTGATCTGAAAGCCAGACAGCTTCATCTGCTTACATCCAGCAAGCATATGTTTCATTATCTGAAAATAGGTTGGACTCATACAGGGCAGGATTAATTTGTCGAGGGCCCCTAGGCACACAAGTACACTGGGCCCCCCTGCCCCGCCCCCACCCCACCATGCGCCCAGGCGGAAACAGGAAGCTGCGTCAGAGGAAAGCTTTGGGCAAGCAGCACCGCTTGCACAATTACAGTTCCCGTTGCCTTTCTTACCCGCGTTGCTTGCTTGTCTTACTTTCTGTCGATGAGGGGGGGGGGGGCCGCGTTGCCAATTGAGGGGGGCCCTGCATTTCTGATTGGGGGTGGCCCGCATTGCCTTCATCGGGCCCCCCTGCATTTTGGGCCCTAGGCACGTGCCTACTTGGCCTATTGATTAATCCTGCCCTGGACTCATATCTTCCATTATGTGTAAATATCTCTATCTGAAAATTCCCTCAATTAGAAAAATCCTTCTCATGAAACAAGTTTCGCCCCACCAATTCTAGACAAAAGGGGCCAGATTCTGCTATAAATGGCACTTAAGTGCACCTATATTGTAGGCGCCACTCAACGTGGTTGTCAGTCGCTAGGTGCCACACAGAATCCTGCTTAATGGTGCCTAGGCATGCTTGGGCATCCAAGAGGTAGGTGCTAGAAAATGACACGGGGAAAAAAATTTGTCCCCGTCACTGCCCCGTTCCCACGACCACCATCCCTGTCACCACCCCATCCCCATGACCACTGTTCACGCCCCGTCCCCTCGACCACTGTCCCCGCCCCGTCCCTGCAACCATACAAGCCTCAGTACTGCAATATTTAGCTTATTCCTTCCTTACAAACCAAAAAGAAAATAAATAGAATTTTTTTTTTTTCTACCTTTGTTGTCTGGTTTCTGCTTTCCTCATCTTCTCCTCATTCAATTCCTTCCATCCACTGTCTGCCTTCTCTCTGCGTCTTCCATTTGCTCTGTTACTGTGCCTCTCCCTCCCCCCCCCCCCCCCCCCAAATGGTCTGGCACCAATCTTCTACCCTCCACTCCCCCCATAGTCTGGCATCTCTGTCTTCTTCAATTCCAGCGTCTTCTCCCCACTCTCTGTTCCTCCTCCCCACTCTCTCTTCCCCATTTCCCTTCAGCATCTGTTCCTCTCCATCCCACCTTCCCCAGTTCCCTTCAGCATCTGTTCCTCTCTCCCCCACCTCCCCCAGTCCTTTCAGCATCTGTTCGTTCCCCCCCCCCACCTTTCCCAGTTCCCTTTAGCATCTGTTCCTTTCCTCCCTCCCTGCCCCTTACCTTCATGGCGCTTCCCCCCCCCCCCTTCTGCAGCTATGGCTCCTGCGGCCAGAGAGGTCAATCTGCCTCTGACCCTGGTATCTCGTCAAAATCCATATCTAGTTCCCCAGCTTGAGCAAGAGAGAGTCCAGGGTTGTAGGTCTGTGCTGCTTCCAACTCTTCATCAAAAACCACCCTGCACCATTGGCAACAAAAGACAATGAGAAAGGAGTAAAGAAAAAAAAGAAAGAAAGCATTCAGCAATTTTAGTTTAATCATTTCATGTCTTTGCTATATGATTCTCCCCCATGGCTTCACAAAATTCCTCCTGCATAGACGTCACTGCTATGCAATATTGCGACATAAAATATTCCCTTGCGCTTTCACCCCCCCCCCAGCAGCAGGAACACTTCTTAGCCGCTTCTGCCATGCACACTGCGCCCTCCCCCCCTCGGACAGCAGGCCCCAGTCCACCTAAAAAAAACTAAAAAGTAAGTCCTACTCATGTGCTCCTCAATTTAAAAGGCAGAAGGAGTATTTCCTGCTTACAGCCTACAATTGTGCCGGCAAACCTCCCTGCCCCTTACCTTCGTGGCCAGCGATTTCTAAATTTCCTTCCTAGGAGCAGCCGGAGCGTTGAAGTTGCGTGTGGCTGCCGGAAAGGTCATCTCTGATTCAACTTCCGGCAGCGATTCTCGGCGATTTAAACACACAGGCAATTGTTGTTACCTTCATTTTTTGCGGTATACTTTATACCTTATTTAACATGGACCCCTGACGAAGGCGTGTTGTCCGAAACACGGACCGTGTCGGGTCCCTTGGTTGGTAAAAAGGTTTTATATCACTGCATTTTAACTTTGGGAAAATAAATTTTGCCTGCCTCTTGTACATGGTCTGCAGTTTTGGTTTGTTTTTATAGCTCATAACAGTCATCTGAGCACCCGCTGATTAAATCAAGATTATTTAAGACTGACATAGTAAGATTCGGAAATAAGTGTAGCAGTATTTAAGTAAATTTGTAGACATAAACCCTGTAAATTGTTATGTACCCTCTTCAAGGGTGGCTTCTCAACCTCAACCAATAGAAAGCTGCTTATAGTTGGAAGCGATATTAAATAAAGTATGCAACAACTTTCAAAGAATCCTATACAAATATAGGTATAGTTTGCTTGAAACTAGCTACGATCATGTCATCTTACACACAGAAAGTAATACAAGAATCCTTTTTTAACTTTATGAAGAATAAGAACATAAGAATTGCCGTTGCTGGGCCAGACCAGTGGTCCATTGTACCCAGCAGTCCGCTCACGCGGCGGCCCCCAGGTCATAGACCAGTGGCCAAAATGAGTCCAGCCTCACCTGCATACGTTCCAGTTCAGCAGGAACTTGTCTAACTTTCTCTTGAATCCCTGGAGGGTGTTTTCCCCTATAACAGACTCCGGAAGAGCGTCCCAGTTTTCCACCACTCTCTGGGTGAAGAAGAACTTCCTTACGTTTGTACGGAATCGATCCCCTTTCAACTTTAGCAAGTGCCCTCTCGTTCTCCCGACCTTGGAGAGGGTGAACAATCTGTCTTTATCTGCTAAGTCTATTCCCTTCAGTATTTTGGAATGTTTCGATCATGTCCCCTCTCAGTCTCCTCTTTTCAAGGGAGAAGAGGCCCAGTTTCTCCAATCTCTCACTGTACTGTTTTTATATTATTTACTAAATCAACATAAATGTTAGAAATGGATTACAATGGGGAGAAAAATTTCCTTAAGAGATTATACAGTACAGTGGCTATGTTTTAGAAATGTTAATTTCTTTGATGCTCTCAAGCTCTGCCAGTGGCGGTTCTGTGAAGTGGGTTGTGCCGGGAGTTGTATTAACCCCCAGAGACCCAAATATAGAAAAAAACGTAAAAAAATGTTTTCGAACGTTCACATGTTGTTATAGGAGGCTTGTGATCCCTAAATCAGTGTTTTTTTTTTTTATTTTGACATTTTAGTAACTTTTGGGGAGGATGTTGTAAAATTGCAACGCTGGGCCTGTAAGGTAGCAGAATTTCAATAGTGTCACTCTCTCTCTGAACACATGTAAGGAATAATTAAAAGTTTATTTGTACTTTACAGCTTATAAAGACCCACCTAAGTTTATGTATATACACAACAACAATAGTATAATAAAGAAAAAAGTAATTTTTATTATCAATTTAATACAAAAAATGAGTATCATATAAAAACGCAAATTTTTCCCTGTGAAGCGCCCATTGACTTCTATCAGCGGTAATCAAGAAATTTCGTGTTTTTGCACAAAAAATTTCATGTTAGCGCAAATACGGGTAAAAACGGCCACGCTATGAAATAGCACTTGTGCTATCTTCATAGCACGGTTTTGTGAATCGAGCCCTATATGTGCATGTTTTATTTGTTCATTTATTCAGTTATGGTAGTTCCAAAAACAGTTATTTTGCTCTGAAAAGCACAGGCGAACATTGCACTTCCTGTAAAGTGTGTTGGTATAGCCTTTTGCACAGTGTCGGCACCGTCCTCTATCGGCTTTGATGGGAAAATGTCCAATCATGTCCTTGCAAACTTCCTTTGGAGGGTGTGCATTTGACTTTTTGGCTGTCATGGCAGCTGAAGAACCTCCATCATCTGTAAACTGCCTCTTTTGGGAAGTCAAGGTGCCCCCTCTTGATGAAACTGGGCTTGCAGATGGTCGCCCTCGCTTTGACACTGACCCAGCCGTTCCGATCAGGATAAGAGAAGATGCCAACTGGGCCTGAAACATTCTCCTGTTTAGCATCTGTTTCTTTGGGATATCCAAAGCTTTGCAGTCCCTTTTGTACAGGAGCCAAGCATTGATCACAGCTAGGTTAATGGTGTGCCAGAAGATGTAAAGGTACCAGCGGTAGGACTTCAGTGGAAACTTGTATTTTGCTGCAAATGAGTCTAACAAATCCACTCCGCCCATGAATTTGTTATAGGCAGCCACGATATAAGGCCTCTCAACTTCAACAAATCTTTTGGCAGTTTTGTCCCAGCGTTGAATCTTCTCCACTGGTTGTGGGCCAGCAAAGGAAGACACAAGTGTAACCTGTCTGTTGTCAAACCATTTCACAGCACAAATGTTGTGATTTGACTCCACTCTGACATCAAAGCTTCCTCTTCCCTTTTTCTTCAAGCTTTTCTCATCCTCAAGATTACAGTTTGGAAGGCGCACTTGTCTGGCTGTTCCTGTGTAATGAATTCCACAATCCAGCAGCCTAACTATCAATGGGATGCTGGTGAAAAAGTTGTCTGCATAGATCTTGTAGTTGTGACTATGTGGAAGTGTGGAAGCAAGTTTCATCACAACATCCCCTGATAGTCCAAGTTCAGATCTTGCCCGTATTCCATTCACACTGCCTTGGTACACATCAAAATCACAAAGTATACCAGAGATTCCAGTCCTTGCCCACAGCTTGAACCCCCATGGGTTTGGCTTGCCACGCATGTACTGTTTGATGCTGCTGAATTTCCCCCTGAAAGGGATCATCATTTCATCAACAGAGTTATGTTCTTCAGGGACCACTTTTAGGCATTTCTCTCTGAAAGCATCAAGCCATGGTCTGAGTTTCCAGAGTTTGTCACTTTTTTGTTCCATCTCAGACACGGTTAGATTGTTCACAAAATGTAATGATGTCAACAGAGACTGGAATCTGTTTCGTGACATTACATCAGCGACAGGACTGTATCTTGTGTCTGCTTCCCAGTACATACGGACTCCAGGCATTTGGACAAGACCCATCTTCAGATACATGCCAATCATCTGCTCTATTTCCTTTGTGTTTGTGTTTATAGATGATCCTTTCTTCTGAAAACTGTACTGATTTGTGTTATCTGCCAGAGCGTTGATCATATCTTCTGTCACAAACTTCTGAAAGTACTCCAGTGGTGTGCAGAGGGAATGGACATCATTACTCCAAAGCAGGCAACAGGGTTGTATGACTTCATGGCCAGATAAACAGACCTATTTACACATTCAACCATCCAATGGTGTTGCAGAACTGAACAATAGGTTCTATTAGTAATGTACATGAAGTTTTAAAAAGAAAAAAAATGGGGGAGGGTTTATTTTGTAGCCTTAAATGTGATGTTGTAATATTACAACACTGGGTCTCAGGGGAGTGCAGACAAAACCTTGCTATCACTTTGACCCACTGTTGTAAAATTACAACATAGAAATAACCAGCTCTAAATCTCTTAAAATCAGTATATTCAATGATGTCATAAAATCTGCATGATCTACACATATTAATGATCACATAAAAAAATATTTCAAGCTTTTTACTTACTTTAGTCCTGATGTATCCCGTCCAAAACAACAAGATGATATACTCCAAAGCAGGCAACAGGGTTGTATGACTTCATGGCCAGATAAACAGACCTATTTACACATTCAACCATCCAATGGTGTTGCAGAACTGAACAATAGGTTCTATTAGTAATGTACATGAAGTTTTAAAAAGAAAAAAAATGGGGGAGGGTTTATTTTGTAGCCTTAAATGTGATGTTGTAATATTACAACACTGGGTCTCTGGGTGTTAAGACCTGCAATAAAATAAGACTGTTTGCTTTCAGGCCGCTTCAGAGACTTTTCTATCTCTTAAATTTGTTTTATTTTTAATTTTTTATCTTCTTTCATTCTTTCTATTTTCTATTTCTTTGATTTTTTGATCTTTATACATTGTTATTACATATTTTTAGTTTATCAGGTACTTTAGCTAGATTGTGGGCCTTCGGGACAGATAGGGTCGTTTTTCTCAAGTACCTAGGGCTCCTTTTACTAAGCTGCATTAACGTTTTTAGGGCACGCAGCATTTTAGCGCGTACTAAACCCACGCTACGTGGCTAGAACTAACGCCAGCTCAACGCTGGCGTTAGCGTCTAGTGTGCGTGGCAATTTAGTGCATGCTATTCTGTGCGTTAATGCCCTAATGCGGCTTAGTTAAAGGAGCCCCTAATTTCATTTTAGTTTGCTACATTGTAAACCGCTTAGGTCAGTAAAATGCAGGAATCTTAAATAAACATACTTATTCATTACTTCAATGGTTTCTTTTCATATTGAACAATTGATTTAGAAATTAAATTAATCTACAAGCTGCCTAAAAACCAATACAAATAAATGCAAAAATATAATTAGGGGCAAACTAATACAAGAACTTGATGGGCTATAGCCCTTTTCTGCCGTCATCTTTCTATGTTTCTATGTTAATATTCCATGATGTGCTGCTTGAGGATGAAATAAAGTAGAAAATGGAGACTTCAAGAAACCTTCAGCTTGCTAATTCCTCTCAAGTGGGACCGACTTCATTTGCCTGTGGAGAAAGCAGAGCTGCTCATCTGTAATCAATGTTCTCCATAGTAAGGGGGAGGGGCCATCTGACCCGGGCGCCATCTTGGTGGGGGGGCGCCAGCTCTTGTCCTCCTCTCTGCCTCCTGCTCCTTCCCCGCCCCTCCCCCACTACCGCGCACACATGCCCCTTCCCTTCCCCCATACCTCTTTTAACGTTCGCAGCGCGAGCAGCAACCACAACCTGCAGCAACGTCACTTCCTGGACCCACGCTTAGAGCATCGGAGGAAAAGCCAACGCTGGCGTGAGCAGCAGGTTGGAGGTTGCTGCTCACACCGTGAACATTAAAGAGGTACAGGGAGGGGGCATGCAAGGCAGGAGGGGGCGGGGAGGGGCCCCACAACCCCAGGCGACTCTCACCCTCGCTACGTCACTGTCTCCATGGAGAGCAAGATAAATCTGTCATGCACACCCTACCATCTCATCTTGGATATTAAAGAATTAATTATTTTTTAATTATAAGACTGATGAGGATTCTTGTACAAGGGGTTTATAGCCTTCTCGCAGAACCACGGCATGCTTCCAATAATCATCTTTATTGAGAGCTGATGCATAGGTGATGCATATACTCTCCCCCAATAAATATCAGGTCCCTTAATCTGCCCTACTCTGAACACATCATTCCTATCCCACCAGCCAATGATTCATATACTCTCCACTGCAGATACCAGGGTTTGAAACCTTACTGGCACACCCAAAATTATGCTGCTGACAGTAAAGAGCTTGGGATGCTTACAGGACTATCAGATCTCCTCATCATTAGCTTCCAACTCATCTGTTTATCAGGTATGCAAAGGTTTATTTGCACATGTGAAAACAAACCTATGCCTACAGAATACGGAGCAGACAGACTGATGGACTCCTCCTAAAAGGCATTATTGCTCTAGCAAAACACTCCTAAAAATGGCTCCAAATATAATCTAGGAAACAGAGAATATTCGGCATATTTCCTTCTTTCTATCTTTCCGCAAGTCTTTGAAGGTTTACTTTTTTCAGGAAACTTTTGGCTCTTTATGAACGGTGGAAATACTGGTTGTTGCATTCAGAATTTTATCGACGATGTTTTCTATGTAGATTGTCATTATAATGGTTTTCTTTCTGGTTGATTGTCTACTATTGTATCTGTGGGTGTATTGTAACCCACACAGATATTTGTGATATGCAGGATATAAGTGAGCTTGATGTAGGTGGGCATGCAAGATATCAAGATGCAATTCTAAAACTTAAAATGACCAACTTTAGAGATTGACAAAGCTGAATGGGCATGAATCACAATGATTTTAGAAAGGGGAAATTGGTTGGAGGGAGGGCACGAGTGACAACTAATAACTTTCTTTTCTATCCCTTTATGAAATAGAGTTCTTTTCTGTCTCTTGATTATTTGTTTTTTTGCACTCTGCCTGGATGGATCTTGTATCCTTGGGTGGCTAATCAAATCCAATATACCTGAACCTGAAATTTTTCCTTACTATTACGTTTTTGTATGCTTCTTATTATGTATGTAAATTTTGTTATCCGCCTTGGATATACGTAAATTAATAAACAAAGCAAGCAAACTGCTGACTAGTTGCTTGTGACCACAATATGATTATTTATTTATTGGGATTTATTGACCACCTTTATGAAGAAAGACCCCCAACACAACTGTCTGGGTTCTGCCTAACGCCAAACATCTGGGCACAGTAAAACCTTGGTTTGCGAGCATAATTTGTTCCGGAAGCATGCTTGTAATCCAAAGCACTCGTATATCAAAGCGAATTTCCACATAAGAAATAATGGAAACCCAGACGATTTGTTCCACAACCCAAAAACTTTAATACAAAATACTATATGTACTTGTATTGCAAGATCACGCTCATTTAGAACACTAACTACACTTCCGCAGCGTCAGAGAGAGAAGAACCATCGGCTCAGTTATGATGTGACGCGTGTATACTGTATGTACTCATATTGCATGTATGTAATGTACTTGTATTGCAAGACTTTGCTTGTTTAGAACAGTGACTACATCCTTGCAGCGTAAGAGAGAGAAGAACCATCGGCTCAGTTGTGATGTGTGTGTACTGTATGTACTTGTATTGCAAGACATTGCTTGTATACCAAGTTAAAATTTAATAAAATGTTTTGCTTGTCTTGCAAAACACTTGCAAACTAAGTTACTTGCAATCCAAGGTTTTACTGTTAAAATTTCACAGATGGTGGTGTAAAGCAATGCTAATGCTGTAGTTTAAATATCGGAGGGTTTATGTGTAAGCTAACTATGAGGCTTTTACTCTGTGAATGCAATGCACTTTCCAGTTCTATTTAGCGCATAGGATTCTAATGATGTAAAAATGTGAAATTCCCATGCAATTCAACACAATATACAAAATAAAATGTCATTTTGCCTTCCAAAGCCACCATTCCTCAGGGGTTAATTTGATCACGTCTTAGAGCAGCTCCTCAGCTCTGAAAAGTACTTTTTCATACCATAATTTGAAAGCTGAACACGATGCATATGGGGCTAGCTTTCTAAGTCCCCTATATGTCTGTGTCATAGGTGGGAAAACGCTGTTTTCCCACCAATCGTCAACCAGTATAGCAGAGACGGATGCCGGCACTATTTATGGTGTTAGCATTGAACCCAGCCCTTTCTTAAACAGCACATAAATTGCACTGTGATTCATTACATCACTGACAGATTGTAAATATATCTATCATTAAAGCTTGTCCTCCATCGCAGTGCAAGGCAATTTATCCCTAGTGCTGGCATGAATGGTGCTGCACTTTGTAAGTGAAGGCCTGTACGTGGGCAATCAAATGTGATTAATGTCACAGAGTCAGCTGTTTTTGCAGTAGTATACAACATCCTAACAGCTACAGCCAAAATGAAAGAGAATTTAGCAAAGTTTCAAACACAAATTCCTTTCTCACGTGATATAAACAAAATATATATTGATGCCCATTGGATGCTCTGTATAATATCAAAATATAAAAGATAATATAATCCAGATGTATGCAAGAATCACAAGAAAACTATTTATTTTTGTTTTAAAAGAAAAAGTTGAAAGCACCTAAAAACAAACAAACCCCCCACAACAACCATACAAATGAAAAACACTACACTAAGCTACTGCTACAGCACCAAAAATGTGTCTGTATGGTAGTCAATATCAGTCTCAAGGTTCATCAATGGGTCAAGTTTTTAGGCTGTTTCTTACATGAGAGAGATTTGCAAGCCTATTACTTCCACTATATGCAATTCTTTCTCATGTATATTCATCATGGACAGCCTGAAAACCCGAGTACACTTCCCTCTCTGCATTCGTGGTTTCACCATTCGCGGTTTCGGTTATTCGTGATTTTTTGTTTGCAGGCTCTGCTCCCAAAATTTTATCAGAGAAAATCGGGAGTAGCGTTGTACAGAGGAAATCGCTGATCTTTCTTCAAAGGAACAGGTCAGTTATTTGCTGTTTCATTATATTCTCCAGGGTCTTGTAAGAGAAAACCATGAATAACATACGAAAAGTTATTTGCAGTTTTTCTGTATTTGTTGACTTGTTATTCCCCTATCACTGTGAATGCAGAGGGGGAAGTGTAGTTGGCAGCCCTCAAGGACTGGGAGTGAATATCGCTGATCAGTGAAATGCCAAGGGTGGGGTGGTGGATGCCTTTCCAACTGTTGCCCCATTTCTCTCCTTCCTGTCGTATCCAAGCTACTTGAATGTGTTGTTCACCATCGTTAACTTGACTTTCTCTCATCTTGAGTTATCCTTGACCTACTTCAGTTGGGCTTCCACCTTCTTCATTCTACAGAAACTGCCCTTACTAAAGTCTCCAATGACCTGCTTCTGTCCAAATCCAGAGGCCTCTACTTCATCCTCATCCTCTTTGATCTATCTGCAGCTTTTGACATGGGAAATTACTACCTACTCATCAATACATTCTTCTCACTCGGGTTTTAGGGCTCTGTTATCTCATGGTTTTCTTCCTATCTCTCCCACTGCACCATTAACATATGCTTTGCTGGACCCTCCTCCACCGCCATCCCACTATCGATCAGTGTACCTCAGGGCTCTGTTATTGGACCACTTCTTTTTTCCATCTACACATCTTCCCTTGGTGCTCTAATCTCCTCACATGACTTCCAGTATCACCTCTATACTGATGACTCGCAGATCTATCTCTCTACACCTGAAATCTGTACAGACATTCAGGCCGGGGTGTCAGTTTGTCTGTCTGACATCACTACCTGGATGTCTCATCATCATCTAAAATGAAACATGGCCAAGACTGAGCTCCTTATCTTTCCTCCTAAACCTGCCTCTCTTCTTCCCCCCTTCTCTATTTCTGTGGACAATGCCCTTATCATCCCTGTCTTATCAGCTCATAACCTCAAGGTAATCTATGACTCATCACTCGCCTTCTCTTCACAAATCCAACAGACTGCCAAAACCTGTCGTTTCTTTTTCTACATGACCAAAATCTTTCCTATCCATTCTGAGTGCATCGCTAAGATCCTCATCACCTCTCACCCAGACTACTGCAACTTGCTTATCTCTGGCCTTCCACTAAACCATCTCTCTCCCCTTCAATCTGTTCAGAACTCCTCGGCACATCTCATATTCTGACAATGTCACTATGTCTACACTACACCTTTCCTCGTCACTTCATTGGCTCCCTATCCGTTTCTGCATACAGTTCAAACTCCTCTTACTGACCTACAAATGTGTTCACTCTACAGCTCCTCAATATCTCTCCTCTCTCCCTATACTCTGCCTAGGGAACTCTGCTCATCGGGTAAATCTCTCTTATCGTACCCTTCTTCTCTATGGCCAACTCCATCCCTGACAGTATTCAAATCCAAACTCAAAGCCCACTTTTGAAGATGCTTTCAGTTCCAAACTCCATCCCACCCTCTAAGCACCAATATCTATCTTATCATTCCCTCTGTAATTCCCCCACCTGAGCACAGTGTATCGGATGCATCTTTTTGTCCAGTTTGTCTGTCTCAACTAGCTTGTAAACTCATTGTAGAAGGGGATCTGTCTCTTCCATGTTTTGTTGTACTACTACTATTATTTAACATTTCTATAGGCTGATAGATCTGGTAGTACTATAGAAATGATAAGTAGTAGTAGCCAGTAAGGAGGTGTTTCATGCGGTTGCAGAACCACAATCTACATATGCTTGGATATTGGCTCTGCAGGTTTTCTCCCCTGGAACAGGAAATTGAAGTCAGAGGGAGCTTGGGGCTGGCGCAACCAACAGCCAGGCATATGTAGACTAGGGGCTGGGGTGGGAGTGACATTCCTGAAGGAGTGGGTGCTCCACTCTATGCAGCAACCAAACTGGTTGTACCAAACTAGGTACAAAACTGCTGCTGATCTTTGTTTTAACTCCGAATATAAACATGTTGGATCAGATGCAAGAATATGCATCCAGATTTGAACGATGTGCACACACACAGAAAATTACTCCACAAAGAAGGGAAAAATAAGAAAGAATATTACAGTACTTCCTTTACAGAACACTAGTCAAACTGTGCATATGCAAGCTAACCGCTAAGAAACAATGGCCCTCTTTTACTAAGGTGCGCTAACCGATTAGCGCGTGCTAACCGATTTAGTGGACGCTAAACACTAACGCATGCATGTTAGTCTATGGACGTGTTAGCTTTTAGCGCACACTAATCGGTTAGCGCACCTTAGTAAAAGAGGGGGAATAATTCCAGAACATTCACTACTGCAAATTGTTGATGTGTACAAAGAACCAACTTTAGTTTCTTTTCTTGCAGAAAAAGTTAGGGCTACATTTATTCACATGTGATAAAATAATGCATTGTTACATTATTTTACTGCAGGGAAGCTTACTGCAAAATTAATTCATCTGCACTGCCTCATTATTGCAGGTTAGTGAATTGCATGGTAAATTTATTTCTGCACTTCTTTAGCTGGCAACATCACACATTCCCAGCTGCAGCAGCGGAAACTAGTCTGAAGTCAGCTAGCCTTTTAAAAGCCAGACCAGCAATTTATTTAAAAAAAGTTCTCCCAATCCCTTTTCCAATAACAGACCCTCCCAAAGCCCACCTCCTCGCGATCCATTTTCTAATAATGCCTCCCCTAGAATGCACCCTATTCAATTTTCCAAAACAAGCCCTCCCATAATCCCCCAAACTTATTTGGCAGCCCGATCCTTAGCAGCAGTACCACGAAACCATAGCTGGGGGAATTTAGGCTGCCATTTTAATGCCAGAACCCATTGAGGCAGCAGTACCCAAGGAGTGCTCCTGCCCTCATGATAGACCCCCCTAGAAAAACTCTTTGTAAAGTGCAGGAAGGCTGGTGAGGTGCAGATCATTGAAAATTGGAGTGGGGTGGGGAATGGGACCTGGAGATCATTGTTTTTAGACGATTGCTTTTAATCATTGTCCGCTCTTAAGTTGCTCCCAACATGAAAGTTAACACTGCCTCATGAGATGTTACCTTTCCAAGAATAACACAGCTTGCAAGTTTTAATTCAAACAGTTCTCTGTTATTGATAAATAATGCACTTCAATGCCAATTAACACATATTACTTGACAAATAATGAACATCATTGCCTTAATGCAACCAAGTAAGTCTAGCTCTTTAGTTTGGCTACTACATGCAATGGATAATAATCTTCACATCGCCTGCATCAGCGTAATCTCCACCGGATGGCTTTTATCTGCAGAGTTTGTGCAAATGAAACAAAACCATTAGAATAGTTTCGCTTCGGTTCTTGTTTCAGGAAAAATTACCTCCACACAGTTTTAGCCATTTAGCTGTGAAAACTGCCCTCTAAGGCAGTGATTCCCAACCCTGTCCTGGAGGAACACCAGGCCACTCGAGTTTTCAGGCTAGCCCTAATGAATATGCATGAGAGAGATTTGCATATGATGGAAGTGATAGGCATGCAAATTTGCTTCATGCATATTCATTAGGGCTAGCCTGAAAACCCAATTGGCCTGGTGTTCCTCCAGGACAGGGTTGGGAACCACTGCTCTAAGGGACTCTTTTCTGTGCTACTACTGATGCTAAGGGATTAATGCAAATTTACAAAGTTCTCAATAGAGAATGACACGGGGACAAATTTATCCCTGTAGGAACTCAATTTCTCCGTCTCGTCCCCGCAAGTTTTGTCGCTATCCCTGCCCCATTCCTGTAAGCTCTGCCTGAACCGCACAAGCCTCGGACACTTATGATTTTTAAAATGCTTGAGGCTTGTGCAGATAAGGACGGAGCTTGCAGGAATGGGGCTGGGACAGGAAAATAACCCACCGGGACAGGATGGGAAAATGAGTTCTCGCAGGGTTAGGGAAAAATTTGTCACCCGTGTCATTCTCGAGTTCTCAAAATTCAAGCTCCAGAGACAGCACTATACTTCTTGCTAAAGGCACTGCCATTAGCTGAATTTGGCCTGGATAGTCAATGCTGGGCCTATTCTGGCACAGGTGTTGAATATCCGTGCCACAGGCAGCCCGTGGAAGTGATCTGAGTATCTGTACAACCTTTTTGATGTCCTAACTTTATCTAGGGAGTGAAGGAGTAGCCTGATGATTATAACAATGGACTGGGAACTAGAAGGCTCAGGTTCATATCCCGTGGCTGCTTTTTATGACCTTGGATAAGTCACTTAACCATTGGGAGAAGGCAATGGTAAACCACTCCTGTAACATGACAAGAACACCACGAAGTGGGGGGGGGGGGGGGGAATCCCTCATTGTGTGTTCCCAAGGATTCATCTCTGATTCAAAGGCACATCTGGATCTGGAATTTTATTCAGGCACCTACTTGGTTAGCAGCTTGAATACCTTCTCAATCCCTGGACTGCCTTGGCACTAGCCAGAGAGCGCTACAATGGTCACACTGGATTTTCAGTGGCACTGTGCACTTAAGTGCAACTGAAAGTCCAGAGATGGCCTATAGAGCTGGAGCCTAGTTTAATCATTCTGAATATCTAACCCTTAGGGGGGCTATTTGCTTTTTTGGGTGGGAGGTACTAGTGACCTGGATTGGCCACCCTGAGAATGGGCTACTGGGCTTGATGGGCCATTGGTCTGACCCAGTAAGGTTATTCGTATGTTCTTATGAGGTGGGGGAGGGGGGTGCGCGGGGAAATATAGGCAATTATTTAGGAAGAGAAAGTATCCAAAGAAATACAAAGGAGATCTTGCAAAGCATAAAGCAAAGTGTTCACAACTGAACTGTAAATTCTCCAGGTATTTTAAATTTGCTTCCAATTTTCTGTTGGCTGCTCTCTTTGAAAACATCAAGATCATATTTATGAAGCTGTACTATATAGCCTTTGGCACTGAAAACCATGCTGTCTTTTGAAGTGAAGCCTAACGGTGCTGTTTTACCTCTTAAATCCCAAGCTCCTTCGTTTCTATACCGTGAACAAAAATTCTAAGGATATCAAATGAATTTCAAAAGGAAGGCAGATTTCCCCAGGCTATGCAATCTAGTATACATGCCTTCCAAAGAGTTTCTTCTGCTCCAAATTTACTGATGTTGACAACACATGGGTAAATTTGGTCATGAGGGTCTGTAATATTCATTTCTGTTGCTCGCCCATCCACATCCCATTCACCCAAGGAGATTGCAGGCCCATGGGTATGTGGCTCAGTGGGGTTTCCATTTGAAAACGTCTTCCGCAGTTCAGTTGGTAAATATGTGCACAGTGGCGCAGCGAGGTGAGCGGTGGTGACCTTCCCCCGCCCTCTTCCCTGCCTCCCCTGCTGCGCCCTCTCCTTCCCCCATACCTTTTTAAACTCCAGCACAAGTAGCCCCCGGCTGACTGCCTGCGTCGGCACTCTCTCTCCGACATCACTTCCTAGGTGTGGGCCCCAGAAGTGATCTCAGAGAGAGCGCCAAAGCCGACGCGGGCAGCCAGTTGGTGGCTGCTCACACCAAAATTTAAAAAGGTGCGGGGGAAGGGGGCATGCGCACAGCGGGGGGAGGAGGGGGAAGGGGGCATGCGCACAGCAGGGGGGAGGAGGGGGAAGGGGGCAGAGAGGAGGAGGAGGGGGCACTGGGCACCAAGCAAGATGGCGCCCAGGGCAGAACGCCCCCTCACCCCCCTCCCTGTATGTACACACCACTTTGAAGTACACATGTGCAATGGTGTAGTGAGGATGAGAGGCGCCCCTCCACTGCCCTCTACTCCAACCCTTGCTCCTTCCCTATCTCCCTGTTGTGCGCCCATCTCTTCCCTTCCCCCGTACCTCTTTAACTTTCTGGGTGCGAGCAGCATCACCAACTTGCTTCCTGCGCTGGCGTTGGCTCTTGAACCACCTAGTGATGTCAGAGGGAGGGCCGACGCTGGTGCGAGCAGCTGATGAAGAGCTAGACGTATAGTGGGGGGGGCGAGAAGTGAAGACATGCACACAGCGGTGACAGAAGTGTGAAGCAGCAGAGGGGCGGAGAGGAGGAGGGCTGCTGACACCCCCACCAAGATGGCGGCTGAGGTGGACCGCTCCTCCCCCCCCTCTTTTTTATGCCACTGCAAATGTGGAATTTAAAAAAAAAAAATTGTATATACCTTTCCAGGAAAACCCTAATGCCTCCCTTATTCCCTGTACTGTGGTGGGGGCAATTTTGAAATAATATTCTCCAGGGATAAATACTCATTTACTTTCAGAATAGCCCTTTTAAAATCGCCCCCATCTTATTTACCCGTTGCCCAACTTTGAAAAAATATATTTCTTTTTTTTCAACAATCGTGGATTATCCACACAAGAGCAATTTTATAGGATTCCTTTCAGAAAACAGTGGGAAAATAACAGTAGAAAAATGCTATTGGGTACTATATTTATATTTAATGTTAGCTGCAGACCTAGTTCGTTTTAAATAGCACACAAACTGTGCTATGTATCATTTTATTTCCTCGGCTGGAAGGTTTACATTAGAGTGCAGTGCAGGAAAGGCAATTTAGTCCTAGGAACAATGCTCCCTCTAAGAATTGGCCAGGTGCATGCAAATTATTTTCGGGTGAGCAACAAGTTAAAAAAAAAACAATTTTCCAGATTTACCAGTAGTTTTGGGCCTCTTTTACGAAACCGTTTAGCGCGAGCCGCTGCAGTCACGGCCCCGAAGCCCATAGGGCAGGGGTGCCCACACTTTTTGGGCTTGCGAGCTACTTTTAAAATGACCAAGTCAAAATGATCTACCAACAATAAAAATGCTAAACATATATATATTTATTTATTTATATATATATATATATATATATACACACACCGAGTGTACTTTGTATTTATGTTCAAATATTTTTTTATTATACAGCCCCCCTCCCCTGAAGGCCTGACCCCCCCCTGAAGGTCTGCACATTCCCCCTCAAAGGTTGACTCCCTCCCTGAAGGCCTGCACTACCCCTTGAAGGGCTGCACCCCCCCCCCCCGAAGGCCTCCCCTCCCCACATCCATTTACCTAATTCCAGCAGAGAGCAATCTGCAGAGAGGATCACTGGTATTTTAGCGATCCTTGCAGGTTGCCATAGGCCTCAGGAGCTGTCTTCCCTCTGCTCCAAGCCTGTCTCTGACTTAGATGAGGGGCAGGACCACGGCAGAGGGAAGACAGCTCCTGAGGCCTATGGCAACCTGTAAGAATTGCTAAAGTACCACCTGCCATCGGCTGTCTCCCATTCATCCCCTTTGGAGATCCCCACAGGAATAAGGAAGTTAAATTAATAGAATACTTAGGCACAGAAAAACAAAGAAATACCTCCAAGAACTGCCTGTCACAATGCTCATTAGTGGAACTGAATAAAAGACAAGTGGATTTAGAAGGGGGACGATCCGCCTGGGTGCACGGCTTGGAGGGGTGCACAGCCGGCCAGGTCCGGGTCATCCTGCCTTTCTTTTCCCCCGGTCCGCGCTCGGGGCTCGCGCCTGCCTGGTCCCGCGCCGACGCTCGAATGGTGCTGTCAACTCCCGCGATAACCAACAGCACCATTTGGGCGGCGGGTGCGAGCCCCGTGCGCAGACCAGTGGAAAGGAAGGGCAGGAGGACCCGGACGGCTGTGCATCCCTCCAAGCCGTGCACCCGGGGCGGGGGCGGACCGCCCCACCTCGGTACGCCACTGATTGGGAGGCCGATTTTGGGGTTTTTAAAATTGTATATCGGGCAGCATTAGGCCTCGCTCTTACCTCAATCATTACAGGCGCTTCTATTTCTTGTGATGCGCTGAGCTCCGTCCCCCACCGACCTTCACCCCGCCCTTCCAGCACTCTGATTGGCCAGCGTTCTTTAAGAGGCGGGCCAGTCAGGAGGGGAAAAAAAGAGAAGGGAAGAAGGGAACCTGCTGTGCGATCGACTGGGGTCGCCTGAGCGAATGACCTGTCGTTCGCGATCGACGCGTTGGGCACCCCTGCCATAGGGATTTAAAGGACTTCAGGGCCATTGCCACATGGCTTTGTAAAAGGGGGAGTTCGTCAGTGACCATGTAAAATCTGTGAGTGACGATCCTAGAATGTATGAGCGACTGCTCATGAGCTCGGCCTAGAGGGAACATAGCCTAGGAATGCCCTGACTAGTGCTTCTCTTTGTTAGGAAAAATAGACAGTGAACCCTTATGAACCACTCAAATAGCTGTGTCAGTTGATGGTATATCAACTAAGAAATAAACTTTGAAATTTATGTTTGTGTCCTCGCAGATCAACAGCAAGGTTTACACCTGCAACCTGGGACATCTAGATTTCAGAAAAGTGTTTCAGTTGAGCAGCGCTCCGCTACAGGGATGAATCAGGTCATTCTCTTAACCCCCAGTACTTGATAACCCTTCCTCAAAAAAGAGTAAAACTGGAAAGGGATACCAGGGTCTATGACAGCTTCAGTGAAAATAAAAACTTGTGTTTCTAAGGGCTGTAGCTATCAATGCGGGTTACCATTAAGATATATCATTTTACTACTAACTGCGCATTTTATGCAATGAGACCTACTGTAGTTACTAATAATTGGGGTTAGCAGTAAAATAAAATTTTTCACTGGTAGCCCAAATTAATAACTCCCACTTTAATTAAAAGAAAAAAAGCAAATTTCTCTAGAAATCAAAATCATTGCTATATGTAATAACTGTGAGCCAAGCATAGGGCAATCAAGCCATTGTGACATCACTGATGAGGTTGGCTCTTATGCATTGGTGGAATGAAGCATTATGACATCACAATATCAGCTTTGGTTATCAAAGTCTGAAACGCTTCACAGTAAGGGGCACAGGTACCTATGTGGGCTACCATTACGACATTATTATACTGCTGACCTATGCTATTTTAGTACAGGTCTTGGTTTATGCAATGAAACCTAGTTACTGATAACAGGATTAATTTTCCTCCCTTTAACAAAATGTCAAAGATATACGTTTATATTCAGGCACAAAAAAAACATTTATGTTACTATTCCACGACAGTCCTACTTATGTGCCCATTTGATCTGTTGCTATTATACACATTTTTAAAAAATTAAATAGATGTTCATGCCATACATAATTAGAACATAAATGTCTATTTCTCAATGTCCTCTATTTCAGAACAGGTTCTATGCTTGTATGTCAGCAGATCCTATTCTAAAATACTAATGGAACTTGAGACGTCTGAATTCCAATTTAAGGGACATTTAAATTGGAATTAAAATATTGGGCAAGCTTAGCATGTGCTAACACACATTAGCGTGCGATAAGTGCTAAGAAGCTCATTATATACCTATGGGCTTCCTAGATTTAGCATGTGCTAAATCCATTAACATGCACTATCCGTTCTAAGTCTCTACATGTTCTTTATAAAATGTCATTCCTCGTGTCATCAAAATATTCAGTATTACTTGAACTAGGCCAGTTACTGGGCAGACTTGCACGGTCTGTGTCTGTGTATGGCCGTTTGGTGGAGGATGGGCAGGGGAGGGCTTCAATGGCTGGGAGGGTGTAGATGGGCTGGAGTAAGTCTTAACAGAGATTTCGGCAGTTGGAACCCAAGCACAGTAACGGGTATAGCTTTGGATTCTTGCCCAGAAATAGCTAAGAAGAAAAAATTTTTTAAAAAAAAATAAATTTAAATTGAATCAGATTGGGCAGACTGGATGGACCATTCGGGCCTTTATCTGCCGTCATCTACTATGTTACTATATTACCTCCAGGGATATGTACTGCCTATATATGCATTGCACCACCAAAGTAATAGGAAATGTTCTTTAAAGAATTAAGGATCAGTTAATGCAGTATTAAAATAAGAGGTAAATCTTTTATGCAAAATTCATAAAATGAAAATGTAACTAGCTAAAAAATAGTTACTACAAGAACATAAGAGTTGCCATATTGGGACAGATCGAAGATCTATCAAGGCCAGAATCCTGTTTTCAACACTGGCCAGTCCAGGTCACAAGTACCTAGCAAGATCTCACAACAGTAAAACAGACTTTATGCTGCTTATCCTAGGAATAAGCAGAGGATTTTCCCAAGTTCATCTTAATAATGGCTTATGGACTTTTCTTTTAAGGAAAACTTTTCCCAACCCTGCTAAGCTAACTGCTTTCACCACATTCTCTGGCAACACATTCTAGAGTTTAATTACACGTTGAATGAAGAAATATTTTCTCGTTTGTTTTAAATCTACTTCTTAGTAGCTTCATTACATACCTCCTAGTCTTAGTATTTTTGGAAAGAGTGAACAAGCGATTCACATCTACCCGTTCCACTTCACTCAGTGTTTTATAGACAGAATCATATTTCCCCTGAGCCATCTCTTTTCCAGGCTGAAAAGCCCTAGCTGCTTTATCCTTTCCTCATAGGGACGTTGTCCCATCCCCTTTATCATTTTTGTTGTTCTTCTCTGTACCTTTTCTAATTCTGCTATATCTCTTTTGAGATGCAGTGACCAGAATTGTGCACAGTATATTCAAGGTATAGACGTACCATAGAGCGATACCAGGGCATTATAACATTCTCATCTTTGTTTTCCATTCTTTTCTGATAATTCCTAACATTCCATTTACTTTCTTAGCTGCTGTTGCAGACTGAGCAGAGGGTTTCAACGCATTCTCAACGATGACACCAAACTCCTTTTCCTAAGTGGCGATTCCTATTGTGGAACCCTGCATGGCTTTACAGTTTGGGTTCCTCTTTCCCACATGCATCACTTTGCACTTGCTCATATTAAACTTCATCTGCTGTTTTGACGCCCATCGTTCCACTCTCGCAAGGTCCTCTTCACATTTTTCACAATCCTTTTGCGATTTGACAACTTTGTGACATCAGCAAATTTAATTAAGTCACTAGTTATTCCCATCACTAGATCATTGATAAATATGTTAAAAAGCATTGGTTCCAGCATAGACTCCTGGGGAACCCCACTATTTATCCTATAATAAATCCCTCACAGTGTATTCAAACTTTTTAATGATGATTTCATGAACAGTTTCTACCCATCAGGTAACTCACAGCTTCTTAACACTTGTTCAAGGAGGAAAAAGCCTCAGATCCCCATATTTCGCCAGAATTTATCTTGCAGGCAATACTGGAAAGATAAAACACCATATCGGCAAAAAAAAAACCCTTCTTGTTAAAGTTCCCCAAGCCAATCAGTCAATTCATTCATATAATGCTAATACTTTGCTCTCCAAAAACATTTTTCAAAGCCAGGCGGCATGCAGGGATCTGAGGCTTTTTCCTCCTTGAACAAGTGTTAAGATGCTGTGAGTTACCTGATGGGTAGTAACTGTTCATGAAATCATCATTAAAGAGTGATGTCATCATTAAAGAGATTTATTGTAGGATAAGCAGATTTGCTCTCTCAAATTCTCTGCATATTATTTTCTGTCCGATATTGATCCCTACTATTTACCCTTCTCCACTGAGAATATTGATCATTTAAACCTACTCTCTGTTTTCTATCTTTTAACCAGTTCTTAATCCAAACATTTTTTAATATCCACCTTAGCTAGAGAAAAAGGAGTTTGTTTATCATTTTTATTTGACTTTTATTTTCTGCATGTGTATATTAAGGGCCCTTTTATTAAGCTGAGGTCAGCAGCAATGCATGCTTACCACAGGTTAAAAGAGCACTACTGAGGAGTATGCTCAGACATCGTGCGGTAGTTTTTACATGTGCATGCGTTACTCACATGCTGTAAGAGAGTTTACATTTTTAGCGTTGAGGCTGGTCTGGTAGGTTTGTTCTGTGCTAATCAGCGCAGCTACTTTGCCGTTCAGCACTTGCTTAGCACATCAGCCCTTACCGCATGCAAAATATATGTCACTAAGGGCTTATGTAATGTAATGTAATGTAATGTAATGTAATTTATTTCTTATATACCGCTACATCCGTTAGGTTCTAAGCGGTTTACAGAAAATATACATTAAGATTAGAAATAAGAAAGGTACTTGAAAAATTCCCTTACTGTCCCGAAGGCTCACAATCTAACTAAAGTACCTGGAGGGTAATAGAGAAGTAAAAAGTAGAGTTAGAGGAAAAATAAAAATAAAATAAACATTTTAACAAGACAGCATTGATCTAAATACTTTGGAAGGTAGAAGAGAGGAGAGAAAGGAATAGAAGCAGAAGGGGGAGCCGTTGAACAGTAGAATTCTGGAGAAATTTAAATGATAGAAATAGAACAAAACAAAGACAAAAGGCAAAACAATAGATAAGATTAAAGATAAATCATAAGCTGGAAAGAAAAATAAAATAAAACTTTGTCTTCAATCCACGGTTTCAGCGTCAGTGATGCTTATGCGCTAATGGTCATGCATTGGGACGTGGAAATGTCTTTTTCTATACCTAATAATAATAATTGTAGTTCAGCCTTTCTTTTCCTTATGTATCTGTAAGTTGTACGTCAGTCTCTTTAACCCATGTTATTTACTGATTAAATTGATATAAATTTATATTTTATTTCTGTACATCGCTTAATAAAATTTAATAAGCGATTCATTAAGTTAAAAATAAACTTGAAACTTGAAATTATTGGCAAAATGGGAAAGTCATCCATTTCCCAGCAGCGCTAAAAATGGTCTTAGTGCATGGTAAAGACCCACACTGGGAACAGCGTGGGCCATCTTTTAGCAGTGCTTAATAAAAGGGTCCCTAAGGCCCAGATTCTGTAACTGGCATTGTTGCCAGCGGCCACTTTAAAATCAGTCGCCAATCGCGTGTCAATCAAGCGACGGCACCAGGTACAGTATCGCTCCTCGGGCAAAGGTAGGTGCCAGAAATGTAAGCCAGGGCTTTCCAGGCCTACATTTCCGATGCCTACCTTTGACGTGAATTGCACCTCTGTAGACACTTTAGGTTGCCTAACGCCACTTCTGGCATTAGCCACGCCTACAGTGGTGTTAAATGAGAATATGTTAGCTTTAAATACATCAAAAACACAATCCACGATCTTCCCCTGGAAAGAGGGAATTTCACTATATGCCCCAATTCTTCCGAACAATCTTCCTCTAGACACTGTTTCTACAATAAAAATACTAGGGGTCATGTTCAACCAAAAACTCATACACCATGAGCACATTAGCACAGTAGTCAAATCCTGTTTTTTCAAGCTTAAATTGATCCGTTCTATCTCCAAATATTTAGAGCCAAAGTCATTGAACATCCTGGTTCTGATCATTGCAAAGTTAGACTACTGCAATAGCTTACTCATAGGAGCCACCCAGAAAGAATTGAGACGCCTCCAAATAATTCAAAACACAGCCATGAAGCTCATAACCAAAGCTAGGAAATATGATCACGTGACCTCGTTGCTCCAAAAGGCTCACCGATTGCCCATCAAACAGCGAATCTAATATAAAATATCCCTACTAACTTTCAAAACAATGAAAATTAAAGCTCGCAAATTTATAGACAAATTCTTTATTCCATATGAGCCTTCCCGTATCCTTAGATTTTCCGACAGGAAATTACTCACAGTTCCCTCTCTATGCATAATAGGGACTAAGAGACATGATATCTTTTCAGTGGTCGCCCCCCCCAACTATGGAATACTCTCCCAACCCCAGTTAGAGAAGAAAATAATCTAAACCACTTTAAAGGCCAACATAAGAGCCATTTATTTAAGGATGCTTTCAGCATTTAAACCCAAATTTCATTTTAGTTTCTTATTTAAAGAAGCAAGTTTCAGCACCCCTTACCTATCGTTCCTACCTTGTTTGTTTCCTATTCTTTTTCAATTGTATTTCTTCCCCACTTCCCTTCTGTTTCCTGTAATGTCTTAGTTGATGTTCCTGTCTAGTTCCACCATTTTTTCTGGTTTAGCTGAAGAATTATTCATGATCTTTTTATTTAAGCTTTTGCTGCTATTTTGCAGATATGTTTTTAGGATTGTTTGTTTTATTATGTTCTTTTATAATTTATGCTTGCAATTCATGTAAACCATTTCGTTTTGAACGGTATAGAAAGTTTTAAAATAAATATTGTTTATCGCTATTTTTTTAAATTTGTGACTAGCGTTTTTTATTTTTATCTGTTTCCCCCCCCCCCCCCATATTTTAATCTGTATCTCGCTTAGAAGTTGGATAAGCAACATCATCAAATTTTAATAAAAATGTGAAACTTGAAAAAACTAAAGTGTCTAAGGGGGTGTGATTCTGGCGCTGACTTTTTAGGCACCAGTAGGCGCCTTGAAACCGAGTTGAAAACATCATCTGTACGGCATTTTTTTACTGAGCTTGGGTGCCTACCAGCGCCTAACAAAATCGGCACTAGTTAGAGAATCTGGGCCTAAATCTGTAAGCTCAAAATAAGCTTTTGAATTGAAATACCTGTTTTTTGTTTTTAGAAGATGTTGCTAACTCTAGTTAACCTTGATGCTAAGACTTCTATTAACCATACACCAAAACGCTAAATACGTCTTGTAATCCTTGCCAAATTATTGTCTGTGTAGCAGAGATAACAGAAAGAAATTAGCCCTGTAATTATACATACTTCAAATTATTGGCATATTAAGAGTAAAATCAATATTTACAACACTAATCTGCTCCAATACAAAACTAACTCCTGAATAAATAAAGCCAAAAAATTAAAAAGCAACGTAAATCAGTCATTCAGTTCAAAGACACAGGGCTTATAAGAACATAAGAACATAAGACTTGCCTCTGTCGGGTCAGACCGGAGGTCCATCGTGCCCGGCAGTCCGCTCACGCGGCGGCCCCTCAGGTCCAGGACCTGATAGTGCTCCTACCCGTAAAACTTCTTTTACGAAGGCATGTTAGAGCCTTAACGCGCGGAATAGCACGTGCTGAAATGCTGCGCACGCTAGCCGCTACCACCCCCTCTTGAGCAGGCGGTAGTTTTTCAGCTAGCGCACGCTATAGCACGCGCTAATCCGGTGGGTGCGCTAAAAACGCTAAAGGAGCCCATAGAAGGAGCCCATAGAAAGGCCTTTAATGACATTAGTTATGTCGACCGTGACTTAAACACGCTGCTTCGATTTGAAATAGCGAATGTGATTGCTGAGCACAAAAATTAGCAATAAGACTTGTGTAGTATTTTATCCAAAATTAAGGCATAAACTTTATGTTGGGATCCTTTTCCATGCATTTTACTACACTGTATAAAGACTTTTACTAAACTGATTTCTAAAACGCACACACACACACATATGAGGGTTTCTTTTTCCTTTTTTCAAAATTTTTTTATTAGAATTCTGATTTAAAAAAAGGTGAAACACCTTTTTCAAAACACACAAGGCATAATCCATAGTAACTAGGGGGGGTCTTCTAATACATTCAAAAATTTATTTGCAATACAACCTGGTAGAAAATGGATGAAAGACAAAAAAAAAATAATGTATGTAGGAGTTGCATACTGTTTGCAGAGACAGATATTTACAAACGAAACATAGGGCTCCTTTTATAAGGGTGTGTTAGGGCCTTAACGCGCGGAATAGTGCGCACTAAATTGCAGAGCGCGCTAGACCTTAACGCCAGCATTGAGCTGGCATTATTCTAGACATGTACCGCGCAGTATAGCGCGCGGCAATTTCGTGCATGCGCTAAAAACGCTAGCGCACCTTAGTAAAAGGAGCCCACAATGTGCACATTTTAATGTCTCCGAGTCCATCACTGTGCTTCTGCTACAAGCTACATTCCCCCACCCCACCCAGGGCCGGATTTTCCTATAGGCTAACTAGGCTTCAGCCTAGGGCCTCAAGATCAAGAGGGGCCTACATTCAAATTGTTAGCAAAATTAAAATTACACTATTCTAAAAACAGTGAACACTAAAACACTGAACCGAAAATAAGGAGAAATTTTACACATATGACTAATAAACAAACATAAAAATGAATTGAATTTGGTTTAATTTTCAATGTATTGAATATATTTAATTTAATTTGATAGAAAATATGATAATTTTTATTGCGTATTTTATTTTCGTAGTCAAAGATTTTCATTATTTGAATTTTGTTTCTTTGTAAATGTTGTGTGTTATGTTTGATTAGTTATTGTTACAAGTACTATATATGGTGCTGAGAATAAATGTCCAAATAAGTGTTCTCGACTTTTTTTTATTTATTATCCGTGTCACATTTTTTATAAAGGTTAGTACCAATAACAACATGTTTCATTTAACATATTGATATATATATCACAGTAATGATGTATTTTATTATCTCTCATGTAATTTACAAACTTAAAAATGGGAGGTGAAAGGGCCTCATAAGTGGAATAGCCTAGGGCCTCTTTTCATCTAAATCCGGCCCTGACCCCACCCCTTTTGCTAAGCAGTGGTAGAGTTTTGTACCGTGGCCCAGAGCACTTGATGCACTGATGCTGCTTTCAAGCTCAGAGAATTCCTATGAGTTGTTGGAGCATTTAGTGGCCCAGGACATGCTAGAAACCTCTACCACTGCTTAGTAAAAGAGGACCTCAATTTAGTAATATACATCCAATTTCTAGTTTTGTTCTTTTACTTTGAAGGGAACTTATCCACTATACAGTTTAATTTTATTGGAAGGGTAGACAATGGAATCAATGGGAGAGGGGGGTGGGGTGGTTATAAGTAGAGATTTAGAATATATTTACAAAAGTCTCTGAATTAATGTCTAGTCATTAGACAGTTAGAAAAGTCATTATAAATTCATGCCTCCAAACTCTTACATTACATATTCTTATTTTACAATTCTACACCGGCATTGAAATTTTTTGTTTTTTTTTTGCTCAGATTTAGACAAATGTCTTGTGACATCCAAAAATAAATCTAGCATTCTGGCACTTCTTTTGCATAATCTACTAAAGAGAAATCATTGAACTTTATTTCAGTGCTGATTTACATATGTAACATCAAAGCAGCATGCCACTAAGACCCTATTTCCTAAGCCTCACCCCCTCCTGCCCCCGCACATATTCACAGAATAGAGTTCCTTCTTTCAAAAAAAGGCCTGGAAAGTTCTTTCCCACTATGGCAGTGGTCTCAAACTCAAACCCTTTGCAGGGCCACATTTTGGATTTGTAGGTACTTGGAAGGCCTAAGAAAAAATAGTTAATGTCTTATTAAAGAAATGACAATTTTGCATGAAGTAAAACTCTTTATAGTTTATAAATCTTTCCTGTCTCCCTTGTCGGACGGCTTTTCATCAGTTTGGGCAGAGCGGCACAGATGGCAGAAACATGCTGTTCGCGTTCCTGCCTGGTCCGGCGCCGCTTCCCGATTGGCTGCAGTCAGTTCTCGCAACTTGCAACTAACTGCAGCCAATCAGGGAGTGGCGCCGGACCAGGCAGAAACGTTAACAGCATGCGCCTGCCTTCTGCGCCACTCTGCCCGAACAGAAGAGCTGTCCGGTGAGGGAGACAGGCAGGAGCAAGGAAAGCTCCAACAGACTTCAAAAAAAGGTACTGGGGGGGCTGCCTATAGGGGGGGGGGGTACTTGTGCTGCCTATAAGGGGTGCTTCTGCTGCCTAAGTGGGGGAGTGTGCTTGCCTGTGCTGCCTAAGGGGGGGGGGGTGCCTGCGCTGCCTATGAGTTTTTTGCTCTATAAGACCCTGTTCCGGCCTACCACTAGACCACCAGAGGGAGTACAGGGTAGGGTGGTGGGAATTTTTTTTTCTTGGGTTTTCCTCCTCTACAGGTAGGTGCATGTTATGGTCGGGTGCGTCTTATAGAGCGAAAAATACGGTAATTTTCACAACTCAAGGCAGACATATGAGTATTCATTAAGGATTCAAGCATCCTTAAGAAATTGATTAATCATGTGGACCACATATGGCATCCATAATGCTTAGTGCAATGGGCTGAGAACCAGGGGAATCAGGTTCAATTCCCAGTACAGCTGTTTGTGACTCTAGGCAAGTCATGCAGCTTTCTATTACCCCAGGTACAAAATAAGTACCAGTATATGATATGTAAACCACTTTGTAACTAACTTTCCTTATATACATATATTGCTTATGAAAGTCATTTTTAGAAGCGTTGCATGCATATCTACTTGTAAATAGCATCATCTGAATATGTAGATTATGTTCTCATGTAAATGATGATTTCCGAACACCATTGAAAGAAGCATCTTTTCATGGATCAAAATGTTCTGGATATATATGTACAGGTGTCTAGAATATGACCATTACAAATGTCACCTCATACATAAAAGTAGCAAAAATTGGAAAGGTTTCTATTCTATTCACATACTTTATACACCAACCTATACACTTGATTTAAGAGCAGTTTAAAATCAATTCATAACCTATCATCTATTTTATAAACAGTCAATAATCATTAATAAACAATGTAAAAAACACAGAAAGAACAATCTATTAACATTAACATTTAATAATTCATAATAGAAAATGCTGACGAGAAGAGCCATGTTTTCAACATCTTATGAAATATGATGTATCCTAATACTTCAGAAATTTCCTTGGGCAAAGTATTCCAATGAAAAAGGTCTGGAAATGAAAAGGCACTTTTCTGATGTCCAATGAATGCACTTCATGGATGGAAGCTCAAACAGATTACTTTGAGAAGAGTGTAACACCCTATCCTAATGTAATTTCTTCAGTTTCTTCCCTAAGGTAGCTAGGTTGAGAGAGCCTAGCTACCTTAGGGAAGCTTAAATGAAATCCGATCCTGAACAGGAAGTCAATGCAAATCAGGGGTGTCAAAGTCCCTCCTCGAGGGCCGCAATCCAGTCAGGTTTTCAGGATTTCCCCAATGAATATGCATGAGATCTATTTGCATGCATTGCTTTCATTGTATGCTAATAGATTTCATGCATATTCATTGGGGAAATTCTGAAAACCCAACTGGATTGCGGCCCTCGAGAAGGGACTTTGACACCCCTGATATAAATCCTTCAAAATAGGAGAAATATGATCAGTTTTCTTCTTAAATGCAATCAACATAGAAACCATATTTTGGACCAACTGAAGCCTTTTGAGATCAATTTTAGGAAGGCCTACATACAATACAATGTAGTAGTCAAGTCTACTGATTACAAATTCAAAAATTAATTTAGCCAAATTTTCTTTTGTCAAAAGAGATTGCAGGCGCAGCTAAAGAATATTATGGAGTTGAAAATAACATGATTTAGGTGTGTGTCAAATTTCAGTTCTGAATCACAAAGAACATAGTAATCCATGTTTAATTATAGGTAATTATTCATGGAAGATGCTGAGTGATGCACTCTTTTCCTGTATGTGTGGGTTCTAGATATTGCTGTTCCTGCTTATGTGCCAGTTAATGTGCATGCATTTGTAAGCATCTTTACATGTATTTTACAAAAGACCACATTCAGGGAATTGTGAACATCCCGACTCGGCTGGCCTGGCCATCTTGACATTCTAGCAATATGGGTACAACATGTGGCTAAACGAGATGGATGTAATATAAATTCTGTATGTTTTAATATAACCCGCACAGAGTTTAGGATTTGTGGGATATAAATATTTTAAATAAATAAACCTTGGGGCCATCCCTGATCCTCCAAGTGAAGATCCTCCTTGATCAGAGGCTCTGCAAGACAATCCTTCATGCCTGAAGACAACCCGCCCCCCCCAAACAAAATCTATCAGGGCTATCTCTGTTGACTGAAAGTAGTGAAGGGACAGACTCAAACCCAACTCAAGAGGTCAATGGCACCATTTTGATGTTATCTGGTGTCATTTTGATACCCATAACTTAAGAACTGGAATAATTGGACATCACTTCTGCCCCTACCACTAGAAACCAAGGTCCAGGAGTGTCTATTGGGGGAGGGGGGTGTGTCTACTCTAGGAAGAGGGTCTTTGCTGGGGAGATCAGGGGTGAGTGTAGAATTTACATTACTTCTGGCTCCTTTAAGATGGCCACCAGGAGCAGGGAAAAATAAGCACATTTCTTGATTGCAAGTTGCGTTATTCATTTACCACAGGAATAAAATGCAATATTTTACAGCAGCTTAGTAACTAAGGGGCTCATAATAATGAACCCCCCCCCCCACACAAATGTTCAAAACGTGGCCTAAATTGGTACTTGGATGATCAAAGACAGATCGTCCAAGTACCGATAATCAATGCTGGCTTTAGACTTATCTAAAACCAACTTAGACATTTACCCTGCCTCTGAATGCCTAGAGTGAAGAGAGGCATTTTTAGAGGAGGGGAAAGGGCAGGAGGTGGGCCCACCTAGACTTAGGGGATCACCCAGTCGAAACTTATACGTTTTGAGTTAGACCAAGCCAAAACAGGTATACGTTCCGAATAGGGGCCACTGAGCTACTACACTTATGGTGAGCCTTCCAAACCCACCCTAATCCCACTGTACCTATTTATAGGTCACAAATGCAGGCATAAGAGCTACTGGGGGTCCAGTAGGTTTTGGGTGGGTTTTGGAGAGCTCACCATACACTATAAGGGGGTTATGGTGAGCTGGGTACCTGGCCCTTTTTAGGTGACGTTCACTGCAGTGACCCCTAAGGTGCCCCACTGCTCTTTTGGGATGTCTGTGTGGCCAGTCTACTAAAAATGTGAGTCCCTCCTACATTCCAATGGATTGTTTGTTTGGTGTTTTTTGGGGGGTGAACATGTTTTTCTCAAAAATAGTTCAAAAAGACAGATGCACTGAAGACAAGCACCTCTATGAAATGGCCATTTTTGAAACAAAAAGACGTTTTTCTGTTTTGAAAATGGTCTTGTTTGCTGGTGGATTTTTGTGCATGTTCCAGCAAAACATCCAAACTCGGATTTGGACGTCATGTCGAAAATGTTCCTTTATATCATTCCGAACCTGCTATGCTACACAAATCAGCCAACCATAATAGTCATTAAAGTCCTATGTGGCCTCTTTCTACTCCGTTTAGCAACACAGCGTCGTCTTCTACTGCCCGTTTGGAATCCCTCTACTTGCCTCCAATCGGCTTCTATTTTAGATTGCAGCTTCTCCTTTTTCTTAAAAAAAAAAAATCATGCAATATAGGTCTCAGTTCTCTCTGTCTAACTCCTCAGCTCTTTCACATCTCAATCTTTATTTCTTTCTTTTCCCCATTTCCCCGCTAGCTTCCCTAAAACCCAGCACACTTCCTACATGATGCAGCCATGCACCATTCATGAAACCAACCTTCTTGTTATAATATTTTTTTCTTCTCACTTATGAGTGTGAACTCACAGGGCAGAGAACGCCCTTATCCACTGATTTGTTTTATTTCTTGCATTCAGAAACCTATCCTTTCCTCCTACAGAGCAGTACTCCACTACCAAAGTAAAGTATTTCATGGAATAACTATTACTTTTAAAAAGTAACAAATGTGAGGTAACAAGCTACTGAGCATATAACCCTCAGTCTAGCAGGAACTTTCTTATGTTGCAACTTTATTGTCGGTCTATAATAAATTCACTATTCTATCCCCCATGTTTTGGGGTTTTTTTTTTTTTGTCCTGGATAGATTCTTCCAGCAAAGTTCTGGGATTCTGATTTCCAGGCAACAAAAAAACTTCAATACTTATGAAGTGTAATGCCAAAATGTACAGCCTCTCTCCCTCTATGGTTATTTATAAAAGACAGCAAAGGTGTGTACTGGAAAGGCCTTATAAATCGTCATTTGAGATTATCTTAACATATTGAAAAACAGGCTTGAAATGGAAGGAGCATTTTTAAAATATTCCTATTGATGTAAGAAACACTAGAAACAGAAATTTAGAAGGGAATGGACTAATGAACAATGAATACTTAGATTAATTAAGTCACAAGTCTTATTCTTTTATTTTTCTATCTGGCTAAAATGCCTAAGGTAAAAAAAAAAACAAAAAAAAAAAAACTAATAGAATTTTTTTAAGCAAATGAATGCCTGGCAGAAGGATTGCTGTTTACCAGTATTTAAACCTGCAAATGGCTACCCAAAATAGCACCACAAAAATTAACATATATATTATGTTGTGCGTGCATTTGCTAATGAGTCAGACATTACATGCATTATAGTTTATTGAAAACTGAGACTGTAAAAGCTGTACGACATTACTCTCACAGACACCGCAGTATACAAATTTTAATTGCTGTCTCCAAAAGCCAATATCCTTTCACTTCACGCCTCTAAACAATATTATGAATGAATTCTCCATTTCATTTCTTATTCAAATGTCAAGCTCTATGTCCTTTTCTGACTGCATAAATTAGCACTGAACCAGTCTTACCACGTATGTGCCACGGTAAAGCGACGACGCTGCCGGATGCTTTTATTCACCAGCAACTTTCTGAAAAAGCATGGCGAGTTCCTTGGAGAACTGCGTGGAGAAATTTTAGGAGACGTAGTAGTTCTCTTCCCTGGCAATTTCGGAAGCTCAAGTTCTAAATGCATATGTTCTTTAAAAGTCCTGATGTAAATATCTGATTCTGGGGCAGAAAGTTCCTTAGAAGAATCTTTTGCTGTCATATCTTTGATGTAGCGTTAGCATTCAGCATCCAAAAGACACAGGAAAACCATAGCAGGGGTGCTGCTACAAGTGAAAATGGTTCTTAAATCTGCAAAAAAAAAGTAGACTAGCAGACTGAATCCAGAATGCAATCTCTGCTAAAGGAACAGCAGCATATTTGAAGCACAAGAACGCAGAGCTGTATGGAAGAGCTTCATCAGCCCTGCTTTTCTTCCAAAAATGCGCCAAAGCACTTTCTGTGTCAGTAGCCTCCTGGTGGATGTGGTTTGTCTGCAAGCTACACAGTGACACTCGCTGAATTCATTCAGCTGAATACCCTAAGCTCATGAAATATTCATAAGATCTCCTCACCAACCCTTTCCCATAGATAGATTTAATTGAGACACGCTCCAGAAAAATAAAAGCTTCAATGTATCCTAATAAATGTAAAATGATATTTGAATGCTACAAAGTACAGCATGCACCAGTAATAACCTTGTGCGTTTAATTAAAAAAAAAAAATCTTCATTCAGAATTCCTGTTTAACAGTGGAATCCGCACAACAGTAGCTCCACCTACTGCATGTTTATTGGATCACAATTATTTTGACAATTTAGGTTTTCCTTTGATGTTCTTCTTTCTGCTTCCAAGAATGCTTTTACATGGGTGAATCACTTCTAAGAAAAGTGATGTAAAAAAAAAAACAACAACCACAAAACAAAACAAAAATTCACAGTAGTTTTTATAAGAAAAAAAATTTAAAAAAATAAATGCAAGTCTGCTCCTCAAGAAGGTCCTCTTTTACAAAGCCATGATAGCGATGCTAATGCAGTACACTTCTCCCTCCTTATCCAGGTGAAGTGTGAAAAACCGCGAATAACTTCTCGACCGGCTCTGACTCACCCCTGCCTCCCTCCCACCTTCTTCCCGGCATCCTGGACCTTACCTGGTGGTCTAGCGGGCTTTCGGGGCAGGAGCAATATTCCTACGCTCCTGCCCCACACAGATCATTCATAGGAAATGGCTGCCATGAGCTCCCGTAGTCTCTCGAGCTCAGGGCAGCCATTTCCTATGAGTGATCTGCACGGGGAAGGAGCGTAGGAGGATCGCTCCTGCCCCAAAACCCTGCTAGACCACCAGGTAAGGCTTAAAAATAGGTGAAAAAAATTAAAATCGCCCTCCTCCCTAAAAAAAATTGCAAATAACCGAATCCGCGGATGCTGAAACCGTGGATTTGGAGGGAGAAGTATAAATGCACCGAAGCCCAAAGGAATTGAATGGGCTTTGCTGCTTTTACCGCGGTACTGATGCTACCGCGGTTTTGTATAAGGTTCATGTTAGGTAATTCTCTTCTTATCTACAGTTTTACAGTCATATATTAAACCATTTCAATGTGTCATTATCCTAAAAGGCTTTTGCAGATATCACAAACTATGAGCATTATACAGAAAAGAAAGGAAGTCCCTCTGCCAGAAAATGTAGATGACATAGAATAGAATAGCTTCTCTCCAAACAAAGAAGATATGAGAATTCACTTTTTTGCCCCCTAGTCAAGCAGGCTAATCTTTTAAAGATTCGTAGTGTTCTGTCAGGCAACTGAATGCCACCACAAATAATTCTGTTAAGTGTTGAAGGATTTTTTTTTTTTTTTTGGGGGGGGGGAGCTGAACTTTCTCCTTCCTAATGCTTTCTGCCAGCTGCACTATAATTGAGTATTGTTTCTATACGGCACACTTTCTGAAAGCAGATTTAGATAAAAATAGCATGGTTACTTCTGCTGTTTTCTTCCTCACACAGATCACTGTTGATCCATCTACATCACGGGGAGGGGGGGAGGAGGGGAATGTGCCCATGCATTTCATGTCAAAAACGCTTGAAAGGCTGAATTTTCTTTTCATTGCCTCCAAACTGCATGAATAATGGTGTGATCCTGGATCCAAGATGGCCGCGATGGTCTGACTGTGGGTGAGACGCTCTCAGAATAGTTTCCTCCAAGTCTTACCTGTATTTCCACAAAATGCCGAAGAGAAAGGACAAGAGTACTGCAGGAGCCGCATAGCGCTTGGAGACCCCTCCTCTGGTAACTATTGGTGAATTCTTGAGGCGCTTGCAGCAGGAGCGAGTATTTGTCGGGGAATCGCCCACTGGAGGTCCCTGCAATGAGTGATGGCATAGTGAACCTTCCTGGGCTGGAAGCGACACTGGGCCCCGACGCTAGGACTACGCCTCCACAGCCGCAGGGAGCCAGCTCACTGCGGGAAGACAGTGTATCCAAGGAAGTAGACTCTCTGTCCCGGGAGGCTTTACTGAGCCAGGCTTCGGAAGAAATTGATCCTGCGGTGGAAACAGCAATGGAGCAGAAGGAGGAATAAGGCAGAAAGGAGAGAAGCCCTGCGACTGGGGAAATTCAACCAATATTTTGTATACCGAGTCATCATTCTGAGAAAGCTCGACTCGGTTTACAGCAATTAAACAAACAGGGAATGATTTAATAATAATAATAATAACTTTATTTTTGTATACCACCATACCCGGAAGAGTATGATAAATAGAAGATAATAGCAAAATTTCAAAAGAATTAATTTTCAAAATGTTTGGCAAATAGAGTAGTTTTTAAAGATTTATGGAAAAATTGAAATGAACTGGATCTCCTTAAAAAAAAAAATGGGGAGATCATTCCATAGTTGAGATAATTTAAAGACCAAAGATTGACTGAAGATCTTGACTCCTTTAATCCCTTTTTTAGAAGGAAAGGAGAGTTTAAATTGTTGGATACCTCTTGCAAAGGAGAATCGGTAAACATTCCAAAATAAAGGAATTAGAGGATTAAAGATACCATGTAGAAAGTCAACACAAATAACTCTGGTAAGCCGGTGGCCCAAGGGACATCCTTTATTTTTATTTTTCCAGCTCTGGTCTGGAGCTTACAATGAAAGGCAAAGTGGCTCCTCCTTCCAAAGCCCTGTTCCTACATGAAGAATCAACTCATTCCAAAATAAAATAGCTTCTATCTTGGGGCTCCACTTACAATCCCTTTTTCACTACAAGATTCCATCTATAGAAGACGGCACCTTCCAAAATGGTGGCACCTGACATTCAGTGAAACAAAGGAGCACAGCACTCTCATAGTCAGTGTTCCTTGTTTGGAAGTCTTCCTTAATTGGAAGAGTGACCCTCAGAGGTGAGCTCTAGTTTACTGCTAGAGGACAGACATCACTGTTTTGGAAGATGGTGACCCCAGAGTAGGAATAAGTGGGGATCACTTCTGAGCATCTTCAGGAGCTCTGTGGTCAATTGCTGTCCAATATTCAGTGCTACTTAACCAGCTAGGAACAGGTCTTGGCAGGTTAAATAGTACTTAGCTAGCATTGAGTATCAATGCTCAGTGCCGACCATGGAAGTCAGCGTATCTAACTTCCACAATCTGAATAATGTCCCTCGCTGCTTAAGGGGATATGGGAGAAAGAAGCTCTAAGCCAGACACCACCTGTTTTGGGCACCAGGATCAGCAACCTTTGAAATACCATGGTTACCACGGAAAATCATGCTCACATACCTTAGACCAGTGGTTCCCAACCCTGTCCTGGAGGACCACCAACTAGTCGGGTTTTCGGGATAGCCCTAATGAATATACATGAGAGTGATTTGTACATAATGGAGCTGACAGGCATGCAAATCTGCCGCATGCATATTCATTAGGGCTATCCTGAAAATTTGACCGGCTGGTGGGCCTCCAGGACAGGGTTGGGAACCACTGCCTTAGACCACTGTTCACCGCAAGGCCCAGTGGCCAGAAGCAGTCCCCACTAGCCCTAGCTTCCTAACTCTTTTCTCTCAAGGCATACTTTCCCCCACCTCACCCAGAGTCTTTCTGACGGCTCTGCCTTGAGCATTCCTGCTCCGTTTTCCTTCAGGAATATAGGCTCTCAGTGAGTTTGAGTTACGCAGCATACAAACTCCAATGCTGATCTTGCCAACACTGTGCGAAATGTGAAGAAGTTTAGGCACCCTGCAGATCAGGTTCATTGAGAGCAATGAGGCTGGAAGAAAACAAAACAACTGTGCCAGAGGTAGGGCTACCAGGAAGACTCTGGAAAAGATCAAAGGGCATTAAGAAACCAGAGGGAGGCCCAACTTGGAGGGATTAGGGATAGGATGATGGCAGCTGACTGGGAGGAGAGGCTGATAACAGTTAAGAATGATTGGGATAGGGTTGGGGGAGAGTGTGTATTGGGGAAAGGAAGCTTATAAATATATTTTATTTACTTGTGTTGTGGGGAAGGGAGTCTACATTGTCACTAGGCAGACAACTAATGTGTAGCTGGATTATGGATAACCCCTGTAAATAAACAATATATATTGATCTGGGACCAATGCTGGTACTAGAATCTTCCAGGAATTAGTATTCCAGCTTGGGTAGCACAGTATATAGTCTGTAGAACCTAGGAAGATTATAAATGAATAAATCTAAATCTAGAATACTGGTTTAAAGCCAGCATCATTGGGGTGCCCATGTTTAATCTAATCTAGTCTTCAATTTAAATACCGTGTACCCTCCCAACGGAGCTCGACTCAGTTCACATGTAATTAAGACTAGAGTACATAAGAAAGAGAGCATAGAAGAAGAAAAAAAATACCTGGATTATCGTCAATGGCAGGCATAATTTGGCATTCCTAGATGTGCCAAATGACACCCATAGTTTATAGCATCCTATGAAGTCGGCACAGACCTGGGAGACATGCTGCTGGTCTGCCCATGATCCATCCACAGGTACGCCTCCTTGCAGTTAGACCATATATCACCTATATGGCTACTTTATAAAAGAATGCCTAGTTCATATAAGTACCTAATTGTCAATTAATGGTGCCTTTGATGTACCTAAATTGTGCCTAGCTTGATGGGCTCTCCCCTTGTAGCTGACGCCGGGGAGGCAAAGAATCAATGGCAGTTATTCAAAGATAAGTTAGGGGGTTTATATTCAGGTGGGTTGCCTAACTGTTTCCTCCGTCATTTTGTGCACCAAGATACTCTATCCTCTTCCCTTCTGGGAAAGGCTAGAAATTGTAAATGTGCAGAGTTCTGCCTGGCAACTAATGAGGACACAGCAGAACAAACAGCACAATGGGCCTCCAGTTTCATTGAGAAAAAACCTGACACAGGCCATGTTTCGGTGTGTTTGCCTACGTCGGGGGTCTATTAAGTCTGTACAATCAGTGCTGATGTGTCACAAAAAAAAAAAAATCTCAAGATTATTATTCTACTTTGGAGTAGTGGTCAGTACCCCGGAGTAAAGATCTTATCCTACCCACTATAATAACCGCTTGAAACACCAGTCCACAGTAAAGGTACTATTTGTTCTGCTTTGTCGTTTTGTGCTTTGTTTCCCTCTTCATTTAGAACAGTGTCTCTCAAACTGTGTGCCACGATACAGTGGTGTGCCCCAAAAAGAGATTCCAGATGTGCCACGAGAGATTCCAGAATTTTACTTTATTTTTAAGAATTTCTTTCATAAATACACACTAGATGACATGTACGTCCCATACGCAAGAGTCTGTCAATGTTATGAGCATCTGCTTGCGTAAGGATACAACCGCCATCATTCTTTGACATGCTTGAAAACTAAGGTAATTTTATTTTTATTATGCAGTACTTATCCTAACTTGAGCAACATAGCAATCCAGGCTTTGTTACCATTTGGACCTTCTTATCTTTGCGAACTTGGATTTTAAGCTCTGACAGAAATTAAATCGAAAAAAAAAAGATGAGTGCAGCTGGTGGATGATGAAATGCGTGTTTGCTCGTTGTGTTTTTAGTTAATTTGCACTCAAGAACAAGCACATCCATCGCAATGATTAGCAATTCTATTCTATTTACCTTAGGGGGTCTTTTACTAAAGCACGCTAGCCGATTTGGCGCTCGCTAAATGCTAATGTGTCCCATAGACGTTCATCTCTATTGTCCATTTATTATGAATTTCTGGAAATCAATTTGGGACCAAATTAATTGTTTATTAGATAACCCAGTGGCATTATAATATGATACTGTGCTATTTGGTATGGCAATGAGAGCAAAAAGTCAGATTTCTACAAATAATAACAAATTATTACTTATAATGACTGGGGTTGCCATTCAACAAATTACGTATAATTGGAAAAATTGGAGTAGATTAAATTATAATTTCTGGTAGAATTCCTTATGTCATGTTTATAAAATGGAAAGATTTATTGCAATACAGCGCGGCTTTTTCAGGAAATTTCAGGATGTGTGGGAACCATTTACAAAGTATTGTACCGATTAGATGACATTTTATTTTATTTTTTTTTCCCTTAAATTTACAAGTTTCATTGTGAGGGGGGAGGGGAGGGTAAATTTATTGTTACATATTGTATAAGGTATTGATTATATGATAAGAAAGGGTGGGAGATAAGAGCATATTATTTGTAGCATTGATGATTATTAAGTGTTATATTTATTGTTAATTTGTTTGGATAAATTGTTACACTTATTGTAAATTTGAAAATGAATAAAGAATTATAAAAAAAAAAAAGAAGAATATAATGGACGCATTAGCATTTAGCGTGCGCTAAATCGGCTGGCGCAACCGAGTAAAAGGACCCCTTAGTTTCACCATTGTTACAATTACTCATACATGGCTTAAAGAACTTTATATAAATACCTCTGAAATTTAATTTTATGTTGGTTTTGCAATTTTATATTTCAATTATAAATATGCCGCGAAAAACATTTGCTCTGTTTAGTGTGCCGGAGCTAATAAAAAAGTTTGAGACACTGATTTAGAGTTAGTGAGGTCAGCCAGAATGTAAAGTTACACCGTTTCACTTTTAGTTGAGGCTCTGAAAATCCCTTGCAGGTACCCATATACTGTAAGGTAGTCATCGGCCCTTACGTCTGCATTTACAAAATTTAACCAAGCAGTAATTGTCACAACAGGAAACAAACAAACAAAAAACTAAAATCCCAAACAACTGAAAACTTCCCTTAGAGAAGTAACAAATCACTGATACTGTAAAGTTCATGAGAAAATTAGGGTCTACGAAGTCAATTAAATCAAAAGAAAAGCAGAAAACAGAATAAGTAATGTAGTGGTTTGAATGGGCTACTGGGCTTGATGGAGAGCATTCAGTGCGTCGACTTGCACTAAAAACCTCTAGCACGGTTTTGTAAAAGGGGTTATTTTAGATCGGTCCTTATCTTTTAAGGCCCATACAGATTCTCTGGTTAAGAGATGTCTTATTGTCCTCTGGAAACTGTGTATTATTAGGAAATATTTTGATTTTATATCATTTAAAATCCTAGTTCAATCTTCAATCCTTTCAATATTGGATTATTGTAATGTTATTTATCTGGGATCGTATAAAATAACTACTAGACGACTAAAAATCATACAAAATACAGCTATTGGTTTGATTTTTAATCTGAGAAAACATAATCGTATCAGTGTATATTATCAAAAGCTTCACTGGCTTCCATTTGAGGCTAGAGTGCTATTTAAATTTGGATGCATTTGTTTTAAAGTTTTATTTGGCTTAGCGCCGGTTTACCTTGTTTCTCATTTTAGTTTTTTTTATTTCTAAGAAAAATATTCGTAGGTCTGGTTGGTTTTATTTTCCTTCAGCAAATGCATGTCGTTACAAACAATTTTTTAGATAGGACCTTAGAATTCCAAGCAGGATTAATGAATTCATGTTTGAATCTTCTTGTTTCTCCATTTCTTACTTACTATCAGTTTCAAAAAGATCTTAAAACCCACTTATTTAAGCAATATAATATACATTATTGATTTCCATATTATCATGTAGTTATAATGTACTTTTCGGGCTCCTTTTACAAAGGTGCTCTAGGGCCTTAATGTGCACAATAGTGCGCGTTAAATTCCCGAGCGCGCTAGCCACCACCGCCGCCTTTTTAGGAAACGGTAGATTTTCAGCTACCGCGTGCTATATCGCGTGGTTAATTTTGTATGTGCGCTAAAAACCCTAGTGCGACTTCGTAAAAGGAGCCCTTAATCTTTTTATCTATACTTATTTTAGTTTATATTGTGTTTTGCTTATTCATTAGTTTTAATGCTTGAATTAGATACTTAGAATTTTATTATGTATGATGTTATTATTTTATTGTATGCTGAGTACCTATTGTGTAAACCGCTATGAACTGCTGGTTAGGCGGTATATAAAAATAAATTACTATTATTATTATTGTGGGTTCAAACCTACATTGCTCCATGTGACCCTGGGTAAGTCACTTAATCCTCCCATTGCCCCAGGTACATTAGATAGACACCGGGACAGACAGGGAAAAATGCTTGAGTACCTGAATAAATTCATGTAAACCGTTCTGAGCTCTCTGGGGAGAACGGTATAGAAAATAAAATAAATAAAATAATTTTACTGTGTTTTACTCAAACATTTTTAATGCACAAAAATTGCTAGAAAGTAACACTAAAATATAATTAACATCAACACAGTTTAAGATAATTAAATGCTGTTTAATAGTAATACATAAGTATAATGATAAAATAAGTACATAAAGGGGTCGTTTTACTAAAGCACGCTAGCCGTTTCAGCGTGCGCTAAACACTAACGCGTGCTAACGCGTCCATTATATCCTATGGATGCGTTAGCATGTGTTAGCATTTAGCGCGTGCTAAAACGGCTACCGCGCCTTAGTAAAAGGACTACTAAGTTTTTCACTGATATTCAAAGCAGTTGCTGGGAAAATGACAAAAAAAATCTAAGGAACTGCTTTTTTTTTTTTTTTTTTGCCTCACCCTTTAGGATATCATTATACAGATGATCAAACAACTAAGCTACATATACATTTTCAATTTACTCCCCTGATCCAATCCAGCCTCCCATAATATCCACTTTTTGGGGAGGGTAATTTTTCATATTCTCTGCTCTAGTCCAATAACTTCAAAGTTAGCTGGTTAGATCATACTGAAACTACCCTGGAATGAAGAGTACTACTGTGAGGTTCAGGGAGGGAGGGAAAACTACCTGCCAATGCTGTTGCAATCCTCACACTATCAAAGATTCCCTGAGCTGCCTGGAAAATGCCAAGAGGTGGAAATGCCAAGACCAGAAAATGAATAATGAAAGGAAGATCATTGTATCTTGTGCAAGAAAAAAAAAGCACCCTATTTGTCATCAAGCTGCCGACACACTGAGACTCTTTGTTTTCAAAGCTTTTAAATGTTCTAGTTTCAGTTGATTTTACAACTTTTTAAAATTTCAGTTCTGTAGTCTAATCTAATCTAATATAAACCTTAAGTTTATATACCGCATCATCTCCATGAGTATGGAGCTCGACACGGTTTACAAGAACTTAAAATAGTGGGTAGAGAAGAAGAAAAAGGATTAGTGTAATTGGAAGATTTGTGTCACTGAGGTGAGCAAGCTTAACCTGTAACCAAATTCTCAGATATGTACAGTGGAGAGAGAGATAAAGAAAAAGAGAAAGAGAGAGAGAGAAAGAGAGAATAGGAGAGAGAGAAAGAGAAAGCAAGAGAGAATAAAAGAGAGAAAAAGAGAATGAGAAAGAGAAAAAGAGAGAGAGAGAGAGAGAGAAAGCAAGAGAGAATAAAAGAGAGAAAATGAGAAAGAGAGAAAGAGAATGAGAGAGAGAGAGAAAGAGAAAAAGAGAAAGAGAGAAAGAGAATGAGAAAAAGAGAATGAGAAAGAGAGAGAAAGAGTAAAAGAGAATGAGAAAGAGAGAGTAAAAGAGAATGAGAAAGAGAAAGAAAGAGTAAAAGAGAATGAGAAAGAGAAAGAGTAAAAGAGAATGAGAAAGAGAGAGTAAAAGAGAATGAGAAAGAGAAAGAAAAAGAGAAAGAGAGAGAGAATAGGAGAGAATGAGAAAGAAAAAGAGAGAAAAAGAAAGAAAATGAGAGAGAGAAAGAGAAAAAGAATGAGAAAGAGAGAGAGAATAGGAGAGAGAGAGAGAGAAAACGAGAGAGAATAAAAGAGAGAGAAAGTGAAAAAGAGAAAGAGAAAGAGAAAAAGAGAATGAGAGAGAAAGTGGTAGCCTAAAACTGTAGCCAGTGAGAAAACAATAGCCCATCAATTTCAGCACCCAGAGGAGCCAATGCAGAAAACTTGCATAGATGTTGCGTGCAGTTAGTGAAACATCTGCTCAAAATTATCTGGGTGATGGATGCAGAAATGGTTTTGCACTGAAGCTAAACCTGCACAAAATCTTGCAATAAGACACCATTGCACAGCATATATTAAAGTCAATGGTAATTAGGTTATTAACTCTTCCGCCTCATGACAGAAAACTGTGTAGAAAACTTCCAGGCAAACACAATGCAAGTATATGAATACCAGGCCTGAGGAGGTATAGAAAAAGCTATGACTTATATAAAATACAACAGATAAATTTGATATTTAGAGCCAAAAAATTTGAACAGGTTTCACCTCTGCTTCACCGCTCCCAGTTCAGACTCATATACATTTTAAAGATTAATGTTTTATTTTAAAGCTCTTCATGGTCAGACATCAGAGAGCATGTGCTTGATTTGATAATAAGGCCAATTTTGACCGCATCTTTTTATTGAACTTCCCTTCGCCAAGCAGAATTCATTTCTGTTTCGAGCAGCACGTATTTGGAACAGTTTGCTCTTTGTTTATTAAACAGGAATTGTCTTATTTTTCTTTTAACAAATAATTTGTTAAAAGTTTCTGTTTTATAAATATTTGACTGTGGAATATTGGTACAGTTTGATATTGTAGCATTAAGAGGGGATATGATAGAGACTTACAAGATCTTGAAGGGCATAGAGAGAGTAGAGAGGGACAGATTCTTCAAACTTTCGAAAAATAAAAGAACAAGAGGGCATTCGGAGAAGTTGAAAGGGGACAGATTCAAAACAAATGCTAGGAAGTTCTTCTTTACCCAACGTGTGGTGGACACCTGGAATGAGCTTCCAGAGGACATAATTAGGCAGAGTACGGTACTGGGGTTCAAGAAAGGATTGGACATTTTCCTGCTGGAAAAGGGGATAGAAGGGTATAGATAGAAGATTACTGTGCAGGTCCTGGACCTGCTGGGCACGATGGACCTCGGGTCTGGCCCAGCGGAGGCAATACTTATGTTCTTATGTATTAACCATCTTGCTGTAAACTGCTTTAGACCCTTTCCGGGATTAAGCGGGTAATAAATGCCTCAGATTAGATTAGAAGGTTTTAGCTCTTTCCTTTTTTTGTAGTAATGTCTGAAAGGATTTAATGTCTGCTCTTCTCTTTCCTGCCAGCATATAGCATCCACCTGTGGCCTCTATGAAGAGCATGGATTTAAAAAAAAAAAAAAAGACAGGACAGAGAGAGATGACAGTTCTGTGCACAGACCTAAACAGAACTTCCCCCCCCCCCCCCACCTGTATCTGCACACATGTACAGGTGTACTGAAATGTTATTCTGCACATCGATGTCAGCATTGCAAAATTACTAGGGGCCGGATTTTATAAATGGCGCCAACAGTGCCTATATTGTAGGTGCCACTCGGCATGATTGTCAATCAACCGCTAGGCGCCGTTTACAGAATCCCGCCTAGTGGCGTCTAGGCATGCTTAGGCGCTGGAGGTAGGCATTGGTATATTGGGCCTAACTCAGATGCCTAGCGATGGCTAAGTAAACCACGTCTATTCTGTCTCCCTAACCATGCCTACTTTTCAGGTAGGCATAGTTAGGCGTCAGAAGGCGCCTCCACTTAGTCATCACTAGACGCCCTGTGAAAATCCATGCCTAACTTTTAATTTTATTCTTTTAATTATTCAACTAATTTCAATGGCGCAGTCAATTACCATGCCATTTAAGCTTAATTGAAACAATTTAGATGAGGTGCGGGTTTTAGTTAAAATGACAAAATGCAAATAGCACCAAAGGGTTCCACAAGAGAAATGAAATAGAAAAATAACAAAAATTGTGGATGTACCAGTTGTAGTTTAAACCTCCGTGCAAATCATTTGTATGCAAACTTGATAGTGCATCGATCATTGCTGGAGAATCGGCCAGAGAATCGGCCAAGAGTGATCGATTTGGTATCTCTAGTGCATCTTGCCCTAAGACATTGCTGAAAGAAAGGATAGTGAACTTCCTAGAATCTAATGGGTTATAGGATCCGAGGTAATATGGCTTTACTAAAGGTAATAATAATAATAATAATAACTTTATTTTTGTATACCGCCACACCAATAAGTTCTAGGCAGTTCACAGCAAAAAGATACTGAATAATCAGTGAATCTTGTACATACACATTACATAAAACAAATCATAATACAACGCAGATAATCAGGTTAAGAATTTATCAAACAAATAGGTTTTCAGTACTTTTCTAAAGGAATAGTAAGATTGAGCTTGAGGGATTAAGGTACTCCAACAGGTACCAAACGAACCTGATTGAATTATTTGAATGGGTGACCAGAGAACTGGATCAAGGACATATGTTAGATGTAATTTACTTAGATTTCAGCAAAGCCTTTGGAATGGTTCCTGATAGGAGGCTCTTGAACAAACTTGAAGGGTTGAAGTTAGGACCAAAAGTGATGAACTGGATTAGAAACTGGTTGCCTGACAGACGCCAAAGGGTGGGAGTTAATGGAAGTCACTCGGAAGAAGGAAAGGTGAGTAGTGGAGTCCCTCAGGGTTCGGTGCTGGGGCCGATTATGTTCAATATGTTTGTGAATGACATTGCTCAAGGGTTAGAAGGAAAGGTTTGCTTTTTTGAGGATGATACCAAGATTTGTAACAGAGTAGACACTGAGGAGGGAATGGAAAACATGAAAAAGGATCTACAAAAGTTAGAGGAATTGTCTATCTGGCAACTAAAATTCAATGCACTGAAATGCAGAGTAATGTATTTGGGGATTAATAATCAGAAGGAACCGTATATGCTGGGAGGTGAGAAACTGATATGCACAGATGGGGAGAGGGACCTTGGGGTGATAGTGTCCGAAGATCTAAAGGTGAAAAAACAGTGCGACAAGGTGGTGGCTGCTGCCAGAAGGATGCTGGGCTGTATAAAGAGAGGCGTAACCAGTAGAAGAAAGAAGGTGTTAATGCCCCTGTGCAGATCATTGGTGAGGCCCTATTTGGATTATTGTGTTCAGTTTTGGAGACCGTATCTGGCGAAGGACGTACGAAGATTTGAAGTATTCCAGAGGAGGGCGATGAAAATGATAGGCGGTTTGTGTCAAAAGATGTGCGAGGAGAGACCGGAAGCCCTGAATATGTATACTCTAGAGCAGTGGTTCCCAAACCCTGTCCTGGGGGACCCCCAGCCAGTCGAGTTTTCAAGATATCCCTAATGAATATGCTTGAGAGAGATTTGCATACCTGTCACTTCCATTATATGCAAATCTCTCTCATGCATATTCATTAGGGATATCTTGAAAACCCAACTGGCTGGGGGTCCCCCAGGACAGGGTTTGGGAACCACTGCTCTAGAGGAAAGGAGGTACAGGGGAGATATGATTCAAACATTCAAATACTTGAAAGATATTAACGTAGAACAAAATCTTTTCCAGAGAAAGGAAAATGGTAAAACCAGAGGATAAATTTGAGGTTGAGGGGTGGTAGACTCAAGAGCAATGTAAGGAAATTCTTCTTTACGGAGAGGGTGGTGGATGTCTAGAATGCGCTCCCGAGGGAGGTGGTGGAGAGGAAAATGGCGGCAGAGTTCAAAAATGCGTGGGATGAACACAGAGGATCTAGAATCAGAAAATAATCTAATATAATAAAACGCTAGGCCGCGCACTTCCTATGTGTGCGCCGGTTTTCCGTGAGCTGTAGCGACACATAGGAAGTGCGCTTGCGCAGCTAAAGTTCTGTCCTGCTCCCTGTTCAAAGACGCAGCGGTCGCCGTCTCTCCGCTCTCTCTCTTCCTCCCCCCCCCAGGCGAATGTCGACCGCGGCAGCCAAACCCCTGTGCCGCTCACATCAAAAGCCAACCCTTCCGGTTTTTAAGTTGGGCACTGCTTCTCCTGCGGCGCGGCGGCCCGAGTCGGATGTCGGCCATCTCCTTCCCTCCCCCCCAACCCGGGCAGAGGCGCAGCCGACAAACCTACCCGGAGCCGGAAACGAAACGCCGAGGTAATCTCGCTGTGGGAGGGGCGGAAGGGAGGGTCAATGGAGTCGGATGCACAGTGGCGGGGGCGGGGAAAGATGGAAACAGGCTGATCACAGGTTCTACTGCACAGGGGGGATGGGAGGGGGGTACAAATTTAAAGATGCTGCTCATTGGGTCTACTACACAGGGGGATGGGAGGGAGACAGGCAGGCTGACTTCAGGGGTGGGGCTGGGTCAAAGTCTGGAAGGCAGTGAAGGGGACATAGGAAGGAGGCACTGGGGGGCACTAAGGACATAGGAAGGGGCACTGAGGGCACTAAGGACACAGGACAGAGGCACTGGGAGCACTAAGGACACGGGAAGGAGGCACTGGGGGCACTAAGGACATGGGAAGGAGGCACTGGGGGCACTAAGGACATGGGAAGGAAGAACTGGGGTACTAAGGACATAGGAGGCACTGAGGGCACTAAGGACATAGGATGGGACAGTATGGACATAGGAAGGGGGCCACTGAGAGACAGGCAGGCATGGCACAACAGAGAAATACAGAGACAGAAAGAAAGATAGACAGGGGGCCAGGGACAGACACAGACAGAAAGAATGACAGACAGACAGCATCCAAGGAGAAAGAGACAAAGAAAAAACAACAACCCCAAAATAGATGTCTACTCTAGCACCCGTTAGTGTAACGGGCTAAAATACTAGTAGTAAATATTAAAGAACTAAGGCCAGTACTGGGCAGACTTGCACGGTCTGTGTCTGCATATGGCCATTTGGTTGAGGATAGGCTATGAAGGGCTTCAATGGCTGGGATGGTGTAGATGGGCTGAAGTGAGCTTTGACGGAGATTTCAGTAGTTGAAACCTAAGCACAGTATTAGGCAGAGCTTTGGATTCTTGCCCAGAAATAGATAAGAAGAAAAAAAAATTAAATTGAATCAGGTTGGGCAGAATGGATGGACCATTTGGGTCTTTATCTGCTGTCATCTACTATGCTACTATGACATGCAGAGCAACAAGGACAGAGCTGTGTCATCCCCTCTTCCTCTTCTTTTCCTTGCAAGCTTCCTATTATAGCATAGGAAGGAAAAGAAGCCATAGGGACAGTGGCCTCAGTTGTATCCCTCTGTCTGTTCTGCTACTGCAATCTGTATTTAAGCAATCAGGAGATCAGAGATGGCAACAGAAGTGTGACATGCAGGACAGATGGCATTCAGACCATCTGATACAAAGACAGATAGCGGGCAGCAAAGGACATATAAGCTATTAGAAAAGTGGAGACACAGTAATGGAAAGGGACAGTAACAGAAGAATATGTGCATGTAAAAGGAGATGAAAGAGGGTGAGAGAAACAGTAAAGGAGAGAGAAGGAAATGGAAGGGAAAAGAAAGCAGATGAAAAGCAAATATAGCTTTTATAGTTTTTTTGAATATAGGCTCAAAAAAGGTCTGGACTCATTAAATGGCATTCAAAATTTGGTGCAGAAAAAAATCAGCACCAAATAGTATTCTATAACATGCATTTCAGCCCTTAGTAGAATTACACATAGCTCTGGAATCTGTACTCAACGCTGGACATGAGGAATTGCATCAACTGAAACCAGGTGCGTGCTTATCTACACTATTCTGGAACGCTGTGCACTTTTTAATGGATTGCCCGTGACCCACCCATGGCGCTACTCGTGCTATTCCAAACACATGTGCATAAGCATTTTCACGCAGATGGAAAAAGGATCCAAATAAAGAAAATAAGAAGCAGCATAAGCACTGGCAAGTTAGATCCAAAACATTGATATAGAAGGCTAAAAGAGAATATGAACAGAAACTTGCCATGGAGGCAAAAACTAATAATAACTACTTTTTCAGGTACATCAGAAGTAGAAAGACTGTGAAGGAATTTGTGGGACTGTCGGATCATCAAGGAGTAAAAGGGGATCTCAGGGAGGATAATGAATTCTTTGCTTCAGTCTTTATGGAAGATGATGTTAAGAGAGCTACCCTTTAAAGCACCAAAAGGTTCCACAAAGGGAATCAAGCAGCAAAACAACAAAAAGATTGTGGAACAGATGATCGAATGTACCAATTTGCAATTTAATAAGCATCCAAATAACTTAAAAACAATCCACAAAGGGTGTATACAGTCTCAAGTGACCCATAGGATAGAAATCAAATAATGTATACAATAAAAATGACCCACCATGGGCCAAGTTTCAGGAAAATAAAAATGCCTTTCTCAAGGCTCTTATGTATAAAAACATAAGTCATTAAAAAAAATCCAAGTGTTATAAGGCTACAAACAAGCAGCACAGCTCACAAAACTACAGTGTAGGCTGGTTTTTCAATGTAGAAATGGTTTTCAAGGGTAAGAATGTGGAAGAACTGAAATAAATTTCAATGAACCTGAAGATGTTCTGATCCAAATCAAGAACTTAAAGAATGATAAATCACCTGGACCAGATGGTATACACCCCAGGGTACTGAAAAAACTCAAACATGAATTTGGTGATCTGCTGTTAGTGATCTGTAATGGGCTGCTAAAATCATCTATAGTACCTGAAGATTGGAGAGTGACCAATTTTTAAAAAGGGTTCCAGGGGTGATTTGGGAAATTACAGACCAGGCAAAATAGCGGAAACTATTATAAAGAATAAAATTATGGAACAACATACACAAACATGGTTTACGAGGGGCTGCTGAAAAGTTTTCAACTCAGCCAACAAGCTGAAGCAGTCTCCATCGAGGGCTATACACAGTCTAGCGATTTTCCACTTTTTTTGTTCCGTTAGAAAAATACAGAACAAAAAAAGTGGAAAATCACTGGACTTAAGTGTTTAACCCTCGATGGAGAATGCCTCAACTATGTTGGCTGGGCTGAGAACTTTTCAGTTGCCCCTCGTAACGGGACAGTCATCATGATTTCAGCAAAGGGACGTGTAGCCTCACCAATTTGATTCATTTCTTAGAGCCTGTGAATAAACGTGTATAAAGGTTAGCCAGTTTTTATAATGTATCTAGATTTTCAGAAAGATTTGTCAAAGTTCCCCATGAGAGATTCCTGAGAAAATTAAAGTCACGGAATTTGAGGTAATGTGCTGTTGTGGATTAGGAATTGGTTATTGGACAGAAAAGTGGGGGTATGGTTAAATGGCCATTTTTATCAATGGAGGAGTGTAAAGAATGAGGTATCACAGAGTTCTATACTAGAACCGGTACTATTTAAGATATTTATAAATGATCTGGAAATTGGAAGTAAGATAATTAAATTTGCAAATGACAAACCATTCAAAATTGTCAAAACACATTTGGGCTGTGAACAATTGCAGGAAGACTGGGCATCCAAATGGCAGATAAAATGCAAAATAATGCATATTGAGTAGAATAATCCAAATCGTAATTACCTGATGCTTGGGTCCACTTTAGGAGTCGGCACTAAATAAAAAGATCTAGGTTTCTTTGTAGATACTATACTGAAAAATTCTGGCCAGTGTGCAATTGAAGCCAAACAAGCAGGATGTTAGGAATTATTAGAAAAGGGATAGTAAATAAGACCAATCTAATATAATAAAATGCTAGGCCGCGCATGCGCACTAAAAAAAACGTGTTCCCTGATCCGTCGCGAAAACACGAGTGCGCATGCGTGCGTTTTACGTCATCACCTACTCTCCACCTTGCGCCACCAATCACTGTCATCACCTGCTCTCTACCTCGCGCCACCGATCACTCCTCCTGCACTATGCCACGCCAGGCATGTCCGCAACCGGCCTCGAGCTCCTGGGGGCCGGCGGCGTGAGCCGCCCGGCGGTGCAGTGCTGAGGTCCCGCCTCCGCCCTACACGGCGCCGCCAGACCCGGCCCTACACTGAGATCCGCGATCGGGTTGCCATGGAAACCCTGCCGCAGCCTCGCGGCTAGGTAGGGGGACAACAATCGCGCTTATGTTCAAGCCGCCGCCACGACTCCTCTCTCGAACCGCACCAGGATCGAGAGAGGAGCTGCGGCGGGGGCTTGAGCATAAGCGCCATTGTTGTCCCCCTACCTAGCAGGCGGCCTTCCTCACCCGGCCCCACCGTTCCTTCCCTTCAGTTCAGCTCCGCCTATGTTAAAAGGAGCTGCTTTGAAATTGGAGCCCTGCCGCCACCGTAACACGTTCCCTTTGCCGCAGTCCCATATGTCAGAGAAGGAGCGGGACCAAGGCAGAGGGGAATGTGCTACGGCAGTGGCAGGCCTCCGATTTCGACGCGGCTCCTTTTAACATTGGTGGAGCTGCACTGCACTTGATGGAGGGAGGGAAGGAAAGGTGGTTGTGCGCTGTTGAGCCCCTCTTTGCCCTCAGACCCTCTCCTAACTGCTCCCTCCTGTCTCAGACCACTGGGGGGAGGTGCCTGTCTTCAGCTGCCGGGATGGAGGGAGGTAAGAAGAAAGAAGGGGCCCTGGCAAGCGAGTTATCAAAAGTCAACCATAGCCTGGGACCCCTACATGATATGAATAATTACCAGACAATAAAAGGTAAGAAAAATAATTTTATTTTCTGTTTTGTGATTACAATATGTCAGATTTGAAATGTGTCTTGAGGGAGGCTGCTGCCACGGCTTTGGACAAAGGGGTACCATTTTCGTGGGAGCCAGTCTTCGGAGAGGCTTGGGACGCGGGGACGGATGCGGGAGGGGCTGCCGCTGCGAAGGGCTTTGGTGGGGGAGCCAGCCAGACCGCAAGTGTGGGGACGTTGTAAGCGCGGATTGGTCAAGGAGCCGCCGCTGCTGAGGCTTTGAAATTGCTCTCCCACCGTCACTCCCTCCCGCCCCGGCTCTGCCTCTGCCCCTGCCCAAGTTCAAAAGCAGGAGACATCTAGCACCCGTTAATCTAACGGGCTTAAACACTAGTAATATTATAATGCCTCTGTATCACTCCATGGTGTGACCTCACCTTGAGTATTGCGCTCAGTTATGGTCACTGTATCTCACAAAAGATATAGGGCTAGATTCACTAAAGCTTCCAATCCTTTCCCAACAATCGCAAAACCAGTTTTACAGGTTTTGCGATTGTTCCCCGGCCCGATTCACTCAAGTGCTGCCCGATCAAATCTCCTACCCGATTTGATCCGCCCATGCAAATGAGGGGAAATGGCATGCATAAATAGGAAGCCATCGATTCACTAAGCAGAAGAAGAAACACCGATTGGGTTTGCCGATTCAAAATGAAGCGCAGCAGTCGCTTACTGTCCTTGCCGACTCTCCTGCTCTCTGAAATCTCAGTGTCGAGATTACAACCCCCATATAAAGCAATCATCAAAATAAAAAATAAAACTGTAAAATATCTATACATATGCATACGAATTCCCTTTTTATATATTCTGCAAAAAGTGCAGTGTGAGCCCGCGGGTTTAAAGCGTGTTCTGTTCCATAATCTGGCTGCACAAAAATTGAAATCATTCCAGCAAGTAAACTTCAGCCACCCCTCCCCCCTTTATTTTGAGCTCGCTTGTGCGAAGAGCAAGCGCGTGCGCAAATTGCATCTACATGGGATCGCTGTAGGGCGTGCATCCGATCAGATCATTTCCATGCAGAATCTGTTGTGAATCGGTCGCTCGGCAAAACTAGGCCAAGAATCGCCCAACAACGATCCAGATCAGTGAGTTTAGTGAATCAAGTCCATAGTGGAATTAGAAAAGTTTCAAAGAAGAGCGAAACAAAATGATAAAGGAGAAGAAGTCTTTGTTGCAGGTTTCTGCTGCATCTTAACAGGTAGAAACTGACACTTTACCCATCATATGCTGTGGCTTTCTTCAGGTTATGCTGTGAGGTCTGCAGTTTTGTCTTGATATTGTAGGTCCTCAAACCTGATTGGTTGGGGCTTGAGGAGAATGAGGCAGGAAAGTCCATTGGTCACCAATTTGAATTTTGGTGTGAAAATTAGTTGGACTCCTTTTCCTATAGAACAGAAAAATGTCTGGTGGGTTCAAAGGTGTTCTCCCCATGAAGTTGAGTTATATTCTCTCAGGGTTTCTGCAGTTGGCATCATGCTCGTTGCAGGTTTCTAGGTCTTGCTGCCATCTTGTCAGGTAGAAACCGACGGTTCAGCCATCATGCTGTAGCTTTCTTTAGGGTATGCTGTGAGGTCTGCAATTTTGTCTTTATATAAATAGGTCCTCAAACCCAATTGGTTGGGGCTTGAGGTAAATGAGGCAGGAAGGTCCATTGGTCGCCAATTTGAATTTTGGCCACCAAATTTGGTAAAACTAGAGGACATAAATTGAGGTTGAGGGGGTGGTAGATTTAAGAGTAATGCTAGGAAATTCTTTTTCACAGAAAGGGTAGTGGATGCCTGGAATGCCCTCCCGAGGGAGGTGGTAGACAGGAAGATGGAATTCAAAAAAGCATGGGATGAGCACCGAGGATCTCTGATTAGAATATGAATGGTCAAAATGTCATGGTCTGCAAAGGAGATGGTTTGGATAGGCTGGAGTGAGCTTCAATGGAAACTTCAATAGCTGGAACCTAAGGACAGAACCGGCTGGACTTCTAAGGTCTATGCCCAGAAATAACAAAGAAAAAAAAAAGTCACGGACTGTTCAGGTGGCGGCTTTTTTATCCAAATATCCAATGCCAGTGTCCTGGTATGGCCTAGCATAAGAAACCTGCGGCAGCTGGCATAAAAAAAAAAAAAAAAAAAACAAAACAAAACTTCTAGGGAAGGAGAAAGCATTGAATTAAAGACACCTGTCACGAAAAAGGTACCTATATACCAAGAACCACCTTTGAATTGTGGCAGGTTATGCACATGCTCAAGCATAATCATTGACTGAAATCTGTGTAATGAGATCGTTGTTCATCTGTTCTTGTATCGCGGCTTGAGCAGCTGATTTCAGACAAAGGGGAAGCTGGGCCTGGAAAGAACCAGAGCACCATAGTCCTTTGTATCAAAGACAGCACTTGATGAATAATTTGGCTCCTCTCTTTGCTTTTTAGCATAAAAGATGATGGCAGAATCCTCTATTTGCTTTTCTCAGATTTCGCTGCTTATCATCCTGTGGCCTGATTTACCTTCGCCTCCACACTGCAGAAACTGGGAGATGTAAAAATTGTGTGCAAAATATATATATATATATATATATATATATATATATATATATATCTATCTTTGTAAGAGCACAATACTCCTAAACAAGTGTTAAAGTGGAGTTAAATATTACATTTACACAATAGCAGTTTTAATGATAAGCTCTGTTCCAATAAACACATTTGCAGTACTGTATTATAAAAATATATGAATATGTGTGTACATTTAGACCCAGATTCTGTAAACTGTGTCCCGATTTGTATGCAGCTCTAGGCGTCCTACAGCTGTCTAACCAGTCAATCGGGATGCATGTTTTTTTTTTTTTGGGGGGGAGGGGTTAAAAACCTCCCCAGACAGGCTGCCCACATTGGAGGCACCTCCAGGAGCATAGGGAGGCTCGCAAGCCCACCTAAAGCTAGGCATAGCCTTAGGCGAACCTAAGCGGTTGTACACATCTCCCTAGGCTAGCAGGAGACGCATACAATGTAGGCCCGCGTTCGCTCAGGTCAGGTGGGGAGTGTTCCGGGCAGGAGGGATTGGGCATCCCTCCTGGCACGTTGATTCGGGAGGTGGGGGGCACTTGCGGCCACAGCTGTGGCTGCTATACTTATCGCAGCAGGGAGATCCCTTGCCACGATAAGTGTAGCAGCCACATCTACAATAACCTGATTGTCTAACCGACGTCTGTAACATGGACGTCGGTTACAGAATCGAGTTTATTTTAGGCGGCCTTAGGCCCGATTCTTTATAGGACGCCCGCCAGCTCCCGAGACCGGGCCTTGGGGTCTGATTCTATATATGATGTCTAAATATGCGGCACCAAAAAAGAGGGCTCTTAGTACAATTCTATAAAATGCCTCCAAAGTTAAGTGCAGTTTATAGAATTACACATTGTGCCTGTCCACATGACTAACATTCAGTCAAACCCATTTAGGCCACAGGAAATCAGGCCTAAATACTTGTATCTAAGTTCTTTGCAGACCCAGCATTTTCTGTAACAATGAGCCTTTAAGGAACACCCACAACATGCCCATGTTCCTCTCCTGGCCACACCCCCTTTTTAGATCCACCCCCTTTTGAGATCCACGTACCACTCTATAGAATATGCTTAGAAATTTGTGCTCATACATTCTAGCCAATTATAACTTGTTGCCAAATATCAACACTGATTGGCTTGTTAAACAATCAAGTTGCACGTGAAGGTTTGGTTACGCCAGGGGTCCCCAAAGTCCCTCCTTGAGGGCCGAATCCAGTCGGGTTTTCAGGATTTCCCCAATGAATATGCATTGAAAGCCGTGCATGCACATAGATCTCATGCATATTCATTGGGGAAATCCTGAAAACCCGACTGTATTTGGCCCTCAAGGAGGGACTTTGGGGACCCCTGGGTTACACTATATAGAGTCAGGCCCTTAGAGCAAAATGACAAAAAAGCACATGCAACTGCTTAAGGAACACTTCTTTTCAGTACGAACGGTTAAGCCTACGAAACTGCCCAAAAAACTGCCCCACAAATTTGAAATTCATGTACCACTGGGTATAAAAGCAGATTTTCTTGGTTACTGTTACCATGAAAAACAGACATTCTGAAAAGCAATCAGCTGATGATTAATTATGGCTCCTACATCTGCTTTTACATATCAAAGCTTCTGCAAAAAAAAAAAAAAAATTCATTATTCACAGCAGGATATTTTTTTTCTCTTAATTAGTATGTTGTTAGACTGTGCTGTGCTATTGTTATTTGATTTGCTGTTTACTGTTATGCTGATTTAGACAAAGAATTTTTAAATATTCTGTATTTTTTTTTTCATATCTGCAGCTCATTTGGTTCTCAGCATTTCTTATAAATCTGAATTTTTCTCAGTTTAAGTGATGGGATAATATGCTTCTTTTCCCTTGGTAAAACTGATGCATTTATTCCGCTTCACAATAAACCTCAAACAGCCCTCTTACACTATGGGGCTCTTTTTTTTTTTTTTTTTAACATATGTTTATTGAAAGTGGAAAAAAAGAAAAATGTCCAAAAGGGGCAGGCAGACGTTTTTCTCACCGAACCTTTCCAATTCACTATTTTCGAAACCTATTTTCTCGATAGATTTCTGTGGTGCTTGTGCAAAGGGCGTCTAAATCTCAAGGGGGGGGTGGGGTGTTAGAGATGTGGTCTGGGTGGGCTTATGATTCGGACATTTTTCTGCCATAATTGAACATATGTTCAGGGCATAATTTAGATATCAGGGGCTAGACCTGTTTTAACAACGAATAAGTGCCAAAAAAAAGGTGCCCAAACTGACCAGATTACCACTGGAGGGATGAAGGCATGATCACCCCACCAATCTTCCAGTTGTCACAGACCCCTCTCTTACCACTCCCCTCCCCCAAGATGTGAATGAAACAGTATATGCCTACCTGTATGACAGCTTCAGAGAGTATGACTAGTCCTAGTACAGTAGCAAGAAGGATCCTAGTGATATGAATAGAGATGGGGGTCTCAGGCCCATACTCCACTCTAACCACTACCCTTATGGTGGAATTTGTGAGTTTTCCAAACCCCATCCTAATCCCACTGTACCCACATATAGGTGTCACATATTTATTTATTTATTTAGATTTATATTCCGTCCTCAATGAGGAGCCCAGAACGGGTTACAGGGTAACATACATAAAAGTTAGCAAACGAGACACATAACAGTTAATAACAAGGCAATAGGGTACAAGGAGATGAGTCTAGTTCAGTTGTTTTGGATTAGGAGAAATTTGGTGCCTAAAGCATGCACAAGAAGAGAGTCAGTTGAATATCTATTAAGAATTCTGTGGTTTGGGAGTAACCGTCTTAATGCTAGCTTGTCCTGAGGAGTTAAGTGAAGAGGTAGGTTCTTATTACTTTCCTAAAGCTGAAAAGTCCATTAAGAGATTTGATATTAGGAGGTAGCTGATTCCAGTGCTTTGGTAACCAATACATCGTGCTCCCTCCCTAGCAGCGTTCAAATCCAAGCTAAAAGCCCACTTTTTTGAAACTGTTTTCAACTCCTACTTACTGCTGTCAGATACCTGTACCCACTGTATCATTTCCTCTACCATAATCTCCCCAACCCTGAAATGTCCTGTCTAAATTAGACTGTACGCTCTTCTGAGAAGGGACCGTCTATTGTATGTTACCAAAGACTAAAACACACGAAGAGACATTATGGTGCACTAAGGCCCTGATTCTATAAACCGCCAGACGTTCGGTGCCTGTATCAGCACACCTAACTGATCTAGCCGCCTATCTTAGGGCTCTTTTTACGAAACGGCGCTAGAGGATTTTTAGCGCGGGCCAACGAGGTAAATGCTCCGACGCTCTGATTGGATGTAAAATCCTGTTTGGGATATTTTCCCCCCTAGATGTGTAATCTTTTTGTGTATTGGGGAATGCAGGTGTAGATTTTTACCCCCCCCCCCCCCCCCATGCTTCTTGAAATCTCTGCATGATGTGAATCTCCACGTCTAAATCAAAGGTTGCATACGCAGGAGTTTCGTCAGCCGTAAACCTGAAGTCATTATGCCACTATATAGATCCATGGTGAGACCGCACCTGGAGTACTGTGTGCAATTCTGGAGGCCGCATTACCGCAAGGATGTGCTGAGACTGGAGTCGGTCCAGAGGATGGCCACCAGGATGGTCTCGGGACTCAGGGAGCTCCCGTACGAGGAGCGGTTGGGGAATTTGCAGCTCTACTCACTCGAGGAGCGTCGAGAGAGGGGAGATATGATCGAGACATTCAAATATCTCACGGGCCGCATCAAGGTGGAAGAAGACATCTTCTTCTTCAAGGGTCCCGCGGCAACAAGGGGGCATTCGTGGAAAATCAGGGGCGGGAAACTGCACAGTGACACTAGGAAGTTCTTCTTCACTGAAAGGGTGGTTGATCGCTGGAATAGTCTTCCACTTCGGGTTATTGAGGCCACCAGTGTGGCGGATTTTAAGGCCAGATGGGATAGACATGTGGGATCTATCCGCAAAGATAGATAGCGAGGATCACTGGAGTGGGCAGACTTGATGGGCCGTGGCCCTTATCTGCCGTCTATTTCTATGTTTCTATGTAAATCGAGGCTTTTGGAAAGCGTCGTTTAATAATAATAATAATAATAACTTTATTCTTATATACCGCCAACAATCTTGCGACTTCTAGGCGGTTTACAATGAAGAGAAACTGTACAGACAGCGAATTACAGAGTATAGCATTGAACATCTAGTGATAGTAACAGGAGAATTACAGGGTCTGTGTATTACACGGTTTCACAATGAGTAGCATTATACAGTCGACGATATTCAGAGCATAAGTAGGAGAAGAGAAAGGAGATTGCGCTTTGAGTTACAAGACTGCGAAGGTGAAAAAGATAACATAAGATGTTGATGAGAAGTAAGTTGTTAACTTGGTACATTTGAACGAAGGATGGGCACCAGTGGGAAAAACTGGTAACAATTAAAGATAGAAATTTTGGCAGAAGAGGGTAGACGGACTCCTTGGGATGGGAGGAGGCTCCGATTTTAGGGGAGAAGTCTGGTTAGGTTATAAATTTCTTAAACAAGGTGGTTTTTAGTTCTTTCCTAAAGATACTATATGATTCTCTGGCGGCATCAGTGAAGTAGCCTGTCCAAGTTTGCAGTCTACCTGCTTGGAATTTGAATGTTCTATCAAAGAAGGTGCGATATCTACAGCCTATGATATTTGGGTTGGTAAAGAGGTTACGGTTTCTGGTAGGCCTAATAGAGGAGTGGAATTCGATGTGAGGTAGTAGGTAGCTGGGGGCCAGTCCCCAGATTAGTTTATAGCAGAGGCAGGAGAATCTGAATAGAATTCGTGCTTCAATTAGTAACCAATGAAGGAGTTTGTAGAATGGACTAACATGATTGCTCTTCTTTAGTCCGAATATTAGACGGATGGCCGTATTTTGAACTATTCTCAGTTTTCTCACATTTTTTTTAGGTATTCCCAAGTAGACAATGTTACAGTAGTCCAGGGTGGATAAAATCAGTGATTGTACCAATATTCTGAAGGATAGCGGGTCGAAGTATTTTTTTATGGTTTTCAGTTTCCAAAGGATGAAGAAGCATTTTTTAGTCACCGAGTTTATGTGCTCGGTCATGTGTGTGCAAATGTTGGCATTGACAAGTGGAGATACGTCTAAAATAAGAGCCTTCAGAGATCCAATTTGTAGGTAAATATGACAACAGGGTTTGGAGTTTTATTTCTGAGGACTTTACACAGCCGTCACAACCGAGATAGTTTTCCCAGTAACAAAAATCCCAGAATCTCACATTTCTGACAGCAGTTGTTCTGCACCTAAGAGAAGCTGCACAGTCAAAACAAGACAGTTATTTGCACATGTTTCTGTTATAAAAATAACTTATTGTATAATTTTAATCTCCCTCTGGCTCCTCTTTCACATCTTTCTCTTTCGCTCTCTCTTTTTATGGCAGCTACCTCCAGTTCCTTTACGTTCTAGCTAACCCCCCTTTTTACAAAACTGTAGCACGGCGCTGTTACCAACGCAGTCGGTGCTAAAAATTGTGCCACGGTTTTGTAAAAAGGGGGGGGGGGGGGGGTTAAATCAGAACCTTCTCTATCTTGAGCCTTCAATCCCAGTAACTTAAGCTTTCAACATATTATTCCCTTTCCCATGCAATAGGCTGACAGACATGGAAGCAGCTCATTCTTATGCCAGCTACTAGAGAGGTAATTTGCTACTGGTGTTTTTGCACTTTGGGCTAGATTCAGAAAGCAAACCGATCGTGTACCGATCAGTTTGCGACCCCTTTGCGACCAGATTTCCCTCGGGCTCCATTCACCAACCTCATCTGCGATCCGCTTCGAATCCATGCAAGCAAATGAGGGGAAACCCATGCAAAGTAGACAGGGACGTGATCCACCATACAAAATTTCCTAACCGACTGGGCTGGAAGAAGCGACTGCTGGAGACCACTCACAAACGGCTTTCCAACTCTCCAAAGCCCTGCTTTCTGCTGCCCTCGGAATCTCTACTGCCTGCCGCCCCGATGCTCTTCTCCTGCCTGCTCTGCCCTGGGCTCGCTGGGCTAAAAAGAAAAAGCAAAGTTAAAACTAAAAAAAGGAAGTTGCAGACCCGAACACCTCCTGCAGCACTGACTCTCCCACTGCCCCGGATCACCTGCCTGCCCCGACTCTCCCACCCTTCCCCGTAGCGCAAGTCCGTGGTTTTAACCCATGGGCTTAAGAGGGTTAAAACCATGGGCTCAATTAAAAAAAAAAAAAAAAAAATCTCTGCCGGAGCCCATAGGTTCAGCGCATGCGCAGACCATCTAAAGATGATCTGCGCATGTGCTGGGATCACTATAGAGCGATCCAGGCAGGAAGATGGGGGCTTTCCTCCGATCGCCCCCATCTGCATATTGGCATTTTCAGAATGGATCGGGCCTGATCGGGCAAGTTAGTGAATCTAGCCCTTTGACAAGAAACTAGAGTTCACTTGCAGGGAAAGGGACACAGTTGGAATAATATCACAACTGACCCTTTTTTGAACTACGTAGAATAGAAAGTTTTATTTATTTATTTAATTCTTTATTCATTTTTAATTCGAATACATAGTGCAAACAGATGAACAATCAAGTAATATAACATACTGCATTCTATTCCAACAAATAATATACAGCAATTAAACCCTTCCCCCACCCTAACCCTACCCCACTTCCCCTCCTGGATGTGTATAACAATCTTTCATGAATCAAAGGGAAATAATATTAATAATTTATAACTTACAATATTTTGTTAATGGGCCCCAAATTTCCTTGAATTTGCTATGGTGTCCTCTCTTTATAGAATTAAAGTTTTCAAACTTATAAATCTGGCATAAGGATTCCCACCAGAAACTATAATTTAAGTTATCCCAACTTTTCAAATTTTTCATTATCAGCTGCATGGCTACTCCTGTCATGATGAGCAATTTATTCTGATTTGCATTAATTGGTTTCTTGGGTAATAATATTGTTCCAAATAATATATCATGTGATAATGGAACTTCCAATATCGTAATAATTTGACCCCAAATGGATTTCCAGAATTTGAGTATCATGGGACAATAATATAGCAAATGATCCAGTGCCCCTATATCAAGATGAAAGTTTTATTTGTGTTGGACCACAAGTCCCATGAAGCAATGTGGTAGGAAGCCTGGGGAGATGAGTAGATGACTCAACAGCAGACAAGCTGCATTATTAAAAGTCCCCTTCCAACCTCTCAGGGTTACCAGCTACACTAATTACTGTAGCTAACTCTCTCTACTAGAAGGAGCAGAGTTTAAAAGAAGGTTTTTTTCTTTGCTGCAAGAGAAAGAAGCTGACATTCCACGAGAGAGAAAATCTCCACCCAGAGAAAGCAGTGGTTCTGGGGGCTTGAATCAGGTCTGGAAAGAATAACTGGGGCATGAGTATGGTTGCCAACTGGCTCCAGATTCCCCCAACAGGGAGATACAGTCCTGGTTTTACCTCATGCCATGCAGTCACTTGTAGACTTGCCTTTAATACAGAATCCCATTTGGAAATTAGAACTACAAATCACTGCATGAGATGGTGTAAAAACGGAACTGGATCAGCCCTGTTGGGCAAATCTAGAACCAGTTGGCAACCTCGGGCACAAGAAAAAGGGAGTGGCGTTTCACAGGACTAATACACTAAGTGGTACATAATCAAAATGGAAATACGTCTAAAAACCCGCCTAAATCGGTATTTGGATGACCTAAAAGTCAGGTCGTCCAAGTGCCAATAATTGGAACAGGTTTTAGACGTATCTAAAAACAGTTTAGGCCTTTTCAGTGCTGCTGTACGCCTAGAGTGAAAAGGGGCGTTTTTGAAGGCGTGATTAGGGCGGGAGGTAGGCAGGATGTGGGCCTGCAGTAATAATTGAAAGTTCAACAGGACTTCCTAGACAGAACTTATACGTTATGAGTTAGGCGATTTAAAAACAGGTCTAAATGCCAAGAAGCTATCCAAAGTGACTGCAGACACAAAGTACAGACCCATACACACTCTCCCAGTGATCTGGGCCACGGGGTACTGAAATTTGACCCGCCAGACAATTTCAAATTTCCCCTAAAGCTGGTCCGCCGGTACAAGCACCGCATCATCTGTAGGTTCATGCCACATCATCTGTAGCCTCAGCTGCACGTTCTCTCTGGCGCGGTCCCGCCCCTCCTCTGACATATAGGACCGCGCTAGCGGGAACATGCAGCTGAGGCTATGGCGGCCTGCTATGATCGCTACTGCCGACCAGCGATCCTCTGCAGGCCTCGTGAACCTGCAGAGTCAGTTCCCAAGCAGACCTGCAGCTGAGGAAAGGTATTTAGGGGCTTTCCTAAAGGGTGGTGAGAGATCAAGGAGGCCCACAGAGAGAGAATTGGTATCTCAGATTCTATTGTAACTTATTTCTAGTTGCTGTAATTCTGCTCTGGAAGTGAGAATTTATATAGACACAGAAATATCTTCCACTGCCCTGCTGATCCCCAGTGCTGGGAAGCTCTCATATTACACACACTGCTGCACGGGGCAAGCAGAAGAAGAAATGAGCCCGGCGCAGCTCAATCCATCCCTCAGACTCCAGAAAAGAAAGGGAAGAAGAAAGAAGGAGACCCTGGCAATAATTTTATGTTCTGTTTTGTGATTACAATACGTCAGATTTGAAATGTGTATCCCGCCAGAGCTGGTGTTAGACAGCGAGTGTGTACTAGGACCTAAAAGAGAGAGAGGAAAAGTCTTTTTTATTTATTTTGTTTACATCACAGAGCTGGCGTGGGGTTGGAGAGGTTGTAACCCTATAACTTCTACTAAGACTAAGGGGTCCTTTTATTAAGGTGCACATTTAGTGCGCGCTAAATCGGTTAGCGTACCTTAATTAAAGGACCCCCTAAGTATCTTTTTTAAAAATTCAGCCCGCGACATAGCATTTTTTTCAGATTTTGGCCCCTTATATGTGATTGAGTTTGACATCCCTGGACTACTGAAACTTGCTTCTCTCAGGTCTTCGGCTCAACCATCTCTCTCCCCTTCAATCTATTCAAAATGCTGCTGCATGACTCATATTTATTTATTTTAAAATTTTCTATCCCGCTTTATTTACTAAGAAGGTTATCTACTAAGCCACCGTGCTCACATTACCCCTCTCCCCAGGTCACTCCCCATCCGATTCTGAATACAGTTCAAACTCCTCTCACTGACTTACAAGTGCATTCACTCTGCAGCCCCTCAATATCTCTCCTCACTTATCGCCCCCCTATGCTCCACCCATAAACTCCATTATCAGGTAAGTCTCTCTTAGCTGTACTCTTCTCCTCCACTGCCAACTCCAGCCTCCGTCCCTTATTTCTTGCCACGCTGTATGCCTGGAACAGGTTGCCAGAGTCAATGTCATGCTCTGTCTCTAGCGGTATTCAAATCCACTTTTTTAAAAGCTGTTTTCAACTCTTAACTCCCACTCACTGCCGGATACCTTTACCCATCATATCATTCCTTCTGCTAGAAATTCCCCAACCCTGAGATATCCTGTCTGTCCAAATTAGATTGTAAGCTCTTCTAAGCAGGGACCATCTACTGAATGTTAAATGTACAATGCTGTGTACGCCTTTCAGCGCTACATAAGAACATAAGAATTGCCGCTGCTGGGTCAGATCAGTGGTCCATCATGCCCAGCAGTCCGCTCACGCGGCAGCCCTCTGAGCCTAGCCTTACCTGCGTACGTTCCGGTTCAGCAGGAACTTGTCCAACTTTGTCTTGAATCCCTGCAGGGTGTTTTCCCCAATGACAGAGTCTGGAAGAGCGTTCCAGTTTTCCACCACTCTCTGGGTGAAGAAGAACTTCCTTACGTTTGTACGGAATCTATCCCCTTTCAATTTTAGAGAGTGCCCTCTCGTTTGCCCTACTATGGAGAGGGTGAACAACCTATCCTTATCTACTAAGTCTATTCCCTTCAGTACCTTGAATGTTTCGATCATGTCCCCTCTCAATCGCCTCTGTTCGAGTAGTAGTACCGGTGCAGAAATACACTTATTCGCCCAGTTATAGGATAATGCCTAAGTGTATTCAAATGCACCTACAAAGGGTGTGTTCCCATGGGAGAGAAATGTGTGGGTCAGCGGCGTTCTGGAAAACTGAACACTCTATAACAGAATACTGCAGATACTTGTCCAGTTTCCATGCCAGGATTTATCTCTGATTTCAGATGGTGTAAATCCTCACGCTGAATGCTATTCTATATAGAGCGTTCATCCTGGAATGCCCTTTCTACTTGTAGAATAGCCCTGGATGTCAACTTTGTGCACCATTTACTGAATCCAGCTCCAAGTATAAAGTTGGTCGAGCAAGGTTATTGAATTAGAGATTATGGCCCAGATTCACTAAGAGCATGGATCGGATCCGATCCGTGAGCGATCCGATCCGTGTCTGGGGGGGCCTGATTTACGAATTGCCCTCATGCAAATGAGGGTGATCGGAATCACGCCCCCAACTGACCGCCCAGATCGCTCTATAACAGGGGTGTCAAAGTCCCTCCTCAAGGGCCGCAATCCAGTCGGATTTTCAAGATTTCCCCAATGAATATGCATGAGATCTATTAGCATACAATGAAAGCAGTGCATGCAAATAGATCTCATGCATATTCATTGGGGAAATCCTGAAAACCTGACTGGATTGTGGCCCTTGAGGAGGGACTTTGACATCTCTGCTCTATAGTGATCCCCATGCATGCGCAGACCATCTATAGATGGTCTACGCATGCTTAAAGAGCAGTGACTTTTTATTTATTTTTTTACTTTTTTAACTTTAAACTTTTTAGCGAGCCCAGCAAGCTCATGGTTTTAACCCGCTTTAAGCCCGCGGGTTAAAACCACGGGCTCGCACTGTGGGGGAAGGCCGGGGCAGAAGCAGGGCAGCGCTCGGGGCAGAGAGAGCAGGAGAGTCCAGGGCAGAGAGCTGCAAAGTCGGGGCAGAGAGCGCAGGAGAGTCCGGAGCAGAGAGCTGAAAAGTCAGGGCAGAGAGAAGGGATGCAGTCGGAAACAATGTGAGTGACTGGTCCTCAGCAGTCGCTTGTTTGTTGATCGGCCAGCCCAATCGGTGTTGCAGGTTTTTTTTAGTGAATTACAGCCTGCCTACATTTGAATGCTGTTCCCCCTCATTTGCATGTGCGGATCGGAGGATGATCGGGACAGAGGTTAGTGAATCGGGTCAGAGGGAAATCGGGTTGCAAAGGGTTTGCATACCAATCGGTACACGATTGGTTTGCTTTGTGTACAAGGGACCTGATTCTATAAAAGGTGCCTAGGCATGCAAGTTAATTTTTAAAAACTCTGTTAATTGGTAATTGACCATGCCATTAAAAACTGTTTGTTTAAAAAAAAAAAAAAAAAAACAATTAAAGTTACGCGTGGATATCCACATGGTGCCTAGTGACACCTAAGTCAAGGTGCCATCTGACACCTAACCACACCTACATGAAAAGCAGGTGTAGTAAGGGGTGCAAGATAGGCCCTGGTAAATTAGGCCAGGTTTCACATGACCTACTTCGACGACACCTAGTGAGGCCTATGGACACCTAGGTGCCACTATGCATGATTCTATATAGGGCGCCTAGTGGTTGATTGACAATCACGTGGACTGGTGCATATAAGTTAGGCACTGTTTATAAAACCAGGCCCATGACGTCTAACCAGTAACAAGTACAAAATATGCTATGACTAATAGACCTTTAAAAAAGGTAAAAGAAAATGAACTAAGTGTTTTTCCAAGCTAGTTTCACAACAGATCTAATGCGATGTCATCGGTATTTAGATAACATCTGGCTTTAGATTAAGTCTGTTAGTCGGTTTCTAATGCTAAAACAATTCACTATTCACTATGCCTAGATGGTTGCTAAGCAACCTTACAGTAATCATAGTAATTTTCTTTTCAAATCTAGGCTATTATTTCTACTGTCCAGGAACTGAGCATTGCAATTAACAAACATTTTCCCATAGAATGCATTAGATTCCATTAAGAGTATCCTTAACTGGCATGACCAAAGAAATGCAACAAGGGCTTCTAAGGTAAATGAGTACTTTATTTCTAAACAACACAGAGCTCCTTTTACTAAGCCGCGATAGGGCTTTAACGCGCGGAATGGCGCGTGCTAAACTGCCGCCCGCGCTAGACCTTAACGTCAGCATTGAGCTGGCGTTAGTTCTAGCCACGTAGCGCGGGTTTGGCGCACGCTAAAAATGCTGCGTGCGCTAAAAACGCTAAAGCCGCTTAGTAAAAGGAGCCAACAGTATTTGTTGAAACGTTTTGTTATGTTAAAAATTCAATAAAAAGATTGAACTTTTAAAAAATCATGCAAGGGCTGAAGTGGTGGGCGGTGCGGGCTTTCAAGGGATTCAATGAATCCCCAGATCTACAGTCCTGCTTTTTTATTCTTTTTGTTTACATTTTGCTTGATGCAGTTTGATTTGGTGCGTAGACAGCCTGTCAACCAGTCAAACTGCATCACACAAAAAGTAAACAAACAATAAAGCACAGCTCTTGGACTGCAGGTTCTTCAAACCCACCTTAAGTGCCTTACAGCAGCTTTCCATCCCTCCCTCCCATCCCCTTGTGTATCAGCTTTCCATCCTTCTCTCCAATCGCCCTTTGCAGCAGCCTTCCATCCCTCCTGTGCAGCACTTCCCAATCATTCCCCCCTCCCCCATGAGACTTCAACTTTCGTGCCTCCTAAAGCAGCAGCAGCAGGCTGCTTGTGGCCTGCCCACCTTCCCTCTGCTGCATCATCAGTGATGCCATCAGTGACGCAGCAGAGGGAAGGCTCCCACATGGCAGGCCAGGAGTAGCCTGTTCAAAGTCTGTCTCTGCCCGCTGGCTTCTACCACCGCTGCTGTTGCTTTAGAAGACCTGGACATGTCAGGAGACTGAAGGACTCACTATAACAGTGAGTCCGCTTATTTCTGAAAGTGAATCGATATGAATTGATTCACCATAGTGAATTGCTGAATCAATTCGAATTGGTGAATTGAGCAGCGCTACCTGACAGTACTGATCTGAATTTGATTGGCTGAGCAGCATCTGCTTGTTGCCTGCTTAAGCAATAAAATTCAGAGCAGTACCCTCAGGGCCTTTAGGAGGGTGGGGCGAATCCACATAAGGCCCTGACCTCATGCCAGTGAAGGGCTAGCTCCATGGCTTTAAAAAAAAAAAAAATTATTTGATTTTCATTTCAAATGTTACGTAACTTAACAAGACCAGGTGCCTTTTATTTTTGCTATGCCACTGCACATAGCACTTTCAAATTCTTACATATATGTGTTTCAGTGTGAGGCCTATAATTGAAAATGGCTTCTGAGCCTTATGAAATAGTCACAACATTGTTGATGAACAGTTATGCGACTCTCACTTGCCGGGAGAAACCTACTTGTCCTTCAGAGGAAGCAAAATCATACTTGTGCCCTCTGAAGACAGGAGGATCACCCTTCACACAGCTGGACAATGCCAAGACACAGCACTAAAATGTTTCAAGAGCTTTCCAGAGCCCTTAAGGCCCCAAGCCCACATGGCGTGCCTTAATTCTGTCAAGCTCATAAGTCTAACTGTAAAAGGAGAAGAGATGTTTGGACACTGGGACAGATGGTCAAAAACTTTTGTACAGTTAATAAATATTCTTTAAATTGCATAACTCTAGGAGGCAAAATATTTTCCCTCTAACCTGCTAAATACTGCACACACAAATTTAGGGGCCCTTTTATCAAAGCTGAGCACATACCAATGGAATTAGTGCACATTAACTGCCTCTTTTGCAAAGCCGCACTAGCGGCTGCCATGCGGCAACGGCCCCGAAGCCCTTTAAATATTTATGGGCTTCGGGGCCAGCACAGCCGCTAGCATGGCTTTGTAAAAGAGGCCGTAAATGTTAAGAAGACCATAGGTATAAAGTGGGCTTGTTACCATGTAGCGTACACTAATTCTATAAGTGCACGTCGACTTTAGTAAAAGGGCCCCTTAACCAGTTAATAAAAGAGCTGGCTCTAAGTATGCCTGGAAAAGGGTTTGGTTTTTCTTCTTCTTCTTCAGAACTAGCTAACTAATTTGATATTCATTGCAACCCACCAAGAAAAGATATTTCTGGAACACACAGTGAATCTTCGTAATCTCCGAACTCAGCATAAGCATTCTGATTTTGGTGAAGGAGGGGGTGGGTGAAGAGTTACTCAGAATCTGAGGTAAGGACGCTATTGCATCTTTAGAAGAAGGTGTGTCTCTCTCGCTCTCTGTGTTACTCCCGGTAATTATTATTATTATTTTTTTTTTTTTTGACAGAGAGGTCTTAAGTGCACACTGATCCCGAAAAGACTTTGACAAAGTGGATTGACCATACCCTGAAAAAAAAAAAAAGCCACGGCATGATGGCTAAAGCATCGGTTCTGTATCAAAAACAATGCTTTACTAATCCTTAAAACAAATATCTAAAATAAATATGTATTTTCATCTGTGTGTATTTTATTTATATGAATACATAAATAAATATGTGATGTGCTCAGTACACCAACATCAAGCTCATAACTGAGTATGAGGAGAACCATCACAGCAGTCAATTGCCTACCTGCCTATCTATAAAACCTATATGAAAATCTATTTATAGCTGTATAATTTAGATATCAGGCTTCGCTCATGAGTGCAGAACAACATTTATTATCTATCCCATCTTTAAAAATAATAAATACGCGCCGTCAGTTTATGTTCTCCGTTATTGCTCCCCAAACTTGGAATTCTTTCCCTAGTTACTTAAGAGAAGAAACTAATATAGAAAAATTCAAAAGTAAATTGAAAACTTTTCTTTTCAATGATGCATTTATAAATTAATTATAACTTGATTTTCAAAAAATCAGAAATCATTTTTTTCTCTTTTTTCCATCACCCTACCCTCTCTTATGCACTTTCCCTATATGTCTCTCCAGACTTTTAATACAATGTAAATTCTCCCCCCAATTCCTTATGTTTCCAATTTTGTCGCATTTGTCTTAAGTTGAGTTTGTTTTATTTATTGTAGTAATAATTTTAATAATGTAATTTTATCAAAATGTATATCGCTTTGAATCCAGATAAAGCGATTAATCAAATTTTTATTAAACTTGAAACTTGAAACTTGATATTAAAGTTTCTGATGATATGGGTACTTATCTGAATCAGTGAGGGCTCCTATCGATATGGCATTGTTGTTCCAGCCTGATCATTAATAATGCTCGGGTCCACAACCTGCGTGACCAAGTCCTTAACAGTGAATCGCGCTCAGTGTTCCAAAACGCATTAGTGATATAAAATCAGTCCTAACATTATCCATTCATCCTGTTGTATTATCCTCTAAAATATTTTTTTTTTTTCTTCTCCTCCAACTCGAGCTGAGGTTCGTAAAAGTCTCATCTTCAGGGAGGATTAAATTGCTGTTTTTATGCCGAGCGACTTATCACAGTTCTATAAAACTTCCACGGCCGAGAGTACCAGCTGGGCAGTGCAGTTCCACAAACTCAGGTGCCGCAAGGCCTGGACAACTGCAACAATGATTAAACACTGTCTGCAGGAAGAATGAGATTGAAACAGAGGGATAATTCATCTAAGGTAGCCGGAACTGGGGTTGAGACAGTGGTGTTGTGAAAGGGGGGGGGGGACGGGGGCGATCCGACCCGGGCGCCATGTTAGTAGGGGTGCTGGCACTGCTCCTCCTCTCCACCCCTTCACCTCTTCCCACTTCTTCCCTTCCCCCGGACCTCTGGTTGTTCACCGCCACAGACGGAGAGCCACAGGGGGTCGCGAAGAGCACGTTGAAGTTGTTACTCGCGGCGGTGAACAGCAAGAGATATGGAGGGAAGGAGGGGCACGCACACGGCAGTGGGGGGATTGGGGAAGGACCGAGAGGAGGCGGGAGAGGGGTGCTTCCGTCCTGGGCGCCTCTCACCCTTGCGAAGCCACTGGGTGGATGACCGTGGTTTTTAACTCCACCTCTTGAGCGTTGTGTTTCCAAAGCACTGAGCAGGAAATGATAGCCCAGAACCCTGAACTTGAATTGGCAAACAGGACGGCATCTGTTCTAGCTGTGCGCTAGACGTTACGCCTGCACCAGAATGCTGACGAACCTTCTGTTTCAGTGCTGAGGGTGCCAGAGGAACATCTGCACCAGAGGTGCAACCGTTTGTGCTTAGAGGCGGCACAGTGAGCAAGGATTTCCACACTAAGACCATATCATTTAAAAACTGCTTTGGGGCTGCAATGTCTCAGAGTTGCTCTTTGTAACTGTTCCAAACACATTTATTTGGATTTTGGCTCATATCTTTTCTGTTGTATCTCAAGGCAAGTTACCTGCAGATGCAAATAGATTATTTCCTTGTCCCGAAGGACTCGTAGTCTAAGTTTGTAACTGAGGCAAAGAAGAGTTAAAGGGCTCCTTAACTAAAGTCCGTTATGGGTTGGGCTTAATGTGTTTTATTGCAGGATTTTAATGCATGCTTAAAGGAAATATGTTTAAAAGGATACACACAAAAATATTGATTTTTTTTTTTTTTTCATTTTTGTTCAGGGTTTGAATGGTTTATATTTTTAATGCATACAATTTTGTTCACAGGCAACTTTGAAAAAAAGATCAATGTTATGCTCGGCTTCCTGAAGAAGCAACTGCGAAATACGGCTCGTGTCAAGGCCGAGTTTGGAACAAGATAAGTGTTTGAAAGTTTTTTTCCCCTATATAAGCAAACATGTATAAACAGCAGAGTTTTTATGTGAAGCCTATCTGCTGTGATTAGAATATCAGTGGCACCATTGGTAAAGGAGAATTTACTGCATGGTTGCCCTGTGAATAATAAGTCTATGAGCACATGAAAATGATCCTAACATACTGTGATGCATTTGGACAGTTTGTGAAATTGCTTATATCCTTGGGGGATTTTTTTGACGTAAGGTTATTATATTTTCCTCTTTGATATTTACACTCATTCAGTAATTCCCCCTTTTGTTTTTAGGATTTTCATGCACAGCAAGCCCAAACCAGATATCGCATCAAGGAGGGGCATTTCCAGCACTTTTTATTGCAGGCCATGCATCGGGGATCCCATTCGCAGGACCATTTATCACCTCCTAAGTACTCCTATACAGTGGTATAGTAAGGGAGGTGCGGAGGGGGGACATGGCACCCCTCCTCCTCTCTGTCCCCTCCCCCGCTCCTCTCCTTGCCACGCGCATGCACCCCCCCTGCCTTCCCCCGAACTTTTTTTACTTCTCCAGCACAATGCCCGTGTTGGCATTGGCGCTTCTCTCTGACGTCACTTCCTGCGCCTAGGAAGTAACATTAACATAAATTTTTATTGATCTATCGCGGTTTACAAAACACGAGAAACTACCCAGTGCCAGTGAGCTAAAATAAGACTCAAGAAGGAGATAGCAGCGGAATTACAAAGGTGGTTTGACAGTATGAATTCACAAAGAGGTACAAAGACTAATGACAAGGGGCTGCCACATAACTTGGCCACAGCGGTAAACTGTAAGGTTCAGAGGTAGGCTGATGATTCTTACAAAGGAGGTATATATCAGATCGGTATCGGTGAGCCACGTCATAAGGGACAAGCTAGGCTAGCGTTTGAGGAAGTGATGTCAAAGGGTGAGCGGATACTGACGTAGGCATGCTTGTTCGTGCCGGAGAAGTTAAAAAAAGTATGAAGAAAGGGAAACGGGTGCATGCGTGGCAGGGGAGGAGGGGCGCCACCGCCCCTTACTATGCCACTGCTCCTGTATTAACTCTGCGTTAGCCAGTTAGGGCTTGTAAACGGCACCTAAATTGGTGGCGGTCTACCCAAAAAGATGACGTCTGCAGGTCAATCGCATTTAGGCACCGTTTAAAAGAACCGCTGCTAATAGTACTTCTATGAGCTTTCACTTAATTTCTCTCTTTTTGCTTTTAGGCAACTTTTTTTTTTTTTTCCCAAAAACATACCTTTAAAACATAACCATTTGGTTTTTAAACAACACATTTCAAGGTACTATTAAAATTCTTTAACATGTACATATTTATGGCCTATTCATAAGAACATAAGAATAGCCTTACTGGGTCAGAGCAATGGTCCATCAAACCCATTAGCCCGTTCTCACGGTGGCCAATCCAGGTCCCTAGTACCTGGCCAAAACTCAAGGAGTAGCAATATTCCATGCTACCGATCAAGGGCAAGCAGTGGCTTCCCCTGTGTCTCTCAATAATAGACTGTGGCCTTTTCCTCCAGGAACTTGTCCAAACCTTTCTTAAAACCAGCTACGCTTTCTGCCATTACCACAGCCTCTGGCAATGCGTTCCAGAGCTTAACTATTCTCTAAGTGAAAAAAAATTTCCTCCTATTGATTTTAAAAGTATTTCCCTGTAACTTCATCAAGTATCCTCTAGTCTTTGTAATTTTTAACAAAGTAAAAAAAAATCGATTCACTTGTACCCGTTCTACTCCACTCAGGATTTTTTAGACTTCAATCATATCTCCCCTCAACCTGAAGAGCCCTAACCGTTTTAGTCTTTCCTCATATGAGAGGAGTTCCATCCCTTTATCATCTTGGTCGCTCTTCATTGAACCTTTTCTATTCTATTCCATATTTGATGGTCTATTCAATGGTGTTGGGTTTTATAATAGTCTCATCATTTTTTTAATATATATTCTCATTTATGATTTTGAACGTTCTTACGTTTCTAGCTAATGATTTTACATTTTGTTTATGTGTTTGCTTTCAGACTCCTGAGGAAGGTACCCCGAGGACCGAAACGCATGCAGCGTTGAGTCGCTGAATATTTTTACGTTACCAACAATAAAGACCCCTGCTGGAACATCTCGACCTTCCCTCCTTGTTTTGTTGATTTGATAATGTCTGTGGGGATTCCAAGCTGTTTCTAGCGATGCAGTAGTACCTGAACCACTTAGGCTATACGTGGTATATAAATACTAAAATAAGTAAATAGTGTAACTGGAATCCCGGAACTCAAGATTTTAAACGCTATAAAAAATGTAATGTAATGTAATGTAATGTAATTTATTTCTTATATACCGCTACATCCGTTAGGTTCTAAGCGGTTTACAGAAAATATACATTAAGATTAGAAATAAGAAAGGTACTTGAAAAATTCCCTTACTGTCCCGAAGGCTCACAATCTAACTAAAGTACCTGGAGGGTAATAGAGAAGTGAAAAGTAGAGTTAGAGGAAAAATAAAAATAAAATAAACATTTTAACAAGACAGCATTGATCTAAATACTTTGGAAGGTAGAAGAGAGGAGAGAAAGGAATAGAAGCAGAAGGGGGAGCCGTTGAACAGTAGAATTCTGGAGAAATTTAAATGATAGAAATAGAACAAAACAAAGACAAAAGGCAAAACAATAGATAAGATTAAAGATAAATCATAAGCTGGAAAGAAAAATAAAATAAAACTTTGTCTTCAATCCACGGTTTCAGCGTCAGTGATGAAGTGGAGCAAGTAAGTTTAGGAGGAGCGATTGACGTTTCCAGAAAAAAAACACCTTAAAATGATGTAGATGTAGTCTCAGCTCCTAGCAGTAGCAAGTAAAGCTTATCTAATGCTCTGTGTGAAGCCAACATGCCAAAGTCTTGTCCTGCTCAATATTTAGAAAAAAATAATAACAATCCCTGTGTTTTTGCATGTTTAGCTAAGTGTGCTTTCCCAAAAATATATAGATTTAGACCTACAAAACAGAAAATACCAAATAAGGAGCTAGAGTACATGAATGACAATATGGTAACACATCATTTGCTTCCTCTAAGGTTGTTGTTTTCCTATAACCTTTTCCAGCCAGGGGATTGCTTCAGATGGCATGCTGTGCGCAATCAGCCTGAATGGCTCAGATTGTTTTCTGGTTCAGAGATTCAAGCCAGACCACGGCTCTCACTTGTTGGCTCTTGCACATGCTCTTGTTTGTCTTCAAAAATATGTTATGCAAACCTGCAGTTGCATCCCTGGCCTTTTCCTGCATCTAATAATTCTTAGGCTTTTTAGTAGCAGGGTGGATACAACAGACAATGTTTTACATCAACAATATTAGAACCTTTTTTTGAAATTTTGCTAAGATGACTAACAAAATGAAGTTATATATTGTTAAATTTAATTGAAGGAATATTAAAGGGAAGAGATTTGGCTGCTACCTTTTTTTCAATGTAACTCAAGGTGAATTATATTTAGGTACAGCGGGTATTTTCCTGTTTCCTGGAGGGATCTACCGGAAGCAACAGAGGGTCAAAAGGGCAAGTCGATAAACTGGTGCTTCAGTCTAGGCAACCCAATTTTGTACACCCATGTATTGGCATGCCTTCTTATACCATGTCAATGCCAGGCATAAGTTTTGACAAGTGTTATGGAGACTAATGTATTATCGGAGCATCGTTAAATACTCGCAGTACCGTGAAGTATGCATTTGATGGCATAATCCAGTGAATCACAAACTGTGTGCTGCAGCGAGATTCAAAGGGTGCTACCTGACTACCTACAGGATGAAGTCAGCGGGCACCGGAGCCTCTCCTCCTCCCTGGTACCTCTCCTCCTCTCTGTGCCTCTCCTGATGACCCCTCCCCCCTCCACTGCTGGTTCATAGACAACAGTGCGAAAGACAAAGGCGCGCGTCGACAACTGAGCGCAAGATGGAGGCGCGCGCTGAAGAAAATTACAGTTTTTAGGGGCTCCGACGGGGGTTTTTGTTGGGGAACCCCCCCACTTTACTTAATAGACATCGCACCGGCATTATGGGGGGTTTGGGGGTTGTAACCCTCCACATTTTACTGTAAACTTAACTTTTTCCCTAAAAACAGGGAAAAAGTGAAGTTTTCATTAAAATGTGGGGGGTTACAACACCCCAAACCCCCCCAACGCTCCCACAATGCGGTGCGATGTCTATTAAGTAAAGTGGGGGGGTTCCCTTCCCACACACCCCCGTCGGAGCCCTAAAAATAGTAATTTTGAGCGGCGCGCGCCTCCACGCTGCGCTCAATTATCTGGGCACGCCTTTGTCCTGGTGCGCTTTTGACCTGACACCCCCACTGCCGGCTCAAGGATCCATCTGCAGGGCCTTCATGCATGTGCAGACATCAACATGATGGCGTCACACAAGCCCTTGTCCACACAATTTCCCGGGTGCCCTCTAGCCGTGGCCACCTATTTAGTGTGCCGCGGCTGGAAATAATTTACGAGACACTGGCATCGTCTATGAAATTAACAGGCGTTAAAACCAAGAATTTATATTTTATGCTGTTTTATATATTATTGTCTATATTAATTTTTGTTTTTTTATGACTATCCCCCTCTTCTACGAAACTGCACTAGCAGCTTCTAGCGCGGAGAGTTGCACTGAATGGCCCATGCTATGAGCATCGGGAGCAGCATGGGTCATTCAACGTGGATCGCTGCGCTAGAAACTGCTAGCACAGTTTCGTTGAAAAGGGGGCATGTCCCCCCTGAAATTCAGCGGGATTAGCCAATTGGGAACTGCTCTTGGATGGCTAAGTCCCATTTGGCAAGCGTGGAGCTAAGGCATGAAGCTAAAGAGATCCACCTAAAAAGCAGGTCTTGACTGTTAGGCGTAGCCATTCAGCCAATAAAAATCGGCTTGGCCAGATAAGTCCATGGCAGTGAACTTTGCTCCGGATATTCAGTGCTGGCGGCCAGATATGCCCCTGGCATTGAATAGCCAGGAATGCCGCTGACTATGGAAGGCAGCCAGACTGCCTCCCACAGTCTCGGTCTCAGCCCCTGTAAATATGTTAAAAAAAAAAAAAAAAAATTAAGTACGAAAAAATTAAGTACGATAAGCACTTATCCTCCATTTTACAAAATCGTGTAAGAGGTGTTTAGCACCGCCCGGCGTGATGAATACTCTGTACTGCTCCAATGCTCATAGGAATATGACCATTAGAGCAGCACAGAGCACCGGTGCTAAAAACCTCCTGTGTGGTTTTGTAAAAAGGGGGGGGGGTGTTTAGTTAAGAGTATGTGCAGATTTACCCTTACGCCCAATTCTATGTAACATGCATGCCTAAATCTTCATAGCAAGCAACTCCAAAGGCAGTGTGGTCAAGGGAGAGGCAAGGTGGGTCAGGGGCTTTCCCAGAATTTAGGTGCGGTGTCACTGAATACTTTCATTTGCACACCTTATTGCTTTTGGCAGGCTTAAATGCTCGCTCCCAAAGTTAGGTGTGAAATGTGTACTAAGCTAGTGTTCTGTAAAATTTGGGGGGCGCAGAATATTGTCTTAGCATAGATCAAACTGGCATCACGTTTGGCCACCATTTATTGAATTCCCCCCCCCCCCCATTAAGTGCAAAAACTTAGTGCACTTCAATAAGAGTAGCTGTTGCTGCACTGGGTAGAAGTCACTGAAGAGCCACCGTGCCTGGCCCTGAGCTAATGCGCTGTGGTGCAGCAAAGCTTGGGAGGAACCTTTAGAGCAGTGGTCTGAAACTCAAACCCTTTGCAGGGCCACATTTTGGATTTGTAGGTACTTGGAGGGCCGCAGAAAAAATAGTTAATGTCTTATTAAAGAAATAACATAGTTTATAAATCTTTCCTTTTGGCCAAGTCTTAATAATAATATTGTCATTTATAGGTAAAGAGACCTACGATCAAGAAACTGTTTTATTTTACTTTTGTGATTATGATAAACATACTGAGGGCCTCAACATAGTACCTGGCGTGCCGCATGTGGCCCCCGGGCCGCGAGTTTGAGACCACTGCTTTACAGCTAAGCATGAGCCTATGCAAAGCAGCAACACTTGGATTTGGCCCCAAGTCAAAAGAAGCTGCTGCAGCCCAGACCTGCCCCCAGTCACCAGGTCACATAGGGGAGAGGCTATGGAAAGGAGGGAATAGGAGCAGCAGATAACAGGCTGCAGGGAAAAAAGGTGAGGCGAGACAGACAAAACAAGAAGCAAAAACAAGCGACATAAGCTTACAAATAAAGCAAAAAGGCGAAAGAGAAAACATGTTCTTTTGGTTTCTAAATATTTTGGAAGGTGCCCAAGTTTTCTAAATATTTCTCCTTCACCAACATCCTACAGAATAAGCATGGAACAGTAACATAAATCCACATCATTTACAGAGCCTATAGATATCAACTCTAGATTGATACTGTGTACAGCCTAGCACAGTACCCGGACCCTTGTCCACTCTCTCTCTCACACTTAGGGTTCCTTTTACAAAGGTGCGCTAGCGTTTTTAGCGCGTGCTGCATTGCCGCACGCGCTAACCCCGCGTTACGCGCCAAGAACTAACGCCAGCTCTATGGAGGCGTTAATGTGTAGCGCGCACGCTAAAACCGCTGGCGTACCTTCGTAAAAGGAGCCCTTGGATTACTGCAAACTTCTTCTAACTGGTCCTTCCGCAGTCCTGCCTCTTCCCCCTGCAATCTTCTACCAACTTCACTACACTCATGTCACCCCCCTCTCCTTAAGTCACTTCATTAGCTTCCCATCTGCCTTCGCATACAGTTCAAGCTCCTATTGCTGACCTCCGTTCGTCAAATCAGCCGCTCTTAGCTGTACCTTCTTCTCCTCCGCCGCCAATTCCAGACTTCATTCCTTTCATCTAGCTGCCCTCTATGCCTGGAATAAATTACTCGAGCTTGTCCACCAAGTCCCTTCCCTTGTTTAAAAGCAGACTGAATACCCACCTTTTTGATATAGTCTTCAATCTTTAACCCTACTCCCCACTGCCCATCAACCTAGCCAGAAGATTAACTTTTCCCCTTAACCCTTTCAGGACCAAGGGACATATTTGTCCCATAACTTTAAAATCCTATAAATTTTGATTGGGATAGTCTACAGTTCTAAATTTGATATGTACGGATTCCATATGATACTGCCTTTATGTAAACAAACTGGTTCCGACATTCATTCATTAGCGTCGTTGCTAGATTGACGAGAAGATTCACTTGCCACACTGTCCATAAGCCAGAAGTGTGATTTTTTTAAATAAAAATAATGATATTTCAAAAAAAAAAAATCAATTTTTTGGCATCTGCAAGCCCTTTTTACCATAAAAATGTCGTCAAAACCACAAAAATTGGCCTACGATCCTTATGGTCCTGAAAGGGTTAACTGTATCCATGTCATCCTGTTTATCTGTTTTGTCTGTTTAGATTGTCAGCTCTTTTGAGCAGGGGCTGTCTTCTTTGTGACTCTGCACAGCGCTGTGTACATCTGGTAGCACTATAATTAATAGTAACAGTAGCAGTAAATTGGATTTTAACATATTTTACGATCATACTGCTTCCATGGCCCTGACACTGGAACGAATGTTCAGTGCATGGAAGAAAGAATACCATTAAAAATGCAGTGTAACGTTCAACTTAATGCCATAAGCTAAAAACACATGGCTACAGCTCAGACGGAAAGCTACAACAAAAGACGTCTTTACTATCTGTACAAGATTTGCTGGCCTGCAGGATAATATGACAGTATGCTGGGACAAATTCACCAGCTTTTTTACGCCCATAAAGACAGAAGGAGAGAAGAACTTTTAGTCTTTCAGTCTTTTTTTTTTCCCCTTCTTTGTGCGGCTGTCTCGCTTACATGCACTGAAAGGAAGCTCAGATGGGACCTATTCTTAGGAATTTGGAACAACTGGAGTACAATAAAGATGTACTGTAATTCCAACCTCCACGGTAATGCAACTGAGCAGTCAAACTGTGCGATAGCTCAATGCAGGTGAATAGACTGGTATTTCAATTATGTCCCCTCTGAACAAGGGTTCTCTATGGTCTCAGGTCATGTAGGGCAATCTCTTTTGTTGATCCTTTAAGAAGTATCGCAATCGATAAAGACCACAGCCTGCTGTTTCTGCAAATTCTCTCCTATTTTTCCTAATTTTGCATTAACTTTACTGCCTATTCATCCTTCAGATTCTACCGACCATCATCTGGACCGTCTCTTTTTTTTTTTTTTTCAAGTTACATTCAGTCTCTCTGTTTTATGAGCTCCGTCTTGTCCAATCAGTTTTACCATGATTTGGATTCTTCAGCTCCTGCCTCTATTGTTCCATCATTGGCTCCCCATTCATGCCACTGAAATTGCCCCTCCTCTCATTCCCCCTCCCCCATCCAGCTGCGACCATTAGAGACAGGATCAGGCTGAATTAGTCTTATTTATTTACAGATACTTGATATACTACAAGGAGACCACTAGTGGCATCTAAGCGATTAACATCTCGAAGCCGAGGTGAGGTTCTTTATGGCTACTGCAGAAAGGAAGTACGAAGGGATTATGTTCCATTGTAATCTTGCTTTGTTTTTATGTATGTTGGCTTGTAACCCTCTCAGGGACTTGAGTTTGGGAGGGATAAACATTTAACTAAATAAAATTAAAAAACATAATGAGGCACACTCAGAATTGGCAATTGTCACTAATGACCTGGAAATCATCTGCTAATTCTATCCTCTTGCACTCAACCTATAGCCTCCCATATCTCCCTCTCTCTGTTCCTTTCTTTCTTTCTCTCCCATTCTATCTTTCTGTATTCCCCTCATTTAATCCTCTCCTTACAATTATCCCTACATCTTAAACTCCTTTAAACAAATCCTCAGTACACAGTACACAGATGCGGCGAGACCTGAAAACCTGCTACAATCAACCCAGTACCCCTTTGCCACTGCCTACCTCTGACATCCTCTGCCCCTTCCTCCTCCATCTTCTGGCCCAGGATTTCTCCTGTATTTTACCCCTGGCATCTGGATCCTCACTTCTCTCCCTCTGCCCTTCTCCATCCCATAGACCTCATAGCTCCATCAACGTTTCCTGTCTAACTCAGCATCTCCTGCTGAATATCAACGGTTAGCCGGTTAGCAATATTTAGCCGGCCAGGAGCTATACCTGGCTGGCTAAATAGCACTGAATATTGTTAAAATTTTATAGAGATTTTTTGGCCCGAGACAGACAGGCAAACAAGACATACTCAACCCCTTTTGTATAAGTTTTTCCAACATCTTTTGGGTTGGAAAAAATACAGAAACAACCAAGGAGATAATGATGCCACTGGAGCCACACTCAAGTTAATAATTTATTGATGACCTGACACAGCCATGAATATTCAAGAAAGCACATGGGATCTCTTAGGGAGAGGAGGAGATAGTGGATTCTGCAGATGGACAGACTAGATGAGCCATTCGGCCTTTAACTGCCATCATGTTTCTATAGCCATAATGTTATATGACCTCATATACAAGTGTTAAGAGCCTTAGCCTATAATCATAAAGTTATACGACCTCACAATGCAGGTGTAAAGAGCCTCGACCTATAGGGAGAGGAGGAGATAGTGGATGCTGCAGATGGACAGAGTGGATGGGCCATTTGACCTTTATCTGCCATCAGGTTTCTATGTTTCTATTAAACTTTGAGCAATAGATAAAAACTTATTGTAGTTGCTTCTGTACTTCCTGACTTCTGGAAACCAGAACTTTCTCCATATAGAAGTAATTTGTAATATACTCTGTTCATTCTAAGATTTTCTATCGTTTGCTACAGATACTGCTTATTGTTCAAGACTGAATAACATGTTCCACATTTAATATACCGTAGTCATCTATTTTTCTGCATTAAAAGATAAGGACAGCAATGCCCCCTTGTGTTGTAAATACCTAAATAACACTATTCAACTTTTTTTCAACCAATATTGCTTTATGTGATAAACCAAAATAAAATCCTGCTAACAATAACACTGACACTGCAGTACAAATATCATAAAAAAATAGACAGCTGCATTTTGCATAGGGGCTCTGAGCACTGGTGAGTAGAAATCCGTCACTTAAAGGATATCAATACAATTTTTATTTGTATACCGCCAATACTTCCATGAAGTTCACAGCGGTTTACATAAGTAATTATGGTGATAGAAATTAAAAACTAGTGTTAACAATATTTAGGAATTATTAGTAATGAATTCTTGAAATAGATAGGTCTTTAGGTATTTCTTGAAACATTTAAAATTAGATTGCTGGTGAATATTAGTATTGTAATGCATTCCACAGTTTTTCTGCTTGATATGGCCATGTGGAGTTAAAAGTTCTATTGTATCTAATGCTCCTAATGACAAAAAGTATCATTGTTTCTTAGGTTCAAAGATGGATTATTAGAAAATTTAACGAGATGTGGCATATAATCAGGAGTTTCTCCAAACTGTATTTTAAATAGAATACAATAGAATTTATAAAGTATCAATGCTACTTACAGCTCCAACTGACTTACGCTGGCTTTTACAAAGCCATGGTAGAGGTTTCTATGACGGACTGGCGAGGTAAATGCTCCGACGCTCATAGAGCATTTATCTTGCCGACCCATGGTAGAAACATCTGCTGTGGATTTGTAAAACGAGCTCTTTAGAGATCAGAAGATGGATTCAGGAAACAATCCACAATGCAAAGCACTCGGCCTAGTAATAGAAGATTCAATATTCAAATCGATTTAAGAGGGCGGGAATAGCTGCCACTAGAGATCACTGCAACCATTTGCGGCCTAATCCTGTAGGGGCGGGAGCGATTGGAGTTCACTTCAGCCTGCCATAACTACTGGATTACCAAAGAGAGTCAGGTATGCCCTGGAAGGCCTACTGGGATGTGAGGGGGGCATATTTGGTTGGAAGGACAGGATTAGGTGGGAGGGGTGCTTGGTTCAAGAGGATTGAGAGAGGAAATAGGGTCATGTGGGGGATGTTTGACTGGTTTAAGGGCGTTGATAGGGGGGAATGGGGTCATGTGTGAGTGTGGGAAGTGCTTGACTGGTTCAGAGGAGGAGGGGGTTATGATATTCCCTTTGCGGGTCCCTGTCAAAATTGAGCTAGGAGCCACATAAGTTTCTTTGGCAGGTTCTGTCTGAATATCGGCCAGAAGCTGCATAAGATAGTTCGATAATTATAGCTTGGAAAAGAGACAGCTAAGGGAAGATATGATTGAAGTCTACAAAATCCTGAGTGGAGTAGAACGGGTACAAGTGGATCGATTTTTCACTCTGTTAAACATTACAAAGACTAGGGAAATACTTTTAAAACCGATAGGAGGAAATATTTTTTCACTCAGAGAATAGTTAAGCTCTGGAACGTGTTGCTAGAGGTTGTGGTAAGAGCATATATAGTGTTACCATATGGCTCCAGAAAAAAGGGGACAGATTGAGACATCCGGGTTTTACTTCCATTGAAAGCAATGGAAGTAAGGAGAACAGATTGAGACATCTTGGTTGCTTTCAATGGAAGTAAAACCCGGATGTCTCAATCCGTCCCCTTTTTTCTGGAGCCATATGGTAACCTTAAGCATATAGCGTAGCTGGTTTTAAGAAAGGTTTGGACAAGTTCCTGGAGAAAAAGTCCAGAGTCTGTTATTGAGAAAGACATGGGGGAAGCCTCTGCTTGCCCTGGATTGGTATCATGGAACGTTGCTACTCCTTGGGTTTTGGCCAGGTACTAGTGATCTGGCTTGGCCACCGTGAGAACAGGCTATTGGGCTTGATAGATCATTGGTCTGACCCAATAAGGCTACCCTTATGTTCTTATAGTTGGATATTCAATGCCAGTACCCATTGGCATTGATATCTGGGCCTAATTTAGCCAACCATATTCAGTCCTTAAAAAACAGCTGACTGCTGGTGGCTGAATACTGACTGGATAACGCACTGATATCATATTACAAATAGAGTTTAATAATAGTTTCAATAAAAATAAAGTAAAAAAAAAAAAAAGTATAAATTTACCACTCAAACAATGCTGCCACATTAAGCAAATATAATTAGTGTGAATTATTATCCAACATAGAAAATTATTGCATCTAAAATAGTTCTAGAATCTTAACTTCCAAAAAGGGGGAAACTATACTGAACATAAAAAAATGCCATAATGTTAATTCTGCTAATCGACTGAAGAAAGGCTAAACAGGTCAGAGAAACAACAATGGAGAGGGGATATGATGGAAGTGGTGGAATGGCTCTTGATCCCCTCAAACAATACTAAAACGAGATGACATTCCATGAAATGAAAAAACAGCTGACAAAGCAAATGATATGATGCATTTTTTTTTTTTTCATTCACACAACACTTAAGGGCCCTTTTATAAGCCTATTTAGCACATGCTAAATGCTAAGGCACCCACACAATATAATGGATGCCTTAGCATTTAACGTGCGCTAAATCAGTTAGCGCACCTTAATAAAAGGACCCCTTAATTAAGCTGTGGAATGTTTCCAGAGGACGAGGCCAAGGTGACCCATATACCTAGCATGGTTCAAAAGAGATCTGGATACGTTCCTGGAGGAAAAATCCATGAAAAACTGAAACCCCCCCCCCCCACACCTCTTTTACAGTAAAGTACAATACAATACCATTTTTATTTGTATATTGCAAATACCTGAAAGAGGTTCATAGCGGCTAACATACAAAGAAGTGGAGACAATCTCCAGAATCTAGTTAAGAACATACATTAAAATTATAACTCTTTCAACACATAGGGCTCCTTTTACAAAGGTGCGTTAGGGCCTTAACAAAATGCTGTGCACGCTAGCTGCTATCGCCTCCTCTTGAGCGGGCGCGCGCTAATCCAGTGCGTGCGCTAAAAACGCTAGCGCACCTTTGTAAAAGGAGCCCATATTCTTTAAGCAAATGGTTTTTAAGGTTTTCTTTACTAAGCTGCAGTACAAATGCAAAATAAAACTTGATTAAGGTGGTCTGACTTTGTTAAGGGAGAAAAAAACTCTGAGAAGAGAGGTAGCGATCAGAACTCCGATGAATTAGAAAACCCAAAGGGGTCGGAGTTGAGATTTTGGATAAAAGGACACGAAACCCAACAGCCAAGAAAAAAATTATCTGAACCGCTAATGCTCATCCCTTGTGAGCGTGCAGTTTAGGCCTGAGCAATTACATCAATTTTAGTGTCTAAATTATAGGCACATATTTTAACTGTTATGTTAGAGATCTATAAAGGAAACTAGCTACCTATTTTTATCTATAGAGCATGTGCCACATAAGCACACATGAGTCCCCGGATTCTATAAAGGTCACCGCAATTTGCTTGCCAAATTTGGGGTGCACTCCTGAGACGCATGTGGTAATGTAGCTGCGATAATTGATTACCATAGGGATACCCACTCTCTGTCCCCTTTACATGCCTCCTCCAACAAAAATATATAAAAATTATTGGCACCTGGATTAGTGCGCACCAATTTGGAATTTATTGCAGGACAGCTGAGCGCAACTCGCAGTAAGCCATTTTAAGCTGCCATAATAAACACACACTAGCGCTTACCGCAGGTCAGTAAAAGGACCCCTTTGGTCTGTATATTGTAACCCTCCATCTATTACTCTTTTGTAATCCGCCTTGAACCGCAAGGTAATGGCGGAATAGAAATCTCTAATGTAATGTAATGTAATGTATGTAATAAGCGCTAGTATACAGTATATCTAGAAGATAAGCTCTATGTTCATTTAGAAAATGCTTGCCCATGTTCAGACCTCTATTTTATGCAAATCTCTCCCATGCATATTCATCAGAGATGTATTGAAAACGTGGCCTGACTGAGACCTTCGAGGACTGAACTTGACAATCCTGATGTATAACTTGGCCAGAGAAAGATATCCATTGAAATATAAAGAAGTTCTATCACAATTAATCACAGAACTGCACAGTTAATTGCAATTATCCAAATGACTGAAATCATGCAAGGCAATACAGTTTATAACGTTACTCTGCGCGTTTGCTTACCAGTTCTGGTCTACCGGCGTAATGGCAATTTTGGGTGGTGCTTTCAGAGGCAGCGTGGTAGGTCGCAGGATGCTGTTTTCTTCTGGTGTTCTAGCTTTTTCGGACTGTCTTTGGTACAGAGGAGGCAACTGCAAACTGCCTGAGCAACATCTTCTTCCTCTCCACAGGTTTATTCCCAGCGTATTGCCAGATGAACTAGAAGACTTGCTCATGCCACGTTCCACATAGCTCCTAGCAGGCTACAAGAAGGCAATGAATAGAAGAAAGCAGCGATATTAGACAGTAGATGAACATTTCCATTAGAGAATGAGCTCAGTTAAGATGTCAGCATATAATATCCGTGCAGAGGTAAATGAGACGGGAAAACCTGCACCCTCTGCCGTGCATGTCACAGCAGCACAAAAGGATCTACTTGACGTTCTTCAAAAGCCACAACTCTGCAAATGTAATTAAGTCAGATGAGGTGAACTGTTTTAAAGCCCGGCAAAAGCATACCAAGACTGTTTTCTAAATGCCCTGTGAGAGAGTCTGTAGAAAATTACCACTTTCTCTTAATGACACTCACAGTTCTGCCCAGGGGGAAGTGACACAGGAGGAGTGGAGCCAGGAGAGCCTGGACCAGGACATATAAAAGCTCAGGGTACAGCTAGCTCAGGGGTGTCAAAATCCCTCCTTGAGGGCCACAATCCAGTTGGGTTTTCAGGATTTCCCCAATGAATATGCATGAGATCTATTAGCATACAATGAAAGCAGTGCATGCAAACAGATCTCATGCATATTCAATGTGAAAACCAGCAAATGATAGACAACCGTCTGATATGCTACTTCCTCTCTCAGTTCCTCCTCTTATTTATTGGGATTTATTAACAACTTTTATGAAGAGATTCACCCAAGGCGGTGCACAGCAAGTATAAGTCAACATAAAACTTACAATTTTGTTAACAGCACAACAGCAGTAAAAAGACCAACTATAAACATAAATACTATGAATGAGGTAAAGTCAAAAATCAGCAAATTGAAACTTATTAAGGATTAGCATGAAACAGTTTAAAAAATATACTTATTAACAGCACTGAAATTCAAATAAGAGAGATATAATACATACTAAAAGGGAGACATAATACTTATAGAAGCATCAAATCTAATCTGTTTTCAAACGATTATGAATGTCTACTTGTAACCCATTCTGAGCTTCTGGAAGAACGGGATAGAAATCGAAATAAATAAATAAGTACAAACCAAAAACATTCAACTAAAATAGAATGCATGTGTTGGGATAAACAGATGGGAGGCTAAGCTCAAGGCAACTTGTTTATACAGTTAAACGAGGTATAAGGAACTCTTGTTCATTTATTTATTTATTTAAAACATTTTTTTTTTAATCCACCTTTATCCAAGGCGGCTCACAAATTTCCATACATAATAAACATTTTAAAAGAAGACATATGTTAATTAGAGGACAATACAAGGTCACAGTATTATATCATTGGGTCCTCAACAAGTCTGTATCCAAACTAATTATCAAATAACACCATTCTTCAATGGAGTACACCTTTTTTCAATAAAACATAACTCAAAAGAAGTTTTATATTCACTTAGAGAAAGCTTGAACAAACAGATGTGTTATAAGCAACTTCCTGAATTGCAGGAGATTTCTACAAAGCCGTTTCAGGACAGACTCAACCTGCAGGTAAGAACATAAGAACATAAGAAGTTGCCTCCACTGGGTCAGACCGAGGTCCATCTCGCCCAGCGGTCCGCTCCCGCGGCGGCCCATCAGGTCTGCGACCTGTGAAGTGGTTTCTGACCACTTTTATAACCTACCTCAAGTTCTATCTGTACCCCTCTATCCCTTTATCCTCCAGGAACCTATCCAAACCCTTCTTGAACCCCTGTACAGAGTTCTGGCCTATCACTTCCTCCGGAAGCGCATTCCATGTGTCCACCACCCTCTGCGTAAAAAAGAATTTTCTAGCATTTGTTCTAAACCTGTCCCCTTTCAATTTCTCCGAGTGACCCCTAGTGCTTGTGGCTCCCCTCAGTTTGAAGAATCTGTCCTTATTTACTCTCTCTATGCCCTTAAGGATTTTGAAGGTTTCTATCATGTCCCCTCTAAGTCTCCTCTTCTCCAGGGAGAACAGCCCCAGCATTTTTAACCTGTCAGCGTATGGAAAATTTTCCATACCTTTTATCAGCTTAGTCGCCCTCCTCTGCACTCCCTCGAGTACCGCCAGGTATCTTGCATATACAGTAGACTAGATAATGACACGGGGACAAATTTATTCCCATCCTCGCAGGAACTCAAATTTCTCCGTCCCGTCCCCGCGAGTTTTGCCATTGTCCCCTGCCCCGTTCCTGCATGCTGTGCCTTAACCGCACAAGCCTCGAACACTTATGATTTTAAAGTGTTTGAGGCTTGTGCAGATGAGGACAGAGCTTGCAGGAACGTAGCAGGGACAGGAAAAGAACTCGCCAGGATGGGCAAATGAGCTCCTGCGGGGACGGGGAAAAATTTGTCCCCGTGTCACTCTTTAATATAGATCCAGCCTCTTGTCTTGCATCATTCTGCCCATCTAGACGGAGCAACAGTTCTGGTGACATGATGCTTCTCAGTCATATTTTAGTTGTCAGAGCTTTGGTACCTATTGAAAAAAAATAGGAAAAAGATCTATTTTTTTTTTTAAAAACCTACCTTTTCCTCATCTGACCTATAAGTCAAAATAAGCGGCTAGCCTCTTTAAAGTCAGATCTAACACCTGGTTCCCCGCGCACAGTCTGATAGCTTGCTTATCTCTTTTGGGGTACACAGCAGTACATCTCATCCATTTAAATTTCAAACGGGTTTTCTGAGGTGTGAAATCTAGTGTATTTCCTTTTTAGGTTTACATCAAAGTCCCATGAAATATAATTACTTGCTTTCATTTTAACAGATAACTAAAATGTGACCTATTTATTTCCTTGATTTTCCTTTCCAGCAAATACCACACACTTCTATCTAATTCAGTTGAGCAAATTGCTGAGTGGGTCTGTTTAGCAAGATCTGGAAGAGCATTGAGGGCGGGGGAGGGAGGGGGAGAATAAAACCTCAGAAGCGCTATGACTTCAGTATTTCTGTTCCAGAAAGCTGTGGGACAGTAGAGTTAAAAGACACTGCAACATCATGGGAAACTCAGCTGTGTAAAGCTGTCTTAATCCAATCCAATCCTTTGGTTTATATACCGGATCATCCTCCAGACAACAGGGGCTTGACTCGGTTTACACAATAAGAGGTTGTACTAGAACAGGGGTCTCAAAGTCCCTCCTTGAGGGCCGCAATCCAGTCGGGTTTTCAGGATTTCCCCAATGAATATGTATGAGATCTATGTGCATGCGCTGCTTTCAATGCATATTCATCGGGGAAATCCTGAAAACCCGACTGGATTGCGGCCCTCAAGGAGGGACTTTGAGATCCCTGTACTAGAATGACTTATGTAACAATTTTTTGAAATTGTTGTTCCCTAATTCATGCCTGTATCAATGTTTCCACGACTCATATTTATTTATTTATTTTAAGATTTTCTATCCCGCTTATCTACTGAGCCACCGTGCCCACACTACCCCTCTCCTCAAGTCACTTCATTGGCTCCCCAACCGTTTCCGAATACAGTTCAAACTCCTCTCACTGACTTACAAGTGCATTCACTCTGTACCTCCTCACTTATCTCCCCCCTATGCACTGTGTACTGCACTTCCCCTGAACCGGAAACACCAGCTGGCATTGGAAACCTAAAGGTTTTGGAACATTCACAGTTTTGGACTCCTGATGCAGGCTTTTGTGCCAAAACACAACTCGTGTCGAGTCATTTTGTTGGTATTGAATAAAGCGTTCTTTTTTCATTCCACTGGTTCCGTCTCCTGAGCTGTGTTGTTGTGTGTGTTGTTTATCTTTAAGGTCACTTTTTGCCACCTCTGGAAAATGGCCGATTTTCTATTTTCCATTTTAATGGCCATGCACTAATGTTGCTGTGATTCACGCATGAACCCGTTACCGTCACCTATTTTGTAGGAAGTAAGGACTCTCAAGTAGAGAGCTGCATGGGAACGGGGACGACGGGGATCCTGCGGGTTCCCCCTTCGGGTCACGGGAATCCCGTGGGGACACCCCCTAGGGTCGTGGGGATCCCATGGGGATGCCCCCTAGGGTCACGGGGATCCCGTGGGAACGCACCCTAGGGTCACGGGGATCCCGTGGGATTCAATACAACTCATCTGATTTTCCTACCTGCCCTGCCACGAGGCTCGTCTTCCATTTCCTGCCTGCCCTGCCACAGCACACATAGCCAATCGGAAGTCTTCCCCGATATCAGCGCTGACATCGGAGGGAGGGCTTATGGAAGACTTCCGGTCGGCTATGTGTGCTGCGGCAGGGCAGGCAGGAAATGAAAGACGAGCCTCGCGGCAGGGCAGGTAGGAAAATCAGATGAGCAGTGTTCTCCCTAGCACCCGGTTGTCCCCCCCACCAGCTCAGCCAGTGCAGAGTCCTCCTCTCAAGTACAGGCTCTGCACTTTCACCCTGTTCCCGGCGCCTTGGAGCCTGCATTTATCACTTCCCTCTCTCCTCTCACTTTTCCGGCCTTCTCTTTCTCCTCTCACCTCTCCTGCAGTGCTCCAAATTTGCTGTGGGTCGCTGGCAACAACTGTAAACAATCCATTGTCCCTAAATGGCTCTGGGTCACTGAAAACCAGGTATGTTGGGGACATTCTGTGGCTGGAGTGAGCATTTGGCTAGTAAAGGACTGATATTCAAGACTTAACTTGCCAAAGTCAATGGGACTGTGCTTAAAACTCAATCCTTCCTTTATGCCAATCACCATAGGCTGTTAAATACTGAATATCCTACTTAACCTAGAGTTTAGCTGACTGTAAACCCATAGAGACACTGATCTGGACAGGGTGGGAGAGAGAAGAAAGAGACAGAAAAGGACCTTCAGGAGGGGCTGGAATGCAGACTTGAACCAAAAGGGAGGGGGAAGACAGAGCAGATGCTGGACTAGAGGGTGTAGAGAGGGGAAACACACTGAACTGAGGAGAGAGAGATGCCAGGCCCTGGGGAGAGGGAGGACAAAGAGAGTGAGACAGACAGAAAGACCTGGAACAAAGGTGGGAGGACTCAATATGTTAGCTTTGGGAAATGTATATAGCAGATGTCTTTGTATTGTGTTCAAAAGAAAAGGAAATGCATTTCTGGTTTTATTTCTACAGTGTTGAAGTACTTGCTGATCCTTGCTGTGACTGGTGGGGATCCCCAAGCACCGCCAGCAGAGGACGTCCTCTAGAGACGGCCAGAACTCCCCTCCACCAAGCACAGCAGTCACTGGCAGCATCCATGAGCCACTGAGGTGCCAGCATCTGTGACTCAGGGACGCTGCTGCTGCCTACCAAGCTTGGCAAAAGGGACCCCCGGCCAACTGCAAAGGAAGTCCTCAGCTGACAGCTTGGGGTTCTCATCAGCTGAGTATTTATTTATATTGTATATTTACATTAGAGGCTCTGGTAGAAAACGGTTTACAAAGTATGTATTCTTCCCAATTAATATTTTCAAATTAATAAAGTTTCTTTGCTTATTTTAAATGGGTCTCTACCTTAAATTTATTAGTATTAATTGGGTAGAGTGGGGATATTTTATTAATACATATTTATATTATACTGGAATATATGGTAGGGAGGGGGGAAGGGGGAGGGATAAGATTTTAAGTAATGTGCAAATGATAGTCTGTAAGTGATATATTTATTGTTAATGTGATTGAATATATGTAACACTTAATGTAATCTTAAAAATGAATAAAGAATTAAAAAAAATATATATTATAGTGCTAAAAAAAAAAATAAAGTTTCTTTGCTTATTTGTAAATGGGTCTCTACCAGAGCCTTTAATTCAGTAGCATAATTAAATAAAATAACTATTTCTTTTTTTTTTTTTTAATCTTTATTCATTTTCAAATCAAACAATAAGTGCATAGAAATATATCATAAAAATAATTACAATATAGCACTATATTATCTAACATATGAACTATAATAGTGTAAAACTCCCACCCTCCCCCCCTTCATCCCATTCTCAATTAAAATAGAATATGCAATGTTATACAACATATTATAACATCTCGTATTTAACATCATCCCAAATCCATCCTCCACCCCTTGAGTGTGCTAGATAAAACTAACAAAGAAAAGAAATGATGTCTATTCATCACAATATTTTTCCAATGGCCCCCATATCTTTATAAAGTTATTATATGTCCCTTTTTGTATTACTCTTTCCATCATTACTGCTATTACTCTTTCCATCTTAAAAATATGGCACAATGAATTCCACCAGAATGTGTAATTAAGATTCTTATGACTTTTCCAATTATTGGTAATATGTTGAATGGCTACCACTGTCATAACTAATAAAAGTTTGTTATTATGTGACGATATTTGACTCTTTTTTCTCATAGCCATTCCAAATAAAAGGGTGTCATAGGAGAGCGCAACATGGTTTTCCAATAAAGAGTTTACTTGAGTCCAGATTGAATCCCAAAATGACTTAATGAAGGGACAGTAATAAAGTAGATGATCTAATGTCCCTGGTTCCAGATTACAATGCCAGCATTTATTAGACTTAGAGCTATCCAACTTTTGTAATCTAACAGGGGTCCAAAACACTCTATGCAACAAAAAGAACCAAGTTTGTCTCATAGATGCCGACACTGTACATCTCACCCTCCAAGACCAAATTCGTGGCCATTGAGATGCAGAAATCTGATGCTTAATCTCAATGCTCCAAATGTCTCTGAGACCACACTTTGGTTTTTTATTCAAGTATCCAGATAATAATTTATACCACAATGCGGCTTGATGTCCTAGGAAGTTGCTTGGAAGCACAGGAACTCCAGACTATATTGAGTATTAAAATTTTTCCATTCAGGGAACTCCACCTGAACAGACTGATTCAATTGCAACCACTTAAAACTTTGTGATTTATTAAGACCAAATCTATGCTGCAATTGTGAAAAGTCAACCAGTTTACCATCTGAAATAACATCATTCAGAGTTCGAATGCCTGCAATAATCCAGTTCTTCCAAATGACTTGAGATCCGCCGATTTTAATCTTGGAGTTTATCCATAAGGATTGATTAGTTGATTTATTAATTGGGATAGGTGTTAAGTTACTTATATACCTCAATGTTTTCCATGTATCCATTAAAATTATGCTCTCTTTATATCTCCTATTTCTGAAATTTATAGGGACGGGCGGGGACGGAGGGGATTCCTCGTGGGGACGGAGGGGATTCCTCGCGGGGACAGGTGATATTTCTGTCCCCGCGCAACTCTCTACTCTCAAGCTAATCCTTTGCTAATTCAAATAGCCCACTGTAGATCAGAACAGACACCACCTACCCATGCCAAATTTATTTATTTTTTTTTTTTTTAGCATGCGCACATGCCCAAAGTACCATGCTTCAGTACACCCACTGGTATATTATTTTAAAGATGCAGTAAGCACGCACTAGTACTTACCACAGCTTGGTCAAAGGGCCCCTTAAGGTTATGAATGTGTATGTGCAGATCTTGCAACCCATGAATGTTAAGTGCTAGATTTTACAATTGACCCCCTTCCTCATGCAGAGTTGCAGACTACACTGGAGCAGGTGTAAATGCCATATACTGTAATTTATTTGCTTTTATGTGTATTGCCACCGCAGATTTGAAAATATGTGTGCATACTCTTACAAACCATCCAAACAGCAAAACAGCATATATATCACATCCCCCTTGGAAACTCTGCTGTGGATCTAGTGTACATGTTTAAATAGCAGCTTTCTAAATGAGCTATTTATATGCATATGTATTTACACATGCAAATACTTCTGTTTCCAAGTGTAAAAGCCTTGCAAGCCTTCTGACCTCCGCCGCGTATGGTTTTGATTGTTCAATTACTTTTGTATGCTACCCTAATGCTGTTTGACCTCAAAAACTTAATTATTTAGACTTCTAGCATATGAAATTCAAAAAGGTGAAAACGATTACATATGGGAGGAAATTTCTGCAGAAAGCAACAGAACCAAAAGGAAGAGGAGTCCAACCTTGTCTGCAGTGAAAAAACCAACCAGGAACAAACAAACCAAAACTGTAGATATGTACAACGATGTAGGCAATATTTATTGTGACAACCAAAGTATATTAAAACCTTTTTACCAAACAAGGGACCCAACACGGTCCGTGTTTCGGACAACCTTCATCAGGGGTCCTAATAGGTACAGATGTAAACATAAAACAAAATATTAAAAACATATAAAACAATGTAATATTCAAAAGTAAAAAGATAAAAACGACAAGATGATCTTTTGTTAACCATAAACTCAAATATTAATTTCTAAAAATAATAATAATAAAGATATTAAGGACGTGTGTGTGTGTTGTTAAAAATTAACAGATGCGCATGCAATATCAAAAGATTGCATGCAAAAGAGATAGCAACAAGTATTATCATCTCACTCCTTTTTTTCTTCTCTTCTTTCTTTGCACTACTATAATGATTTACGCTGTGTCACAGTTCTTTCAAACTTAATAACAGCAGTCGTTTAATATCAAATTCTCACTTGTTGCTATCTCTTGGTTGTCACAGGAAATTTCTGCAGGCCAGGAACAACTAGCCCATGTATCTATGCTGCAGTGTGAGAATGTCTCAGGAATTTTGCAAAACGGTGATGACAACAAACAAACAATTAAGAGTATGACAATATTAAAATATTTGACATCAATCTGCACGGGAATTCTTCACAAGTAAATAGATATTTATATGCAGAGAAGGGTACCATCAAAACTTGCCTCTTTTCTCCCTCCACAAGAAAAGACAGGGTGCTGAGGGCAAGGTCAGAAAATTTAAATGCAAGGATTTGAGACTGAAAGCCCTGCACTTTTGCAGATTTATCTCACATAGGATATGGTTTATGATTTTTTATTTATATCCCGCTTTATACAAAGTGGGTTCCAAAAATACATGCATAGTAAAAAAAAAAAAAAAAAAGCATAAAAACCCACATAACAAACATGTACATACAGGCACAGACTTGCCTTAACTGCCTTATCCTACATAAAATACACATCAAAAACTATCCACCCCACCCTCACATACAATACTTACCCACATGCCACAAATACCCACCCCTGTCTCTTTATATCATTTATACATTCAAATTGTAAAACTGTATTGTGTTCTCTCTTAACACCCATATTTCATCTGACAGAGCAGATGATGCTTCAAAAAACGTTTAAATGAAGTAAGATTCCCTTGCTGACGTATATACTTGTAGGTGCAAATGAATAAATCTCACTGGTACTTTGAGTCTGATTTTTTTTTTTTTTTAGTTCAATAATCTTTATTTATTTTGAAAACATATAAAAGTTACAAAAATTCTGCTGACCTATCACAGGGAGTTGAATGTAGTACAGTATATTATAGGCAAGGTCGAGTGACAGGAACAGAATAAAAATGGAAAAATATTTAACAAGTAACTTAATTTATACAGACGTAAGCAACAAAAAGCAATGCTAGTACAGGCTCCAAAAGAACATTGAACACATTTGCAGGTTATTACAGCACACATGTCAATTACTACATGGAAATTGATCTTATAGTAAAACACAGCATTCCCCATCTTACACCCAGAGAGCAGTACACTTCTCCCTCCATATTCGCGGTTTCGATTATTCACGATTTTTAGCTTGCTGGCTCCTCCCCCCCAAAATTAAATCAGCTTGCATAGAGAAATCGCTGATTCCAAGCGTTTACAGAGCAAATCGCAATGACAAGAAGATTCAAATGGTAAAAATGCCTTGATTGCTTTGTTGCTCAAGTTAGGATGACTACTGCATAAAAAATAAAAATGAAACCAAAATAACTTGTCATGGAGGGGACATATTTTTTGGTTCATTTTTTGATCAAATTGTTGGATGGGAGGGGAGAGATTTATTATCTTCTTTGTTATTGATGGAATTTAAGTGCTTATTTTGTAACGAATGTATGTATAATTTATGGCACTTTGTATTAGTTTTGAAAATTAATAAAGATCTATAAAAAAAAAACGTTTTCAAGGACCAATCGCGTCAAAGAATGATGCTTAGAAACATAGAAATATGACGGCAGATAAAGATCAAATGGTCCATCTAGTCTGCCCATCCACAGTAACCATTATCTCTTTCTCTCTCTGCCATTGTGGGGGGGTGTGGGGGGTGAAACCCCCCATTATAGAGAAAACGGAACTTTTCCCGAAAAAAATCAGAAAAAGTTCAGTTTTCGCTATAATGGAGGTTTCCAACCCCCCAAACCCCCCTTCAAACAGCAGCGCGAACACTAACCAATAAAGTAGGGGGGTTGCCACCCCCAAACCCCCCACCCCCCGTCGGAGCTCTTTAAAAATTACTTTTTCCCCGCGTGCTTCTGTCTTGCGCCAAATTGTCGGCACTGGATTGTCAGCGCGCTGACGTCTTGCGCTCCACTGTCTATGAACCGAGGCATCAATACCTCCTTTTTCCTACTGGCCATACCTCTCCTTATGCAACCTAGTATCCTTCTAGCTTTCGCCATCACCTTTTCAACCTGTTTGGCCATCTTAAGATCATCACATACAATCAAACCCGCTCTTCCGTCGTGCACATAAATTCTTCACCCCCTAAACCGTATCGTTCCCTCTGGTTTTTGCAGCTCAAGTGCATGACCTTGCATTTCTTCTCATTAAATTTTAGCTGCCAAATTTCAGACCATTCTTCAAGTTTCTCCAGGTCTTTCTTCATGTTATTCACACCATCCGGCGTGTCTACTCTATTGCAGATCTTGGTATCATCCACAAAGAGGCAAATCATACCGACAACCCTTCAGCAATATCATTTATAAAAATGTTATAAAGAACAGGCCCAAGGATAGAACCTTGAGGCAGTTGTGTCCTTACGCATACAGAAGCTCATAATATTGACAGACTCATGCATATGCGACGTATATGTCATCTATTCTAGTGTATACTTATGAAGGGAATTTTGAATAATAAAGTAAAATTCTGGAATCTCCTTGGGGCACACCACTGTGCCATGGCACACAGTTTGAGAGACACTGTAATAAAGGCTCTGTTTAGTAATACGTAAAGTAAAATGTTTTAATGGCTACGCCTCTCAAAGAAAATAGCTGAGATACTACTGAAAAAGTTCATTAAGATCAATTAGTCTATCAAGGCTTTCTCCTTGGTGACGTAAATAAGGATTTAATTATATGATTCGAAATTGCCTTGCTTCAAACCAATCTACCCTGATGGTAATAATGCCAACTGCTGCTGTCATTAATGGGTGTTTTTCATTATTGCTCCTACAACTCCCATCACAAACGGGAACAGCACACATAACAGCGTGGCTCACTTTTTATTGGAAGATAGCATGCAACACTACAGACTTCCCATGGGGTGGCGCTAGCATTGAATCTACTGCCTTATTGTCAGCATTCAATAAGGAGAAAACCTGATTATAGCAGCAGTGTCGCAGTGTCAAGTAGGTATGCAGCCTTGACATTCTGTGAGGGTTAAAAAGTCTGGGAAACAGTTAGGAAGCAAGGGAGAGTTTATCTGTAGCAGACACTGGACACTGACTAAGTCAAATTATAGGTCAGTAGTTCTAAATGCTGAGCATTTCCAGGTATGCTACTTGTCTTGCCCTTATTAATTCTCTAAAGTTCTCTAAGTGAGGACTCCAGACGGATCTGATTTTGCAGAATAGCCACAATGAATATTCATCTGTATTTGAATACATATTCATAATGAAACTTATCTGTGTAAAGGTATATAATAAGGCTGCCAACTGGATCCAGATTCACAGGACAGGATTGATCCAGTCCTGTGGATCCAGATTCACAGGACAGGATTGATCCAGTCCTGGGTTTACCCCATTGCATGCAGTTCTGATTTCCCCTTTGCATTCCCTAAGAAAAGAAAGATTATAAGTCACAGCAATTACTGGGGTAAACCAAGACTGGATTAATCAAGCCCTGCAAATCTGGACCCAGTTGTCAGCCTTAAGGTATACATACTGTATATTCAGCAGCAGTGGACATAAAATGCCACCATATTTCTATAAAGTTATAGGGTTACCAGACGTTCGGATGTCCCTTTTGAGGACATGTCTGGGGGGTTCGGACGGCTTTTCAAAACCCAGCACTTTGTCCAGGTTTTGAAAAGCTTTCCTCCATATTGCATCAGGCAAGAGATCATCCATGCATACGCGGATGACCTCCTGCCCAACGAGAGCAGACAGTGGCATAGGTGGCTCAGGTGGGATTGGGGGGTGGGACTGGGGCATGATGGGGGCGGAGATGGGTGGAACTGGGCAGGCCTGAGGACAGGTCTATGGGGTTCGGATTTTCCAAACAGAAAATCTAGTAACCCTGTAAAGTTTTAACTTCTATTCATGTATTCAAACTTTAATTAATTAATTAATTTACAAAATGGGCACTTATCCCTAGGCAGTTTACATAGCAAAAACATGCATAAAGTTACAAAAAAAAAAAAAACAACCCCAAACAAAAGAACACTATTTACCAATAAAACCCACTAAGGGCCCCTTTTACAAAGCCACAGTAGTGAGTCCCGGCATGGCAAATGCAACATAGAAATGGTACATTTGCCATGCGGGGGATTGCTACTGCGGTTTTGCGAAAGGGACCCTAAATGAATAAGTTGGTACGCTAAAATTCAAAAATTGGAAAAAGCCTGAATGTACAAGGGGGCGTTGAGCACGTTTTTAAAACTGTTGCGATGAGGGGGAAATGACCTGGTAATGCAATCCATAATGTGTGGCCAACCACAGAAAAGTCACAAGCTGCTGTTTCAGCCCATCAAAAAGTGGCTCCTGCTGGCACAATAAGTTAATTCTCAGTCCCTGCATAAATAAAATGCATGAATTACACAGAGAGATGAATTTCAAAGCTGTCCGTGGATTATTTTCCTCCATCCTTAGAACGTCTTGGCCTTGCCTCTGCCTATGTGTTCACATTCTGGCTTTTTAATGACTTGCATTTCCAAATTTAAATGTTTCCTAGGCTGACATTTTAAATGTAACCTATTTATGTGAGTGGCACCCGCTGCTAACCACAGAAATGGTGCTGAACACCGAGCTGATGATAGATATAAACAGGGCTAATTCATAGAGCTTAGATACCCTTAAAAACAAGACATGTTTCTGGCTCTTTGTGGAGCAGAATTGACAACCTATACTTCAGACCCATTGCTGCATGAAAGTCTGCAAGCAGAACTTCTGGTATAAATCTGAAGATGGGATCATGAAAAAACTCTTCTTTTTCTTTTGTGGAAATTTTTATATTGACTGGAAATGTGATTTTGAAAATGGGCATCATAAGAACATAAGAACATAAGCAGTGCCTCCGCTGGGTCAGACCACAGGTCCATCTTGCCCAGCAGTCCGCTCCCGCGGCGGCCCGAACAGGTCACGGCCTGTCTGAGACACCAAAAGGGGCCCCCTTGCCACCTTGGTTTCCCATTGAGTTTTATCTTCCCATCGAAGTCCTAACCCTCCGGTCTTGCACATGCACTACCTGGTTGGGTTTCTATACTTATTACCTGGTTAGCTTTCTATACCTGTGTTACATCCCAGCACCTCTCTCAGTATCCCACGATCCCTTTATCCCTCAGGAATCCGTCCAATCCCTGTTTGAATCCCTGTACCGTACTCTGCCTGATCACTTCCTCCGGTAGCGCATTCCAAGTGTCCACGACCCTTTGGGTGAAAAAAAACTTCCTTGCATTTGTTTGAACCTATCTCCCTTCAGTTTCTCCGAATGCCCCCTCGTACCTGTTGTCCCCTTCAGCCTGAAGAATCTGTCCCTATCCACCCTCTCTATGCCCCTCATGATCTTGAAGGTCTCTATCATATCTCCCCTGAGCCTCCTTTTTTCCAGAGAGAAGAGCCCCAGCCTATCCAACCTCTCGGCGTATGGGCAGTGTTCCAGCCCTCTTACCAGTTTCGTTGCTCTCCTTTGGACTCTCTCAAGCACTGCCATGTCCTTCTTGAGGTACGGCGACCAATATTGAACGCAGTATTCCAGATGTGGACGCACCATAGCTCTATACAATGGCATGATGACTTCCCGCGTCCTGGTTGTTATGCCCCTCTTTATGATGCCCAGCATCCTGTTGGCTTTTTTCGAGGCTGCTGCGCACTGTGCAGATGGCTTCAGTGATGCATCTACCAGCACACCCAAGTCTCTCTCAAGACTGCTGTCTCCCAATAATGCCCCCCCCCCCCAATTTGTATTTGAACAACGGGTTCTTTTTACCTATATGCATGACCTTGCATTTTTCCACGTTAAAGCGCATTTGCCATTTGTTTGCCCAGTCTTCCAGCTTGTCCAGGTCCCTTTGCAGGTCCTCACACTCCTCCCTAGACCTTACTCTGCCGCACAGTTTGGTATCGTCTGCAAATTTTATAACCTCGCACTTTGCCTCTTTTTCCAGGTCATTGATAAATATGTTGAAGAGTAACGGCCCCAGCACCGATCCCTGTGGCACACCGCTTGTGACTCCCCGCCAGTCAGAGTATTGTCCCTTTACTCCGACCCTCTGCAGTCTACCCGACAACCAGTGCTCGATCCATCTGTGCACATCCCCTCCCACCCCGTGGTTCCACAGTTTCCTAAACAGCCTTTCATGTGGCACCTTGTCGAAAGCCTTTTGAAAATCAAGGTAAATGATGTCTATAGGTTCCCCATTGTCCACCCGACTGCTTATTCCCTCAAAGAAGTACAGAAGGTTCGTTAAGCATGACCTTCCCTTACAGAATCCATGCTGGCTTGTTCTCAGTAGGCCATATCTCTCGATATGCTCGCAAATACCATCCTTGATCATAGCTTCCACCATCTTCCCTATAATTGAAGTCAGGCTCACCGGCCTGTAGTTTCCGGGGTCTCCCCTCGATCCCATCTTTCTTTCAATGGGAATTTTTTTTTTTTTTTTAAAGCATTATATATCGTAGGCCCAACATTCAAAATGATTGTAACTGTTTAAATTGCTTGCGCCCATTTATTCACTGATATTTCAGCGGTACATAACCGGTCAGTACACTTAATATCAGTACTAATCATACCAGAACTGTCTGGTTAGTGCTAGGGTGGTCTGTGGGTACAGCCTAGGTAGATCCCGGAGGCATCCTGAGTAGTCTTCTCTCCTCTTTTTACATCTCTGGCCAGTTTTTCTTCCATCTACACTTTTGCCAATCATATTTCTCTCTTTACTTCTTTGAGTTATTTATTTTTTAAAAAAATTCTATCCTGCTTATATTCTAAGCAGGTAACAAATGACACATACACAAAAGATAACAAACTCTACAAAATTTATCAAAACATCAGTGAAAAATCATATCTTAAAATTCATCATCTAATATACAATTCACATGGGAATTCTCTGTCATCTATTAGTTTAAAGCAGTGTTTCTCAAACTGTTTTTTAGCTCTGGCACGCTAAATGGATGCAAATGGTTTTCGCGGCACATTATAACTGAAATTATAAAATTGCAAAAACCAACAAAATTACATTTGAGAGTTATTTATTTAATGTTCTTTAAGCTATATATGAGTAATTGTAACAACAGTAAAACTAAAGTAGACAGAATAGAATTGCTAATCAATGCAATGGATATACTTGTTTTTGAGTGCAAATTAACTCAAATTGCAGCTCGATAGTTGACAAGCAAACACACATTTCATCATCCACCGCCTGCAGTCGTTCTCTTTTTTTCGATTTAATTTCTGTCAGAGCTGAAAATCCAAGTTCGCAAAGATAAGAAGATCCAAACAGTAAAAATGCCTCGATTGCTTTGTTGCTCATGTTAGGATAACTACCGTATAAAAAAATAAAAATAAAATTACTTGCCATTAGTTTTCAAGGACCAATCACATGCTTGTCTGGGCGGTTGTATCCTTATGCATACAGACATTCATAACATTGACAAACTTTTATGTATGCGATGTACATGTCATCTATTCTAGTGTATATGTATGAAAAAATTTTTAAAATGAAAGTAAAATACTGGAATCTCTTGTGGCACACCCAAAATCACTTCGGGGCACACCACTGTGCCTTGGCATACAGTTTGAGAGACACTGGTTTAAAGTAATCAGGTAAAGAAAGTTCTCATTAATAGGCTTGTTTTTAACAATTTTTTTGAAGGATTTAAAATTTGCACATGGTCTTAATGTACTTTTCATTGCATTCCAAAGTCTTGGGCCTGCTACAGATACAGCAGCCATACTGGATTGGTTTTTTTTGTAATGCACATCCTGGTTTGTTTCCTCAGTCAACTTCATAGTCAATTCTTATCTCAAATTTTGATTTGCAATGTATCTTCTCAATATTTGAATCAAGTACCCCGGTGACACAACATGAAGTTTTATTCGGATTCTTTTCTGTGCTCCTCTTCTTGAGTTCTTTTGCATTTCTTGAGTGCCTTTATCTTTTCAGCCACCTGTTTAAAGAACCATAATGGTTTCCTTTTCCTCTTGTTTTTATAAACTTTCTTTACATAGAGGGGCATTTTTGGGAAAAAAAAGTCTAAGTCCAACTTGGACTTTTCCAGCTGAATGTGCAAAGTTGGAGGGACAAAAATGGCCATTTTCGAATGGCAAACTGCTGGATGTCCAAATATAATTTTTTAAAATCATCTATTCAGATATCTTGGCCACTGGGATGCCTAGGCCACCAGGATGTCTAATTTTATACCCCATTTTCAATCAGAAAAACATCCAGGTTGAAAACGTCCTAATCCTGACCATTTGGATGTGGGTGGGGCCAGCATAGTAATGGACTGGCCACATAGGCATCCCAGAAGAGCAACGGGACACCTTAAAGGGCACTGCTGTGAACTTCACATAAAGGGTGCCAGTTGACCCCCTTATAATTTAGGGTGAAACCCCCAACCCCCCCAAAAAAAAAAAAAACCTTCTATAACCTCCTGTGTACCATCCCAATAGCACTTATGGCTGCAGGTGGCACCTATTTGGCAGTATAGTAGGGTTTGGGTGGGCTCACACACTCTACCATAAAAGTAGTGGTTAGAGTGGCTTATGGACCTGGGTCCTCCTCTGTACGGTTCACTAGCCCACTGGGCTACCTAAGGCACCTGTGTGCAGTTGTATTAGTCTTCCCCATACCAGATGCTGCTGTTTTAGAGCCAGGTATGTACCCTTTTGTTCTTATTTTTGTGTGGTGGAAGGGGGCCAGCGAGCATTGGGGAAGTGTGGGAGTGTCTTACCTTGATGCATGCCGTGGTCACCTGGTCAGTTTGGGTTCCTTTGTAGCACGTAGGGCTCCTTTTACAAAGGTGCGCTAGCATTTTTTTGTGTTCAATCATCTTTATTGACATTTTAAAATGTATAACAATCGGGTAGAAATGACCAACAAGATGATACAATGGTACTGGCTTAAGTACAATCAGTCATTCATACCCTTCATAGCAATATGCACGCACCTGATTAACGCGCCCTATAGCACGCGCTAGCCAAAAATCTACCGCCTGCTCAAAAGGGGTCAGTAGAAGCTAGCGTGCGCTATTCCACGCGTTAAGGCCCTAGTGTGCACCCAGAGGTTGTGAGATCAAATCCTGGTGCTGCTCTTTGTGACCCTAGGCAAGGCACTTAATCCTCCAGTGCCCACTGCTTTGAATGTCAGTTTTGAAATGCCAAAGCCAAAAAAGCTAGTACCGTGTTTCCCCGATGGTAAGACACTGTCTTATTTTTTTTGGAAGGCCAAAATATGCTCTAGGGCTTATTTTCGGGGGATGCCTTATTTACCCTTTCATGTCCCCTCTGTATCTCTATCCTTTCTCTCTCTCTTCTGCTCCCTCACCCACGAGTCCTGCATCTGGCCCTCTCCCTTCTACCTGCACCTGGCAACACCCCCCTGCTCCGCAGCTCTCTTCAGCAACTTGTCAGCAGCGGTGATCAAGACAAGCTACCGACATCGAGGCCTTCCCTCTACGAGTCCCGCCTTTGTGGAAAAAGGAAGTTGAAACAAGCGGGACTCGCAGAGGGTAGGCCCCGACGTCGGTAGCTTGTGTCGATCGCTGCTGCTGAGTTGCCGAAGAGAGCCGCGGAGCAGGGGATGTGGCCGGAAGCAGGTAGAAGGGAGAGGGAGATAGGAAGGCTGTAGATCTCCAGAGCATGACACCGACCCCGGCCAGGATGATTTCTTTTTCAGGCGTGCATCTTACAAGTCCGGCGTCGCGGCGGGAAATAGCCATGCTGAGCAGTGAGCTCAGCACTACACAGATGAAAGCCTTGCTTGCTGATTGGTCCGGCGGCATGGCCGCCGGACCAATCAGCAAGCAAGGCTTTCATCTGTGTACGTGCTGAGCTCACTCAGCATGGCTATTTCCCGCCGCGACGCCGGACTTGTAAGATGCACGCCTGCGTGACACACTACCGGAGCCACGGCAAAGGTGGATAAGAGCCGCGGGTTGCCGACCCCCGCGGTAGACGGAGGGACCACACGGAGTCACCCACCATACCACCCGATTCGGGTAAGCGCAGGTATCGGTGGGTGGCTTATTTGCGGGGGGGGTGCCTTATTTTACAATTTTTTCTAAAAGGGGGGGCTGTCTTATTTGATGGCCCTGCCTTATCATCGGGGAAACACGGTATATAAGTCCCAATTCCCTTTCCCTTCTAAAACAGGTCTAGCTCCAAACAAATAAGTTCCATTCAGGATATCTTGCAAAATGTTGTTCATGTCTAACCCACCCTTGAGACTGCCCACAACACATCTCCACCATGCCCATCTTGTGCTCTGGACGTACAGAGGCTGGAAATAGTTTCAAGTTTATTTGGGTCTTGATATACCGCTTTTATAAGCAAAGCAGTTTCCAATTTACACAAAGTATTAAAATGGTTTTGGTTTTTTTTTTTTTAATATGTAAAATAGAGGGAACAAATTCACATTTAGGCTATGGACACAACATGATACACATGGGCAGAAGGGGAGGATACATTGCTTAATAAAAGAAAGGGGAAGTAAAAAAACAATAGGAATAAAGGGGATCTTTAATGTAGGGCCTAATGTCTGAGGTTTTTTTGAATAAGAGATTAAGCATAAATCTCAAAAGCATCTCTGAAAAGAAATGTTTTAAGATTAGATTTAAAGTTATTGAGATTCTTTTCTTGTCTCAGTGTCAGAGGTAAAGCGTTCCACAATGTGGGGGCGGTTACAAACGCTTTCAATTTCAAGTATTGGCACTTGGACATCCTGGTGATTAGGACATCAAAGTGCCAATTTGGGATGCTTTTTGGACATCTATATTGGGTTGTTTTTTTTAAATATAAATTTTCAAGACAATTCTTGATAACAGAAATACTGATCCCCATTAAGAAAAACAAAAAACCAATCCACCTCATACATAACAGCAAATACTCATAACAGAGATGAATTAAATTACAAATAAGAAATATTAAGGAAATGTATAAAAAAAGGGGGAGGGGAGAGAGGGCAAAAAAAGAAATTACTTCCAGTAAGCAGAAGAACAAAAAGGTTAATAAAGGCAATTTCTTATAGAGGTAGTAGACCTAACTTTTAAATGGACATCATCTTGCCAAATTAGGAGATGGAGTAGAAGTTGTCACAACTTTAGGAGGCTTCCTCACTTCCAAAAAATTCTTACATTGTTCTGGATCCAGAAAAACATATGATTTTGACTCAAATTTTACAAACATTTACATGTAAACTGAAGGAAAAAAAGTCCCTCCTAAGGCCATCATCTCAAATTTTAGGGCTAAAAAAAGCCTTCTTTCTGAGTTGAGTGGCTCTACAGAGGTCAAGAAATGTCTGCACTTTGTGTCCCAGGAACTCTACATCTTTATAACAAAAATACGGTCGTAAGAGCCAGTTACGATCTGGCTCTAAGGCAAAGGAAGCAATCAAAGTGGCTCTGGACAAAACTGGAGTACAGCCTTCTAGAAAACTGGAAAGATCAAAACTGTCTCCCGAGTCTTCTTTTCTTGCATCCTTACGAGACTCTCCTCTCCAATCCACATAATGTATCTGTGTTATAGGTGGTAAAGACCTATAATATTTCTACAATATATTTCTTTAACATATCAGATGGTGTAAAAATTGGAGATTTGAGAAAGTTAATAAAGTGCAAATTTTAAACGACGCTCATAATTTTCCAAAGTCTCAAGCTTCTGACGAGTGATAATCCAATCTTTAATCAAAGTACCTTGTATATTTTTCATTTTCATAAACTCTTTTTCAAACTTCTTTTCTCCACAGCTACAGTTTTCTCTTAATTTTGCATCATCATTTCCTCAAAATGGGTTACCTGAGTTTGCAGAGATTTTTCTCCTTGTTGAAATAATTCAAGCTTATTCAGCAGGGAATCTTCCGTACTTCCAAAAGCATCCCACAACTCCTCCAGAGTGACCTTTTCCGAACTTTTTCTCCTCTTGTCTTTGGTGGGACCCCCCTAAAAAAAAAAATAATAATAATTTTAAAAAACTCAGGGGCTCTTGAGAAGAGGCAAAGCTGAAACTGTCTCTTTTTCCACCAAGACTGAGATCATTGGAGCCCCGTCTCAGGATCCAGAAACTGCAATTCCTCCGATAGCCACCATCTGAGTCTGCTCCGATGAAAACACCCCATTTCCGGGTCAAGGAGGTATCTCTGAGCATTTTGGGCTAAGGGTTATGTCTAAGATGCTGTGTCCTGTATCACCTTCCTGAGACATCCCTAACTGCTCTTGAGATCTAGAAACCAGCACTGCTTAGCTAAGAATCTTCTGCTCCACTTAAGTCGAGGATATACCAGATTCGGATGCGTAAAACCTGGGTTTTCCTTTGCATTTCACCATAGTTCTTCCCACAAATCACTCACAGCAGGATCGAAGCTCAGCAGTGTACTTCCTCTGTTGGCACCATCTTAGCCACTCCCCCTGGACGTCTATGTTTTTTTATTATGAGTCTGATAGAGTTCAGTTGCCGTTTTTATAGTTCCTTTCAGCTTGGACCACAGTCTTCCTACTTCCTTTATATCCTCCTATCCCACCAGTTTTTTCTTCAGGAACACTCATTTTACTGAAATCTGTTTATTCAGCAGGGAATCTTCCGTACTTCCAACAGCATCCCACAACTCCTCCATAGTGAAATCTGCACGCTTGACATCCAGGACTTTGCGCTTTGTTCCTACTGTCCACTTTGGCTCTTACTTCAAACCATACCATATGATAATCACTGCTACCAAGGTAGGTGCCAAGCTGGACATTAGACACACTTTCTTCATTCGTGAGCACCGGATCAAGCATCATCCCTTCCCTCTTGGGTTCCATCACCATTTGGCTGAGCACTTTGAAGGGCATCCACAATGTGTCTGCCTCTTTCCAATTGTGCAGCTGGGACATTCCAGTCCATGTCAGGAAGGTTGAAACCTCCTAGTACCATCACTTCCCCTTTCAGACTCAGTTTTTGGATGTCTGCATTTGATTTAGTCAATGTGGTGTCTGATTTAGTCGATAATGATCTTTTTTCAAGGATTCATTCTATAGGCATTGCTGATATGCCACTCGCCTCATTCATCTCTTATTTAAATGGCACAGTACTATCTCAGATCCATTTATTTTGATGTATGGAATTCCAATTTTATTTAATATTTTTCTATCTCCTTTAATTACACTCATTCAATCTCTCAACCTCAACTCATTTGTATTAGCAGATGATATCCAAATAATAGCCACTATTCACAATGATGATCCTGTAGAAATTAATAATCTTAATATCAAACTTCCACAAATTGCAGACTGGCTTTCTTCTAGTAAACTGAAATGCAATCCTGATAAATCCAAATTACTGCTCATAACAGGCTCCAAAATCCCTTCCATCTCATCCCCTATTATCATCTCAGGAACACATTTTTCTCCATCTGAAACAATTAAAATTCTTGGTATCATGCTGGACGGTAAAATGTCCTTTCAAAATCATATAATTAATATCATGAAGGAATGTCTTTTTCAAACGTTAAATTAATATACAAGGTGTGACATCTTTTTTATGCTTTCACCCTTAGAATTCTTACCCATTTCTTCGTTATCTCATATCTTGAATATTGATTTCTCACCTTCACGATATTAGGACCTAAGATCTTGGTTCAAAATTCAACTTTATGCTTAGTCACCAAATCGCACAAATTTGACTATGTGACTCCTTTACTGTGATATGAACATTAGAACCCTGTCATTCACTGTATCACCTACAAATTACTTTTATTAACTTATAAGACATATCATTCTGGATCTCCCTTTTATCTATCATGCCTTCTTAAACCTTATACACCATCCTGACCTCTTCATTCATCACATCTTAACTACCCAGACCCAACAGGTGTCAGAAATGTAGACCAGGGTTTTCTAGTCCTACATTTCCAGTACCGGTTTTCATGTAACTCACGCCTACATAGGTGCTTCAGACAGCCTAACGCCACTTCCAGCATTGGCTATGCCTAGTTTAGCATGTGGCGGCCTAAAGCGCCTATGTAGGTACGATTCTGGTGCTGATTTTCTAGGCAACAGTATGTACTTCAAATCTCAGTTAAAAAAGCCATTTGGATGGCATTTCTAATGGAGGTATGGGTGCCTACCAGGGCCTAGAAAAACAGTGCTGGTTTGAGAATCCGAGACTATTTGTATATATAATTGTTGCAAATTGCCTAGATGGATTCCCTGGCTGTGGTATATCAAGCTTTAATATATATTGAACCTGTGGGGCTAAATTCTAAATATAGCCCCAAAACATCAGCACCAAAAAAAATGCTATTCTATAAACAATGCTTAAAGTTAAGTGTGGTTTATAGACTAGCACTTACACCCAAGGAACATGACTAAATATAAGTGCATGGAGGCCCTAATTCTATAACTATGCATGCAACTTAATGGAAACACCCCAATTCTACCCATTTCCACGCAGATCCCGTGATTAAATTTACTCTTGTAACCTGTAATCGATTCTATTTAGCACTGATAATTGCTTGTTAATATGCTAATTAGCTTGATATTCACCTAAACTGTGTGCACAAGCTTGGGAACATGACCAAAATTGCACATGCAATTTTAGTCACTTTTTATAGAATTGGGGGAGTTAATGTAAACTGCCAGGATGCTTCTAGTGAGAGACAGTTAAATGCATTAAAAGCCAATATTACACAAGAGAGATGCTCAAAATTATTTTCTAACAAGTATAGCCACCCACAAAAATCATACTCTGCAAAGAACTTAACTTTTATCAAGCCGCATTAGGGTTTTTATAGCACCAGCTGCTGCAGTAAAAGCCCCGACGCTCACAGAATTCCTGTGAGCATCGGAGCTTTTGCAGAAGACCAATAATAAAAAATCCTAACGCAGCTTGATAAAAGGGAGCCTTAATGAGGATTATTGTAGTAACCAACTGAAGTGGTAGAGTATGAAAGTCATTGTTGCATCTACATAATGCATTATAGTTATGTTGTAGATTTATATATTAGCACTTTTAAAATGCTGACTAGCTTTTAGGTACAATCGCTGTTTATTTACTGCAATTTTTTTTAGAATGAAGCAACATTCGTCTAGTGATCCTCACTGTCAGTTTTGACACTTCAAACTCACATCGTCTGCTGTTACAGTCATTACACTCCTGCTCTTCTTCATTGTAGAGATGAAATTTACCAGCTACTTCCCGATAAATATGCAATTCAGTTTCCTCAAGTCTTTGAACCTACCGGAAGAAAAACAGAAGAAAAGCTCTATTCAATTGCATATCGGCAAAGGAGTAAGACTTGAAAGTGCTTCATAGTAATAGCATTGCTTGCTCAGAACAAAGCATTATCATCATCATGAAGGTACATTGTTATAGGTAGGATTACATTAACATTACAGATGATGCAGCTGGGCATATATAGAATCCTGGGTTCAAAATTCCTTTTATCTGCAACATTCTGCGGTTTAAAAGATTTTTGCAAATGTATTTTTTCAGAAAGCGTGTATGATTGGGCATAAATGTATCACGCAATTTTGGCTACAGAAAGAATATCCAAGTTTCTGGCTTTGGAGGAATCAATTGCATCGTTTATTTTTATTTGAGAGTTGGGAGGTTCGACGTTTGCCTAGAAAAACTTGTCTTTTTATGGAGGTTTGGGATCCTTATATTCAAAATCTTTCACCAAGAACAAGAAGTTTAATTCTCAATGATTTACGATGAAGCTAAGGTTATCGAATTACATTCCAGATATTTATTTTATTTCTTTATTTTTGTCAACTTTCATCCGGGGTGGGGGGATTTCATTTGGAGGGAAGGGTAGGGGGGAAGGGGATGGAATCAAGGGGGGTGTAGAAAGAAATGAATTAGTTCATATGGAAGTTTAATTTGGAGGAATGATATAAATATGTATGAAATATTATTATGATTGTTATTGTAATGAATGTATTTTTGTATTATCTTATTGTATTTCCTATTGGATTCTTTCAATAAAAATTGTTATAAATTATTAAAGGATAAAAAAAAAGATTTTTGCAGTTCTGCATTTAATATGTTTATGAAAATCAGCTGAAAATATTTTAAACAAAAGTAACAGTCATTCCACTATTCCAATGGACAAATCACCTGAGTTGCCATTATTCATGTTTATTAAAAATATATATATATATATATATATCTAATAGGTTGGTTAGGTAAGGTGTAACTTTGCTGAAAACAAAAAAAGACTGTGGATGAAGATGTTCTGAATGATGATTTATTTGTCACTCTTCACAATAAAAACATATATGAATATGATAGGCCACATGTGTTGATCCTACCCAGACCCAACGCGGTCCGTATTTCGGCGTACACACCTTCCTCAGGGGTCCAGTTGGATATAATGGTCTCAGCTAACAATTGTAGACTAAAAAAACAGTACGTATACGTATCTTTAAACAAAATCTCTAAATGACTGAGTCATTCCAATTAAATCCACCTCTGCGATCAATCATTATTTTTATCATGACACAGTAAGTCCAACCATTTTGGACATCAGGCTCACTAGTCTACAGTTTCCTTGATCATCCCCAGAGTTCTTTTCACAAATTGGTATTACATTGGCCACCTTCCAGTCCTGGGATATTACAGCTGTTTTGAATGATAGGTTACAGATTACTAGTGACAGGTTTGACATTCCATGTTTGAACTTTTTTAGGACTCTAGGGTATATACCATATGGTCTTGGCAATTTGCTGCTCTTTAGTTTGTCAATCTGATCTATTATATCATTCAGATTTACAGTGGTGTGCTTTGGTTGTTTAGAAACATCACCATCAAAGGAGGTTACCAGTGTGGATATGATGCCCACCCCTCCTCAGCAAAAACAGAGGCAAAGAAATTGTAGATATTCTGATATTATATTATCTTATCCTCCCTACGCATGCCCTTACCCCTTGGTTGTCCAGTGGGCTTTTTACTTGGGATGCACTTAGAAAAGATTAGGGGGGGGGGGTCAATATTAAAAGCAATTTAACCAGCCAGAAATGACCCCTGGCTAGTTTAGTCACCTGTTTGTGGCGAACAGGTCATTTTCAGAAGCACTTAACCGGTTATTACCAATATTTAGCATTTAACTTGCGAAGGCAACTGCATAAATAGGACTGCATATAAGTAAATCCTATCATTATGTGGTGCCCCATTGCCAGGTAAGTGATAAATATCACATTTAACTGGATATGGTATAGCTGGCTCTAAAAACCTGGAAATTCAATGACAAAGTCCAGACATGGCCTAGAATCGAATTTCCCAACATACCGGCAGTGGTCAGCAAAACAATGAATGCCACTGGCTAAATATCGACCCCTTTAGTGTTAGTTCTTGCCTTTAGTATTAGTTTTTTTCAACGTCTCTTGGTCCATCTTTTTAGTATCTAACTTGCCTGTGCTTATTCCTATTTTCTTCATTAGGGGTTTGCTTTCCATTTTCTGAAAAATGGCCGTTTGGCTTTTATTGCATCTTCAACCGTACCATTTTCCACACTGGCAGTCACTTGGCTTTCGTTCAATCTTTTTTAATGTATGTAATATATTTTGTCTGGGCTTCCAATATAGTTTTCTAAAATAATGTCCACATCTCATGCAAACTTTTAACTCTCGTCACTACTTCTTTGTTTTCTAATTCCCTTATTTTATCATATTCTCCCTTATTAAAATTAAGTGCAGGAGCTCTAGAGATTATTTTAGGGTTTCTTCCAGTGATGACAAGTTTGATTGCATTGTGATTTATACTCCATCACAATTACTCCTTACATCAGGCCCTGTATTCCAGTAAGGACTAGATCCCCCATTACTAAGTTGCAGTAGAGGTTTCTACTGTGGCCCGGTGTGCTAAATGCTCCAACGCTGAATGAATATTCTGAATTCTTTGCTTCAGTCTTTACAGAAGAAGATGTAAGAGATCTACCTGAACCGGAAATGGTTTTCAAGGGTGATGATGTGGAGGAACTGAAAGAAATCTCAGTGAATCTGGAAGATATACTAAGCCAAATCGAGAAGTTAAAAAGTGATAAATCGCCTGGACCAAATGGTATACTTCACAGGGTACTAAAAGAACTCAAACATGAAATTGCCGACATGCTGTTAGTGATCTGTAACCTGTCGCTACAATTGTCTGTAGTACCTGAAGATTGGAGGGTGGCCAATGTTACGTCAATTTTTAAAAAGGGTTCCAGGGGAGATCTGGGAAATTACAGACTGGTAAGTCTGACTTCAGTATTGGGCAAAATGGGTGGAAACAAATATAAAAAAATAAAATTGTGGAACACGTAGACAAACATGATTTAATGAGACAAAGTCAGCATGGGTTCAGCTGAGAGAGATCTTGCCTCACCAATCTGCTTGACTTCTTTGAAGATGTGAATAAATATGTGGATAATGGTGAGCCAATTGATATAGTGCATCTAGATTTTCAGAAAGCTTTTGATAAAGTTCCTCAAGAGAGGCTCCTAAGAAAATTAAAGAGTCATGGGATAGATGGCAAAGTTCAGGATTAGGAAATGGTTATCAGATAGAAAACAGAAGGTAGGGTTACATGGTCATTTTTCTCAATGGAGGAGAGTAAACAGTGGAGTGCCGCAGGGGTCTGTACTGGGATGGATCAGTGCTATTTAACTTATTTATAAATGATCTGGAAATTGGAATGATGAATGAGGTGATTAAATTTGCAGATGACACTAAATTGTTCAAAGTTGTTAAAACGCATGCGGATTGTGAAAAATTGCAGGCAGACCTTAATAATTTGGAACACTGGGTATCCAAGTGGCAGATAAAATTTAATGTGGACAAATGAGAAGTGATGCACATTGGGAAGAATAACACAAATCACAGTTATCGGATGCTAGGGTCCACCTTGGGGGTTAGCGCCCATGAAAAGGATCCGAGTGTCATCGTAGACAATATGATGAAACCTTCTGCTCAATGTGTGGCAGCAGCCATAAAAGCAAACAAGATGCTAAGAATTATTAAAAAAGGAATGATTAACAAGACTAAGAATGTTATGACCCTGTATTGCTCCATGGTGCGACCTCAACTGGAGTATTGCATTCAATTCTGGTTTCCTTATCTCAAGTAAGATATAGCGGCACTAGAAAAGGTTCAAAGAAGAGTGACCAAGCTGATAAAGGGTATGGAACTCCTCTCATATGAGGAAAGACTAAAAAGGTTAGGGCTATTCAACTTGGAAAAGAGATGGCTGAAGGGAGATACGATTGAAGTCTTCAAAATCCTGAGTGGAGCAGAATGAGTACAAAAGGATCGATTTTCACTCCGTCAAAAATCACAAAGACTAGAGGACACTTTAAAACCAGGTAATACTTTTTAAAACCAATAGGAGGAGGAAATATTTTTTTCACTCAGAGAATAGTTAAGCTCTGGAACACATTGCCAGAGGTTGTAGAAAGAGCGGATAATGTAGCTGGTTTTAAGAAAGGTTTGGACAATTTCCTGGAGGAAAAATCCATAGTCTGTTATTGAGAAAGGCATGGGGGGAAGCCACTGCATGCCCTGGATCGGTAGCATGAAATGTTGCTACTCCTTGGGTTTTGGCCAGGTACTAGGGAACTGGATTGGCCACCATGAGAACGGGCTACTGGACTTGATGGACCATTGGTCTGACCCAGTAAGGCTATTCTTATGTTCATATGTTCCAACGTGCATCAGAATTCTATGAGCATTGGAACAGCGTCAGAGCATTTAGCACTCTGAGCTGCGGTAGAAACCGCTACTGCATCTTAGAAAAATGGGGGTTGAACAGTGAAGGACAGACCAACATGAGTCTATGGGTCTTTCTTTTACTCTCATCCATCTAAAATGGTGTTCCTTTCTTTCTTTTAAATTTTGCATTAAAATTTGCTTTTATGTAAATTGCTCTTTTATGCTTGTCAGGCAGTGAAGAACATCAAGTTTATTAAACTATTAACCATAATCTACCATGCCTCATATTGACAAATACATGCATTAAACACTTAATCTGGGCTTGAATTGGAAAGGAAGGCTGCCACTTGAGGTATGCCCTCATAACTTTCTTAAGAAAGGGTAGGGGGGGACACAAGACACTGCTGGGCCACAGAGAGACCTATTGCAGCACTCTTAAAAGTGAGCAGGAAACTGTTTGGGTCCTATGTCGGTTTTGTCAGTTTTAAATGAAGCTCTTGCTTCAAGACACCAAGCCTGGGTAATTGCTCCAGCAACTGAAGCTGGAATTGCTGCATTTTCTATATTTGAAATTGTTCTGCATCACATATTTCTTTTATCTAGCATCCAGGCTCCATTCTGAGAACAGTGTAGAGGATTATACAAAAATGTTCCTTTCTCTCTTGCTGCAATCCTTCACTTTCTCTCCAGGGAGATGTTAGTTAGAACATCAGGCTGGGAGCCAGGGTTCAGATCTTGTTTTTCCCAGTGATGAAGTCACTTCATTCTTCATTGCCTCAGGTGCAGACTTGGACTGAAAGTTCTGTAAGGTAGGAGCTAATTACTTATTTGAGCTTGGATTTGAAAGATGCATATTCTGCTCACTTCCTACAAGAGTTTATCATCTCTGGTCATTCTTTGTACCCTTCCCTCCTAGGCAGAAACCTCTATCTTGGTCTTAGAAGGCTAGCAGTCCAGTGCCATGTTCTCTCTCTTGCCCCATCTGGAACACATATTCTGCTTGTACCACAGACACTCAACATTCATTTTCCACTCAAAGTCCAGCATTCCAACTTTACTTCATAAAGCTCAACATCCTTCACACAGGTGTTCAACATCCATCCATTCAGAAATCCAATCTCCATCTCTTCATAGACACATGATGGCAGATAAAGGCCAAATGGCCCATCTAGTTTGCCCATCCACTGTAACCATTATCTCTTTCTCTCTCTGAGAGATCCCATGTGCCTACCTCATGCCTTCTTGAATTCAGAAACAGTCTGTCTCCACCACTTCTTCTGGGAGACTGTTTCACGCATTTACCACCCTTTCTGTAAAAAAGTATTTCCTTAGATTACTCCTGAGCCTATCACCTCTTAACTTCATCCTATACCCTTTCATTCCAGAGCTTCCTTTCAAATGAGACTCAGCTCATGTGTATTTATGATACATAGGTATTTAAACATTTGTTATATCTTCCCTCTCCCGCCTTTCCTCCAAAGTAAACAGACTGAGATCTTTGTCCCCATACACCTTATGATGAAAACCACACACCATTTTAGTAGCCTTCCTCTGGACTGACTCCATCCTTTTTATATCTTTTTGAAGATGTGATTTCCAGAATTGTACACAATATTCTGAGGGCTCACCAGAGTCTTATACAGGGGCATCAATATCTCCTTTTTCCTACTTACCATACCTCTTCCTATGTACCCTAGCATCTTTCTAGCTTTCGCCATCACCTTTTCAACCTGTTTGGCCACCTTAAGATCATCCTATATATACTGTAAATTCTTCACCCCCTAAAACTGTACTGCTCCTTAGGGTCTTTGCAGTCCAAATGCATGACCTTGCATTTCTTAGCATTAGATTTTAGCTGCCAAATTTCAGACCATTCTTCTTCACACCATTTTGGTATCATCTGCAAAGAGGCAAATCTTACCTGACAGCCCTTCAGCAATATCGCTTATAAAAATGTTAAAAAGAACAGGCTCAAGAACAGAACCTTGAGGCACACCACTGGTAATATCCCTTTCCTCAGAGCAATCTCCATTGACCACTACCCTCTATCGTCTTCCACTTAGCCAGTTCCTGACCCAGCCCATCACTTTGGGGGCTTTCTAAAATCTAAATATACCACATCTAGCACACTCCCTCTACTCAATTCTCTGGTCATCCAGTCATAGAAATTGATCAGATTAGTAAATCCATGTTGCCTCTGGTCCTATAATACACCAGATTCCAGAAACTTCACCATTCTCTGTTTTAAAAGCATTTCCATTAATTTGCTTACCACAAAATTCAGACTTACTGGCCTGTAATTCCCTACTTCTTCCTTACTTCCACTTTTGTGTAGAGGGACCACATCCACCCTTCTCCAGTCCTCAGTATCACTCCCAACTCTAGAGAAGCATTGTAAAGGTCAGTCAGCGGAGCCACCAGATCTTCCCTAAGTTCCTTCAGCACCTTCAGATGTACACCATCCGGCCCCACTTTGTCTACCTTTTATTTAGCTAGCTCCTCATGAACACAACCCTCTGAAAATTGATTGGGGGGGTCTACCACTTCACCAGCCCTAATTTGCATTTTTTCTTCTGCGGTTCCGCTCCTGGATCTTCAGCTGTGAACACAGAAAATAAATATTTGTTGAGCAATTCAGCCTTTCTTTATCAGCTTCTACATATTTTCCCCTTCACTTTTGAGTCTCACAATGCCACTTTTGTACTTCTTCCTATCACCGATATATCTAAAAAATGTTTTGTTTCCCTGTTTTACCATGTCAGCTATTTTTCTTCCATTTACCATGTCAGCTATTTTTTCTTCCATTCAATCTGACAATTAATTAACTCAGTATCCAGCTAAAAAAACCTCATCCTGCCAAGCCAGAATGATTTCAACTACCACAGTAAGGCGACCTTTTACTAAGCTCTTAGGTGCTAAAACAGGCCAGATGGGGCAAAGCTGACTTAACCTGGGATGCGCTAAAGTGTTCCCCTTAATTCTGTCGTGTGAGCATATGCTAACAGGATGCAAACACCATAATTCTACACATAATGCTCAAAATTGCATATACAAACTTAGTCACGTGACCAAATTGCACGGACAATTTAATTATTTAACAAGCTATTTATGGCCAGATTCTATAAATGCTGCCTAAGCGTGCCTACATTGTAGGCACTGCTCTGCATGGTTATCAATCAACCGCTAGGTGCCGCTTATAGAATCAAGCCTAGCAGTGCCAAAGCAGTCTTTGGCACCACTAGGCATTCTAGAGGTGTATTTATTAGGTGCCAATGACTCGAGTTCAAATCCTAGTGACTTGATTAGTTAAACATCCAAAAAGAAGTCGGTCATGTGCTAGTTCGATGAGGTCCTCCTGCGTCATTCCCATAGTAGCTGTCAATGTATCCAGCCACCTAGTTGTAGATCACCCTCTTTACCTAGTTCATCTTCCCAAACATGATTTCTCTTTCTTCTAGCAGCATGACCAAAATACGATAGTCGTAACTCTCTCCCTCAATGACCACCTCAACTCCTTGGCTAAATCATGCTTTTTCAGCCTCCACATGCTGAGGAAAGTAAGATCCTATTTTCACCAACAACATTTCGCCGTCCTTGTCCAATCCATCATCCTCTCCAAATTAGACTACTGCAATGCCATCTACTTAAGCCTATCAAAAAAAAGTCTTCAAAGACTCCAGCTAATCCAAAATACTGCAGCCAAGTTGATCTTTGCAAAACGCTAGTCTGACCATGTCTCCCCACTTCTAGCCAAACTTCACTGGCTCCCAGTGATTTCCAGAATCCATTTTAAATGCTCCTGCCTGGCTTTTAAGATCCTTCATGGCATCCTTCCTCCCTTAATCCCACTATCTTATAACTCCTCGAGTCCTGACTCTACCAGACCCGCCCAAAGGTATAAATTATCCTTCCCCTCTCTACACGGTATTCGCTATGCAGGCAAACTGGGAAAATCCCTTCTCTTCAGAATCACAGGTCTTTGAAACGACCTTATTACCCCGCTGTGGAACCTGGGCTCCCTCCAATTATTCCGCAAGCAACTGAAAACCTGGCTTTTCACTAAAATGTAATTCTATCCCCCCTTACTCTTCTCTTCTATATAAGTTTATGTAAACCTTTTTTTTCCTTCTCTTCCTATATTTTAAGTTCTTGTAAACCATGCCAAGCTCCACAACATCCGTGGAGATGATGCGATATATAAACTTAAGGTTTAGTTTAGTTTAGTTTAGTTTAGTAACTTCATCATGTCTTCCTTAATAAATTATTTTCTCTCTAATCTACTTTCACTTCAATTATCCATTTTTATGTGAACCAAGTCGAGTTCCTTATGGGGAGATGACATGTTATATAAATACAAGATTTAGTTTAGATTAGATCATGTGGGCTTCAAGTAACATATCTGGTCTGATCTATTCCAAAATTGATTTGTTTATGGTTTTTATTTATATCCCGCTTTATACAAAGCAGGTTCCAAGAACACATATATAATAAAATATACAAAATACACATATTACAAATACATATACATACAAACACAATCTTATCTAAACAATCCTGCATCAACATACATAGTTCTTCTGGCGGTCCACGACACGCATAGAATCCTTCTCAAGCACCAGAGTTCAAATGAGTCAATCCTATTTCTGTTTTGTTTCTGTAATGTCCAGTTTTCGAATCCATATTGACCACCGAGAAAATGAGTGCATTTACCTGGCCTAGTTTCCTGTGGTCAATTGCCATGTCAATTAGCCAGTTAAAAAATATAATAAGTTACATGTGGATTTAGGTTAGGCTTTGCTAGGCATCTGCAATTAGAGCACCTAACCTAGGCACCGTTTATAGAATCTAGCCCTTAGTCCCGATAATTGGGAATTATGAATTACTGGTGCCAATTAGCAATAATCAAAATTTACAAGCATCTTTATAGTTGTTTTGCTATAAAGATATGCAAATACAAACCATAATAGGAGGTTAAATTTACGGATACTAAACTTCCCAAAATCACCAGCTTTAAATCCTCATGACTATTTTAAAAAGTACTTAATGGAGATTCTCAAAATTCCTCAACAAGCTATTCCTCCCTTTAATAAAATATATTATATACCAACTAGTATGACTAAAGCTGATGAAGAAGGAAATTTGGTAGTGCAAAAAGATTTGACTGCAGTTTTGGAGGAATCCCTTTCCGATGGTAAGGAAAGGGGGACGCTTTTGGTCTCCTTTGTTTTTTATTTGAATCATATAATGAAACTTTACTTTCGGAATTTACAACAAGATTTTTCTGGACAAAGAATCTGGATCTATCCGGATGTATCCAAGATAACACAAGATCGCAGAAAAGAGTTTCTTTCCATGAGAGATGAAACAAAAAAGAGTGGGGGCTTCTTACCTTTTAGCATATATCCCTGTAAATGTTTGGTTCGCTACTTGGGGATTAAGTACACTTTCTTTTTACCATCACAATTGAGAGCCTTTCTAGACCTTAAAAAGATCTCTGAAGTAATGTAATTTAATTTAGACAATCAGCTGGATCTCAAATTTTTGTGGGATTGTTAATCGTAGTCAGCTTTCCTATAATTAATTATTTAATTTTCCTATTTATTCTCTCCATGGAATTTAATGGATTACCCTGTTTAATTTTGATCTAAGAAAGGAATCGAATTATTACTTTTATAATGTTTTGTTCTTTGAAAAAAAAAATTTTTTATGTTCTGTATTTCTGTAACAAGTGTATTACTTGTGATATATTATAATTCAATAAAAATAAAGATAAAAAAAAAAGATATGCAAATACATTTTGCCACATAGATCTGACAAGGGGGTATGGCCATGGGGAAGCACTGGCGGATCATTGGTGTTTCTTGGATTTATGTGAAGCGTTATAGAATTCTGCGGAATCCACACCTAATTTGAACACTGGGATTTACACCAGAGTTCAGTTGGTGTAAATCCTTACATCCAAAATTGGATACTACTATTTATTATTTCTATAGCGTTACCAGACACAAGCACTTCTGTACATTAAAACATGCAAATGATGGTCCCTGCTCAAAAGTGCTTACAATCTAATTATGACAGACACACTGGACAAAAATGATGATTCACTATATGCTGCTCATGTAGGGAAGAACGAAGGGATGAAGAGGTAGAGGACAACAGAGGGAATAGCAAATAAATATGGTAACTTTACAAGTTGGTAGGGGTAGGACTTAAACCCAGCTTTCAGCCTGGATTTCAATAACACCAGAGATGGAGCCCGACGTACCAAATCGGGCAGTTTTACCAGGGCCTACCCCACCATTCACAGAAACTATTTTTCACACCTAGCCATGGTTCCTACTGACTTATCCACAAAAGACCCCAACTGCACATGGTCCCGCATTCCTTCATATTCCCCAGAGGTTCACCTACCTCCTTCAAGAGATAGACCTACAGTGTTGATAAATGACATGCAAACATTGTATTGAATTTGACAAGAAACACAGAAGCATGATGGCAGATAAAAGCATCCAGTCTGCCCATCCACAGCATCCACTATCTCCTCTCCCTATTGGCTAAGGCTCTTAACATTTGTATCTCCTCTTCCTATAGACTAAGGCTCTTTACACCTGCATTGTGATGTCATAGAACTTTATGGTTATAGAAACGTAGAAACATGATGGCAGATAAAGGCCAAATGGCCCATCCAGTGTGCCCATCCACTATCTCCTCCTCCCCCTACTGGCTAAGGCTCTTTACACCTGCATTGTGAGGTCATAGAGCTTTATGGTTATAGAAACATGATGGCAGATAAAGGCCAAATGGCCCCTCTAGTCTGCCCATCCACAGTAACCATTTTCTCTTCCTCTCTCTAAGTTAGGTGCCTTGATGCCACTGCTGAGTGCCAATTCTATAATGGCAGCTGTGTGTCAAGATGCATTACAGGATACTAGCATAAGTCAGTATTAGTGTACCTACATTTAGTGAAACCATTTACACCAGGTCAATGGCAGGATTAATCAGCCTATCTCTATAACTAATAGTATTCTATAAGTTACATGCTGGAGACCTGCTCATAGCCCTCCTGTGTTCCGCCCATGTGTAAGTCTTCTACCAGTTATGCATAAGTACATAAGAATGGCCATACTGGGTCAGATCAATGGTCCATCTAGCTCAGGATCCTGCTTCCAACAGTGGTCAATCCAGGTCATAAGTACCTGGCAGAAACCCAAATAGTAGCAACATTCCATGCTACAAATCCCAGGGCAAGCAATGGCTTCCCCCATGTTCGCCTTAATAGCAGACTATAGACTTTTCCTCCAGGAACTTGTCCAAACCTTTTTTAAGCCCAGACACAGTACACTAACAACTGCTACCACGTGTTCCCCCCCCCCCCCGGTCTTTGTACTTTTTAAAGAGTAAAAATTCAATTCACTTTTACCAGTTCTGCACCACTCAGGATTTTGTAGACCTCAATCATATCCCTCTTCAGCCATCTCTTTTCCAAGCTGAAGAGTCCTAACCTTTTTAGCCTTTCCTCGTATGAGAGGAATTTCATCCCTTTTATCATTTTGGTTGTCCTTTAAACCTCTTCTAATTCTGTTATATCTTTTTTGAAATATGATGAGCAGAACTGAATGCAATGCTCAAGCTGAGGTTGCACCATGAAATGATACAGAGGCATTATAATATTTTTTGTCTTATTTTCCATTATTTCCCTAATCATTTTTTGCATCCCATTTGCTTTTTTTTCGCTGCCACTGTACACTGGACAGAAGATTTCAGTATACTGTCTATGATGACACCTAGATCTTTTTATTGGATGCTGAAAGAATGACACAGGGACAGAATTTGTCCCTCGTCCCCACAGTTAACCATGGAAAAACCATCCCTGTGTCATTCTTTAATGAGAGAGGGAAGAATCAGAGTATGAATGGGCTCAGCCACTGACCCTCAAAAGCCTTGCATTGAAGAATGCTGGTGTAGAAGGACTGAGGTTGAGATAGACACTATGGAATGACATAGGATGGTTAGAACATAAGACTATAAGCGTTGCCATACTGGGACAGACCATAAATCCATGAAGCCCAGTATCTTGTTTCCAGCAGTGGCCAACCCAGGTCACGAGTACCTGGCAGAAACCCAGAGTAGCAACATTCCAGAGCTGAGATTGCGATGTCATAATGCTTCATTCCACCAATGCCTAAGAGCCAACCTCATCAGTGATGTCACATTGGCTTCATTATCCTATACTTGGCTCACATAAGAATCAGAGTATGAATGGGCTCAGCCACTGACCCTCAAGCCTTGCATTGAAGAATGCTGGTGTAGGACTGAGGTTGAGATAGACACTAAAGAATGACATGGGATGGTTTTCCACAGTTATTCGTGGGGACAGGAACACTGCTGACTCCTAAGTTGGACCCTAGCATCGAGCAATGATGATTTGGATTACTCTTCCCAATGTGCATCATTTTGCACTTGTCCACATTAAACTTCATCTGTCATTTGGATGCCCAGTCTTCCAGTTTCCCGGTGTTTTCCTGCAATTTTTCAGTCCACGTGTGTTTTTAACAGTTTTGAATAGTTGTGTGTCATCTGCAAATTTAATCACCTCACTTACAGCTCCGATTTGCAGATATTTATAAATATGTTAAACAGCACCAATCCCAGTACAGATTCCTGCAGATCTGTAGCATTTCCATGCTACCTTATTGAATAACACTCAGTGCACCTGCGCACTTAAGTACCAATCAAGTCACCGCTTATGTACACAAGACACGTGTATATTCACATGCCCATTTACAGAATTGCCCTGAATAAGCACAACTCTTTACATTCTAGGATTTGTACAGCAGCTGCATAATTCACTGTTTTAATCAATGCACTGATAAAATGACTAAACAAGTGTTCTAAAAACATTTGCTTAAGACTCATGAATAAATACCATAAGGATGTTTGAATGCCTTATGGACCACTGCATGCCTTTTGTATGTCCCAGCAGGAAGAAGGGAGACGCTCTGCATCCCACTAGTCTAATTAACGATAGTACCTGCTCAAAACAATGCACTTGCCAGACGTGTGGTTTCCAGGTAAGGATTCCAAAAGAGAAACGTCCCTGAAGAGTTATGCATAGAATGGGAATATAAATTCAGTATACGGGATGGATTGAAATGGAATTAAAATCCATCTAGGAGAGTCATTTTCAGAGTTGTTTCCTGTTAACCAGCTGATCACATCTGGAATGAGCTCAGATGAAACTGGATAAATTTTATAAACAACTAGGTTACAGTTGAGATAACACTGAAAAAGCAGCAGTTTTATAAAAGAGACTTACTTGTGTACTTTCCCTTATACAATTTCCATTTATACATATGAATCCTCCCCCATGGGAGTGAATTTCTTACAGAGCTTGGGTTTTAAAACTAGCAATTATCTGTCTGTGTTAAAACTGAAAAAGGGTTTCCATCTGCCATTTATCTGACTGCAGGAGAATTGTATTCAATTTATGAAAGTTACATGGCTGAGTGTGCAGAGGGGGTGGGTAACTTCATACCCAAATCATGCACTGAGGGATGAACACCCAGGCACTTGGGTGAAATGTTATGAATTTTAAGAGGTTATTTAATGAATGGGAATAAAGCTTTTGGGCTCAAACGAATGTGGGGATGTGAGCGAAGCAGAGCCGAATCATAATAACAGAAGTGGATATCTACTGCCCACAAGTTCAGAAGGGAGAAGAAATGGTGGGGATTAGTGGCGTAGTTTAGGGGGGGGGGATCTGCCCTGGGCAGATCTTGGTGAGGGCGCAGGCACCCATCCTCTGCCACATATGCACACCACTTCACTTTCCCTCTGAAACGTTCCTGGCACAAGCAACGACCTCCAACCTGCTGCCGCGCCAGCGTCGGTTCTTCCTCTGATGTCACTTCCTAGAACTAGGAAGTGATGTCAGAGGAAAAAGCCAACACTGGTGCAACAACAACTTGGGGGTTGCTACTCGTGCCAGGAACATTTCAGAGGTACGGGGAAGAGAGGTGGTGCACGCTTGGCAGAAAGGTGGGGAAGGAGCGTGTGGAGGTGGGATGGAGAAGAGGGCAGGGAGGGGCGCCATTGCCCCGGGTGCTTCTCGCCCTCGCTACACCATTGGTGGGGATGACAGAGCCAGCATACTGAAAGAGAGTCTAGAATCTATGAGTTTGTACTGCATAGAGTCATATCTGTGCATTATACTCGTTTGCAAGATAGCTCCCTAGTTGAGAAACTCTGTCAAAGGGTGACACGAGCTCTTTCAGCAGAGGTGTACCACTAGGGGCGCTCTTGAAGAAATTGATCAGCAGCCTTTGAGAACAGAGAGCTCAGGGCATAAGACCAGCAACCCTTGGGAGCAGCCCAGTGTAGAAGAAAAGAGCTAGTAGAGGCACATTCAGTACCCGAAGGCCAAGAAGAACAGAGGCAGCCCTCTAGAGGGCGCCTTGGTACTGGTGATCGCTGAGTACTGAGGGCTGGTAACCAGGACCCCAGAAGAGAGCTACCCTGGAGGCTCCTCTCAAAGGAAGGGAAAGCTACTGGAGTGTGGACTGGCACTAGTAGCCCAATGGAAGGCGCCAGGCTGCTGGGGTGCGATTGACTCCAGCAGTCCCAACAAGGGAGGAGGTTCCCTGGAGACTAGTGGCGAAGGAGGAGCACTCTTGGGAGGACCGGAGACCTCACTGCTAAGGGATAACCACCAGGAGGCTTCAAGAGGGGCATGCTCACTAGACGGGAAGGGCCGCATCTACCTATCCCTAGCAGGTTCCATGGATTGGGTAAGAACTTGGGGACTGGGTGAGGGTGTATTGGAAAGGGAAAGAGGGATCTAGGTTCACAGCCATGCCCACCTAGTAGCTAAGCTTGGGAGGAGCCTAGAACTACAGTGTTGGCAGTCAGAACTGGAAAAAGGCTCAAAGGTTTTGGAAATACTGGATTCAAATTGAGAGTTATAGGTTCAAGAGACTATAAACAAAGGGTTTGAATATCTGAATAATATATAAACGCTGTTGAATTATTTGTACTAGTATTGGTTTAAGTGTGGAAGTACTGGAATTGTTAAAAGCTATTCCTGACAATTTTGTTATTGATTAGGCCTATGTACATAGTTCAGATAAATCAGTTTAATTTATTAGCCAACCTTGTTCACAGAGACCTTTTTTTCTGGGGGGAGAAGAGGGTAAGCCCACCCACTAACACTTCTTTTCCCAAGGTGAAGGCACTGAACACAAACTGAGAGAGAGATGGAGAATGACGGAGACTGCCTTCAGGGGACTCCAGCCAGGTTGGGCCCCAGATCCAGAGCTGCCTGAAGGGGGCGCCACACATAAACCCAGCAGCAGAAACAAAATACATATATTTACAATCAGTGAGGTGGCCAACAATCAGTTACGGATGTCAATTGGCACTAATTTGGATTTGAAAACACACTTGCCTACACGCACTCAAGATTCTTTTAACACTGCGCACCTAAATTATTTAATGTGTAACCCAAACCAGGGCATGGCCAAGGGAGGGGGCATGAGCAGGTCAACAGCATTCCCAGAATTTAAATGCAGTGTTACTGGGGTTACACACCCAATTTGCACATCAGGATTTACCTCAGGTTTAAGTACACATACAGGAAATCCTCATGCTCAAAGTTGGGCACAGGAATCCACCCTAAGCGCTATTCCAATGGTTCTCAATTCAGTGCAGCAGTCCTGACAAGGGATACAATACCGTATAATCATAGGTCTCAAAAAAAAAAAACAACGCTACTTGAAAATATCAGTTTCAAAATTCAATAAATGCAGCAATGAACTTAATAGCTGTGACTTGGGATTCCTTGAAAATAAAGTCATAAGAATATAAGCAGTGCCTCTGCTGGGTCAGACCAGAGGTCCATCTTGCCCAGCAGTCCACTCATGCGGCGGGCCATCAGGTCCAGACCTGTTACATAACCCTCTATCTATACCCTTCTATCCCCTTTTCCTTCAGAAAGTTGTCCAATCCCCTTCTTGAACTCCAATACCGTACCCTGTCCTATCTCACCCTCTGGAAGCGCATTCCAGGTGTCCACCACCCGTTGGGTGAAGAAGAACTTCCTAGCATTGGTTCTGAATCTGTCCCCTCTCAATTTTTCTGAATGCCCTCTCGTTCTTGTAGTTTTTGAAAGTTTGAAGAATCTGTCCCTTTCCATTTTCTCTATGCCCTTCATTATCTTATAAGTCTCAATCATATCCCCTCTAAGTCTCCGCTTCTCCAGGGAAAAGAGCCCCAGTTTCTCCAGTCTTTCAGCGTATGAAAGGTTTTCCATACCTTTTATCAAATGTGTCGCTCTCTTCTGAACCCTCTCGAGTATCGTCATATCCTTTTTTAGGTACGGCGACCAATATTAGACGCAGTACTCCAGATGCGGGCGCACCATTTTCCGATATAACGGCAGGATAACTTCTTTTGTTCTGGTTGTAATACCCTTCTTGTTTATACCTAGCATTCTATTCGCTTTCTTAGCGGCCGCTGCGCACTGTGCCGACGGGTTCATTGTCTTGTCCATTAATACCCCCAAGTCCAAAACTGTCACACATATACAAAAAATGCTGAACAAAGGTTCCATTTCCACATCACAAATATTCATGTGTAGTCAAATCCCAAGCCCGACAGCGGCCCTATTTCACAATGTGCTATCTCAAGGGCTAGGCAAACCACTCCATATGACCAGACATTAACAGCTGAAGAAAATTCCAGCAAGTAGACTCACAACAATTGTCCAGGAAAGCCAATATTTAATGGATGACAAATAGAAAACAGTCAAAACCAAATAAATTTTGTAAAATGTCTATTAGATAAGATTGCATTGCAAATTGTTGGAATACGCATGCAAATTGTTGGAATACACATTGGTTCTTGCTCTCGTTTTAGATCTAGGATTGAATACACGCAGATTTTTTTCCATTTTCATGTGGAGCATGCTACTTGTTGGCAATTAATAAAGCAAGGAGTTTCTCAGTTAACAGTGACTGTCACTGAGTTGTACTGATGGACAGTTAACAAAGTAAGTGTTCTTCTCACAGAGTTGGGGGGGAGGCATTCATTTCTCAGAGAGAGAGACAGAGTGCATATGTTCCTCACAGAGAAGAGATTCTCAGTTTGAAGCATCTAATTGCTACTGTTTGGGTATTTGCCAGGTGCTTGTAACCTGGATTGGCCATTGTTGAAACAGGATACTGGGCTAGATGGACCATTGCTCTGACCCAATATGGCTATTCTTCTGTTCTTATGTGAGCCACGTATAGGATAATCAACCCATTGTGACATCACTGAAGAGGTTGGCTCTTAGGCATTGGTGGAATGAGGCATTATGATATCACAATCTCAGCTCTGGAATGTTGCTTCTCTTTGGGTTTTTGCCAGGTACTTGGGACCTGGGGTGTCCACTATTAGAAACAGGATACTGGGCTATTTAGAACAATGGTCTAACTCAGTAGGCTATTCTTTTAATAATGTTGATTTACCATTATAAGATTGGTGCTAAGCACACATAGGGTTACCAGATTTTACAACTGTAAAATCCAGATATGTGGCCCCGCCCCCAACCTGTTCTGCCCAACGTACGCCCCATTCTGCTCCAGCTCTGCCCCCCCAAACCTCTTCTTCTCGAGTTTGGAGCCATGTTTGGAGGACCTCCAAGCACGTGCAGGTTTAACGCAATGACATCACATGCATACGTGCGTGATGTCACAGCACTGCACCTGCGTACGGGCAGAAGCCCTCCAGACGCTAAAAGCTTTTCAAAACCTGGACAAAGGGCTGGGTTTTGAAAAGCCATCCGGATGCCTGTTCACCTTTGCTCTAGTATCTGGCATAGATCTGCTGACTGTGACATCATTGGATAACTCAAGCAACAGTACAGGATCAAATGTCCTACCAAAGAATTATCAGAACTATTGACAGAACTACAATCAAGCTCAGGACAGAGGAGGCCTGTTCTCAGACATTTTTGCCTTAGTATTAAGAATGCAATGTCAGGGAAATAGAAAGGTCAGTTTTGACACTAGGTGATGTCATGCTTCAATATGGCTCCATGATAAGTGTATACAGCCAATACAGCCAATAGAAATGATGCATGTGACAAACCAATGGAAAGTGAGTATGTAATCTGTAACTAGGTGGTACCCTAGGCTACTGAACTAAAGTATATAAGTGGCATTTCAGATGGCATAGCCCAGAGAGGCAGGGGAGAGGAGAGAGGGAGAACGGATCTATGAACAGAAGCTGGACACTTTGTATGTATGTTATCCTTTTAGCCCAATGTACTGTACTTTTGTTGTTTCATGTAAGCTGCCTTTTGTTCATTGCTAATAAACCTAAGTTATAACAGCAATTGGATTGTTGCGAGGTCAGTTGTTTATGAAAAGATTTGCAGCCTGTCTTTTCAATAGGCAGCAAGAGGATTACTAGTCATAATAATAATAAAAAGAATAATAATTTTATTCTTTTATACCACCATAACCAAAAGTTCTAGGCGATTTACATTATAAAGAGCTGGACAATCAGCGAAATACAATAATACAGTAAAAAATAAAAATATTTGTAAAATAGACATCCATAAACAGGAGGGTCTTGAGACCGGATTTAAATTTAGTATGGCATTCTTCTAATCAGTGAGACGAGGGGAATGCGTTCCAAAGAGTGGGACCGGTGATGCTAAATATACATGATCAGATAAAGTCATAGCAGATATGTCAGAATGACAGTATAATGAGTATGGTAAGTTTGAGTTAGTTGAATGAAGGCCCTAGAATCAGCCCCTGTACCACACAACTGCATGCACGTATGCATATATTCTATACTAGTGTTTAAGCATGTTACATTAGCGGGTGCTAGATGTGTAGACTTTTAGCACAATGAGACGCTGTGGCGTTTCTTTCTTCCTTTTATCTCTGTCTGTCTTTTTTTCTTTCTGTCTCTGTCCCTGTTTGTGTGTATCTCTCTTTCTGTCTGTCTCTCTACCCCTGCCCCCTGTCTTTCTGTCTCTCTCCCTGTCTTTCTTTCTGTCTCTTCTCCCTTCCTTTAACCTCCCATGTCCCCCTGTCCAGCAGTAGCCTTTATCCTTTCCTTTTACTTCCCCCCTGCCAAGTAGTACCCTTTCCCTGCTCCCCCTGTCCAGCAGTAACTCTTCTCCCTTCCTTTTCCCTTCCCCCTATCCAGCAATACCTTTTACATACTCTGCCTGTCCAGCAATATCCCTTCTCCCTTCCTTTTACCTCCTCCCTGTCCAGTAGTACCCTTTCCCTTCTCCCTCTGTCCAGCAGTAGCCCTTCTCCCTGTCCAGTAATACCCTTTACATGCTCTCCCTGTCCAGCAGTAGCCCTTCTCCCTTCCTTTTACCTCACCTGTCAGTTTCTTTAGGAGTACTGGTCTCAGCGATCATCTTTGCCGCTTCTGCCGAGGCTCCTGTCCCGGTGCAGCAGTAACCGCACCCTCTTCCAGGGTTTCTGCAGCGCCTGCACCTGGGTGACCACACCATCCTCCACTTTCTTTCCCCCTATCACCCGGATCCCCGGGCCCTCTCCTCCTCCTCCTCCCATTGCCGGGGTGCTTGTAGTGCCCCATTCTGTTTAGCTCTCCAAAATGGTCTCACCCTTTCCCTGTCTTCCTGCTCCAGGGTGCTCGAGTACCCCCCCCCCCCCACGCACCAGACGGGGGCGAGTGTTGGAGAAGAGGGAGGCCGGGACACCAGTGTGAAAAGGAGGAGGGGGGATAATAAGCCAAGCACGTGACTCCGTGCAGCGGGCCCTCGCTTGCTGCTCGGCTCTGCAGGCAGCGCTTGTTTGTTGTCATTCAGCCCCACTTCCTCCCTCCCTTCTCTGGCACAGAGCTCAACAGCGGCCCGCTACACGTCAGCTGTACAGGTCGGAGCCTGGAAACAGTCTTGAGGGAGGGCGATGAGGAAACCGCCACAGGCAGAGTTCTACTCTACTGTGCATGCGGGGGCACGGTACTACAGATCACGGACTCACCAAATATGAAGTGCGCATGCGTGCAAAGGGTATTATTATAGCGGATGTGTAGTTGTTTAGTTTATAAAATGCACGTGTATGTTGCAACTTCACCCTGCTCCATTCACAGGATTTACATGTTAAAAAAGCATTTTATAAAACTACCCCACACCCTCTTATTCTATAATCTGGCATGCACAATTTTATGTTTAGCATGAGAACGTGTATCTGCTTCGTCACTGGCCCCAGAGATCAATATGATTTTTTAAAATATATAATTTTATCACATAACATAACATAAAATCAACTTTTAGATCACATAACTGTGAAGATCTATGCGGTTTACAAAAAATTAGTCTAAGGGCTCCTTTTACTAAGCTGCGATAGTGTTTTTAGCGCTTGCCGAATTGCTGCGAGTGCTAAACCCGTGCTTCACGGCTAGAACCAATGCCTCAATACTGGCGTTAGCGTCTAGCGCGCGCACTAAGCCCACGCTAAAACTGCTATTGCAGCTTAGTAAAAGGAGCCCTAAGTCACAAATGAGAATCTGAAGAAATTAATTACCCAAAAATCTAGAAAACAAGTCTTCAACTGCCTTCTAAAGTCCAAATATGACATGGATAGAAATAATAATTGTTTAAAGTCATTGTCCCAGAGGGCAGCCTGATAAGACAATGTACATTCATGATATCTTTTAAACTTGCATCCCTTCACTGAAGGGTAAACAAAAAGAGCATAAGCAATGCGGGAATTTTTTGGATTAAAGAATGAGAATACCTCCAACAGGTATGAGGGTGCTTGACTGGTTATGACTGTAATAAATACAACCAGATTTGAAGATAATTCGGGCCTCCCTGGGTAGCCAATGTAATTTGCAATAAAAGGGGGATCACTGTACATTATCCATCTTATCTCTCAATAAATGCTTAATTTGAGATCCACAGATATTATTGATGCAGTTTGGGATGCTATGTTGGTTTTTGGCTAAGGTTGTGATAGGTTTCCATAAAAGCATAATATCATTGAAAGCATGGTTGTTTTGGGGGTTTTTTTTTTATTACAACAGTGTTCTATTAGCATGCATCATCCTGGTGATTAACCTCAGGTGATGTATTTAGAACTATCTCCTCGCTATATAAATGAACAGCACAATGTTGTGTTGACCTCCAAAACATGAAAAACGGAAATGGATTCAATATGAAGCTAGATGGAGTGGTTATGAATGACTCATGAAAGTGCTGAGATTATTTTCCTCTCTCTCTCTCTCTCTCTCTCTCGAATTATAGCACATCTTAGGTGTTTATAAATTGTAAGGTTAGCCCTTCTCCCTTCCTCCTGTACATCTAATCAGGAATTCTTCAGGAGTGCAAAAGATCAGAGGCTGGTATTAAGTCCATGACAGTCAGCATTTTTAAAAAATTACAGCCATCATGGGTAAAATACCGCTAGATATTGAGCACTGGTATTTGGATACCATTTAGCGGTAAATATTTATTTATTCAACATTCTATACCGTTCTCCCAGGGGAGCTCAGACCGGTTTACATTAATTTATTCAGGTACTCAAGCATTTTTCCCTGTCTGTCCAGGTGGGCTCACAATCTACCTAATGTACCTGGGGCAATGGGGGAAGATTAAGTGACTTGCCCAGGGTCACAAGGACCAGCGTGGGTTTGAACCCACAACCCCGGGGTGCCGAGGCTGTAGCTTTAACCACTAAGCCACACACTCCCCAGGAATCTACGCTGACCAGCAGTATTATCAGGTTAGTGGCTAGTAGCAATATTCAAATCACTAAATAGATAAAGTTAGGACAGCCAATCAGTGGCCTCCTACAGGCCATTCCAAAGGAGGAACCCCCCCTGACCCAAAGTCCCTTCAGCCTGATGACTCCCACTGCTTCCTACCCCACCAGAACTCATTTGGGAGCTTCCTTGGTAGTCTAGTGGGCCAGGAGTGGTTACCTCTCTACTCCCACTCCAGTGATATTTCAGATTCCAAAATGGTAGTGCTAACCTCTAGTGGTAGTTTTGCAGTACTGCCACTAGGGATCAATCTGTCACAAATGTGGATTCTTGGGATTGGAAGGCTTGATCTTTTGGAGGTGCTGATCTTGGGAGGTGTCATCAGTGTAGGGGAGGCACTTGATTGGGGAAGTTAATGGGGGGATTCTTTTCTTAATTGGGTTCTTGATGAAGGAAAATCATTTCAGGGGTGCTGAGTGGGAGGACTGTATTTTTACAGAGCACCTGTGTTATCTGCTGGAGTATGTAATGCAAGGTCCATGTGTTGTATCCAGCAGGAACCTGTAACATGAAACTTGGGAACCTAGGTTCTATAAAACAGCAGCAAAGAATCTAAAGGCTCAAAGTTGTTCTATATTAAAATCCAAATAAAAGTAGTCCCAGGTGTGTGCAGTATTATGTCTAGACTTCAAAATCAATTTCTACTTAACACTCAACATGTTTCAGCCCCTGTTATACATAATAAAGCTGACTGCCTGAGGTTTTAATATTAAAATGTTTTTAATGGTGCTCCAATAAGGTTTTATAAAGTTCCCCTTTGTATAGTTGTGCTAGATAATAGGGAGGGGGGCTCTGGTGTAAGTTTCCTTGAGAATTTTTCTCAGATATTCTTACTTAGGCTGTTTTATTGCAGTGCTATAAAAGGCTCTCTGTTTTCTATAAGTGGTACAATTTAAAACGGTAAATTCACAAATTTTAATTTTTGGGGGTTTATTTATTTTATTTAAATTTTAACTTTTTGTCTCTCATAGACAGATATATAAATATCAGGCTCACATTCAATTGTTTACTGCTGCAACTTACGCAGGTGCTGTGTCATCAAAACATATGAGGCGTTGTGTAGAAATTGATTTTGAACTCTAGACATATACTCACCTGGGAGCGCTTTTATTGGGATTTTAATAAAGGCTAACTCTGATGCTTTAGGTTCCTTGCTGATTTTTTTTTTTCTTGCATTTGTTTTGCAGTCGGAGTTTTGCCTCTTTTCTTTGTGTGCCTAGGTTCTATTACTAACAATGACAATTTAAGTACTCATGCCAGCCACAGAGATGCATGCATGTATGTTAGCACATGTAAGTAGAAGCCCTGACCATGCTTCACCCCTTGCAAGTTCGGACTAAGTAAGTTTAGGCACTGTACTGGCATTTATGTATGAATGCATTTATGTATGAAAGTGCGCACATGTTCCCTTAAAAGCTAATATGATAAACATTTATACACAGAGAGCCTGATTCTGTATTGGACGCCCGGTCTCAGCAGCCGCCTAAGCGGCTTTTGAGAATCACACAAGGGCATCCTATAAAGAATCGCATCTGTCCTAATGGGCAGATGCCTAAACCCCCCCACTCCCGATTCTCCCATGTCACAGGTGTTGTTTAGAGAATCACGTTGCCACTGAGCTGATCTTCCTGCTGTGATCAGCTGTGCGGCAGGAATCCCCAAACCCCACCACAAGTCAGCCGGCAAGAGGGATGCCCACTCCCTCCTGCCACCACCCTGAACCCCTCCCCCCCCCCCCCACACACACACAATATCCATAAGAACATAAGAATTGTCTCCGGATCAGAGCCTGGGTCCATCAAGTCTAGCGGCCTCTAAGAAGGCGAACAGAATGCTAGGTATTATCAAGAAAGTTATTACAACAAGAACGAAGGACGTTATCCTGCCGTTGTATCGGGCAATGGTGCGCCCGCATCTGGAGAACTGCGTCCAATATTGGTCGTCGTACTTTAAGAAGGATATGGCGATGCTCGAGAGGGTTCAGAAAAGAGCAACGCGCTTGATAAAAGGTATGGAAAACCTTTCATACGCTGAAAGATTGGAGAAGCTAGGGCTCTTTTCCCTAAAAAAGCGGAGACTTAGAGGGGACATGATAGAGACTTACAAGATCATGAAGGGCATAGAGAAAGTGGAAAGGAACAGATTCTTCAAACTTTCGAAAACTACAAGAACGAGAGAGCATTCGGAAAAATTGAGAGGGGACAGATTCAGAACCAATGCTAGGAAGTTCTTCTTCACCCAAAGGGTGGTGGACACCTGGAATGCGCTTCCAGAGGATGTGATAGGATAGAGTACGCTATTGGGTTTCAAGAAGGGATTAGATGATTTCCTGAAGGAAAAGGGAATAGAAGGGTATAGCTAGAGGATTAACATACAGGTCCTGAACCTGATGGGCCGCCACGTGAGCGGACTGCTGGGCGCGATGGACTTCTGGTCTGACCCAGCAGAGGCACTGCTTATGTCCTTACATGTGAGAACCTAGATTTCAGAATTGTCCTTCACATGTCTGCCCTTCTACAGTACAGTTTTTACATAGTAATGGGTTTAGCATACCTTCAATTTTGCACTTAAAGGGCTAAATCGTATATATGGTGATGAAAAAACCAGTGCTGAAAAAAGTGCTATTCTATAAGCCACACTTAAAGTTAAACACAGTTTATAGAATAGCTCTTACACCCGGGAGCCATAACTAAATTTAGGCGCGGCCATTTGCACCAAGGAAAATGTGGTACATACAAATGCCTGCACCTAAGTTTAAGCGCCAATGCTCTTATTCTATAATTATGCATGTAACTGAAAGTAACACAGCAACCTGCCCATTCCCCGCCCATGACCTGCCCATGTCTGTGCCCCTTTTTTTTGACTCGTGCATAAAATTTAGGCATAGATTCTGAGCCTAAACTTATGCACGTAACCTGTAATTGATTTTAATTAGCACCAATACTTGTGTAAGAAGCCAATTACTGACACTAATTAGCTTGTTAATTCAATTAAACTGAGCATACAGATTGGGTACACGATCAAAACTGTGCCTCAGTTTTTGGCGCTTTTTATGGAATCTGTAGGAAAGTGAAGTAAGTGCAAAAGAGTACAGTACTTCCACTTTAGTAAATAGGTCCTTTAATTTGTTTACATTGTTTTCCTACACTATCCGAGTCCTCCTGATATACTAGTATTCTTCTCAGTTTTTGACAACACAGTAGGACTCAGGAAGACAGCAGCAGACAAGAAGCCTCATCGGGGGTGTAAGCTTCTGGCTGTTCTACCAGGAAGTGATGTAATCAAGGGTGACGAGGAAGGAAGAAGTTTTCACTCAGTTCCAGCTTGTTTGGCGGCTCTCTGAAGAAGCCTTTGGGGAAACGCGTTAGAGCCCGCTGGAGTGAGACAACTTCCCGAAGCACCTATGCAAGTTAAGTTCACATTTGGAAAGCGTTGAAGTTATTATTTATTCAAATGATTGATTTGGGACATTAGTTTAGTCTTTTTTGCAAAATATATTTTTCACCATATTTCTTTCTATCACGGGAGAGGATGCAATGATAGGACACTGAAATGCTTATAGGGGTTTGTCCCCAGTCAGCATTTATTCCACCTTGTTTTTCAAGGTTTTTCAAGGTTCTGAGCACCTCTCTGGCTGAAAGTTTACACATTGAAGTGAAGTTTACATTATAAGTTCTTCCTTTTCAGTTTTGTTGTTTTGTTCTACCATTACAACACAAAACACAATCTGCATTCAAAAACTGTGAAAGATGGGGGGCTGGCTCTCAAAATGATACCTCAGCACCCCAATAATCTTTAACACAGGGCCATTAGATGGTACTATTAAATATATAATAGTATAATATTTATAGATAACCTACTTGGAGTGTTGGATAAAACAAGGCACTTCATTTATATATGCAACAATTTTCCATAGACTGCTGGTCACATCCTACGCTAAGAGAGTGTGAATCATAGCTACTGTAATTAGTCATGAGATTCTGATCTCAACATTCAAGGAAAACAAGATCACTGCTAATCATCTGTGGAAAAAAAAAAAGACAACCAAATGAAAGCAATCAATCTGGGTGATTGCTTTATCAAGCCAATACTAGATCAATGGCAAGCATCGTTAGCAGCAGGCTTGAAAGCACCATTACAAGTCAGCTATAACCAGAAGTCATAAGTGTCTGTACTGACAAGCAGACCCAAGGGAAAAAAGGTAAAAATTACATCATAAATTATCTTATGCAAATGCAAAGTACATGAAATAAGGTACCTGTGAAATGTATGCTTCCAGAAAAAGAAAATGTCATTCATTCCCTATGGAAAATTATGCATAAAATTTATAATGCCACACGTATTTCACTTCATTGCTGCCAAGCGCCATCATAAAATCAAGAAGTTTTGCATGAATTTGTTAACATGCACCAGTCAGATGATGGGATATTTAAAGAAATGACAAATCCAATTGGCTATTTAATGTTAATTGAAAACTGGTCTTGGAAGAAAAACTTGTGTACCGAGTATGAAAAGAGACATATGATCATTTCTAATGTTTAGGAGGTAAGGGAAAATGAATAGTGGTATTGAGACAGATAATAATGAGGGCGTTGTACAGTATGTGATAATTTCTCAAAAAGGGAATGATTCTGCCTATACAAAGGGATTAACTCTGTATAGGATGCCCGGTCTCAGCAATCGCCAAAGCAGCTTTTGAGAATCGCACATGGCTGTCCTTTAAAGAATCGCAAACCACCCCATATCACAGATGCCATTTAGAGAATTGCATTGCCACTAAGTTGATTGACGCAAGGGAATCTCCCTGCTGTGATCAGCTGAGTAGCAGCAGGGAACCTCCGAACCCCACAATTTGGCTGGCAAGAGGGATGCCCACTCACTCCTTCTGCCACTCCAGAGTCCCCCCCCCCCTACTCTCCGCGGCAGGAGGGATGCCCAATCCCTCCTGCTGCAAACCCTTAAACAGTCCCTTATTCCCTCCAGCAAGCAGGCCCATCACTTCAGAATGGAAGGCCTTCCCCTTCCCAATACATCCTGGGATGCACTGGGGAGGGGCGTTCAGCGCCCGAATTAGAGCTTGATCGGATACGTTACACCCTGAGGCAGCATACTTGTGAAACGTTGGCCACTGTTGGTGTACCGATCAACAGAAGATAAGTTGAATATGTTTTTTCATCTATCTTGCAATATCTTCTAAAGCTAAGCATAACACAGCACAGTGCTTGTTTCTTTTAAAGGAGGTTTTTTTTGCCAGTGAGGTGAATGCTCCATCACCTCTATTCCACCATTGTGGAGGTGGGAGGGCCCTTGTCTGAGGCTCTTTCCTCCATTTGAAAATTGTTATTCAGCCTGTACTGTGTTTTCAAAACATCAAAATTCCATCGAACATAGTGCATCTTACTGTTGTGGAAGTGTTTTACTAATTATTGTTTATTTTCACTAAATCCGAGTCCTTATGGCTGTATATTCCAGTGAAACCTTTTTAAGAATTCGGTATTTGTATTAGATGTTGAAGACGAAATTGAAGAACGCAGGGAATATATTTTAAATCTAATTTGAGATTTAAGAGTTAAACTTTGCCTAAACAGGTTCATGGCAACTTGCAGTACAATTTAAAGAAATACAATTTAGTACAAGGATGCTACAGAAGGTATATTAAAGGGTTAAAAAAAAAAAGGATTTTAAATACGTCAGAACTAGGACAACAGGTATATGAATATGTTTGACTAGGAAAGGGTTCAGTTTCTGTCCTAAGAATTGAAAATAAAGTTCTAGATGGATTTGAGGAATTGGCTATGATATGTAAGTAATAAGGTTGGTTTTGTTTTGGGGTTTTTTAGCTAATCTAAGCTGAGAATTCAGTTAATAATAGTTAATGGATCAGCTTCTACAAAATATCTCTAACTCTTTTTTTTAACTCAGCTAAATTACTAACCTTGATAATATTCTTTGGCAGCAAATTACATAAATTAATTATGCAGCAGCTGAACACTTTCTAGAATTAATTTTATATCTGTTTCATAGTGTCCCCTAGTCTTAATACTATTAGAAAGAGTAAATCCAACAAAAGAAAATGGGGGAGGGAACTGTACACATCAACCTCTTGGCAGCGTTGAGTCTCCAAAGCATTTATTAGATACAACTGTGACCAGTCAAAATGCATGCAGGACAATGGCGCACTGAGAAGTGCGTGCAGGACAATAGCACGCCGACAAATTTTTGAAGAGAGGTTTAATTTTTTGAGGGGGGGGTGGTTACACTTACAATATTCACTTGCTATTTAGTGTTAGGGTAAGGTTTAGATGAGGATTATGGATGCATCTAAACCTTTCCCAAACACTACTGCAATTGACCGAGTGACACTGTCCTGAGCGCATTTGTCGGTGTACCAGATACAACACATATATAAATAAATAAAAAAACAGTCCCTATGACATGTACTTTTGTGGATCCTTTCAGACAGGTTGATATAAAACAGTTCCCCTCCTCACTTTCTTGCTTTTCACGTATAGTAACGCCATTACTGAACTGAAGCTCATGTATCAAAACACCATCATAGATGCTCTTGTAAACCGCTCTGAAGTGACGCCCCAGCCATTAGCAGCGGTACAGAAGCTCTCAACAAACAATAAAAAGGGGCACAAGTTAATCCATTTTTTTTTTTACTCCATCAAAAATTACAAAGACAAGGAGGGCACGTGATGAAGTTACAGGCAAATACTTTTTAAAACCAGTAGTAGGAAATATTTTTTCACTCAAAGAATGAGCGCGAGCCAGCGCGGTAAATGCTCCGACAGTCAAAGAATTCCTACGAGTACTGGAACACTTTACCTCACTGGCCGATGCTATAAACCTCTAACGCACCTTGATAAAAGGGGCCCTATATTTGGTACTGCACCTATATCCTTCTTGTCCTCATGTACAACCAATTTTTTGTTATACATACTGCCTGTCAAGGTTATCTAGTCAGTTTACAATCAGATATTCAGGTGGGCTCACAATCTATCTAATGGAGGATTGAGTGACTTGCCCAGGGTCACAAAGAGCAGCGCGGGATTTGAACCCATAACCTCAGGGTGCCGAGGCTGTAGTTTTAGCCACTCCTTCCAATTCTATAAAAGGGTGTCTATATTGTGGTGCTTATTTGGAGCCAGTTCCATAAAGAAATATAAATTTCATATGCATTTAGTCATGTGCACTTAGACCAGCCACACAGCAGGTGTAAATGGTTGCATCTAGATAGGAGAGATATGCACAAGCAGTTTAACTTGTGTGTACTGTAAGTGTGCACCCTTTTCAGACTGCCCACGTAAGCGCTCATTCACAAAGTATGTGCTATCGAAGATATACAAGTACTTAAAGAATAGCTCATAGATGGATTATTGTTATGTAAGCACATAAGTTTATTAACTTAAAATATTTATTATCCACCTAAAACCTAGGCGGTTTCTCTACACCTTTTCATTCTTTCCACTGTTTTTTTTTTTTTAAAGTGAAAACATAGATGTATTAGGACTATTCTACTCAAGTTAGAACAACTGTTATATGTTCCTACTACCGGAAGAAGAACCTCAGGTCCAGTTTGCTGCTGGTTATTTGCCTAAGCCTGCAAACCACAGTGGAACTATCCTCATTGGTTTCAACCTCCACCTCCCAATTACTGTGGATATTTTATTGCTATTTTTTATTTACAATTTTAACTGTTTGTCTTTAATTTCCCAAAAATACTCTAAGCACTTATATAGTAAAAGTACTTAGCTTTGCAAATCAGCTGTCCGTTGCCACGGCAAAGCTAAGTACTTTTACTATATAAGTGCTTAGAGTATTTTTGGGATCGGTGGCGTGTAATATTTCTACTCCAGGGACTAGTGACCTGGATTGCCACCGTGAGAACGGGCTACTGGGCTTGATGGACCATTGGTCTGACCCAGTAAGGCTATTCTTATGTTCGCATGATTCCCCTTTTAGTAAATTTAGCATACCTATGAAATAAAATGTGAATAATAAATTTTTAGGCCTCAGAAACTACATTTCACATTGAGCAGTAACTCATCTCTGTGCGAATGTATAGCACTGGCCATGCAACATGTGCCTGGAAAATATATAGAAATTGCATGCAACTAATTTACAGTGAATTTTCTAGCATAAAATGTAGAAAGGAAAAATGTATTTCAGGAGCTCTATCAACATCAATAGTGTTGCTCTACGTTCTTCAGACAATTTGGAATGTATTTCCGTTCTCAACTACATTATGTGGAAGCAAAAGCAGTTGCCATGGTTCTGCTGGAGACAAAATAAATGTAGTTAATGCAGGTTCAGTAACTTTGTGCAGAATTGATATTTATGTTCATTCTGAAGCTCGATCAGTTTACCATTCCCGTCCAGGCCTGCCCACCCGCCATATTATTGGTAATTATCCACTGAATTGAGAAGAAGCCTCTATGTGGAGCTTTTACAAGTTCAGGAAGTAACTTTCATATTTTATTAAACACTCTTGAGATAAAAATAACAAAATATTGATGCAAAACCACTGAAAATGATCATTTATATTACATGCTCGCACAAGGCTGACATGAAATGAGAAGTTTGGAATAATACAATTAAGTGGCCCTTTCTTTTAAATATCATATCAAAATATGCAATAACATAAAAGCATCAATAGGAGTTAATTAGGCAAAGACACTGCATCTAGACAATTCAGTAATTGGAAACTGGTTGACTGACAGATAAGAGAGGGTGGTGATAAATGGAATGTACTCAGAGGATAGAAAGATAAGTAGTGGAGTGCCTCAGGGATGTGGCCAATTCTATTCAATTTAATTGTGAGGAGCACTGCTGAAGGGTTAGATGGAAAAAAATTGCCTTTTTGTGGATGACACCAAAATTTGCAGCTGAATGGACACCCCAGAGAGGGTGGAGAACAAGAGAAGGAATCTACAAAAATTAGTAGAATGGTCTATTGTTTGGCAGTTAAAATTTACCCCCTCTTCTACGAAACTGCGATAGCAGTTTCTAGCGCGGGGAGCTGCGCTGAATGGCCTGCGCTGCTCCCAATGCTCATAGAGTTCCTATGAGCGGCGGGAGCAGCATGGGCCATTCAGCGCGGCTTTTCTGAGCTAAAAACCACTATCGCAGTTTCGTAGAAGAGGGGGGTTAATGTGAAAAAGTGATGCATGTAGAATGCAGAAATCTAAAAAAGCAGTATGTGTTAGGGGGCAAGAGACCGATAACGTCTGAGGATCTCAAGGCAGTGAAGCAATGTGAAAATGATCTGGCAGATGGACCTCAAGGTATCTTCCAGAACTACAAAACGGAATAATTTTGTTCACTTGGGGGGAAATTCTAGAAACGGTGTCCTAATAATAATAGTTTATTTTTGTATACCGCCACACCATCAGTTCTTGGCGGTTTACACAGTAAATTGCAAAGTATTTAAGATACAGAGCCAGATAACAGTGTCTTATAAGCGCTAAACGGACTTGCCCCTAAATACATAATTGACCTTTTCTCCTTCTCTGCCAACAGACACAAGAGAAACTCTCATTCCTACTTCGTTTCCCCCCCAGTTAGAAGTTGTAAACTGAAAAAACACCATGAACACCTTCTTTCACATCAAGCAGCATGGTGGGGTAAAGACCTAGATCAACTGCTTTCGCCCACTACTTATGAGGAATTCAGAAAACGTCTAAAAACTCAACTGTTCCTAAAGTATCTGGACAACTGACCCACTCTTCTTCTTTCTCCTCCATAGTGATTCCTCTGTCCTATTAATCTCTTTCTCCTCAACAACGCATTTCCGGTCCTATTAACTCTCCTCTTCTCCCCTCTTAAATTCAATCAATTTGTACCTCGCTTAATCTATTGTAAACAGCATAGAACTTAATGGTATTGCGGTATATAAACTGTTATTATTATTATTATTATAAAAGGAAATAACACAATTCTATAAAAGATACTAACTGACAAAGTACAACCCTAACTTATTCAAACAAAGTATGCACAATACAGATTATTTATACTAAAATAGATAAGCTTCTGTAAACCTTATTCCATAAAAATAATAGAAATCATTTATCAAATTGATATTGATATCTATTAAGTATTGTACTGTTTAAATAGATAGGTCTTAAAATCTTTCAGAAATTGCTGATAAGTGAGGGCTGGAGTAATAAGAGCATTCAAGCATGTATTCATTACTCCTGCTTGAAATGCCAGAGTCCTATCTAAAAATTTCTTAAAACGGCACGCTTTCGCTGAAGGAAAATAAAACCAGCCAGTTCTTCGTATATTTGACGTATATATGACGCCTAAATTAATTAACAGTTTAAAATGGCACCGCTTAAGTACTTACTAGCACCTAAATAATACATGCCGGAATCGCGCCTACATGGGCACTTTAGGCCGCCGAACGCCACTATGGACGTGGCTAATGCCAGAAGTCACGCAATGGTGTCACAATTCAACCAGCTCAAAGTTCTTGTCTCTTATTGGCAAGCAGATGGTTGAATAAATCTTTTTGACCTTTATTCATGGGATCTTCAGTTTATGGAACCTGTTCTTTGGAACTCTCTCCCCACTTACCTTCGAGATGAAAAATTGTTCATTACATTTAAAGCCCAATTAAAGGCATTTCTCCAGCATTTTGCTCATAAGTTGTTTTGGGGGGGGGGTTTTGGGGGAGGGGGGTTATATTATGGGTACCCCATTTTCTTTCCTTGTTTTCCTTTTGCAAATCTTATTGTAATTTAAACTTATTGTTTTTCCCTTTAAATGTAACAGAGGGGTCCTTTTACTAAGGCGGGCTAGACATTTTAGCCAACGCTAAATATTAGCGTGCGTTAAAACGGCTTGCGTGCCTTAGTAAAAGAGGGGGAGAGGGTTTTTTTTGTATTGTTTTATTCCCTTATTGTATACTTATCGTAAACCACTTAGATTTTAACTTATTTGTTTTATATTTGCAGTATATTAAATAAATTGAACTTGAATTTCATTTTGGCAGCTTTGCGTATGTGTGAGAGTCGCTCTTACACCGATCAATCAGATGAGAGAGACGGAGATTACGACAAACCTCTTCCCAAATCATTTACATGCAATCTTTTTGGTACGTCGATCGCTCTTCCAGAGAATCGGCCAACAGCGATCCAGTCGGAATTAGCAATTATGTTTAGTGCATCCAGGCTTTTGTACTGGAGGCAAAGTGCAAAGCAAAACTTTCAAGGTAAACATTTTGCGAAGTGCCCGAGAGTAAACATTAAGCATAGTCTTTGTCTCAGTACAGACAGTCTGAAAACTGGTTTTTCCAAAAGAACAAATCTGCAAATCATTAAGTAGCTCCAGAAAGAGACAGAACCCTGAGATTCCTAATCTTATTGGAAATATTTGTGAAAGATTGCCTATAACAGCTTTACAAATGAAAAATTCACTGCCACAGCATCTGAGTAATTTCCATTTTTATAATTCTGTTAAGGAGGACTGCTCCTACATACTGTAACGCAATATTGTTCACTGATAAATGCTAGAGCTGAAAAAATGTCAAAATTCAAAGTGAAACAGAAATAAGTCCAAAGAGAGATCAAAGGGAGAAATGAAATGCTTTGGATAAAACTGGCTAGAGATAGTAAGCCTGAAACCAACAAATGATGAAGGCAATAAGATAAACAAGATAGATTTAAATACATGGCATTATCACAACATGAAAAAGCATAGGGAAGTAGATTTAAAACAAATCAGAGAAAATATTTCTTCACTCGATGTGTAATTAAACTCTGGAATTCATTGCTAGAGAATGTGGTGAAAGCAGTTAGCTTAGCAGGGTTAAAAAAAGATTTGAATAATTTCCTAAAAGAGAAGTCCATAAGCCATTATTAAGATGGCTTGGGGAAATCCACTGCTTATTCCTAGGATAAGCAGCAAAAAAAAAAAAAAAATCTTTATTCTTTGTGATCTTGCCATGTACTTGTGACCTGGGTTGAGAAAGGATACTGGGCTTCATGGACCTTTGGTCTGTCCCAGTTTTGATATATATTTGTTTTCGTTTTGTATTGTACACCGTTATAATCATTAGTTGCAAGGCATAAAATTTTAAAATAGAAAAGCGCTCCATTATAGATAGAAAGGGCCTGATCTACCAAGCACATAGAATGCCAAGCACATACCAAACCACCAACCAAAAAAAACCCTAAACCTCTGTACTTTTAGTACAATTAAATGCTTGAGAAGAAGATAGGTTATAAAACCAAATAAATAAATAAATAAATAAGAAACATGACATTTTATTGTTTCTTAAATTTAGACAAGGACTATATAGGCAACTGACCCCATAAAGTAGGTGCCAACCAAAAGAAAGCACTATCACAAGTGGATTCCAAGGTGGCTAGCAGTGACGTACCTAGCATGTGTGATACCCGGGGCCCATCATTTTTTTGGCACCCCCCCCCCCCCCATCTGTACAAAAAACATGATTTTTAGTAACAAGCCACACGTCACATATGAGTACCTAGGAAAAGGCAGCATCTTACATACTGCAGCGAGAAGTATAACAGCAATACACCCATTGTAAAACTAAACAAGCCAGACTAATACAGATCAATCCTGCAGTCAATCCTAACAGAAAACCATGCCTTTCGAATACACAGAACACATAAAACACCTTCGCCTAGTATGGAATAAGTAATAACAAACTTACCCCTCCCCCTTTTACAAAACTGTAGTGTGGATTTTAGCCACGGTGGTAACAGCTCTGACGCTCATAGAATTCTGAGCATCAGAGCTGCTACCACCACGGCTGGCGCTAAAAAACGCTCCACAGTTTTGTAAAAGGGGGGATAAAATAGAAATACATAGACAAAGGTTAAATTGAACCAGCAAGAAGCTGGACTCTAAATACAATGCAATACCACAGAAACAGAAACATGTCTCCTAAAGCAATAAATAAATAGAAAATTTTTGTTCTACCTTTGTCTTCTCTGGTTTCTGCTTTTCTCATCTTCTTGTTACTCTCTTCCTTCCATCCACTGTCTGCCATCTCTCTGCCCCTATATGGCAACTTCTCTCCTTCTATGCCCCTTCCATCTCTCCTTTCACCCCATTGGTCTGGTATCTGTCTCCTCTCCTTGCCCCCTGCTCTGGCATCTCTCTCTCCACTCCCTTCCTCCTGTTCTTCCCTGGTCTTCCTTCTCAATTTATTTTCTGCCTTTGTCTAAATTCTTTTTTTACTATTCAGTCCTTAATTTCCCTCTTTCACTGTGTCTACCTATAGCTTGCCACCTCTTTCCCTCACTCATTCCAGTAACTAACTCTATCCTCTTCCCTCAATCCTGCATGTGCCTTTTTTTTCTTTCTCCTCCTCACTTCCTTCCAGCATCTGTTCCCCTTTCCCTCACACTTCCATTCAGCAGCTGTCCTTCCTCTCCCCCACACTTCTATTCAGTGTCTGTTTCCCTCTCTCTACCCCTTCCATCTACTGTTCACCCTCTATCTCACCCCTTCCATTCACTGCCCTCTGTGCTCTTTCTATCCAGTGTGCACCCTCTCTCTCTCTCTTCCATATGGCATCTTCCCTCTTTCTATGCTCCTTCCATAAACTATCTATCGCGTGCCTCTTCTCTCCTTTGTACATGATTGATTTCAACTCTGTCATCTCTCCGTTTTTCTCTCTCTGTCACCACCCCCTCCCCTATGCTCTGGCATCTCTCTCTTCTCCTTTCTTTCCTTCCCACCTCACAGTCTGGCATCATCCCTTCCCTGATTCCCGGCATCTCTCTCCTTTCCTTTTCTTCCATCTCTCCCTCCCCCTCCATGCTCTGACATCTCCTCCTTCCTTTTCCCTTGATCTGGCATACCTTCCTTCTTCCCTCCATGCCCTGGCGTCTCTTCTTCCCTTTAAGCCCTGGCATCTCCTTTCATTCCCTCCAGTTGGGTAGAGCAACACTCTCCCCAATTCGCTCCCCCTCTGCTCCCTTTCCTCCTTCTGTCACCCAAGGCCTGGTGTCCTGAACTTCTTCGGACAGCAGCAGCATTCACAATTCACTGCTGTTGCCGGCTTCAGGCCTTCCTCTGTCGGGTCCTGTCTTCATGAAAACAGGAAGTAGGCAGGACCCGGCAGAGAGGAAGGCCTGAATCCGGCAACAGCAGCAAATTGTAAACGCTGCTGCTGCCCGAAGAAGATAATGGCACCAGGCCTTGGAGCACCCGAGGCAGACCGCTTCTCTCCCCTCCCAGCCGAACCCCCGCTGACCCTATCTCCCCCCCCAAGTGAACCTTTCCGACCCTCCCAGTGAGAGCAGCAAACCTCCCTCCAGTAGCATCGGCTGCTTTGCAGCTTTCTCCTGCCTGTGCAGCGTCACTGATGACGTCATCAGTGACGCGGCAGAGGGAGGAGAAAGCCGCGAAGAAGCCGACGCTACTGGAGGTTAGGTTTGCTGCTCTCGCTGGGAGGGTGGGAGCGCAATAGGGACCGGGCTGGCTGTGCACCCCCCCTAAGGCTGCATCTGGGGCGGACCGACCCCCCCCCCCCTTGATACGCCACTGGTGGCTAGGAAATAGAAGGAATAATTAATCTATGCTGTGATATCGACCTGAAAGTTCTACTTGGGACATAAGGAACAGTTAAAAAACTCTAAGAAGGCACATCATATAACTGAGGCTACAAAATACTGAGTGGTGTAAAATGGGTAAAAGTGAATTGATATATTACTCTTTCAAAAATTACAAAGAGGAGGGGGACACTCAATGATGTTACATGGAAATACCTTTAAAACCAATAGGAGTAAATACTTTTCACTCACTAAACAGCTAAGCTCTGAATCTCATTTTCAGAGGCTGTGGTATCAGTGGTTAGTATAGTTGGGTTTAAGGTTTGGACAAGTTCCTGGAGGAAAAGTCCATAGTCTGCTATTGAGACAAACATGGGGGAAGCCAATGCTTGACCTGGGTTTGGTAGCATGGAATGTTGCTACTATTTGGGTTTCTGCAAGGTACTTGTGACCTGGATTGGCCCCTATTGGAAACAGGATACAGGGCTAGATGGACCATTGAACTGATCCAGTATAGCTATTCTTATGTTCTTATGTGTTAACATCAAAATCTTAAACTTAGTATGATAAGGGATGGGTAACCAATGAAATTGTATATATAATGGTGATATATGATCAAATTTATGGGCATTCTCTAATAAATGTATTGCAATATTTTGCACTGTTTATAATCATTAAAGAGTAGAAGCATAGATACTGATTCCTTAGTCTAAACGAGAAATTAAAGAGCATGAAGCAAAGTATATAAACTATTTACATCCAATACATATTTAATAGTTCTCAACTGTCTCAACCCAAAAATACTTTTTAACTACACTAGAAATTTGATCTTGATAAGTTAAACAACTATCCAGTAAAACTCCCAAATATCTATACATATTCACTGTTTTAACATTTGTCCTCTAAGGGCTCCATTTTCAAAGCCGTGATACAGGTTTCAGAGAATGACACAGTGACAGAATTTGTCACCATCCTTGTCCCCACAGATAACCATAGGAAACCATCCGGTGTCATTCTTTACTGTCTATCTCAACCTCAGTCCTTTTAAACCAGCATTCTTCAATGCAAGGCTTGAGGGTTAGAGGCTGAGCCCATTCATACTCTGGTTCTTCCCTCTCTCCTTAAAGAATGCTATGGGGTTGGTTTTTGGGCCGGCACGGAAAATGCTCTAATGCTCAAGAGCATTGGAGAATTTACCTCACCCGCCTGAGGTAAGCATAAATTAGGTGCGGAAGACAAAAGAAAAACCACAGAAGGAGATTCACAGAGGTCTCTTATATACACTGAAGAGAAATGAAGCCTCCTGGAGATATTCCTGTAACCCTAAAGGGGAGAGGATCCATTAAATGCTAACTCGGTCAGAATCCCAGGAAGCTACCTGAAGAAGTTTCAAGTTTTATTATTTTTAATATACCGACCATCAACAAATATGTAGCCGGTTTACAACGCTATAATAAAATGAAGAATTAAAATAATGCTTATAAAAGGGGGGAAAAGTGAACATTGTAGACGTTTTACAAAGACATACATGAGAGTGGGGATTGAAGAAGAAAGGTGGGGGTGAAGTTACATTGTTAAAGAGAAAAAAAAAACAAAAACACAAAACTAGGGTTAAAAAGAAAAGAGAGGGAGAGGGATAAAACATATAAGAACCGACCGATTAAAAAAAGAAAAACAATAGGAGTAAGTGAAGTGCAAGGAAGATCACAGACTTCCAGAGTGTAGGAAGAGGTGGAGTAACACTAGTGGAAATATCCTGTATCCCGTGAAGACAATTTAATTGCCTCATACAGTAACCCCCTCTTCTATTAAACTGCGCTAGCAGTTTGTAGCACAGAGAGCCGCGCTGAATGGCCTGCGCTGCTCCCGACGTTCATAGAAACTCTATGAGCGTCAGGAGCTGCGCGGGTCATTCAATGCAGCTCACTGTGCTAAAAACCACTATCGCAGTTTCGTAGAAGAGGGGGTATGAGCGTCGGGAGCAGCGCGGCTCACCGCGCTAGAAACTGCTAGCGCAGTCTAATCAAACAGGCCCTATGTTTATTTTGCTATGATTGCTCTTAATCGATAGGTGTTTGTGAAATTTGACCCTGCTGGGCTACTGTTAAATCAGAGCTTCAGTTACCTGCCATGTGCAGAGCAGACTCATTTATATCTTTGTGACTGAAGATCAGGAGAGTTACAAATGGCGAAATCCTTGGAGATAATTCTTTGCTCCCACCCCCACCTACAAGACCATCAGCTTGCTGTCGTTTAGCCCCAGAGATCACCCTCAAACAGGTGTGTCTGCCTGCAGTCTCCATAATAGGACTGTGCATTTTCATTTTATCAACAACATTTGTTGTGAAGACACCCACATCAGTCCTCCTGTCACTGAAGCCTTGTTTTTGCAGGAAAGATGGATTTAAAGCACAGCCAGCGGCTCAGGGAGACTTGAATCATTGACAGATGTAGTAGGTTGGTGCGCCGATGAGTACGGTTAAGTCTCCTTTGAAGGTTTTGCACTGTGTTAACAGTGACCTTAGCATCTGTACATTATTTCTTATGGTTCTTCTTTGCATATAGTTTCAATCATTTGAGATTCTGAAGGCACACAACTTTCCTTATAAGAGTTGAGCAATAATAATTTAGTGGGTCCTGGTTCTCCCTTCATAAGGCTTTCTAAAAAGAGTATTTTTATAAAGTAATTTATGCACATATTTATTTATTTTCTAGCCCGTTGAACCCACAGAGCTCAGAACTGGTTACAGGTTTAACATACATAATGTCTGTACAAGTTTACGATCCAAGTTTTTATCCTAATATAGCCCCATATGTGTACAAAGGACCTCATAAAATGCCAGCAACCATAAAAGTCTGCACTGTGGAATCACTATGTGAACTATGCTGGTGGATATTTACAGGAGTTGAGTTTGAGCAAAGCATGAGCAGTTCGTAACAGCACACATACTGGTCAACATTCAGCTGGTGGCCGGTAGAATTGGCCACAATATTCCAAAATCTAGGCCATGTCCAAGCACCGGCATTCAATATGCAGATCCCAGCCAATGTTCAGCCAGGCTGATCTCTAATGGTACTACTGCAAAACTAATCTAATCTACAATTTGTGAGTAAGCTCTATGCCTAAATAGGTTCAAGGTGGTGTACAATTCGAGTAAAGGCAGAGAAGTAGAGTGAGGAGAGGAGAAGAGACAAGAGAGGGAGGCAGGAAGGTCTTCTAGAGTGAGGTAGTGAGGAGAATTAATGGTACATTTTACATTGAAGATATTGAAATCTCAGTCTGTGAGGACTACGGATTGTCAATGGAGTGTGTTGCCCAGAAGAGTCTTCATTTTTTTTTTTTTTTTTAATTTGAGATAGTTAGGTTCGATGTTGATAACTGTCTGGAGATTGTTCCAGGTTTTTGCACTGAGGTAGGTAGTAAGTGTGCTGAATGTGCACTTGTATTTTATTCCTTTAGGGGGATGGAAGGATAAGGAGGAGTATCTCGATGATTCTGGTTGAATTGGATGGAGAATTAGTGAAGAGGTTTATGAGAGATGTAGCTGAGCTCACATATAAGATGCAATACATTATGCATGATATTTTTAATCTAATGCGAGCATTGATTGGTAACCAGATTGGCATGGATAAAGAGCATAGGTTTGATCAATAAACTGACTAAGTTGAAGGAATACTATTTTTTTCCTGTTATTTTAGCTATACAAGGAAGATTGGAAATCAGTTTGTAATGCAGGGATGCTCATGCTTTTTGGGCTTGCAAGCTACTTTTAAAATGACCAAGTCAAAATAATCTACCAACAATAAAATTCTTAAAAAACACAAAGCACACTGTACGCAGAGAAAATGTTAATTATCATTTATATTCCGGGGGTTTTCAAAGAGGTCAAGGCTTTATGCAATGTCACCTCAGTAATAACTATACAAAAATAGACAAATATACCCACTCCCTTTTTACTAAACCACGATAGCGGTTTTTAGCGCAGGGAGCTGCACTGAATTCCCCACACTGCTCTCGACGCTCATAGGCTCCCTGCGCTAAAAACCGCAATTGTGGTTTAGTAAAAGGGGGGGCCATAGTGCAAAATATAGACAACAGATATAAATTCTCAAAACGGGCACATTTTGATCACTAAATTGAAAATAAAGTCATTTTTCCTACCTTTGTTGTCTGGTGATTTCATGAGTCTCTGGTTGCACTTTCTTCTTCTGACTGTGTATCCAATATTTCTTCCCTTCTTTCAGCCTCCTGTATGCTTCCTCTCCTCCAGACCTCATTTCCCCCATTTTTTTTTCTTTCTTTCTGTCTGTCTTTCTCTCTCCATGCCCCCTTTCTTTCTTTCTGACTCCCTGTCCCCCCTTTCTTTCTGTTTCCCTTCTTTCTGTCTGTCTTTCTCTCTCCATGCCCCCTTTCTTTTTCTTCCTTCTTTCTGTCTTTCTGTCTCCATGCCCCTTTTCTTTCTCTCCCCATGCCCCCCTTTCTTTCTTTCTGTCCCCCTGTCACCCCCCCTTCTTTCTTTCTTTATGTCTCCCTGCCTGCCCCCTTTCTTTATTTGTCTTTCTTTCTCCCTGCTCTCTCCCAAGCCATTGCCGTCGCCATCGGAGAACACACCCCCAAACCACCGCCGCAGAGTTCTGAGCTCTCCCTGCTTCTCGACGCGGTAAACAGGACGCAGAAGCACTGGGCCGACCAGCCTTCCACCCTGACGTCAATTCTGATGTCGGAGAGGAAGTTCCGGGCCAGCCATGCAGCGATTGGCTGGCCCGGAACTTCCTATCCAACGTCAGAATTGACGTCGGGAGGGGGAAAGCTGGTCGGCCCGGCACTTCTGTGTCCTGTTTACCGCATCAGGAAGCAGGTAGAACGCAAAGGCAATGCGAATCTATCACGGAGCCCTGCTGTAATGAATAGGCTGGGAAGGATCTAATTGAGGCTTTTTTCAACTTTGGAAGTAATATACCGTATTTTTCGCTCTATAAGATGCACCCACCTGTAGAGGAGGAAAACCCAAGAAAAAAAAATTTGGTTCAGAATTTTTTTTCTTGGTTTTTCCTCCTCTACACGTAGGTGTGTCTGGTACTGGGAAGCCCGCAGCCCCCCCGGTACATTTTTTTATCTGGCATGGTTGGTGCTGGACAGCTGTCTTTCTCCCTGCAGAGTGGCATATAAGGCAGGAGCACCCTTTGCGCTTCCTGCCTGGTCCCGCTCCGCTCTGTGATTGGCTTGCTGTCAGTTCTCACGAATTGCCGGTGCAAGCTGACTGCTTACAAAACATGCCTCTTGCCATGAGAGGTACATCCTGTCAGCAGTCATCCGGCACCAGTGCCTCTCCTCCTCGCCGGCGTCTAGCGACACACCCGGAATCTCGCCATGGCACACTATAAACCGTGACTAACTTTAGGCACTATATATAGAATAGCATTTAAGCATATTTTGGCACCTAGTTTTAGACGCAATATATAGAATTCAGTCCTAAATGCATAAAGATTGCAAAGTAACTGCACTGAACTAATATCAAAACAGGCCTCAGCCAACATTGTCCTTTGAGCCCATTCCTGTTCAACTAGAAGAGCCCCAGGGCCTTTAGTGGAAAACATTCAAGCACTGGAGATCCTTGGTATTAAGCCTGCCAAGCCTTTTGGCATGAAATGATCCATTCTGTTTACCTCAATGAGAACATAGTGTGCAGGAATACTTGCCCTCTTGAGTCCAAGAATCAAGTACATTAACTGGAACCAGGAGAACAAAAGATTTAACAGATTTTAAGCATTATGCTCTGATACTGCACAAATGTATTTTTTAAAGTCTCAGTATTGTTTTCATATCCATGAAACAGAAATCGCAAATGCTGTATTATGACACTTGTAGGCAAAGGCCTCAGATTTCAGCAAAAGAAGGGAGAACAAAATACAAAAAATGCCTACAAGATACTTCACAGTTTTGAAATAGCACATTTTCTATCTAAGCATCCAATTTCTTGCACCTTCAGGAAAGGATAAAACATCCAAAGAAAACATTGCATAAGTAAAATCATTTGTATACAGCTAGGGTTACCAAATGTCCGGGAAAACGCAGACATGTCCTGTTTTTAGAGGACTGTCCGGGATCCCAGATGGATTTTCCAAAACCCTATAGTTTGTCCGGGTTTTGGAAAACCGTGATGAGCTCCGGCAAGTCTGGAGGGCTTCTGAGCATGCGCGGATGGCGTCACACACATCCATGCATGCTCGAAGCCCTCCAGACGAGTCCAGAGTTCATCGGGGAAAAAAGGCGAGGCTTTGAAGGGATGTGGCTGGGGTGGAACGGAGCGGGGCTTAAGGCAGAACTGGGAGGGGCTGGAGGAGGAACACGGTGGGGATGGGGGTGGAACAGGGCGGGGCCATGTATCCAGGTTTGTGCGGCTCCACATATGGTAACCCCATATACAAACAGAAAAGAAAAGAACTAACAGCGAAGGAGACTCAGGTGTCCAATCACCTTTATTGTATCTCAAAACTCGACATGATCGTGTTTCAGCCCCAACCAGGCCTGCCTTGTAGACCCCTGAGGCAGGCCATATGGCCAAAACACTTACGTGTCAGGTCTTGAATGAATAAAAAGATTGAACACCAAGGTCATATCTTTTGCTTCTCTTTGCTCTACCCTGAGGAGGTAGAATCTCCTGTTTGTGTGTAGTGTATCATTGCAGTCCAAGTGTGCCCCCTAGATTTATCAGGGGGGGGGGCTGATAACCATGGTAGAGCTCATGCGAAAAAGGGAATGGGGGTTTTCGGGAAGGGCAGGGAGTATGGGGAATGATGAACAGTGGGGAAAGGAAGATAAGTGCAGAGTAGATAAGGGTTAAGTTTGGTTAAGGCAAGGGGGCTTTTTGCTAGGGCAGAAAAGGAGTTAGGATGAATTGTGGAAGAGATGATTGGTAGAAGGAAACAGGGGCGGTGAGTTGAAGGAGGGATAGAAGATTTTTGAGGGCTGGGGGAATTGATTAGTGTGGGAGGTGGGTTAGAGGAATAGGGCTGGGGAATTTAAAATTTGTGTCCCCCTGACCCTCCCCTGGGGAGAAGTGGATATTGTGGAGGTGGTTGGGTTTGAATGTCAGGGATGGGGATAGGGATATTTTGGTGGTGGGGTTGTTGTGTGGGGCAGGGGTTTGCAGCTTGGTGGGAAAGACCTTGGGCAAGACGGACATTAATAACATAATATAAGAATGGAACTCCTCTCATATGAGGAAAGACTAAAAAGGTTAGGGCTCTTCAGCTTGAAAAAGAGACTTCTGAGGGGAGATATAATTGAAATCTACAAAATCCTGAGTGGAGTAGAACGGGTACAAGTGGATTGATTTTTCACTCCGTCAAAAATTACAAAGACTAGGGGACACTCAATTAAGTTACAGGAAAATACTTCTAAAACCAATAGGAGGAAATTTTTTTCACTCAGAGAATAGTTAAGCTTTGGAACGCATTATCAGAGGTTGTGGTAAGAGCGGATAGCATAGCTGGTTTTAAGAAAAGTTTGTACAATTTCCTGGAGGAAAAGTCCATAGTCTGTTATTGAGAAAGACATGGGGGAAGACACTGCTTGCCCTGAATCGGTAACATGGAATATTGCTAGTCCTTGGATTTTGGCCAGGTACTAGTGACCTGAATCGGCCACAGTGAGAACGGGCTACTAGGCTTGATGGACTATTGGTCTGACCCAGTAATGCTATTCTTATGTGGAACTTTGTGAAAAAGCTTTCTGAAAATCTAGAAACACTTGTGGCGGGGAATAGGGTGCTAATTCGCTGTCCTGAACCCCACACACACAGCGTCCAGCCGAGCGGTTCACTGGAGTGGCTAAGCAAGCCTGACCCTCAATAAAGCACTACAAACTTTGGTTTCAAAACAAAAAGTTTCTGTTATTTTTCTTCTGACCCTTGCATTCCAGATAAATCCTTGGCACAAGCAAACATTGTTCCATATCATATTGTAGAAAGTAATTCATAAGACAAACCAAAATGATGTCACAGAATGCCTTCAGGAAAATCAAAACATTTGCAGAGTGCTTCTCATACACAGTGCTGAACACCTGCAATTGCATTAGCTGTTCAATCAGCTCCGTGATGCCGTATGTTGAAATGCACAAAACTTACTATAGCCTGTGTAACTTTCCTACAGTGCACTGCGTTGACAATTCTGAATATTACCAGTTCCTTGAGGTTCCCTTTAAAGGTTTGTACAATTCTTAGTTTTTAAATAAACACCGGTTTCTTTAGAAAGACTTAACTATGAGGTTAGGGAGGTGCCCTGCCCCCTCCTTCACAGAAATGCAGAGGAAACATTAGCATTCAGTTTTAGCTTCACAGACCATCTCATACTCTGAATCTGCAGTGTTATTTATATTCTCAAGCCCTGTGAATTCTGAGAACATTTCAGTATCCTGGCTTACATTCTCTTCCTGGGATTGGTAATCACAGCTGCTCTCATTAGCCCCTGTCTCTAGCTGGGAATTGGCTATCTGAGCCTCTGTTCCTACACTCCTAGCAGGCAGATAAGATTTTACCTTGCTGGTTGTTTGAGATGCTGAGCTCCCTTTAGAATAGCCTCCAGCCTGATAAGCTTTTGGGCAGCTAGGAGTTCCCCCTTGCCTGGCAGATTGCTCCTGTATGGTCCAGAGTCCTTTCCAATCGTTCTTCCCTGGTGTTGGTCTCTGGGGTGATCCCTGTGATGGTGGCCTTCTGCTGTGTGAATCAGCTCTGTGTTTAACCAGGTGAGCTAAGCCACTCAGCTCTCTGATTGGCTGTCTAGTCAATTGTTCCCTGAGGTCCGACGTTACTCTATATGAAACTTGTACCCCCTCCCCCACTGCTTACTGCAGCTTTGAAAGTGGGTGTAAAACTTTTCCTTGCCTATTGCACACTGCCTTGCTTATTCAAAGGCAAATAAATCCCTGTTCCTACCCTTTCTAAGTTTACAGGAACTGCCTCTATATGGTCAAGGTTTGCAATGCTAGTATTGCAGCCAGTGGCAGGGTTGTCTTTAACTGGCATACTGTATGTCTTAGGGCTTGGCCCCTTTTGCCTGCCACACACTACATCAACTGGCTCGCCTTTATCCATATGCTTATTCACAGCTTCAAAGAAGTCAAGCAAATTGGTGAGGCAAGATCTCCCTCAGCTGAACCCATGTTAACTCATTGAATTATGTTTCTCTATGTGTTCCACAATTTTATTTTTTTATAATCGTTTCCACCATTTTGCCAGGCACTGAAGTTGGGCTTAATGGTCTGTAATTTCCCTGATCTCCCTTGGAACTCTTTTTAAAAATTGGTGTAACATTGGTCACCCTCCAATCTTCAGGTTCTACAGATGATTTTAGCGACAGGTTACAGATCACTAACAGAAGATCAGCAATTTCATGTTTGAGTTCTTTTAGTAGCCTGGGATGTATACCATCCAGTCCAAGTGATTTATCACTTTTAAACTTGTCGATTTGGCTTAGTACATCTTCTAGATTCACCAAGATTTCTTTCAGTTCCTCCACATCATCACCCATATAAACCATTTCCAGTTTAGGTTGATCTCTTACATCTTCTTCCATAAAGACCAAAGCAAAGAATTAATTCAGTCTCTCCTTATGGTCTTATCCTTCCTGAGTGCCCCTTTTGCTCCTTGATCATCCAACGGTCCCATGGATTCCCTCACAGATTTTCTACTTCTGATATACCTAAAAAAAATTGTTGAGTTTTTGCTTCTTTGGCAAGTTTCTCTTCATATTCTTTCTTAGCTTTCTTTATCAGTGCTTTGCATCTAACTTGCTTGTGTCTCTTCTTATTTTCTTCATTCGGATCCTTTTTCCATTCTTTAAAGGATGTTATTTTGGCTCCAATAGCCTCTTTCGCTTCTCCTTTTAACCGGTTCTCATTTCCTCTTCTTTCCACCATTGTTAATACGTGGAATAAACCTGGTCTGGTCTTCCACAATAGTATTTTTAAATAACATCCACACCCGGTTTACAGTCCTAACCTTTGCAACTGATCCTTTTAACTTATTTCTAACCATTTTCCTCATTTTATCCTAGTCGCCCTTTCATAATTAAGGAGTCCTTTTACGAAGGCGCACTAATAATTTTAGAGCTTGCTAAATATTTGCATGCGCTAAATGCTAACGCGTCCATTATATTCTATGGCCACGTCAGCATTTAGCGCGCGCTAAAACGGCTAGCGCGCCTTGGTAAAAGAGGGAGTAAATGCCTCTACAGCAGATTTCTTTTGCGATGTCACTCCAGGTATCAGCTCAAATTTGATCAAGTTATGATCACTGTTTCCCAGCAGAACCAACACCATTAACTCCTACACTATGGCTTGCATTCCACTAAGGACCAAATCTAAAATAGCTCCCCCTCTTGTCAGTTCCTGGACCAGTTGCACCAAGAAGCAGTCATTTATGATCTCTAGGAATTTTACCTCCCTAGCATTCCCGGCTGTAACATTTAACCAGTCAATGTTGGGGTAACTGAAATCACTCATTATTATACTGTTGCTCATTCGCCAGCTTTCCTAATCTCTGAAAACATTTCTTCATCTATCTGCTCATTCTGCCTTGGCTTTATATTCCTTCCCTTCCCACAGGACACAGGGGGCAAAACATCGATCCAAAACGACGGCCACAGAACTGAAGTTCCAAAAAGGGAATTACGAAGGAATGAGACTTATGGTGGGGAAGAAGATTAAGAAGAGGATGAGCACTGTAAAAATCCTAGAGCAAGCATGGCCCTTTTTAAGGACAGAGTCACCGAGGTGCAAAATCTATATATACCGCATATCAACAAGGGATCCAAGAGGAAAAAGAACAAGGAACCGGCGTGGCTCACTGTAGCGGTGAAGGAAGCGATCAGAGAAAAGAAGACTTCGTTTAAGGAATGGAAAAGGTCAAAAACAGACGAAAACTGGAAAAAGCACAAACATCATCAAAACAGGTGCCATAAGGCGGTAAGAGGGGCCAAAGAGACTACGAGGAAAAAATAACCAAGGAAGCAAAAAAACTTCAAGCTGTTCTTTCGATATATTAGGGGAAACGACCCACGTTGATATATTAAGGGGAAACGACCCACGAAGGAAGCGGTGGGGCCGTTGGATGACCATGGAATAAAAGGAGTGCTAAAGGAGGACAAAACCATTGCATACAAACTGAACACATTTTTTGCGTCTGTATTTACCGAAGAGGATATACACAACATACCGGAAGCCAACAGGCTATACGCAGGAAATGACAGGAAACTGACAGGATTGACAGTCAGTCTAAAAGAGGTATGCAGGCAGATTGATAGGCTTAAAAATGATAAATCCCTGGGACCGGATGGCATCCATTCGAGGGTAATCAAGGAACTGAAAGGGGCTATAGCTGAACTGCTTCAACTAATAGCCAATCTGTCGATCAAATCAGAAAGGATTCCGGAAGACTGGAAGTGGCGAATGTTACGCCGATCTTCAAGAAAGGTTCGAGGGGAGATCCAGGAAACTACAGACTGGTGAGTCTGACCTCGGTACCGGGAAAGATGGTAGAGGCGCTGATAAAGGACCGCATCATTGATCACCTTGACAGATACAATCTGATGAGGACCAGCCAGCACGGCTTCAGCAAAGGAAGACCTTGCTTGATGAACTTGTTGCACTTCTTCAAGGGAGTAAACAGGTAGCTGGACAAGGGTGACCCAGTCGACATTGTATATCTGGATTTTCAGAAGGCGTTCGACAAGGTCCAGCATGAACAACTACTATGAAAAATTGCAAGCCATGGAATCGAGGGTGAAATACTCATGTGGATTAAAAACCGGCTGGCGGATAGGAAACAGAGAGTGGGGGTAAATGGGCAATACTCGGACTGGAAAAACGTCATAAGTGGAGTGCGGCAGAGTTCAGTGCTTAGACCCGTGCCCTTCAACATATTTATAAATGACCTGGAAATTGGTACGACGAGCGAAGTGATTTAATTTACATACGATATGAAGTTATTCAGAGTAGTGAAGACACAGAAGAATTGTGAAGACCTGCAACATGACATAAACACGCTCGAGAAATGGGCCGCGACATGGCAAATGAGGTTTAACGGGGATAAGTGTAAGGTGATGCATGTCGGTAACAAAAATCTTATACACGAATACAGGATGTCTGGTGCAGTACTCGGAGGGACCCCCCAGGAAAGAGACTTGGGAGTACTGGTCGACAAATCAATGAAGCCATCCACGCAATGCGCAACAGTGGCGAAAAGTGCAAACAGAATGCTAGGAATGATTAAGAAGGGGATCATGAACAGATTGGAGAAGGTTATAATGCCGCTGTACCAGGCCATGGTAAACCCCCACCTGGAATACTGAGTCCAGTACTGGTCGCAGTGCATGAAGAAGGACACAATACTACTCGAAAAGAGCGACTAAAATGGTTAAGGGAATGGAGGAGTTGCCGTACAGTGAAAGATTAGATAAACTGGGCCTCTTCTCTCTTGAAAAGAGGAGACTGAGAGGAGACATGATCAAAACATTCAAGATAATGAAGGGAATATACTTAGTAGATAAAGACAGGTTGTTCACCCTTTCCAAGGTAGAGAGAACGAGAAGGCACTCTCTAAACTTAAAAGGGGATAGATTCCGTACAAAAGTAAGGAAGTTCTTCAGCCAGAGAGTGATAGAAAACTGGAACGCTCTTCCGGAGTCTGTTATAGGGGAAAACACCCTCCAGGGATTCAAGACAAAGTTAAGACAAGTTCCTGCTGAACCAGAACATACGTAGGTAAGGCTAGTCTCAGTTAGGGCACTGGTCTTTGACCTAAGCCTGCTGCAGGAGGCAGATTGCTGGGCACGATGGCCCACTGGTCTGATCCAGCAGTGGCAATTCTTATGTTCTTGTGGAATTTCTATCCATATGGATTCCACACTGCTATCTATGTCATGCAAAATGTATATTTTATTTAATTCAATTCCTTCTTTAACATATAGAAACCCCCACCCCTTCCCCCTCCAATTTGATCTACTCTATCTTTGCGATATAATTTGTACCCAGGTAATACAGTGCCCCGTTGATTGTCCTCCTTCCACCAGGTTTCTGAGATGCCCATTATATCTACCTCGTCATTCAGTGCTATATACTCTAATTCTCCTATTTTATTTTTAGGCGTCTAGCATTTGTATACAGAGACTTCAAATTGTGTGTTTTTTTTAATTTTTATAAAATGAAATTCAGTGGTCTTATGTTGGGGGGTGATAATTAAAGGCTTAGGAAGCGACACTGCACTGAGCCAAGGCAAGGTCTTTGCGTCACCACAGGGCTCGCTTTAATTAAAGTTAAGAGTAATTAATTTGCTATTGTGTTTTTGGGTATGTTATCGGGGTTGGATGGAGGCTAGGTCGGCACTGACTAGTCTTCAAATAAGAATGGGATGTTGAAATTTAAGAGTCAGAAGGTTTCTATGTATTAAACAAACAAGCTGTGGCCAATTTCCACCAAATGCAACCGAGTTAGTATTGTCAATTAACCATGACAGTGAGGTTGTCCGAGTGTGGTGTGAGTGTCAAGGTTAATGCATGCATGTGCACACATCCATGTGTTTATGCTAGCATTCTGAACATGTACATGCATAATTAGCACCTGTGTTTTAGATAACTATATAGCAGCATGCTGTTTGAGTCGATCCCCTTTGTTTATCATACTGCAGTTGTGGAGAGCCTATAATAATAATAATAATAAATTTATTTTTGTATACCGTCATACCCGGGAGTTCTAAGCGGTTCACAACAATTGAATAACATACAAACAGTACAAGTTATATAAAAACAGTAATTAAAAGCCACTAAAAAAAGAAATACATAAATTATAAAATGCAATATAAAAGAATGCGGAGAATTTTACATAGCAAAATAAAGATATAAAAAAGTATTAAGGCACTGGCCAATTAAATAATTGAGTTTTTATCTGTTTTCTAAAATCCAGATAAGAAAAGGCCTCTAACACACACCGGGCAAGCCAAATATTTAGTTTTGGCTGCCCGAAAGGCAAAGATTCTTTCACAAAACCTTTTATACTGGCAAAATTTAACTGAGGGATAGGCGAACAGATGCAATCTTCGAGAACTCTTGTTTGTATAACTCAGATTATAGGCAGAACTTGCTGCAGGAGAAAAAGGTACTCATCCTACAGTCCTATATATTGCAATACTGAATTTTCCCCGGGCCTTGAGGAGCCAGTGAGATGCTAATGGCCTTTGCTGCTCAGGGCAACTCACAGAGCATGACATCTTGCTGAGTTTTGATGCAATTAAAGATAATCTTTCCTTAGCAGGTGGAAATGATTACCCTTTCTTGCAACATATGCATTTTACTGGCAGGAGAGATGCTAAAACAAATCTATTTAAGGAAGAGGACTCTTTTTGAGCTTATCTCTAAAATGGATAGATATCAAGGAAGTAATCTCAAAACTCTGTGATACTTAACAAATCCTTGTATGGCAAGGCTCCGCATTAAGAGCTTGGAAAGGGATTTGATAAGCGCCGAGGAGGATGATCAGTGGCTGGGATATTTATAAGCAGCTAACTAGATTAGATTTTCTCTCCTTGCGGCCGATATTCAAAACCTAACACCAGCATTGGAAAGCAATTAGTGCCAGATTAAACGCTGAGAGGGCTCTAGCACAGGAAACAATGTGCACACCAAAGATGGCCGCAACGGTAAATTTTTCAATTGGCTTTTTGGAGAGGCATTTTAATTGAAAATGCCGTTAACAGTCAATTTATTATTTTTTTTTTTTTATTTATAGATTTTCAAATTTACATACCAATCATATACTTGTACAGAATACTTGTACATATACTTGTACAGAATAAACATTGATATTTCAAATGTATAAAACAATTACATTTTGAAATTCTTAACAACAAGGAAAAGAAAATATATTTTAACTAACAAAACTCAAGTCCTCAATTAGGATCCAAGGTTCCACATAAGCGAGAAATTAAGGAAAATTATAATTCTTATTAGAATATGCTACACATAGTGCTGAGGTAAGAGTAACATTTTAAACTATAGAGCACTTGATTTCGATGTTCCCTCTTCCATTCGGGACAAGGCCAAGAAAGCAGTTAACTGTTGAGGTTCAAAGAAAACATATTTAACTGAGCGGTGGCAAATAATACACTTATAAGGGATGTCTCACTTGAGACATCCTTGTAAGTATAAAAGTCAATTTTAAAAGAAAGTCATTGATGTTACACGCAGAATTCAGTATGGTGCTTACCAATGCCTGCATCAAGGCACTTAGTGGTGCCTTACGACACCTACCTGAAAAGTGGTCATGGTTAGAGGCAGAGAATAGGGACATAAGCAAGTTGCATTGCATTAAAAAGATAGCAATAATAAAATGACTAAAAGGTCCTTTTATTAAGGTGCACTAACTGATTTAGCACGCGCTAAATGCTAAAGCATCTATTATATTCTATGGGCATTTAGCGCGTGCTAAATCGGTTAGCGCACCTTAATAATAGGACCCCTAAATGTCTGTGAAATACACAGAACAACGAGATAAACTTGGAAATAGACTAATTCAATCCCTGTCTTAGCAATAATGTGATACGGTGTCAATACTGTATACATTAAAACAGCACAGTAGAACATTTATATAATAGAAATATGATAAATACCAGCATACCTCATATAATAGGCAACATTTTCTTAGCACATATACGGTACTCGCGATGCCAGCGCAACACAGTGAAACATCTTAATAAGGAGAAGAGGGAATTAAAAAACAGTTGTACACCGCTTACAACAACGAAGCAGTTTATAATCAACATACATAATTATTTTAAAATAACACATCTTATATCTATTTTTTTAAAAACCTACTACTATCCACATTGCTAACCAAGTTACGGTTATCCATGTAATGCCATCATCAAAACAATGCTTCCGCTTATCTTTACCAATATCACGGCTCCTGTAACACTAACAGTCCTACAAAGCCTTTTCGCATAAACCCAGTGACAAATAACGCAGCGACAAAAAATTTTTTAAAAATCTCTCTCAATCTACACAATCTCAACTGTCCTGGCAATTTGTTCCTCAAGTTCACACCTGCCACAGAGAATCTCTGACTCTTGCATGCACTATGTTCTTCTCCTTTTCAGTAGATAATCTCGTAGAACGTTCAGATCTTAATATTTTTCTTGGACGCCACATCTCCAACAAATCTTGAAAACATCCAGGCGCTTTATCATATAGCATTCGCTGAATTATTTATAGTACTTTATATTGTACCCTTTACTGTATAGGAAGCCAGTGCAGCTGCTTCAAAATAGGCATAATATGAGTCTTTCTTGAAGCGCCTGTGATTGGAACATATAGCTTGACAGAGAAATAAGTGTGCGGCTAGGAGAAGGGAAAAATTATAGGTACAACTGAATAAACTGGTCTCCGAGACTAGTCACATAACATAACAATCAACTTATGTACCGCAGGACCGTGAAGTTCTATGCGGTTAACAAAAGTTTATAATAGCGTATGTATACAATTGAATAAATTTGAAAATTACTTAAGTCAATCGGCCAGGATTTTATGTTTTTAACTTTGCCCACATTCTTCTCCCATCCTATTGTTTATTACCTTATATGTTTTCTGTCCTATTAAGAATTGTAGTTCCTCCCTCTTTCCTTTTGATTTTGGTCAGTCATTTGTGTCCTGTCTTGTGTATATATTTTTAGTTAACTACATTACTGTATTCCCCATTTTATTTGTTAATCGCTTAGAAATGCTGATAAGCGTTCAATTAAATTTTAATAAAATTTGAAACTTGAAACTAGTCCAGATGTGGAATTACTGGATAGTCAATCACCCCCAGCCACCTACTTATACTCAGTACAGCAGATTTTGTTTTCACCCTGTCTCTTCCCTAACCTGCAGGCTGATTCTCAAAACCTGCCACTGGCGGTAAGGCCAGTTAGCGCAGGAATAGCGCACATATGTGAAATTCTCAGAGGGCTCTAGCACAGGAAACAACATGCATGGCAGAGATGGCTACAAATTGTATTTAAATGTAGTCAAACATATGCTAATGAAACCATTTGCCATGCCTTCCCAAAGTTCAAAGAACAGCGCACAAACAAACTCTGCTCTTACTGTTGGAAAAATAGTGCCAGCTCAGAGCTGGCAGTGGAAGATTTCTCTTGATTTCCAGTTTTAAAGCTGCCAGTTTTGATTTCTTTTAGAAGTGGAAGAAAGCCTGTGCAAGCCTATAAGGGAAGGGCTATGGCTCACTGGTTGAGCTGCTGCCCTTGCACTCAGAGGTTGTGAGATCAAATCCTAGTGCTGCTCCCTGTGACCCAGGAAAAGTCACTTAATCCTCCAGTGCCCACTGCTTTAAATGTCAACTTTGAAATGCCAAAGCAACAAAAAGGCAGTACAGGCAGTCCCCAGGTTAAGAACAAGTTACATTTTTAAAGCTGTTCTTAAATTGAATTTGTATGTAACTCGGAACTTGTAGATTTAAAATTCTTGCTGCTTACCTCTGCTCCCTGCTGACAAAAGGGTCAACTGTCTCTACCAGCATTCCCATTAAGGTACAACATGCACAACCATACACTTTTCTTAATGTGGCCATGCATCATTCCTGAATCTGCTGCAGGAGACATGTAGGAGTCTATGCCAATGGAAATACTGCTCAGTGAAATCAAATGAAGCTGCAACCGCGTTCTTAAGTCTGAGTCATACTTAAGTCGGGTGTCTGTAACTCGGGGACTGCCTGTATACATGTCCCCTTTCCCTATAAGTGCCAGTACTGGGAAAGAAATGTGTGCGAGTCCAGCCAAATCTGAAAGTGAAAGCACACACTGGCACCTGTTTTCTGTGTTTAAATATAAGCCTCCAAAGAAAGAAAAAAAAAAAATGGATGAGGCACAGAAGAGTGGCATTGATGTGTGCTGCATGGTTGGGTTTGCCTGGCACATACGCACAAGAGTTGCGCTTACTGTGAAACTCTTCTGCACATATGTCAAGCACATTCCTCTCCTTTGCTTTCACTTTTACAGTGCATGGATAATTTGAATTTCATTTCTTTTGATCATTGGAGAGCTATTTTTTTCTGTGCCGTTTCAGCAGTAGGGGGTGTGCGCTGTTGGCTCTATCGTGGGAGTTCTGAGAATTGGCCTGCTGGTTTGGACAGCTCCAAAAAAGAAACTGTCATTCTGGAGACAACATTACCAATGCTGCCATTCCAAATGAACAAAATATGCCAAAACACAAAAGAGATGCAAAAGCATCGGTAGACCTAAAGTCTCTAAATAGAAGGGCATCCAAGTTTCTCATTAGTGGACCTCATAATCAGAAATCCACATACATGTGGCCACAGAAGGCAGTCAGCGGAGATACCAGGCCCAAGGTAGCAGTTCCTCAGTACACGCTGCTTGTGCAACTTTGATTTCTGCTCTGTCTTGATCTGCTGAATAGCTCTGCACAAGGTAGGGATGGGTGGCCATTTGCAATAACATATAAAATGTCAACAACGTATTCTATAAACTGCAAACTTCAAGTCCAATGTCAAAAAATGACCAAAATCACAAAAATACTATTGTCTAACTGTTAAATAATACTGTGCAAAATCTACAAATGTCTCACTGTTAGACTTTACTAGATAATATGGACTAGTGTGAAAACAACATATTCTATGTTGTTAATAAACAAATCAAAACAACCCAACAGTCAAAAACAAAAAACTATGATACATAAAAGAACATAATCGAAAGGGTAGTGTGACGGCGAGGTTCCTGAAGAAGGGGTTGCTCCTGAAATTAGGCTTAATCGAACCTTCTTCACAAGCGCAAGAAAGAGTTGCGGGTGGAAACACTGAACGCTGCTTCATAACGACTTTTTGGTTTGATTTCACGTACGCGGTATTATTACAAGGTAAGTTGTCTTTCCATTGCATTTTGCTTCCACAAGGTTTAAGGGCCTCCTGTGTGGTTAAAGTAAATTTTGATTCAGGGATACGTGAAAGGTTGAAATGAAAAAATAAAAAATAAAAACCAACTGTGTGTTTAGATTAAGATTGTTTTTGAGTGCACTAAATCACAACTGATTCACATGTTATGATGGTGAGAGGCTAAGACTGGCGAGAGGGTTAAAGCTACAGCCTCAGCCCTCTGGGGTTGTGGGTTCAAACCCACGCTGCACCTTTGACCCTGGGCAAGTCATTTAATCCCCCCATTGCCCCAGGTACATTAGATAGATTGTGAGCCCATCAGGACAGACAGGGGAAAAATGCTTGAGTACCTGAATAAATTCATGTAAACTGTTCAGAACTCCCCTGGGAGAACAGTATAGAAAATAGAATAAATAAATAGAGTGAAAAGCTTCAGCCTCTGATAACCAGAGCTGGTATTGTGACATCACAATGCCTCATTCCTCCAGTGCCTAAGAGCCAACCTCATCAGTGATGTCACAATGGCTTGATTGTCCTGTACTTGGCTCACTTTTACTATATGTTGATTTCTAAAGTGGTGCAGTGATTAAAGCTACAGCCTCAGCACCCTGAGGTTGTGGGTTCAAACTCACGCTGCACCTTGTGACCCTGGGCAAGTCACTTAATCCCCCCATTGCCCCAGGTACACTAGATAGATTGTGAGCCCACCGGGCTAGACAGGGAAAAGTGCTTGAGTAACTGAATAAACTCATGTAAACCGTTCTGAGCTCTCCTGGGAGAACGGTATAGAAAATTAAATAAATAAAAGAGTTAGGGGTTATCCTCTTTTTCTGGTTTCATTGTAGCCACACTGAGTGCAGGAGCTCCTCTGCCTCCAGGAGGATTGTGCTCCCTGAAGCTCATAACCCCACATTGAGGAATAACTTATTATATATAAAAAAGTATAATTTAAATTTGATATTGTACACCTTCCACGTGTTCCCTGTTTCTTCACAGGGACCCTCTGGATTAATAAACAAAAGCAAGCAGGAAATACACAAGGCATTTTGGCCCAGATTCTGGCACCGGGTACAGAATCGTGTATCCGGCAAAGACAGGCTCTGGAAATATAGGCCGGAGTTTTCCTGGCCTACATTTCTGGTGCCTTCCTAGGATGTGAATTGCACCTCTTTAGGCCACCTAACGCCACGTCCAGCGTTAGCCATGCCTACAGTGGTGTAAGGCAGCCCATGGCCTACTAGCAACCCAAGCAGTGAAACCAGACCACCACCTCATCAACATACTGATAACAATGACTGATTACACAAAATTGGCACTCGGCACTTGTTGCCTCCCACCCACTCTCAATACCTTGTAAGTATTACACAGATACGTTGTTCTTCGACAATATGTGGATTTATTAATGGTCGCAGCCGTAAATGCCCTACTACAACATCATCTACAAACAGCAAATACCAACTTACCAAAACTTTCACCATGCACAATTTAGATGCCAATGTATATCATCATATTTATTCATCATATTCATTTACCTGAACAATTTATTTATATATATATATATATATATATATATATATATATACAGTGGTGCCTCACACAACGAACTTAATTCGTTCCAGGAGCAAGTTTGTTATGCGAAAAGTTCGTTATGTGAAACGCGTTTTCCCATAACAATACATGTTAAAAAAAATAATTCGTTCTGTAGCATATAATATGCTAAGATGACATAAAAAAGATAAATTTACCCCACATTCACTCCTTCTAATTATTTCCCGTTTCATTTCAACAGAAATCACCTTCCTGCTTTTACAGTGAGAGAGGGCAGAGTCTCAGCGGCAAAAACTGGGACTTAACTGTTCATTTTTTTTTTTTTCTAGCATCGGGGAAGCGGCGAGAGTAGCTCCGCCCCCCCCAACGCATCAGCAGTAGGCGCCGGGCCCCTGCGAGCCGACGGTCCGCCACTGCACAGGGAGCCAGGCGGAGAGAGGGCAGTTAAGCGCAGTGCCTGCGCGGAAGGATGCAGCTCGGGTGACTTCGTTGTGTGAAACGAAGTTCGTTGTAGGAAGCAAGACATGAAGTTCGTTGTGCGCAGCGTTCGCTGTGCGAGGCGTTTGTTATGCGAGGCACCACTGTATATATATATATATATATATATATATACATATATATACATACACACACATATACCATAGGCACATCTCATTGCTGCATCTCAGTCCTTACACCCATCAACTGAAACGTGTCTTGCCCAGCGACTCTGGCTGGGCCACCGTTGTTCTCGTGGGAGAGCCGTTCAAGCTGCCCCGCCTTCTCCCCATCCCATTCAAAGAGGGGCCCTCCACCTGTCGGTTGTTGAAGTCATGTCACAAGGCCTCCCCGCCATTCAAGCCGGGAGACAAACAAGCCTCTGAGCGCTTACCTCACTTGTTTCTGGAAGGCTATACGTCGCCACATCTTTTGCTATCAACAACTGTAACGAAGTGTTCTTTCTTATCTGTAAGCTGTGCCTATGACCCCACTAGGATTCTTTCCGCCTACGGCTGGTTTCCTATGGGGTGGGAACGCTGCGACGCTCCCATGGCGAGGGCCGAATTGCGGCTTCCGCAACAGTTCGGGTCGCTTCCCCCCCGCTCACCCCACCCCCGTGCCTAGGTCCCTGATCCTGATTGGTCTCTGACCATAATTGACCCCCCCCCCCCCCTTCCTGGTCCTATTTCTCTCTACCCCGATTACCCCTCCCTCCCCCTCTTTCCCTCCCCCCCAGGCAACGGCCTCGGCCATTTTCTCACCGCTGCCTGCTATACGGTGGGGCGCTTGTCTAAACACTTGGAAGGGAAATAAAAACCCTGCTATTTAGAAAATTTGTCAAGACAAACACCTCATCTTAATAATTCCCAATCTAGTAAATTCCTGGCTAAGTTACAGTCATGCAATTAGTACTCTATCCTGTAACTCATCTGGTAATGTCCAGCTCACCTCTTTTGTAATCCGCCTAGAACTGCAAGATATTGCCGGAATAGAAGTCACTAATGTAATGTAAAGCACCTACAGCGGCATGATTCCAGTGCTGAATTTTTAGGTGCTGGTTTTTTGTTTTTTTTTAACTGAGTTTGGGCAGCTACAAGCGCCTTAAAAAAATTGGCACCAGTTAGAGAATCCGGACCTTTGTATTTTTTTTTTTTTAATTTGCTGATAATAATGCATACTGTTTCCAAAGAGTGTGCCCTCTTTGCAAATATAGCGCACTGGGGTCCTTTTACTACAGCCACGGCAAATGTGGCCTTAGCATGCCCTTTACACTGTTCTTTCCCATGTACTAAGACCACTCGCGCCACGGCCGGAAAATGGCACATTTTCCCTTATTCGGAATTAATGACCTCATGCTAATTTTCACAGCTCCTGCTTATCTTTTCGCAGCACTTTCCACTCAGTTCTGTTCATATATTTCTCAGTAGCACTCTTTTCACAGTTTTGTTCACTTTGTTTACATTTTCACCTTCACTTTGTCTTTTATAAATACATTCTATATGTGTTTATTGCTTCAGTTACCCCTTTGGCATTTGGATGATTTCTACTGGATAAATGCACATATTTTGTATTTTTTTTTTTTTTATAAGGACCCCTGGGGAAGGCAATTCATTGCCAAAACACGGACCGTGCCGGATCCCTCTTGGACTGTACCATATTCTTTTTTTTAACTGCTCAGGGTCCCCCTTCCTTGAATAAATTGTTTTCATCCAGATCATCAGTTCTACTGTGTTTGTTTGCACGCACTAATTTTGCCACTAGCCCATGGCCATTATAAAGTTGTCCTTTTACTAAGGTGCGGTAGCCGATTTAGCACACGCTAAATGCTAACGCATGCTAACGCGTCCATAGGATATAATGGACGCGTTAGCATTTAGCGCATGCCAATTTTTAGTGTGCCTTAGTAAAAGGGACCCAAAAGTTAGTAATGGCAAAATCAGCATGTATTGGGGGGGGAAAAAAAAAAAATTTGGAATCATTATGATTCTAAGCCTTTACCAGATTCAAATTTAGATTTCTGCGCACATTGGGAAAAACTTAGTACAACTATCCTCGATTTGATCGCTCCGATTCAGTCTATTAGAAAAAAAACCCCAATTTCGTAGAATCCCAAAATTGGCTCGATTCTGAACTATCAGAATTTTAAAAAATTAACAAGACGATTGGAAAGAAAATGGTATAAATCAGGAAAAATTGAGGATAAGGAAGCCTGGAGGGCAAAAGTTAAGAACTATAAAAGAAAAATTAAAGAAAAAAAAGATGTATTTATTATTCTTCAAAAAATAGAAACCAATATATTAGATACTAAAGAACTATTTAGATAAGTCAACACACCTTTTGAGGTAAACCACTTGAAACAGGACCTATAAGATCACCCTCCCACTTCAACTGAAATGGCTCAACACTTTCATTCAAAATTACATACTGTCTCAGGAAAGAACCATTTTGATTTTGAGATGTTTTCTCCTACTGAATTTACTACTCCAAAATGGAACGATTTCAATAAATTATACAATAATTAAGCAAAATCTCATTGTCTCTTAGACATTTGGCCTTCAGCAATATTTAGAACTGCACCAATACACATTAAGATAGACGTGCTAACCTGGATTAGTTCATTATTACATCATGCCAATTTTCCTATAAATTTAGGTCATATAATAATCACTCTGATAATTAAGGATCCATAATATTCAATATCTACTGTTAGTAATTACAGACCCATTATAGGAATACCTTTTCTGATTAAACTTATGGAAGGATTAGCGAGTATCGAACTCAATGACTATATTGATTTTTTTTCTATTTTACACCCTTCCCAATGAGTTTTTCATCCACTTCATTGTACTGAAACAGAGTTGGCATTTCTTCTTGATTTTCTTCACCAACAAGTCACTGTAGGCATGAGTGCCTTGATTATGCAGTTTGATCTCAGCAGTGCATTTGATTTAGTAGATCATCAAATCCTGCTGAGATGTTTGGACGCAATTGGAATATCTGGCCTTGTCTTTAACTGATTTAGGTCCATTCTGACTATTCTTTTTCTCCTAAATGGAAAAATCTATGTGGGGTGCCCTAGGGTTCCCCATTATCTCCCACACTTTTCAACGTGTATCTAACCCCCTTGGGAATTAAGCTTTCCTCCCTTGGAGTTAAGCTGTACAGTTATGCAGACGACATTACAATAGTAATTCCGATTGTAGCTTTCTCAAAGTATACTTTACAATTAATACTCATTATTTTAGAAGCTGTAGAAACAAGGATGAAAGATTTCAGACTGAAATGTACTCCCTCTTTTACTAAGGTGCGCTAAGCATTTTAGCGCGTTTAGCGCACGCTAAATCTACGCACACACTAACCGCGCTAAAAAGCATAGCGTACCTTAGTAAAAGGAGCCCTTAATTCATACAAAACAAAATTTTTCCTGGCTTCTCCTTCAAATGAGATCGAGGATTCCATAAATTTGAACAGGATAACGTATTCCATTCTACCAGTTATTAAAATTTTGGGAATCTACTTTGATAGAAATTTATCATTTGATATTCACATTAACACTCTTGTTAGAAAATGTTATGTTCTATTATGGAAGCTTTGAACAATTAGGCCATATTTTGGCCTTTCCTCCTTTAGGCTATTGGTACAGTCACTTATTCTAAGCACTTTAGATTACTGTAACATCCTTTACTTGTCAATCTATAAGAAAACCATCAAGAAGTTGCAAGTTATTCAAAATACTGCTGTTCGTTTGATATTCAGTCTGAATAAATTTGACTATGTGACAAAATATTACCAAAAATTGTACTGGCTGCCAATTGAGGCGAGAATATTGTTTAAGTTTGGTTGTATATGTTTTAAGTCTTTACATGGTCTTTTACCTAGTTATGTTCTTGACCACTTTGAATTTGTTAATAGAAAACACCCTACACGGGGTTCGCGTATATTTGACTTTCCATCTATTAGGGGATGTGTTTACAAACGATTCTTTGGCAGAATTCTATCTTATCAGGCCGGTATATGGGATAAATATCTTGGTAATTTTATATTAAGTTCCAACACCTATCTGGCATTTAGAAAATTGTTAAAAACAAACTTGTTTGGTAAATTTTTTAATTAATGGATTGTAATTCTCTGTGAATGTCCAGTATCTTTACGGTGACCCGTCTAAAGCGTGCTGGACTTTGGCGCGCCACGCTTCCACCGCTTTTAAGCCTTTCTATTAGCGCTGTGAGGGTGGTGTGGGGGGAGTGGGGGGAACCCCCCCACTACACTGAAAACTCCCGAGTAGTGAAAACAGAAAGGAGAACAGGAGTTTTCACTGTACTTGTGGGGGTTCCCTCCAACCCCCCCCCCCCATGGGAGCACAAGGACTTGTAAATGTAGTGGGGAGTTCCCCTACACACATAACCCTCACAGCGCTAATGGAAAGGCTTAAAAGCAGCGGTGCACGTATGTCCTGCGCACAAATATTACTGTGGGATTGTCGGCACGCCAAAGTTCTTTTGAAGGTTTGGATCATTTGTTATTCTATTGTCCATATATATTAAAATTTTGGAAATCAATCTGGAATCAAATTAATTCCCTATTAGAAAATCATGTGGCATTATCATATGACAGTTTTATTTGGTATAGAAATGAGGGCTAAGAAACAAATCTCATCTAATAATAACAAGTTATTGCTAATTTTAACTGAGGTTGCCATTCAACAGATCACTTACAATTGGAAGAATTGGAATAGACTTAATTATTGTTTTTGGTGGAACTCTGTATGCCATATATTTAAAATGGAAAGGACACTAGCTGTCCAAAAAGGAAATTATAACAAATTTCAAGATGTGTGGAGGCCATTAATAGATTATTGTAAAGATTAAAAATATTCTTCCCTGTATAAAATTTTAAGACATTAAGGGGGGAAGGGGGGATGGGTATTTTTGATTATAATTGAAAGAAATCATTTTAATAAATAAGGGAGGGGGTAATATTTTATATTATAATGATCAATTATAGGATTTCAAGTGTATTTGAATGCTTAATTGATAAATGTCAATATTGTACTTGATTTAAGATTTGAAATGAATAAAGATTTAAAAAAAAAAAAAGAAGAAGGTGTACCAACTTTACTCTGTAAACCGCACAGAACTGAGAGGTAGCTGCGGTATACAAGTATATTGTTATGTTATGTCATAAACCAATCTCCATCCAAGCTCCAACTTCCAGTAGTGTGCAGAGGAAAATGTTGGTCAGGGCATAGCCCCAGTCAGTGGCCCACTCCATTCTTCTGCCTATGCTCAGCCAGACTGCATTTTGGACACCCAGCCTATAAACTGTTTAGATAGATTTAAGAGCTATTATTTCTGCAGCAAATGAACCAAACAGATGTGAATTATCCTGAGCTGCATATAAAGATCAGAATTTGTATCCAGCAAAAGTGTGACAGACTCAGGGCTAGATGGGGAAGGTGGGGGGGGGGGGGTTCTCTCATTTGGTATCTGAAAGAAAGTATTTTTAAAGTGTATTACAATTTATGTTCGCTTTCTCCATAAGTAAAAATAAAACAATGTTTGTACAACTACAGTTTACCCACTACTAGACACCTGCGTGTGTCAACTGAAAACCTCAAATCATTTTCCAAGACTATGGTATAAAACAGCCCAAAACCAGAAATGTTAATTAATTGTACTTCCTCGCCATTCAGCATTAACAAGCACAATATACTATATATATACAGGGCGCCCGACAGCTAAACTATTCTGGCCGGTTTACGGTTCAGAAGTTCATCAGCAAATAACATCTGGTTATTAACCGGGGAGGAGGGGGGAATAATTCCATCACCGGCCAGTAAAGTTCCAGCCTCAGAATAAGTGTAAATAAATAATCCAGAAGACGTGTTGGTGATCGCCAGCTTTGTCAAACGAGCAGCTCAAGTTCAAGAAAAGTATTAAGAGGCAGCGGGAGACCCTGGCCTGCTTTCAGCGCACCTGTACACATTGGCACAATCAGTCTGCCGTCCCCCCCCCCCCCTTCCCACGCACGACTTTCGCCTTTGTCTGTGGTTCCTTCTAGCCACTCTAGCTAGAACAATGTTTGGAGTCACTTCCCTGCCTGCTCACAGAAAAATAGTTAAATGGATAGATAACACAACACGAACGTGGCGGAAAAAGACGGCCGCGTGCTTAAGGGGCTGACCGTGTGTCTTAGCAGCAGCGCGCCTTACCTGCGTCTTCCAGCCAGAGGCTGAGGGCAGCAGCAGCAGCAGCAGCTGTACGTCCTCCGCCGCCGCGAGCGCTTCAGGGCTGCGCCTCCAGTCCAGACCCTCACGCGACACTCGCGCTCCGCCAGAGAGAAAGCGCGCTTCGGTGCGTGTGTGTGTGTGTGTCTGCGCGCGCGCGCGCGCCTGTCTCGCCTCTGAAGTTCGCGGTGGGGCTGCTTCGTCCGCGAGGAAAGCCCGCGCGCACTGTAGGGACGGGGCGCGGGGGGCTGCGCTAGTTCCGAGGCGACGGGCGGGGGAAGAGATCCATTCATAACAATCCCGGCTGCCTCGCTCCAGTCACCCGCGTCCCCGCTTTGCAATTCGCCGCTCAGAACGTGTCATTCCTTTTTTTTTTTCCCGTCCTCCGTTAAGTGCCGTTTCTCGCCCTAGGAGTTTTGTTCACTTGTGTGAAGGAGAAGCCCTGTGAGGCAATGGAGAGAGGCAGCAGGAATGCGGGTTTTCTCTTTGATCGTGGCAGTGGGTTCTGCCACGGCTGCTCTCCCCTAATAGCAATTTGTTTAATCGTGTTATGAATCAGATGGTAACTTCAGGTGCGTGGTACCAGTTCTTCCTGTGTGCGCTGACAATAGACAATGGCAATTTCTTAAAGAGATATCCTACTCAATTGGGCCTACTGAGGAGGGGGGGGGGTGGATACAGGGGAGTGAGGTCAATACATCGCTTGCCTTGCAGTCACAAATTAGGAAACAACTATCTTTAGGACATTTCTCCCCTCCCCTCCGTGCCTTTTCTTTGCAGTTTGTAAAATGTTCATTATAACTTTTGGGTGCATTTTTTTAAACGGTTCTGGTATGGATTATATTGCTTTAGTAGCCCTTTCAGGACCAAGGGACATATTTGTCCCATAACTTTAAAATCCTATAAATTTTGATTGGGATAGTCTACAGTTCTAAATTTGATATGTACGGATTCCATATGATACTGCCTTTATGTAAACAAACTGGTTCCGACATTCATTCATTAGCGTCGTTGCCAGATTGACGAGAAGATTCACTTGCCACACTGTCCATAAGCCAGAAGCTTGATTTTTTTAAATAAAAATAATGATATTTCACAAAAAAAATCAATTTTTTGGCATCTGCAAGCCCTTTTTACCATAAAAATGTCGTCAAAACCACAAAAATTGGCCTACGATCCTTATGGTCCTGAAAGGGTTAATGTTCTGTGTTATGTCATTGTTTCGGATGTTTTACTGCGACCCTCTTAAAAATGTTATTGATAGGCAGGCTATAAATATTTGCATTTGTTACATCATTGTCATATATCTCTCAATTAGATTTCCTTACACATCCTAGGGGGTAGGGAAATGTATTTTGATTATTAAAATTACTTAATTATAATATTGTAATAACATATGTCTTTTTGTATTAATAATTGGGAAGAGGGGGGAGAAAATTATTGTTTTATGTATTGTGTATTTAATAGTACAGTTTATGTAGTGCTTTATGTTCAATTAGTTTGTATTGCACTGTCAAAGTTTGAAAATCAATAAAGATTTAGACTCGTAATAAATAATTTATAGGTTTACAGGTGATGGCTTCACAGTGCATACTGCAAAGTTTTGAGGCACATTAATGAATTCAGTGCTCACTAATTAATGCTCATTCTTGTTTCTTTACTTGTCAAAATGATGTCTCAAATCCCAACCGTGGCAATGTGCTGTAACTGCAGCCCCCCCCCCCCCCCCCCCAGCACCGAGTTTGTTTTGCTAGTGGCCAGAGCCAGCCATAGGTCTGATGCAGATAGCTACTGGGCAGAAATACGAGGGGCCGCTAAAAAGTTTTCAGCCCAACCAGGAAGAGAGAGATGCGGAGCCATGACACTTACAAGGTGATCAAAAAATCACCCAGGGGTGGGGCTGGCCTGAAGCAATACTAATTAACAGGTGGAGAAAAAGCCTCAATCACGTATAACACAGCAGTCCAAAAGGACTTCAAGCTGCCACACTGCTTGTCATTGGTGTAGAACAAATGGGTATTTTATGGATGATTCAATCAACTACTGCAAAACTTTCTTAATTGCCTAACTTAGGATAGCTTCAATATTTCTATCCTGAAAAATATCTACTACCATAATAAATTGTGCATGAATATGTAGAACATTTTTGTTTTCTAAATCAACAATTTGTTTTGGGTGAAGGACAGGCATATCGTAACCAAGGGTGAACAGATCATAGGACCGCCTGTAATCTAGATATTATTTCAGGGCCACATCCTGACTTCAGGTTTCAATCACCTACGCCTGTCCCACCTCACCTACATCCTTAATTGTGTATATGGTATATCTGTGAAAATATCTGTAAAATCACATGTGCTTAACAAAAAAGTGAAGATCAAGTGAACAATACAGAAGACAGCACCGATGTTCTTGTGGTCCTGCAAAATATGCTACGTCCATTCCTGTAATCCAAAAGGCTTAAAAGTAAAGATTGCATTAATATTTGAAAAGTCTATCCTAAGAACATAAGGAGTTGCCTCCGCTGGGTCAGACCATAGGTCCATCGCGCCCAGCAGTCCGCTCCCACGGCGGCCCATCAGGTCCATGACCTGTAAGGTGATCCTTTGTCTAAAGCCCTTCAATCCCCTTTATCCTTCTATCTATACCCTTTCATAATCCTATCTCTACCTCTACCTCTATCTGTATCCCTCAATCCCCGTATCCTTCAGGAATTTAACCAGTCCTTCTTTGAAACCCCGTAATGTACTCGAAATAGGTATGAATAGAGCAGAGTTTCCACAACATTGGAAACGTTATAGTTTAAACCTGACCTAACTGTCCTTTTCTGAACTTCAGAAAATTGTTGGGTTTTTTTGAGTGTTTGGAAGTGATTTTTTAAAATGTATTTTGGTTGAGACATGGTTCAGCGATTCCCATGGGTAGAACCCAAACATACTGGGCTATAATCTTTTAGGAAGGACAGACATGGTCAAAAAGGTGGAGGAATAGCTCTCTATGTAAAGACCAATATCCAAGCGACTGAAATGCATTGGTCCGGGGAAAGGAAGAAGCAACATGGATCACTTGGAAAAGAGAAAATGGAACTTCTATCCACATGGGTGTTGTCTACAGACCTCCGACTCAATTGCAGCAAATTGATAAAGATCTTGTTGCAGATGTCCAAAATTTGGAAAAGAAAAGAGAGGCACTGGGTGATTTCAAGGTGCCAGATGCAGATTGGAAAATGATATCTGTGGAATTGGAAAGAAGTAGAGAAATAATGGATGCCCTTCAAGAGGCAGACAAATGGTGACAGAACCAATGGTGGAAAAAGTGATGCTGGATCTGGTGCTCACAATACGAAAAAGAGCGGATAGCGTAGCTGGTTTTAAGAAAAGTTTGGACAATTTCCTGGAGGAAAAAGGCCATGGGTTAAGATTCTGTGTTTAACTTTTAAACTTTTGAAGGATGATGCTCCAGAGCTGTTATATTCACTGGTGCACTTTTACGTTCCGGCTCGGAGTTTACACTCTAGAGCAGTGGTTCCCAACCCTGTCCTGGAGGACTACCAGGCCAGTCGGGTTTTCAGGATAGCCCTAATGAATATGCATGGAGCAGGTTTGCATGGCTGGCACCTCCATTATATGCAGATCTTTCCCATGCATATTCATTAGGGCTATCCTGAAAACCTAACTGGCCTGGTGGTCCTCCAGGACAGGGTTGGGAACCACTGCTCTAGAGCAGTGTTCTTCAATCACCGGTCCATGGACCAGTGCCGGTCCACAGAAATTTCCTTCCGGTCCACAGGGCTAGCACATGCATCAGGCCCAAAACAGTGTTCTTCAACCGCCAGTCCACGGTGCGATCAATGCGGTGTTATCTTCGAGCCAGCTCCCTCTTCCTAACTGATTCAGTGCACAAAGCCATGGGCAGTGGCTCCTACAGGCATCCTGTGCCTGAACCGGAAGCCTTCTCTATGGCGTTGCAACGTCAGAGGGAAGGCTTCCAGATGAGGCACGGGATGTGCAAGGTGCAATTAGTATTATTATGGGGGAGGTGTCTGGGGTGGAGATTGGGTAGAGATGGGCGGGGTCTGGCCCACGACTTAGCCCAATGTTCTTCAACCGCCAGTCCACAGACCGATGCCGGTCCACAGAATAATTTTTTTATTTCTGCCGGTCCATAGGTGTAAAAAGGTTGAAAAACACTGCTCTAGAGATCAGCTCTGTCTCGATGTGCCTTCCCTGTCTGTGGTTAAACTTTCGAGTCACCGGAAAAGTGATGTTTTCGGTTCAGGGCTCTATTTGTTGGAACAGGCTATCTATGGATCTAAGCAAGCAGCTTTGGTTTTACAGTTTAGAAAAAAAAGCTGAAAACATCTCTGTTCTCGTGTGCTTTAATGAGTAATGAACCAGCAGCCAAGTCTCAGTCAAGTAACAGCAATTAAGTATTTCTGTTTGTGTTGTCAATTGTTGGTAGTATTGTCTTATGTTTGGCGGTTGTATTGTATTGTAATATGTTTATTGTATCAGGTTGTTTTGCTGTCTTATTGATATATGTGTTGTATGTAATGGTTGTAATTTGTTATTTCTCATTTGGATGTCTTATTGTACTCTGCATAGAATTGCAGGATATGCGGAATATACATTTTTAAAATAAATAAATTCACAGATCAAATTAGGAGCAGGACCTCAAGACATTTTGGGGTGGATAGTGTAAGGTTTAGCCCCCCAAAATGTAAGGTTTGGAGGGGTAATGTTGAGGCGGCCTTACAATCATAGAACATAGAAAGATGACAGCAGAAAAGGGCTACAGCCCATCAAGTCTGCCCACTCTTCTGACCTACCCCATCAAGTCTGAGTGCTAATGACCCAGTTCCTTACCCTCGCAGAAGATTCATTAGGAAGTAAAATCAAATGACAAGCAGAGCCAGAAGTGATTACATAGAGAATATATCTATTGTTCAGAAATAAGCTTAATATTACAGAAAAGAAAGATTCATACAGATACATCAATTAAGCATTACAATTAATGAGAGAGAAAAGGCAGTTTCCCTGCCTTACAGAGCCCAGAGCCAAGACAGAGAAGAAGGTGGTGATGTTCCAGACAGAGAGAGATGTTGCAGAGAGGGCAAGAAAAGGGGGGGGGAGTTCTAATCTCCCATATTTATACATTTAAGGCTTGTTCTAAAAATTGAAATTAAGTACCCCTACCTTTTGTAAACTGTTTGAAACAATGGTGAATAAGGTAAGTGAGGTGTGAGAGACTGGAGAAGAAAAGAGGGAGGACCTGTCCCTTACAGACTGGAGTCAAATGTAATTTACAGTATGCCTCTGACAGTGGTTTCTGATTAATCTCAGCTATCTGTGCTAGCTCATGAACCTGGACCTATTGTATATCTTAAGCTGTCCATCTTAAGCACCAGACATTAACACATCTTAGCACATCTTAACACCTCTTTGCTGCAAGGTTCTTTGTTACCTTTAAGCACCGATTTAATTTAGGCTGGCTAAGGATATTTTCAATGACATGCCCTAAGGTCAGACATGAAGGATATGATCTCCCATAGGCCTTTGCTGACATTAGTTAGGACAACTGAAAATGCTGAGGTTGACAGAGATATTCAACGTGATTTAACTATCCAGAAACATCATTGTGTGGGGCAATCTGCTGATATTCAGCAGTACTTAATTTGTTAGTGATACTGAGTATCATCCCAGACCAGTAAAGTGAAAGCTGACTATTTTGTAGGAGGTCAAGGGGTGGGAGTTGGTACTTAACCACCTATGTTAAGGAGCCATATCAGACCACATAAAAATCAATCCTATCTTTATATGGTGTTGCTTAGGCGGATAAGTGCTGAAAATCACACTTAACTGGTTAAAAGATAGCTGAATGCATAAACCCGGCTATTGAATACCGGTGCCAGGACATAGCCCAGCATTGAATATCTGGCAATAACAGGATGAAGGAGTTGGCAAAGGCATCTTCAGCTTTGATTGGGAGATGGAAGCAAGAAAGCAGCTGCTGAGATCTGAGAAGAGAGTGAGCAGCCTGAGGGAGAAGGGAGGGTGAGTGGAGGAGGAAGAAACAGAGAGTGTGGGAGTGGGAGGGTTAGAGGGGAGGTGGTCTGAAAAGAAGAGAGGCACAGGAACCTTTAGACCAAAATATTTAGGGTGGCAACAGGAGAAAGGCTAGGTATGGGAGAGCAAGCCAAAGTGGTACATATTTCTATACGTCAGACCCCCCCAACGTCACCAAACACACATAAGAACATAAGAATTGCCGCTGCTGGGTCAGACCAGTGGTCCATCGTGCCCAGCACGCGGCAGCCCTCTGGTCAAAGACCAGCGCCCTAACTGAGACTAGCCCTACCTGCATACGTTCTGGTTCAGCATGAACTTGTCTAACTTTGTCTTGAATCCCTGGAGGGTGTTTTCCCTTATGACAGACTCCGGAAGAGCGTTCCAGCTTTCTACCACTCTCTGGGTGAAGAAGAACTTCCTTACGTTCGTACGGAATCTATCCCCGTTCAATTTTAGAGAGTGCCCTCTCGTTCTCCCTACCTTGGAGAGGGTGAACATACATTCACAGAAACACACATATACACACAAATTTAAATCAGCTATAAAAGACCCTACAAGACCTAGAGGTCTTCTTTGCCTAAAGAATCCCCCCCCCTCCCCTCCCAGTTGTGTTCAGCCACTGAGTAAAACTACAACTATAACAATTTATTTTTTTTTTTACACAGAAGTGAAGTATACATTTTCTATAGGTTTAGACTATGGAGCTAGAACCTGTCCCCATACTATTCATCATGCAGAAATATAAGGGTTGATATTCATCACAGTTTAAGTTCCTACCTAAAAATGCTCACCGCCACTAACTGAATATCTGCTCCTTCCTCCTTTAACAGATAAGAAGATGATTTTGGTGTCCTGCTTCACTGCATCATCCAAAAAAATCCACATTAAATTTAAAGTGAGCAATTCATGCTACATGTTAAAACACATTAACCTTATTTAGGAAACAGTCAGCACAATGCCTTTTTCAAAAGATAGAAAAACATCTTTGGAGCCAAAGGTGTTGCAAAAGATTTATGTGCATTATATTAGTCCAGTCGTGTTTTTCTAGTCTCTGGTATTTGTCATCCTGCTGAATGCAATGGGATAAGTATAAGACAATCAGGACAGGATTTTTATTAAAGGCTGAAATGAAGTTAAATGATCAACACGGTGAATGTGGATGCCACATTGGCCTGCTGATTCAATAAGTATTAAGGCAGCCAGCAGAGGCTCCTATTTTCATTAGATTTTTCATGCTACAAGAAGTTAATGTTGCTGCATTGTTGGCTTCTCTTCTGGAGGAAGATGGACTATAAATCTGAAAATTAAATTAATGGTGCCGTAGATCTCATGCAGGGGACCTTAATGATACTTCCATGACTTGGGAATATCAATTGTGAATGATTTTGATTAAATGTATATTGCAAAAATATAAAATCTATGATATATAAAAATGGATATTCAAAGATGTGCTACGAGTATTTGGGGGTAATTCTATAAAGGAGTCACCTAGCTAAGGCACCAAAGTCTTTACACAGTTCATCACCTAGATCTCCACAGATCCGTTCCGTGGGATGCAAAATCCTCCAAATGTCCAACAACTGCAACTGGCTAAGCAGAAAATTTACCCCCTTGACTCAGTGGTCCCTTGTCCCCATCTTTGCCGGACTACAGTCCAGGGCAGGATCCACAGTGATGTTAAAATCCCCCCCTCCCCCCCACCAACGGTTGGTAATCAGGATACATGGCTATCTTGGCAAGCAAGCTGAAAAAAATTTATGGTTATACACATTAGGAGCATATAGATTATGCCCCCATAATTCCCCCAGGACTATAACATATCGGCCATCCTGATCTTGGAGAACTTTATGAGTATGGCTCCTCCATGCACTGATAGTGCAGCATTGGTTCTAAAGGGTATTAAGAGCCAGCATAGATTCTGATGACCAAACTTTCAGTAGTTTTATAATGTTAATCAGCTTATGTGCTTCTTCCTGGTCTCATTGCTTCTGACTCTGCGTAGGAGGAGAGGTGGCTCATGGTGCCAGGTTATGGAATTCCTGATGAAGGGAAATAAGAGGATGTAAATAGCTCAAATAACATATCCCACCCCAATTTTGAAGTAATTTTGTATAGGCCTTATTACCACATACAAAGTAATGTCCTGCCAATGCTTCAAGTCCTCTAGAGAAGTACTAGTTAGGAATAAGGGGTTCATAAATTCTCAATGGATTATAATAACCTCTCCATGGATAGTCCCATCCTCTTATAGGTGGTAGTGCTCTATATTCTTCACAATCCTCCTAATCAAATACCTCATAGTGTTTCCCCCTCCCAGCATAGATTAAATAATACTGACACCATTGAATAAGTTTAGTCTCATTCCAAGATATTTAATTAAAATCTAGTTCAATGGTCCACAAATGGATGGAAAACTGGCAGAGGGATGCCTACTCCCTCCTGTTGGCAGGCTCGCCTCTTCAAAATGGTGGGCCTTCTCCTCACCCTGGGATGCACTCAGAGTGGCTCAAGACTCTGATTGGCCCAGGCACCTAACACCCCTCCCATATGAGAGGCTTAGGCACCTGGCCAAGCGGGGCCTTAGGCCCCATCCCGATACATCCCAGGGTGCACCGAGAAGGGAAAGGCCCAACATTTTGAAGAGGGGAGCCTGTCGGCAGGAGGAAATAGGCATCCCTCCTGTCAATTTTCCTAAACACACTGGTCCATTGGCTTGCATACAGTTATGTGGCATTTTTTTGAATGTTCAGGGCCTCGCTCCAATTCACTTTAACAATAGACAATCTCTTTGGATTTTGTGCAGGTATCCCTCTAGCTATCTTAGAGGTCTGTAAAGCTGGTAACCTCTTCTACTGGCAAGCAAAGAAACCCCCCCCCATTCTCACCTTCTTCTTCTTTTTCTCTCAAACAGGGCAGTTCAACACCAACGCCACAACTTTCCCTGAAAAACAGATTTCACGTCCTTCAAGAAGGAACTGACGAGGATGAAGCAGAGGATGATTCCGAACACAGAACACCGGCTGCAGTTCTCGCTGCTAGATCCATCCCCCCTCGGAAGGAGCGCAGAGTGGTGGTCATCGGAGACTCCATGCTAAGAGGCACCGAAGGACCAATTTGCAGACCAGATTTGCAGTCGAGGGAGGTCTGCTGTCTCCCTGGAGCCAGGATCCGCGACATCACCACCAGTATAGACAAACTTCTGAAACCCACTGACCATTTCCCTATGTTTCTCATTCATGTAGGTACCAACGACACTGCCAGAAGCACATCAGACAGCATCCCTAAAGACTTCGAGGCCCTGGGAAGAAAACTAAAGCAGACAGGAGCACAGGTGGTCTTCTCATCAATTCTCCCGGTAAGAGACAAAGGCAGAGACAGGGAAGAGCGCATCCATAGGACCAACGAGTGGCTTCGAGAATGGTGTTTAGAGACGAACTTTGGATTCCTGGACCACGGAGCGGCGCTACAAGGACTACAGGGACCTGACGGACTTCACCTAACAAAGAGAGGCAAGAAAGTTTTTGGACATCGACTAGCACATCTACTTCGGAAGGCTTTAAACTAGGTAAGTTGGGGGAGGGTTCACACATACATACCAGAGAAGTAAGGATCCATCCTGGAGAAACAAATAAAACCCACACTTCTGAGCCTAAGGTAAGTACCCATAGCATACACAAAAAAACAAGAGCCACACTAACGGGGATAGGCATATCATCACAAATTTGGAGAGCAATGTATGTTAATGCACACAGCTTGGGCAACAAAATCCTGGAACTGGAAACAGAAATAAGGGATGCTGATCTTGACATAGTAGCGATATCCGAGACCTGGTTCACAGACTCGCATGGGTGGGATATGGTTATACCAGGCTACAATCTACTTCGTCGGGACAGAGAGGGCAAATTAGGAGGGGGGGGTAGCACTATACACTAAGGATAATATCAAAACTACCAGGATCACAGAGGTTAGATACACAGGGGAATCCCTTTGGGTAAACCTTGCCAGAGGGAACGAAAAATGCCTTTACCTCGGTGTGGTGTACAGGCCACCGAGACAAAAGGAAGACAAAGACAAAGAATTGATTGAGGATATAGAGAACATCACTTTGCGTGGTGACACAGTACTGCTAGGCGACTTCAACATGCCAGATGCTGACTGGAACACCCTCTCAGCAACTACGAGCGGTAGCAAAAGAATAGTAACCTCCATTAAGGGTGCACAACTAAAACAAATGGTATTAGAGCCCACCAGAAAAAAAGCAATACTGGACCTGGTACTCACAAATGGAGACAGTGTCTCGGAAGTGTCGGTGGGAGACACGCTGGCCTCCAGTGACCACAACATGGTATGGCTCAACCTCAGAAAAGGCTTCTCTAAATCAAACACAGCAACGAGGGTCCTCAACTTTAGGGAGGCAGATTTCGACCACATGAGAGACTTTGTCCATCAAGAGCTGCAAAACCATGCAGAAACTGACAATCCGGAAACTATGTGGTCAAATCTAAAATCCATCCTGAACAAAGCATCTAGCCGCTACGTAAAAACAGTAAGCAAACGCCGGAGAAACAAAAAACCACAATGGTTCAACAAGGAAATTTCGGACCTTATTAAAATAAAAAAAGAAGCATTTATCAACTACAAACATCTTGGGAAAAGGGAGGCAAAAGAAGACTATCTGACCAGATCTAAGGCTGTCAAAAAGGCAGTCAGGGAAGCCAAACTTCAAACAGAGGAAGATCTAGCACGGAGCATTAAAAAAGGGGACAAATCCTTCTTTAGGTATATTAGCGACAGGAAGAGAAACAAAAATGGAATAGAACGCCTTAGGCAATCAGATGGAAACTACGCAGAATCTGATACTACCAAGGCAGAACTGCTAAACGAATACTTCTGCTCAGTATTCACCTGTGAAGCACCGGGAAATGGTCCACAACTACAAATAAGAGACAGCCAAAATGATCTGTTTCGCGATTACGAGTTTACACCTAGTAGCGTCTACCACGAACTTTCAAGACTCAAAGTAGACAAAGCCATGGGACCTGACAATCTACACCCCAGGGTACTCAGAGAGCTGAGTGAAGTTCTGGCTGAACCACTATCCGTACTCTTCAATCTTTCCATGCGCACGGGAAAAGTACCCCTAGACTGGAAAACAGCTAACGTAATTCCACTCCACAAAAAGGGCTGCAGAACAGAGACAGGAAATTACAGACCGGTGAGTCTTACATCCATAGTGTGCAAACTCATGGAAACACTGATCAAACAGGAACTTGACAAAATTCTAGATGAAGAAAATCTACGTGATCCACAGCAACACGGATTCACCAGGGGAAGGTCCTGCCAATCTAATCTGATTGACTTCTTTGATTGGGTGACCAATCATCTGGATGCCGGTGAGTCCCTTGACGTGATATATTTGGACTTCAGCAAAGCTTTTGATAGCGTTCCACACCGCAGGCTGTTGAACAAACTAAAATCGATGGGATTAGGGGATACATTCACAACATGGGTAAGGGATTGGCTAGATGGTAGGCTTCAAAGGGTGATGGTAAACGGTACCCCTTCCAAAATGTCAGCAGTGATGAGTGGAGTACCTCAGGGCTCCGTCTTAGGGCCGATTCTATTCAATTTATTCATAGGAGATTTGACCCAAGGACTTAGAGGAAAAGTATCACTGTTTGCCGACGATGCCAAACTATGCAACATAGTTGGCAAAAGCAGTGTGCCTGACTTTATGACGCAGGACCTAAGACAGCTCGAGCAGTGGTCAGCAACTTGGCAGCTAGGCTTCAATGCTAAAAAATGTAAAATAATGCATCTAGGCAAAAAAAATCCACACAGAACTTACACACTAAATGGTGAAACCTTGTCCAGGACTACGATGGAACGTGATTTAGGAGTGATCATTAGCGACGATATGAAGGCTGCCAATCAGGTAGAGAAGGCTTCATCCAAGGCAAGACAAATGATGGGCTGTATCCGTAGGGGTTTTGTCAGCAGAAAACCTGAAGTAATAATGCCACTGTACAGATCCATGGTGAGACCTCATCTCGAGTATTGTGTTCAATTCTGGAGACCACACTACCGAAAAGATGTGTTGAGAATTGAGTCGGTTCAGCGAATGGCTACCAGGATGGTTTTGGGGCTCAGGGATCTCACGTATGAAGAAAGGTTAAAAAAACTGCAGATGTACTCATTGGAGGAGCGAAGACAGAGAGGAGACATGATTGAAACCTTTAAGTATATTACTGGGCGTACAGTGGTGAAAGATGATATCTTCAATCTTACGGGGCCCTCGGTAACCAGAGGACACTCGCTGAAAATCAGGGGAGGGAAATTTCAGGGTGATGCTAGGAAGTACTTCTTCACCGAAAGGGTGGTCGATCATTGGAACGAGCTGCCTCAGCGGGTGATTGAGGCCAGCAGCGTGTTAGATTTCAAGAGGAAATGGGATATTCATGTGGGATCTCTAGGAGAGTAAGAATCAGGGAGTGGGTCATTGGTATGGGCAGACTCGATGGGCTATAGCCCTTTTCTGCCGTCAATTTCTATGTTTCTATGTTTCTATGTTAAAGGTGCACTAATCAGGGAAAAACCATCAATCAGAAAAATGCAAAATTTCATGTAGTGTACCAGCAAGTTTAATATTCCAATTAAACCCTAATAAAAGAACAGGAAAGAAAAAAAATCCCCACATTTTTGATTACTGTTAGGCCCATTTTATGTCAAGCAAGATGTGCCTAAGAACTGATAGAAGAAATGAACTTGAATTATTAACAATGAGATAATAAAAAAATAAAGGTTACACACAAAGGTCAAACACCACTATCAGATTCTCTTGAAATTCCTGGTCTCCCAAATGAGTTCAGCAAGCTCTGGTCTCTGCTATTTCTGAAATGTCAATAGAACTCATTACAGTCTTTTAATTCTTTGTTTTCTTAAGTCAAGTATAATCCATCTCCTTGACCGACAGTCCAAGAATCAGTTATTGTAGGTAACCTGGCTCTTCAGCAATGAGATGCATGCATCCAAGCTAAACCACCTTCACACTTCACAGCAGTGTTTGTCATCAACAGCACTTGAAAAGGGTCATCCCACCTTGGTGACAGACACACCTTTCGCACATACACACTCAAACACCCAGTCTCCAGGTTTCAGGTCATGCATAAGTCCGTCTGGTTTATCTGGCAACGCATCTCGCACCTGGGAATGGGTTAAAGCCTGACAATAATGCAAAGCATCTCCTCTTAATAGATTCAAATCTGAGCTTCCTATTTTAGCAGGAAAGGTTCTCATGGGCCTACCCGTCACAATCTCATAAAATGTCACTCCTGTTTTTCTATGAGATTGATTGCTGAGCACCAAAGTATAGGGAAAGGCCTATACCCACTTTAGAACATAACACTAGCCTTACTGGTTCAGACCAATGGTCCATCTAGCCCAGTAATTTGTCCTCACAGAGGCCAATCCAAGTCACAAGTACTTGGCAAAAAGCCAGATAGTAGCAACATTCCATGCCACTGATCCAGGGCAAGCAGTGGCTTCCCCCATGTCTTTCTCAATAATAGACTATGGACGTTTCCTCCATGAAATTGTCCAAACCTTTTTTTTAAACCAGCTACATTAACCATTCTTACCACATCCTCTGGCAACGCATTCCAGAGCTTAACTATTCTCTGAGTGAAAAAATATTTCCTCTTATTGGTTTTAAAAGTATTACTCTAACTTCATCAAAAATTACAAAGACTAGGAGACACTCAATGGAGTAAAAACTTGATCCACTTGTACCCGTTCTACATCACTCAAGATTTTATAGATTTTGATCATATCTCCCCTCAGCTGTCATTTTTCCAAGCTGAAGAGCCCTAACCTTTGCAGTCTTTCCTTATACGAGAGGAATTCTATCCACTTAATTACATTGGTTGCTCTTTTTTGAACCTTTTCTAGTTCCGCTATATCCTTCTTGAGATAAGGAGACCAGAACTGAATGCAATACTCAGTCAGGTTGCCCCACTGAATGATACAGAGGCATTATAACATTCTTAGTCTTGTTTACCATCCCTTTTCTGATAATTTCTAGCCTCTTGTTTGCTTTCTTGGCTGCCGCCGCACATTGGGCAGAAAGTTTCATCATATTGTCCATGATGACACCCAGATCTTTTTCTTGAGTGCTGTCCCTCAGGGTGGACCTTAGCATCCAGTAACTATGATTTGGATTATTTCTACTAATGTGTATCACTTTGCATTTGTCCACATTAAATTTCATCTGTCATTTGGATGCCCAGTCTTCCAATTTCCTAACGTCTTTCTGTAATTTTTCCACAGTCTGCATATGTTTTAACAACTTTGAACAGTTTAGTGTCATCTGAAAATTTAATCATCTCACTTGTTCCAATTTATAGATCATTTATAAAAGAAGTTAAATAGCACTGGCTCAGTACAGATCCTTGCGGCACTCCACTATTTACCCTCCTCCATTGAGAAAAATGGCCATTTAATCCTACCCTTCGTTTTCTGTCTGATAACTAATTCTTAATCCACAACTCAACATTGCCTCCTATCCCATGACTCTTTAAATTTTCTCAGAAGCCTCTCATGAGGAACTTTATCAAAAGCTTTCTGAAAATCTAGATACACTACATCAAACGGCTCGCCTTTGTCCATATGTTTATTCACACCTTCAAAGAAGTCAAGCTCAGTTTCCTGCCCAATTTTTGATAATGAATTTGATTTTAATAAGGAAATTTTTACACTCCATACTACCTGCACTCTGCGGGTAATATGCTGCATGGAAATGCTGCTTTATTCCTAAGGATTTAATAATGTTCCTGCACTACTTCACCTATAAAGTAAGGTCCATTATCACTTGAGGATCGGTAAGACCATGTGGGTCTGCTCTGATCCGTTTTTTTTTTTACCGATTCTAAAAGAGCTATTCATGCACTAAAAGGTTTGCATGTAAATGATTCATACGGAGGTTCGTCGTAATCCCTGACTCTCCATGCCGAGTCATCGCTGCGAGAGTGACTCTCACAGATGTGCAGAGCCGGCAGGGGAAGCTCGAACAGGCGAGAGGCAGGGGAAAGACTCCTGCCACTCAGCTGTTTGGGGCAGGAAATCTTCATATTTTGGGTTGGAAAACATGCAGTGGAATTCCAATGGGGGTCTAGTCTTGGCCTTTCTCATTTGGGCCATCACAATTCAGTGGCTGGGAATTCGAGAAATGCAATGGGATCATTGCTATCAACTGTATATGATGCTCAATGTTTTTCTTATCCTTATTTAATTTTAGTCCATTTAGGGGGGAAATGATTTATATTAGGCACATGAAGCCGAATTTTGAGCAGTTGTCCTGTGATTTTTCTTGCAGTCGGGTGGTGTGGTCCCAAATTATTCCTCATTTAGTTTGGAAATCGGACAGGAGTGTGAAAGGTGTCAATGTAGAGGTGTCTAAATTGGTGGGTTCTTTGGGGGGTATGGATTTGACATATGATTTGTTAATAGTTGACTGTCCAGGACTTTCCTGTTTGGATGGTATTTATTTATCTGATACTGGTTTGGATATATTTTTATTTACAGTTCAGGATTTGTTGGAATCAATTTATGGGAACTCCACTGGCCGCAGCTGAATTATAGTTATTGGGGGGAGCAGTAAAAAGCTTTTGCTGTCACTGCTGTGGAGGAAATAGGGTTCTTCCAGGTGGCCATGCAATATGTTTGAAGTTGTTAAAGGAGTTATGGGTGTAGAATACTTGTATGTGATACCGTTACATGTAATGGTGAGGCTGGGCGACACCGCAGGTCTCATGGGGGAAGGGAGATAATACTGTATATATTAAAACATGAATACAATTTTGAGAATGTTTAAAGGGCAGCTAGGTCATTACCAACTAGCTGACAAGTGAAGATTGTTAGTAAGTGGCTGGCCTGGAAGATGGGTTAGGTTGATTTTAGGTTACCACATTGTTATGTTGGAAATTGTCAATAAAGCTGCGGCCAAAATTGTTGTCAGTGTGAATCTGTTGAGTGGTTGATGTGTCATGTGAAAGTGAAGTGGTGCGAGTGCCATGTGTTAGGCTCCCTTTTCCATCTGGGGAAGTATTCTAGTGTTTGCAATTCAGTTATCAAGCTGTGTACACAGGGACTTTTGCGGGGGTTTTTCCTCCAATTTTTGTATGAATGAGTGCGTTTTTAATTTCCAGTTTATGTGTTAATTTTTCTCACCAACATAATTCATCTTCCTTTATTAATCTTTATTGTTATAATTTTACAACCACAATATGATTTTCAAGAAATTCCTGCAAACGACTTAATACTGCTAGCTCCTTCCCACTCCCAATACCTTCCGAATTCCCCAAAGCAACCTCATCCACTCTATCTCCTGTAGAAATTTACCAGGATACTCCAGGAACCTGTTTGGTGCCCTACTAGGACTGGCCTTAATATCTGAAGCTGTCTTACAGGCAGGTCACAACATAAAAAGGGGCACATGTTACAAGATGTAAGAAGATGTGCACTGAGTAGCTATCAGCATTCCTAAATGAGACTGCCAGTAACATCAAGGTGTCACAACGCCAAAATCAATCTCATAAGAGGAATTGGACTAGCTGCATTACATAAGCACAGTAAAAGCTGAATGATCACTTCATGGAAATGACATTCCTTATTTGAATTTTGGTCAAATCTATGTGAGTGGTAGCATTCTTTGTATATCATCATTCGTGATTCTCAAGACTCTTAAGGCAGGCCTGTTGGCCGAAACATGTACATGTCGAGTCATAGAGTCGTTTGAATGTACCATTGTGACATTGGAAGAATAAAGATCTTCACATTATCAGATGAGTTGGAGGACACTTTTTTAGTGCACATCATTCTGATCTGGACAATTCCATTTTTGTTTCTTTGTATCTGTGTCTGTGGTTTTGTTTTCTCCTGGTTGTTCTCTCTCTCTTTCTTTTATTCGTGGCTGACATGAAAGATTCAAAATGCCGCGGCCAAGCTTATCTTTGCAAAAAGTAAATTCGATCAAGTCTCACCGCTCCTTTTCAAGCTTCACTGGCTTCTGATAACTTCCAGAGTCCACTTCAAATGCATCTGCCTAACCTTCAAGATCCTCCACGGCATCCTTCCAACATTAATTCCGCTTTCTTGGAACTCCTCAAATCCTAATACCATCAGACCCACCCAAAAATCGAAATTATCCTTCCCCTCATTAAAAGGCATTTCCCTCCCAGGAACACTGGGGATTTCCCTCCTCTTCAGACTCACCAAGCTCTGGAACAACCTTACCTCCCCTCTTCGGAACCTGAATGCTCTTCAACCCTTCCGTAAACATCTGAAAACCTGGCTTTTCTCAAAAATCTAACACTCCCTCCTCATCTGACATCCTAACCTTCTAACTTCTCTCTCTCCTCCGATCTTCATCTAGCCCTTTCCTGGAGTTCCTTTCTCATTACAATTCCTGTAAACCGTGCCGAGCTCCACGACCATGGAGATGGTGCGGTATACAAACCTAAGGTTTAGTTTAGTTTAGTTTAAAGATGTGTTCAAACTTGGTGACATCTTACAAAACCTAAATAAAACCATAAATGTACATTTCAAGTTTAAACCACTGGAGTTGTTTAATGGAAGTGCTGCCACTCCAGGGCTTTGTTCAGACCTTCCGGTTCAAGCGTTCTCAGCATAAAGATCCAACGCGGCTCTTGAGAATAATTTTCTAACTAAAGTCTATCGAAAAGAAACGTATAAGAACTCAGCACTTCACTTTTCTAGTTTCCATCCGGTGGCTTTCAAGAAAAGCCTCCCATACTCGCAATTCCTCAGATTAAGAAGAACTTGCTCCTCAGTGGTTGAGTTCAAGAACCAGTCTGTTACAGGGGAAGACACCCTCCAGGGATTCAAGACAAAGTTGGAAAAGTTCCTGCTAAACTGGAAGGTATGCAGTGAGACTGGACTCATTTAGAGCACTGGTCTTTGACCTGGGGGCCGCCGCATGAGCGGACTGCTGGGCATGATGGACCACTGGTTTGACCCAACAGCGGCAATTCTTATGTTCAGTCCAAAGATTTGAAGATGAGATTTGTTAAGAGGCTATCCAGATAAAGTCATAGATATAGCAAACAAAAGAGCTCTGTATAATAATAGGGATCTGCTTTTAGCTCCTAAAACACGAGATAATGTACAGGGCAGATACGTTCACAGTGAAAATATCACATGTGTGCTCACGTATGCAAAAAAAAGAAAAAAAAAGTCCCGTTGTAGCCCAAAATTTTGAGAACACACTGGCAAATGTTAAAAAAAACAACAAAAAAACAGGGAGATTTAAAGATCTTGATTTAAGGATTGCTTACCGTAGAATAGATCAAAAAATCTAAAATACTATGTCCTGTTTTATTACCAAACAGGGACAGTAATGACTCAACCACCGAGGAGGGTCATACGACATGTGGCACATGTCAAATGTGTAAGATCATGGAATGTACAAATATTTTTCACAATCCTCTTGACTGGCTCATTTGCCCAAGGCCCCTCCCCATAGGCCTTAGGCTCCTCCCTCTGCCTATCGGCATTTAGATGACACTAAAGTGTGATTCTATAAGTAGTGCATAACCTTTATAGAAGTGTGCTTAGCACCGCACTAGTTGACACTGATTTTCCAGGCACCATATACATAATTGGGCTCCGAGTGCGAAAGTATTTCCATGTAACTTCATTGAGTGTTCCCTAGTCTTTTTAATTTTTGTAATTTAAAGTGCTGTTGCCGAACAACATCTCATAGATTATTTATGCCTATGTTTAGAAATCTACAATGATCTTTATCTATTTCTTTACAAAGAGTTTTTTGTTGTTTTTTTTTAATGTAACCCCTAGGGCCATGATTTGTTTGTTAGAAGCATCCTCCGAAGTGTAACACCAGGTCCAGGAACTAAGTGCCCAATAGAATTAGGGAGGTTGGTAAGCTTTGGGAGTGTGAATCTAGGTTTAGGTGCTTTCTCTGGATAATAGCAGCTCCCCAGCCATTGTATCGTTGTTTAACAAGTACTTGCTATACCTCATAACAAGGGGGTGTTCAAGGCAGTTTACATACTAAGAATAGAACAAGAAAAGAACAGGAAATAACAGGAAACAGAAAGGAAGGAAATGGGGTGGAGAAAAGGGGAGAAGAGGAGGGCAGAGACAAACTATAGAGATAATCACAGAAGTGCTCATGAGGATGACACCAGAGTTAGATACCTAAAAAAGTCTTCTGGAAGAGAGAGGTTTTTAGGCTGGATCTAAATCTTAGTTAAGAAGGGTCTGAAAGCAAGGATAAAGGTAAGGGATTCCATAATTCTGGGGCTACATAGAAGAAAGCAGAGCATCTGGTGAAGGGGATGGTTAAGTGGGATTTGAAAATAAAATGAAGAAGGTGGGCTGGGAGGTATGGGGCGATAAAGGAAGAAAGGTAAGCAGAAACATTTGGTCAGAATCAGGATCTTAAGCTTGATCTAGAATTCAACTAGGAACCAATGGTGTTGGATTAAAAGATGAGGACAGTCAAATTTCTTGCCCCCAAAGTGGATATGGATAGCTGTGTTCTGTATTGGTTGTAGTCACTTTGTTAGACTAGCAATGAGTCCAACATAGGTGATGTTACAATAATCTAAGTGTAATAAGTCGATAGCACAAATAATTGTATTGAAAGCAGAGATACTGAGGTATTTCTGAACAGTACAGAATTGAAGGAGAGCAAAAAATAAGATTTAGTTAACTGCAGCATTTGTGGGAATCAAAGCCTAGCATTTATGTGAGAGAATGGCAATTAGTGACATCATTTATGCATCTAAGTGCACCTATTAAATAAATTGGTGTACACAAATGATGCCTAAATTTAGGAGTACCTTAAAGAACTGCCCTTTCTGATTTTAAGGGGCAAAAATAATAATGCTACTTAGGAATTAGGCAGGGATATTTAGGTACATGCGAGTCAGAAAAAGGACTAGCATGTAACTAAAGAAGACAATGCAGTGTAGGCGTCTGCCAAAGTAATTGCATTTTATTTATGTAAAAAAATTCTCTCAGAGCTAGAATTTAAAGAAAAACATTTTGGTGTTATAAAAACAGAATGATAGAGGAATTCTTTATTCACATTTTCTGGACCGCCTTTAAATGCCATGCAGATCAGAGCAGTTTACAATACTAAAAATAACAGATAGTAGAAAGGAAGTCCATAATTAAGACAGGAAAGCATCATTCAGAACACACAACAAATAAAAACCCACCCAGATAAGGCCAAATAGTAATCCATTCACAGAAATCCGAGTCCATCTCAGCAAGTCACTGGCCACCAAATGCCTTAGGGATGGATTCTACAGACAGTGCCGGTATCAGCGGCCACCTTAAAAAAATAAAAAATAAAAAAAGCAGCCACCAATCATAAGTCAATCACACAACAGCACCATTTGTAGAATTGTAGCTACCTCAAACATAGGTGTCAGAAATGTAGGTCATAGCTTTTGAGGCCTACATTTCCGGCACCTATGTTTGTCATGAATTGCGTCTACATAGGCAGTTAAGGATGCCTAAGGTTGTTTCCAATGTTAGCCACGCCTACATCAACCTTAGCCATTCTAAAGTGCCCCTGTATTATGCGATCTAGGTGTCGGATTTTGTAGGCGCCTCTGGGCCCCTACATTGTTGTTTTTAATGATTTTTAAATCTTTAAACAGCTTTACCACTTAAGTTAGGCACTGGTTGGGCACCTACTGGTGCCTAATTAAGGCGCCGTTTATAGATTTTGGGCCATAGTCTTCAAAGTACGAGGTAGCCGAGCATATGCAATATTACAATAGTCTAGCTATGAAATGAGAAGAGCATGAAAGACTGTGTAAAGAGCATAGTTTGTGGAAAATAAAGAAACCACATGTTCTAACACAGGGGTATCCAACCTGCGGCCCCATGAAGTGTTTTGTGCGGCCCCGGACAAGGGTGTTGCAGTGTTTACCGTCTTGCCGGCTCCCTCCTCTGTCTTGCTGTAGCGTTGGCGCATTTGTGCGGCCCCAGAAACATTTTTTTTCTTTGGCCATTGCGGCCCAGGGAAGCCAAAAGGTTGGACACCCCTGTGATACTATCTGTTGGATGAAAGTTGACGATCAATGATCGTACATAAATATTTAAGGGATCCCACAAGTTGAACAGCAGACTAGCACTTTATAGAATATTGTTTCGCACCAATGTCCACACCTAAATTTAAATGACAGGCCTGTTAAAACCTGAAGTAAAAGCTGGCACCCAAGTTAGGTGCATCTGTGCACCCTATATAGAATCCAGAGGTAAGCATGCAGCATTTATTTATTGGAGGCGGCGTGTCAGGGCACTAATCAGCTAGGGCACTGACATTACCAATGCGCAAACTGGTTAGTACCTCTATAATGCAGAAGCCTTTTGAACCTCCTAAACAGGAGGCAGTAGAGGCCAAATTCTGTATTGGTTGCCTATATTAGGTGCCACTAGGTGCCCTAATTGAGGACACTCAGTGATGCCTAACTTTGGAATCCACGTTCAACATTTTTTTTTAAATTGGCTTAAATGGTGTGGTAATTCACTGCACCAATTTTAAGCCAATCAAAAAGAAGTTAAAATAGCCAATTAAGAGTTTGGTGCCAAACTCTTAGGACACCTAGAGATGACTAAGTGGAGACACTCTCTGACACTTAATGATGCCTACCTGAAAAGTAGGCATGGTTAGGGGCAGAAAATAGGCACGGTTGATTTAGGCATCATTAGGCATCCAAGTTGGGTGCCAGTAAATTAAGGCAAGTAAAACCTGGTGTAATATACCAGCGTCTGCCTCAAGGACGCCTAGTAACCCTAAGCTAGACTAAACCTTAAGTTTGTATACCGCATCCTCTCCACAATCGTAGAGCTCGGCAGGGTTTACAGGAATTGGTATAGAGAAGGAACTCCAATGAAGAGTTACAGTACTTAGTATAGAGAATGTTTAGAGGGACATAGTAAAGCAAAGAGGGAGGAAGTATTACATTTTTGAGAATAGCCAAGTTTTCAGATGTTTTCGGAAAAGTTGGAGGGAGCCCAGATTCCGAAGTGAGATAGTAAGGTTATTCCAGAGCTCTGCGATTCTGAAGGAGAGGGATGTCCCTAGTTTTCCTGCATGGGATATCCTTTTAATGAGGATAGTTTGAATTTTTGGGTGGATCTGGTGGTATTAGGATTCGAGGAATTCCAAGATAGTGGAAAAAAGGGAGGAAGGATGCCGTGTAGAATCTTGAAAGTTAACATAAGAACATAAGAACATAAGAACTGCCATCTCCGGATCAGACCTTCGGTCCATCAAGTCCGGCGATCCGCACACGCGGAGGCCCTGCCAGGTGTACACCTGGCGTAATTTATAGTCCACCATATCCTTATATGCCTCTCTTAAGGAGATATGCATCTAGTTTGCTCTTGAAGCCTAGGACGGTTGATTCCGCAATAATCTCCTCTGGGAGGGCATTCCAGGCGTCAACCACTCTCTGAGTGAAGCAGAACTTCCTGACATTAGTCCTGAACCTGTCCCCCCTTAGCTTCATTACATGTCCTCTAGTCCGTGTCAAATTGGACAATGTAAATAATCTTCTCTGCTCTATTTTGTCGATTCCTTTCAGTATTTTGAAGGTCTCGATCATATCCCCACGCAGTCTCCTTTTCTCAAGGGAGAACAATCCTAGTGTTATAAGTCTGTCCTCGTATTCCAGTTTCTCCATACCCTTCACCAGTTTTGTTGCTCGTCTCTGCACCCTCTCCAGCAGTTTTATATCCTTCTTTAGGTAGGGAGACCAATGTTGGACGCAGTATTCCAAGTGTGGTCTGACCATTGCCCTATAAAGCGGCATTATAACTTTCTCCGATCTACTCGAGATTCCTTTCTTTATCATGCCCAACATTCTATTTGCCTTCTTTGCCACTGCCGCGCATTGTGCCGACGGCTTCAGGGTCCTATCTATCAGTACACCCAGGTCCTTTTCTTGTTCACTCTTCCCCAGAGTTGCACCTGACATTGTATACTCGTATTCCTTATTCTTATTGCCTAAATGCATTACCTTGCATTTCTCCACATTGAACTTCATCTGCCATTTCTCCGCCCATGTTTCTAACCGACACAAGTCGCTCTGGAGTTTCTCTCTATCCTCCTGCGATCTGATCGCCCGGCATAGTTTTGTATCGTCTGCAAACTTGATGATCTCACTGGATGTTCCTTCCTCCAGGTCATTGATATAAATATTAAAAAGGATCGGCCCAAGTACCGAGCCCTGGGGTACACCACTAGTCACTTTCTCCCAGTCGGAGAACTTCCCATTTATGCCCACTCTCTGCTTTCGGTTTTCCAGCCATTTGCCTATCCATCTTTGTATATCCCCCTCTATGCCATGGCTTTGTAGTTTCCTGAGAAGTCTTTCGTGTGGAACTTTGTCGAACGCTTTCTGGAAGTCCAAGTATATTATGTCCACCGGCTTCCCACTATCAATTTGCTCGTTCACGGTCTCAAAAAATTGGAGTAAATTCGTCAAACATGATTTCCCTTTCCTGAATCCATGTTGACTGGGTTTCATCAAGTCGTGTGCGTCCAAGTGCCGGACTATGCTATCCTTGATCAGTGCTTCAACCATCTTGCCGGGGACAGACGTAAGACTCACAGGTCTATAGTTGCCCGGTTCCCCTCTCGATCCTTTTTTGAAAATTGGGGTGACGTTCGCTATCCTCCAGTCGTCCGGTATCTGTCCAGTTCTGATTGTCAGGTTTGCAAGTTTTTGCAATAACTCTCCGATTTCAACCTTCAATTCCTTTAAGACTCTCGGGTGAATTCCATCTGGTCCAGGGGATTTGTCACTTTTAAGTTTGTCGATCTGATAGTATATCTGGTCTAAGTCCACTTCAACTGTGGTGAGGCTGTCTTCTATTTCTCCTGCAAACACTTTCTCCGCTTCAGGTATTGTTGAGGTGTCCTCCTTCGTAAAGACGGTCGCAAAGAAGGAATTTAGTTTGTCTGCGATTTGTTTATCTTCCTTGATGTACCCTTTTCTTCCCTGGTCGTCCAGGGGTCCCACTGCCTCTTTTGCAGGTTTTTTCCCTTTCACGTATCTAAAGAAGGGCTTGAAGTTTTTGGCCTCCTGGGCTATTTTTTCCTCATATTCCTGTTTTGCATCCCTCACCGCCTTGTGACATTTCTTCTGATCATCTTTATGTTTGTTCCAGGCTTCGGTTGTCTTTATGCATTTCCATTTTTTGAAAGAGTCCTTCTTTTCTTTTATGGCTTCCTTCACCTGTATGGTAAGCCATGCCGGTTCTCTTTTGCTCTTTGTTCTCCAATCTTTGGAAATCCTCGGAATGTAGAGATCTTGTGCTTCTGTGATAGTATTTTTCAGTAGGGACCATGCCTGATCTACCGTTTCGAGTTTGTCCACCATCTTATCGAGTCGTTTTTCTACCATGGCTCTCATGCGGTCGTATTTACCCTTTTTAAAGTTCAAGGTGGTGGTTAAGGTTTTGGCATGTTTCCCTTTCCCGATGTCAAGTTTAAAGTTGATTACATTGTGATCACTCGTTCCCAGTGGAACCATGACTTCCACTTCTGTTATCGGTCCCGTGAGGCCATTTAGGACCAAGTCCAAGGTGGCGTTGCCTCTTGTCGGCTCTTTTACCATTTGTTCCAGGAAGCAATCCCCTAGCACCTCCAGGAACTTGGCCTCCTTGCCGCAGTTGGAGGTTGCTAGTTTCCAGTCTATCCCTGGGAAATTGAAGTCTCCCAATATAATTATATTGCCTGTCTTGCATTCTTGTTTGATTTCCTCCATCATTTCTGAGTCAGTTTCCTCCGCCTGTCCTGGGGGACGATAGTAAAGGCCAATTTTCGTATCTGCGCCATATTGACCAGGAATTTTGATCCAGAGTGACTCAAGCTTCTCTTTCATTTCTGTTGTAACTATTTCAACAGAATCTATTCCCTCCTTAACATATAGAGCAATACCTCCACCTTTCTGCCCTACTCGATCTCTTCTATACAGTTTGTATCCCTGTAGTACTATGTCCCATTTGTTTTCTTCATTCCACCATGTTTCTGTTATGCCAATGATATCCAATATATCATGTCTTGCTATTGTCTCTAGTTCCCCCATTTTGTTACCTAGACTTCTAGCATTCGTATACATACATCTAAGTTCCCTTCGTGTTACCTTTTTGGACCTTCTACTCTTGGCCGTCCCTGTAGTTTCAATTACGATATCCTTTACTACTCCTGTGTTATCACCTTTGTTTGCTGTGTGGTCGTCCCCTCCTGTGTCTGAGTTGTCCCTTCCTGCTTTTTCTCCCTTGTTGGCCGTGAGGTCGTCTTCTCTTGTGTAGGAGTAGTTTTCCTTGGCTTCTTCGTCGGGGCATCCTGCTATCCGTGCCATCGACCGGTGGTCGACTGTCGGCTTTCCCCTATCTTTCAGTTTAAAGCCTTCTCGATTGCCTTCTTCATGTTGCCTGCCAAAACTCTTGCTCCTTCCTTGTTGAGGTGTAGTCCGTCCCTTCTGTAGTACTTGCTTTTTCCCCAGAACGCAGTCCAGTTGCGCACGAAGTCGAAGCCTTCTTCTTCGCATGCCTAGACACCACTAGGTGGGCTTAGAGAATGGGAAAGTCCCTTGTAAGAATGTATGAAGCCCATTTCTTAGCACAGCTTAGGAGAAGGGCTTCTTTGTATCATCTGCAAATTTGATCACTTCACTATTGCTCCCATTTCCAGATGGAAAGCACAGCATAGGAAAATGAAATAAAGCTGGTGATAACTTAGTACAATCTTGCAAAAAAAAGAACCAGCTGTCAATCATGAATACGCATTTCCAACACCACAAATATTGCCAGTAGACAAGGACCTCTCCAAATGGCATGTATCGAAATCAAATTGACTACATCTGCATAGGGCAGAGATGTAGAAGCAACCATGAGCTTTTGACATGCAAGATTAAAATAAAGCTTTACAAGAAAAAGATCATTAGAAACCTCCCAAAATACGACATTGAAAATATTCCATCAGACTATTGGATAAAACTAGACAACAGATTTGCCTGTATTGATACAGGAGATAGAGAGCCCTAAGAGTTATGTAATGACATCAAAACCATAATAAGTGATGAAGCTAAAAAACACACTCCAGAAGAGAAAAAAAGGCAAAAAAATTGTATTGGATCTCAGAAGAAACCAGAAAAGTAGCAGAACAAAAAAGACAAACAAACTTTTCTGGTGATAGAGGAAAAAGTATCATAAATGAACTGAGTGTTTCAATGTCAAGTTCAGCAAAACAAAGAACGATATATAAAAGGATATTTTTCAGAAAATTGAATCGGAAAATGTAAATGGAAAAATCAGATTAGTGTTTCAAGAGGTTACGAGATTACAGCAGAAATTCCAGCCTTGATTGGGGATGCTTAAGGATGACAATGGAATGATCCAGAAAGCATTAAAAGGAGATAGAAAGAACATACAGAAAATTGGGGAAATTGAACTGGAAACTGATGAAGAAGAACTAGATAGTTTGAAAGATGAAGTCATTGCAGCAATTAAAGCTTTACTGAAAAACAAGTCACCTGGTATTGACAGCATTCGACCTGTATTAATCAAAGGCTCAGAAGATGCTATTATAGCCTTCATTCGACTGAATTAATCAAAGGCTCAGAAGGTACTATTATGGCCCTCATTCGACTGCATCAACAGAAGGAAAATTATGGTCAACCGATTAGAGAATATCACTGTTCATACCTATACCAAAGAAAGAATTGCCAAGGACTGTAACTATAATAATTGCATTAATTCCACACACTAGCAAAATATTGCTGAAAATAACACAAAGACTATAATCACAGGTTGAGCAAGAACAGGTTTGTTTCCTAAAAGATTGAGGAACAAGATACATTATCGTCAATGTTAGATGGATATTGGAGAAGAGCAAAGAATACCAAAAGCCCCTATACTTTTGCTTCATTGACTACAGCAAAGCTTTTGACTGTGTGGATCATGGTAAACTATGGATAACTCTAGCACAAATGGGAATACCCAAACACATAACTCAGCTGATAAAGAGCCTCTATGATAAATCAAGAAGCTGCAGTAAGAACTGAACACTGATTGGTTTCCAATAAAACATGGCATCAGGCAAAGATGCATCTTGTCACCTTACCTGTTCAACCTGTACGGTGAAGCCATCTTCAGAAAAGCAAATTTGGAAGAAGAAAATGTTGGTTTCAAAGTTGGTGGTCAAAATATAAACAACCTGCACTATGCAGATGCTCATCGCCAGCAGCAAAGACTTGCTGTATCTACTGAGAAAAGTCATGAGATTAGAACTGAACATAAACAAGATGAAGATCATGAACATGGAAAATGATGAAGATTTTGAGATTGAAGGCAATAGAATAGAAGTTTTAAAGGATTTCAATCTCCTGGGCTCTTTTGTAAACAAAGAAGCAACTAGCAGGGAAGAAATACTCTGCAGAGTAGCACTGGCTAGCTCTTGAATGAAGGCTCTTGACAAAGTATTCAAAGGCAAGGAAATAACACTCCAAATGAAGATCATACTTGTCCATGCACTCATTTTCTCAGTGGTCAATTATGGATATGAAAGCTGGACACTACGAAAATAAGACCGAAAGAAGATTGACTCATTTGAGCTTTGGTGCTGGAGAAAGATTTTATGTATGCTGTGGACCACCAGAAGAACTAAGTCAATTCTGGAAGAGATCAAACCAGCTATAAAACTAAACTAAAGTAAATCTTAAGTTTATATACTGCATCCTCTCCATAATTATAGAGCTCAGCATGGTTTACAGGAGCTTAATATAAAGAAGGAACACCATAGTGGGGGTTGGAGATTGAGTATAGAGAGAAGAAAGCATTACATTTTTGCTATGTCATTACATTACATTTTTGCTATGCCATTCGAAGCCCAAATGATGAAGTTATGACTGTCTTATTTTGGTCACACTGTCAGAAGAGAAAGATCATTGGAGAAGGACATTGTTTGAGAAGATCGAAAGAACCAGGTGAAGAGGGCGACCTGCAATCAAATGGCTTGATATGTTGAAAACAACCATGGGGACAACACTGGAGGACCTTACCAGACTAGCAGAAAACCGATCTCTTTATAGATCTGTAATTCATGATGTCGCTAGGACTCAAACATGATTTGATGGCACCTAACTAGGTATACCACTTACGAGGTATTCAAGAAGCGCCTCGAAACTCACCTGTTCCTGAAATATCTAGACAGTTGACCCATTCCTCTCTTTCCCCTCTATAACGGTTCTCTTGTCCCATCCCCCTCTTGTTGACCAATCCCTTAACTTCTCTCAACTTGTACTTCATTAACCTTTTGTAAACCGCATAGAACTTAACGGTACTGCGGTATATAAACTGTTATTTATTTTTATTATTATTATTACTAACTATCTGTCTGTTCTTCCTTTTACAAGGCATCTGGGTTTACTTTAGCCTTTATTGCTATTTCTCTATCAGGATGCCATATCTTCACTCTTGATAGTGACCTTCAAAAATACTTTAAATCTGAACCATGCACTCCTAAGCAACTGTCAGCTTTCACCCAGTTTTCTTGTCAGAGCTGCTGCCTCAGCACCCCGAGGTTGTGAGGTCGATCCCAACCCGCTCCTTGTGACTTTGGGCAAGTCATGTAGCACTGCATTGTCCCAGGTACCACAGTTAGATTGAGACAGATAGGGAAGATACTTGAGTACCTTATTACTATTCAATGTATTGTAAACTTTGGGGTGAATCTCTTAATGAAAAGACAGTTAATGAATCCAAATAAATAAAATCAGTGCCAGCAACCTAATTACATCCTGATTAAAACAAAACCCATCTTTTTGGAATAGGTTCCCCCTTCCCTGGAATGTTGCCTGTTCCATAATCCCTCTTTTCAGCGCTATTATCTCATCCACATATTGAGACTCCACTCATTGAGGCTGCCTCGCGGGGTAAAAGAACAGTATCTCTCCCTATACCCCACCCTGGTAACTCCTATCGTTGGGTAAGTTTCTCTTGTCTGTTCCCTTCCCCTCTATTACCAACTCCTGACTCTGACCCTTCCCCCTTGCTGTGCTGCACGCCTGGAACAAACCTGCCTTGACTCGGTATGTCAGGCTCCGTCTTTGGGCTTAAAGCCCACTTCTTCAAAGCTGCATTTAAGTCTTAAAACTTACCAACCTGCAAAACACAAAAATCCGTTTGCCATTCCCTCTATAGTTTCGTGCCCTCTCTACCTCAACATTCCCTCTCTAATTCTGTACCTAAATATACATAGATTCACCATTTCTCCTGTATGTGATTTCTTTATAATTTCCTTATTTTATTATTGTGCCATCCCATCAAGCATAAGAGGAAGTGGAGAGTAAAACTGGTGGTAAAAAAGAAAAGCTTTTATATAGGAACACATCCCTACATTTTCTCTTCTTACTGCATTTCCAATGCACAAAGGGTCTGTGGCTCCTGAGTTACTATGGCTTCTTTGAAGATCATAGAGGATGGTGCAGACAGCAGCTATGCCAGGCCTGAACAGGTACCAAGCTAAGAAATAATATGAAGGGGTGCTATAAAGTTTCTTAGCCCAACCAAGAAGAGAATGACTTGGATACGGTTCAATCAATGATCTGAAACAACGTCAAAACACAGAATTTCATTTTTGCAAATTGGCATTTAACAAACTAAAATAACACTTTTTTCCAGCTACAGTAGCAAAATATAATGCTCAGAATTTAAGTAAGTTGGATGGTTAGGCTGATAACTTTTCAGCACCCCCTTGTACACTAATGTTTGTATCCTGCTATGTAAGCTGACACTCAGTAAAAAAGGGCATGCTCATACAAACATAGAAACATGATGGCAGATAAAGGCCAAATGGCCCTATTCCTCTGTCTACAAGATCCCACGTGCCTCTCTCAGGCTTTCTTGAATTCAGACAGTGTCTGTCTCCATCACTTCTTATGGGAGACTGTAACACACATTACCACCCTTTCTGTAAAAAAAAGTATTTCCTTAGATTACTCCTGAGCCTATCACCTCTTAACTTCATCTTATGCCCTCTCATTGCAGAGCTTCCTTTCAAATGAAAGACTCGACTCATGTGCATTTACATCACATAGATATTTAAACGTCTCTAACATATCTCCCATCTCCCACCTTTCCTCTAAAGCAGGGACTTCAAAAGTCCGTCCTTGAGGGCCGCAATCCAGTCGGGTTTTCAGGATTTCCCCAATGAATATGCATTGAAAGCAGTGCATGCACATAGATCTCATGCATATTCATTGGGGAAATCCTGAAAACCCGACTGGATTGCGGCCCTCAAGGAGGGACTTTGAGACCCCTGCTCTAAAGTATACATATTGAGATCTTTAAGTCTGTCCCCATACGCCTTATGACAAAGACCAAGCACCATTTTTGTAACCTTCCTCTGGACCGACTCCATCCTTTTTATATCTTTTTGAAGGTGCAGTCTCCAAAAACATAAACTTCCTACAAGGTACATTATTATACTGTTCCCTCAGGTGGCTCAGAACGGTTTACATGAATTTTTCCCCATCTGTCCTGGTGGCCTCATAATTTATCTAAGGTTGCTGGAGCAATGGGTGAGTTAAGTGACTTGCCCAGAGTCACAAGGAGCAGCATGGGTTTGAACCCACAACCTCTGGGGGCTGAGGCTATATCTTTAACCACTGTGCCACACTCTACCCAAACACTGATATCACAAAATGGGATACAGAGAAGTAGAAAATAAGAATGCAATGCACACTCTGGATCAGATTCAATAAATGGCACCCAAATACGAGCAATACAATGAAAAAAGCACAAAGGGCCTCAATAAACAGGGACTTGTCTTTATTGACCTAACACAAAACGTGTTTCAATGTACAACGCCTACATCAGGGGTCGGCCAGTACCAAACTTCGGGGATCAGAATCAGTGCTAAAGCCTAACCATAGAGAACAATCTCTTAGGCCCAGATGCGCTAAAGCCAGGGATCGTCGCTAAACCTATTTTAATAGCTTTAGCGATGATCGCATTTGCCGACCCGATGCAGAAAACGGCTCGCCACCTGGTTTCCTGCTCAATCACTCATTCACCGATCTAACCATGCAAAAAAAATAAATATATTAAAAAAAGTGATCGTTTTCAGCGAAACAAAAAAACTGGTCAAAACCAGTCACTTATCTGTCTAACCTTATAAGGAGTCGTCATCTAAGGCCCTGATTGTCTTGACTGAGGGAGGGGAGGGGCCTTAAATGTCTGAGTCAATCAGGGCCTTAGTACCCCTCCCCGTGTATCACATGATGCACTGGGGAGGGAAAGGCCCACCAATTTGGACTGGAAGGGCCTAAGAGCTGGACAGATTGAGCTTCCTTCCTGCTCCAACTTCTCTGAAAATGTACAGGGAGGGAGGATCAGGGGTGGGGATGGTGTTTGGAGTGATCTCTGGTAGCAGGAGGGAGTGGGCATCCCTCTTACCTTTTTTTCAGGGGAAATAGAATGTTTTGGGGGTTGCCTGGTGTGGGGCTTGGCCTTTGGTGGCAGGAGGGAGTGGGCATCTCTCCTGTCACTTCACTGACATATAGGGGGTGGTTTGGTCATCATAGCAGGAGGGAGTAGGCATCCTTTCTGCCATTTTTGTCTTACGCAGAGGGTGGGGGCAAATATCAGGAGAGAATAGCCATCTCTCCTGCTGATTTTCACTAATGTGAGGGAGATTCCCAGTGCCGCATTTGTAGAGGGTCATTGGAGAGGGCTGACATCAGTGGGGGGGGGGACTTTTTCTTTTTATGGGGCAGATATTGTGCTTTCCCCTGCCTCTCAGCATTTTCGGCTTCCCCTGCCAGCTCTGCACATGAGAATCACTCTTACAGCGATCCATTGGATTGGAGATTCAGGGATTATGGCGAACATCCACATGGATCATTTGCATGAAAATCTTTTAGTGCAGCGATAGCTCTTTCTGAATCGGCCCCCCCCCCCAAAAAAAATCAGATCGGTGCAGACCCACACTGTCTTACCAATCCTCTTAGTGCATCTAGGCCAGGGGTTGGCAACTCCGGTCCTCGAGGGCCAGAATCCAGTTGGATTTTCATGATTTCCCCAATGAATATGCATTGAAAGCAGTGCATGCAAATAGATCTCATGCATATTGTAGCATGACCAGCCCTTGGGCCTAGCGGTGACCGGCACACGCCTACAATAGAAACATAGAAACATAGAAGATGACGGCAGATAAGGGCTATAGCCCATCAGGTCTGCCCACTCTACTGACCCACCCCCAAGTCTACTATCCTAGGGATCCCACTCCTGGTGACAGGTTCCCTTGGCTTAACCCTCTAAGGCAGGGGTGCCCAACGCGTCGATCGCGATCGACCAGTAGCTCAGTAAGGCACCTCGAGTCGATCGCACTCGTGTTGCCGTCCTGATCTACGGGCCGATCAGCCTTCCTCTCCAGTATTCTCCCTAGGGCCTTTTAGCTGGGTGGTCCACCCAGCTGTCATCTGCCGCTGCTGAACATTTTAAAAAAATACCCAAAAAACCGGCTTGGAGATTTCAGCCCGTAGCGAACTTATGCTCCGTGGCTCTAACGTGTGCGTTCCGGCTTACCTTCTCTTCCCTCCGAAACCGGAAGTTATGTCCGGGGGGGTGGGGGGAGAGAAGGGAAGCCGACATGCACATGTTGAGAGCCCTGAAGCAAGCGTTCGCTACGGGCTAAGGCGGGAGACAAGTAAATGAAGCATTTCCTCTTCTTGCTGCCGGGTCCTGCCTACTTTCTGTTTCCGCGAAGGCAGGACCCGGCAGCATTTCCCCCAACAGTTCCTCGCGATGCTGGTCGGCCGAAGCAGGGAGTGGTTGGGGCGGCGTCGGCTTTTGGGCGTGTTATTGGCGTCGGCTTTCGGGCCTGTTATTGGTGGCGGTTTGGGTCCTGGTCCCCGATGGCAGTTTGGGTCCCCGATGGCAGTGGCAGTGTCTTGGGGGAGGGCAGGGAGAAAGAAAGAAAGAAAAAGGGCAGGCAGGGAGACAGAAGGAAAGAAGAGAAACAGAAAAAAAGGCAAGGGAGGCAGAGAGAAAGAAAGGGCAGGGGAGAGGAAGGAAAAGTTGGGGGAGGGAATGAGGTGTGGAGGAGAGGAAGCATACAGACTAAAAGAAGGGAAGAAAGATTGGATGCACAGTCAGAAGAAGAAAGTGCAACCAGAGACTCATGAAATCACCAGACAAGGTAGGAAAAATGATTTTATTTTAAATTTAGTGATCGAAATGTGTCTCAATTTATATCTGCTGTCTATATTTTACACTAAGGTCCCCTTTTACTAAACTGCAATAGAGTTTTTTAGCGCAGGGAGCCTATGAGCGTCGAGAGCAGCGCTGGGCATTCAGCGCAGCTCCCTGCGCTCTAAAAACTGCTATTGTGGTTTAGTAAAAAGGGAGGGGGGTATATTTGTCTATTTTTGTATGGTTGTTACTGAGGTGATAGTGCATAGAGTCATCTGCTTTGACCTCTTTGAAAAACCCTGGAATAGGAATGGTAATTAACATTTTCTATGCGTACAGTGTGCGTTGTGTTTTTTTTAAATTTTATTGTTGGTAGATCATTTTGACTTGGTCATTTTAAAAGTAGCTCGCAAGCCCAAAAAGTGTGGGCACCCCTGCTCTAAGGGATCCCACATGGGCATCCCATTTGCTCTTAAATTCTTGCACGCTGTTTGCCTCAATCACCTGCACCGGGAGCTCGTTCCAAGGATCAACCACTCTCTCGGTGAAGAAATGTTTCCTGGTGTCGCCATGAAATTTCCCGCCCCTGAGTTTGAGCGGATGCCCTCTTGTGGCTGAGGGTCCTTTGAGAAAGAGAATCTCTTCTTCCATCTCGATACGGCCGGTAATATACTTAAACGTCTCGATCATGTCTCCTTTCTCCCTACGTTCCTCGAGTGATTACAGCCGCAAATTTTTCAGCCTTTCCTCGTACGATAGATCCTTGAGCCCCGAGACCATCCTGGTGGCCATCCGTTGCACCGACTCTACTCTCAGCACATCTCTCAATACCGCCCTGGTGTGCTTCCCTCTTACCCTCACTTTCAAGTCTGTCCAGTTAATGTCTTTGATGTTCACTCTATTTATTTTTAAATATTTATTATTTTATTTTCTTCTTTCTTTCTCTTTTTTAAAATTTTACTGTTAACCGGCCAGATACTTGTTGATGGTCGGTATATTAAAAAACTAATAAACTTGAAACTTGAAACTTCCCCAAATAGGAGGAAGTCCCTGTTGTGGATACTTCACTCTGTATACAAAAGTCAGAATGACACAATTCAGGTAGGTATCAAAAGAAAGAAATACTATTTATTGTTCAGCCAAATAGGGCAAAAACAAAAATGCATGAAAATCAACAGTCCCAAAAGTAATGGCAACAATAATGAAAACAAAATAATATTGCATTCACCAGCCTGTTCTGGTTAATTCTCCAAGTGTTCAACTTATGGCCCAGGTACGTTCTACCACATAGTGGCCACACTAGAACAGATGACCATTTAGGCTTAAGTAGTCAAGAAAAATTATCACATTGCAACACTGCTGATCTTCTCTCCTCTCCAGTATTCAGGAGCAGAAGGTTGGTGGACTTGCCAAATCGGCTCCTTGTCAAGGAAAAGAGCAAAATAATCCTCAATCCCTCCACTAAGATGTTGGGCAGATCCTGCCCCCAACCTTCATGGTTTTCACCGCACTCAAAACAATGCCTTTATCAATGTGGCTTAACTACTCTTAAGCATTGTCCAAGCAGCCAGACAGCCAACACCCAAAAGTCAAAAAGAAAAAAACGACTTTGTAAGGCAAACACACAGCCAGATCAGCTCACTTCCATGGCTTCTGGAAAAGCAAGCTCTGGTGGAGAGCTCCATTCCATGTCTTCCAATACCTGGTTCTCCTGTGTTTGCTCCTCTGCCTCTGGGTCAATTATTTCCACATCTGTGGATTCCTGGGCTGGTGGAGGTTCCTTCCACCTGGGAACTTCCCTGGACTTACTCTCTCTCCGGGACAGCCAGCTTTCTAACTGTTCCAAAGCTGCTGTGCCCCGCCCAGCCCTACTCGGGGGCATGGCTTTCTTCTGCTGAGTCTGCCTTCTGCCCTGCTTGGCCAGCCCTTTACAAAATGGAGGATTTAAAGGGGCAATGCCTGTTTTCACAGGGCTATGGTCTAAGCTCTGTTCAAACACAGTCTGCGCTTCCTGATCCAATTCCTGTCTTGCAGGCACATAGTGATCAGCCCTGACTAATTTCACAGGGTGATTTTTAAGGTTCTTCACTGGCACAAGGCCTTCACTGGGATCAGGTTTGTGACAATATTGGGGAAATCCTGAAAAGCCAACTGGATTCCAGCCCTCGAGGACCGGAGTTGCCCACCCCTGATCTAGGCCTTAGTCCTGTGTTGCTTCAGCAGGAAAGTGAAAGCCTTTTCTGCTGAAGTAACACAGGACTAAGAGATTGTTCTCTGTGCTTGGGCTTTATGACCGATTCTGATCCCTGAAGTTTGGTAATCGTATTTTGCTTATTCGTTGACCCCTGATGCAGGCATTGTATGCTGAAACAAACCTCATGTTAGGTCAATAAAGACAAGTCCCTGTTCATTGAGGCCCTTTGTGATTTTTTCACTGTATTGTGTTTGGTGTGCTCTATCCCTCTCTTTGCTGGTCACCCAAATATGAGCACCAGAAAAATTCAGCATGTGGTGATATTCGAGTTGAGCGCTCTTTATAGAAAAGCATTTAGAGCCCATGCCCAAATTTGGGCACTGGTATTTACGCCAACTGAAACCTGGTGCAAATACCGACACCCAACTCTTGGCATTTGGGTGCTGGAATGGCAGTACTATATAACTCCAAATGCAGATTTTTTTTAAATGCTCCCTACTCCACCCATTGAGATGTGTGCTAGAGGATTTAGGCATACGGGGTTATAGAGTAGTGAACAAGAAGATGCATGTGCAAAATCTAATTACCGTCTCCTATCTGCAATAATCGATTGTTGTTAATGGCTTGTTAGCTAGTTAATTTGTGTGTGCACCCAAATTTGGTTGCCTGGAACACTAGCCTCGAGACACAGAGCAGAGAGCCCTGGACATTCAGCCGAGATAAGGATATGAGAGGATGGATATCTATCTCAGTTAAAAGGAAGACAAAACATTCTGAACATAATAACCAGTAAATGGATAAAATATGACCTTTACAATGCACAATCAAAGCTTATTCTGCTTCCATTAAACTACCTAATTTCGTTTTATTTGCAATTAGGTACTTAAAAATAAATGGGTATCCGAGTGGCCTATCTGTTCTTACCAGCAGTGGCATAAATAAAAATTAAAAAAAATTAAGGAAAGAAAATTGGATGTTTATGTCTTATGAAGACTTATGCCAGAACTTCAGGATTCATGTCTGAAACCTCTTTGCCAGAAAGTGGCTTTGTTATAAGCAGCATGCATCTTGTTCCAGGATTTATACTGTAAGTAGAATCCCTACTGCTCCAGCTGTGAGAAACCTTCTGTCAGAGCCAAGCAAGTGTAATCACTCAGAAAAATCTACAAGTTTTTGCTGTGTATGGGATTGTTTAACGTAGTGTTTCTCATCCCAGTTCTAAGGAGTCAACCAGCTGGTATGATTTTCAGGCTATCTACAATGAATATTCATGATCTGCATGCACTACCTCCGTTGTATGCAAATCTATATTATATATATTGTTGATAACCTGAGGAAACAGAGTGCAATTTGGTACTCTTATGATTCTGTTTTTTAAAAATATTTTTTAGCCACCCCTACTGATGAAGCGTCCATAGGCGAAACTCAAGTTGGGGGGGGGAGGGGCAGCTCGATTTGCTAAGATCAGCTTCAACAGTCACTATCACGCTATAAGCAGCAAGGCAAGCCGATGGAGTTCTACCGCTGCCACGGATAAGATGAGTTATATTTATTAACATTTAGTATTTACATCTTTAATTATAGGCAGCATGGACAGTGGGTGCCATGATGGTCCCTTGGGCGACCCTTGCTATATTTGTATAACACTGAGCACTGGGTATTAGATCTGAGCACTTCACAACACATACATACACACACACACACACACATATATCTATCTATATATATATATATATATATATATACACACACACACATACATGCACATTTATTTGCCAGTGATAATTAATAGTCAACGATTCTGTGATTTTTTATTTCATTGTGTATATATCATATAATATAATAATTAGTTCCCCATACATTGATTTTATAACATAGATACCAAAATCGCTTAGCGTGTAAGTTCAATGGGGGCACACATGTGGGCAGGGAGTATTTGGATCTTGGGCATGTCTCTAAGGTAGGTTAGTAACAGACTACTATGTTACATACATACACTTCAGGGTATATTTAGGGTCCAATTGGTACGACTGCTCTTGACTTGGCATAACTGTTGTCAAGTAACTTTAAGCTTTTATTCTATAATGGAATCTTGGTGACCAAATGCTAGTGCTTAGCACATCAAAACAAGATTGTGGAACTGAAAAGATCAGATGTACCAATTTGTGGTTTAATAAGCGTCCAAATGACTATAGCATTTGTTCATGGTTCTGTTCTATTCTTCTGCTGTACCAGTTCTTTTGTTTCATGACTGGAGTTCATTGTTTGTATCGACTGCTTTTTCAATAAAAATTATTTGGAAAAAAACCCCCAAAAAACAACAACAACAAACCAACCAAAAAAACAATAATCATAAAAACAATCCACAAAGGGTTTTAAACTCATAAGTGATCCACAGGGTAAAATACAAATGACCCAACATAGGCCATGTTTCAGCAAAATAAAAATGCCTTCCTCAGGAGTCTTATAGGGTTCTTGGCTGTCTTAAATATATATTTTAAAAAAGCCCAAAAACCTGGTGTCATGACATTGGGGCACTTAAATCTTGGCACCCATTTATAGAACTGCACGTTATTATTGGCAGACATTTCATTGCATACAATAACCCATCCCTAATAGTAGCTGACAAAACGAGGACTGTGTTTAACCAATAATGAAACAGAAGAGAAGCTACCCAGCTGCTTTGTACAGAAATGTAACAAGATGTGTGATTTTATTATTGTTGTTGCCATTTTTGTTTTTCATTTTACATTTTTGGAACTAAATATACAGCTGCCCGGAGTTGGATCAGTGACATTGATGGCAACCAAGAGGTACCAGAAAGCAGTGTGTTCAGGCAGCACACGCACTAGTGTTGATATTTACTTAAAATTATTACTTTGGTGATTAGACATGGGAAGGCAGAGAGTGTTGTGTGTGATCTAAAATGGAGGTTCTTGTATGCTCACCAGAGGAGATGTTGTAAGAGTCACGCTCTATGACTAGCAACTGTGATGAGAGGAATAACTGGGCCTTTGTCTGCCATCATGTTATGAATTTTGCTATCTGTGCAAATTATTCTTCGGTAATTGTATATTTGGTATACAGTAAGTGAAGTTGATCACTCTAGGTACAATGAAGGCCCTGTTTTTTTCCCTGATTGAAAATGTCAGACAGATTTTTGCTGAAGGGCTCAAACAAATGGAGGATTGATAGCTGCTGATGTGGCTTTTTCTGTGAATTTCCAATTATCTGTCATTACGAGTTACCGGGTAGCAACAAAATTTGAGAACCTGCATTGCAGAAATAGATATATTGTGCATGGAAACCTCGGGAGCACAACATATCCAGGGGTTAGGCTCTCTTTTTTGGAGAGCAGAGTTGCCTTTTGTAGAAAACAATCCAGTAAATGAAAAATGGATTTCTCCTATTTAAGAACTTATTAAACCTCTACCATAGTTCAGGTATGAACTCTTGTGGTTCATAGTCATACATGCTACACAGTCTGGGTCCAGTTGATTGCTAGCAGTTAAGCACGGTATATCAGCCTTTTGAAATATGCATGCCAATCTTTCTACTTATACCAAAGATGCTGGCAGCTGAACTTAATTTGGAAATGTGTCAGTATAGTTCCGTCTGCCTACAAAAACAGCAGGGTTTGGATTAAAGCTGTAATGGCCCCAGGAGACTCGAGTGACATACTGAAATTTATTGATATGAATTGCTAATTTCTAACTTAAACCAGCATTGCTTGCGAGAGACAAAGCCCAAATGGTATTGCTCACTCCCAAAAGTTTTGTTTTTTTTCATCTATCCTTCTGGTTTTCTTTTTTAAATCTTTTTTCATTGTAGCATGTCTTTCTTTACTATTTCAGGCTTGCACGGTCAGTAGCTGCTATGATTCATTGGGAGGGGGGGTTCTGTCTCCCTCCTCATCTTTATTCTGTAAACACAGATTACACTGTTCTATAATTTAGGAGACAGATGACCACAAAGCTAGCAGGGCAGGGTGAGTATGCCATGGTGAAGGGGAACAAGATGACAGTGTGCCATGAGGAGGGAAGAGAGGGTAGAGCAAGGTGAGAAAATGCCAGGAGGAGGGCAGAGCAAGGTGAGAGTGTACCTATCAGATGTTGAGGTCAACAAGCCCCCAAATATAATCTTTTGTGCTTATAAGTGTTTTTGGCTAGTCTTTTTGTGGGTGTCTGAGAGGTCCTGGATTCAACCCTCAAAGAGGCAGCAGGAAATGAAATTAATGACAATAATAGCCAGGAGGTTGCATAAAAGCTGCTTCCTGTGTGTTTATAGTCAGTGCAGAGAAAGCATGTAGTTTACCTGAATATGTGTGTGAGGTGGGGGAGAAGAGAGCCAAGAGGGGGATAAGCAAGAGAAAGATCAAGGTGTCTCAGCATACCATTATAGATTTGAGTCTTCTTCAAAAATGTAGCACCTATTACTAGTAAATACTGATCTTAATATATTTTCCAGCATCTCTCTGTGCCATAATTTAGTACTTGTTTGAGACAATGGTCCTTAATTGATAAGGAAGGTGTGGCACACTGCTGCAGGAATTGTAGCTGTGATCAGTCTGTCTGGCTTCTTTTGTTCCATTCAAGTACTGTAGTTAACATATCTTCTGTATCCAGCCTGCCTGGATTTCTCAAGAAGATATGTGGATTCTGAGCAGGGGCTTTTAGGCCCGGATTCTGTATAGGACGCCCAGGACAGGCGTCCTATACAGAATCAGGCCTACACCCGCCCAAACTAAACCTGATTCTGTAACCGACATCCATGTTACAGACGCCAGTTATAGAATCAGGTTACTTTAAACGCGGCCACTATACTTAATTGCAGCAAGGCTCCTGTTGTCGGGCCGGGGAAGGGTGGGCCCGCCTCAGTTGGACAGAGGCAGGCCTGCTGGCTAGCTGGTGCAAGGACTCATCCAGCTGGCCAACTTGCTGGTAAGCCGGGGGTGGGGGTGTTTCATTGGGGGGTTCATCAGTAGGAGCTGAGAACCCTCCTGCCGGCAATCTTCAGGAGGTGGGGTCTACCGGCAGGAAGGGTTGAGCACCTTCCTGCTGGTGATCATCGGGGGAGCGAGTGGGGGGTCTTTCAGCAGGAGGGATTGGGCACCCTCCTGCTGCGATTGTCAGGGGCAGGTGGAGGGTCTTTCGGCATCCCTCCTGCCTCATTCGTTTAGGAGGTGAGGGGGGCAGGAGACTGGCGGCAGGGAGATCCCTTGCCGCGATCAAGTATAGCGGCCATGTCTACTTACTTTTCATTTGAACTATTTTCTAAACGAACTCAATTTGTGTTAATGAACTTTTTTCAAATGAACGATTGAAGAAACGTTTAAAACTTTGATAGGAAAGTCATTGATTTAGTGAATTCAAGATTGTCTCAGAGCATTTTTTTAGTGTATTCATTGTATTTATAATACTGAAGCACTTTCACTGAGCACTTTATATTATGTACTTTAAGTATTAGTAACATTGTTAAAATTTTGTGGTAATTAGTGAAATATGTAAGATACATGAATTGATGAAAATAAAGGGATGAACTATAATTAACAATAATAAGAAATGAATTGCAGTGAAATTGAATAAGAATTTGAGATGAGATATCTTGATTGAATTTGATTAGATAATATATATGGTTTGATATATGGTCTTAAGTTTCAAAAATGGCATGCTGATCTATTTCAAGTAATATATATCCCATACCAAAATAGTTTTTGTAGTTTAAATTTAATAAGTTTTTAAGGATTCAAATTAATAAAAGAGGAGACATAGTATTTAGAATTATTTATTTATAAAAATTAATGTAATGTATTTTAAAAAAAAGAGAGAATTAGAATAAAATAGTTAATTTATCTATATTGGTAGGGAGGTGGGGTAATAATAATAATAATAATAATAACTTTATTTTTCTATACCGCCATAGTCAGGCGACTTCTAGGCGGTTTACATTGTAAGAAGGCTGGACATTCAGCGAATAACAAAAGGTCTTAATACAATACAATAAGTCTACATACAATACCATACAATGAGTCTAAATACAATACAATACAATAAGTCTAAATACAATACAATAGTCTAAATGGGAAACTTACGTACTAATTGGAGTTCTATGGGTAATGAATACCTGAATACATGAAAGGAGCTTCTTGAGAGAAAGAAAAGGCGTTTACAGGGGGGGAAGTCCTAGTGAGGAAGGGGACAGTTTTAGTCAATGAATTTGGCGAATAGGGCAGTTTTGATCGATTTTCGGAATGCACTGTAAGTCAGATTGGGTTCGTTTATGTAGTTTTTCAGCCAAACTTGCTGTCTGTTCGCTTGGAACTTAAAGGTTCTATCCAGGAATGATTTGTATCTGCAGCCTGTAATCTTTGGGTATGCAAAGATGTTTTTGTTTCTGGTTGCTCGTGTGGGGTTGTGTAGGATGAAGTGAGTTTGCAGGTATGAAGGTGCTAGTCCCCAGGCTTGCCTGAAACAGGTGCAAGCAAATTTGAATAGTATTCGCGCTTCTATTGGTAGCCAATGCAGCTTTTTATAATAGGGGCTGATGTGGTCGTTTTTTCTTAGTCCGAAAATTAGGCGAACGGCGGTGTTTTGTATTAATCTCAGTTTTTTTATTGTTTTTTGTGGGATACCCAGGTAGATGATGTTGCAGTAGTCAAGAATGGATAGGATCAGCGCCTGTACCAGCAACCTGAATGATGTTGGGTCAAAGTATTTTTTTATGGTCCTTAGTTTCCATAGCATGTAAAAACATTTTTTCACTAGTGAGTTTGTGTGGTCAGTCATAGTTAGGTGTGTGTCTAGAGTGATACCGAGTATTTTTATGTTTTTGGATATTGGGTATTTGTGATTGTTTATTTTTATCGATGTTCTCGTAATTTTGTCATTAGGACTAGCCAGAAAGACTTTTGTTTTCTCTGCGTTTAGTTTCAGTTTGAAATTGGTGGTCCATTTATCGATTTCGGTCATTATGTTTGAGAGGTTGTCTACACTTTCTTTTGTGATGTCGTTTAAGGGGATTAGAATGGATATGTCGTCTGCGTAAATGTAGTGTATTAAGTTTAGTTTTTGTAGGAGGTGACCTAAGGAGGCGATATAGATATTGAAAAGGGTGGGCGATAGGGGGGAGCCTTGAGGCACGCCTGACAGGTTTTTCCATGGTTTGGAGTAGTTTCCATTGCTGATTACTCGGTAGGATCTGTTTGTTAGGAATTCTTGGAACCATTTCTTTGCCTTTCCAGAAATTCCCATTACTTCAAGGCACAGTAGCATGATTTCATGGTCTACCAGGTCGAACGCGCTGCTGAGGTCTAATTGTAGAATCAGTGCGCTTTTGCCTTTGCTAAAGAGATCATAAAGGTGGTTCAGTAAGGAGGCTAAGACAGTTTCTGTGTTTTATCCTTTCCTGAATCCTGATTGGTGTTCACTAAGGATGTTAAATTTGTCCAGGTAGTTTACTAGTTGAAGGTTGACCAATCCTTCCTGTATCTTTGTGAAAAGGGGAATGCTTGCTATGGGTCTGAAATTGGGTGTCAGTGCTGAAGAGGTTTTTTCTGATCTTTAGGGATTGGAGTGATTAGTATGTGTCCCATTTTTTTGTTTAATGTTCCGCTTGTAAGGGCGGTTGTTAGCCATGCGAATAGTTCCTTTTTAAATTCTGGAGGGGCAACTGTCATGATTTTGGGGGGACATGCGTCAAGTAGACAGTTAGATTTGGTGTACTTGTTGAATAAATTTAGGAACTGATGCCAGTTTGGGTATTCGAGGTGGTCCCATATCATGTCTACTCTGGTGTCTTGGTTGTGGGGTTCGAGGTATTGAAGAGCATTTGTTGTGGTTGTGGGTAGAGTTGCTCTTAGCTCAGCGATTTTATTTTGAAAGAAGTTGGCTAGGGTTTGTGCCGATGGAGTGGGCTCATTGTCCTTTTTCAGTATTTGTGTTGTATCGGTTATTGTTTTTACTAGTTTGAACAATTCTTTGCTGTTTATTTTTGAAGTACCAATTTTTTTTTGCATAATGCTTAGTGCGTTTTTTTTTTATCAGATTTTTGTATATTTTCATTTTTTGTTTCCAGCTTGTCTTGTCTGACTCATTGTTTGTTTTTTGACATATTCTCTCCAATTTTTTTAGTTCCTGTTTGGTGGTTAGTAGTTCACAGTCAAACCATTCATTTGGTGGTCTATTTTTCTTTTTGTATGTTTTATATGGTGCTATTTGGTCTAGGAGTTCTTTGCTGTAAGTTTCCCATCTTGTAGGGAAATCCTGAATTTCTTTGGTTATGGGATGTAACTCATAGTGGGTCCAGAATTCGGTTGGGTTAATAATGCCATGGCTGGTTATTGTGTTCGTGTTGGCGTTTTTGTTGTGTATTCTGTTTTAGCCAGTGTAGATTGAACTTGCCAATGTAGTGGTCTGACCAGATGCATTTTTCCCAGGGTCCTGGGTAATATTGTATTTTGGGGTCTATTGTTTCTTTGTGGGAGAAGGTGATTAAGTCTAGTTTTTGTCCTTTTTCATGGGTTATTTCTGCGTCTGGATTTGGAAAGTCCAGTGACATTAGGAAGTTGGCGATTTCAGTTATTTCTGGTTTTGTCTTTTGTTCTAGGTGAGTGTTTATGGCTCCCAGAAGCAGGTTGTATGATCCTTTTAGGGTAGATAAGGTAAGGAATTCGGCGAATTCCTCTTTTGCGTTTGACCATTTTTTGGGTGGGATATAGAATAAAGTTGTAATTAGTGATTCTTCTAACTGTGCGTTAGTGATTTTGCAAGTTAGTATTTCAAGGTTTTCTGAAGATTTGGAGTCGGTCTTGATGTAGTCGAAGTGTTCTTTTAGGATGATCGCTAGTCCTCCTCCTTTTTTCCAGTTTCTTGATAGTGGGATAATTTTGTATCCCTGAGGTAGGATTTCTTTCATGATAGTGTCAGTGTCAGAGATCATCCATGTTTCTGTCAGAAACAGGAGATCGGGTTTTGTTTGTAGTATCCAATCATTTATTATGTGGGCTTTGTTTCTCATGGAGCGGGTATTTAGGTAGTATCCCTTAATGTTTTCGTAACTGTTTGCTGTAGGGATTTCAGAATATGTTAGCTTTTTTATGTTTCTGTTGCAGATCTTGTTCCTGTGTGGTTTGCGGTGTTTGCAGGTGGTGTTTAATACTGTGATTTGATGAAGGTCTTGTTTTGGCTGGTTTTGTAGGAGTTGGAGAGGGTTGGAGGGCTTAGTTAGTTCGACTGGTCTGAGCCAGGAGATGGGGTAGATGTGCATAGGTTGGGGGGGGGTTGTCTTCATTGCCCCAGCATTTAGAGCATAATAGGTATAGTATCCCTAATAGTAGTTGCTGTTTATTGCAGATTGCCATGTTGTGTGATGAGATGTGCGGTTCGGGTTGTGAGAAGTAGGGACTGTTGCCTGACTGGGTGTGGCAGATAGGGACAGTCAGCGATCAATAGAAATGGGTAAAGGTAGAGTGAAACTGGTTGTGTAGTCAGTGTAAGTTGAGTGTAAGGAACTGAGTTAAATAGCCGGTGATGTTATAAGGAGATAAGAGAGTAATGTGTTTCTCTCTTTAAGTAATCCCATTTTGGGAAATATGTTCTCCTAAGTCTGAGGCTTGTCCCCATTAGAAGTTAATAAATGTAATGTGATTAAAGTCAACAGTCATACTATTAAATCCAATTACTGAAATAGTAAATCTAATTAATAAGTTGGAATATAGAAGTAGTGTCCATTTTTGATATTGTGCAAATGGTTTTCAATAGTTTCATATTTTGTGTAAGAACATAAGAACATAAGTATCGCCTCTGCTGGGTCAGACCAGGGGTCCATCGCGCCCAGCAGCCCGCTCCCGCGGTGGCCCTCCAGGTCCTTGACCTGTAAGTTCCCACCACCTGAATTTTTTATGCCCTAATCCTGAAGTACCTTGTATAGTACCCCTCTATCTATAACCTGTAATCCCTGAAGTCATCCAAGCCCTTTTTGAAACCCATTATTGTACTCTGTCCTATCACCTCTCCTTGAAGCGCATTCCAGGTGTCCACCACCCTCTGAGTGAAGAAGTACTTCCGAGCATTTGTTTTGAATCTGTCTCCTTTCAGTTTTTCTGAGTGCCCTCTTGTTTTTGATGTCCCTGCTAGCCTGAAGAATCTGTCCCTCTCTACCTTCTCTCTACCTTTCATGATTTTATATGTCTCAATCATGTCCCCTCTAAGTCTCCGCTTCTCCAGGGTAAAGAGCCCCAGCTTCTCCAGCCTTTCAGTATAAGCAAGGTTTTCCATGCCCTTAATCATTTTTGTTGCTCTCCTCTGGACCCTCTCGAGCATCACCATATCCTTCTTAAGGTGCGGTTACCAGTATTGCACGCAGTACTGCAGATGCGGGTGCACCATCGCTCGATACAGCGGCAGGATAATTTCCTTCGTTCTGGTAGTGATATCTTTTTGATAATGCCCAACATTCTGTTCGCCTTTTTTGAGGCCGATGCACATTGTGCCGCTGGCTTCATCGTTGTATCCACCAATACCTCCAAGTGTTTTTCAAGGTTGCCTTCCCCCAATACCTTCCCTCCCATCGTATAGCTATACATCGGGTTGCCTTTCCCTATGTGCAAGACTTTACTTTTCTCTACATTGAAGCTCATCTGCCATCTATTTGCCCACTCACCCAGCTTGTTCAGGTTACTTTATAGATCTTTGCATTCCTCAACAGTTCTGACCCTACTGGAGAGTTTTGTGTCGTCCGGGAATTTTATAACTTCACACTTCATCCCTATTTCCAGATCATTAATGAATATATTGAACAGCAATGGTCCCAGCACTGACACCTGTGGGACACCACTCGTGACCCCTTTCCAGTCAGAGTAGTGTCCCTTTACTCCTACCCTCTGCTTCCTGACTGCCAGCTAATTTTTGACCCATCTGTGCACGTCCCCTTCCACCCCATGGCTCCACAGCTTCTTTAGTAGGTGCTCGTGGGGTACCTTGTCAAAAGCGTTTTGGAAATCCAGATATACGATGTCTATAGGGTCACCTTTGTCCAGTTGTTTGCTTATCCCCTCAAAGAAATGCAGTAGGTTCGTTTGGCATGATCTTCCTTTACAGAAACCATGCTGGCTTGTTCTCAACAGATTATTTTTTTCTATGTGTTCATTGATACTTTCCTTGATCAATGATTCGGCCATCTTCCCCGGAACTGAGGTTAAGCTCACCGGTCTGTAGTTCCCCGGGTCCCCTCTCGATCCTTTTTTGAAGATAGGCGTAACATTTGTTATCCTCCAGTCCTCCGGGATTATTCCTGTTCAAGGATAGATTGCAAATCTGTCGCAGTAACTCTGCTGTTTCGTCTCTGAGCTCTTTCAGTATTCTTGGGTGGATTCCGTCTGGGCCTGGAGATTTGTTAATTTTTAATCTATTTTATCTGCTTGAGCACGTCTTTGAGGTTTACCTCGAAATATGATAATTTTCCCTCTTGATTTCCCTTGAAGATTGTTTCCGGCTCAGGCACATTGAACGTGTCTTCTCTTGTAAAGACCGACGAGAAGAACGTGTTTAGTCTATCAGCCACCTCTTTTTCCTCCTTCACCACTCCCTTCCTGTCTCCCTCGTCAGCTGCTTTCCTTTCATATATCAGAAGAATGGTTTAAAATTTTGTGCTTCCTTGGCTAGTCTCTCTTCGTATTCTTTCTTTGTTTTTCTGACCACCAGGTGGCATTCTTTTTGCTGCTTCCTGTGCTCCTTCCAATTTTCGCCAGTTTTGTCCTTTTTCCACTTCTGAAATGATTTGTTTTTATCTCCTATCACTTTTTTTTACTTCACTGTTTATCCATGCTGGATTTTTTGTATAATTTTTCTTGCACCCTTTCCTAAATCTGGGAATATACTTACAATGTAGGCCAGCATTTTGTTGGCTTGCAGGCCTCCCTAGGCTCCCGGAGGCATTTTCAATATAGGCGGCCTGCCTGGGGAATATTTTTTTTTTTTAAGAAAACGTGCTGATTAGACAGCTGTAGGATGCTTACAACTGCCTACAATCAGGACGCAGTTTACAGAATCCGGGCCTTAGAGTCTATCTACACTAACATTCCAGATTGTTTAATATAATATCCTGGATTCCTGTGCTGGAATTCTGGTTAGATGAACAGAAATGCTGACAGTGCCCTGTAATTTGGGAGGAGTGCAGTGAAAGCTGAGAGTGTATCATGGGAATGAGAAAGGGCAGAGAAAGCTGAGTGTGTGCCACTGGTGTAGGGAGAGATCAAGATTGAGGGTATGCCATGGGGAGGGTTGGGGAGAGATACAGTGATAGGAAAAGAAAGAATGAGAGGTGGAAGTGTGTGCTCAGTGTAAGGAAGAATTAGAGGTAGAGGTGTGTGCTTGGGAGGAGATAGGATGAAAGGTGTCTCAGGTAAGGGAAAATGAGAGGTGGAGGCATTGCATGCAGGCAGTGGCCTAGCGAAGGTAGGAGTTGCCCAGGGCAATGGTGCCCCTTCGCTCTGCTCTCTGCCTCATGCTCCTTCTGTGCCAGCCCTCCTCCTGCTACTCCTTTTACACCCCCATGCCACACTTGCACCCTCTCTTCCCACCCCCGTACCTCTTTAAATATTCACCAGCGTGAGCAGCTTCTCTGACTTGCTGCTTATGCTGGCTTTCCCTCTGATGTTACTTCCTTGTCCCATGACCCGGAAGTGATTTCAGAGAAAGCCAGTCCAGCTCAGGCAGCAGGCTAGAGTAGTTGCGCTGGTGAAGATTTTAAAGAGGTAAGGGGCGGGGAAAGGAAGGCATGAGCATGGTGTTGGGGGGGGGGCAGAGAGGTATCAACACCCCCACCAAGAGCACCTGGGGTGACCTGTCCCCCCTTAACTATGCCACTGCATGTGGGAGGAGACTTTGGAGTCACAGAATTAGGAGTTTTCCTGGGAGTTAGAGGGAGAGAGAACTGTAGTTGGAGTGAAAGATGGAATGGGGAAGGCTGGAGCCTGAGGAGCAAATTTCAGGCCTTAGGAAAGGGAAATTCTGTGCAAAAAAAAACACAACACACACACAAAAAACCCCACCCAACAACAACTAAAACCCCACAACAAATCTTCAATGCAGAATATTTAAACATTCTGCACAGAATTTTCAAAACTTTTGCAAGAATTCCCCCAGGAGCAGATAATGCATGTAAGGACCAAGTTGGTGGGTGTGTGAAGCAGCAAAATCTTTCTGTGGTCAGCACCATCACTTTGTACTTCTGAGCAGAAGCATAGCAAGCAAAGGGGATTTGGGACATTGCGTTTGCTTTAGTACAAGGAGTTGTTCCAATACATATATTACAGCAGTGCCTTTTCAGCATATCTTGGAGAATGCTTTTTTATATGCTATTGTGAGTAAATATGCCACAATTGCCAGTTAGCAAAAATTGAATGTTTTTCACATACTTTTAAGTTGGGGTTTTTTAGCTTCGTTACTGATGTTGGATGGAGCCAAGCAAAAGTAAAAAAGACTAATCTTGAACTGTATACAATCCGACCCTTTGTTCTGCAAAGGGTATATTTGATATGCTCCATAATAAGGATGGAATGTCATTAGAAATGGCATGCAACATGTCAAATGACATGACCCATGTTGTCTCAGGTCATTAAAACCCCAAAATAACTGGTAGAAACCTGAAAATTCATCCTGTGTCCTCTTGTTTCTTGACAAGAGTGTATACTATGAAGGCAATTCTATAACTTGTCACCTTTAATTTATGTTTTATTAAAACTTGATATGCTGCTCAACTTACACAGAGCTAAGTTGCACATAAGCCGTTATAGAATACTAGCATAGGGGAAGCCACTGCTAGTATAGCATAGAATATTGCCTTGGGTTATGGCCAGGTGCTACGGACCTGGTTTGGCCACTGTGAGAATGGGCTACTGGGCTTGATGGACCATTGGTCTGACCCAGTAAGGCTATTCATATTAGAGAATGACACGGTGACAAAATTCATCACCGTTCCCGTCCCCGCGGATAACCGCGGGAAATAATACCATGTCATTTTCTAGTGTCTATTTCAACCTCGGTCCTTCTACACCAGCATTCTTCAAAGCAAAGCTTGCGGGTCCGTGGTTGTGCCCAATTATACTCCGATTCTTTCCTCTCTCCTTAAAGAATGACATGAAGATGGTTTCCCGCGGTTATCCGCGGGGACGGGGACGGTGATGAATTTTGTCACCGTGTCATTCTCTAATTCATATGTTCTAGCATAATGGCTTGCTAATGAGCCAAAGCCTCGGCATTCCCTCCTACTGCAGGACAATGGCCGCTGTAAGTTCGTGTGCGGACGTTTGTCATGGAATCCGCGCAACTAATACTATTCTGTAAGTTGTGCTCATCATGTTCCAATATATCCATGACCACTCCAAGCTCCATCTACTTGAACATTCCCCTTATAGTTAGGCATTAAGGAGGCAGTTCTACAAAGGGAAATAAAAATTAGGTGCCCTAAATCTCTGGGCCTAAATAGTATTCTAGAATGGCATCTATAGCTACGCGATTCAGGGTTCCACATTAGGAGTCACCACCTAGGAAATGAATCTAGCCGTCATTGTTGAGGATACGTTGTACCCTCTTCTCAGTGTGCTGCGGCGACTAAGAAAGCAAATAGAATGTTAGGAATTATGAAGAAAGGAATAGAAAACAAAGATGAAAATGTAAGGGTAAGCTAGATGCACTTCTCTTTACGAGAAGCTTAGAGCGATATGGGGACCAAAACTATGCCAGGGTACACCTGGCGGGGCCTCCGCATGTGCGGATCGCCGGACTTGATGGACCTAGGGTCTGTTCCGGAGATGGCGCTTCTTATGTTATAATGCCTTGTATCACTCTATGGTGAGGCTGCACCACGAATACTGTGAGTAATTCTGGTCGCCGCATCTCAAATACGATATAATGGAATTAGAAAAAGTGCAGAGAAGGGCGATGAAAATGATAAAAAAAGGGATGGGATGATTTCCCTTTGAGGAAAGGCTAAAGCGGCTGTTCAGCCTGGAGAATTGACAGAGGTCTATAAAATACTGAGCAGAATGGAAAGGGTAGATGTGAATCGCTTGTTTACTCTTTCCAAAACGACTAGGACTAGGGGGGGCATGCAATGAAAATATTAAGTAGTACATTTAAAACAAAGTGGAGAAAATTTCTTAACTCGATGTGTAATTAATCTCTGGAATTCATTGCTGAAGAATGTTGTGAAAGCAGTTAGCTTATTAGGGTTTAAAAAAGGTTTGGATAATTTCCTAAAAAAAAAAAAGTCAATAAGTCGTTGTTAAGATGGACTTAAGCAAATCCACTGTTCATTCCTAGGATAAGCAGCATAAAATCTGTTTTACTCCTTGGGAGCTTGTAGGTACTTGTGACCTGGGTTGGCCACTGTTGGAAACAGGATACTGGGCTTGAATTCAGAGACAGTCTCTGTCTCCACCACCTTTTCCTGGAAACTGTTCCACGCATCTACTACCCTTTCTGTAAAAAAGTATTTCCTTAGATTACTCCAGAGCCTATCACCTCTCATTCCAGAGCTTCCTTTCAAAATGAAAGAGACTCAACTCATGCACATTTATATTATGTAGTTATTTAAACGTCTCTATCATATCTCCCCTCTCCCACCTTTCCTCCAAAGTATACAGATTGAGATCTTTAAGTCTGTCCCCATATGCCTTATGACTAAGACTACTGACCATTTTAGTAGTCTTCTTTCTGGACTGGCTCCAACCTTTTTATATATTTTTGAAGATAGAAACATAGACGCGGCCGCTATACTTATGGCAGCAAGGGATCTCCCTGCTGCAATATGTATAGCGGCTGCGGTTGTTGCGGCCGCCTGTCCCATCACCGACAGGAGAATGCCTAACTCCTCCTGTCGGAACCCCTCCCCCCCTCCCCCCCAAACTCGTAATCGCCGACAGGAGGATGCCCAACTCCTCCTGTCGGAACCCCGGACCCCCCTCCCCCCCCAAACTCGTAATCGCCGACAGGAGGATGCCCAACTCCTCCTGTCGGAACCCCGGAACCCCCTCCCCCCCAAACTCGTAATCGCCAACAGGAGGATGCCCAACTCCTCCTGTCGGAACCCCGGACCCCCCTCCCCCCCCAAACTCGTAATCGCCGACAGGAGGATGCCCAACTCCTCCTGTCGGAACCCCGGAACCCCCTCCCCCTCAAACTCGTAATCGCCAACAGGAGGATGCCCAACTCCTCCTGTCGGAACCCCGGAACCCCCTCCCCCCCAAACTCGTAATCGCCAACAGGAGGATGCCCAACTCCTCCTGTCGGAACCCCGGAACCCCCCTCCCCCCCAAACTCGTAATCGCTGACAGGAGGATGCCCAACTCCTCCTGCCGGAAAGCCCAACAACCCCCCCGCCCCAACTAATCTCCCTCCCCCAACTAACCTTTCAATGTTGGTCAGCTGGACGGGTCTTGCTGCCGTCCAGCCGACGGGTCTGCCTCGTGGAAATGAGACGGCATGCCCCTTCCCGGCCCATCCCCGCTAAATCTAAGGCCTGATTGGCCCAGGCTAGGCACCTTGGCCAATCAGGCCTTAGGATTAGCGGGGATGGGCCGGGAAGGGGTGTGCCGTCTCATTTCCACGAGGCAGACCCGTCGGCTGGACGGCAGCAAGACCCGTCCAGCTGACCAACATTGAAAGGTTAGTTGGGGGAGGGAGATTAGTTGGGGTCAGTGTTCCCGCTAAGCTGTGCTGGCGTGCGCTTGCGCACAAAATATTACCTCGCAGCGCACAAGTTTATCGTCACAGCGCACACAGTGTAGAGCACAGTTCTTCAACCGCCGGTCCGCAAAAAAATCTTGCCGGTCCGCGAAGGATTCGGTCCCCGCCGCAACGAAAGGCCGGCGTCAGCTGACTTGCAACTTCCTGTTGCAGTCGCGGTGCCTGGACTCCTGCCTTCGCCGGGACTCCTGCCTTCCACCGCGTTTGCCTCCTGCCTTGTCTCCGCACCTCCAGACCAGCAGCGGCAGCTCTGTATATTTTTAACTTCGGCACAGAGCTGCCCCTAATCAATAGTTTAGCGCGGTTTCATGAGGCAGCTTCGGGGCCTTTGCTATGCCGGCCCGCTTCGATGATGCGATGTGGGCCGGCCTAGCAAAGGCCCCAAAGCTGCTTCATGAAACCGCGCTAAACTATTGATTAGGGGCAGCTCTGTGCCGAAGTTAAAAATATACAGAGCTGCCGCTGCTGGTCTGGATTCTTGGCCCACTGAAGGAGGGCAAAGAGCAGCTGTCCTGAAGGTTTCCCTTCCTCTCGCCTTTGCAGGTCCCTTTTTTCCACCTTTTTTTTTTTCTTCTTCAAACGGCAACGGGCCCCAGCATCGACATCAATCAAGTAAGTTCCACTGTTCCTTGCAAGCGGTTCTGCTCGGCCAAAGCTTCCCCTCTGACATGAGCCACCTCAGGGGAAAGAAAGTGACCCGCAAAGGTAAGGGGAAGGGGGCAGATAATGGAAGTTGGAGGGGGGGAGAGAGAAGGAGCAGATGATGGAATGGAGGAGATGAGAGAGAGAAGGGGACAGATGATGGAAGTGAGAAGAAGGGAGAGAGAGCAGAAGGCAGATGGATGTCAGTTGAGAGGGGAGATCAGATGCTGAATGGAAGTGGGGAAAGAACACATACTGGATGGAAGGAGATAAATAAAGGGGGAAGAAAATAGTAAGATAATGGAGGGGTGAGGGAAAGGGGTGACAAGCTTTCCCCACTCCCTTTGCAGCAAGGGAAGGAATGAGAGAGAGAGAGGAAGACATTGCACATGGGGGGTGGAGTAGAGAGGAAGAAATGCTGTGCAGTGGTGGGGAGAAAAAAAAGAGTGCACTTTGTGTAGTTTAATTTTGTGATTACCATTGTGTATTATTAATAAGATTATATTGTATGTCTATGAAAAATGAATGGAAGAAATGGTGTATACAATTAGTGCTATTATTATGGGGGTGAGGTCAAGGGAGGAGCTTGGACAGGTCTGGGGTAGGGGTCTAAGGTGCAGCTTTTGGGCCTCCCAAACAAAAAAGCGTTCCGCTGCCTATGTATACTGTGTTCTTCAGTGGAGTCTGGCTGGTACTTGACAACAGTTTGGGGCCAGATACTAATCGGGTTAAATAGGGAGGATAGCTCTACCAGCATTGGATCCTTGTATCTAAACAGTTAAGACAGGTTAAATGATTAGTAAAATAGTCCTTCCATCTGCAATGAAACCTACTCATGCTTGAAATAGAATAGTTAATATCACCTGGCCGAAAAGAGACAGGGCTGAAGTTTATGTGGCTGAGAATACATATCAGTTTCATAAGCAAATCCCATGTGTTCTTTATGCCTTAGAGAGTTTCCCTTTGTAAATTTTCCTGTTACACTATACGGACTAGAGTATGTCCCCATGAACCTACAAATCTTAAATTCAGTTCCATAACTGGCCTGGAACTTAAGCTGGCCTGATGCCTTGACAACATATTTATTTGGCTCATAACTTGCTGGCGCCCGATATTTTTAGCTCACAGTGAAAAAAGTTTGCTCACAACACCCGCCCGCTTAGAGGGAACACTGGTGGGGGGTCGTTGGGCTTTCTGGCAGGAGGAGTTGGGCATCCTCCTGTCGGCGATTACGAGTTTGGGGGGGGAGGGGGTTCCGGGGTTCCGACAGGAGGAGTTGGGCATCCTCCTGTCGGCGATTACGAGTTTGGGGGGGGAGGAGGTTCCGGGGTTCCGACAGGAAGAGTTGGGCATCCTCCTGTCGGCGATTACGAGTTTGGGGGGGAGGGGGGTTCGGGGTTCCGACAGGAGGAGTTGGGCATCCTCCTGTCGGTGATGGGACAGGCGGCCGCAACAACCGCGGCCGCTATACATATTGCAGCAGGGAGATCCCTTGCTGCCATAAGTATAGCGGCCGCGTCTAATTTAACCCGATTCTCTAAAGACGCCGGTTACAGAATCGGCGTTTAGTATAGGACGCCTCTCCCGGGCGGCCTGCCTGGGGAGCATTTTTTTTTTTAAAAACGTGCATCCCGATTGGCTGATTAGACAGCTGTAGGACGTCTACAGCTGCCTAAAATCGGGACGCACTTTTGGAGAATCAGGGCCTTAAATGTTTTTCTGGTTTGTGATGACCTGTACCATATACAGGTAATAAATGTCTTTTTTTCAGCAATAAATGTGTACTGTATTCTTCTTCATGGAAAAATAAGACATCCCCTGAAAATAAGACCTTGTGCATATTTTGGAGTTTTTAAAAATATAAGACAGTGTCATATATTCGGGGAAACAGGGTAGCAGAAAGGAAGCAGCTGCAGCTTATGCTGCTCTAGCCTTACAGCTGGTAAATGAAAGACCACTCATAAGCAATCAAGAAAGAAGGCCCTGATGAGTGTCAAACAAGAAAAAATTAAATCCAAGAAGTCAGATCTTTAAAAAAACAAACCAAAAAAAACCCATCCCCCTTATTCCAATGACCAACCCTTGAACTGAAAGTCAACAATCTCCTGTGTTGCTGGCAAATGTTCAACAAAGAAAATTTACATTTGTTCAGTGGAAGTATACTTAGCCAGGTCTCATGCTTCAGAACACACCCTACCCTAAACCAGTGTGGTCTCAAACTCGGGGCCTGGGGGGCCACATGCACCCCCCCCCCCCAGGTATTATTTTGAGGCCCTCGGTATGTTTATCATAATCACATAAGTAAAATAAATCAGTTTTTTGATCATATGTCTCTTTAGCTATAAATTACAATATTATTATTAAGACTTAGCCCAAAGGAAAGATTTATAAACTACAAAGAGTTTTAACTCATGCAAAATTGTCATTTCTTTAATAAGACATTAACTATTTTTTTCTGAGGCCCTCCAAGTACCTAAAAATCCAAAATGTGCCTGTAGATTTGATAGAATGACTCCATTACTCGTAGAACTTCACTGATTACTTATAGGAGGTGTAAGTACAATTCAAAATGTGTACAATGGCAATGGTAGAACATCAAAATATTTATCTATTTGTTTTAAAAAAACATATACTGCACTATCATAAAACTCTAGGCAGTTCACATATAAACATTCACAAAATTCAAACATCACAAATATATATACAAACTCGCCCCTACCCCCCAGCAAAAATAAGCAACAATGCCCATCAGGCCCAATGGCATATACAAAGTGCAGCTGAAAATTTCTCAGCCTATCCTACAAAGTTGGGCAGTCTCCATCAAGGGCTATACACTTAGGGAAAGATTCTCAAATGTTGGTGGTAAAATCCAACGGGCCACTATCGTGGTTAATACTGTAATGATTTCACAAGGCAAGTCATTCTTTTAAAAAATGTACATGCAAATGAGGTTGACGGAGAGTCGCAAAGGGTCGCTAAATTTGCATGTGCCAATTGCTGGTAATGGTTATTAATTCAAGCGCAGAATAAACACACAAATAAAAAATTTAAAAAGCCCCCAAAATCGAATATTGGCAGGAGGGATGTCCACTCCCTCCTGCTGCTGCCACCAAGCAATTTTCCTCTCCCCCCCCAACACCCCTCCAGGCAGTGGGAGAGATTCCCACTCCCTCCTGTCATCAAGCAAACCCCTGACACCCCCCCCCCCCCCGGCAGTGGGAGAGATGCCCACTCCCATACCACCAAGCAACCCCCAGCAGTAGGAGAGCTGCCCAATTCTTCCTGCCACCAAGCAACCCCCCCCCGACAGTGGGAGAGATGCCCACTCTCTCCTGCCATGAAGCAACTCACTCCCCCCCTCCACCGATATCCCCCGGCAATGGGGGAGGGGTCTAAGGCCCAGGTTGCTTAAGGCAGTGACTTCAGACATAGTGTGCTTTTTCTTCTTTCAGGTGGTTATAGCCTAGGGCAGGGGTAGGCAATTCCAGTCCTCGAGATCCAGAGCCAGGTCAGGTTTTCAGGATAGCCACAATAAATATGCACGAGATAGATTTGCATCTCAAGGAGGCAGTGCATGCAAATCCATCTCGTACATATTCATGGTGGCTATCCTGAAAACCTGACCTGGCTCCAGCTTTTGAGGACCGGAATTGCCTACCCTTGGCCTAGGGCAACTCAACTGGCAGTTTGTGGTCTGAAGGTTCTGGCACCATGGGCACAGTTGTGACCTCGACAGATAGCAACCAATAACACAATATTTGCCGAGGTTCTGGTTTGCCTGAGGGTGTCTGCTTTTCAGAATCTGAGTCTTGCCTATTTAGGGCAGCATTTTTAGTGGGATTCTATGGGGTGCTGCGAGTACAGGATCTGGTAGTGGATTTTAGAGTGCTATTCTAGGAGCATATTAAGATCAGAACCTATACTTGAAGGTACAGTAGCCAAAAATGGATCCATAGGAAATAGGGGAGGTTATACAACGTCAAAAGATTGGATTGACAACTTGCCTAATCAGAAATGAATGGGCACAGTCAGGCATCTGCTTGGGGGTTGGAAGTTCCTGGGGCTGCTAAGACTGGCATTAGGCATAATTGGGTTCAATACCAGCGAGTATGGGATGCACTCATTCTGTACCGAGGCAGCAGGGCTGCAGAATCCAGTTTTCTTTCTCCTGTCATTTAGCACATCAGGAGATATATCCATATGAGCAATGGAATAGGAAGAGCAAACGATAACTGGTTTTTTCCTCTCATTTGTATATGCAAGATGCTGGAAGGTGACTGGTCTAGGTCGTGGGCCCTTCCTTCACCTTTCAGTCATCTAAAAGGGCGATAAGGCTCAATGGGCCTCTCCTTGCATTAGTGCCGATGGGACTCTGAGGCATGTTCCGAGGACAGCTGATCCCTAATTAGAGCCTGCAGGCAGATCAGCAAGTCTCTCAAGCGGTAGTTGTTCATGCAATGGGGAATGACAAGGGAAAACGTTGTCAGGTTAACTCATTAGGTACCAGATGTGAAGACATCATATCTAGGCCTAAATATGTGCAAGAGTCTTTGTTGAAAAGGAGAACTGAAAAGATCAGTAAATAGAAACATAGCTCACAGGGCATGGTGGGATCAGGTTGCACCATAATTGGCTGGAAGGTGAGGGGAGGAGAAGGGCGGAACAGGCAGAAAGTGTTGCTCCGTATGAATGGTATGCATTTATCTCACACTGATATCATAATTATTTCATACAGGTGCAGGAAGCAATAGAGTGCTGGGTCTGTAAACAGATGACATAAATAAAGTGGCGTGGCATGAGATGAACACATGAGCCAATAGGAGAGGAGATTCGGGTGCACACGAAAGGGAAGCTAGTCCAGGAATACCAGTGATGCTGCAGGGGTGCAGCCATATTGGTGAGCATATCACCCCTTGGGACCCTCTTGAAAGATGGATCTAGAAAGACTTTTTGAGGTTGTGACTTGTTCTCTCACTCCTTGGGTGACGAGACAGGAAAACTGAGGTGGGGGGGGGAGAGAGAGAAGAAGGACCCAGGGCTGGGTTGCATACTAGATGCTGGCTTGGGTGTATGTCTTTACAAAAATACAAAAAACAGAGGCTTTGTGTCTAGTTGTGTATTTGTTGGGGGGGGAGGGGGATGTAAGGATGGTGAAATCCTGAGTGCCTATGTTAGATAGGAGGCTGGCCGGTCAGTCTGACCGACTGATATTAACATGATTATGGGGTAAAACCCTCTTCCTTCCCCATTCTAGATATCCTCAGGAAAGGTCGACTGGGGGAGGGGGAAGGAAGGATGCGCATGAGGGTAATTATGTGGTCAGTTTTGAATCCTACACTTGCTGATTGGACAAGGGAGGAGTGTGGGACCTGAACATGCCTGTGGATATGAAAGCAGTCAAAGGAAGCCTCATGCCACATTCCTTGCTGCTGGTTCCAGTGCAATCCTCCTCTCACACACCCAAACAGTTTATTCTGTTTGTGATCATATATGGGAGGAGGAAAGCCAAAGCTAGTGGGAGAAGAATTCTAGTGAACACAAGAGGGAAGCTCATCCAGGAGCACTGCTGGCACTGTGGGGGGGCAGTGTTGGTTGATGGTAGCCAATCTGGCAGGTGTTATCACTCCTTGGGCTTCTCTAGGAGGGGTTCATAGAAGGGATGGTAAGGGGACCGACATTAGACAGTGTTGAGGTTCTAGCGGAGCTGGGGTTAGCCATGCTGGGTTAGTGACCAGTCTGGTCTCTCATTCCATGGAGGATGGGATCTGGAAACCTAAGGTGTGCATATGGGGAGAAGGCGGAACCCAGGGCTGAGTCATGTACAAGATGCTGGCTTGGGTGTAGTTTTTACAAATAAAGCTGCAGCCTAATTTAAACCCAGTGGCTCTATGTCTGGTGCATTATTATTGGTGGGGTTAAAAGGGAGGAAGGGAGAAATGAAAGGGGTGGGGGTGAATTTCCAACTGCCTATATTAAAGCCAGGCAAAGAACAGACCACAAGCTAGAGGGTGTGGTGCAGGCTACTAATGTCTTCATTTAAAAATTAATTTACTCATGAGATTTCAAAAATAGAAATAAATAGGAAGGGGTTTTTTTGGGGTGTTTTTTTTTTTTACAAGTGTTGAGGAAAAATTGAGGACTGGGGATTAAGGAATAAATTGAAATCTGGAAGATTAGAAGTCTTGGACTGAAAGAATTCACAAAAGCACCTGAAGAAAAACAAAATTACCATAGCCATGATTAGAGGTTGAGGAGAAAATTTCCAAGCTGCAGCAGAAGATAGCAGTGTTTAGATAAGCGAATCAAAATATTGGTGTATACTGTGGAGGTTCTATCTTAATAGATGAGAGATGACCCCTCCCCTCCACGAATAAAACATTATGCTTTCATAAGCCATACAGCAGGCATCATTGAAATAAAATCGCTCGAGTCCCCTTGACTATAATTGGAGTAATGGTCCTGAAGAAGGGGAAAATGAGGTAACTGAACAATTTTATGAAGAATTCCAGGAACAGATGAATAAATACATCAGTGATTATTTCATTATACAAGGGGCTGCTGAAAAAACTTATCAGCCCAACCAAGAAGGGAATGATTTGGAGCCATAAAACTTACAAGTTATTCCACATATTCACCCCTAAGTTCAATGCACTTGGCACATCGTGTCTGAAGTGTAACACTGAAATATTGCTCCGCTACTGCAATCACCTCCGAATCACTCAAAAAAAAAATGTCACCCTTTCAAAAACTCTTTTTAAGGTTTGGAAACAGAAAATAGTCAGATGGAGCAAGATAGTTGTTCTGTTCACTGAAACCTCAACTGCGTCAAAACTTCCCATCATTTTGCCAGCCTTGTGAGCAGGTGCATTTTCTTGCAAAATGAGAACTCCTTTCCGCAGCTGCCCTCTCCATTTTTATTTAATCAGCACAGCAAGTTACAGTTGTATTCTGCATTAACTGTTTGGCCCCGTGGAAGATAGTCATTACAACACCTTCCTGATCCCAAAACACTTTGGCCATGACCTTTCCTGCTGACTTTTGGGTCACGGTACTACTCGAAAAGGTCCAGAGAAGAGCGACTAAAATAGTTAAGGGGCTGGAGGAGTTGCCGTACAACTGAGAGAAACTGAGAGAAACTGAGCTTCTTCTCCCTGGAACAGAGAGATTGAGAGGGGACATGATCGAAACATTCAAGATACTGAAGGGAATAGACTTAGTAGATAAGGACAGGTTGTTCACCCTCTCCAAGGTAGGGAGAACGAGAGGGCACTCTCTAAAGTTGAAAGGGGATAGATTCCGTACGAACGTAAGGAAGTTCTTCTTCACCCAGAGAGTGGTGGAAATCTGGAACGCTCTTCCGGAGTCTGTCATAGGGGAAAACACCCTCCAGAGATTCAAGACAAAGCTCCTACTGAACCGGAACGTACGCAGGTAGGGCTGGTCTCAGGGCACTGGTTTTTGACCTAGGGGCTGACCCAGCGACGGCAATTCTTATGTTCTTATGAATTTCCTTGGCCATGGAGAATCTGAGTGCTGCCATTGTATGGACCGTTTTGTCTCAGGATCATAGTGGTCTAACCATGTTTCATCAACAGCAACTAGTCATTCCAAAAACTTGGCAGCAGCTTGCTGAAAATGCTGCAGAATCAACTTGGAACTGTCCACTCAATGCAGTTTCTCATCAGCATTCAAACATTTGGGCACCCACTTGGCTGACAGCTTCCGCATACCCCGATGCTCGTGGATTGTATACCCAACACATTCCCTGGATATCTGTAATGTCATAGCAATTGTTTTAGTCGATATTTGCCGATCTGCCAAAATCAGGTCTTGGACATGGTCAACAATTTCTGTTTTATCCTATTCTTATCTTGCATTTAATATGATGCTGCTATTAAATTACTTTGCTAAAGGAAGGTACTGCCAGCCAGATGATGTGGACTAAATCATTGAATTACTATTTTCCTCTTTGTAATTTTACGTTGATAGTTGTAATTGGATATTGCTGAGTTTATTATAAAATATGTAGCAAGTAAATAAAAATAAAAAAGTGATGCTGCTATAGATAACATGATCAGATTAGTTCTGTAGTTTAAAACTGTTTTTATAAACTACGTCTCATTAGATCCTTATCCAAAGTCTTAGAACCAAAAGCACTTAATGTTCTAATTCATTCTTTGGTTATTTCCAGGCTGGACTACTGCAATACATTGTACCATGGCATAACTCAGAAAGAAATAAGGTTACAAATTATACAAAATACAGCAATAAAAATTATTACAAACTCCAAAAAATACGATCATGTCACTACTCTTCTACGAAAAGCACACTGGCTACCAATTTCACACAGAATAATCTATAAAATTGCATTAATAGCCTTCAAAATCCAACAAACCAACATACCAATAGTTCTACATCGTTATTTGATACCATACTCTTCAACCAGATCTTTAAGATCAACAGAACAGCATTTGCTAAGTATCCCTTCTTTGAAAATAGGCACCAGAAGAGCTACAATTTTTTTCAATCATAGCACCCCAGCTTTAGAACACGTTACCAATTTATCTGCACGGTGAAACCTCTCTAGAAAAATTTAAAAGCACATTAAAAAGCTACCTATTTAAAGATGCATTTGAGTCACAGACAGGTTAACTCTTTTATCAACAATCTCGGGCTCAAATACTTAAATTTAACCAGATCTATATATAGGTCACAACTTCTCCCTTTCACTTTTAGGCCTAGCCTTATTTGTAAAACATATTCAATTACCCTCCTGATGTTTTTTCCTTAAATGTTCTTCTATTTTCTTAAAAAAAATTGTAGTTCACCATTAATTGTGTACATAGATTGTATGTTTACTTGTATAAATTGTTTTACTTTGTCCCCCCCCCAAAAAAAATGTGATTGTTATACGCATCGAAAATATTTTGACACTGCGTTTATATCAAACTTTAATAAATTTGAAACTTGAGCAAGTATTTGTATTTTCTGAGTTTATTTATGATTTTAGCACACCGTTTGTTATGCATATTTTAGCTTATATTTTATATTATCAAATTATATGAGAATGCACAACATATAATATGTTCATATGATTCAAAATGTTGTGTGATCATGGCACCGAGGTACCCCCCTCTTCAAACCCAGCATGTACCCAAAAAGCAGGAGATTATACATTTTGTGTGTTCTTATATTCTTAATGAGTTTAGTTTGTCATATTTGTATTTACATAATGGGTTATTATATTTGATTTTAATGTTTGTTCACAGTCTCCTGAAGAAGGCACCTGGCCGCGTGGAGTCATTTCTTCGAATCGAGCCTTTGCTTGGACTGTGTGAGAACACAAATAAAGACTTTATGTTCCAAGACATTGGGAGGACTTTTTCATGAATTTTATATCCCGAGTGGAAGCAACTTGTGGTCTCTGCTTCTTTCTATTTTTGTGAACTGCATCGATCTGTGAGGTTTTACGGTCTAGAAATGTAATGTCATTTTGTTTGCCTTGCATCTAATTACAAGGATTTACACTAACTATGGGGCTGGTGTGAGCGATTGTGCCTTAACCAGGGCAGGATTAATTCGTCGAGGGCCCCTAGGCACACAAGTACACTGGGCTCCCCTGCCCCGCCCCACCCCACCATGCGCCCAGGTGGAAACAGGAAGCTGCGTCAGAGGGAAGCTTTGGGAAAGCAGCACCACTTGCAAAATTACAGTTCCCGTTGCCTTTCTTACCCGCGTTGCTTGCTTGTCTTACTTTCCATCGATGGGAGGGGGGGCGCATTGCCGATTGGGGGGGGGGGCCCGCATTGCCGATCGATGCTGGAGGGATTCATCACAGTTTGGAAAAAACAATGTTGATGCCCTCCTTCATCAGGCCCCCCTGACCATTTTGGGCCCTAGGCACCTGCCTACTGGGCCTACTGGTTAATCCTGCCCTGGCCTTAACAGGGAAATTCTATAAACGGCGTCTAAAATTAGGCACCTAACTTAGGGGTCCTTTTACTAAGGCGCATTAGCATGTAGCGCGTGCTAAATCGATTAGCGCACCTTAGTTAAAGAGGGGGTCAATTAGTAAATTGGCTTCAATAATGAGCTTTAACAAGCTTGTAAGTGAAAAAAAAAATGAAATTTGGGAGAAATGTGCGATTCTACAAGAGATAGGCACCTATCGCATAGCGCCTAGAGGCGCCTAACAGCAAAGTAGGTATGTTTAGGGGTGGAGAAAGACTTAGGCGCCACTAGGCACGATTCTTTAAAGGACTTAGGCACCTATAACTTAGGCCTTTAAAACCCTGGTCTACTTTTTAGGTGCCTAAGTTTTAAGTTAGGTGTGATTCTGTATTGGGCGCCTAAGTGTGATTGACATGTAATAGGCACCTAACTTTCTCTATTTTTTAGGCACCAGTTACAGAATCTGGCCCTAAATGTAGATGTGTTTTCTGCCACTACGATTCTACTGTATAAAGAGAAGTAGGTGCCCACTTAATCGAATCGGCTTAAAATTAAGGCATCGTGAACAGCAATTTAGGTGGTGCCCTGTTACAGAATTTTCCCCGTAGTTTGCAAACTGCAAAATATATGCTGCAAACTCGATCAACATACCCTGCTCCTGAGCAGGCATCAATATGCATGTATGCCCGTCTCTACTATTGCGTGCGCAATGGATGATTTTACAGTGGAAAGTAAAATGTGTATATTCCCTTTCTAAAATCACTACATTGTAGACGTACACCAGCTACATAAGAACATAAGCAATGCCTCCGCAGGGTCAGACCCGAGGTCCATCGTGCCCAGCAGTCTGCTCACGCGGCGGCTCAACAGGTTCAGGACTTGTGCAGTAATCCTCTATCTATACCCCTCTATCCCCTTTTCCAGCAGGAAATTGTCCAATCCTTTCTTAAACCCCAGTACCGTACTCTGCCCTATTATGCCCTCTGGAAGAACATTCCAGGTGTCCACCACACGTTGGGTAAAGAACTTCCTAGCATTTGTTTTGAATCTGTCCCCTTTCAACTTTTCCGAATGCCCTCTTGTTTTTTTATTTTTCGAAAGTTTGAAGAATCTTTCCCTTTCTACTCTCTCTACGCCCTTCATGATCTTGTAAATCTCTATCATATCCCCTCTAAGTGTCCTCTTCTCCAGGGAAAAGAGACCCAGTTTCTCCAATCTCTCAGCATATGAAAGGTTTTCCATCCCCTTTATCAGACAAGTCGCTCTCCTCTGAACCCTCTCGAGTAACGCCATGTCCTTCTTAAGGTATGGCGACCAATATTGGACGCAGTACTCCAGATGCGGACGCACCATCGCCCGATACAACGGCAGGATAACTTATTTCGTTCTGATTGTAATACCCTTCTTGATTATGCCTAGCATTCTGTTTGCCTTCTTAGCGGCCGCTGCGCACTGTACCGTCGGCTTCATTGTCATGTCTACCATTACCCCCAAGTCCCTTTCTTGGGTACTCTCACTCAATAACATCCCTCCCATCGTATAGTTGTACCTCGGGTTTCTGCTTCCCACAATGCAATACTTTACATTTCTCAACGTTGAACTTCATCTGCTACATTTACCCCCCCATTCACAAAACCACAAAAGCGGTTTATAGCGCAGACCAGTGCGCTGAATGCTCTGCGCTGCTCCCGACACTCATAGAAACTCTGAGCGTCGGGAGCCATGCAGAACATTCAGCGTGCCAGCCGTCGCTAAAAAACGCTTTTGTAGTTTTGAAAAAAGGGGGTTATTTATGCGACTGGTTTGCTAAATTAACCAGAAACATAAATAAATATCAAAATCAGATACATCTTTTTGGTCACCGAGATGTAACTTACAGTTGTCCTCACTTCCGGGGCTATATAGAGCAAGATTGGTTTCAACTAGAAAGAGGGCATATGCACCACTTCTACAGAATAAATTCCCTTTACAGCTCCAGCTACAGGAGCACTATTTCACTGTAGCTCTTTCATGTACTGTTTAAAATGTGACGAGTACGATTTGACGGAGGCTTTTACAGTTTTGTTATGAATAATTTTTGATGTATAATTTTTACGGAACATTTGGATTTTAAGTTCTGAGTTTTTAAAGATATGTGGAATGTTTTTTTACTTTCATTTTTGTTACAGTTTAAATGCCAAGTAGAGTTAAATATATAAAACCATCATATTGCATAGGTTAGCAAATATCCGTTTAGAAGAGCCTATTTATCTAGGACTAAAGGAAGACTGGAGTATATAGCTCGGACGCTCTTACCTTATGCATGCTGATGAGGCACCGGCACTCTCGTCCGCCTCTGCTATTCCTGCGAACACATTGTTTATCCATTGTCTTGGTAACATCTCCGATAGTAGTCGATTTAATTTCATAAGAGCACAGCAAGCTCAAATATGAACTACCGCTTATTAAGTACTGTGCGAAAAAGCATTCATCTTCTAAAGTATAAGCAGGAAAATTTCCACGTTTGAAATCTTGACATTTCATTCCCACAAACTGATTTCTGTTCAGCTGAATTTCTGCACAATTCTTTCATGCCTTTCCTCCCTCCCCCCCCTTTTTCTCCGTCTTTTATAGTCTATATAAGGGGAAATCAATAAATATGCTACATTTTAACTGTTCGTATGTACTTCAAGGTTGACCTTCTGGACCAGTAACTCAGCATTAAAGCTTTTACCATCCACGAGCAGGACATTGGTGTACACAAGACACAAGAACCACAGAAGTGGCTAGAAGGAAGGACAACCAAACGTTTTCACTAAGAGCTGGATTCTACAAACGGCGCTGGTATTGGCGGTCGCCTAAAAGACAGCTGCCAACTGTGTGTCAATCGCGCAACGGTGTCGTTTGTAGAATTACGGCTACTTCAAACGTAGGAGCCGGAAACGTAGGCCGGGGTTTGAGGCCTACATTTCTGGCACCTATGTGTGACGTGAATCGTATCTACAGTGGCACCTAAGGATACCCAAGGTCATTTCTGGCATTAGCCATGCCTTCTTCGATCTTAGGCATCCTTAGGCACCACTGTAAACATTATCCAGGCGCCTCTAGGTACCTACATTTTTTATTTTAAACAGCTTTGTCACTTAAGTTATGCATCTAACATATAGCGCCCATTTATAGAATAGAGGCCTAAAGGTCTTTACATAAGAACATAAGAACTGCCATATTGGGACAGACCCATCAAGCCCAGTATCCTGTTTCCAACAGTGCCCAACCATGTTTCCAAGTACCTAGCTAGATCCCAAGTATTGCAGAGATGACCCACCTTAGCCAGGCTGCAGCAAAAATGCCTACATCAGGGTCAAATAAATTTCCAGAGATTATGACATAGAGGGTACACAGCACTGCACTTTCTCTACAGCTTCTAATAAATGATTACCCCCCCCCCCCAACCTCCCTTTTACAAAGCCAAGCTAGCATCTGGCACTGCTCCAAAGTCCTTTAAATCCCGGCTTCGTAAAACAGGTCCTCAGTGATAAGGGATTCCTTGGGGTCCTGCACTATTCTGGGCTCAGCGACAAAACCAGTATTTGAGCAATATAGTTAATACAGTAGATGACAGCAAATTTGGGTTTCATGCCTGCTGAAACTAGGTGCAATTCCAGGTGCCCAATTTGGGCACCTAGCTCCAGTATTCTATAACTCTATGTGCAATCTTTAGGAACGCCCCTGACCCACCAATGTATCTCCCATGGCCACGCCCCCTTTGGGGTTGCAACTTATGTGATTTGACCATATATTGTTATACATATGGTGCAGAGTAAGGTGTGCACCCAAATCCAAATGGTGTCAATTAGTAACAAGTAGCACTCAATTATTGGCACCATTTGGCTTGTTAGTCAATTGAGCTGGTTGCAACCTTGGATCGGTTCCCAATTTTGGGCACCATGTATAGAAATCTGGGAGGATTTATTGTATACTCTGACTTGAGGAAGGAGATTTGGGTTTCCTAAAGCTAATTTAAAAAAAAAAATGTATTAAGCTAGTCCAATGAAAAGGTATCAGTTTGTTTTCTATCCCCTGCGATAGAGGTTTCTTCCAGGTCTTGGCGTGCTAAATGCTCCAACACGGCTCAGAGCAGCGTGGAAGCATTTAGCACCCCTTGCCATGGTAGAAACCTCTACTACGGCTTAGTAAAAGGAGGGCCTATTTGTTATAATTTTATTAATTTTTAATGTCGTTGATAGGAATGTTCCAGTTTTTGAAATTTATATCTGCTGTTTTCATATTTTGCACACCACAGAGAGAAATGCACCACAGTTTCACTTTCTTTAGTATTGCACTATATACGTGGAGGGGCATAATCAAAACATACGTCCAAGTCTGAATTGGACATATGGTGCTAGATGCCCAAAATTGGCAATGGGAAAATGCTCATTTTCAAAAAATACATCTAAAAATTTTTTTTTTTTTTCAAAAATTGTCTATCTGAACATCCAGGTTATTGTTTATCCAGACTGCCAGGATGTCTATTTTAATACCTCATTTTTGAGCACAATTTCATCCCAAGTCCCAAACACTCAGAACAAGACCATTTGGACGTGGGCGGGACCAATCTTGTAATGGACTGGCCATCCAGACATGGCAACAGAGCAGTGGGGCACCTTAAAGGGCACTGCTGTGAACTTCTCAGAAAGGGTGCCAGATAAACATCTCACCAGAACTCCATTATAGGTTATAATGAGCCCCCCCCTGTTCCGCCACTTATTTCTGCTAGATGGGATGATCAGTGACACTCAGAAAAGCACACAGACAATATAAAAGCATAAACAATAACCCTTTAATATATATATATATATGAATATAAGAATAAAATAGCTTCACCGTAATCCCAGGCAATGACCAGCCTTCACAATTGGGAATCCCTACAATTGATAGGTGGGTGGACACGGGAGACTGTCCCTTTAGACGTCTTGGATTCTAATGTTAGGGGCAGAGTTCCGTCCTTATAAAGGGTGAAAGCTTGCTGAGTTCATAGCTAAACAGCTGGTCCTGCAGTAACCAGCATCCTTTACTACTATTCAGGCACACCTGGTCCTGGTCTTTTGATGTTGTTTTGGCAATACCCAGGTCAAGGAGGTCAGGATATCAGATAAGCAGACTTGTTGCAGAAACCAGCTTTCCATCTGGTTTTACTGTCCTTTTGATGTTGTTTGTCCTTTTGATGTTGTTTTGGCAACACCCAAGTAAAGGAGGTCAGGATATCAGATAAGCAGACTTGTTGCAGAAACCAGCTTTCCATCTGGTTTTACTGTCCTTTTGATGTTGTTTGTCCTTTTGATGTTGTTTTGGCAACATCCAGGTCAAGGAGGTCAGATAAGCAGACTTGAGGAGACATATCACGTATTATGTTGAGTTTCAGTTACCCCCTGGCCATAGGCATAACACCCCCAACCCAATATACCCACCTGTCTACAACCCCAATAACCCTTATGGCTGCAGGTGGCACCTATATAGCAGTAGAATAGGATTTTGGGGGTGTTTGGTGGGTGCACATGTTCCACCTTAAATGTAGTGGTTAGAGTGGCTTATTGGCCTAGGTCCTCCTCTTTATGATTTACTAGCCCACCCCACCCCCAGGCTATTTAAGACACCTATGTGTAGTTCTACTAGGCTTTCCTATACCAGATGCTGATATTCTGGAGACAGGTGTGTACTTGTCTCTGGTCACTTTGGATACCTTTTTGGCACTTATACCTGATTTTACATCGTCCAACTTGCAATGTCTAAGTTTCATCCATGATGTCTGATAAAACATCCAATTATCCTTGCAGGACGACTAAGTCTAGGTCAGCCCCCATCCTGCCCTAATTCCTCCTCCAGATACGTCCCTTTCAGCTCTGGGTGTACAGTGGCATTTAGCTGCATAAAAGTCCCGCAGCATGTCCAGAAAGTCGGTTTGATTATCGACACTTGGATAACCTGTCTTTTAGGTCATCCAAGTGCAGACTTGGGCAGGTTTTTAGATGTGTTTAAGTTTTGATTATGAGCCCCAGAGTGTGGTTTCTTGGGGTTTCAGTTTAATTTTTGTCTACAGTCGACTCTGCTTAAGTGCAAGCCCTTCGGACCGGATCGCCACGTGCACTTAAAAACAGAGTGCGCGCTTAATTGGAGTACCACTTTTTAGTCATGAAAAAAAAATCACAGTACGCTGTAGTGAAATGCAATAAAACTTTTATTCAACCAAAAACACACGGAATACAATGTAGTATGGTTCACTTATAGAAACAGCACTGTTCCATCTAATGCAATACACTGTAAACATTTTTTAAACCAACATTGTACTGAATATTCAGTCATTGTTTTCTACACGCACGTTGCATGATTCAGGCTGTGTATCTGACTACTGATGCTGTAAAACTGTCCATATCATGACAGCCATTTATCTCCAGATAACACAGCGTGTGTAGGGACTTCAGCGCATCCGAGAAGGAAACAATCTCTGCAGGTGGTTTGTTAGTAATGATGACAGCAGCAATATCTCCGACCTCAGACTCTTGGTTGTCTGCAGTGTCCTTTATGACTGTACAGATATCGGAATTAGTGCTATCCGATGATGTGGGCACATCGTTGTCAAAGGCGACATACAGCTCAAACTCTTGTGATGAGAGTCCAACTGGGAGTTCAATGGATGAAGTGTCAGCTTCAGTTGTCTCATCAGATACGTGAACGAAGCTCGCCCGTTGATAACAATTTCGAAATCGCCGATGAAGAGAGTCGAGCAATGTCATTTTTCTCACAAACTCAGCCTTACCAATTCTTTTCCATTTTCTGGTAGGATTGCTGTTTTGCCAGTTTTTCCAATATCGCTTGCTTTTTTTTTTTTTTTTTGTAAATCTGAGAAATCTGGCTAGAATGAACGCTGTAATGTTTTACAATAGAGACCCGACTCTCCCTTTGGTCAAGTCTCTTTAAGATATTGACACATTCAGCCAAAGACAATAATTTTAGTCCACATGATGCCATGGTACAGTTCCGAAAGTTTGAACATTTGGCCAGACCTAGACACATGGCTCATCCACATCAGAACGCGATTGCTTTTAACCAGAGTGAACATAATGTGAAAATAGAGGTGGGACCTATGACATCAGTGCACATAAGTGGATTGTGTGCTTATCAGAATTGCAAATATCTGGAGTTTTACGTCCATTGACTAATGTTAAAAAAAAAAAGGACCATGGTGGTCAGGTGCAGACAACCGAAGCGTACGCTTAACCGATGTGCACTTAGGTGGAGTCGACTGTACATTTTGCAGTACGCACCTTATTTTGAAACTAGTGGCATTTAAAAGTGAAAAACAAGCAAAATAACCTAGAGTATTATAAAATGTTGAATGATTTTACAGAGGAAGAATATAGCACATCAAAGTTCTGGAGTGCTATGTTAATCAAGCCAGGATGGAGTGTGTTTAGTAGAGTACTTTCCAGTCAGTCACTTTAGAGCCTGAACAGGGAGGGAAAATTGTACTTGACAATTGCTCAATTACCTCTGTACAAGAGTTTCTTCATGTGAGAGAAAAATATTTTATAATGCTCAGGTTACATTTTTTTCTATTGCATGATGCCATCTGCTGGCCTGTCATCATAGTGCTCTGGTGAACAACAAAGGGGGTGATAAGACTTGGAAATGTGAATCATTAGACAAGCCAGGGTCTTTATACAATATGGGCCCGATTCTAAAAATGATACCCGAAGTTAGTGAGTGGTAGGTACCCTACCGCTGCCTAACTTAATTTGGTTTAATTGGCACACTAATTGGCTGCACCAATTAAAACTCAATTTTTAAAAAATCGAGGCACCTAAGAGCACCTCCAAAATGGCTGCAATATTCCACCTACGGATGCCTGCCACTGTAGGCGTGCTTAACGCCAGAAGTGGCATTAGGCATTATAAAGGAGCTCACCTACCTTTCATGAAGCTGCCACACACACACACACACTAGTTTTTTTAGCCCATTACATTAACAGGTGCTAGAATAGATGTGTAGACTTAGGCATTTCTTTCTTTCTGTCTCTCTCCCTGACCCCGCCCCCCCATATGTCTTTCTCTCCTGTCTTTCTCCATACCCCTTGCCCGTCTTTTTATCTTTGTCTCCCCCCCCCCCATGTCCAACAGCACCCCTTCCCTGTTCCCCCTGTCCAGCAGTAGTCCTTCTCCCTTCCTTGTACCTCCCCCTGTCCAGTAGTACCCCTTTCTCCTTTCCCTGCTCCCTGTCCAGCATCCGCTAGGCCGGGCAGCCTCGGGGCTTTTTCTAGGCCGGCCTGCCTCACATTATCGAAGTGGGCCGGCCTAGCAAATGTCCCGTGGCTGTTTGATGAAACCGCGGCTGCTGCTGGTCCAGGGGTGAGAAGAGGTGTCCCGGCAGCAGCAGCATAGTCAGAAGGCAGAAAGTCAGCCGGCGTCTGAGATCGGGGCAGGAAATCAGCTGAAGCAGGCACTGCACAGAAGCACGGAAATTGAAGTATATATATAGAAACATAGAAACATAGAAGATGACGGCAGAAAAGGGCTACAGCCCACCAAGTCTGCCCACTCTGCTTACCCACCCCCTGTCTATGCCCTAATGACCCAATTTTCTTATCTTGACCCTCGTAGGGATCCCACATGGGTATCCCATTTATTCTTAAAGTCTGGCACGCTGTCTGCCTCAATCACCTGCACTGGAAGCTTGTTCCAATGATCAACCACTCTCTCTGTGTCGCCATGAAATTTTCCGCCCCTGAGTTTGAGCGGGTGCATGCGCACTTCAATTTCCATGCAGTGCCTGCCTCAGCTGATTTCCTGCCCTAATCTCCGACACCGGCTGACTTTCTCCAGGGATGCCTCTTTGTGACTTGACCATGTTTTTCTGTAATTTCTAATTATATTCTTGGCTTTTCTGATAATTGTTTTAATTCAAGATCTTCCTTGTCTCTATAGATTGATTGATTGAACCAGACCCCACACTATCCTGTGACAACTCATTCTCTGTCATGGGGGGGGGGGGCTTGCATTTTTTAAAATGGGGACAGATATTGTGCATGTGTAACACCCACACATCTGCGCCATTAAAAAAGAAAAAAAGTCCTGAACAGCTGTTCGGGCCTCCCTAAACCAGTTCTGCGCCTGAAAAACATGGTTAAATTACCTAACCTTCCATTGCTCCAGGTACCACAGTTAATTGTGAGCTTGCTATGACAAATAGGGACAACAAAGAGGCACAACCAGTCACAACAGGGTTTGGATGGGGGACGCCCAGAATAAACTACAGTCCTAACCTGAAACAACTCCACTTAAGAAGTAAAGGGCGCTCTCAGTGTGAACCATCAGCAATGGGAGCAGAAGCTCCGATACTTCACTTCTGGGTTGAGGCAGGAAGCCTCCACCGCCACACCATCATTGAGCCCCCTATGTGTGTATAATAAGAAACACCTGCAATAAAGCCCTAAATAAATAATACAATCTAAGCAACCCCGTGAGCAAATCAAACTCGAACGGTGGAATTACAAACTGAGCGACCCCCACACAAACCCTGCCAGCCGAAACCCGCCAAGCTGAAAATAAAGCAATATCAAAAAATACTCAAATTCAATCAAAAATAATACTTATCTGAACCAAACTACCACAATTGAAAACGCCAGGAGCCAAAGTTCAACCACGCTGGTTTCGGGGAGGAGCCCTTCTTCAGGAACCTAGCCCCCGACCACAAACCAAAAAGCAAAGAAAAAAATGCCAAAATGCGGAGCGGGACGGCTGGAGGGAGGGGTATCCGAGCGGGAGAGCACTCACGCCTAAAAGGAGGACCAGGATACACGTCACACACAAACCAACCAATCATACAGGACGCACAACGCGTCATCAATCACTCACACAGGGGCGGGAAAAAGAAGCCCCAATGCTACAGAAGGGGAACGGTAAAACCCGTACAGTGCTAGAAACCCGACAATGCTGGAGAACACCATCATATAGGGTTCCATTCCATTTTTTCTGGGTGCCGTGTCATCTTGTAGGTTTCCTGCGCTGGGTGTTCTCCAGCATTGTCGGGTTTCTAGCACTGTACGGGTTTTACCGTTCCCCTTCTGTAGCATTGGGGCTTCTTTTTCCCGCCCCTGTGTGAGTGATTGATGACGCGTTGTGCGTCCTGTATGATTGGTTGGTTTGTGTGTGACGTGTATCCTGGTCCTCCTTTTAGGCGTGAGTGCTCTCCCGCTCGGATACCCCTCCCTCCAGCCGTCCCGCTCCGCATTTTGGCATTTTTTTCTTTGCTTTTTGGTTTGTGGTCGGGGGCTAGGTTCCTGAAGAAGGGCTCCTCCCCGAAACCAGCGTGGTTGAACTTTGGCTCCTGGCGTTTTCAATTGTGGTAGTTTGGTTCAGATAAGTATTATTTTTGATTGAATTTGAGTATTTTTTGATATTGCTTTATTTTCAGCTTGGCGGGTTTCGGCTGGCAGGGTTTGTGTGGGGGTCGCTCAGTTTGTAATTCCACCGTTCGAGTTTGATTTGCTCACGGGGTTGCTTAGATTGTATTATTTATTTAGGGCTTTATTGCAGGTGTTTCTTATTATACACACATAGGGGGCTCAATGATGGTGTGGCGGTGGAGGCTTCCTGCCTCAACCCAGAAGTGAAGTATCGGAGCTTCTGCTCCCATTGCTGATGGTTCACACTGAGAGCGCCCTTTACTTCTTAAGTGGAGTTGTTTCAGGTTAGGACTGTAGTTTATTCTGGGCGTCCCCCATCCAAACCCTGTTGTGACTGGTTGTGCCTCTTTGTTGTTACTATTTTAGGATTTTTGGCATATATATTGAGTGTAGTGTTGTGCGTATTATTAGTCTCACTCTATGGAGTTGCCCGAATGGCAGCGCACTCTTTGCTTTTCGGCGGACCAGGTGACGTCATGCACTACCAAAACTTCTTTGTTTCAGGCAGACCACCAGATGAATACATATGCGCCGGATTTTGTGGCCAATAAGAACATATGGTCTAATTTACAAAAAGAGTTAATTAAGTTGGATTTACACAGCATGTCCTTGGTGGAGTATATCAAGAACCACTACATCCCTCGGGGTTTGCGGGTTCACAAACCCCCTGGTATGTTCACCAATAGGGACCCCTTCCTCCATAAATGGGCTGCAATACTCAACAAGTGCTCTTTGGATCTGATGGTGTTGTTGATTGATACCATCCAGGAAGTATCTCAAGAGGTTCAGGTACAAAGTGTTGAGATACAGACCAAATTAACCGCTGATCCCATCACATCTCCACTATTCGCCCAATGTTTGCCTGATTTACAGGCATTTCATGAACAGTATCGCAGCAAGATTAAACAGGGTAAAATCAATAAATTTCACAGGGATGCAGAGGACTACGCATCCGGGTATGTGTATGCATGGATGCAGCCCCAGGGGTCTTCCACTGCAATACAGCAGGTTAACACTTATCCCACTTACCCGACGGAGGATAGTTCCTCCAATAGCGATTCCAGCGGACGTAGTTCCTACATGGGGTCAGCACATTTTTTAGGCCGCGGATCCAGAAGAGGCCCAAGAAGACGGTCCCGGGGCCGCAGGGGCTACCCGGACCGCAACACAGCGCAAAACATTCCAGTGACTCGCTCGCAGGTAGCGAGGGGTCCCTAGTGGTCAACATATCAGGGGTTCCCCTTTCTGAAGCACAGACTCAATTATTGGAGAAGGGGCTTTCGTTCGTTCCCACCACCGCTTTAGATCTGTTTACCGTACACAGGGATATGGCACGGTTTGTCCGGGGCCTCCAGATCAAGCTGTTTTTTTCCACCCAAGAAGGATCCCGGGATGATTCCCTTTTTAGGGTTAAATCTCATTGGATCCCCCCGGGTCCCATTGATGCTCACATTAAAGTGTTTCGGGACCTGGTTTTACGTGATATTGACCAGCTCCCGAACGCACGTTCTACCCATCATTATGTGAACATCACTAAGGCTCAACGGCTTGCTCTGGAGGCTCTGAAGAACGCCCCTGACTTGGACATCAAACCCGCCGATAAGGGCGGGGCGGTGGTGGTTCAGTCCACTGCCCAATATGGAGCCCAGGTGGCGACTCATATTTCCAACGTTGACTGGTATACCAAACTGGAGAGGGACCCCTCTCCCGGTTTGCGTATGGAAATAGTGACTTTGGTCCAGGGGGCGGTACTTGACAACATTATCACTCAATCCGAAGCCAGATATTTATCCCAACCTCCCAGTCGCAGCCCTCGCTTTTACACGGTACCCAAAATTCATAAAACCCTTTCCAATCCTCCGGGCAGACCGATCGTCTCCCTCCGTGGGACCATTCTTGAGCCCCTGTCCAAAATGGTCGATCATTTTTTGAAACCCAGGGTTGCTCAGGCACGTTCCTTTGTACTTGACACCACCAATTTTTTGAATAAAATTGAGTCCATCCAGGTTCAACACACTGACCTTCTGGTTACGATGGACTTGGAAGCCCTATATTGCAATATCCCTCAGATCGAGGCCTTGAAGATTGTGGAACAACAGTTATCTGAAGGTCTCTTTCATCATCGCATAACCAAGGCTTTTTTGATGCAACTAGCCACGTTGGTTTTACAGCGGAACTTCTTTGAAGTACGAGGGGAGTTTTATCTGCAGACTCACGGGGTAGCCATGGGGACGGCCATGGCCCCCAGTGTGGCCAACCTCTACGTTACGAATTTTGAAGAACAGCTGTTATATCCATCTACGTGGATGTCGGATATTGGTACATGGCTCCGGTACATTGATGATGTGTTCCTGGTTTGGACAGGCACTAAGGCCAGATTTGATGAATTCCTTACCTGGCTGAACACTCTTGACAGACACCTGAAGTTCACCGCTACGGTGGATGGAGCCAGGGTCACTTACCTGGACACTATGGTCAGCAAGTCTGGTGGGCGTTTGGTTACAACGGTCTTTCGGAAAGTTACCGATCGTACCTCATATTTACACTACACCAGCTGTCATCCAGTCAGGCTGCGCCAATCGTTGCCTGTGGGGCAATTTCTTAGGATCCGCCGAATTTGCTCCTCCTTAGGGGAGTTTAGGACCCAGGCCAAGTTGTTATCACAGCGCTTTAGGGCACGCGGCTATCCAGATTGGACCATCAAGAGAGCCTATCGCAGAGCGCGTTATGCCAATCCTGAGCTTCTGCGGGCTCCTGCTATCAGGCCGCCTATGGAACAGCAGGTGTGTGTTATTTCATTTTCCGACCAAGCCCACCAGGTAGCCGGTATCGTGAGAAAGCATTGGCATGTTTTGGATCATCATGCCATTTTCAATCAGGCTCCTTGCATAGCTTTCTCCCGTCCCAAAAATTTGAAGGAATTGTTATCCACTAAAAGCCGAGCAGTCACCGGGGGGAGGCATGGTCCGTGCGGCCATTGTGATATGTGTGCGTCTTCTCTATCTATCTCTCAATGGCAACACCCCCGGACTCAGCGCACTTACCATCTTAGATCTCAAACGTCCTGTGATTCTGCTTGGGTGGTATATATCATCATCTGTCCTTGCGCGTTACATTATGTGGGGCGCACTAGCAGAAAGATTAGAATAAGACTACAAGAACACAGGAGTCGTATCAGAACGGCATCTTTATCTGCCCCTCTGGTGCCTCATTGTTTGGAAGCTGGTCATCAGTTTACTGATCTGGTGTGGTTTGTGCTTGAGCAAATTCCCTGGGATTTCAGGGGGGACAAACAATTTCATTTAAACCTTAGGGAACAATATTGGATTTTCCAACTTCAAGCTGTTTCTCCCCACGGTCTTAATGAAAGTGTGGAATGGAACACCATCATATAGGGTTCCATTCCATTTTTTCTGGGTGCCGTGTCATCTTGTAGGTTTCCTGCGCTGGGTGTTCTCCAGCATTGTCGGGTTTCTAGCACTGTACGGGTTTTACCGTTCCCCTTCTGTAGCATTGGGGCTTCTTTTTCCCGCCCCTGTGTGAGTGATTGATGACGCGTTGTGCGTCCTGTATGATTGGTTGGTTTGTGTGTGACGTGTATCCTGGTCCTCCTTTTAGGCGTGAGTGCTCTCCCGCTCGGATACCCCTCCCTCCAGCCGTCCCGCTCCGCATTTTGGCATTTTTTTCTTTGCTTTTTGGTTTGTGGTCGGGGGCTAGGTTCCTGAAGAAGGGCTCCTCCCCGAAACCAGCGTGGTTGAACTTTGGCTCCTGGCGTTTTCAATTGTGGTAGTTTGGTTCAGATAAGTATTATTTTTGATTGAATTTGAGTATTTTTTGATATTGCTTTATTTTCAGCTTGGCGGGTTTCGGCTGGCAGGGTTTGTGTGGGGGTCGCTCAGTTTGTAATTCCACCGTTCGAGTTTGATTTGCTCACGGGGTTGCTTAGATTGTATTATTTATTTAGGGCTTTATTGCAGGTGTTTCTTATTATACACACATAGGGGGCTCAATGATGGTGTGGCGGTGGAGGCTTCCTGCCTCAACCCAGAAGTGAAGTATCGGAGCTTCTGCTCCCATTGCTGATGGTTCACACTGAGAGCGCCCTTTACTTCTTAAGTGGAGTTGTTTCAGGTTAGGACTGTAGTTTATTCTGGGCGTCCCCCATCCAAACCCTGTTGTGACTGGTTGTGCCTCTTTGTTGTTACTATTCTAGGATTTTTGGCATATATATTGAGTGTAGTGTTGTGCGCATGACAAATAGGGAAACAGAGTGCCTGACCACTATTTGCTGTTCACTGCTTAAATGTAATGTAATTTATTTCTTATATACCGCTAAACTCCGATTAGGATTCTAAGCGGTTTACAGAAAATAGACAATAGGGTGCATTGAAATTATAAGTAATATAGGTTAACAGAGAAATAAACATTAAAGGATACAATAAAAATAAGATAAATAAATAAAGAATAGGTACTATGAAATTCCCTTACTGTCCCGAAGGCTCACAATCTAACTGAAGTACCTGGAAAAATAACAATTAGTTGAGTAATAAAAGTAAGAAATAGAAATGGAAGAAAAAATAAGAAAATAAACATTCTAACAAGACTACATTGATCTAAGGACTTTGAAAGGTAGAAAAGAAGAGAGATAGGAATAGCTGCAGAAAGGGGGAACCGTTGAGCAATAGAATTTTGGAGAAATTTAAATGTTTAAAAAAAAAAATGTATAAGCGGTATACATATCACCTTCACCTTCTTACTTTTTTCTCACATGGATTCCAAGTCCTTCAGTTATTTAGCTATGCAACTGATGGAAACTTCAAAGTCCCATAATATATACAGTGATTTAATTACTAAGCCAAGAATGACCAAGAAGCCTGCAACTAAGAACTAGGTCAAATGGCAAATCTGTAATCTGACTCTTTTTTTCCCATTTGTACTATAATGCTATAGTCAAGCTTGCTCTGTTGCAAAAAAAAGACTTGTAAAGTTGTTAACTATAGGTACCATACTGACCCTGATCAGTCTTTATTAACGTTGCCTCCTAAAATGACAAGCACATACTGTACACGTGTTTTTAAATATAAATCTTTAATATTTTATCCTCAAAATATAGATACAAAATCATTCTGCCATTATTATAAACACAATTTACAGTTACAGTCTAGAAAAGCTGGCACACACACTACAAAACATTTAAATAACTGAAATGCCCCTAAAACAGACCTAAATGGAGCAAATGCACATTTGTAAGAGGAAACCCATTTCCATTCCTGTTGACGTTATTATCAGTAAATTGGCAGAATGATGACAAATAAAGGTAAACATAATTCACCAACATACAAAACTTTTGTGCTAGTATGTTCTTCAATTACTGCTTTAAGGTCAATCATGAAAAATATAAGATAAAGACATTTCATTTTTAGTTATAAATGAATTGCATGATTCAAAAATACATTTCTATATTCCATCTTTTATAATTTTTTATATAACGCTTTACAAAAAACTATATGCCAAGCTCTCAGTTGCATTGTACATAGATGTCGTATTTCTTTTATGCTCATGAGTCTGCATATCAGCTAAACTATTGGTGAACAGGATGCAGCATTATATATCTTGAAACTACATGGCATTTCTGATGTCATAATATACAGGTTCCACAAAACATAAGATACAGATAAATAAGTAAACAATGGGTGTATTGTGAGGAGGGGGAGGCTGCAATTTGGTCAGGAAAGAAAATTATGCTTATGCTTTAGAGTTCTGAAAATCTATGCATTCACACGTTAAGATTTTTTTTTTTTTTTAACCTTTATTAATTTTCAAATATTAACAGTGAATTACAAAAATTTTAGACATAAACGAATCAGGAAAAGCACTTTAAATATACAAACATTCTGAAAACAATCATTTTCTCCCCCCCCCCCTCCTAAAAGTATAACCACATATAGAATTTCAATAAACTAAATACAAGAAATAATGATGCCTTCTCACCTACCTCCCTCCCAACCTGGATGTGTAAGGAAATTAACTAAAAAGAAAAAGGTACATGACAACTAATGTGATTCAACAAATGATGTCAACGGGCTCCACACCCTTCTAAATGCATTACTATATCCCCAAAATTCAGCCTTCATTCTTTCACGTTAGATCTTTACCTACGCTGCCTCAAGGTTGAAGATCAGGTTGGTTTGTGCAGTTTCTTTTCTGTTCGATGCCTTATTGATGATTTTTCCTTAAAAAGTACAAACATACAGGGGGTTAAATCTTCTCCTTAAGACACTTCACTGGCTCCCTATCTGCCATCGCATATAGTTCAAGATCTTATTGATGACCTACAAGTGTGTTCATCTGCTGTCCCTCGATAGCTCTCTCCTTATACACCTCCCAGAGAACTCCGTTCCTCAGATCAGCTGCTCTTAACTTTACTGTTCTTCTCCACTGCCAATTCCAGACTTCGTTCCTTTCATCTAGCTTCCCCCTATGCCTGGAATAAATTACCTGAGTTTGTCCATCAAGCCCCTTCCCTTCCCTCATTTAAAAGCAAACTGAAAACCCACCTTTTTGATATAGTTTTCAATCCTTAACCCTATTCCTCTGCCCTCAAACCCATCTTGCTGATTAACCATTCCCCTTGACTTTATCCATGACATCTTGCCTGTTTAGATTGTAAGCTCTTTCAAGCAGGGACTGTTTTTTTCATTCTTTGTGACTCTATGTAGCACTGCGTGCGTCTGGTAGCACCATAGAAATAATTAATAGTAGAGATACACCTTGATATATGAAAATGCTGGTCCAGTGAATGAGTCATACTGTCTGCATATAGACAGGTTAAAGTGTTTTGTGATGCACTGAGGAACTGACCTAGGAAAGCTAAGATATACCAAAATACCCTCAGATCATCAATTCATCAGCTCTTCATTGCATTTTAGCATTGCTCACTGCTTCCTTTAATTACTGGGACTTTTGTACTTAATAGGTTCCTAACAGATCCCTAGGTCTGCAGTGATCAGCTAATCCACAGAATAGAAAAGATGGCAGACATTTGTTTCCAAACTGTATTTGGTAAATCCATAAGATCAGTTAAAAAGCTCTATATCTTCATGTTATTATATTAAACTTAACCAGGTAATCACAGTAAGCTTTGACACAGACCTTATTCCAAATTTAAACATAAGTTAGTTGGTATTTATGTGAACATTGTGACCGGATGCGGCCAAGCTGGGTTCAGCAAGTGACCTAACCTCAGCCAAGCGGTTTGCGAGGTTGTTTTGGTAGCTTGGTAAGGCTAAAAATAAGAGTTCAAAATAGCATAAACAAGTGTCAAATAAATTCTCAGGTTTGTATCATCTTGTTCTTGAGTCCAGCATTCACAAACCAAAACAAAATAATTGCTGTCTAAAATATGCCAGAATATAAAAGCCTTATTCCAACAAAATAAAAGTTTTTCATTTGCCAGGCAAGACTCCCTTGGGGTTAGGCTTAATGCCCCGAGGGTGGGATCCTCTCCAAATAATTTTCCCTCTATGGATCAGCTTGGAAAGATCCCCTCCCCAGATCACAACAACATGGCTGCCTGTGGCTTATATTTAAAGTTCAAAACAAAACTTCAACATTTTCAATAAACTCGGGCAGACTTTACTTTTCCTTCCAGCTCCCTTATTAGCAATGGCTCTCAGCCTATATCCATACCTTCAGAGCTGGGCAAATCAGAACATTCTATTTCCATATCATTGGTAATGCAAACCCAGAATCAACATTATCATTAGTCTCTTCATCACAAACCGTTGCCATGAGGTAGACTGTTGCTTTCTGGCTCTCTGTGGCTGTAGTCTACTGCTTTCTTTTTGCAATGTGGGTCTGAGGCTGGCCCTGGAACTGTCTCTGTATGAAAGAAAACCCTTTTCTTTCATTGCAGAGAGCTGATTAGTCCTCCCTGCAGATGTGTTAGGGTAGCCTGCCCTTAGAGAACTTCTAAACCAGTTTGAGCTTGTTTGGGATGTCCAGTATTCCATTCCTGCTCTTTCCTTTCTCTGGCCCTATGCCTGCTGGGAGCTGTAGTCTTTCTGTCTGTTTTCCCCCAACTAGCTAAGGTAAAGCTAAACCAGATCTGCCTGCTTTAGGCAGGGCTTTAGGAGGTTTCATTGCTGGAAAGCTTGGCTTGTAAGTATTCCTAGGGGCTGCTTTGGGACTCTCCTTAGCAGGCTTAGGAATACTTTCAAAGGTTTTAACCTCATTTCCCTCTTCTGGCAAGACTTCCTTGCCAGGAACAGGGTCCACCCTGTGACAATATGTACATATTTGAAATATCCAAAGTTTGTGTAACCCCCTCCCACCCCCCCACCCCCCACTAACTTTTCTATTTGGTGTCCTATCTTCACAAAATTTGAAGGACATGTGAGGGATAATGGGGATTGGGGGATGAATATTCTGATTACATTGTTTTGGGGTTTTTTTTCAAAGTACATGCATATAAACAAACTGTGAGCAAATCCACAAATGCATCCCAGATAGCAGGTTTGCTTTCAATCTGGTTTCAAAGGAAGTAGGAGAGAAAGTGCCTTGCCTAGAGGCAAGGCAAAGGGGAGTCTTGAATTTCAAGTGCCAGGATACATCCTCCCTCATTTTGACTCTATTTAGCCCATTTTGACTCCATTTACTGTACAATTGTTAGGAACTAATAAGTGTGCTTGTGATTATTCTGCACTAGTATTTTAGCCCGTTACATTAACGGGTGCTAGAATATATGTCTGTCTGTCTTTATTTCTGTCTCTCTCTCCCTCCCGCTGTCTTTCTTTCTTTCTGACTGTCTCTCTCCCTGGCCCCCTTTATCTGTCTGTCTTTCTGTGTCTCTCCCTGCCCTTGTGTCTTTCTTATTTTCTTTCTGTCTCCCTTCCTCCCGCTGTCTGTCTTTTTTCTATCTGTCTCTCTCCCTGCCTCCTATGCAGCAGCATTTCTCTCCCCCCACTTCCCTGTGCAGCAGCCACAACAGCATTCCCTCCCCCTCCATTTCCCTGTGCAGCAGCATTTCCCCCATTCTAATTCCCTGTGCAGCAGCAGCATTTCGATCCCCCCACTTCTCTGTGCAACAGCCACAGTAGCAGCTTTCCCTCCCTCTCCATTTCCCTCCCCCCACACCACTTCCCTGTACAGCAGCAGCATTTCCCCTACCCCCCTTTCCTTTCCCGTGATCTGGCCAGCTCCCTTAGTCCCTTACCGCCCCCCCTTCCCTTCCCGCGGTCCCGACAAACCTGCCGATTCCAGCAGCATCTGCAGCACTCTACACATGCTACTTCGGGGCCTTCTAGTGCTCTGACTTACTCTGGCACGTCCCTGATGACATCATCAGAGACATGGCAGAGCAAATCAGGGCAGTAGAAGACCCGAAAGCAGCGTGTGTAGAGTGCTGCAGGCGCTGCTGGAGTCGGCAGGTTTGTAGTCGGGACCGCGGGAAGGGAAGGGGGGGGCAGCAAAGGACTAAGTGAGCCGGTCAGACATCCGGAAGGGATGGGAGGGTCAGACCGCGAAAAAAACTTATGGAGTGAGTGGGGAGCCAGCAAAGGAGTCTTTTTGGTCAGCGCTTCTCTTTCCGGGCCGCTATTTGGGTTCTGCTGCCGCGAGCGTGGGGTCGTTTTAAGCTCGCATACGCACTCTTGACGGCCACAGACATACGGATGAGGGAACATGCGGTAAGAGTGCGCATGCGTGCTTAGGGTTTTATTATATTAGATTGCAATATCCCATTCTTATTTATTTATTCATACAATTTTCTATACCGTTCTCCCAGGGGAGCTCAGAATGGTTTACTTGAATTTATTCAGGTACTCAAGCATTTTTCCCTGCCTGTCCCAGTGGGTTCACAATCTATCTAATGTACCTGGGGCAATTAAGCAAATTGTCCAAGGTCACAAGGAGCAGTATGGGTCTGAACCCACAACCTCAGGGTGTTGAGGCAGTATTTTTAACTACTAAGCCACACTCTCTCTACATTTCTTGCACCTAGGATCCTTCAAGAATCATGGCTAGTGACGCCGAAGTCCAGCACTGCCCCTAACCATGCCCACTGCTAGCCATTGGCATCGCAAGGTATTGGTAGACACCACAGAGCAAGGCACCAGTCAGGAAGGCTGTGTAGTGGGGCTGGGGTTTTTTTTAAACAAGTTTTTAATTGGTTTCATTAATGAGTTTTTAATTGGGTTTTAATGGAATGACCAATTTTCATGGCACTTGAACCCAATTAAACTAATCAAGTTAGGCTGCGGTAAGGTGGCTATTGCCACCTAACTTAAATAACCATGTTGAGAATCTGGCCCTAAGTCCTTTCTCCTGCACACACACACACACCCCCCCCTCTAAAACCTTAGTTCCCACTAGCTTGATCTCGCATTCCTCTTTCTAATATCTCTCAGGTCAATCTCCAGTTTTCTCCACAACAGACCTTCATTCTGGAACCCCTCCTCTACCCATTACATTCCCCCTTACTTTGTCCCTCACCCTGCTGTTCCTGGTCCAGTGCTCTGCAAGGGCCACATTTTGCTGGCAAATCCTGCAAGTAATTCAAAATCCATAGGTATCCCGATATCCATATAGAAGAACAGTGCAGGAGACCAGACAAAGTTGAGCACAGTTTCCTCCTGGCAGCAAAGAAAGAGAGAGAAAGTAGGACCTGGACCAAGGATGAAGTGAATGAGATGAAAGACAGAATGGACAGGGGATGTAGCCTTTTTTCTTATCTACTTCATCCGTGGGCCTCACTTTCCCTCATTTCTCTTTGTTGCTCCTGACCTTGCAGCTGCCAGGAAGAAAGATGGGAATGGGAAAGTGGAAGATGAGTTTGGGTGTTTGGTTGAGCAAATATTTTTTGAAACCCGTACTATTAAGAAGATTCATCAAAATATCAACTTTCCATTTTCCTGGCACTGTGGACGGGCATAATCAAAAAAAATTCGAAGTCCCCTTTTGGCCTAAGGCCCTAAACGTTGAAAACAGAAGCAAGGAAAATGTCTTATCAAAAAAAAATCATCCAAAAGGAGGGTTTTTTTTGCTAATGGCCTGCCTCTACATTCAGCTGTTTAAATGCCCAGACCACCACTACATCTACGCTAACAACATGTAATCAACCAAAAAAAAAGCCTAAGTCTCAAACGTCCAACACAAAAGCTTTTAGGCGAAGGAGCCAGTCCTTCGCCTAAAAGCTGGATTCTGTAACCAGTGTCTGTCAAAAACAACACCAGTTACAGAATCCACACCCCTCCCCCGATCGGATTGGGCAGGAGGGAGCCCAAGCCCTCTTGCCCCAGCTACCCCCCCTCCCCCGCTCCGACAAAGATCCAGGCAGGAGGGAGTCCAACCCCTCCTGCACAGGCGACCCCCCCCACCCCGCCCGACAACGATCCGGGCAGGAGGGATTCCAAGCCCTCCTACCCAGGCGACCACCCCGCCCGAGAACAATCCAGGCAGGAGAGATTGGGCATCTCTCCTACCACAGGTCGCAGCAGTTCGGGTAGAGGGGTGATTGCCATCACGGCAGGGGAGATGAGCAATCTCTCCTGCCGCGATGGTTGCGGTGGGGGGTGGGTAGATTGCAGGGCCACTGAGCTGATCACAGCAGCTGCCATCACCTCAGCGGGCCCTTTTTTGGCACTTATACCTGTTTTGATTTGGTCTAAGTCAAAACGTATAAGTGCCAACTAGGCAACCTGCCTAAAGTTTTGACTATACCTGCTGGACGCCTAGGTGTAGGTCGGCCCACCTCCTGCCCTTTCCCCTCCTCTAAAAATGCCTCTTTTCGCTCTATGCGTTTAGAGGTAGGGGAAAGGGCTAAGCTGGTTTTAGATACGTCTAAAACCAGCTTTGGATATGGGTACTTGGACGATCAGGCTTTTTGATCGTCCAAGTACCCATTTAGGCCACTTTTTAGACTGTTTATTTGTTTTTTTATTATGAGCCCCTTAGCTTTTTGTTTTGGTCCTATTCTGTAGCCTGCATTTCTAAGATAAACATTTTTATGTATTTCTGTACTTTTATTTTTGTGTTCTTCATTAAAATCTGACTTCCATGATTCATATGTTATAATCATGATTTGCATGTAAGAGTGACAATTCCCCAACTTTTGTAGATTCATCGTGTAAAAATAACTGAGGGCTCCTTTTACTAAGCCGCATTAGGGCTTTAACACGCAGAATTGCGCGCGCTAAATTGCCGTCCGCACTGAGCTGGCATTAGTTCTAGCCGTGTATCACGGATTTAGTGCACGCTAAAATGCTGCGTGCACTAAAAACGCTAACGCGGCTTAGTAAAAGGAGCCCTAAGTATGATGAGTTGTCCAACATGTTCAAAGATTAATATCACCTCAAGAACAAAAGGAAAATGGGAATAATAAATGAAATCTTAACGATTCTGTTTGCTTTAATTGTAAGATGAAATACCTTTTATTTTTGTTTGTTTTTTTGCTTGTACTGCTAAAATGTTTGTTTTGTTTTACAATACACAAGGTCTTTGAGATTTACAAATATCTTCATACCGGATGTCCGTACATGAAATAATCCCTGAGAAAAAATTCTGGATACCATATTTTTCATGAATCTGAAAGTTACAAAAGAAATAAACTTTGATAAAAATGGTGCTTAAAAAGAGGAGGTGACATTTTGCACATTTTAAAATTAAAGCATTTCTCAGACATACAGTTTAAATAGCATCCTTTCCAACATTATGCACCGAGTAGTAATTATAATGTGGAACTGTTGTCCCATCAGGCATTAATGTAGTTGATTATAAATGATATAACCCTAGTTGACACAGAATATGCTCAAGTATTCAGTTGCAATGCTTATGAAAATATATAATTTTTCTTGTCAAACTGTATTCCAAGAAAATTACATTTTTGAACTTCTAAGGAATTACGTTATAAACTTCTCTTTTTCCTGCATAGTCTGTTCTGTTTGAAACTGTCTCAAACTGTGGCATATAGGATAACAAAGCACTTTTAAAAGGGGTTCCAATTTTAAGGCTGGGTTCCATAATTAGTTTTGAATCTGGCAAATCATTCTGAAGAAACTCTACCTCTTTATACAACCCATCAATTTGAAACTGAGGAACCACTCTAGGATTTCCCATAAGGTAACTAGCATTTTCATTTTCTTTAATTGCAGTTAGCCCTAAATAATAAATGTCTCTCTCTGGACCTTCCTCTTCAAGAAAGTTTTCATCTGTATCCGATGGTTCTGAAAAACCTTCTGAAGAAGCAGTTGAATGCACTGAAATTTTACTGGGCTGGCTTGGGCGTAGGCTTGCTAAGGTATGAAATTCCTGATTTTCCATTTCCCACATACTGGTATTATAAGAATCTTTAGCTAGGAGATCATTACCCAAAAAACAGCCATCAGCTGGGCTGCTGCTATTACTCTGTTCCTGCTCAGAAAGCCCGACTGAGTGAGAGTTACTCACAACTGTGGCGTATTTTATGCCGGACTGCCATAAACTTTCTTGATAGATTCTGTCACTGTGATGACTCTCGGAGAAACAATTGATACTGAAAAGACCGCTAACACAAGCCGAGTCACGATCAAAGTTATCAGCCTTTGCAAACATGGCAAGCTCTGCCACGTCTCTTTTGTCTTCGTTTTTGAATGCTTTAGCAATGCTGATGTCTTCAAAAATGTTTTCTGGCTCCAGGAGATAGGGAGGACCAAATGCCAGCGTTTCATGATGCTTAATAAAAAGATGTTCAAGAGTTTCAGGCTAAAAGATAATAGGTTATATAGGTTGCTGTTATTGTACATTTTTTTTCTTTTCTTTAAAGAAACATACATCAATAGAAATGGAGATAAGAGAAAGTTGAATGCTTTGTTCATTTTGGGGCAATCTGGAAAAAAAACCCAACAACTAGCTAAACATTGACACAACATATGGACTTCAGAAGGAACAGTCATGTGAAGCCCCAATACATACACTAGAGATAAGATCTGAGATGGGTAGGTCTGGATGAACTCAATTCTACCATAGCTATAAAAGGCTCTGCAAAATGGTCCAACAATTCCCCCTCACATCATTATCATGACACCCACCCCCAATGCCCTCCCCCTCAGAACCCAACACCCCTCTTCCCCAGATATCCATGGGCTCTTACCACAGGGTTACTGGGTGGTTTGGGGTGAGCAAGAGTAATCCCCCAATTGCTTTTTTGAATCCCGTGTTTCTGGATTCAAAATGGAAACTCTGACCCTTAGTGGTAGTCTCAAGATATTACTGCCAGGAGTCGCACACCATGTTGAACTTGTGGCCCAACATAGCAGAAGTGACGGGGGATCACTTTTGCTGCTGATAGACCTCCATGGAAACCCCAGAAATTGCTAGAGAAATGTTTGGAGAGGGTTAGAGGAGCAGAGAGGAGATTAGATATTGTCAGGGAGAGGTGATAAAGGGTGAGGCCATGCTATTGATATTCAAGGATTGTCAGGAGAAGAACCTCGATGTTCATGTATGGGGAGGAGGGTTAAAAAGTAGTATCATTAGACTTTTCACCTGCCTCTTCAAGCTGACATTTATATGTGCTTTAGGGAAAGTACAAATGCTGATATGGAAAGTGTTTAGCCTATATTTGCATTCTCCTTGAAAACAGGAATACACATCTAGGGATCTTTTTACTAAACTGCCATACAGGCTAGTATGCGCTGATGTCCCACAATAAATTTGCCTGTTTGTGTGCATGCACCGCGCGGTAAAAAAAATATTTTCTATTCTTCACAAAGGGGTGAAGCTTGGACATGACAGTGCTAATCAGTGCATGAAGCATTGCCGTGCACTAATTGATTAGCACGGTGTTCGCGCATGGGCCCTTACCACCTATAAAATACATGTTGGTAAGGGCTCCCACAGTAACTTTGTTTAATGGCTGCATGCCAATGGTGAGATTGACCCTTGGCCATTAAGTGGGAAAATGGAAATGGCAGCCATTTTCTGGCCGCAGCACAAGTGGCCTTAGCACGCAGAAAAGATACACATAAGTAGTGCAGTAAAGCCACTTTTGCTGCAGCTTTAGGATTACATTTATCAAAGGAATTTGTATTACTTCACAGAGTCAGTTCATGTCACTGTAAATATTCTTTGTTTGCATAGTTAGTATTAAGAGGGAAAGATTAGGTTCTTAACTTGCTAATCTTCTTTCTTGTAAATGGGACTGGTAGTCTTTCTTGACTATGCAATCAAAGGTTCTTCAAGACAGAGAGACCACTCCCCAGAATCCAAGGTCTGCTGATTTAAGTTCGCCTGCACATTCTCCACTATCTCTTAGTTGAGATGGCTAAGAGCTAGGCTTCCGCCCATCAAAAGAGCAAGCAAACTTCCAAGCTCAGTGGTGCACTCCTGGTGCCTCCTTGCCTAGGCTATTGTGGTCACGTTGTCTGAAAAAACTCAGACTGCCCTTCCTTCTAGGGCTCTGCCCAGGGCTTGCGAACTAAACGTATCACTCACAGCTGTAAGTGGTTGATCGACCATTTTCTCTGAGATGGGGACCACTGCCCTTGCAGCGGACATCCCTCACAATTCGCTCCCTGGCCGAATACACTGGCCTCTGTTGTCAAGACGGTTCACTGGGAGGTGTGTAGTGGCATTCCTCTGTTCAAGGACTGTGGCTGTAGTCATCAGTCCAGGCTGCTCCATGCTTTGCCTTACCACAGCAGTGGAAGGTCCAGGGCATCTGCTTGTGGAGACCACCTTGAAAGGAGTGACTCCTGAAGCGGGTACAAGTGCACTCTTGCCAGAGAACCACATCAATTGTGGCCACCATGGATCCCTGCAGTTAAAGATACTGCCAAGTTGTGGGGGCCAGCAGGTCACGAATCTCCCAAATTTGCCTCACGAGCATCATTTGTATGCTTCCAAGAGGAAGACCCTGTTTTGTGCCATCTCAAAATGGATTCACAGGTATTCCAGGGACTGAATTGGGATCAATTAACTCGTCCTGCTGTTGACTACCCAGCCCAATGTCTGTAGGAGCTGAACCACTTGCTTTATGCTGTCATTCTCTTGTCCCATGTGGGTGCTCTTATGAGCCAATCATCCAGGTAAGGATGCACCTGAATTCTCACCTTGCAGAGGTGCGCTGCCACAACAACCATCACCTTGCTAAAGGTTTGTGGTTCTGTTGTTAGGCCAAAGGGAAGAGCAAAGAATTGGAAATTCTTATCCAGAATACGGAACCTCAAGTACTTTCTGTGAGCCAAAAAGATGGGAATATGCAAGTATGCCTCTGTTAGATTCAGAGAGGTAAGGTATTAACCCCAGCGCCACCAAGGTGATGACTGACCGCACAATTTCCATGTGGAAGCAGGGAATATTTAGGGCTGCATTGACTGACGTTACATCCAGAATCAGTCTATAGACTTCTGAATCCCTTTTGAGCATGATGAAATATATGGAGTATCTGCCCAAGCCTCTTTCTTCTTGTGGTACAGGTTTATTTTATTTTTTTCTAAGTTTAAAAAAATTGCATCTTTGCAATTTCACACAATCTCTCCCACCACCTCACATTGTTCCACTATTTATTCACCTTGGTATACTACAAGAAAATGGTTTTGTTATTTTTAATAAATTTAATTTCTCAAGAACATTGCTGAATACTAAATTTTGTTGATCAGCAATCATCAATTTCCTTCAACCAAAGTGCAGCAGTTTCATGTTAAAAACTGACCTTTTGAAAGTTAACTTCCTGTGCCCAGGAACAATTCTTGGGATTTGGTACATCCTCCCAGAACATCTTTCTCATTCTGAAAGAAATGTTCAGTTAACACAAAGAAGTTACTGGAAACAAAAGCAGAAAGTAATATGCACTGGGTAGAAAAAAAAAAACACATCATAAACATTTAGGGGCCCTTTTAGTAAGCTGCAGTAAGCACCAACGTATGCTTACCGCAAATCAAAATGGCATACCGTGAAGTGCACTGAGACTTCCTGTGGGAATTTTTGAATGTGTGTGTGTGTGCAATCCACTCCCTACAATATTTTTGTAATATTTTTTGTTAATCAGTTAACACAGCTACATTACTGCATGCTTCCCGATTACCGTGTGATTAGCAAATGAGCCTTCACCACCTTCAAAATAGAAGGCTCATGCACTAATTTTTGTTAACAGCCATGTGCTAATGGCAACATTAGCACATATAAATCACAAAATGAAATAGGATCCACAGGAATATATGGTATTACACATCTTAGTAGAAACACAACAGTCCCAATCCACTTGTTGTTACTATATAAATATATCAGAGGATACTATCATTTTTAATTTGTTTTAATGGAGAAAAAAAGACCTCAGTAAAAGGGACAAACCGCCAAAATGAAGCATATAGTGGAATCACTGCCCCAGATCTAGCTTCAATCATCAGCCAAAAAACCTCCAATGTCTGTGTCTTGGATAATATATAAACAGCACAGAGAAAACAACACTTATCTTAATTCCCAATTAGTGCATAGCCATAAACTAGGAAAACTGAAATTCAGCCATCTTCTGGCTGCAGTGAAAATGTCCAAGTAAGAGCACACTAAGGCCACTTTTTACTGCAGTTTGCTAAAAGGGCCCCTTTGTAACTGGTTATTCTAATAAAAGAATATCCCTAGTTCTTGACCCATAATCTCTAGAACATATTTTTATTTAATTTTCATTCTCACCCTAGATTTCTAAACCAATTTTGGAACACTGACAAAAAGCAGCTTAAGAATAAATCATATAGAGCCAGACCAAGGTCCATAAAGCTCAGAATCCTTCTTCAACAGAGGTGAGTCTGACTCAACTACCCATTTGACCCAACATGTAGATCTTTCTTATAGTTGATTTCCAGGGATAATCAATGGTTTTCCTAAGAATAGCAAGATAATAATTTGGGGGGGGGGGGGGACTTTTCTTTCAGGCACTGTTAGGAAAGGTGACATTTAGCAACGAGCCGTAGTTTTAATTTGCATGTTCACTGATTACAGCATGCTACAGTATATCTGTATTGCTAATTTTGAGGTAGAGTGCAGGTTCTACCACAAGGGTCCCCAAGTGCTGCATACATTGCATCTACACAGTAGTGTAGTAAGGGGGGTAAGGGGGTTCGGTCTGCCTTGGGCACGGTCTTCCTAGGGGCGCAGTGGCACCCCTCTTCCTCACTCCCCCCCCCCATTCTCTCCCTGCTCCTCTCCTTGCTGTGCCCGCCCCATTGCCTTCCCCCAGACCTTTTTGGCACTCTCTCTGACATCACATCCAGGACACATGCCTATGAAGTGACGTCAAAGGGGGTAAGGGAATTGGGCACCACCACCCCAGGTGCCCCTCACCCTTAGTACGCCACTGCATCTATAGCATCCCCAGTCCTGGCTATTGAGCTACTGGACTCATCAAACACAAATAATTATCTTTATGATTATGTCCCACTATACCCTAAGTAAGTAAAGAGAAGAATGACCATCAAAGAAGGTATTTCCTAGAACTGTTTGGCTACCTGAAACCACAGTGTTTCAACCCAGTCCTCGGAGAACCCTAAGCCTGATTTTCAACATATCTGTCAATGACTATTGCATGCAATAAATTTGCAAATATATCTGGTATGTGTGATGTAGTCGTGGTTAGAGCTATAGCTTCAGCACCCTGAGGTTGTGGGTTCAAACCCCACACTGCTCCTTGTGACCCTGGGCAAAGTCACTTAATCCTCCACTACCCCAGGTACATTAGATAGATTGTGAGCACACCAGGACAGATAGGGAAAATTCTTGAAGTACCTGTATGTAAAACCACTTTGAGTGTAGTTGTAAAACTACAAAAAAGGTGGTATATAAGTCCCAATCCCTTGAAAATCAGACTGGCTTAGAGCTCACCATCAACTGGGTTGAGAAACTCTGCTTTGGACAGTATTTTGATTTTAAATGAAATTTAATACAGAATTATAGTCAGTAGCAATTATATAGTTTTTACCAACAGGATAATATCTAAAGTAGCGATACAGTGGCAAACACCACAATAAAATAGGATTTATGCCCCACTAAATTGAATATTTTAATATTACTGTTGAATTTACTCCTTATTCGTAGATAAAACCATTTCTAAAATATGATATCTGTTCAGAAATACATATGAATAAGGCATAAAAATTAGCATCGAACCTTTGGTGAGATATCAGCAGGGTTCCAAGTAGCAAAAGTGATGATAATATTATTAAAGGCAGAATTACATACAGACCCTCATCATTCTGTGCTCTTTGATAATCATCTAAAAAGAGAGAAAAAAAAAGCAGCAGTACAAGGTATCAGAAAATGAAAGGAAATGTGTGACTTTTGTATTACCAAGAATAATGAGGACAATTTTTCAAAGTTGAACCATACATGGGACCCTTTTAGTAAATTGTGTTAAGCAGTTTGGCATGATAGTGTATGCTAATTCATGTGTTAACTGTGGTTTTTTTTTATTCAGGCAGAAACTAGGTGGGGCATGAATGGAAAAAGGGGCATGGACTGCATATTGCAGTTCGCTTGTGGTACTTACCATGCACTAACTTGCACTTATTTATTCAATTTTCTATACTGTTCTCCCAAGGGAGCTCAGAATGGTTTACATTAATTTATTCAGGTACTCAAACATTTTTCTTTGTCTGCCCTGGTGGACTTACAACCAATCTAATGCAGTGGTTCCCAACCCTGTCTTGGAGGACCACCAGCCAGACAGGTTTTCGGGATAGCCCTAATAAATATGCATGAAAGAGAATTGCATGCAATGAAGATGATAAGAATGTAGATCTGCCTCATGCATATTCATTAGGGCTATCCCGAAAACCTGACTGGCTAGTAGTCCTCCAGGACAGGGTTGGGGGCCACTGATCTAATGTATCTGGGTCAATGGGGGGATTAAGTGACTTGCCCAGTGTCACAAGGAGCCACAACCTCAAGGGTGCTGAGGCTGTAGCTTTAACCACTGCACCACTCTAGAAATTAAAATATAGTAAAGGTGAGCCAAGTATAGGACCATTAAGCCATTGTGACATCACTGATGAGGTTGCCTCTTAGGCACTGGTGGAATGAGGCATTGTGATGTCACAATACCAGCTCTGGTTATCAGAAGCTAAAACTTTACACACTATTTATTTATTCAATTTTCTATAGTGTTCTCCTAGGGGAGTTCAGAATAGTTTAAATGAAGTTATTCAGGTACTCAAGCCTTTTGCCTTCTCTGCCCTGGTGACTCACAATCTATCTAATGTACTTGGGGCAATGGGGGGGGGATTAGGTGACTTGCCCAGGGTCACAAGGAGCAGCATGGGTTTGAGCCTACAATCTCAGGGTGCTGAGGCTGTAGCTTTAACCACTGCGTCACACTCTCCCCCTTGGGCTGTCAATGTCAGTTCACTTACTGCCTCCTCAAGAGGAGATGCTAGGTGAATCTGGGCCAATTGCCACCAGATTTAACATGTGTTAATGAACATTTCTGTGCAGAGAGCTTGCTGGGCATGCCTCCAACAATTACCGTATTTTCACGCATATAACTCGCGTTATACACGATTTTACAAACTGTGCACAACCATGCGCGTTATACGTGTGAGCGCGTTGTACAAATTTTTTTTTTCATTCTGATCCGGCATTCCCCCTGCGAACCGGCATCCTCCCTCCACGCTCGCGTCACCCCCCCCCTCCCCCGCGATCCTACATCCCCCCCAGCACCGCAAAGACAACTCTTACCCGATTGGGCACCGGCACCGGCACCAGCACCAATGCACAGGATGTGCCAGTGCCAGTGCCCGAAGATCCTCCCTCGTTGGGTTGGGCTGGGCTGGGCTGGGCTGGGCGGTGCGAGAGAGATCCTCCTTCATCCTGTGCCGGGCTGGACTAGGCTTTGAGCATTTGCGCATGCTCAAAGCGGAGAGAGCGAGACCAGAAGGCTTTGAGCATGCGCAAATGCTCAAAGCCTAGTCCAGCCCGGCACAGGAAGAAGGAGGATCTCTCTCGCACCGCCCAGCCCAGCCCGGCCCAGCCCAACCCAACGAGGGAGGATCTTCGGGCACTGGCACTGGCACATCCTGTGCATTGGTGCTGGTGCCGGTGCCCAATCGGGTAAGAGTTGTCTTTGCGGTGCTGGGGGGGATGTAGGATCGCGGGGGAGGGGGGGTGACGCGAGCGGGGGGGGGGAGGATGCCGGTTCGGAGTAAGCGGGAGGAGGTTTTAGCATGCGTAGTATACGCGTGTGTGCGCTATATTAAAATTTTATTACATAAATTTCTGTTCCCCGCGTGCTATACCCGTGTGTGCGTTTTACACGGGTGCGCGGTATATGAGTGAAAAATACGGTACTGCACAGTCTCTGTTTACAAAACATTCCCCGTGTGAAACGATGTTGCCTATGATCATGTAACCCACGGTCTTCAACATTTTCCACTATTCTATCTTGTGGTAGTATATTTATTCCACAGCCTCTTATATTCTTGCCTTTGCATTTTGTGAATGTGAATAATGAGCAAGAATATCTAAGATATCTGATGTCTTCTGGTCCTTATCTTCATTAAATCTGCAATCTCCTTTAATTATCCTATTCCTCTTTTTGCTGTCACTCTTTTTCATTTACATAATTTGAGAGAGAAAAAAAAAAAGCTTTATAGTTTGCCTTTACTGACTAGGTAATATATACTTCCATTTGTAACTTTGGCTGTCCAATTGTCCTTCCTAGCTCACTTGATTTCTCTTGCATAATTTTGCTTGCTCTTCTCCTATGCCAATTTGCCTGTAGATTTCTTCAATGTCATTTATTTTGCTCTTACATTCTTCTCTAGCTTCTTCACTGAACCATAGTGATCTCCTCATTAGTCTTCTCCTTGCTAATATGCTTGAAACAAAGTTATATTTTCATTTCAGTTTTCCTTTCTTTTGCTGTGCATTGTTCTTCTGCATATCTTAGATCTACTGACATGGCTTAACATAACTCATTAAAAAAAAAAACCCAAAAAAAACCCCTCTTCTGAAATCTAGAGTTCTTACAGCTTTGGACTGAACAACATGGTACAGTGATCACCAAACATTGGACTCCAACTTAATTCCCAGAGATATTGTCTCCTCATTTGTTAGTAAAAAGCAATTAGAGCATCTACAAGGGCATACAAGGTCTACAGGCCTATTTATTAGGCTATGTTAAATGCTTAACAATGCCTTTAAGGTGCAAGTTTATTTCAATCTTGATATCCCCTGGCTTAAGAAGGAGAAGTAATCCAATGAGTGAAAGGGTCATAGTTGAAAGGCATCCTTGTGTAAAATTGTTTTTAGGATAGACTTAACCTAATTATGTCTCTAATCCAGTGTATCGCATACTGGTGTGCTACGAGATGCTGGCAAGGAGGAGAGGCACCGGCACTGGCTGACTGCTTACAGGACGTGCCTCTCGCAGCGAGAGGCACATCCTGTAGGCAGTCAGCTGGTGCCGATGACTCTCCTCCTCACCGGCGTCTCTCCTCCTCTCCCCGCACCCCACCCCCTCCAAGATTCCCCACCAGCGAAGTGATAGGTTAAGGGCCGCAGCCAGATGGCCTCTGTGCATGCACAGACGGCAATATGATGACATCATGCATGCGTGTGATGTCATCATGTCAACATCTGCGCACTTCTGGATGCCTTCTGGCCGCGGCACTGGGTTTAGTGTGCTACAGCGCTGAAAAGTTTGTGGGACACTGCTCTAATCAGAGATGAGAAGGGAGTGCATTCCAGTTACCTTATTATATTAACTATTAGAACATGCCAGCTGCTATTTGAAATAGCTAAAGCAGAGATTCCCATTGAATAAGAACATATGAATTGCTGCTGCTGGGTCAGACCTGTGGTCCATTGTGCCCAGCAGTCCGCTCATGCGGCGGCCCTTAGGTCAAAGACCAGTGCCCTAACTGAGACTAGCCCTACCTGCGTACGTTCTGGTTCAGCAGGAATTTGTCTAACTTTGTCTTGAATCCCTGGAGGGTGTTTTCCCCTATGACAGACTCCAGAAGAGCGTTCCAGTTTTCCACCACTCTCTGGGTGAAGAAGAACTTTCTTACGTTTGTACAGAATCTATCCCTTTTTAACTTTAGAGAGGGCCCTCTTGCTCTTTACCTTGGAGAAGGTGAACAACCTGTCTTTATCTACTAAGGGCTCCTTTTACTAAGCTGCGAAAGCGTTTTTAGCGCACGCATTTTAGCGCGCGCTAAACCCACGCTATGCGTCCAGAACTAACGCCTGCTCAATGCTGGCATTGGAGAGATTTTTGTTACCGACCTGCATCACCTTACACTTATCCCCGTTAAACCTCATTTGCCATGTTGCGGCCCTTTTCTCGAGCGTGTTTATGTCACGTTGCTGGTCTTCGCAATCCTCCTGCATCTTCACTACTCTAAATAACTTCGTATCATCTGCAAATTTAATCACCTCACTCACCGTACCAATTCCCAGGTCGTTTATAAATATGTTGAAGAGCACAGGCCCAAGCACCGAACCCTGCGGCACTCCACTCGTGGCATGGTATGAGTCAGGACAGTGCCTTGCAATAAACGTGGAGATCATTATATACTAACTACTGATTTGACAGATAACATAGTGCAATTAGTTGCACCTCCAGAGGTATAGCTAACAGCATACTGCGTTTTCAGTTGTGTTGTTAATGCAAGATAGCCATCATCGCTCTACATCAGGGCTGCCCAAGTCCGGTCCTCGAGATCTACTGGCAGGCCAGGTTTTCAGCATATCCACAATGAATATGCATGAAAAAGATTTGCCTGCACTGCCTTCTTGATAGGCAAATCTCTCTCATGCATATTCATTGTGGATATCCTGAAAACCTGGCCTGCCAGTAGATCTCGAGGACCGGATTTGGGCAGCTCTACATTAACTTCATGGCTGCTTTTCTCAGTACAAAGGTTTTGCACTTAATATGCCTTAACTTTGTACATTAATATACACTAGCTCCCAAATTCTATAAAGTCTGCCTAGTTAGGTGCCTACGTCAGTGTGCCTGGCCGATGTAGACACCTAGCTTAATTGACTAATAGGCTTAATTGGTGCTGACGATCGGCAATCAACAACTCTTAATTGCCATTAATCGGACTTAAAAGTTAGGTGCCCAACCTACCGAAAAGCGCCTACCGAAAAGTGGGTATGGTTAGGGGCAGATTGTGGGCATGTTTTTGGGTTATGCACCTGTTTTTTTACTTAGGTCTCATTGTGCGCCTATCTTAGGCACATGCATTTAGGCCAAGAAAATGCTGGCTTAAGTAGGGTTTGCCTAAATGTTCGTATACACAGTGCCACCTTAATGCCACTTAGGCAGTAATAGCCATGATTCAATAAAGTGTGCCTAACCTTTACTGAATCGCATTTAGCGCCGCATTAATCCCTTCCCCCCTTTTACAAAAGCATAGAAGAGGTTTACAGTGCCACACTGAACACTCTGCAACTACTCCGATGGTCACGGAATTCCTATGAGCGTTGGAGCAGCGCAGAGCATTCAGCGCACCAGCCGGCGCTAAAAACATCTTCTGTGCTTTTGTAAAAATAAGGGGGGGGGGGAATAAATCAGCATTGATTTTTTTTTTTTAGGCAACATATATAGAATCAGGCCCTAGGGCAAAACTTTAGCACACTGGTGTATATAGGCCCCCTGAAGTCATCTTACCAGAAGTAGGCTCCTTGAACGGCAGGGAGTGTGAGGAGTTTCTATGGTGGGCGACAAAGGAAGAGGACTGAAGTTTTGCCGCTGTAAATGCTTTCAGAAGCATTAATTATAAGTAACACAGCTGAAAACTGTTTCTATTAGTGACACAATCTTTTTAAAGCCACCTGTCAATAGGACAGTCAAAATATAGCTACTTACCTCTGGTAAATCCATTAGTAATTTTGGGTTTTCCTATCCCTTCAGTAAGTATTGGATAAAGAATGAACTGGTAATTGTCTATAGGAATAAAATAGTCTGCAAAGAAAACATTATGAAAGTAAGCCACAAGTTTTGCCTGTCAATGGTGTTAAAGTATAAATAAATAGATTTAATTTCCTATCTAAGGACCTGGCGACTAGCATAATGTGGACTATATCATCTATTGTATTTTAGATACTGAAGTTCTGTGGATATTCATGAATATTTGTTATGTAATTGTAACGAATAATGAAAAATAAAGATTTTTTATAAAAACCCATTATTATAAGTCTGCGCAATATAAAAATGATTTCATATAATGCACAATAGTAATCTAATCATTTATAACTTTGATCTAGTATCTTAGGAACTTGTTTACTGAAGCACAGTAAGTGCAAATCTGTGTGATATATGCAAGAGGTGAGGCCATAATCTGCCCCTGCATTTACCAGACAAGGCAGACGCTTACCAAATATGCCTACATTACATTGGGTTTTTAAAACTGTTTTTCTTCCAATCTTGATCTCAGTAGTAAGGCACTCAATCAGTAGACAATGCCAAGAGTAACTCTTTTCACTGACAACATGGAAAACAACTTCCTTGTCAACATATTTCAGGTTTATTACATTTGATATGCCGCCTAAATAAATCCTAAGCGGTATACAAAAAAAACAACAACACTTTTCTACAAAGGTATAATTTAAAAGGGGGGAGGGGTGGACATACACGGACTAAACCACTGGACACAGAAGGGAAAATGGTAAAAGGCATACATCATATAAAATAAAGGAGAAGGGAAGGGAACAAACCAGGAGAGTGGGAATAATGTGAAAAAGGGAAAGAGAAACGGAGAGCGGCAAAAAGTCTAGTGAGAAAACATTTAATGGCTGGAAAATTGCTTCAGGAGTTGAAAACATCACGCTGAAGGCTGGGAGGAAGAAAGAGTTAGAGATGTCATATTTCAGAGGGAGGGAAGAATAGGTGAAGGGATAGGGAAGCCAGGAAACAGAAGGAAAAGGATGGATGAATGATGGAAAGGGAATGAATTGAGATATATAAGTCTAGAAGGGGGAAGGATAGAAGGATCAGGTGGAAGTCATAGCGGAATGTTCAGGAGAATGGAAGAGGGTGAAAAGTGAAAGGTAAGAAAATGAATGAGACAAAAGAAAGGGAGTAGACAACAGCGGGGGGGGAGGGGGGAAGGAAAGAGAAACGATTCAGACCCAACAGATAGCAAAATCAGGCTATTGTTAAATAATATATATATTTTTTCAAAGTTTTGATATATTCCATAAAATGTAATTATTTTGTATATTAAATTATGGGGTCCTTTTACTAAGGCGCGCTAGCCATTTTAGCGAGCGCTAAATATTAGCGTGTGCTAAATGCTAATGTGTCCATTATAGGGGTGGAAAAGGGGGTGCGTCTCATGGAGCGAATACACCTCCACTCCCCCCTCCCCCGGCGTTCTACTGCTGCTCGCCGCCCTCTTACCCACTCGCCGCCACAGGAAAGGAAGAGAAAGGCTGGCGTTGTGCAAGCGGGCCCACAAGTCTTGCCCCAACGTCAATTCTGACATTGGAGAGAAAGTCCGGGCCAGCTATATGTCTATATGCATAAATCAGGCATATGCCTGCCATATAGACAAATGCCTATATGGCAAAAAGCAGGCATATGGGACCTCAGTACATTCTTACACCCTCATACGAAGCAATGGAAGCCTTTTTCTCAAGTTCAATTTGAGTTTTCACTGTCCTCCTCCCAATTTTTTGCTTGGCTTCAACTATGTTCTGCAATTCGTAAAAGTGCCATCTCTCTCTCTTCCTTAGTGCCACTCCCTAGCATTTATCAGCTCTTCAATACACTTTCCTTCAGTGGGCATGTGGCCTCTAAATTATATCAATTCTTTTAGCTAATGTTGTTGACCAATCTCAATGGACTCCAGAAACAGTGGTCCTAGATATTGGGCAGGATATATTCAAGTTTCAAGTTTATTCATGGCTTGATATACCGACCATCAAATGTATCTGGGCGGTTTACAATATCACAAATTAAAAGGTTTAATATATAATAGGTAAAATAAAATAATATGGGGTAAACCTAAAACTATGACAATTGAAACTGATTAGAAACGAGAGGATTTTTAGGGATAAGAAAGTAATTAATTACAATGATAAATAAAAATAAAAGGGGGGGTAGAGGGAAGGGAAGTAACATGAGGAACCAGTCCTGGCAGTGTCTCTGGCGCAACACATTTAAATCTTCCAGATCATCCTCTACATGTCAATCACTCTACTTTCTCCTGCACAGGGCTCTGTGGACTCCTGTGAGATCTTCCTACATAAATCGGGCTCTCCCAGACACCATGTTGGTCATGTTCCCTCTCTTCAGGCACCCTCAGACATATGCTATACGACTGCTCCTTTTCTAAAGACTACTGGTCCAAAGTATGGCAAACAATATGTAAAACTTTCTGTATCTCTTTATCTTTTTCTTATAAAACTATTGTATTGAAGAGTATACTTTATGGTGACTTCCTCTCTGATGATGACTCTAACCTGTTAGATGCTTTGTTGGCCATAGCCTTTAAGATGTTATGCACTTCCTGGAAAGATTTGAAACATCTTTCCTATGACAAGTGGTGGAACTCAGTTTGTTTAACCTACAGATTTGAAGCTTACTTGGCGAAAAAAATCTGATTCCACACAGTCTTTCCTACGTAAGTGGTCTTCATCAAAACTGTTTCTTTCTTACTTTCATGGAGTTGTGCGGGGATTCAGGCCTTTTGGAAGGTGCTGGCTTCCTTCTTACAGGACCTGGTGCAGGTTCCCATGCCTGTATCAGTGCTTCCTCTGTTATTTGCTCATTTTTCTATATTCTCTGTGTACACTTCTTCAGAAAAACTGTATCTTAGCAAATGTTTTATTTTGGGGAAGAAATGTATCTTATGTTGTTGGCTCTCTTCTGAACCCCTTTCTTTTTGGCTTTGGAGGAATCGACTTCATGAGCTTATGGGCTGGGAGGTCCATTTGGCCTGTTCTTCTCATCGCCGGAGCAGAGACTTTGTCAACACTTGGACACCATACTTGAACATTTTGTCCCCTGCGAGTCGTAGCCATATCCTGAATAGACTCCAAATGTAATCGAGTATACCTGTTTGAAGTCTATCCCCCCGTTTGGGTGTTGTAGTATTTTTCTTGGAGGGGGTAGGAGGGAAGGGGGGAGGGTGGGGTTCTTTCTGGGGGGTAGGGGTGTTGATTTTGATCGTGGAGGACAATCATTGGTCTCCATACCTAAAGAAGGATATAAAACTGCTGGAGAGGGTGCAGAGACAAGCAACGAAGCTAGTGAAAGGTATGTAGAACCTGGATTATGAGGAACAACTTAGGAGACTGGGGCTGTTCTCCCTTGGGAAGAGGAGACTGCGAGGGGATCTGATTGAGACTTTCAAAATACTGAAAGGAATCGACAAAATAGAGCAGGAAAAACAGTTATTTACAATGTCCAATGTGACACGGACAAGAGGACATGGACTAAAGCTGAGGGGGGACAAGTCCAGGCCAAATATCAGGAAGTTCTGTTTCACGCAGCGAGTGGTGGACACCTGGAATGCTCTCCCAGAGGAGGTAATTGTGGAATCCACCGTTCTTGGATTTAAGGGTAAACTAGATGCACATCTCCTTATGAGAAGCATAGAGTGATATGGGGACTAAATCTATGCCAGGGTACACCTGGCGGGGCCTCCGCGTGTGCGGATCGCCGGACTTGATGGACCTAAGGTCTGATCCAGAGTTGGCAATTCTTATGTTCTTATAAGAGTCCAGTCCTCCGCGGTAGCTGGTTGCTATTGCAAACCTTGGTTTCTGCTATTGTTCTACCTGCTGTTGTCACTGCCCAATAAACAGATTTAAATATAAAACTGTTTCTTTCTATTCCCTCGGATGAGATGTAAATTTACATACAGATTTTGTTGTTGATGCCTCTCCCCTGGATTATGTACTTGTATACTCTGCTTCCCCCTCCCCCTCCCTCTATCTTTGGTCATATCCCCTATGTTCAGCGAGATTCATCTGTATGATGGACGATGTTTGTTATTACAAAAGTTAAATAGACTAAGGGCTCCTTTTACAAAGGTGGGCTAGCGTGTTTAGCGCATACACTGGGCTAGCGCGCGCTACCCGAAAAACTACCACCTGCTCAAGAGGAGGCGGCAGGGGCTAGCGCGCGCTGCAATTTAGCGTGCTCTATTCCATGCGTTAAGGCCTTAACGCACCTTTGTCAAAAGGAGCCCTAAGACTTAAAAATAAATAAATAACTCACCAGTGATGTAGCATCTGCTCATATTCGAAGGAACGTGTATCCATTTTATTTCCTCTTCTTCGTTTAGGTTTTTCCATTCAATAACAAAAGATGTTAGTTCTCGAACAGCAGGTAAGAGGTTCCAAGTAAGAACTACACAGCTGGAGTTTATGAGGTAAGCACGTAACAAATGCACAGTATTTACTTGTAAAAGAAAATGACAACAAAATCATAAATAATATGACTAGGTACACCAGGCTACACATTAACCAGTATGCAGTACACAACAAAGAGTTAGGCTTCAGTATTTGACAGAGGAAATCATGCCAATTATATTTGTAAGGAAGTGAAGGGGTGCCTAATAGAGCAGCAGAATGTGGTGAAATCAGTTAGCTTAGCAGGGCTTAAAAAATGTTTGGATAAATTCCTAAAAGGGAGGTCCATTGGATAAGCAGCATAAAATCTTTTTTATTACTTGGGATCTAGCTAGGTACTTGGAAACAGGATACTGGGCTTGATGACCCTTTGATCTGTCCTAGTATGGCAATTCTTATGTCCTTATGGAAACTAGAAGGCTTCAGTTCAAATCCCACAGCATTTCCTTTTGACCTTGGTTAAGTCATTTAACTCTCCTCAGGAATGCGGGGGGTGGGGGGTTGGCGGTCCATCCCAGGCACCGTATTGGTGAGGGGCGTCGGCACCCCTCCTCCTCTCCGCCCCCCACCTCTTCTCACTACTCCCCTCGCCACATATGCACCCCCTTCCCTTCCCCTGTACCTCTAATTATCAGTGCCGTGAGCAACAACTTCAATGTGCTCCTCACGACTGCATCGTCTCTCCTGCTGATGTCACTTCTGGGTGCCACGCATAGCAAATGACATCAGAGAGAGAGCCGACGGGGTCGCAAAGAGCACGCTGAAATTCTTGTTGCTCGCGGTGGTGAACAACTAGAGGTATGGGGGAAGGGAAGGGGGCATGTGCACAGCAGGGGGGGATCAGGGAAGGAGTGGGGGGGGTAGGTGAAGGCGGGGGAGGGACACTACCACCCTGGGCGCCTCTCACCCTCGCTACGCCACTGACTCTCCTTCATGCCTTGGACAATTTTTTCAACCAATCTAGGCAAGAGAATTTACACCAGTTCCATGACTGGAGTAAATGGTTGAGCCTAAAACACGAGCACATTTTTGTCATTCTATGCTAGCAATCTAAAAAGGAAAGTAGGCACCTACTTTCCCTTATAGAACAGACTCCCAGTGGCACCCAAAAATAAGCGTCCCTTTGTAGAACTACCCTTCACATGTCTAACTTGCAAAAATTTGGCTGGATAAAGTAAGCAGAATTTCAGCTGGACCTAGCTATCTAGGTTTTCAGCCGAAAATCATCCAAAATCCAGTCAGCTACAATTTTGTTGGCTAGATGGTTTAGGATATCTATGTCTAGTCAGTTAGCTGGTTCAGATTGAAAACCGGCAGTAGCTAACGCTTGGCAACCTCCCCGCTCTCCCAAAACTACAATTCAAAAAGGATAAATCAGAGATCATAAGTGAGCCTATTCTCCTTGATTCACCTTGGCCCTTCTGATCTTTAGAACAAGTGCATCCCAATATCTCCTTTGCTTTCTTGGTGGTATCGCTCGGCTCGCCTGCACACGCTGTCACTTACACAGTATTTTGATTGCTTCACTGCATATTAAACTCTGTGGCTACATCACATAGGACCCCAGAGGAAGGTCTTTCATGACCGAAACACGGACTGTGTCGGGTCCACACCACAATACTTTTACTGTGCAATATCGGATTGCTTTACTGAACTGCGCCCTTTACGTGAAGCCTTTTTAATAAACTATTGTATCAAGATCATCGATTCCACAGCCTTCATTTTTTTTTGTGTTGGTTTCCCTGTTTTTCTGTGGAATCAGCTTGGTGAATTTCGCTGTTTCGATCCCAATATCATCTCCCATCCAATCAAAGAAACAATTGTGAATTTTACTAGGGACCCTCCACAGGGCACAGCATCACTGGGCCAGCTGGACCTATTCATTTTAAATCATTCTTATGTCCATTTTGTTTATGTATTCCAGAGAAAATTTCAAAAGATTAGTACGTAAATATGCAAGTGCACAAAAAAGGGTTCATAGACAACCCCGCGAAAGACAAAGGCGCGCGCCGACAACTGAACCCAAGACGGAGGCGCGCGACAAAGAAAATTACAGTTTTTAGGGGCTCCGACGGGGGGTTTTGTTGAGGAGCCCCCCCAGTTTACTTAATAGAGATCGCGCCTGCGTTGTGGGGGGTTTGGGGGTTGTAACCCTCCACATTTTACTGTAAACTTAACTTTTTCCCTAAAAACAGGGAAAAAGTGAAGTTTTCAGTAAAATGTGGGGGGTTACAACCCCCCACACCCCCCACAACGCCCCCACAACGCGGCGCGATCTCTATTAAGTAAAGTGGGGGGTTCCCCCCCACACACCCCCTGTCGGAGCCCTAAAAACTGTAATTTTCTGCGGCGCGTGCCTCCATGCTGCGCTCAATTGTCGGCACGCGCCTTTGTCCCGGCGCGCTTTTGACCTGACACCCAAAAAAGTCATACAATTATCTTGGTATGGACTAATACGCACCGAGTTTTTCCATGGTGCTCACTTGTACATATTAAAATACTTTACAATTTGCACAGCTCATTTTTAGGATTCTTACCTGTACTTGTTTCCTCTGATAAGGTTAAATTATAATTTGTTAAAGAAGGTCCGATTGAGTTGATGGCTAGAACTGTAACAGTATGTATACTTTCAGTCCACAGAAATGCATATCTTGTTTTATTGCCTATATACTCTGACCAAGAGGCATTATTTGAAGTGTGATGCACTACTTTGTATCCTCTTATACTGCAAAATGACTGATTCTTCATCAGCGGCTGTAGAGGAGATAAACTTAAATTAGATTTATGGCTTTAAAAATTTCATGCAAGCCCATCAATGGGTGCAGGCCTAATTCAGTTTCAGAAGTATTGGAAGAAAAATGATATAGACAATAAGCAGAAGACTGTGTACTATTAACATTAACCTGGATTCTCTTCACATACTGCAGAAGGCTGTTTAATGTTAATCAAAAACCTAACACCTGAGTGAGTTACTTTATTGCATAATGCAAAGTTAATAGGAATTATTTTAGTGGCTTTACACATGAGCTAGAGACTGAAACATACAAGGGATCTTCAAAAAGTTTCCACACTTTTATTTTTTTTAACACTATTTATTAAATATCCCAAAAGCGAATTACATCACTTTCCTACACAATCACCCTGTTTTGCCTGACTGATTACCGTATTTCCCTATATATAGGCCACAGCCTATACATGGGTTTTACAAACTCATGTATGGGGCGCGGCCTAGTTATATGGGGCGGCCTATGCAGGGATTTTAAATCATCCCCCCCTGCTCCCTGGACAGTGGACGGTGAATCTTCAGCGGTGCAGGGCAGCCACAATCTCTTCGGCATCCGGCCTGCCCCCACACCTAGAAACATAGAAACATAGAAGATGACGGCAGAAAAGGGCTATAGCCCATCAAGTCTGCTCACCCAACTGACCCATCCTCTTAAGTCTATACCTAGCGACTGATATTCCAGTTCGACCCTCGTAGGGATCCCACATAGGTATCCCATTTATTCTTAAAGTCCAGCACGCTGCTGGCCTCGATCACCTGCGCTGGAAGCTCATTCCAACGGTCAACCACTCTTTCTGTGAAGAAATACTTCCTGATGTCGCTATGAAATTTCCTGCCTCTGAGTTTGAGCGCATGCCCTCTAGTGGCAGAGGGTCCCCTGAGAAAGAAGATATCATCTTCCACCTCGATACGTCCCGTGATGTATTTAAATGTCTCAATCATGTCTCCTCTCTCCCTACGTTCTTCTAGAGTGTAGAGTGTAGTTTGTTTAGTCTCTCCTCGTACGAGAGACCCTTTAGCCCCGAGATCCTCCTGGTGGCCATCCGTTGAACCGATTCGATTCTAAGCACATCTTTACGGTAATGTGGCCTCCAGAATTGTACACAGTATTCCAGATGAGGTCTCACCATGGTTCTGTACAATGGCATTATGACTTCAGGCTTCTTGCTGACAAAGCTTCTACTGATACATCCCATCATCTGCCTTGCTTTAGATGAAGCCTTCTCCACTTGATTGGCAGTTTTCATGTCTGCACTGATGATTACTCCTAGGTCTCGTTCTGCCGAAGTACAAGTTAAAGTTTCTCCATTCAAGGTGTAATTTCTGCATGGATTACCGCTACCGAGGTGCATAACCTTACATTTCCCAGCGTTAAAGCCCAACTGCCAGGTCGAGGACCATCTTTCCAATGTAAGCAGGTCCTGTGCCATACTATCCTGTAAAGTACATTCCCTTACTATATTGCATAGTTTAGCGTCGTCGTCGAATAATGTTATTTTACCATGAAGCCCCTGAGTCAGATCCCCTATGAATATGTTGAAAAGGAGTGGGCCCAGGACTGAACCCTGCGGTACTCCGCTAGTTACCTCCGATGTTTTAGAGAGAGTACCGTTTACCATTACCCTTTGTAGTCTTCCACTTAGCCAATCATTGACCCAAGTAGTTAGTGTTTCTCCTAACCCCATCGATTTCATTTTGCTCAACAGCCTGCGGTGTGGGACGCTGTCAAATGCTTTACGGAAATCCAGGTACACGATGTCCATAGACTCTCCCAAGTCTAGCTTCCTTGTCACCCAGTCAAAGAAGCTGATGAGATTAGATTGGCAGGACCTACCCCCGGTGAATCCATGTTGATTGGGATCCCGTAGATTTCCCTCAGACAGGATCGTCTTGCTGAGTGACAGACGTCAGTTCTTGCGAGTCCCACAAGAGCTGACGTCGGCCATTCAGCAGGTGGTGCGGGGGCAGGCCAGATGCTGACGAGATCGCGGCTGCCCTGCACCGCTGGAAATTTGCCATTCACCGTCCAGGGAGCTCCTGAAAAGGTACCGGGGGTGGGGGGATGATTTAAAAAGGCAGGGGAGGTACCAGAAGATAAGCCGCGGCTAATTCCGTGGGAAGGCTTATCTTCCGGTTTTTAAACATAGGCCTCCCTTTTCTGCAGCCTATACATGGGGTTCGGCCTATGCAGAGGGGTGGCCTATATGCAAGGAAATACGGTAATTGCAGAAACTTTCTGAAAAACACTTGTATTTTACAAAAATATTTCAGTGGGTACAACTGCTGCATGAAATGACAGCTATTGAATTAAGGTATTAACAAACCAAAATTGTTATGGTACAGACTATACTATCCAGTATGATGAAAACAATCCTAAGGAACAAAGAGTGATGGACAGATAGCAAGTAGTAAAATAAAAAACACAATATATTCAATTTTCCATAGCATTCACCCAGGGGAGCTCAGAATGGTTTACATGAATTTATTCAGGTACTCAAGCATAATTCCCTGTCTGTCCCAGTAGGCTCACAGTAGGCAGACGCAATTAGGCATGGGTATACTAGGGGGATTGAATAGTGTTGCAGTTTGTGAGAGTTTGTGAAAGAAGGTACCAGGGAAGGGAATCATAAAAATGTGATACGAGGAAAGGGTTTGAACAGAAAAATATATTTCAGCTTAATACTCTGGACTCTTGTGTTTAATTATTTGCGTTACACAACTTTGTAATTTCCTTATTCACATAATAAAATTAGGTTAAAAAGAGATATTTCAGTATGGCAGCTTACTTGAATTAATGCCAAGTTACACTCTCATGGAAAACAGACTCAGTCATAACCTCTGATTTGAATTGGTACAGATTTGTTACACGTGTAAAGGTGACCCATTCAGTTTGACTGAAAAGCAGTTGATAGGCTATTTAAGGGCTTCTTTTTGGCTTATAAAGTGAAAGTACAGATTGATTTACAAAGGAAAGATTGAAATTCTCAATATGTAGACATGAGCCATAGATTTTGATGTCCATAAAATTGAACTTCTGCTCTAATGACATAGAGTCCAGTATTCTAAAGTGCCTCATAACAGGCTACTTCTTTAGGATCTTATACTGAATGTCTAAAAACTTTCAGGGGCCTTAGGCACATGGGCCTACCTAAGATTCCGGTAGGCCAGGCACCTAAGGCCCTGCCCATGGGAGGAGCCTTAGGCACGAGCCAACCTAAGATTCCGGTTGGCACAGGCGCCTAAGGCCCCTTCTATGGGAGGAGCCTTAGGCACCTAGGCCAATCAGGTCTTAGGCCCCTCCCCGGTGCATTCCACAATGCACCGGGAAGGGGCAGGCCTGCTGGCTGGCCAGAGGAAAGACCCGGGCGGCATTCCTAAAAGGTTAGAGGGCGGCCTGGGGGATTCAAGGCAGCATGATCTATTGGAGAGGGGGTTCTGGCAGGAGGGATTGGGCATCTGGGCATCCCTCCAGTTGGCAATCTATGGGGAGGGGGTTCCGGCAGGAGGGATTTGGCATCCTTCCTGCCGGCGATTATTCAGGGGGGGTTCCGGCAGGAAGGATTGTGCATCCCTCCTGCCACAGGGAGATCCCTTGCTACGATAAGCTCAGCAGCTGCGTCTACTTACAATGTAGGCCAGCATTTTGCTGGCCTACATTGTACGCGTTTCCCGCTGGCCTAGGAAGATGCGTACGGCCACCTAAGGCTACTTCCGGGGCAAATTACGCCCATGCCTAGCCTTAGGTGAGCTTATGTGGGCTTGTGTGCCTCCCTATGCTCCTGGAGGTGCCTCCAATGAATGCGGCCCTGCCTCGGGAGCTTTTTTTTTTTTTTTATGTGCATCCCGATTGGCTGGTTAGACAGCGGTAGGACGCCTACTGCTGCCTACAATTGGGACACCATTTATAGAATCCGGGCCATAGCATTTTAAAATACAGAAATGAAATGAAAATATAATTGTCGATGGAATGATAAATTAAATAAATTTTTCTCCTATAAATACTATGCTCTGAGGAAATTTGTTTATGCTTTTACTACTTTGTTTCTCAGGTTTATGTTAATTGATAACTATCGTAACATATAATGATTAGGAGGACGGGTCACTCTTTCTTTACCTCATTATCTCACAAGGACTGGCTGCATTTCAGTCTTGTAGATATGAGCTTTTCCTAAATTATCTGTCTAGTATTCCTATTATCTGCTTTACTCAAAGGAGAGTGATTAAACATAAGATATATTTAGCTGCTAATGTTATCGATGCATTTAAGATTTTAATTGGTGGGCAGGAAGAGAAAGAACATGAGAGAAACCATCCCTGGCTGATAAAACAGAACCAAACTCTTTTTGCTGAAATATATAAGAATGTGGACATTAGGGCGATCCAAAAAAATTAATTAAAACATTTCGTTTGTCCACAAGGCTAATTTTATTCCATTATATAAAAATGAAAACCACAAACAATTTTACTTAAAACAAACAAAGTTTAGGGGTCGCCCCACCTCACTGTTTTTTAAAACTACTGCTAAGCTTAACACTATATTGTAATTCTTGTGCGCTCGACAAATAATCAACAGTCTATGATATAAAAGCTGCCTTTGATGCAGAAGGAACCAGGCTGCTGACACTAAAGTTTAAAAAGGAGATAGAGCAGCTTTTAAACTAAGATGAGAGGGAAAGTCAACAGTTGCCCAGGAGAGTTCAGTGTGGAGTATCCTTGAAGGATACTATTGAAACAGGATACTCAGTGAGTCCATATAGAGAGGTTTCAATAATAGTAAAAGAAATCCAGGAGTGTTTAAGAGGAAGGCAAAGTAAAGGACTGAAATTATTTCTGTCATCTTCTCAGCAGCCTGTAAATACAAGGAAAAATCACAATTTGAAGTGTCTGTATACAAATACTAGAAGCCAAAAAAATAAAATAGGAGAGATAGAGTATATAGTACTGAATGATCAGAGACCTGGTGGAAGGAGGACAATCAATGGGACACTGTTTCACCTGAATACAAATGATATTGCAATGATAGAGTAGATCAAGTTGGAGGGGGGTTGAACAATATGTTAAAGAGGGAATCGAATCAAACAAAATAAGCATTATGCATGACACAGATAGCAATGTGAAATTCATATGGACAGAAATCCCATGTGTGAAGGGAAGGAATATACAGGTAGGGAGAATGAGCAGACAGGTAAAGAATTGTTTTTAGAGATTAGGAAAGCTGGCAATTTAGGCAACAGTATAATAATGGGTGATTTCAATTACATATACAAAACTATCAATACACTCCAGTTCAATATGGGGGGTGAATGTCCTAATCTACTACATGCTCAAAAAAAAAACAAAAATTATATAAAGTGGAGAAAAAGACCTCATATGAGCTTCATGGGTCAAAAAAAACCCCTACACTTACACCGTCTCTTCTTCACTTAGGAGAAAATGCCCACCAGATTAAACAGCTCATTCCAAAAATCAACACAGCAACCAGTTAAGGATTTAGCTGTTCCAACATTCAGTATCACCAAGACGATGTGTATCTCTAAACTTGACTGAAAGACTGCTCTTCATTTCACAAAAACAATCCTGGAAGCCAGAAGTCCAAGCCAATACCCGGCAGGGATTCCCCGTTTTGCTAAAAGCTGTGTCAGGGGTATCCACTGTAGAAATCCAACTCACAAAATAGATTTGTACAGTGAATATCCCGACTCAGCTTTTAGCACAACGGAGAATCCCTGCCGGGTATTGGCTTGGACTGCTGGCTTCCTGGAGCATCTTGGTGAAGTGAATGGCAGTTCTTCGATCAAGTTTAGAGATATCATCTTGAAGATACTGATCACTGGAACAGCTAAGGTCTTAATTAGTCACTGTGTTGATTTTTAGAATGAACTGTTTAATCTGGTGGGCATTATTTTCTTTTTTTTCTTTTTTTCTACAACTGCCTGAAACATCCATGAAAATTTCCTTAACACATAAAAGAGAACCAGGTTGGCCCAGAGAGGTATCAGCATTGACCTATGGGTGGGCCTGGGGTACATCAGTTTAGAGGTGGGGCCAAAGGAGGAGTAGGGGACAATGATGACATATGGATGGCCTAGGAGGGAGTCATAGAAGAAACTCTGTTTAAACAGAAAATACTGTGGCATTTTCGGCTGATTGCAGATTTCGGGCTAGTTTTGGTGCCAGAGTCAAAACCAAAATTCAGTTGGCCTCACGTACAAAATGATTATCTTCTATAGGCACAGTGAGTGGCCTGTGTAATATTAAGCTATCCAAGAAAACAACAGACTAAATAAAAAAATTTTACCTGCCACAACAAAGTAACATTTTTCTTCTTATTTATAGGATCTTCTTGACTGTGTCTCCAAAACATAGGACCTCTTGCTGGAGCTGCAAAACATAACACAGTAACATAGTAGAAGTCGGTGGATAAAAACTGTTTGACCCAATGATATACCTGACACTTCTTGACTACGTGACTGTTAGCGCAGATTCTCTCAGGTGTGAATCACATAAACTAGATCACCTACAACAGTCTAGCAAGCTGTACCCATTATCCATCCTTCCGCTTCCCCTAATCCTGTTCTATAAATATCTCCCAACCATTAACCACCTGCTGGATATTGTGCCTTGCCCTTGTTTCCCAAGCTGTGAACCTACAACTTGGGAAGCAATTTCGAAAAAAGTCATCCTTATGCTCATAAGAAACTTGCTCCCTCCTGCCATGCCTCACCACTCCACCATCCCATTTTTTTCTGAGAATGTATCATTTCACGGTAGTTGATCTTGTTTTATCTTTGGTGTTATAATACACAGTTCCATTGGTCTTTGCAAGTTGGTTTTGTCTTCCGCCCCCCCCCCCCCCCCATTCCAGCTTGCTACTGCATGATTGATTGAGCACATAAGTTTCCAAATTAGTCCAATACCCAGCACTCCGTCTCATTTTTTTTTTTTTTTACCTATGTCACTCTCACCTGCTCTTGGCAGTATCTTTGGCATATATTTAAAGCATGCTTAAATTCAGTTATGGTTTTGGTGCTACCTTTAATGGTAGGCTATTTTAGGTATCTAGCACTCTGTCAAAAGAACTGCTACCTCATCACCATGAAGGTACAGGTTCAATCCTAACACTGCTCATTGTGACTTAACACTCCATTGTCACAGGTACCATAGTTAAATTAAGTTAAATTAAATTAAATTAAATTCTTATATACCGCTAATAACTGTGAGGTTTCTAAACGGTTTACAAAAATGAATGCATTAAAAGATACAATAAATAAAAATAAATAAGATAGGTACTTGGAAATTCCCTAACTGTCCCAAAGGCTCACAATCTAACTAAAGTACCTGAAGAGACAATTTATGAAAAATAAAGATAAAATATAAAGACAGAGATAGAAATGAATATTCCACCAAGTAATGAATAAATAAATTTAAAGATAGAATTAAAAATAAATAAGTAAAATAAATAAAAAATAGAGATAAAAAATAAGTATCAAGAGAAATAAAAAAATATATATTTAAAGTATTCTCCCCTGCTGGATCGGGGGAGGGGTGTAACTGTGATCAGGTACCCTGCCGGCACAAATAGGGCGAATGAGTACCTGATTAGATTGTGAACCACTCAGATGGCTGTGTCGTGGGCGGTAGATCAAATGAGAAATAAACTTGGAAATCCTCTGAACTTTCCTTCCACCAACTTCACATTATGGCTCATTGTCCTTGAATGGAAAATGTTGCCTTCCTTGTACTGTCCTAAAGCCTGCTCCATATTTGAGTGTTTCTAATACATCCCCCCTTTTTACTTCTCTCATCCACTGAATACATATTGAGTGCCTTATGCCTCTGTGTGGATTTTGTGTTGCAGACACTATAATTTTGGTAGCTTGTTAATGGTTTTATGAAGTTATGGTTTCTGGAACGGAACACAATATTCAAGGTGGGCTTCATTATTGACCTATACAAGAGAAATATTATCCCATATTTCCTGCTGGGGCTACCATCTCTTATGCACCTGAGCATATTATAGCTTTTCATGTTGCTTTATCATACTGACTGATTTTTAGGTCATTTAAGCAATTTATTTTTAGATCGTATTCTTGTTTGGGCATTTCTAGTTTATATTTTGTCTTAAAATGCTTCTGCAATGTCACATAAAAACAAAGACTAACAACAGCGTAAATACTTCTTAAACATCCTCCAAAATAAAGACCAAAGGAAAAAAATTCATGTAGTTTCCCTGCCATTGCCTTGTCCTTCTGGAACCCCCATTTTGCTCATGGTCATGTGAAGGACAATTCTATAATCTAGATATCCCCGTTAATGTGCCCCTTGTGTATGTAAACATAAAGCAATTTTGTACATAATAGGACTTCAAAATATAAGACTTGGCAAAGATCTAGAAAAAGACTCCTTCAACATCCACCTCGTGATTCCCATCTGTTTTATTTATTTATTTAATTCAATTTATAGCCCATCCTCCCCAAAGAGCCCAGAAAGGGTCACATGGTAACCTACATAACAGCAAGCAAGACACAAAACAATAAACAACAGGGAACAGAAGATTAAGGCAATAGGGTACCATGAGGTATGTCTAGTTCAATTGTTTGACCTTTGACCTTACTGAGATCCCTGCTGTCGTGTAAGAGCAGGAACGATGCCCACTTGCTCCTGCTCATAGAGCCCTGGGTTCTTAAATGGCCACCGAGATGTCCAGCTAATCTCACAATAATACCACTAGGGGTCAGGATGCCAAATAAGAGAAATCTTTCTTAATTTGGTAACCTGAGCACTAATGGTAATTCAATGAGATTACCTTTTTTAGTGAAGGGTAGTGTGAAATTCAGTAATAAATATAAGGATAAAAGGAACTGGGAAGGGGTGATGATGGTAGGAGGGGCAAGAGGGAGACGGACAGAGTAAGGGTTATAGAGTAGGGGGATAGGAAAGAAAGAAGTGGGGAAAGAGCAGTAGGCAGAGGACCTAGAAAACAGTAGATGTTTCTAAATTTAGTGTCCACAGACTCCAAAATCTTAAATTTGTGTTGGTTTAAGAATGGGAAGAATGTGTGATCTGTGTGTCAGGTTCCCCCTCTGAGGTCTGAAGACTGTTGGTTTGCCCTAGTACCATCAATTCTACATTTCAGAATCCATGACTGGTGCTCTAAACCAATATTATTTCAACCTTAGGTGTAGCAGATTCCTGTCTTTAACCCAGAGAGTTACATCATCAAAGCTTCTAGAAAGCTCCTCTAGATAACACAATTTTGGAGACACTGGGCTGCACTATTAACCCAATTATACTAGGTATAACAACTAGCACTAAGTGAGCAGACATACCAGAAACTCTCAACCCTAATAAAGAGAAGAGCCTTTTTCTAACAAAAGTGAACAAATTATTTTTAAAAAGTAACTAGATTTAATTTACTCAAAAGTGTATATAGTACCTTTGACATCCTTTATTACTGTACTCACTACAGTGCTCCAGTCACTCCAGTATCCCCGTCCGTCTACTCTACTGCAACGAACCTGAATCAAGTATTGAATACAAAGATCCAGCACTTCTATATTGCCAGATTCAACTTGCATAACATGATAGATCTGTAAAGAAATTATAGCACAAGTATGACATTATATTTGTCCCATGTAGTTTACAAAATAGCATGCAGCTTGTAAGCCTCTCTCCTAAATCATGGTTTTCAGTAATCATCGTGTATGTGCTTTCATACATCTTCCCCAAATGGTCTATAGCTGCTAAGATCAAGCCTAAAACATGACCCCTTAAGTCAGTGTCTCGCAAACTATGTCGAACCACAGCACACTAAACCAAGTGGCCGCGGCTCAAGGCATCTGGAAGGGTGCGGACGCCAATGTGATGACATCATGTTGACGTCCACACATGCGTGAAGACTCTCCAGATGGGCCCTGAGCCGCCAGTGGTGGTGGTGGTGGTGTGGTGATCTGGCAGGGAAGACGCATGGAGAGGAAAGGCACTGGCACCGGCTGTTTGCCTACAGGAGGTGCCTCTCGCCACAAGAGGCACATCCTGTAGACAGTCATCTGGCACTGGCGCCTCTCCTCCTCCCCAGCTTCTTGCGGCACACCTAAAATCTCAGGAGGCACACAGTTTGCGATACACTGCTCTAAGTGAAAAATGTGTATTTAAAGTACCTTATCAACAAGAATTTCATTAAAGCAGTGTGAAGTTTGTGAAGAAATAAGCTTATAAAAAGTAGCACAAAGATAAGATGAAAGGTTGCATGGCAGCATATTATAAGAAGTCATACACACTTGTATGTGGTCACATAATATGCAAAAATAACTATTATTTCTATAACTTTCCATACAAGGGTCAAATTTATTTTGGGTCAGCTAAGCCCTTCAGTCTTAAGATAAATGTTGCAGAATGAAACTGTAAAAAAAACCACCAAAAACCCCAAAACACAGTACACTTCCCCCTCCCCATTCGCGGTTTCTGCACTCACGGTTTCACATAATCGCAATTTTTTTCTGGGGAGGGGGAAAATAAAATAAAACCATATTTTTGACCTCCTTGCCGCCTTCCCGGCCTTACCTGGTGGTCTAGAGGGCTTTCGGGGCAGGAGCAATCTTCCTACGCTCCTGCCCCGTGCAGATCGCCATGAGGAAATGGCTGCTGTGAGTTCCCGTAGTCTCTCGAGACTAATACGGGAACTCCCTACAGCCATTTCCTCATGGCGATCTGCAATGGGCAGGAGCGTAGGAAGATCGCTCCTGCCCCGAAAGCCCTCTAGACCACCAGGTAAGACCAGGAAGGCGGCAGGGAGGTGGGGGTGGGTCAGAGCCGGATATTCACGGTTTTTCGCCATTCGTGGTCCGGCTCTGCCCGTATCCCCCGCGAATAACGAGGGAGAAGTGTACATTCATCAGCTAAAGAAACATTGGGGTTACATGAGTATATATTGCAGTTCGTTAGAAAGTACCTTCCAATCTGTTTCCTCTCCATGCACAGCGTAGCGAATCTGAAATTGGAGATCATACACTGGAAGTGCAGGTCTTTTCCAGCTCACATTCAACAGTCCAGAATTCACTGTGATTTCAGCTTTCACGTCTGAGGGGGGCAGCGGCTTTACTACAAATTTTAAGAAAGCAGCAATATGAATGTACAACATACACACATTTACCTGCATTTTTGTACTCTAACATGGCTCATGTTATTTAGGTTTGTATATGAATTACACCTACTGGACCAGACACTGAGGTATCAAATGACTAGCTGAGAGGATCTGCTAGGAAAGAAATACAGTATCTGGGTGCTGGGGAGAGATGTGGGTTTAATGTTAGGAATGGGTAAACCTCGGCTGATTCTGCAGAAATCCCGGTGTCAGGTCAAAACCGCGGAAGACAAAGGCGCGCGCCGACAACTGAGCGAAGCGCGGATGTGCGCGCCGAAGAAAATAACTGTTTTTAGGGGCTCCGACGGGGTGTGTGTGGGGGAACCTCCCCACTTTACTTTATACAGATCGCGCCGCGTTGTGGGGGCGTTATGGGGGGTTTGGGGGGGTTGTAACCCTCCACATTTTACTGAAAACTTCACTTTTTCCCTAAAAACTTTTTCCCCAAACTACCCACAACGCCGCCGCGATCTGTATTAAGTAAAGTGGGGGGGGGCTCCCCAACAAAAACCCCCGTCGGAGCCCCTAAAACCTGTCATTTTCTTTGGTGCACGCCTCCGTCTTGCGCTCAGTTGTTGGCGCGCACCTTTGTCTTCCGTGGTTTTGTCTATGAACCGAAATCCCAACTAGAATCTGTAAACATCTCACAGTCTTCATTTTTATGTCTGAATTGTTCAGATCAGTTTAGATTTACAGATTCAGACATTCCATGGTATAAAAAAAAAAATCATTAAAATCTTTGGGTACCATGACTCTAAACATGAATATGCCACTTTTATGCATCAAAACCAGATCCAAACAAGCAAAAACAGGTAAATACAGGTATAGTTTAAAGTTTATTATTTATATTCTACCTTTAAACTAGAGAATGTCCCCGCAGGAACTCATTTTCCCATCCCTGCGAGCTCTTTTCCTGTCCCTGCCCCATCCCTGAAAGCTCCGTCCTCATCTGCACAAGCCTCAAATACTTTAAAATCATAAGTGTCTGAGGCTTGTGCAGTTAAGGCAGAGCTTACAGGAATGGGGCAGGGACAAGAACAGTGGCAAAACTCACGGGGACGGGGAAACTGAGTTCCTGCGGGAACGGGGACAAATTTGTCCCTGTGTCATTCTCTACTTTAAACAAGGCAGATTACAACCATCAACATGAGGAGCCAAAACCAGGAAAGATAAAGCAGAAATGTTGGTAAGTTTAATTTGCACAGATATTACAGGGATAAAGACAGAGCTGGTTGGAAAGGTGGAGAGCTAGTTTTATATGTGGATTTTCTTAGAAACAGAAGATGGAACATCCATCCTTGTGGGCATTGTCTGTAGACCTCTGACACATACAATACATAGTAACATATTAAATGATGGCAGAAAAAGACCCGAATGGTCCATTCAGTCTGCCCAACCGTACCCTCTCTTTAAATTATGGATTTAATTTAAAATTGACCTTTTTCCTAGTTGTTTCTGAGCCAGAAACCCATAGCTCTGCCCGGTACTGTGCTTAGGTTCCCTCTACTGAAGTTTCCGTCAAAGCTCACTCCAGTCCATCTAAACCATCCCAGCCATCGAAGCCCTCCCCAGCCCATCCTCAACCGAATGGCCATATACAGAGAAGTTAGCCAAAGATTTGGTCATAGACATCGAAAAGTTGGGAATGAAAGGGGAGGTGCTGTTGCGTGGGGATGTCAACCTGCTGGATGTGGACTGGAAGGTCCTGTCAGTAGAATTGGAAAGAAGCAGAAAGATTGTAGATGCTTTTCAAAGCATACTACCGCATTCAATTTGCTGCTCCTTTGCATTGTCTCATAACATGCAAAGTCTTTGGTGTTCTCTAATGCAGCTGATTTTAAACCCCCACACATAATTCAATCATGAGCATCAAACTTGTGCATGTCAACTCACTCTGTTTTTATTGCTTTAGAAATTTACCTACCTACATTCATTGGCATGACACATACTGGAGGAGATTCAAGTGTCCCTAACGGATGATTTATTTCTATCCACATTGTATATCCAGAGAAAGGAAAAATAGGTTTAAATCCACATTCGTAAAAACCATCCATCTGTAACTGGCAATTTTTTGCATCAGATGGCTGATGAGTGTTCTCCGTGCTAGGACAATACAATTTGTTCCTACAAAATGAGAGAATTTACGGTAGTCTTTAACAATGTATGAAAGTTAAACATGGAAAAGAAAGTAAGCCATTTGTAGCCTGGTATCTTTCAGGGTTCTGAGACAGCCTAAAGAATTATTTTCTTTAAGTGATAAAAAACACATTTCAAGGCTCTACTGGTGCGGAACATAGTACAAATCCAATTTAGATACATAAAAACATGATGGAAGATAAAGACCAAATGGCCCAAATGGCCCATCCAGTTTGTCCATCCATAGCATCCACTGTCTCCTCCTCTCCCTAAGAGATCTCACGTGCCTGGGATCAAGAAACCATGCAAACCTTGTTGTTTGCAAGGATTTCAATTTTACTTACCATATTAAGATTAAGTAGAGGAAACACCAACTTTAAAAATGTATTTATTCATTCACAATTTGATATACCACAACAACTAATTAACAGAACTGAGCAGAATCTCTACGTATTTCATCCATAAGCAATACATAGAGAATTTTCAACGCAGGCCAATTAGGATTATGTCTAAAGCCCCAGAAACCCTGTTTGAGTCTCTAGGCAACTATATTAAGTCCTTTGGCTTGAACTAAGCACTTTTTGATTCTTCCTTGATGCAGAGGCAGAATTTCTGAGCATCCATGCAACCTTTGCAGGTTAGTACTTATAACTCAGATGAGCACAACAGCTGGAAAAGGTCATCCAGACTTCAGTAGGAGGTAGAGGCCAGGTTTTTTGAGCAATGGCTTTGTTAGTTTTAGTAGCAGTGTGGATTGGGTAATAAGATATTGTGAGCCCATGAGGGACAGAGAAAGTACCTACATATAATGTGCACAGCACTGTGTATGTCTAGTAGCATTATAGCAATTAGTAGTAGTAAGACATGGAAGGGAACCAGATTGTTGGATTTATTGTTCACCTTGTACGAATCCCTACCTAATGATAGTCTCAGTGTATTACCACTAGGGGGCATTCTTCCATGTAAGGAAGTTCTACCTGTGATAGTTGCTGTTTGTTAATACCATCTGACATCAGTGTTACAAGTACTAGAGTTGGGTGCTTTCTATCATAATGCTTTATATTTCAGTAAATTCAATTATTCAAACCACCACTTAATTTCTTAACATTTTATAGAATATTGGCCACACATACCTATAATATTTCAACTGCAAAGTACTTCCTTCAAGTATCATAGTTCTATTTGTTGTCCATCTGCAGGTCATTCTACTTATGTTCCCATCAGTTTCACATGAAATACTGATATTGACATCTATTTTAGATTACAAGAAAAAAGCATGAAGGCAAGATGAGAAAAAATAGTTTTCTTCCAAAGACCTGTTTTATGCAAAGACTTCCTAATTCGAATTCCTGTAAAACTACTATCTGCTGCAAGAGACTACCGAAAGCTTTGATACTAGCAATGTTGTTCATTTGGGGGTAAATATTCAATTGGTGGCAGCCTGCTGTTGGCTTTATGTTTGGATATTCAATACTGGGCCATTTATGGGACTGGCACTGACAGGTATGTGCAGATGGCCAACATTTAACTGGTTAAGGGGCTCATTTTCAAATTACAAAGACGTCCAAAAAGTGGTATAAAGGGGCAGATGGATGTTTTTCTTGCCAAACCTTTCTGATTTGCTATTTCTGAAGCCTATTTTCCAGATGGATTGCTATGCTGTTCATCTGCAGTTCGTCTAAATCTCAAGGGGTTGTGCTAAAGGCATGGCACTAGCGTGAGTTCATGACTTGGATGTTTTTCTGCCATAATTGAACATTTAAAAATACATCAAGGACACAATTTGGATGTCTTCTATCATCAGTTCTTTTATTTTTTTTTCTTCTATCTTCCGTTCTTCTTCATTTTTTTCCTTTTTTATTTTTTCCCTTTTTTCTTTCTTTTCTTTACTTCTAATCATTTTAGTATTGTGTGTTTCTAATTTTATTCTACGAACTTTCCACAGGCAACCATAATAGATTAAATTATCTAATTTATTTTACTTGATTACCATTAAGGTATGTTTAAAAAAATATAACCCCCTCCTTTACTAACTTGTAGCATGGGTTTTAGCACCGGCAGCAGCAGTAACTGCTCCAACGCTCAAAGAATTCCTAAGAGCGTCGGAGCAATTACCGACACTGCCGGTGCTAAAACCTGCGCTACGTGTTAGTAAAGGAGGGGGTAAGTGAGTAATATGATATTATGAATATTCTTTTTTTTAAAAAAATTTTCTCAATCTGCATCTTCCCAATACATTGTTTTCAAGTCATAGATCAAATTTTTAAAAGAGTAATATACCCAAGAATAAATTTATAATCCATTTGATACTTCATGATCCTGCTTTTATGAAATCATTTATATACATTTTTATATATGACCTTTACCATAATGTTTATGTTTTTGAATATGCAATGATAATGCTTTATGAATTTTATTGTTTTCATGTCAATGCTTTATATGTTTTTGATTAATTTTATTATATCACATTGTAAATGGTTTTTTTAACTTATTTTTTAAGCTAAATATCAAAAGGTTTTAGTCAAGTATTTTATCGAAATTTTATTATATCGTATCACATCATTTACAGTTTATATTTCAGTTTAAACAGTAAAACAATACTTATTGTTGTACTAATGTGTAAGCCCGTTACATTAACGGGTGCTAGAATAGATGTCTGTCTGGTTTTTTTTCTTTGTCTCTCTCTCCTTGGACGCTACCTATCTATCTGTCATTTTTTCTGTCTGTGTCTCTCCCTATGTCCTTAGTGCCCTCAGTGCCTCCTTCCTATGTCCTTACTGCCCCTTCCTTTGTCCTTAGTGCCCTCAGTGCCCCTTTGTATGTCCTTAGTGCCCCTAGTGCCTCCCTCCCATGTCCTTAGTACCCCTTCCTATGTTCTTAGTGCCCCCAGTGCCTCCTTCCCGTGTCCTTAGTGCCACCGTGCCTCTGTCCTGCTTAGTGCCCCCAGTGCCTCCTTCCTATGTCCCCATCACTATCTTCCAGAAAGGATTGGACAATTTCCTACTGGAAAAAGGGATAGAGGGGTATAGATAGAGGGCTACTGCACAGGTCCTGGACCTGTTGGGCCGCCGCGTGAGCGGACTGCTGGGCACAATGGACCTCGGGTCTGACCCAGTGGAGGCAATGCTTATGTTCTTATGTTCTTAGTGCCCCCGTGCCTCCGTACTGTGTCCTTAGTGCTCCCAGTGCCTCCTTTCCGTGTCCTTAGTGCCCCCAGTGCCTCCTTCCTGTGTCCTTAGTGCCCCCAGTGCCTCCTTCCCGTGTCCTTAGTGCCACCAGTGCCTCTGTCCTGCTTAGTGCCCCCAGTGCCTCCTTCCTATGTCCCCATCACTATCTTCCAGACTTTGTCCCCCCCCCACACCCTCCAATACCAGCCTGCCTGCCTCCATCACATTCCCCTGAGCAGCATGTTTTCATTTAACCCCCCCCCCCCCCCCACGCCGACCCTACCCGGCACACCCGAAACCCCCGTTGACCCTCCCAGCCGTCCCTCCCACCGCTAGATGGTCGACAAACCTCCCAGCTCCAACTGCATCTGAGGCACAGTAAACACGCTTCTACTGACTGATGATGTCATCAGGGACGCGGCAGAGGATATCAGGCCAGTAGAAGGACGCGAAGCAGCGTGTTTACTGTGCCTCAGACGCTGCTGGAACTGGGAGGTTTGTGTTCGTCTTGTGGTGGGAGGTTCGGCTGGGAGGGTCAATGGGGGTTTTGGGTGTGCCAGGTAGGGTCAGCGCCGGGGGGGAGGGGGAGTCATGGCGTGTTACCTGCCACCGGTCATTAGAATAGAACCCTAAGCGCACATGCGTACTCTTACCTGCCATGGACATACAGATCAGGGAACACGCAGGTAAGAGTGCGCATGCGCGCTTAGCGTTTTATTATAGTAGATATTAACAATGTTTATTATTTGCGTGTTTTTAAAATTGTTTTATGGTATTTAATATTTATGATGGTTATTATTGATTTTCTCTTAAGTTGATATGTGCATCATAGATATTTTTATTGTGTTCAGTGGCTTACCAGACAGCTGACGGGGGGTTAGGGACAGGGGTGGGCAGTGGGACTGAGCTCAAAGTGGGTGGGCACTAAATTTTCTTCCCACCATGCCTCCTACCAAATGTAAAATATAAATACCTAAGTTGGTGGGCTTCCCAAAGCCCTGCCAGCTGAAAATCTCTTCCTCTAGTTCGGCAGCCAGAATTCCTCAAGCTCCGCAGCTCAGAGACAGTGCCACTAGCTGCAGAGCTTGGAGATTACTGGCTGCCAGACTGGAAGAGATAGTCTTCAACTGGCAAGGTTTGAGGATCTCCACCAGCCACACCAAGGGAGCTGGCTAATTTTTGGTGGACCTGGGCCTGGGATCTATGTGTTTTCAGTACACAAAGAAGTGCATATCTGTTTTTATTTCTCCAGTGTTGTAATACTTGCTGAGTTGTTTTATGTGTGGTAGTAATGGGAGGAGAGGATATTGGGGTGAGGGTGCAGAGATGAGAGGGGTTCAGGAACCCCTTCCTTAATTTCTGCCCTGGGCCCCAGCGTGTCTAAAACTGGCCCTGTACTTAGCTTACACCCAGGTATTCAAGCTTGAGTCCAATACCAGTGTATTTCTCTCAGTCTGAGATTATTAGAACACACCCCACCCCCACACCCCGCTCGGATCTTGGCTATGCCCATGCACTTAGGAATCCCCCTATACATTCTGATATTGATTGCATTTCTGCTATTACTTAAAGTTTTTGAAACCTTCTACATATTAGCTTTTCTCATCATTATAAGGATAATTTTTAATGGTATTTCCTTGGGTTAAATGGTCTTAGCAAAATTGTCCTCTTCAAATGTAGCCTCCTGCAAGTTCCATAGTGCAAATACTCGTAGCTACGTTAAAAGCAAGTTTTGCTGTGGGCATTTAAGCTTGGAGAGGAAAATCAAATGTATTCAGGGGATTTTCAAAAGTATGCTAGTTCCAAAAGTGTGCTAGTTTCTCTCCATACTAGAACAGGTGCAAAATCTACACAGACACTTTCAACATGCATATTTTCAAAAGGAAATAATGGGGAGGAGAGGGCAATACTCAGAAAGCATTTATCCTGTTAACTCTGGGAATTAATCAGGTAAGAAGTTTTATTTATATATTTATTCATTAATTCACATTTTTTAACCTATTAAGCTATCTATAGTTCTATGCGGAGTACAAAACTTCAACTAAAAAACCCCCTAAATAATTAAAAAACAAAACCAAACTGAAACTGACATAGTAAAGACTTATTTGCATGCTAAAAAAACAAAAATCATCTTTCCAGGGGGCTTTTCTGCCCTGTTAAAACATGATTAGTGCTTCAGGAGGGGATATTCAGTGGCATTTAACCAGTTAGTGCTACAGCCTATCTCCTCTGACTAATGCTGGACAGTGCCAACGTGGTCTGGGGGTGGAATCAGGGCAGAACTGGGATTTACCTGGTTAGCGGTGATATTCATTCTGTTAATCTGGTAAGGAAATAAAGTTATGTCAGCTTTAAGGTTGTCCTAATGTTATCCACTGCATTATCTGTACATCAATCTGAATATTATCCACTGCCTGAGTAACTTCCAGGTAGCCACACTGACCCCGATATTCCGTGCCAATGCCTGGACATGGCCCAACATTGAACATCTGGGCTTAATTCAGCCCGCAGCTGTCAGTGTTTTAAAAAACACTCAATCTACAGAGCCTTAACACAGAACATACCTATAATATATACTTCCACATATCGAGGATGACATTCATCGTCTTGTAGACAACAGTACAATGCATCAAACAGGAATCTCCCTTTGGGTTTGGTTGCATTCAGGCCGAGAAGACTAACTTTACCAACATAATCATTAACAGCCGTATACTGATGTCCTGGTATTCTCTCTGCCAAGTTCAGCCACCAAGATATCTTCTGGGAAGCAATGCTCTTGTTTTCTTGGTTGTAGATGCAATAAACAGAGACATCAGAGCCAACACTTGTCAGAAGTTTAGAGGGAAAGTATATGACGCCTAAATCAACAGAAAAGAAAACAGAAAAAAAACGTGCATTACAAAAAATCATGCTGGGAAATTATGGCAAAAATCGCCCTGGCATTAGAATGAGATGTTTGTGATCATTTCACGTTTAAGTTCTATGAATACAGCTGACCAGAACAGATATATGGCATTTAGGGCCACATTCTAGGTGTCCTAGAGGTTTTGCCTGGCCTAATTTAATGGTGCTTAACTCAGACATCTAGCGACACTTAACAGTGGCATAGCGAAAGTGAGAGGCCCCCCTGGGGCAATGGCACCCCTCCCCTCCCCTCATCTCCATCCCCCACTCCTTCCTCGATACCTCCTTCCATGTGCCTCCCCCCCTCCCCGCCACATCCAACAACTTCAATGTGCTCCTTGCGACCGCGTCCTCTCCCTCTGAAGTCACTTCCTATTCACCGCACCTAGAAGTGACGCCAGTGGGAGCCTATGCGGTTGCGAGGAGCACGTTGAAGTTGTTACTTTTGGCGGTGAACTAGAGGTATGGGGGAAGGAGTGGGAAGAGGCGGGGGGAGCGGAGAGGAGGAGGGGTGCTGGCACCCCCACCATGATGGCGCCGGGGGCATTCTGCCCCCCCTTACTACATAACTGATGCCTAAGTCTACCATACCTATTCTCTGCCCCTAACCACAGATGCTTTCCAGGTAGGCGTTGTTAGGCATCAGAGGGCAACTGGACTTAGGTGTTTGCTAGTTGCTGCTCTGAGTTCCACTTTAATGGCGTGGTCAATTACCACGGGAAGAAAGAACAAACCAGGGGAAAACAAAACCACAAACACAAATAGTACATTAATCACAATAGTACATTCAACGACTCAATGACTCAATGACTCGACATGTTTCGGCCAACAGGCCTGCCTCAGGAGTCTATAAATACATAAATAAACATATAAAAGAACAATCCAAATAACTTTTATATGTATATGTATGTATTTATAGACTCCTGAGGCGGGCCTGTTGGCCGAAATATGTACATGTCGAGTCATTGAGTCGTTGAATGTACTATTGTGACATTGGAGGAATAAAGATTTTCACATTACCAGATGAGTTGGAGGACACTTTTTTAGTGCACATCATTCTGATCTGGACAATTCCATTTTGGTTTCTTTGTATTTGTGGTCAATTACCACACCATTTAAGCCAATTAAACAAATTGGGTTTTAGTTAGGTGTCACTAAGCATCTTTAATGTACACACCAAGCGGTGCCTAATGTAGGTACCATTTATAGAATCTGGCCCTTAAGAGTCCAGTTTAGAAAAGACATACCCCCCTCTTTTACTATGCTTTTTATTGCACAATAAATATTAGTGCCCGCCAATCAGGCGCTAAACGCTAATGCGTGCATATTATCCTACGGACGCCTTAGCGGTTAGCGCACGTGTTGATTTAGCGTGCGCTAAAACGCTGAGCGCACCTTAGGAAAAGAGGGCCATAGTGATGGAGACTGAGTCTTCCAGGACGGGTACGGACAACTCCCCCTGCATCATACAGAGGTTCGGCTGAACACAAAGCCTCGTGCAATATGGGTAGAGGGAAGATGTTTTTGGATTTACTTTGCTTAGTTTTTTTGCACTTAGGGCTCCTTTCACGAAGCCGCGGTAGCAGCTTTAAGGCCCACGACTTTTCATCACGCGCTAACCTCCGCGCTAGCCGGAAAACTACCGCCTGCTCAAGAGGAGGCGGTAGCGGCTAGTGCGGCCGGCAGGTTAGCGCTCGCTATTGCACGTGTGAAACCGCTAACGTGCCTTTGTAAAAGGATCCCTTAGCTTAGTTTACTTTGTTTCCGTTGTAGCTCTAGGAGAGCTTATCTTTAACTTCAGTAGGCATTTTTCTTGTCCCCAGCAGGCTTACAATCTAAAAGGGCAATTCCATGCATGCGCACATGTGGTTACGCGCACCATGAATTCCTAAGTGCTGAGATAGCTGTCACTCGAGTGCTTATGTACACTACGTGCCATTTCATAAGGAAGTGTGCAAGCATGGTAGTGCTTAATTGTGAGGGGCATCCATAGGGGTGGAGAATGGGCAGGATATGACAACGCCTCCCATTTATTCATGTACATTACAGAAAACTGTAGGTTACACACATGACATGTAGCACTTAGGTACACCCAGTTACATAGAAACATAGAAACATAGTACCCCTTTTTCCCTTCCCTGCTCCCTGTCCAGCATCCGCTAGGCCGGGCAGCCTCGGGGCTTTTGCTAGGCCGGCCCGCCTCGCATTATTGAAGTGGGCCGGCCTAGCAAATGTCCCTTGGCTGTTTGATGAAACATAGAAACATAGAAATAGATGGCAGATAAGGGCCACGGCCCATCTAGTCTGCCCACCCCAATGACCCTCCCCTACCTTTCTCTGTGACTAGATCCCACTGTCTATCCCATTTGGCCTTAAAATCAGGCACGCTGCTGGCCTCAATCACCTGAAGTGGAAGACTATTCCAGCGATCAACCACCCTTTCAGTGAAAAAGAATTTCCTGGTGTCCCCGTGCAGTTTCCCGCCCCTGATTTTCTACAGATGCCCCCTTGTTGCCGCGGGACCCTTGAAAAAGAAGATATCTTCTTCCACCTCGATGCGGCCCGTGAGATACTTGAATGTCTCGATCATGTCACCCCTCTCTCTGCGTTCCTCGAGTGAGTACAGCTGCAACTTATCCAGCCATTCCTCGTGCGGGAGATCCTTGAGTCCCGAGACCATCCGGGTGGCCATTCTCTGGACCTGGCCATTCTCTGCCAATTGACTTGGCTTAAGTGAACATGACTAACTTTGTGTGCAGAAATGCAGGTTTACACCTAAATTCTTTAACAGTATCTTGCTTACAGCTGCCACAACAGAATTAGTGATCAGCACCGTCATCGGGGTTCCTAATACATGGCGTAGCCAAGAAACCTATAAATGCAAATCAGAATAAATTGCTCCTTATCACGACTGGAGTGGCCATGCAGATGATAATGAAAAACTGGGACAACTTGAATTATAGTTTTTGGTGGGAGTATGTATGTCAAATTTACAAGTTTGAAAACATTTATTTTATACAGAGAGGACATCATAATAAATTTAAGGAAATTTGGGGCCCATTAACAAAATATTGTGAGCTATGATATATTAATATTATTTCACTTTGATTTATGAAAGACTGTTATACACATCCAGGAGGGGAGGGGGAGAGGGTGGGTGGGAGGTGGTTTCTAATAACTGTATATTATTTGATTGGAATAGAGTGCATTATGTTATATTATCTGTTTGTTCATTTGTTTGCACTATATATTGCACTATGTATTAAAATGAATAAAGAAGTATAAAAAAAAATTAAAAATACATGGCACCCCCTAAATTTGTACCTGACACAATGGAGGATTAATAGAATTGTCCAAAATCACAGGAAGCCCCAGAAGAATTTGCACAGAGTTTTCCTGGTTCTAAGCCCACTGATCTAACCATTAGTCTACTCCTCTACTTCGTTGGCGGGTCTCTCTAAATACATGCAACGCTGTAAGTCCATGCCTCTCTAAAAAGCTGTACATGAGATTATGTACTGGAGAAAAATAGGGCTGCATCGCATTTACTGTACCAGGGTTTTGTAAAAGGGGCCCTGTATGAAGTTACGAAACTAAACAGATTTTTTTCAAATTTTTTTTTCCATGTTTGTTCTATTTCTATTGCTGAGTGTCTTATTTCTAAAGAACCCTGAAGAATAGTAAAATGCAAGCAGAAAGTATATTGGGAAAAGCCAGTCCATTAGTGCTCCTTTAAGTGAATTTATAGTAACTCTAACAATATGTGATCTTACTGCAGCATTCGTGCTTTATTTAAAATTTTTTAAAAATCCATGTATGTAATGCAAACATGAATGAGTATTGACCTCTCTTAAAATGAATTTCAGAGTCCATCACTGAACAGGCATCAAAAGTCAAGAAGTAGAAACCTTTTGCCAATGCAAGCTTAAGAAAAGGTTAAACCAAGATGTGCCCACGTCTTTTCAAGCCTGCTTTCTCACCATACCAATGAGAAAATAATTTCTTGAGATAATTTCCTCATAAATTTTAGGGACTTAGCCACCCACTGGCCCTCTCTGAAATGTACTAATGAGCTTGGGCTCCTTGACATGGTCTAGCTAGAGTATAAATAATGCAAAATACAAGCGATAAATCAACTGGGAAATGAAATCCACTCTAGAACAGGTGCACAGCAAATTGACAGGTAAAGAAAGGATAGATGAAATTTCCAATATCTGTATATAAATGGAAGACTGCAGTGTCCTACAATAAAGGAATGGGACTTGATATACTGCTTTTTCTATGTGGTTTACACAATCAAACTGGTTTACATGGGGCAAAAAAATGTTAAGTGGCTCGCCCAGAGTCACAAGTAGAGAATGACACAGAATCTATCTTCATCCCTGTGAGTTCTGTCCCTGCCCCACCTCTGTAAGTGTTTGAGCCTTATACAGGTGAGGCCAGAGCTTGTAGGGGATGAGACAGGGACAGAACGGGGATGGAGATAGAGCCCTTGGGGACAGAGCCCGTGGGTCCCGCGGGAGTCCCGCAGGAATCCCCCCAACCCAGGGGGCTTCCATGGGGACCCCCCTCTGGCCCACGGGACTCCCACGGGGACCCCCCTCTAGCCAACGGGATTCCCACAGGGATGGAAGGCTTTGGAAGCATGGTTCGTCCATATAATATAATGGACACGTCAGCCTTAGTAAAAGAGGGGGTTTATAAGTTAATTACCTGAACAGAAAACAAAAAAGGGTTCCACCAAAGAGATCCCACAAGGAAAGCAGCAGCGCAAACACAAAAGAAACTGTGGAATTGATGATCCTGTCAGAAGTAATTGCTGCTTTTTATGGGGACGGGCGGGGATGGAGGTAATTCCTTGTGGGGATGGTTGGGGACGGAGAGGATCCTGACGGGGACGGGTGGGGACGGAGAGGATCCTGACGGGGACGGGTGGGGAGAGAGGATCCTGGCAGGGATGGGTGGGGACGGAGAGGATCCTTGCAGGGATGGGTGGGGATGAAGAGGATCCTGGCGGGAATGGATGAGAATGGAGAGGATCCTGGCGGGGACGGGTGGGGATGGAGAGGATCCTGGCGTGGACGGGCGAGGATGGAGGTAATTCCTTGCAGGGATGGGTGGGGACGGAGAGGATCCTGATGGGGACGGGCGGGGATGGAGGTAATTCCTTGCGGGGATGGGTGGGGACGGAGAGAATCCTGACGGAGACGGGTGGGGACGGAGAGGATCCTGGCGGGGACAGATGGGGATGGAGAGGATCCTGGCAGGGACGGGTGGGGATGGAGAGGATCCTGGCGGGGACGGGCGGGGATGGAGGTAATTCCTTGCAGGGATGGGTGGGGACGGAGAGGATCCTGATGGGGACGGGCGGGGATGGAGGTAATTCCTTGCGGGGATGGGTGGGGACGGAGAGAATCCTGACGGAGACGGGTGGGGACGGAGAGGATCCTGGCGGGGACAGATGGGGATGGAGAAGATCCTGGCGGGGACAGATGGGGATGGAGAGGATCCTGGCAGGGACGGGTGGGGATGGAGAGGATCCTGGCGGGGACGGGCGGGGATGGAGGTAATTCCTTGCAGGGATGGGTGGGGACGGAGAGGATCCTTGCGGGGATGGGTGGGGATGAAGAGGATCCTGGCGGGAATGGATGGGAATGGAGAGGATCCTGGCGGGGACGGGCAGGGATGGAGGTAATTCCTTGCGGGGATGGGTGGGGATGGACAGGATCCTGGCGGCGATGGGTGGGGATGGAGAGGATCCTGACGGGGACGGGCGGGGATGGAGGTAATTCCTTGCGGGGATGGGTGGGGATGGACAGGATCCTAGCGGGGATGGGTGGGGACGGAGAGGGTACTGACGGAGACAGGCGGGAATGGTGGTAATTCCTTGCGGGGATGCGTGGGGACGGAGAGGATCCTGGCGGAGACGGGCGGGGATGGAGGTAATTCCTTGCGGGGATGGGTGGGGATGGAGAGGATCCTGGCGGGGACGGGCAGGGATGGAGGTAATTCCTTGCGGGGATGGGTGGGGACGGAGAGGATCCTGACGGGGACGGGTGGGGACAGAGAGGATCCTGGCGGGGACGGGTGGGGATGGAGAGGATCCTGACGGGGACGGGTGGGGGCGGAGAGGATCCTGGCGGGGATGGACGTGGATGGGTGGGATTTCTGTCCCCGCGCAACTCTCTAATCTGCCAGCCCCTTAAAAAAAAAAAAAAAAATTCTTCGGGGTTTTTCAGCCTATGAAGTAACGTCGCTTTCTAGCACCGCCACAAGATTTTGTTCTGGTGGAGTGCGGGGATCTGTGGCTTTTCCCCTTGACAAAGTACAGTCTCTGACCGAAAGTGTTTTTCATGAATTTTGTTTAGTGAATAACATGAACTGGAAGAGGTATATTGTTGAATTAGATACTCAAGAGACTCCCCTTGAGCAACAGGCTGCCTGCCTAATAAGCTGTTTAATTCCACCTCCATCATAAGCCAATGTGCCAATGCACACTTCCCCTAACAAGGAAGGAGGTCTCTGCCCCTGCTTGAATATAAGTAATACTCATTGGCTTGGTTACAGCAACTCATACAACTGTAGCTTAGAAGAAAAGCACAATACGTACTGAAAATAAGGCATGAGTATAGTTAGCAATCAGTTCTACTCATAGAGTGCAACATAATGTAGGCACCAAAATTTAACACACTGAGCACAAATTCTATACCAACATGAAGGCCATTAGCAGGTATATCATGGTTAGTTAAGCTGGTAGAATTCTGTGTTAAATACACAATTTTCTGAATTTCTAAGCCTGGTAGACGGCTATTATTACTCTCAACATGGATTCAGGGCGATGCACACTACTGAAACCTAGAGTTAACATCAACGGCAAAGACCTATCTTAGCAAAGGCCAGCAAACCTCATCGTGCTCTCCATATATGTTACTTCTTGCTTTGGATTTTTGCCCAGAAATAGCTTTGAATTCCATATGTGTTACTTGCCCATATATGCTTTAGATTCCATATATGTTACTTAGAGCTTTGGATTCTTGCCCAGAAATAGCTTTGGATTCCATATATAATAATAATAATAATAACAGTTTATATACCGCAGTACCGTGAAGTTCTATGCCAGTGTTCTTCAACCACCGGTCCATGAACCAGTGCCAGTCCACAGAAATTTCCTGCCGGTCCACAGGGCCAGCACGTACATCAGGCCCAAAACAGTGTTCTTCAACTGCCGGTCCACGGTGCAATCGATGCGGTGTTATCTTCGAGCCAGCTCCCTCTTCCTAACTGATTCAGTGCACAAAGCCATGGGCAGTGGCTCCTACGGGCATCCTGCGCCTGAACCGGAAGCCTTCTCTCTGACATTGCAACGTTAGAGGGAAGGCTTCCAGATGAGGCACGGGACGTGCAAGGTGCAATTAGTACTATTATGGGGGCGGGGTCTGGGGTGGAGATTGGGAAGAGATGGGCGGGGTCTGGCCCACGACTTAGCCCAGTGTTCTTCAACCATGGACCGATGCCGGTCCACAGAATAATTATTTTATTTCTGCCGGTCCATAGGTGTAAAAAGGTTGAAAAACACTGTTCTATGTGGTTTATAAAAGAAGGTAGAAATTGATTGAACTTAAAAGAGGTGAAAGCAAGTGGTTGATAGATCAAGAGAACCGTTATTGAGGAGAAAGAGATGTACAGGTCAGCTGTCTAGATATTTCAGGAACAGATGTGTTTTTAGGCGCTTCCTGAATACCTGATAAGTAGTGGGCGAAAGCAATTGTTCTAGATCTTTACCCCATAATGCTGCCTGATGTGAGAGAAAGTTCATGGTGTTTTTTTAGTTTACATCCTCTAACTGGGGGGGGGAAACGAAGTTCAAATGTGAGCTTCTCTTGTGTCTGTTGGCTGAGAAAGAGAAAAGGTCAGTTATGTATTTAGGGGCTAGTCTGTATAGTACTTTAAAGCAGAGGCAGGCGAACTTAAACTTTACGTGTGCTTCCATATATGCTTTGGATTCCATATATGTTACTTAGAGCTTTGGATTCTTGCCCAGAAATAGCTAAGAAGAAAAAATTAAAAAAATTTAAATTGAATGGATGGACCATTTGGGTCTTTATCTGCCGTCATCTACTATGTTACTATGTTCTTTGGCCCTTAAAAACTAGATTGTAGTTCTACCACCTCTACCTTTTTGTACTAGTTTGTTTGTGTGTCTGTTTAGTTTATTTTATGTTCAGTTCTTAAATTGTAATTGTATGTCTTTTTATGCTTTTTTTTTTTTAAATCAATTGTATTTCGCTTAGTAAAACAAGATAAGTGATCAAATCAAATTTTAATAAAAACTTGAAAACTTCTTTAAAATGTTCACGAGCTTGAGCATCATCTTCCACTTGCTGCTTGTGCCAGCCTCGGCTCCCTTCTGACATCAGGACCAAGATGCGATGTCAGAAGGGAGCCACAACCAGTGCGAGCAGCTGGTGGAAGATGATTCTCACGCCGGCGAACATTTCAAGAGGTACACGGGGAGGGAGGGGGGGGGGCGCCCAAGCAGCGGGGAAGAGTGGGGGAGTGCATGGTATGGCTATGCCAGGTGCCACCATCCCTCTCTACGCCACTGGTTGTAGGTATATGAAACCGATTAGTGGTTCAGCTATTTTTAAATAATATGTAAAATCTTTGGATGTAAACACATTCATACACACAAAACGATGTAATGAATCTAACTAGGCATTAATACTGATGTCACTATTGCCGGTGATAGAAATGAGATGAACATGTCATGTACAACTTCATCTCAGTCCCACTGTTCCAGGAAATCTGAATTTCTGGTTCTCATGCTAAAGACACATCTCTTCTCTCTTTAACTCCTTGAAACCCACCTATCTAAGATCTGAAAACTTTGCTGTAATGTCAACTGTATGTCCTGTAACTAAATTGTAAACCACAATGATTCCTGGCAGAAAATTGTGGGATATAAGAAACTGTATAGTATGGTACGATATGATATCATATAGCAGTCTTGGAACGGGACAGGATGAAGCTGAGATGAGAGGTTGTATAAAATAGCTATAATAACAAAATCAATGCAATGACTATATTTATTTATTTTTCTACACCGTTCTTCCAGAGGAGCTCAGAACGGTTTTCCCTGTCTGCTCACAATCTATTTGGGGCAATTGAGGATTAAAGGACTTGCCCAGGGTCACAGGGAGCAGCATGGGTTTGAACCCACAATCTCAGAGTGCTGAGGCTGTAACTTTAACCACTGCGCCACTCTTGAAATCAAAACGTAGTAAAAGTGAGCCAACCATAGGACAATCAAGCCATTGTGACATCACTGATGAGGTTGGCTCTTAGGCATTGTGATGTCACAATACCAGCTCTGGTTATCAGAGGCTGAAACTTTTCATACTATTTATTCATTTTTCAATAGTGCTCTCCCAGGGGGGCTCAGAATGGTTTACATTAATTTATTCAGGTGCTCAAGCGTTTTTCCCTGTCTACTCACAATCTATGAGGCAATTGAGAATTAAGTGACTTGCCCAGGGTCAAAGGGAGCAGCATGGGCTTGAACCCACAACCTCAGGGTGCTGAGGCTGTAGCTTTAACCACTGCACCACACACTGATACACAGGTGGCATAAGAAGTAGTTTAGGCATTGTAGATCTTCATAAAAATATCATTTTGAATGTGTGTAATATTCTTGCCATTACAACCAACTACTTGAAACACAAACAATAATATCCCGGCCAGCTCCCACTGTACCCTTGTAGGACCTGCTATCTTACACAAAGCTAACATTTATCATATGTAACGACCTAGTACTTAAAGTTTAGGTCAAGAATTTAATATGCACTGGATAGCTCATATCCTCACAGCTGTCTAAGAGAGAGAGAGAGTTCCCCTTGACTAGATTTCTCTGTGCTAGAAATAAATATCTTGCCAGCATGCCACATATGTCCACCATATGAGCAGCTTGAAAAATGAAATCTGATTAAGGCAGGCAGTTACAGTCCCTTCCAGAGTTCCAGCAAAAAAAGTGTACTCTGTTAAGCCCAATGGAAATATTCATTTTAACTTGTTTATTTTTTAAGCAGAAGGTACTTCCTGTTCAAAATTAGAGGTTTGGAAAAGGTCAGCCAATTAAAGAATCAAAATAAACAGAATATTTCTAAGAATTTCTTGATATTACATGTTTATATTTTATTATTAAAGAAGTGTACATCATTGGAGCTCTCTGTGAGATAGTAATATCAGATAAAGGTATAACACTTACTATTAAACAGGTTTGCAGGGGTGTAGCTTCTATTGAAGAAGCCCAGCAAATTGCCCAGTGCCCTGCTGTTCTCTGTTCTCCAGAAGAACATAAGACCTCAGTTTTTGGGTGGGTCTGAGGGTAGACTGGATGGGGATGACACACACATTTCCTCTTTATCTCTCCTACCCCCCCCCCCCCCTCCGAAGCAGTAAAAAATAAATACCTTGGCTAGCGGGAATCCCCAGGTACTGCCAGCTGAGGAATTCTTTCTGAAGTCCCCGAAGCAATCTCATCCCCCCTCAGCAGTGCATTTCCAATCACCAGCACTGGCACTGTCCCTCCCCCCCCCCCCCACACACACACTTGCATGCTCAGTTCAACCAGTATCTCCCATGCACACGTGCAGGGGTGCCAATTAAAATAAGCATGCACAAGAGGATTGGGGGAAGAGTGCCAGCAGCTGAAAAAGCAATGCTGACTGCCATGGGGATGAGACTGCTTGGGGGACTAAGTCATGCCTTCATATCCAATCCGTTAGAATCTGAAGTTACATTACATTACATGAGTATTTATGAACCGCTAATATGCCCCAGAAGGCATTTAAGTCAATTTACGTTTTAGAAGAGCATGGTCATGTCCAGGATTTACATTATTTCATTAGGGTTCATGACATAGATATCTTGGTTTGTGTTCTTGTAGGCTTATGATTATAATATATGATTTGAAGCGAAGATTGATCATTTCCAGTGTTGTCATCTTGACAATACAGGTTCTGGTATGAGTGGCACTTTTCTGGTTAGTGGGGTGATAGGTATGTAGAGAGCTTGATCATCTATCAAGATGGAGTGGTAGTTTGTGTCTTGTTAGGCTTCTGTTGGTCATAGCCCAGGGTAGGCAATTCCAGTCCTCGAGAGCCGGAGCCAGGTCAGGTTTTCAGGATATCCACAATACATATGCATGAAATAGATTTGCATCTCAAGGAGGTAGTGCATGCAAATCCATCTCATACATATTCATTGTGGATATCCTGAAAACCTGACCTGGCTCCGGCTCTCAAGGACCAGAATTGCCTACCCCTGTCATAGCCTGTTGTTTGTGGGAAGAAGTAAGATATTTTCCAAACAGGATTGTAGGCATTTATGAAAGTTTTATTAAGAGGGGGGTACTCCTTAATTGTGTTAGTAAAGGATTCCACCATTTTGCTGCCAGGTATAAAAAGATTGTAGAATGGCTCCAGGCATGAAATATTTTAATGAGTATTTTCAATAAATTGTAATTGTTACAGAGGTTGATGGGTACAGTCCCTTCCCCACTTGTTCTTAGTTGTTCTGCTCTGCGTGGTGTTGAGTTTTCCTTTTTCCGGAATCACGAGTAGATAGGAGAAAGTTATAATGCCACCTTATAGAGCAGGGGTGTCAAAGTCCCTCCTCGAGGGCCAGAATCCAGTCGGGTTTTCTGGATTTCCCCAATGAATATGCATTGAAAGCAGTGAATGCAAATAGATCTCATGCAGATTCATTGGGGAAATCCTGAAAACCCGACTGTATTCTGGCCCTCGAGGACCGACTTTGACACCTGTGTTATAGAGCAATGGTCAGACCACACTTGGAATACTGTGTCCAACATTGGTCTCCCAACCTAAAGAAGGATATAAAACTGCTGGAGAGGGTGCAGAGACGAGCAACGAAGCTAATAAAAGCTATGGAGAACTTGGAATACGAGGTATGACTTAAGAGACGGGGATTGTTTTCCCTTGAGAAAAGGAGACTGCGAGGGGATACGATCGAGACTTTCAAAATACTGAAAGGAATCGACAAAATAGAGCAGGAAAAAAAATTATTTATAAAGTGCAATGTGACACGGACAAGAGGACATGGACTGAAGCTAAGGGGGGGACAAGTCCAGGACAAATATCAGGAAGTTCTGCTTCACGCAAAGAGTGGTGGACACCTGGAATGCTCTCCCGGAGGAGGTTATTGCGGAATCCACCGTTCTAGGATTTAAAAGCAAACTAGATGTACATCTCCTTACGAGAGGCATAGAGGGATATGGGTGACTAAAATTACACCAGGTGTACACCTGGCTGGGCCTCTCTGTATGTGGATCGCCAGACTTGATGGACCACAGGTCTGATCCGGAGATGGTAGTTCTTATGTTCTTATGAATAGCAAGATTCCGGAATCCCAAAGAGTAGCAACATTCCAGAGCTGAGATTGTGACATGGACAAAAGGACATGGACTGAAGCTAAGGGGGGGACAAGTCCAGGAAGTTCTGCTTCACGCAGCGAGTGGTAGACACCTGGAATGCTCTCCCAGAGGAGGTTATTGCGGAATCCACCGTTCTAGGATTTAAAAGCAAACTAGATGCACATCTCCTTACGAGAGGCATAGAGGGATATGGGTGACTAAAATTACGCCAGGTGTACACCTGGCTGGGCCTCCGTGTGTGTGGATCGCCGGACTTGATGGACCGCAGGTCTGATCCGGAAATGGCAGTTCTTATGAGTGCATCACAATATGCACCATAAATCCACTAAAATCTACCAATACTAATGTGACAGGAACAACATACCTTGTGAATGTACATCATAAAGGCTACTCCAGTCACTCCAGAATCCTGGTCCGTGAAGCCTTCTGCAACGCACTTGAACTAAGTATGAAGAGCCAAGCCGCCTATTATCTATGATCACAGAGGTTTCTTCAACAATCTGAAAAACAATGCAACATAGTCAAACGTCTTAGAAATGTCAAATTGCAATTATTTTATTCAAGATCCAAAGCACTAATTTGTTTTCCACTGAATAGCCCTGTGGGGTTTTTTTTTCCTTCAGAGCTGTTGGGCCAGGCCAGTGGTTTAATGGCAGTATTGGTCACTGCTACGTTGAAATAAAGGGAACAATTCCTAGGTCAGGTTTCTGCGGAAATCTGCCATCAATCTATGAATTATCTCATAAAGAAAAAAATGGGGTATTTTTGTAGGTTCCCCCAGTTTCGTAAAAGGAGGCCTTCCTTTTACGACACTGCGATAGCAGTTTCTAGCGCGGGGAGCCGCACTGCTCCTGATGCTCACTGTGTTCCTATGAGCGTCGGGAGCCGTGCGGGCCATTCAGCACGGCTCCCCCGCTAGAAACTGCTATCGCAGTGTCGTAAAAGAGGGGGTAAGTTGCATTATTGCACATCAGTGCATTTGCTCTACATATGTGTATATTTTGCATCACGTGTGCATTTTTATACATATAGCGGCTTTTAGTTATATTGACTATTTTTTATTTGTTTTAATAAAATTTGTCATCTACAACATCGATTCCACAGTTTGTTTAGCCCTTTATTTGATATTGTTGCTCAGAAGCAACATGTGTCTTCTATGGCTCTTATGGGAGCTCTGCCTTGGCACTATTGCTCTCATTCAACGTCAAGTTTCGTAAAGCAGCCATTTCACCATCTGCCAATTAAAGGGTTAAATTGCAAAAGCACCCATGGAGCCAACCACTAGGGTGTTAGATTCAGGACAGGTCTTAACTTTGCCTCTTTTTTGAACACCCCGCCCATATTCCTGTACAACAACCCTCACCTCCAGCTCTCAGTCCTCCAGATGCTTCCAAATGAATGTTCCACTGGGCACAGGTCTGGAGCTGCTCCTCTCCCATTCTTGCTTTTAAAGCACCAGCCAGCTGCAGCTGCTGGGGGCAGGTGGGCAATGGAAAAAGGCTAAGGCTGCTGCTTTTGGGGATAGGTAGGTGGGTGCAGTTTCCCACCTACCCTTACTAGCTGCAGCTTTGAGTTCTTTCCCAATGCCCCACCATAGGGTTACCATATTTTCCGTTTGGAAAATCCAGACCCCTTAGACCTGCCCCCCCAGGGCCGCTCAGTTCCACTCATCCCCGCCCCATCATGCTCCAGTCCTGCCCCCAACCCTGCCCTAGCCCTGCCCCAGCCATGCCCCCATGCTACCTGCTCTGGTCGGGTAGGAGGGAATCCGCCCATGCGCATATATGATGCCATGATGCCAAGTGCATGTGTGTGCTGGCATCACGTTGTCCTGCCCGACAGCGATTTTGAGGGAGGCTTTTCAAAACCCGGGCAAGGTGCCAGGTTTTGAAAAGCCGTCCGGACCCCCGAACATGTCCTCCAAAAGAGGACATGTCCCTGGAAATCCGGACGTCTGGTACCCCTACCCCACCCACCCCAGCCTAAAGCTTCTCTCCATTGCCAGATGATAGGCTGGGTTGGGTGGGCGAAGGGGAGAGCAGTTCTCTCCTATCTGCTCCTTCTCTGCTACTTTGTTAAACAGCTGGATGTGCATCGCCTTGAGCATATGACTCTGCAATCTTAAATGTGCACAAATTCCAGTCTTTTGTTCTTTCTTTAAAATATTTCTAAACCCGCACTATCCGATATCACTACTTGTGGCATGTCTGGCTCCTGGTTCATAGACAACACCGCGAAAGACAAAGGCGCGCGCCGACAACTAAGCGCAAGATGGAGGCGCGCGCCGAAGAAAATTACAGTTTTTAGGGGCTCCGACGGGGTTTTTTGTTGGGGAGCCCCCCCAGTTTACTTAATAGAGATCGCGCCGGCGTTGTGGGGGGTTTGGGGGGTTGTAACCCTCCACCTTTTACTGTAAACTTAACTTTTTCCCTAAAAACAGGGAAAAAGTGAAGTTTTCAGTAAAATGTGGGGCTTACAACTCCCCAAAACCCCCCCACAACGCCCCCGCAACGCGGCGCGATCTCTATTAAGTAAAGTGGGGGGGGTTTCCCCCCCCACGCCCCCCGTCAGAGCCCTAAAAACAGTAATTTTCTGCGGCGCGCACCTCCGCACTGCGCTCAATTGTCTGCGCGCACCTTTGTCCCGGCGCGCTTTTGACCTGACACCCTGGCTCCTAGATCCTAAAAAACTTTGTCAAGCCCTGCTTTAGTATGGCACGCTCAATATCTAATAGTATGTCACTGTAAGTCAGTGGTCTCAAACTCAAACCCTTTCAGGGCCACATTTTGGGTTTGTCGGTACTTGGAGGGCCTCAGAAAAAAATAGTTAATGTTTTATTAAAGAAGTGACAATTTTGCATGATGCAAAACTCTTTATAGTTTATAAATCTTTCCTTTTGGCTAAGTCTTAATAATAATATTGTAATTTATAGCTAAAGAGACACATAATCAAGAAACTGTTTTATTTTACCTTTTTGATTATGATAAACATACCGAGGGCCTCAAAATAGTACCTGGCGGGCTGCGAGTTTGAGACCACTGCTGTAAGTGAAGTTATTACTAACTTTATCCCCGAAAAGCTCTTGTGATATTCATCTCTACAGATCATTTTAACAACATGTGAAAATTACCTGCCAAACATTTTCTGTAGAATTTACCAAAAGTTTCACTTCATACTGAAGCTCATATGGCACTGGCTCAGGGTTGCTCCAGCACAGTTTTAGTTCACCTTTTTCTGTGATTTCCATCCGTAGGTTAAATGGAGGATTGGGCTTCACTGTTAAACAAGAAAAAAGAGAAACTAAAACTGGATTTACTCATCTTAATGGGAGAAATTCTATACCTGGGCACCTGTGGAAGAAGCACAGGTGTTGGAATAGGGGAGGCCACAGGGGCCATGGTCTCCCCAAAAATTGGTCCCCCCCTCCCCCCCACTTCCCAGCGTTCTACCTTACATCTTCAGGCATCCGCCACGCAGCATCAATGAGTAGGCCTGTCCTGGAACCTTTCATTCTACTTCTGAGGGCAGGCTGCTGCCCAAAGATTTAAAACTACAGCCCCGGGAGGAGGTGGGTGGGTGAATCGGAAGTTCATGAGAGGTGCCACAGGATTCCGCTGAGGCTAGGGTGGAGCTCCTAGGCCCCCCCCAAACAGGACAGCATTTAGTTGGAACCTGTTCTATAAAAGAACCTAGGTGTAGAGAATGACACGGTGACAAAATTCATCACCGTTCCCGTCCCCGCGGATAACCGCGGGAAACCATCTTTAAGGAGAGAGGGAAGAATCAGAGTATGAATGGCCACAACCACTGACCCGCAAGCTTTGCTTTGAAGAATGCTGGTGTAGAAGGACTGAGGTTGAAACAGACACTACAGAATGACAGTCTCTGGTATCCAGAGCAGATATTGTGATGTCATAATGCCTCATTCCACCAGTGCCTAAGAGCCAATCACATCAGTGATGTCACAATGGCTTCATTATTCTTGGCTCACATAAGAATCAGAGTATGAATGGCCACAATCACTGACCCGCAAGCTTTGCTTTGAAGAATGCTGGTGTAGAAGGACTGAGGTTGAAATAGACACTAAAAAATAACATGGGATTATTTCTCGCGGTTATCCGCGGGGACGGGGATGGTGATGAATTTTGTCACCGTGTCATTCTCTACCTAGGTGCTTAGGATCTCGTATAGAATACAAGCATAAACCGGAAACAATGCCACACTTAACATTTAGGCACCCTCACTTATACCAGCCAGGTTGCTGGTGTAAATCCAAGCACTTCTCGTAAATGTGGTAGCAATGCACCTATGCAATGTGTGTAAGTGGGAGCTTGCCAATGTCCTTCCTAGGGCTTAATTTGAGAGGGAATGGCCTGGAACACTGTTACTCAATTTATTGTACTCCAGTGCAGCATAGGCACTCAGCTCTATTCTCTTCCTTCCAAGCAGCCTGCAGGGAAGAGAAAGGGAGGTAGTGAGCCTGAAAAGAATAGAAAACAGTCACTGTTCCTAATCCAGCCCCTCTTCTTCTGTTGCTGCTGACCCACCCAAGCCTCTCCTCAGCTCCACAGTTTCATAAGAACATAAGAATTGCCATACTGGGACAGACCGAAGGTCCATCAAGCCCACTAGCCTGTTTCCAACAGTGGCCAGCCCAGGTCACCATTACTTGGCAAGATCCCATGGAATAAAACAGATTTTATACTGCTTATCCTACGAATAAGCAGTGGATTATCCCAAGCCATCTCAATAAAAGCCTAGGGACTTCTCTTTTATGAAATTATCCAAACCTTTTTTAAACCCCGCTAAGCTAAATGATTTTAACACAGAGTTTAATTACACGTTGTGTGAAGAAAAATCTTCTCCAGTCTGTTTTAAATCTACTACTAATATTTTTGGAAAAAGTGAACAAGCGACTCACATCTACCCTTTCCACTCCACTCAGTATTTTATAGACCTCTATCATATCACCCCTGAGCCATCTCTTCTCCAAACTGAAGAGCCTAGTTGCTTTAACCTTTCCTCATCCATCCCTTTTATCATTTCCTTTGCCCGTCTCTATAACTTTTCTAATTCGGCTATATCTTTTTTGAAATACAGCGACCAGCATTGCACACAGTATTTGAGGTGTGGCCGTACCATAGAGCAATAAAAGGGCATTATAACATTTTCATCTTTGTTTTCCATTCCTTTCCTGATAATTCCTAACATTCTATTTGCTTTCTTAGCCACTGCCACACATTGAGCTTAGGGTTTCAATGCATCCTCAACGATAACATCTAAATCCTTTTCTTGGGCAGTATCTCCTAACATGGAGCCCGGCATCATGAAGCTATAATTTGAGTTCCTCTTTCCTACAAGCATCACTTTACACTTGCTTGCATTAAACATCATCTGCCATTTTGATGCTCAGTCTCCCAATCTCACAAGATCCTCTTGCAATTTTTCACAATTGTCTTGTGATTTAACAACTTTGAACAACAGATTTGTTTGAGTTTCTCTGATTTAGCAGCATTGAATACCATTTTTGGCACGGGTATCTCCCCAACATCTTCCTTGGTAAACACCAAAAGCAAAGAATTAATTTAATCTCTCTGCTATAGCCTTGTCTTCCCTGAGAACCCCTTTTATCCCTCAGTGATCTAGCAGTCCAACTGATTCTCTCTTCCTGGCTTCCTGCTTTTAATATACCTAAAAAGGTTTTTAATCTGTGTTTTTGCTTCCAATGCAATCTTCTTTCCAAGGTCTCTTTTTGCCTTCCCTATTAGAGCCTTGCATTTGATCTGCTGTTTACAATTATTTTCAGTTGGATCCTTCTTCCATTTTCTGAAGGATTCTCTTTTGGCTCTAACAGCTTCCTTTACCTCACTCGTTAACCACACCAGCTGCCATTTGGTCTTCCTTCTTTCTTTTTTAATACATGGAATATATCTAGTCTGGGCTTCCAGGATGGTGTTTTTGAATAACATCCATATCTGATGTAAATTTTTGACTTTTACAGCTTCTCCTCTAAGTTTTTCTTTTTTACCATTCTCCTCGTTATCATAGTCTCCTTTTTAAAAGTTAAACATGTTATCAAGTATTTCAGCACTGTTACCTCCTGCACCAATTTATGCGCTCCACTAAGAACTAGATCTAGGATTGCTTCACCTCTTGTTGGTGAAGCAATTTGTTCTACAGTCAAACTTCGGTTTACGAGTGCTGCGGTATGCGAGTGTTTTGCAAGACGAGCAAAACATTCTCGCAAATCATGACTCGCAAACTGAGCATCGACTCGATTTGCGAGTCCCCCGCCCGTGAACCGGCATTGCCCCCCCGCCCACAAATGCCACCCCCTCCCCCGTGAACCGGCATGACCCCCCTTGTGAACGCTCGCCCCCCCTTGCGAACCTGCATCCTCTGCCTGCCCAAACTGAATGCTTACCCCCAATGTGGCACCGGCACACAGCACCAACCCACAGGAGGTGCTGGTGCCGGTACCCGAAGATCGTGCCTCTCCGCCGACTGGGCCTTGAGCATCTGCGCATGCTCAAGGCTTTCTGTCTCTCGTTCTCTCCAAAAATCTTGGAGAGAGACAGGAGCCAGAAAGCCTTGAGCATGCACAGATGCTTAAGGCCCAGTTGAGGGAGAGGCACGATCTTCGGGCACTGGCACCGGCACCTCCTGTGGGTTGGTTCTGCTTGCCGGTGCCACATTGGGGTAAGCATTCAGTTTAGACTGGGGGGGGAAATGCCGGTTCGCAGGGGGGTGGTGTTTGTGGGCGGGGGGCAATGCCGGTTCACAGGGGGGGATGTGGAAGTGCACCAGTGGCCTCGGGGGTTGGGGGGTCTTTTGGGGATGTGGTGGGGTGGAGCAGCGCCAGTGGCCAGGGGAAAGGGCCGGGGGGAGGGGAGGTGGAACGAATCAAGCGAGTTTCCCTTACTTCCTATGGGGAAACTTGCTTTGATATATGAGTAAATTGGTTTACAAGCATGCTTCTGGAATGAATTATGCTCGTAAACCGAGGTTCCACTGTATCTGTAACTATGACCTAACTGTATTAAAAACTGTACTTATCTACCTGTACTAGCAACTCTATTGAATGTCCATGTCAAACTGTCCATTGTAACTTCTTGGGTAACTGGGTAATCTGACCTTGAACTGATTTCTGACCTTGAACAGAATACGTAAAGGTGGAATAGAAAATATGATTAACATAACATAAGTGGACAATGAAATTTCATATAGATAAGTACACAGTGATATGCTGAGGAAAATATAGCACACACTCTAAATACATGTTGCCAGGTTCTGTATTAAGAGCCCCTACCCAGGATAAAGGAGATGCTTCTCCTCTGACTATCAATACACTCCTAGGGCAGGAAGGAGAAAGAAACATGAGCTGAATCACAAGGTCCATTCCTTTGGGAGAAAGCTATCATTTGGGTGTATAAAAGGAAATTTCCCTTTCACTACATCTGATTTCATCACTTAGATCCTGAAAGAACTCTGATGGTAGATATTTAAGCCATAATGGAACAATAGAATCAAACTAACAGGCATGGGCATAGCTTGGGAGGGCAAGAGGGGTGCCGCCTCCCAATACTGCAGGACAGAGTGCCTCCCTCACCTTTTCCTCCCTTCCAGCATCACCTCTTCTTGCTGACAGTACTTTCATGTTTAATGTTAATCTCCAACTTTTCAGGGGCATTAATTGAAAGTTTGGGATCATGTGCCATATATGTGGTGATCTCTTTGTTGGATGCAGGAGATATGGCAAGTTAGATGCCCAAGGAAAGATTAGGTTTCTACCTCGTTAATCTTCTTTCTTGTAAACCCATACTCGGTTTCTGAAGCTTCGTGTAGTCAATCCCTTCTCACAGGAAATCTTGTAGGAAGCTTCATTTGCATACTTTTGCTCCTCCTATCTTATCTCTGGGCTGTCCTCCAATTCCTCAGTGTGTAACAAAGCGGACAGTCATTCCTGGAGAAGACACAGAAGAGGGAGGGGTACGAGTATACTCCTCGAGAAACATGTCTGATGTGCTCATATTAGTAAACAACACAACATACAATCAAAATTTGGAAAACAGAGCAAACACATGAAGAATTAGAAACAGACTGCACTAACAGTGTGGGGCATGTTGTATATAGACCCCCAGGATTGAACAGTATTTGCAGATCGTATTCTTGTTGAGACTGAACAAAGAAACAAGAAGTCCAGCTTACTAGTAGTTACTGAGGCTGACAGCAGGTGAATGAACATCTCCCAGGGCAGGCTTCAGGAACAGAGTGTAGGTTTACAAGAAAGAAAATTAATGAGGTAAGAACTTAATCTTTCCTGTTTGTACAACCTCACTCTATTCATGAATTTTCAGGATATAGCAGAGCAGTCCCTCAAACTTAGGATGGGACCAATGAGTCTGCTATCAGAATCGAAGCTTCACATGCAGAATCCTTCTTGCCAATCATGTCTGTTCTGTAAAACTTCATGAATGTATGTAGAGAAGACCAAGTGGCAGCTCTACAAATCTCTTCTGTGGAAATTGTCAAAGATTGCCCACGAAAGAGCAATGCCTCGCATGGAGTGGGCCTTCACTGAGATAGGAGGACATTTCCCCGCTACCATATAGGCGAAAGAAATGGCCATGTGAATCCATCTGGAAATCATTGTCTTTGATGCTGGCCAATCCTTTCAGGCCACACCAGCCAGGACAAACAGATGATCCGATCGAAATTTGTTTGTGACCTCCAAATACCTCAGCAAAAGCCTGCACACATCCAGAGATTTTAACACCCTATCTTGTTTGCTCAAATCCGAGGGTGTGTAGGCCGGTAAGCACATTTCTTGATTGATGTGGAAGCTAGAAATCACTTTCAGCAAGAACAAGGGGGACTGTGCGCAAAGTCATACTTGAATCCATAATTCTAAGAAATGGATCTTTACAGGACAAAGACTGAAGTTCGAACACTCTCTGGGAAGAGGTAATGGCCACCAAAAACACTGTCTTGATAGTGAGACCCATCAAAGAAGTTTGATCTGGTGGCTCATAGGGCGGACTCACAAGTGCCTTGACAACCAGGTTAAGATTCCAAGTTGGAAACAGCTTCCACAGTGGAGAGTGGAGCCATAATGCGCCTTTTAAAAATCTAACCACATCAGGATGAGCCGCAGGAGAGCCCCCATGGGGTTTGGAGCCAAAGCAAGAAAGTCCGGTTATTTGAACTCTCAGAAAGCTGACTGCTAGGCCCTTTTCCATGCCCTTCTGGAGAAAAGTGAATACCACTGGGACCAATGCAGAGATCGGGTCTTCATTCCTCTGAGCACACCAGGATTGGAAAAATACTGAATTTAAAGAAAAATAAACATGCTTGTAGGAAGACAACTGAAGAATTGGAGGACAGCCCAGAGGTAAGAGATGAGGAACAAAAGTATGCAATTGAAGCTTCCTACAAGATTTCTTGTGAGAAGCGATTGACTACTCAAAGCTTCAGGAATAGAATGGGGTTATACAAGAATTATATTTGCAGAAACAGCCATCTGAGGTAAAATGAGACTAAGTATGAAGTCATAAAAGAGAAAGCATTGGGCCAAAGTAGTTGCAATTTGCCAGCCAATCATCATCATAAAAATCTCAAGATGACCTGGCAGATGAGCATTTGATATAAAGCATAGCATGCATTGCACACTTCTGCAAGGTGAACTATGAATTGAATACTGGAAGCATAAATCCACTTTTCACCAGTACTCAAAACAACTTCAATAACCACATTACAATGCAGACAAAAGGATACCAACCTAGGTACTATCATGGCATGACTTAAAGCCTGGCTATTCTAAATCTGGTCATTTGAAATTTCTGGAGGGGTTTGTGTACATCTTTGTGAAAGAGAGTTAAACAATCACTATAAACATTGAATTACACAATGGTAATGCAGAATGAATCACAGTAAAAATCAACAGCTCCCTCCTGAGGGGTCATGTGGCCTTTCTAATGAAACTGTAAACTTACATTTTATTTTCCTAATGACATTTTCTGGCTACAAAGAGATGTTTCAAATATAAATTTCAAAGCAGTGAATTGGGTATGTTATAGTAATTTGTGTACAGTTGTCTTGCTCTGTGCAGAAACTGATAAAAATGAAGCCTTCCTTACCAATATCCAGGGGCTTGACTGACATTAAAGGTGATATCACTCCTCTTTTGATGTCTACCCACATGGTATATATGTCCTCCAGTTTCACAGAAGGCACAAGGCATTCACAGATTTCGTATGCACTGCAGTTACATGAAGTAACCAAAATATTGTCTTTCTGAGATGTTATGGATGATTCTTCAAATGAGAAATTTGATCTATTCAGAAAATAGAACAAACAAAAATCAGGCATAGATTATGCTCAATATTCTAAAACATATTATCGCCCTTATTCTATAACATTAGCACCTAAATGTAAATGCTATTTGTGCACTAAATTATAGAATACTAGCAATTATTCATGGAACTGTTATAGGTTGGAATCCTGAAACCTGACTTCTTCAGGTTCTGTTAAGGTAAAAGTTCATAGAATGATCCATAACAGCAATAACAGAGCAAGGAAAATCAACTTCAGGACCCCAACCATAGTCTATGCCCCAGCGAGCCAGGCCACATGATAGAAATACAAGCTGCAACCATCTGCTGGAGTCAGATAATACTGGCAAGTTCTAGGGCTGCACCATTCCTTATACAGTGATGACACAACTGAAAGCCAGTGTGTTCTCTGCCTCTCTCTGCTGGCTGGGGAACACAAACCACTTGCCTGGACTGGTAAAGTAGAATGATAAGGAATGGTGCTTTGAAGAGGCATATAGTTATATCTGAACAAGTGCTAAGTTTGTTTTTGCAATAGTGCATGATGATAGTACGAGTATATGATACCTCTTGTGCTCACCAGAAAAGTCTTCAAAGACTTAAGCAGATCCAGAATACTGCAGCTAGGCTGATCTTTGCAAAGAGCAAATTTGACCATGTTTCGCCGCTCTTGCTACAACTCCACTGGCTCCCAGTAATTTCCAGGATCTACTTTAAATGCGCCTGCCTAACTTTCAAGATCCTCCATGGCATTCTTCCCCCTTTAATTCCTCTGTCTTGGAGTGCTGGGAGACCTGACATCACCAGATCTATCCAAAAGCTCAAATTATCTTTCCCCTCACTAAAACGTGTTACCTACATTGGAAAACTGGGGAAATCTCTTCACTTCAAAACTACGGAGCTCTGGAATAATTTCCCTGCCCAGCTGCGCAACCCAGGCTCTTTCCAACTATTCCGTAGACACCTGAAAACTTGGCTATTTTCAAAAATGTAAATTTCTGCTTTCCCCTACCACCAATTCTCACTGTACTTCCCTTTTAATTTTGTAAACCATGTCGAGCTCTATATTTATAGAGAAGATGCTGTATATAAGCTTAAAGTTTAGTTTAGTTTAGGTTGTGAGATTCAGTATCTTGAACTCAAAGCTATCTTAGAGGTCCTATCAGACAGCAAAGAGGTGTATCAAATGTGTAATAGATGTGGTAGTGGAATCTCTTGGGCTTGCAAGTAACTCAGATAAGAGCAACTGTCAATCATTGCCTGATACACAGGGTTGCAAGAATTCGCCTACAGTTCTGTGTTCCAATTTATTGAAATAAATCACATTGTTAAAATGGAACATTCCTAGAGTGTTCTCTTGTGATTGACTTTAAATATAGCATGTCTTCAAACTAAATTCTGGCTGAATGTCAAGATTTCAGCTTTTTCCTGCATGTGCTGCAGCAGCCAGGTTTATTGCCAGAAGAACATTCCGTTTTAAACTGGGAATGTTTCCAAAATGAACTGGCCTGAGTAAGTGTTAGCCAACAGGAAAAGTGGCCCTTAACCAAATCCCCTCTTATAAAAAAATTTCATAGAAGGTTTGTAGAAACAAACTATTGTTTTCCTTCTGCCAGGGGAAAAAAAAAAAGAATTTAAGTCATTACCCAAGGAAAATGAACCAGAATCAGAGCATATATTTTGTTAACAAATAAATAACAAATCAGAAAAAAAAAATACATTTAAGCCCAAAGAAACATCCCTGATATACAAACTCACAAACATCATGAACGCATATTTGCATTATTCTAGGATAGGTTAGCTAGTTTTGCCTCAATTTCATTGAGTTTTCGCTTTTATCTTACCTTTAACTCTACCATTCACATGTAATAATGCATAGGCAGCGGAACGCTTTTTTGTTTGGAGGGCCCGCAAGCTCTGCCCCAGACCCCAACCCATAATAGTACTAATTGGAATATCATTTTTCCATTCATTTTTCATATATACACACAATATAATCTTATTAACAATACATAATGGTTAACCACAAAATTAAACTACAGAAAGCACACTGTACGTATGCTTCTCAACATTCATTCCTACCAGAACACAGATAGCCCCTATGGAAATATGGGACCACAAACTAAGGGGTCCTTTTATCAAGTGGGGTTAGCGCGTCAGACATTTCATTACGCGCTAACCCCTGCGGCCGGCTAAAAAACTAACGCCTGCTCAATGCAGGCATTAGCGGCTAGCTCAGCAGGCGGTTTAACGCACGGCATTGTTAAACCCCTACCGCAGTGTTAAACCCCTACCGCAGCTTGATAAAAAGACTCCTAAAAGTACTCGTATATATAAATGAAACCCTAAGATTCAAGACTCTGCATGCAATTCAACCCCAGAGAAATAGAAACAAATGCATTTCTTCCTTAACAATGCAAAATATAGACAGCAGATGTAATTTCTCAAAACTGACCAACCAGAAATCTCGGACAGTCAGGAAAAGCTTCTCGGTACTCTGGAAACTTCGCACCATAAAAAAATACTTCGACGACACCTCTTTCCGCCTACTAGTACAATCCTTCATTCTCAACATACTGGACTACTGCAATATCATTTACTTGAGCTCCACGAAGAAAGCCACCAGGAGACTAAAAATGATCCAGAACACCACCATCCGCCTCATTTTCGGCCTGAACAAATGGGAACACATCACCCCGTTTTACCACCAACTACATTGGCTGCCATTCGAAACCAGAGTCCTATTCAAGTTCGCCTGCTTCTGCTACAAAACATTATTTGGTTCATCGCCAAGATACATCAATCCTCATTTCAATCTGAATTGCACCAATAAGAAATCCCGCAGAATCCAGCTGTTCGCCTTCCCCTCTCTAAAACTATGTCATCTCAAAAGATTCCTAGACAAAACCTTCACCTTCCAGGCGGCTAAGCTGAACCCATGGCTAGCCCAAATGGTACTCGAGGCTCCCACCTATCTCGGCTTCAGAAAATTACTCAAAACTCACCTATTCCGCGAACAGGACCCCTAATCCCCCCCCTACTCCAGCAATAAATCCTCCCCCCCCCCCCTCTTACTGCTCTTCTCCTTCCTTCTTGATCTCCCTTTCTCTACCTTACCTTCTATCCTCTCCCTCATTGCTGCTTGCATTTCTGATAAAATGTTGTAAATCTGCGTGTCATCGCGGGTCTTAATTAACTGATGTAAACCGCCTAGAACTCGCTGGGTTTGGCGGTATATAAGAATAAAATTATTATTATTATTATTATTATTATTAATAAATTGAAAATGAAATCATTTCCCCTACCATTTTTGGTTTTCAAACCATCTTTCCCAATCTCTGGCTGCACTTCCTTCTGTCTGTGCTCTTAACTGTGTATCCAGGGCTACCTTATCCATTTGCTGGTTTTCTCTCCTTCACTTTCTGCCATACATCCATCTTTAAATTTACTTCACAACATCTCTCTACTTGAATTCTGAAAACACTGAAAACCAGCCATTAATTGATATGTTTTCCTTGTGCTCAGAGATGATCAGCTCTAATGGGAAGTGTTTGCTCCCCCCCTTCGGAGAGATATGTTGTGAAGTAAATTTATTTAGCACACATATTTGTATGCTGTTCTATATCTCCCATATTCTAAATTTATTAACTCTTTGTTCCAAGGATTTTTAGGTGACTAGGTTTACATCCATCTTTAGCATTAACTTTTAACATTCAACGTTCTTCCATTTTTCTGCTTTCTTCTCAAAATCTACTTTTCCAAGCTTTCTTCTCAAAATCTACTTTTCCAAGCTTTCTTCTCAAAATCTACTTTTCCAAGCCTTCCCTTCCCATCTATCCATGTGTACCATCTCCTCCCTCTTTCTTCTCCCCTATTCCCATCTGTTCATAAGAAGTATTTCTTCTTAGCTCTTCCCAGCTGCACCCACTGCTGTGCATCATCTCCTCCCTCTGTCTCCTCTTTCCCTCCATCCCTATGCACCATCTCATCTCTCTCCCATGGTCAGAATCTCTGTCTCCCCCCCCCCCCCCCTTATATGGTCTGGCATCTTTCTCCTCTCTTTCCCATTGCCTGGAATCACTCTCCTCTCCCATGATCTGACATCTCTCTCTCTCCTTCCCTCCCTCTTCCTGAGGTCCAACATCTCTCTCCTCTCCTTTCGGCGGTCTGGCATCTCTCTCTCCCATTCTTCCTTTCCATTCTGTGGTCTGGCATCTCTCTCTCTCCTTCCTATTACAGTGGTCTGACATTTCTCCCTTATTTAGGTCATCTCTCCTCCCTCCCAGTGTAACATTTCTCCCTTCCTCCTTTCCACCACTATCATGTCCAACAATTCTTCCTCTTTCTTCTTTCCCCATATACATCATCTCTCTTTCCCTCTCATGCCACACACCTATATCCAACAATTCTCCATTCATTTTCCCTTCCCCACCAACAAGATTTCTTTATTTCCCTTCCCACTACTCCAACTGTGCAGCATCTCTTTTCCTCCTTTCCTAACCCCCCCCATCCGTGAATATGTCCCTCCCAACCCTCTCACAGTATGTGCCGTATCTGTCTTCCCAACCCCCTGAGCATCTGTCCTCCCTGCCTTCCCAACTCCCTACCCCCCACACCCAGCCTCTCCATGCCAGGCTCTTCACCCAGCCCCCTTCCCTCTCTCCCTTCCTCCCTGTCAGGCACTGCACTCAGCCCCCTTCCCTCCCCTCTCCCTTGTCAGACTGTACCCAGCCCCCTTCCCTCCCCTTCTCCCCTGTCAGACTCTGCACCCAGCCCCCTTCCCTCCCCCTTCTGTCAGACTCTGCATCCAGCCCCTCTCCCTGCCCTGCCCTCCTACTTCGCTGCTAATACGATGGTTGGCAGCAGCCATGGGATGCGTTTTTTTCTGCCACTCAGTGGCAACAAGCACGAGCATGCTATGACGCTCCTTCCTGGCACTGAGCAGCTTTTTGACTGGCTCCCACGAGTTCTCGCAATTCGCAAGAATTCACAGAAGCCAGTCAAAAAGTCACTCAACGCCGAGCAGGAGCGCCAAAGCATGTGTATGCTCGCAGAAGAAAACACATCCCATGGCTGCTGCCACCCACCAGGTTAGCAGCAGGCAAGTGCGCCAAAAGCTTGTTCCTGCCCGCTGCAACTCTGGACCACCAGGGCTAAATTTTTTGGGAAGTCATGTCCCCTGTGGCCACCCCCGTTTCGACGCCTATGCAATAATGTATGACTATATGAAGAGCATTTGATGGATTCAAGCATTATCAAAGCATTTCTCTTTCAGGTCACTAGATCAAATTAATGATTTTTCTGCCTTATGAATTAAAATATGGAAATGATTTTGGCCCCCTTTTATCAGGCCGCGTTAGGGATTTTTATTGCCAGCAGCTGTGGTAAAAGCTCTGACACTCATAGAATTGCTATGAGTGTCGGAGCTCTTACCGCAGCGGCCAGCGATTAAAAATAATCTTAACATGGCTTGATAAAAGGGGGCCTTTATGCCTTAGGTGACATAACTTGGAAATCTCAGTTCATTTTCATATAAACAAGCATCTACTCCATTAGTTCTCTGAAACTCTTCAATGCCAGGCATAACCATGACTGGCAGCTGAGGCTTAGAGAATCATCAATGGGGTAATTTGTATAAGAACATAAGAATTGCCATACTGGGACAGACCGAAGGTCCATCAAGCCCACTATCCTGTTTCCAACAGTGGCCACCCCAGGTCCCAAGCACATTTTCTAGAACCCAAGTAGCAAAACAGATTCTATGTTGCTTATCCTAGGAATAAGCAGTGGATTTCCCCAAGCCATCTCCAGAAAGCATATGCTATTATCTAAATATGCTTTTGAATATTGACTCATTTGAGCTGGTTTTCAGCAGTTAGACTGGAAAGGGAAATAAGTGTAGTCAGCTTAAAAGCTTTTTTTATACATGCCTGTGTTATAGTCTCTTGGTATTCCTGTAGCCCTTTTTCATTGGAAATAGAATATATGCAATAGTAAACATATGATATGCCTGTCCCTACAAACTGCCTGTCATTTGCAAAAACATAGGACATGTCAACAACAAATACCATGTCCTTTAAAAATGAGCAGAAAAACATGGCATTTAGTATTTTTTCATTTGTCGATATTAGTGTGCATTCTTTGTAAAGAGAGTGTTCTCTCTCCTGATAGTGTGCGATTGCATGAACAATTGCACATGCCTGTGCATGCTTTCCAAAATAATGCACACTACAGTGGAACCGTGGTTTACGAACATAATTTGTTCCAGAAGCATGCTCGTAAACCAAAGTACTCGTAAATCAAAGCGAGTTTCCCCATAGGAACTAAGGGAAACTCGCTTGATATGTTCCCACCCCCCTCCACCCCCCGAGGCCAGCGGCGCTGCTCCACCTTTCCCCCCCCCCCCCCCCCCGAGGCCACCAGCACTGCTCCACATCCCCCTCCCGCGATCCGGCATCCCCCTACGATTTGGCATCCCTCCCTCCCACTTGCATCACCCCCCTGCTGTGATCTGGCATCCCCCACGCACCCACCCACCCACCCAAACACATTGGCTTACCCCCATCTGACACCGGCACCAGCACCAACGCACAGGACGTGCTGGTGCCGGTGCCCGAAGATCTTCTGTCTTCCTTTTGCTGGGCCTTGAGCATCTGCGCATGCTCAAGGCCTTCTAGTCTCACTCTCTCCGAGATTCTTGAGAATCTCGGACAGAGTGAGAACCTCGGAGAGAGTGAGATGGGGGTAAGCCAATGTGTTTGGGTGGGTGGGTGTGTGGGGGGTGCCAGATCGCAGCGGGGGGGAGGAGGGTGACGCGAGCGGGGGGATGCCGGATCGGGGGGGATGCCGGATCGCAGGGGGCGCTCAGTTTCCGAGGCACCGATTTTGCGAATGTTTTGCTCGTTTTGCAAAATACTCGCAAACCGGTACTGAGATTTGACTGTATTTTCAAAGAGGATACACTATTTCTAAAGAGGCTGCACTCTCAATGGCGTTGTTCCTATAATAACAAAATGACAAAGAAAACACGAACCCTCTCTTCTATAAAACTGTGCTAGCAGTTTTTAGCACAGAGAGCTGCACTGAATGGCCTGTGCTGCTCCCAACGCTCATAGGAACTCTATGAGCGTCGGGAGCAGTGCGGGCCATTCAGAGTAGCTCTCCGCACTAGAAACTGCTAGTGCAGTTTAATAGAAGAGGCCCTAAATAATGGCCCCCTTTCATGAAGCCGTGTTAGGCTTCTTTATAGCCAGCAGTGGTGGTATTAGCTCCGATGCTCATAAGAAGTCTATGAGCACTGGAGTTTTTACCACTGTAATCAGAGATTTAAAAAAAAGCTTTACGAAGCTTCATAAAAAAGGGGGAGGTGGGGGCGGGGATGAAAATTAATTGAAAGGGCATGAGAAATGACACAAAAGAAAAAAATTCCATCTACCTGTCACTAAACTCCCACTGATTAGCAGGAGAAAACTCACAGATTTGGTACTTACAAAACATAGGAGAGATTAGTTCCATATTCACTATTCACTTGAGACTTCTCATCGGATGTCTTCAAGCTACAAATTAAAGCCTCCATATCTCCTGTAGTCCAGCAGCACATGTTCCATTTTAAATCTGCATTACAAAAAAAGTATAATATAACTGTAGGAGAGGTCTTTTCAATATATCCACAAGAAAAAATACCAAGCTTAAAGAAGAGAAAAAAATATAGGACTCTTTTATCAAGCTGCGTCGGAGCACTTACCGCAGCAGCCGGTAATTTTTTTAAAAAAACCTCTAATGCAGCTTGATAAAAGGGGGCCATAGATAGATGCTTATTTCCCACAACAAAAATATATTTACAACTTCCTAGCATTCAGAACAAATGCTAGGAAGTTCTTCTTCACCCAGAGGGTGGTGGACACCTGGAATGCGCTTCCAGAGGGGGTGGTTGAGCAGAGTATGGTTTTGGGTTTCAAAAAGGGATTGGACGAGTTCCTGAAGGATAAGGGAATCCAGGGGTACAATTAGAGGGTTACTATACAAGACAAAAAGCGGACTGCTGGGCATGATGGACCTATGGTCTGACTCGACAGAGGCAATGCTTATGTGCTTATGTGCAAATAATACCCCCCTTTTACAAAACCGCACAAGAGGTTTTTAGCAGCGGCCAGCCCGCTGAATGCTTCTGCGATGCTCCGACAGTCATAGAGTTCTTATGAGCATCAGGACAGCACAGAGCACTTAGCGTGCCAACCAACGCTAAAACCTCTTGGGTGGCTTTGTAAAAGGGGGAGGGGGGATATTATAACAGATGCAAAAGCATTTTGGGAGAAGTAAATAGTACATTATGCCTTTTACAAAAAAAAACTACCCACAAAACCTGCAAATAGGAATGGTTTTCGCTTCTTTTCTAAGGACAATTGCATACGCTTTCTTTGTCCAAAATTCAGATGCATGAAAAAAAAATAATTCGAAACATGATAAAAATAATTCACTGCCGGGATAGTGTTGAATATTATCCAAGCTATACTGAATACCTTATTTATAGTATGAAGTGAAGATGCAATGCTGTCTAATACTTGTGAAATGCAGAAACTGAAGTGTGGAAGTCATAAGAATGTAAGAAAAGCCATGCTAGCTCAGACCAAAATGAATTGAACCAAGCATCATGTCTCCAATACTGGCCAGTCTTGATCACAAGTTCCTGGTATATCCCAAAAGGTGGATATATTTCTCATAGTTCATATTCACACGAACAAAAGCTCTCCCAAGTCTAATAGGCTAATAATTTTACATGAATTTTTTTTTCTCCACAAATTAGTGTGTTAATCAGATTTATCAACTTAATTATGCACTGCATGAAAAATAAAACTTTCTACATTTTGTTTTCAATCTGCCAGTCACTAGTTTCATAATGTATTTTCTTGCTTTTGTGCTTTATAATAATAATAATCAAATGACTTCTAGGCGGTTCACAATGTAAGAAGGCTGGACAATCAGCGAATTACAGAAAGCATGAAGAATAAATGTTACATGAGAAATAGGAGTTACCTGAGAGATTACATTAGGGTTAGCAGTTATCTCTATAGCGCTGCCAGACTCATGCAACACTTTGCATCACATTAACCATGTAAGAGAAGATCCTTGCTTGACAGAGCTTACGACCTAAAGGTTAAAACAGCAAAAAGGCTGCCCTAACTTTAGCTGCAAAGCTAACCAGACACCAGTCTGAATATTGATTAGTGCTAGGGTTGCCAGATTTTCCAATCGGAAAATCCGGGCCCCCAGTCCCGCCCCCTCTGACTTCTCTTGTCAGGCAGGGAGGAAGTCCGCACATGCGCGGATGCCACAGGAAGACATCATTGCATGGCATCTGCGCATGCGCGGACTTCCTCCTGTCTGATGTGATTTGAGGAGGCGGTTTTGAAAAGATGTCCGGGGGAAATCCGGACGTCTGGCAACCCTCGTTAGTGCCCAGTTAACTTCTGGATTCTGCCTCAACTTTCCCCCGCACGCCCCTCACCCCTGAGGCCAAGCAGGACACACCAAGCCCAATCCCACCCTTCAGGTCCCCTTTGACCTATTCTTAAGAGTTCTGGTGGTCCAGTGGGATCTAAGGGCAGAAGCAATGCCCATGGTGGCTTCTTGTTCAAAACTGCTGCAGATCACACTAGAACTCTTAACGGTGTCAGGTCAAAAGCGCGCCGGGACAAAGGTGTGTGCAGACAATTGAGCGCAGCGCGGAGGCACGCGCCGCAGAAAATTACTGTTTTTAGGGCTCCGACGGGGGGGGCGTGGGGGGGAACCCCCCCACTTTACTTAATAGAGATCGCACCGCGTTGTGGGGGCGTTGTAACCCCCCACATTTTACTGAAAACTTCACTTTTTCCCTGTTTTTAGGGAAAAAGTTAAGTTTACAGTAAAATGTGGAGGGTTACAACCCCCAAACCCTCCACAACACCGGCGCGATCTCTATTAAGTAAACTGGGGGGGCTCCCCAACAAAACCCCCCGTCAGAGCCCCTATAAACTGTAATTTTCTTCGGCGCGCGCCTCCGTCTTGCACTCAGTTGTCGGCGCGCGCCTTTGTCTTTCGCGGGGTTGTCTATGAACCACTCTTAACAGTAGACCTAGGAGGGCCTATGGGGGTGGGCTCGGTCAGCCCTGCTTGCCCTCGGAGATGAGATGGAAGAGGGAGTGGGGGAGTGAAGTGGAATTAGGGGAGCAGAGGGCGCCTGCATCCTTTATGTGGGTCCCAGCTGATATTCAGTTGGGACCCACATAAGTGTCTTATGCAGATCCTGGCTGAATATTGGCCGTGTGTCGCATAATCTCCAGCAGCCAAACTCTTTATAATTAGCCTGGATATTCAGTGCCGAAGTCCAGACGTGGCTTGACATTGAATATCTGGGGATAATTCTACCTCGGCGATTAGAATTTAAGAAAACATTGACTACCACCGGCTGAACAGCAGTCAGAGAAAATCTTATTTGAAGTTTCATAACTTTAAAAACTGATGCGGTGCTTGGCAAAGTTCAGAGAACTGTACCATGACTGGAAGATTCAGAATGAGAAACAGAATTGTATATCTCAGAATTAGGGGAAACTTTGGCACATATATATGTAGAGCCATCCCTGAAGTCGTATAAATCAGGTCTACCGCCGTCCAGGCCCTATATCCCAATACTTTCCTCCTCAGGAGGAAAACACTTCTGAGCTATGCTTCCTTCCCCCTTTGTCGGATTCATTAATAGGATATGTTATATGATAAAAAAATTTTAATAAATTCTTTTTTGGATACCCACCTATCTGGTAATAAAGTAAGGTATCATTTTTAGGTGAAGAACAAGTCACATCTGCTTCACTTGAAATACAACAAAAGGCATCTTCTTTGGCTTCTAATTCTGCTAAATTAACATGTGTCGAATAAATCGTCGTTGGATTCATTCCTTGGTCTTCACTCATGCTAGAAATGGTCTTTGGCACCCCAGTAGGCAAAGAGAAATTTGAAGTTTTGTTTGAGAGCGTACAAGATAAAATAAAATTCCCTGGTGGAATCTGAAATATTGAAGTGCGTGACGTTGACAGTCGAATAAAATCTGAAAATCCAAAAGAGACAAGGGGCAGCATAAGAGAAAGTGAAAACAAAAGAATTTGGAGGAAACAGCATGCACATATTTATTTTTCCTTAAAAATAACATAATGATGAGCACAGTGTTCAAGACTGTTTACTGTAGGGCAGGGGTGTCCAATGTCGGTCCTCGAGGGCCGCAATCCAGTCGGGTTTCAGGATTTCCCCAATGAATATGCATTGAAAGCAGTGCATGCACATAGATCTCATGCATATTCATTGGGGAAATCCTGAAAACCCGACTGGATTGCAGCCCTCGAGGACCGACATTGGACACCCCTGCTGTAGGGTTTTGGTTTCTAATAATAAATAATAATAATTTTTTTTTTTTTTGCATACCGCTATAACAAAAGTTCAAAGCGGTTCACAACAAAGGAAAAATACATACAGTCGGTAAATATAAAATACATAATAAAACAATCAATAAAAGAATACATCAGATAAAAGCATGGAAAAGTTAAACAGTGACCACAACTAAGATGTAAACATGTCAGTTGTGGTCACTGTTTAACTTTTCCATGCTTTTATCTGATGTATTCTTTTATTAATTGTTTTATTATGTATTTTATATTTACCGACTGTATGTATTTGCATAACACAGAATTAGCAAATCCACACACAGGCTAAAGCCTTTATGCTAGTAGACAATTAAATCTGTTAAGATCTTTTCTTCTGATTCAGCCCATGGCAGTCAGTACTTTTTAAAGACTGAATCTAACCTAGATATTAGATTCAGGGCCATGTCTGGGCACTGGGTATTTGATTTCTGGGTGAGCCACTGACCCGGAAGTTATGCAGGCACCAGCCAGAATTCAGTGCTGGCATGTGAATAGCTAAACAGGAATAGTTGGGACTGCTTTGGGTGGCAGTGAATATGACCAGTGCCTGTGTAACAGTTGGCTCTTCCCAGACACATGGTGCCACCCCATTCCTCCCCAGCCTCACCTTGCTCCGTCTCCAGCCTCCAGGCCATGTTTTGAGGGCCTCCGAGCATGCACGGATATGTGTGACATCAACTACACATACTCGGAGGCCCTCCATATGCAGCCAGAGCTCAGGGCTTTCCAAAACCCGTGCAAGCTACTGGGTTTTGAAAAGTCCGTCTGGGCACCCGGACAGTTCTCTAAAAAGAGGACATGGCAGGGTTTCCCCGGACATCTGGTAACCCTAGCTTTACATATTATATTCAGGTACTTATATTGAACCCAGGACAATGGATAGTTAAGTGTCTTGTCCAGAGTCACAGGATTCTGCCGTGGGAATTAAACCTAGTTTCTGGTTCTCAGGCTGCTGCACTAACCATTGGGGGATATTCAGCACCAGCAACATTGTGTGGTTAATTGCTACTGAATATTCAGGGATGGACCAATGAGTAGGGTTTAAGAGAGCTTAAATACCACTGAGAATATTGACCCTTTTATGTTTCTACTATGATCTGCTTCACTTATGCTTCACTTTAATCTTATCTATTGTTTTGCCTTTTGTCTTTGTTTTGTTCTATTTCTATCATTTAAATTTCTCCAGAATTCTACTGTTCAACGGCTCCCCCTTCTGCTTCTATTCCTTTCTCTCCTCTCTTCTACCTTCCAAAGTATTTAGATCAATGCTGTCTTGTTAAAATGTTTATTTTATTTTTATTTTTCCTCTAACTCTACTTTTCACTTCTCTATTACCCTCCAGGTACTTTAGTTAGATTGTGAGCCTTCGGGACAGTAAGGGAATTTTTCAAGTACCTTTCTTATTTCTAATCTTAATGTATATTTTCTGTAAACCGCTTAGAACCTAACGGATGTAGCGGTATATAAGAAATAAATTACATTACATTACATTACTTATGGACAGCAGAGCACATCTCTATAATGAAATACTGTACTAAAAGGCAAAAAGAGAAAGTAACTGCACACCAAAGTGTAACTTAAATTCATATGCCATAAACAGAACCTAAGGTCGGCCAAACCAAAGCATTGCCTCGTTGTGAATACAGGACAGAGTACACTTTAAATAGAGGTCTCAGGCCCCGATGCACAAAAGCTTTCCGTGGCAGTAAGACTCGTTACAGTAGTCCTTCTGTCACAGAAAGCTCCCCTCCCGTTGCACCAAAGGGTTCTCCGTGGTTGCTAACGATCCTCATTGCAGCCACTTAGAATCCTATGCTAATGCAATACAAGGAGCTTATTGGAATTATAATTAGCACTCCGTGTAATGCTCTAAACAGAACACCCACTTTTTACGGGCAAAATTTTCCAGCAGGGTCTTAACTGTCGTAGCCTACTTTCCTGTCGGTGCTTGAGTGCTGATTGGCTCAAGCCCTGACAGGAAGATAAGGCAAAAGCTCAGACCTACTACCAAAAAAAAAAATGCCCCTGATTTCCCCACTTCTGCCGAGCCCCTTGAGCTCTCATGCCGGTCCCCCCTCCCGCCAGTTCCCCCTCCTGCTGAGCCCAAAATATTGTGAGTCTGGTGCTCTAGTGGGCTGGTGATATGGACCGGGACCGGGACCGGGACCGGGACCTCCCCCCCCCCCCCCCCCACGATGCCAGGACCCTATATCTTCTATTGAAGATTGGCAGGAGAGATGCCCACTCCCTCCTCCCTCTGGACCTGCAGAAGGAGGAGGTTCGGATGTCAGTTAGTCTGACATTTGTGATAAATAAATTAATGGAAACACTTCTAAAACAGAGAATAGTGAGGTTTCTGGAATCTAATGATTGCAGGATCCAAGGCAGCATGCTTTCACCAGAGGAAGGCCTTGTCAGACAAACCTGATTAATGTGGTGTTTTTTTTAGGGTATGACCATAGAATTGAATTTAGGGAGAATGGGTATACTTAGATTTTAGCAAAGCTTTTGACACTGTTCCGCATGGACAACTTCTAAATTCACTGATGGCCCGATTCTATATATGTCACCTCAAAAAATCGGTGCCAACTAGTGCGGCACTAAAGGTTAGTCCATAAAAATCAGATGCCCGTTATAGAATCATGCTTAGGCGGCGATAAGTGTTCTAACATCTAGGTCAGGGGTGGGCAACTCCGGTCCTCGAGGGCCGGAATCCAGTCGGGTTTCAGGATTACCCCAATACATATGCATTGAAAGCAGTGCATGCAAATAGATCTCATGCATATTCATTGGGGAAATCCTGAAAACCTGGCTGGATTGCGGCCTTCGAGGAGGAACTTTGACACCCCTGCTCTAAGGAAAGGGATGTTACCAGTGCTGTTCTGCAAGGACTGGTTCTTACGTAGGTTCTTTTTAACAATATCGCAGAAGAGCTGTCTGGTAGGGCTCCCTCTTTGCAGATGATACAAAAATCAATAGGGTAGACAATCTTGTTCATGTGGATAACTTTAGGAATGGTCTAGAATTTGGCAGCTTATCTTTAATGCTAAAAAATGCAGAGTTGTGTATTTAGACTATATAAACTCAAGGGAGCAATACAATTTAAGGGATAAAGTATTATTGTATATGAAAGAGGAGCAGTATTTGGTTATGATCAAATGTGATGACCTTAAGGTGGTCAAACAGGTAGTAAAGATAACAGTGAAAGTTAGAAGGATGTGTTAGGTACATAGGAAGAGGGAGAGGAAGGCCAGTAGGAAAAAGGAGGTGATAATGCCTCTGTATAAGTCCCTGGTGAGACTTTATTTAAAGTACTATGTACAATTCTGGAGACCACAACTTTAAAAAGATATAAGCAGGATGGAGTCAGAGCAGAAGGTAGCTCCTAAAATGGTGAACGATTTCATCATAAAGTATATGGGAACAGACTTAAAGATCTCAGTATGTATACTTTGGAAGAAAGGAGGGAGAGGGCAAATATGATAGAAACATTAAATACCTCTGTGACATAAATGCACAGGAGATGAGTCTCTTTCAATAAAAAGAAGCTCTGGAATGAGGTGGTATAGGATGAAAGTGAAAGGGGGCAGATCCAGGAGTAACCTGAGGAAATACTACTTCATGGAAAGTGTGGTGAACTTGTGAAATGGCTTCCTGGAAGAGGTGATGGTGGAGATGAAGACTGAATCTGAATTCAAGCAAGCTTGGGATAAGTATATTGGATCTCTAAGGGAGAAGAAGGGATAGTAGATGGCATGGATGGACAGACTCGATAAGCCATATGGTTTTTATCTGCCTTCATTTTTCTCTGTTTTTACAGATTTCACACCTGAAGGTCAACTGTGGTTTAGTTTAGCTTATTTGACATTTGATAAACCACCTTTCAATTACAAAAAAGAAAAGCAGTACAATACAACTAGAAACAAGGAAAGAAACTATCAAATTTGAAAAGAGAGAATATAAAAAGAGATTTTTTTTAAAAATGGGGTGAGGAGGACATCCACAAAGTATACAAAAGAACTTCAGGGTAGGAGACTGCCACTGAGGCCCTTAGGCAACAATGGAGGAAAAATTTTAATGCTATATGTGAATGCTAGATCTGTGAAGAACAAAGAGGAAATTTTATTTGATACTTTAATTTCTCAAAGCCTGACTTATTTTGTGTTATTGAATCTTGGGTGTTAGCTTCTGATACATTGATTTTAAATCAAATACAGTATGTCCTTCTGGTTTTGAAGCATTCTGTCAACTTAGGTCAAATAGGAGAGGTGGAGGCCTCTTAGTGATAGTTTAAAAATGTCTTGGTTTAAAGCTGAACGTTTTTTTCTATTCTTGACTCTACTGAAGTATTACATTTATCTTCAGTGAATTTTAATATTTTACAGTTCATGGGGTGAAGAACTTTTGTGCATGAAAGAGGAGCGGGACTTGGGAGTGATAGTATGTGATGATCTTAAGGTACTTGAAAGACACAAAAATATAAACAGGGTGTACCCTAGGGCAGGGGTCTCGAAAGTCCCTCCTCGAGGGCCGAATCCAGTCGGGTTTTCAGGATTTCCCCAATGACTATGCATGAGATCTATGTGCATGCATTGCTTTCAATGCATATTCATTGGGGAAATCATGAAAACCCGACTGGATTCGGCCCTCAAGGAGGGACTTTGGAGACCCCTGCCCTAGGGCATTACAGGCAATATGATTCCCTGGCCTCCATACTTAAAAACAGCATATAAGCTTAAATTTAAATTTTGGATGAAGGAGCACCCTCAGCGTGAGTTTGAAAGCTCTTAAGAGCAGCTCAGCAGAGCCGCTCTGATGCTTAAAGAAGCAGAGCCGGCAAACACAGAGCAGACAATACTACTGCAACCAGACGTACACCATCATTTAGGTGCTCTTGGGTGTTTAATAAGTGCAAATTCAGTGCAAACATGTGCCCAATAAATAAGTGGAATGCCAGGAAAACCAGGAAATCAACTGTCATATAATGCCCCGAATGCCTGACCCTGCTGACTCAAAGACAGGAAATATAAATCTCAATCATTTGTCCCTTCAAGTACTTAGCTGAATATGCAATCCTGTTGTCACATAGTACCGGAGGTAGCCCAATCCTTTTATATTCAAGGCCAGTGTTAAAGGGTAGTCCTATTAGAACATGGTTCAACCCAGCGGGGTTTCAGGGCCAAAGCCCCTTCCTCAGGAACCGAGCAGGAACAATACAGCTGTAGGTCAGAGTAAATCAGGGCAGCTCAGCTTCAGCTAATTTTCTTTTGGGGCATTTCTGTATGATCTTAAGGTAGCCAAACAAATTGAAAAGGTGATGGTGAAAGCTAGAAGGATACTAGGGTGTATAGAGAGAGATATGGACTATAGGAAAAAGGAGGTATAAGACTTTTGTGAAACCTCATTTAGAATATTGGGTACAATTCTGGAGATCGCACCTTCATAAAGATATAAACAGGATGGAGTCGGTCCAGAGGAAGGCAACTAAAATGGTCAGTGGTGTTCGTCATAAGCCATATGGGGATAGACTTAAAGATCTCAATATGCATAGTTGGAGGAAAGGTAGGAGAGAGGAGATATGATAGATGTTTAAATACCTAAGTAGCATAAATGCACATGAGGCGAGTCTTTCTTTTGAAAGGATGCCCTGGAATGAGACGGCATAGGATGAAATTAAGAGGTGATACACTCAGGAGTAATCTAAGGAAAGGGTAGTAGATGCATGGAATAGTCTCCTGGTAGAGGTGGTGGAGACAAAGACTGTGTTTGAATTGAAGACAGTGTGGGCAGGCACATGGGATCTCTTAGGAAGAGTAGGAGATAGTGGATGCTATGGGTGGGCAGACTGAATGGGCCATTTGGCCTTTATCTGTCATCAGGTTTCTATGTTTCTATTGGTTGATGCTGCCTTTGGGACTTTTCATTCTAATTGTTCTCCTTTAATTGAAGCTTTATTGGCTTACAATGTTTACTCTTACCATAATGTAATGATTGGTGATTTTAATCTTCATTTTGATTGTTTATTGACAAATTCTGTTGTAGCTGAATTCTCTCAGACCTTGGCAGATCTTGTTTGTAAGGTTAGTCTTTAATTTATTTTGTTGCCCCCTAAACTTTTTGTAATTTTATTGATGCGTACATCGCTTAGAATTTTGAATAAGCGATCAATCAAATTTATAATAAAACTTGACAACTTGAAATTATAAGTGGTCCAACTCATTCTGCAGGGTTGTAGGGATCTTGAGGTGAGACCAATAAGATGTCATCATGTAAATGCAAAATTTGATAGAAGCAGAAAGAATTAGTGAGGCCAAATGGATCAGAAAAATATTAAGAGAGTTGGAGATGGTAGGGAACCTTGGGGACTCCACAATGAAATAGAAGTGGAGAAGACCTGAAACAAGGGAGAGAGACCAAAAATGTACAACCAGAAAGATATGACGAAAACCACTTAAGCAGAGTGCCTGAAATACCAAGAGAAGAGCATCTAGACAAAAGGATAGAGTGACTGACTAATCAGATCAAAAGTGGTGCTTAAATCAAGGGAGATAAGGAGGGAGATTTTTTTCCCCGATTTGAGAGGTCATTAAGGAGAGAAGTGATAACAGTCTCAGTAGAATGGGTTTTGTTCAGGCTGTCTCCAGTGCAAGAAATCCTCCAGTTATACCTGCTAATTTTCACAAATGTTTGGTACAACTGGCCTAATGGTGTTCATTCTTTAGTATAGATTACTTTAAACGAGATTACCTTAGATGTCTGTACTTCCATTAGTTTGCTATACTGATAACTACTAGTGTACGGTTTTGAAACACCTCAATTGCTCTTCATAACCAACCAGATTCTTTGTAAACACAAATGCTTCCAGTTTCAGTCTGTTTCTGATAACTTACCCAACTGTAAAAAAGCAGCTAAAAGAGTTTGCCAAAACATAGTTGGATTAGTATATCTGAAAAACAAAAAAATTATATAATGAGGTTAAAACTGTGGAATCATCCCTATAAAACATTATACAGTACTGAGAAAAAGACAGTGAAGTCCCTAGGGTGGTCTGCATTTTACTACTATTTACACTTATAATATGATTACACTTCTCCCTCAGTATTCGCGGTTTCCGTATCTGCGGTTTTGCTTATTCGTGATTTTTCGGCTGCTGACTCCGCCCCCCAAAAAAAACATCATCACTAAAGTTTTTTCCTTTTACTGTACAGTACCGATAAAAAAGTTTATCACTTACCATTACTGTAACTCTGAAAATCACTGCTTCCATGCTTTCTCCCACAAATTCGCTGCTTCCAAGCTTCCCAAAGTGCACAGAGAAAAAACGCTGCTTCCCAGCATCCCTAGAGAGAAAGGCTTCTTCCCAGCATGCATGCAATCACTGGTTGCCTGCCCTGAAATCGCTGCTTGCTTGCCTGCCCTGAAATCATTGGTTGGCTGCCCAGAAATCGCTGCTTGCTTGCCCTGAAATCGCTGCTTAATTATTTCAAAACCCGCGAATAACAGTTGAAAAGTTATTCGCAGTTTCAATAGTAAAAATGACGGCACTTTCCCAAAACCGCAAATAACATATAAAAAGTTATTTGTGGTTTTTTCCATATTCGCGCCTATTGGGCACCCACATCCACCGCGAATACGGTGGGAGAAGTGTAGTTCCTAATCTAAACTCTGATAGCAACATTTCAGTAAGATCTAGCTCAGGGCTTCAGCTTGACCAATGTAAAACAAAATATCGTCTTTGGCCATCTGCAGTATGAGTTAAATATTTTGGGTCACTGTTTTGTGTGACCTATTTATCAGCTCCGCTTCAGCTCATGGATGGATCTTTTGACAACCTCCTCTATAATTTTCTGATATAAAGCAAAATTCATAGTTCTATCGGTGATGGCAAGCTATATACTGTATGTATTTATAAAAATGTATATACCCTCTCCTTGGCATCACAAAATGCCAATCAAGATGGAATTGACGAAAATTTTTCCTATCATGAACATATAAGTAACACTATCAAATCTTGTCTCTACCAATTGCGAATGATCCGTTCAATTTCTAAATTTCTGGAACCTAAATCTTTAAATATTTTGATTATAACAAAGCTTGACTATTGCAACGCGTTACTAATCAACATTACACAAAAAGAAAAGAAACGTTTACAAATAATTCAAAATATTGTAGTCAAACTTTTACACAATGGTAAAACGTATGACCATGTAACTCCTTACTTGATCGAGTCGCATTGGCTCCCCATTACTCATCGCATCACTTATAAAATTTTGTTACTGGTATTTAAAACTCTATCCACAAGTGAACCATCATTTATAAATCGGATGCTTATCCCATACAATTTATCACGCACTCTTCGATCATTAGCACAAGGATTACTGGTAGTCCCCTCTTTAAAAGTGGTAGGTACCAGACGTCATGATATGTTTTCAATTGTGGCCCCCCAAACTTGGAACTCTCTACCACAATATATAAGAGATGAAAAGGAACTCAGTCTCTTTAAAAATAAATTAAAAACTTTCCTTTTTAAAGATGCTTTTAGTCTCTAAAACAAATACTTTTTAAACAGTGTAGCTAAGTCATCCCTCCTTATGTTTTTTCCTTGAATGTTCCCTTTTCTTCTTTTTAAAACATTTATTATGTAACTTTTCCCCTTTTATCATTTTGTGTTCTTGTTTCGTCTGTTTATGAGTCTGTTTTTTACCTTTTATATAATATTATTTCTATGTTTTTTTAAATGTTCATATATCTTATTGTAAATCGCTTAGTAAATTATGGATAGGCGATTCATCAAATTAATAAAATAAACATAAACATAAACATCCATGTATCTGATACAATAAAGTAGTCCCACACTATGATACTTCCTCCACCGTACTTGACAGTAGTGATGAAGTTTTGTTTCTTACTGTCATTGGAATGCTTTTATGTTTCACTCATATTCTGATATTTGACCACATTTGCTTATTTCTGATCAGAAGGGGTTAACTTTGAAAACTAATCAAAAAATGCATTAAGTTAGTCCAATAAAGAAGGTATCTCCTTACTTCATTTATGTTTTGTTTTATTTCTATATATTACGTTGTTCTTTTTATTTTGAAATGCAGTATTTTGTTCCTGTAAAACAAAACATATTACTGTGACCAAAGAGTTCAGTTTGTGACTCATCTGAACAGAAAACACTACTCCAGAAGTTTTGTGGATCATCCAGATGTTCTTTGGCAAACGTGAGTAGGCAGCAATGTTCTTTTTTTAAAAAAGCTCTGGTTTCTTCCTAGATATCTTCCTGTGAATATTATTCCCATTTTGGTTTCTCTTGATGGTTGATGAACAAGCCATCGTATCAATTCCTTCTTGGGGTAATCTGAGGAGGACAACTGCTACTGAATACAGTTGCTGTAGTCATCAGTGCTATTTAACTGGCTAGGAATGGCTCCTGGACAGTTAGATAGCTTTTGGCCAGCTAACTGCTAATAGCCAGCTATCCCCCATTGAATATATCTGCTGAATACTAGTGCTTATTGGTTAAAACTTAGCCAGTTATATCAAGCAACAAATTCCAATTTTTAAGTGTTGACTGACTAAGTTTAGGGCCACACAAGTTGCTGGTCTATCTTTGGCCACTATAACGTAACTGGCCAGAGCTTAAAATCGACTTAGCTGACTAAGGTTGAGCCGGCCACAAGTAGTGCTGGTCACTGGAAATGGCCCAGCATTAAATATCCGGGCTCAGTGCCGACCAAGGGAGAGAGCCAGCCTCCCTCCAATGGCCTGAATATCGGCTCCTAGTTCTTTCTGTTTGTAGACGGTGGGTGGATGGAGCACCAAGGACTAAATTCTATAAACGGCACCCAAATTCTGGCACCGATAAAAATTAGTGGCAAGTGCTATTCGATAAACGGTGCCGAATTGAACGCCGTTTATAGAATGGCATTTGGCACTGGAATCTTAGGCACAAGGATTTACACCAACTGAAACCTAGTGTAAAATTCTCATGCCCAAATTAGGTACAGATCTCCCTTATTATATAACACTGCGCACAAATTCCACGAATGCCTCTATCCGCCCATGCCCCCTTTCCTGATCTGTGTGTCAAATTTACTCACAGATCCTAGAACCTAAATATGCTCAAGTACATTTAAATTAATGCCAATTAGCACTGATAATTTGATTAGTGCTCATTTATCACCACTAATTGGTTCATGTGTCAATTAAATTATACATGCAAATTGGATGTGTCCAAATTTGCACGTGTAATTTTGAGTGCCATAGATAGAATTAGGATGTAAATATTTAGAATTTTATGTCTTATATCCTTGCCCAAACAAGGTTTGGTCCTCTGCAATTTCTTTGGATCAAAGCATGCTGAGTTCCTACTAACTTCATTGGCAAAGACCAAAGCTCAAAACATGTTGAATTTATTTATAATATAGGATGCCCAGGACAGTTTACTTGTTAGCTACTTGAATCGAAGAAACACTCCTTCCACAGGGGTCCCTAGTGTTGGTACATTGAGTATCAGAAAACCAAAGTGGATAAGATAAACCAAAATCGGTAACGAACAGGTGTGAGAACTCTCCTGTATGAAGTGTTGCACCTCTGAGGAAGGAGTGTTTCTTTGAAACACGGACCATGTCGGGTCCGGTCCACAGGAATATTAGGACCAGTTGTTTTGGATATTTTTCATGAAGTTTTTGTACTTTATTTTAGATCTTTGTTTTTGTTATAACCCTGTACATTTTTCTGCAGTATCGTTTTTGTTTGCCTTGTGTGTTTTTACTGCAGGTTTTGTTGGTTCTTTTTTGTTTTGTCTAAAGAAACATAAAATGTTTTAATTTGTACCCTTTTTATTGCATTGTAAAAGACTGGTTTCAATTTAACAATAGTAATAACTTGTAATTCTCATATACTTGGGGTTAAAAACATTTTTGTTGGCACTGTATGTTTTCATTTTAGCAATAGACACTAATTACTGTGATGTACTTGCATTTTATGTTTTATAAAACATGACTCAACAAGCCCCATAAAAGTCCAGCTCTGCAAGAGAATGTACTCATGTGAAACCAATGGTCTAATTAACAAGGTCTCTGTTTACATGAGGGCAGCCAAGGATAACAGTGCCATGACAAGACAGTGATAATTTTTCACTAAGAAACACTATTTATAACAGTTATTTCATACCAAGCAGCCAAATTGGTTCCATTAAAATTAGGCAGCTGTAGCATCTACAACTAGCTCAAAATGCAGCAGTAAGACTCGTATACGGATTATGGAAATTGGAAACCTGCAGTGCTACTACCGTGTTTCCCCCAAAATAAGACACTGTCTTATATTAATTTGGGGTTCAAAAAACGCACTAGGGCTTATTTTCTGGGGATGTCTTATTTTTTTTATGTACAATGATCATCTCTTACCCATTCCCTTGTGCAGCATCTTTCTATCCCTCTCTCCCATCCCCCCCCCCCCCCGTGCAGCAGAACCCCCGAAAGCAATTTCATTGTGTTTCGTTAGATCTAATCTAATCTAAGCATTGTTCTTGTATGCCACATCTTCCCTATAAAATAGAACTTTAAATGGTTAACAAATAAACAAATTACAGATCATCCTTCAACAAACTGAATTTCAGATGTCATAACATTTCTGAAATAAAAAAAAAAGTCTTGAGATCTTTGTGGAACAGATAATACATGGGCATTTCTGAAGTAACTACAATACCAACAGCTCCAAAGGATAAGTCACTTGCCTATTTACTGCAAGGGAAGCCTGGTGCTGAAGTGTGTCTGGCACCATTTTGACAACTTTTAAAAGACTGCTACACTCAGTGTTTGGGGTGTTGCAGCCCAACTAAAACTATCATTTGGGGCTAGAAATCCCAGGACTGATGCAGTGGGTGATCTTCACTAATTTTGGGATGTTGTACAGATAGTACAAAGTCATTCTCCCCGTGCAGCAGAACCCTGAAGACCCTGCCAACCCATCCCCCTGCGCAGAATCTTTCCCTCCCATCCCCCCATGCAGCAGAACCCCGCCGACCCTCCCACCGCGAGGCCGACATATATCTGTTCCAAACAGCAGTGACAGAAGCACTGAATGGGTTGCATCGCGGCCTTCCCCTATGCTGTGTCACTGATGACATCATCAGTGATGTGGCAGAGGGATGGGAAGGTCCCGGCGGGGAAGGCCATGAAGCAGCCTGTTCAGTGCTGCCGCCACTGCTGTTTGGAAAGGAGGTATGTCGGCCTCGCGGTGGGAGCATCAGCGGGGTTCTGCTGCACAGGATAGGAAGAAGGGATGGAAAAATGATGCGTAAGGGGATGGGTGAGAGGGGAGGAAAGATGCTACACATGAGGGGGGAAAAAGTGCTGCCACCGATGAATTGGGGAGTGTCGTGGACATATGGGAGGGGCTTTTGGGGGGGTCTATCCAACTAGGGCTTATTTTTGGGGTAGGGCTTATATTAGGACCTACCCTGAAAATCATGCTAGGGCTTATTTTTGGGGTAGGTCTTATTTTCGGGGATACACAGTATATGAAACCACATTGGCTGCAGATAACCACAAAGATCAAGTTTAAATTGGGCATCACTGCCTTTAAGATCCTGAGAGGGAATGCCCCCGACTACCTAACAGAGTTGGCTGTGCAAATCCAGGATGCCTCCAACAGATATTCTACTAGAAATCTTTTCCAATTAAAATTCCCAGCATGCAACAATATCAAGTTTACTGGGCAAATTACCCTATCCATCCAATATCAATTAGCAAAATAGTGGAACCAGCTACCATTTACACTACGATCTTGTGACCACAAGCTCTGGTTTAGAAAACTTCTAAAAACATTTCTTGCATAGGTCCCCATGAGTGGAATGGTCTTCCTCAATATATACGTTGACAGATCAGTTTAGGCAGTTTCAAAAATTGTTAAAATACATCTTTTTGTATGATGAAATATAGGAGCTGAACCATTTTTGATTTATATGTAGGCGCTGGATGCTTATTCTATGAGATTTCATGATGTTTGCCTTTATTATTGTGTATATGCTGTGATTTTTGAGATTATTGTTACGTACGTATTTTAATTATGTAGGTGCCATGTTTTAACCCGCCTTGGGAAAGGCAAGATATAAATAAATAAAAACATAAAACAAAAACATTTCTTTACCAAGACAGGGAGTCAACCCTGAAGTAATCGAAGCAATAATTGTAAAAATGCTTTTCCAAACTGTATAATGCAACTCCTGGGACAAAACAAAGAACAAAAAAACTGACCTACTTGTAACATATAGGGGTCCTTTTACTAAGGTGCGCTAACCGATTTACCATGCGCTAAATCAGTTAGCATACCTTAATAAAAGGACCCCATAGTTGAAACTATGATCTAACTGCATTAATAGTTATACCTGTATTAGCAACCTTATTGAATGTCACGTCAGTCTGTCCAGTGTAACTTCCTGGGTAACTGACCCAACCTCTTGTAATGTAATCCGACCTTGAACTGAATGGGTAAAGGTGGAACAGAAGACCTGATTAACATGACATAACAGTTCACTGTGCCTGGATTTTTCATTAAGGGATCCTTTTACAGAGGTGCGCTAGCGGTTTTAGCACGCGTTAGCATGCCGCGCGCACTAGCCTCTATCACCTCCTTTTAAGCAGGCGGTAGTTTTTCGGCTAGCGCGCGCTAATCTTGTGTGTGCGCTAAAAACGCTAGTGCACCTTCATAAAAGGAGCCCTAAATGTTTGCTATTTAATGTATGGGTCCTTAGCAGTACTGTGATTCCATGCTATTCTAACTCAGGTAAGCGAAACAACTGTTGATGTTTACTACACTGATTTTCCCATTTTTGTATCTATTAGCAAAGCTGCTAAGTGCATCTGGCCAATTGTTAAAAATTGAGAGAGTAACAATAAACGGAGCACAATTACATATCATCAAAAGGGAATAATGACTTAGCTTGGTTAAGAGAAGGTAGAGAGAGAAATGGGCTGAAGGAACCAGAGAAATTAGGTTTCTTCTTCTACTGAACCTCCTTTTTAACTTTGGAAATGGGCAAGTCACTACTAGGGAAATTGCGAAACTAACCATTGGGCTTCGGTTTGGATTATAAATTTAATTACGTATGTTCTCTAAACCTATGCTCGGGGCAAATTTAAATATTTTGTCACAGTTGGTATATGCATGCCCAAGAGGGCTTGCAATGTAAGTTGCAAGTAAGGCAATAAAAGGGTGAAGTGACTTGCCATAGGTCACAATGGGGGGGGGGGGGGGAGAATTGTATGAAAGGAGCTCAAAATTTGATATGGGGGAAAAAACTGGCACTATGTGTAATTCTATAAAGCAGTGTTTTTCAACCTTTTTTGGGCAAAGGCACACTTGTTTCATGAAAAAAATCACGAGGCACACCACCATTAGAAAATGTTAAATAATTTAACTCTGTGCCTATATTGACTATATATAAAGTAATTCTCTTGAATAGGAATCAAATAAACACAAAGAAAGTATTTTATAATTACTTTATTATGAAATATTAAGTAAACAGAATAGTGAAAAATTATAAAATACTTTATTCAGTGCGAAACCTGGGCCTGTTTGGCTGAACACAAAGCTGATATTCTGGCTGGAATGGAAGACACACACGTAGCTCTTCATCAACAGCTCTCAGTCTCTCTCTGTATTTGGTTTTTATAGCATACAAAAATAGACAAATATACCCTCCATCCTTTTTATTAAACCACAATAGCAGTTTTTAGCGCAGGGAGCTGCGCTGAATGCCCAGCACTGCTCTTGACGCTCATAGGCTCCCTGCGCTAAAAACCACTATTGCGGTTTAGTAAAAGGGGACCATATTGTAAAATATAGACAGCAGATATAAATTCAGAACTGTGCATAGTAAGTGAAGGGAAGTTTTCATCTCTGGGAATTTACCCAGTTAACTATTAAGTTATTTGGGCAAATTCCTTTGAAAACTGTGGTAATACTGCCTCCACTTTGCTAAATTTAAAATAAAATCATTTTTCCTACCTTGTCTGGTGATTTCTGGTTGCACTTTCTTCTTCTGACTGTGCATCCAATCTTTCTTCCCTTCTATCAGCCTGTTTGCTTTCTCTCCTCCACACCTCATTCCCTCCACCAACTTTTTCTTCCTCTCTCCCTGACCTTTCTTTCTTTTTTTCTGTTTCTCTTCTTTCCTTCTGTTTCCCTGCCTGCCCCCTTTCTTTCTTTCTCCCTGCCGTTCCCCAAGCCACTGCCATCGGGGAACAGGACCCACCAATGGATAACAGGCCCCAAAGCCGACGCCGACGCATGCTCTCCCTGACGTCAATTCTGCAATCGGAGAGGAAGTTCCGCCCAGCCAGGCAGCGATTGGCTGGCCCGAACTTCCTCTCCGACTGCAGAATTGACGTCGGGGAGAAGAAGACTTATCGGCTCGATAGATTAGATCGCCAAGACAAAGTGAGTCCTGGGTGATCGACTCACTTTGCCTTGGCGAGCTACTGGCGCCCCTGCCTCGGGCCCCCTGTCAGCTCCGGGCCCCTGAATGCAGGACTGGTAGTACTGCCCTGATGGCGGCCCTGCGGCACACCAGGCAACATCTCGCGGCACACTAGTGTGCCGCGGAACAGCGGTTGAAAAACACTGCTATAAAGTATGTGCATGCTTTATAGCAGGGGTCTACAAAGTACGGCCCATGATATGATTTTATCTGGCCTGCTTTGACAAGCAGCTCCTGATTGGTAAGGCCCGACTTTAGTGCAGGAAAAGGCGGTCGGAGCATACAGCGAGTGATTTCCTTCACTCTCCAGCGCTCCGGCTGCTCTCTCCTGCCTCTATCGCTGCCCTCTCCAGTCTCCCCCACGAAAAACCGTATTCGCAGTTTTTCAAAATTCGCGGGGATTCCTGGAACAGAACCCCCACGAATATCGGGGGAGTACTATACTGCATATTGTAAACAGAAAATAAATCCAACCAATCGGATCAATGATGACGAAGGTCCAAGATCATCTTTAAATTTAATAAAACAGTGCTTTCCAGCCAGTTTTAAAACGTCTGGTTTATCTGTTTGACTATCTTATGTTACTTTCTGGGATACCTTCCAGAAGGAATAATATGTTCCATTGGCAGTGGACAGCTATCAAGTTTAATTTCCCTGAGGGACCAAAGAGACTTCAAGCTGTTTTCTTAACATTTTATACACAATGGCTTACAACAGCTCACAATAAACACATGTACCACTATCTGGTGTGAAAAGATAAGAAATTTCATCTTTTACTCCAAACAATAATTATTTTTCCTACCATCTATCTAGTATCTATGCTCGTTCTTTGATAGACCACCATAGCAGATGTATTCCTACCATGTTCTAGGAACACATTTTATTAATATAGCATTAAGAACATTAAGTCCTGAGCATTACTTTGGAAAAAACATGACATATGATGTCCAAAAGCCAAGAAACATCAAGCACCAGGAAGCTGTTTTGAAACTGAACACTCTAGAATTAAAAATAGTATTTGGGGTACAAGCAGAGACTCTGTACTCTCATAGTGTTTCATCAACAACTGCTTCTTTAGGGAAAGACTAAAGAGGTTAGGGCTCTTCAGCTTAGAAAAGAGATGGCTGAGGGGGGATATGATTGAAGTCTACAAAATCTTAAGTGGTGTAGAATGGGTACAAGTGGATCGATTTTTATTCCATCAAGATTTGCAAAGACTAGGGGACACTCACTGAAGTTGCAGAGTAATACTTTTAGAGCCAATAGGAAGAAATATTTTTTTACTCAGAGAATAGTTAAGCTCTAGAACGCATTGCCAGAGGTTGTGGTAAGAGCAGTTAATGTAGCTGGTTTTAAAAGAAGGTCTGGACATGTTCCTGGAGGAAAAGTCCATAGTCTGCTGTTGAGACAGACATAGGACAGTAGCATGGAAAACTGCTATTATTTGGGTTTTTGCCAGGTACTTGTGACTTGGATTGGCCTCTGTGAAGATGGGATACTGGACTAGATGGACCATTGGTCTGACCCAGTAAGACTATTATGTTCTTATGAAGCACTTTTGGATGAAATGCTACCAAGAAGAACAGAAGTCAGATGGACCACAGGAACTGCTTTTATAGCTACAATGAAGCTTGATTCTGCAATTGACCAAGATGGTGTTAGTAGGAGCATCACGTTTTTAAGCTTTCTTTTGCAACTGTTTTGAGATGATATCATACATGCTTGCATACCTTATTTCTAAGAGTTTTTGGAAGATTAGCTAAGTGTCTGGGCATGTGGATGGACTTGAGCTATGGTGACAGCCACTGTTCTATTTTCACCTTTGGAAAACATGACGTATCAGTAGACGTATCAACAAAATATCAGCCTGATTTGAATGTGATGAAGATTCAGATTTTTCAAAGTTCCTTTCTCGTGACTCTGCTGTTAGATACTTTGGCTTCAAGTTATGGAATGACCTTCCCCTTCATATTAGAAATCAATTCCCATTAACATCCTTCAAGAACCTCCTAAAGACTCATCTCTTTTCTTTAAATATAATATGACACTTAACAGGCAACCAATGCAATTGCTATAAAAGGAGGGAGGGGGTAACATACTCAAACCTCCACAGTTTATATGTAAGCGGCATTCTGGACCACCTGCAACACTCTACACCTAGAGGATATCATCTCTATAGAGCATTACAATAATCAAACCTCAGTAATATACATTGAACCACAAGCCAAAAATCATATTTTGATTACATTGGCTTCAATCTGCTTAGAACCTACATTTGAAAGAATGAGGGCTTAATTATAGCTAACATTTGCTCTCTCATTGATAGTGTCAAGTCTAACCCAACACCCAAGACTTCCTCAGGCCTTAAAATATTCTCAACTCTCTTTAAAAATAGGCCCAAGGACTTTTTGGGGTTTCATATTCAGATATTTCCTGATGTCTCGAGAGAGACTCAGAAGAGAAGAAGGGAATTCTTAATGTTAAAACCAGGAGTGACTCAAATAGGGGGTTTATTTTTTCTTAGGTATCCTTGTAAATGTGTCATAAGATACCGTTCCTTGAAATATGTATTTGTAGATCCAGCTCATTTGACTACTTTCCTTTCTGCGTCTTGAGTCTGTAGAACCATCTGCACCATTGTGATAATAATTAGCTCACCTCTCAGTAGTAGTGTAAGTGATTTTTCTTGTTAAAACGTTTTACTTTAATTCAATATCTACTCTTATCGTTAATCTTGGATCTTAATTTGAGGACTAGTGTGTGATTAAGTTAGGATGTATACTTTTTTTATTATTTTGAATTGCTTTCAGGTTTGAGAGTAAATAATATTATTATGTTTTCTTGATCTCACTTTCTGTACAAGATGATATGCTTGACAATAAATGTGTAAATTTTATAAATAAAAAAAAAAATAAAAAAATATATTCTCAACTCTCCTTACCAACAGCAGTTCAATTTTAGCAAAATTATTTATTTATTTAAAAAATTTATATCAGGTACCACCTAAAGTCTAGGCTATTTACAAACCATACAAAATAAATAATAAGAATACAACATATACTCATAAACTCTCCTACATCCTCCACTATGAACATACTTATTTCGTTCACATAAATACAATGTCCTAAACCTAAATCTTCATGAGTTTTTTAAAAGAATCATAGAAATGCTTACTGTATTTTTGTTCACCATAAATACATTGACAAATAACTATGTCTTCAAAAGTTTCTTAAAAATATCCCTAGGTTTACATAATCATTACTGACTAGTCAATGAGTTCCAAAATTTCACCTCCATTATTGAAAACAGAGAATTCCTGACCCTGGAATGTATCACATTTCTCTCTTTCATCAATAACAATCTCATATCCTGTGCAGATTAGAGAATGACATGGGGACAAATTTTTCCCTATCCCCTCAGGAACTCAATTTTCCCATCCCATCCCCGCGAGATTTGTTGCTGACTCTGTCCTTGCCCCATTCCTATAAGCTCTGCCTTAAATGCACAAGCCTCGAACACTTATGATTTTACACTAAAAAGCCACCTATACAAAGATGCATATGAGTCATAGATTGGATAACTTTTTCTATCAATAATCTTAGGATCAAACAATTAAATTTAACCAGATCTGAATATAGGTCACAATCTCTCCTATTCACTTTTAGATCTAGTTTTATTTAAAATATTTTTTAATTACCCTCCTGATGTTGTTTCCCCTTAAATGTTTTTCTATTCCTTAAATAATTGTAGTTCACCCCCTCTTTCCTTATGTATCACTATCTAGTATGTATATCAATTGTATGTTTATTGGTATAAATTGTTTTATATTGTCCCCTAAAATTATTGTTGTTATACGCATTGAAAATATTTGATATTGCATTTACATAAATTTTAATAAACTTGAAACTTGAGGCTTGTGCAGATGAGGACAGAGCTTGCAAGAATGAGGCAAGGACAGGAAAAGAATTTGCCAGGACGGGACGGGAAAATGAGTTCCCGTGGGGGAAAATTTATCCCTGTGTCATTCTCTAGTGCAGATCTTAATTCCCTTCTTTGATAATAAGTTTCAAGTTTCAAGTTTCAAGTTTTAATAAAATTTTGATTAATCGCTTTATCTAGATTCAAAGCGATATACATCATAATAAAATTACATTGTTAAAATTCTTACTATAATAAATAAAACAAACTGGACTTATGACAAATGCGACGAACTGGAAACATGAGGAATTAGGGGGAGAATTTACATTGTATTAAAAGTCTGGAGAGACATATAGGGAAAGGACATGAGGAAGGGTAGGGTGATTGGAAAAAAAGAAAAAAAAATTTTAAAAATTAATTTATAAAAGCATCATTGAAAAGAAAAGTTTTCAATTTACTTTTGAATTTTTCTATATTGGTTTCCTCTCTTAGATAAATAGGAAAAGAATTCCAATTTTGGGGAGCAATAACGGAGAACATATACTGGCGGCGTGTATTTATTATTTTTAAAGATGGGATAGATAATAGATGTTGTTCTGTAGATCTTAAAGTTCTGTTGGTGGTGTAAGGTATTAACAATTTGTGAATGAAAGCTGGTGTTTTAAACATAAGGGATTTGAAAGTAAGCAGACCAAGTTTGTATATTATTCTGTGGGCTACAGGTAGCCAATGAGCTTCTTTAAGAAGGGGCGTTACATGGTCAAATTTTTTAGCTTTACAAATAAGTTTTATGGATGTGTTTTGTATCATTTGTAATCGTTTAATTTCCTTTTGTGCTGTTCCTATAAGCAGCGCATTACAATAGTCTATTTTTGAAATGACAAGAGAATGAATAAGAATGTTAAGAGATTTATTACTAAGAAATTGTGACACCGAACGTATTTGACGGAGCCTGAAAAATGAAGACTTGATGACACTACTTATGTGATCATGAAAAGAAAGTTTTTGATCAAATATAACGCCTAGTATTTTTATGTTATTAACCTCTTGTAGTGGTTGACCCTTGATGGAAATAGGGAGCTGTAGATTGAAATTCTCCTTTAAAGGGAAGAGTAATACGTTGGATTTCTTAATATTTAATGCAAGTCTATTTTCATTTAACCAATTATGAATTTTCTCTAGTTTAATATTAATTGATGCTGAGTCAGATGGATTATTGGTATCTATGGGATGTAAGAGTTGAATGTCATCGGCATATGCAAATACATTGAAGCCTATGGATTGGCATAAGGTCAGCAAGGGAGAAAGAAATATGTTAAACAAAAGTGGAGATAATATAGAGCCTTGAGGGACACCGTAAGCTGTAGTAAGAGTATCAGAGGTTGTGTTGTTGAAAGAAACAGAAGAGGAACGATTAGAAAAGTAAGATTGGAACCAAGATAGGACTTGGTCTGTAATACCGATTGATTGAAGTCTGTTTAATAGTAAATTATGGTCGATTGTGTCGAAGGCTGCCGAAAGATCTAATGAGATTAAGAGAACTGACTGATGGTGATCTAAATAATAATGGATAGTGGTAGTCATACCAATTAAAGAGTGTTCTGTGGAGTGATGTTGCCTAAATCCTGTTTGGTTGGGGTGGAGAATGTTAGTTTTTTCAATGAAATCTGAAATCTGATTAAACACGACTTTCTCAGTTATTTTAGATAAAAAAGGGAGATTAGCGATGGGTCTGTAATTTGATGGATCTTCAGCATTAATTTTGGAATTTTTAATGATTGGGTGAATGAGTGAATGTTTCCAAACGACGGGAACAATACTTTGTTTTAAACTTTCACTTATTAGAGTATGAATTGCTGGACCAAAAATAGTGAAGAAGCGTTTGAGTAAGAAAGGAGGAATTGTATCTAATTGAGAACCTTTGATGTTCATGGATTTTATTACAGATTCTATTTCAAGTAAATTTGGAATTTTGAAGTGGGAACATTTTGAAGAAAGAGAGCTAACCTCGATAGATGCTTGGTCATGTTTAGTAAGTGAGTTTATGGTAAATGTCGATCTAATCTTATCGATTTTGTCAGTGAAATATAATGCGAGATCTTGAGATGTGAGATTAAGTAAGTTATCTTGGTTTTTTCGTTTGGTGGAATGTGAAATTGAGTTTAATATACGATAAAGAGTGGAAGAATTTGGAGCTTTCTGAATTAATCCTGAATAATATTTTGTTTTGGAGGAATTAATTTTAGCTTTGTAGTATTTGGAATGTTCTTTGTATGATTCAGTGTTAGAGAGGGATTTATTATTTCTCCATTTGCGTTCCAAAGCTCTTAACTGTTTTTTGATAAGGGTAAGTTCTGATGTAAACCAGGGATTAATAGATTTCCTAGTGGAAATAATTTTGGTTTGTTGAGGGGCTATTGTATCCAGCAGTTGACTGGTATTCACTGTCCAGTGGAGGAGAGAGTCGTCCATAGAGGTAGATGGAAAGTTTAAGAAGTCTGGCGGAAGTGCAGCCGAAATGATACTTGAGGAGAGATTGTTATAATCTCTAAAATTAATCGTTTTTTTGGAATCTTGAGGTTTTATGTATTTTACTATGTGAGATAATGATATCAAAAAATGATCTGACCAAGGAACTGATTGGCAAAAGTTAAACTGGAAATTATCTAATTGGGAAGTTGAGGAAAATGCCATGTCAATAGTATGTCCTAAGTGATGTGTTGGTTCTGATATTAGTGGATACATATCGAGTTGATTAATGTGAGATAGAATCGTTTTGGATTGAGAGTTGTTTGAATCATCGAAGTGAATATTAAAGTCACCTAGAATTAAGGGATTTAAAGTAGAAGAGCCAAAGTCAAGAAGAAGTGATTGTAGTTGGTTTAAAGTTTCGTTATTAACAGGAGGGGGCAAATAGAGGAGTATAGCGTCGAGTCTAGGTTTAGTTTGAAAGGAGAATTGTAGATATTCAATAGATGAATTAGTTGGAGAATAGTCAATGTTAAGAAGTAAAGCTTTACGGAAAATGATAGCTAGTCCTCCACCTCGTTTGAAACGACGGTGGTGGAAAAGATATTCATATTCTGAAGGGCAGCTATAGGAAAGGTAGGCCTCCTCTCCTTCTGATAACCAAGTTTCGATTAGACACAGTACGTCAAAGGAATGTTGCAGAATTAAGTCTTTGATTAAGTGGTGTTTGGTTTTTAGTGATCTGACATTAATTAATCCTATATTAAGATGCAAACTATTTGAAATGTTTGAAGGAGAGATAAAATCAGTAGTGGTGTTCTGAGGAGAAACTAAGGGGATTTCTATACGTTCGGGTATGCGTGGATTAGACGATTGATTGGATCTTTTAAGAGGTCTGTTTCCCCAAATGACAGAGAGAGGAGTAACAGGATTGTCCATATTAATTAGAGATGGTTTAAGAACTGATTGGTGAAATGTATACGTTGAATTAAGACTGAGTATGATCACGAAGAAGAACCAGATTGAAAGAGTATTGAAAAAGCAAAGTGAATTGATGAATCTGTGTGGTAAAGTGATATGATAGAGTTTATTAAAAGCGCACTGTAGTAGCGCACAAAGGAGCGCATTAAGGAGCATGACCTGCTCCTTAAGCGCGCTCCTTTGGCGCGCGCCGCAGGCGCGCGCCTTTGCGGCGTGCGCCGCAAAGTGCTTGATTTTAAATAGCATGTACCAGCAAGAGGGGCGGAGTCCACAACGAGCCGCCGCTTCGCGGCGGCGGGGGGGCCTTGAGAAGAGCTGTTGAAAATAAAATTAAGTAACAGGTAAAGAACTACAGTAAAATAATAAATAAGTCCAAACAAACAGTTAACGTGAAAGACAGGTAAAAGTGCAGTGCAGTGGTTTCCAGCCTTCTGTGATAGTTAGCGTGCGCCGCAAAGTGCTTGATTTTAAATAGCATGTACCAGCAAGAGGGGCGGAGTCCACAACGAGCCGCCGCTTCGCGGCGGCGGGGGGGCCTTGAGAAGAGCTGTTGAAAATAAAATTAAGTAACAGGTAAAGAACTACAGTAAAATAATAAATAAGTCCAAACAAACAGTTAACGTGAAAGACAGGTAAAAGTGCAGTGCAGTGGTTTCCAGCCTTCTGTGATAGTTAGCGTGCGCCGCAAAGTGCTTGATTTTAAATAGCATGTACCAGCAAGAGGGGCGGAGTCCACAACGAGCCGCCGCTTCGCGGCGGCGGGGGGGCCTTGAGAAGAGCTGTTGAAAATAAAATTAAGTAACAGGTAAAGAACTACAGTAAAATAATAAATAAGTCCAAACAAACAGTTAACGTGAAAGACAGGTAAAAGTGCAGTGCAGTGGTTTCCAGCCTTCTGTGATAGTTAGCGTGCGCCGCAAAGTGCTTGATTTTAAATAGCATGTACCAGCAAGAGGGGCGGAGTCCACAACGAGCCGCCGCTTCGCGGCGGCGGGGGGGCCTTGAGAAGAGCTGTTGAAAATAAAATTAAGTAACAGGTAAAGAACTACAGTAAAATAATAAATAAGTCCAAACAAACAGTTAACGTGAAAGACAGGTAAAAGTGCAGTGCAGTGGTTTCCAGCCTTCTGTGATAGTTAGCGTGCGCCGCAAAGTGCTTGATTTTAAATAGCATGTACCAGCAAGAGGGGCGGAGTCCACAACGAGCCGCCGCTTCGCGGCGGCGGGGGGGCCTTGAGAAGAGCTGTTGAAAATAAAATTAAGTAACAGGTAAAGAACTACAGTAAAATAATAAATAAGTCCAAACAAACAGTTAACGTGAAAGACAGGTAAAAGTGCAGTGCAGTGGTTTCCAGCCTTCTGTGATAGTTAGCGTGCGCCGCAAAGTGCTTGATTTTAAATAGCATGTACCAGCAAGAGGGGCGGAGTCCACAACGAGCCGCCGCTTCGCGGCGGCGGGGGGGCCTTGAGAAGAGCTGTTGAAAATAAAATTAAGTAACAGGTAAAGAACTACAGTAAAATAATAAATAAGTCCAAACAAACAGTTAACGTGAAAGACAGGTAAAAGTGCAGTGCAGTGGTTTCCAGCCTTCTGTGATAGTTAGCGTGCGCCGCAAAGTGCTTGATTTTAAATAGCATGTACCAGCAAGAGGGGCGGAGTCCACAACGAGCCGCCGCTTCGCGGCGGCGGGGGGGCCTTGAGAAGAGCTGTTGAAAATAAAATTAAGTAACAGGTAAAGAACTACAGTAAAATAATAAATAAGTCCAAACAAACAGTTAACGTGAAAGACAGGTAAAAGTGCAGTGCAGTGGTTTCCAGCCTTCTGTGATAGTTAGCGTGCGCCGCAAAGTGCTTGATTTTAAATAGCATGTACCAGCAAGAGGGGCGGAGTCCACAACGAGCCGCCGCTTCGCGGCGGCGGGGGGGCCTTGAGAAGAGCAGCAAGAGGGGCGGAGTCCACAACGAGCCGCCGCTTCGCGGCGGCGGGGGGGCCTTGAGAAGAGCAGCAAGAGGGGCGGAGTCCACAACTCCAACAAATCTTGAAAAACATCTAGGGGCTGTATGATACAAAACCTGATGCACAATCAAGAGCACTTTACATTGGATTCTCTGTTGTATAGGAAGCCAATGTAACTACTTCAGAATTAGCGAAATATGGGCCATCCATGAAGCACCCACAATCAATCTTGCAGCAGAATTCATCAAAACTTGCAATGCCCCACTTTTCATTTTCACCACCCCAAATAAAGTGCATTACAATAATCTAATCTTCCTAATATTGATGCTTGCTCCACTGTACGAAAATCATAAGGCATTAACATTGACTTCAACCTGTACAACATGTGCAACCGTGAATATCCCAACTGTGTAGTTTTCAATACCAAAAAGGAACTCTGGAGTGGTTCAAACGTTAAGAAGCACCCAAGAAAGGAAAAACCTCCAAAAGGAAGCAGAAGCCACAGGAGAAGACGTCCGTAGCACCTGGATAAGAGAAGAAACAACCTGCTTCGCATAACCCTTACACGTCAGCCAAGATTTTTCAAAAAAAACTAGGTCGTAATACTAAAGTAGTACAAATATCCATGTTGAACGGACCCTAGGCGAGCAAAGCCGGAGATACCAGGAAACTTCTTAGTCCGGCTGTCGAAAGACTCATCAAATCCGCAAAGTAAGGATGGCGCCGCCAATCCAGAGATTCTACAAATACTGTGCCCTGTGCTCAAGGTGGCAAATCCAAGCCATCATCAGCCAGCGGAAAACACTGAAAAAGAGAAGGCAAAAGCGAGAAAGGAGCCATGCAGCTACCCCCTCTAACTCCCACTCCCTGGGCCTGCCGAAGAAGCTAGGAAGCTTAGAATTGAGAGACGAGGCCATGAGGTCTAGGTCAAGCAAATCTCACGTCCATAAAAAGAGCTAGAACGCTGAGCCACAAATCTCAATATTGTGACCAGTCAGACACAAGGCCTGCCAAGGTCCCAGGTAATCTAGAAAAAAAAGTAAAAGTAAAATCCCGGAAGGAAAATTCCAGGATCTCCCTGGATGATAGTGTGGGAAATAATGTGAGTCACCACCAGGAGGAGCCAGATATATCTGAGGTTGAAGAGAGCGAATTTTGTCCAAGCCACCACCGGGGGAGCTCAAGAGGCCCCTGGAATTCAGCTGACACACTCAGAACAGGGCACGCCCCTAGGGTAGATAAGCCAGCAGTGGCATTCAAAGAGGGAAGCCGGTTAGGGAGGAAGTTTAGGCCTTGCCTCCCTAGGGATCCTGCCGGGCCAAACAGGGGCAACAGGCCACAACCCATGGAGCTGACTGAGGCTGAACAGACTGAAGATGTGCCCCACATGAATGAAGAGCCTATGGACTTCCAAGAGGCTTGGGCTGGCTGTGAATGCAATTTTCCTGAACCAATGCAGGTGGACTTGGCTTTAAGCCACAAACAGTGAGTGAGGTTCGTTTGGAACTGTTTGTGTGCTGGTTTTTTTTTCTTTCTCTTGAATGTTGGTTTTGAGAGAAGGCTTGGAGAGAGTGGGGAGAGGTTTTGCTTCCACCTTGGGAGGGAATTTGAAAGTCTATCTGAAGGCCTTTGTTTTGGCAAAACCTATTGCTCTCTCCTGTTCCTGGCAGACAGCTTCTGCTGCCAGAGGCTTTTCTTGATTTTCTTTTCTGACTGAGAATTGAGGAAACTTATATGCTGAACTTTATTTTTGGTTTTGATAAAATACCTGCTTTGGAGCAGGCAATGCTAGCTCTCTATAGAACTGGGGTCTCAGGAGCTAATTGAGACTTAATAAGCAGAAGAAGAAAGTTTGAACCTGATTGTGCATTGCTTTATTTGCTTGCTCATTTTGGCAGTTTTTTTTTTCTTTCTTCTTGAATGTGGTGAGGAACCCTGACTAATGTTATAAAGTTTGAAGAAGTACTTACCTGCTTTAAAGAATTGAGTAAAATGAACTATTTCTTTAAACTACCCTACTGTTGGGACTTTATTCTTGAGTGGAGTTGATTTTGTTTGCTGCTGAAAGTCCGGTCCTGCAGGGTGACTCCATGCCGGGTCACACGCTAAGGTACTGTCTGTTGTAACCACCATGATTTCTACTGAGCCCTGCCCTGGGCTATAGTGGTGGTCGCAATATCCAGGATGCAGAAGATTACACTATTACTAACATGCACACTTTCCAGAGCGTACACAGCGCTGTACACTGTCACATACAAGAAATGGGCCATGCTCAGATTCCGCGGAGAGAAAGTCTATCCAAACTCTTATCCTGATCCATAAAAGGATCTGCCAACAGAAGACGAAGATGAGAGTCCACCCATTGAAGCAGAACAACTTCACCTGCCAATGAGTACAACACCTACTGCCCAAGCAGTAGAGAAATACCCCCATCCTAATACTGACCAAAAGGACCCTTAGCGGCAATCCGGAAGAATGATCTGAAGCTCCAGAAAGGTAGCCTGACCCTGCTCAAGAGCAGAAGAATGAACAAGTACTGAGTCGCCTCTGAAGACCAGACTCCAGGAGCTGAGGATGGAAGCCACGGAGCCCCCCAACCCGACAGCCCGGGATGGTCGGTGGTCATGAGATAGTCCAGCAAAGACCGAGGCATGCCTTGAAAAGAGAAATCGCGCTGAGCCACCAAATCATACAGAGTGATGCAGGAGGAGCATACCAAATAATTGGTGCCCTGAGATACTGGGAACCCCCGGAACAAAAGTGACTGCTGTAGCGTAAGAAGGGGAAAGCAAGCCGAAGTCCCCAGTGGAGTCAGCAATATGGATCCCAGAAACTGTACAGAATCCCATACTCTTGGTCATGGTAAGCGAAGAAGTATACCAATCTAAGACCGAGACCCCACGCCCAAGTCTCCGGAAAGAAACACATGTCTCTCCTATATGAATAAAAACATCACCCAGATATACCTATAAATAGTACAGGAGAAAAGAGCGCTGTGCAAATTCAAAGATGCACGTGTAAAGAACTGAGGAAAAGATATCACCCTTTTCGTGTCAGTCAAATGGCCCGACTGGAAGTCGTCCGAATCAAGCAGGCAGTCAAGAAGAAATTAGATGAATCGCCTGGTAGCACCAAAACGGTACCACCGCCCACATCACCTAAAACGTTCGTGAAGCCTTGGGTAGGCGAAATGGCATGTGCCAAAACCGAAAGCGCCGCTCCAAGAGAGGCAGGCAAACCAAGTGCCGATTCGGAGTCCATAGAGAAAATGTAAATATACTCCCAGGTTGTCTGCAGAAATGTGTAACCCCGAGAAACTAATTCAGCAGAATGGGATCCAGCCTGCCCAATGGCCCCGTCTCGGGCACCTTGCAGTAAGTGGAACAACGTCCCTTAGTTCCTGAAGGACTACAAGAACTGTCCTGAGGACCAGTAACACTGAAAAGGGAAATACAAAACATAGAGAGTCCAAGAACGAACTGGAAACCTGAGGAGGATGCAAAGATGCAAGCATCCTGAAAAATCTTCACAGCCCCCTGACCTGACATTATAGCATCTTCTCCCTCATGAGAAAGCCTGAAGAGTCATTGGAAGAAGTCAAGATCCCCTCAGAATGAAGTGCAGAAGGTCAGGGAATGGCAGGATGAGACTGTAGGATCTGCAAGTCAGGTTTTCAGGATTTCCTCAATGAATATGCATTGAAAGCAGTGCATGCAAATAGATCTCATGCATATTCATTGGGGAAATCCTGAAAACCCGACTGGACTGCGGCCCTCGAGGACCGACATTGGACACCCCTGATTTTTGTGAACAAACAGCAATGCTATTTGCTAATTAGAGGAAAAGATCCATTAACTGAAGCACAGCACATGAAAAACATAGCTTTAGGTTTCTTGCTATAAAGCTACCCTTTTTTTTCTGACTAAAACAGTGCTCCAATCAGCTCATTCTTGAAAGCAAAGAAAGCAAAATGTAGAGATTGCATACATAACTTCATTTGCAAAAGCTTAAAAATAGAAAAAAAAAACCCCACATACAGACCTTAGCATGGCTTCTACTTCATTGCAAATGGAGGTGTACAGCTGCACAATGCTGACCTCATTGTGAAATCATCAAGGTGCATCTGCAAGGTAGAATGCTACAATTAAAATATATGCTGGGATTTGAACCCATGACCTCTGGAAGATGAGCACACACCCATTCCAAGCCCACACCTATTATGGTAGATGTGAGTTTTCCCAATGGGCATCCATGAAATTGTGGAGGCACTTACAAAGTGACGTCCACATCCTTTGGATGTCCATGTGCCAATTATCGCTAGTTAAGATCCTTAAATGGCTCATTAACTACTTAGTTTGGATGCCTAAGTTCCACTCAGTGTTGGACAGGGCTTAGGCGCCCTTTATAGAATCAGGGCCTAAAAGTTTAATACAGTAACTAATTTCTGGTGCAGCATCCAAGCATCCACAGATCTCAAACACAATGTCAATTTATCCTTTAGTTCACTCTGTCAATCCGACACAGGGCAATTTTCCCAAACCAAACTCTACTTTTAACCAGCTTAATGCTACTCTCTGTCTAGGCTACAAGATACCAACTTCCTAGGCTTTGTCTTGCCTCCTATATTTCTTTCTTTGGGGGACTATATCAAAACCCAGGGGATTGCAGCTCATGTCCTTCCTAGCTCTTCTTCTGGAGCTCCTTCACATATCCCCGATTTGTCTGTCTGGAGTGTTTCTAGGCAAACTACAAGGGCCTTATGGTCTTTATCTGCCTTCATTTTTCTCAGGGGGGGAGGGGAGGAGGGTTAATAGTCTTTTTAAAGTCTATTCCTGAATCTGCCAGCATGATTAATGCAACAGCTTCAGTGGTGTGCTGGATTATCTAATCCCATCTTTAACTTCTCTTTCTTTTCTGAGCAGTATTTAGCCCCTCTTTCTCCCTAGAATGCAAGATCTGATAGGAAGAGAGGCTTGATCCAAAAAATTTAATTTAAGAATAATTAACAGCCTATTTACTAATCTGAGTTAGCTTTGAATGCAACAATTAATGCACACAAAGTTATGAGCAATATAATGTAGCAACTTAACAGTTAATGCAAGTTAATTTCTGACACCCATTGCAGCTGTAGGTTTCCTTTTCCTACCTGTTCATCCATTCATCAAACTTCCTTCCTCCAGCCTTGCAAATTTCTTTGCAGCTCTGCATGTTTGCATTCTGTAAAATATAGGGTGCCACCTGCAGTCATAGCCAGTAGCCCACTGACAAAAAGGATACTAACAAATTCATCCCAAAGTGTGTTATAAGCTCCAACAGAATTCTGCTTTACAAATAAATGAAATGGTTATGAATATGCATAATACATACAGTTAGAAATACTGAGGTTTGCTTATCAAGACAAAGATCTTCAGAATTTTTTCTGATACGAATATGTTTGGGGGGGAGGTTTCTTCTTCTTGTGATGGTAGTGGACTGTATTAAAGTCAAAATGGATGTCTTACCAACCCTAGCTATCTTTGTTCCTTACTTCAGTGGTTTACAAGTTTAGTATGTAATATTACCATTACTTTTATATATAGGAGAAAGGAATTGCCTAGTGGTTAGAGCTACAGTCTCAGTACCCTGAGGTTGTGGGTTCAAACCCTTCACTGCTCCTTGTAACCCTGGGCAAGTCACACAATCCTCCATTGCCCCAGGTACATTAGATAGATTGTGAGCCCACCAGGAGAGATAGGGAAAATGCTTGAGTACCTGATCGTTGATAGGCGCTATATAAATATCTAATTATATATATATATATATATATATGTTAGTCCTACAACAGATACAAGTTCCTTCAACAACTTTCAACAGCAGTACAAACTACAGTAGAGCAGGGTGGGCAGCCATGGTTCTTGAGAGCCACAACGCAGATGGGTTTTAAAAACATAAGAATTTGCCGCTGCTGGGTCAGACCAGTGGTCCATCGTGCCCAGCAGTCCTCTCCTTCGGTGGCCCCCAGTTCAAAGATCAGTGTCCTGAGACCAGCCGATCAACATTCCGGTTCAACAGGAACTCGTCCAACTTTGTCTTAAATCCCTGGAGGGTGTTTTCCCCTACTCTCTGGGTAAAGAAGAACTTCCTTACGTTTGTATGGAATCTATTCCCTTTTAACTTTAAAGAGTGCCCTCTTGTTCTCCCTACCTTGGAAAGGGTGAACAACCTGTCTTTATCTACTAAGTCTATTCCCTTCAGTATCTTGAATGTTTCTATCATGTCCCCTCTCAGTCTCCTCTTTTCAAGGGAGAAGAGGCCCTGTTTCTCTAATCTCTCACTGTACGGCAACTCCTCCAGCCCCTTTACCATTTTAGTTGCTCTTCTCTGGACCCTTTCAAGTAGTACTGTGTCCTTCTTCATGTATGGCGGCCAGTGCTGGCCGCAGTACTCCAGGTGAGGGTGCACCATGGCCCGGTACAGCAGCATGATAACCTTCTCCGATCTGTTTGTGATCCCCTTCTTAATCATTCCCAGCATTCTGTTCGCCCTTACGGCTTCATCAACTTGTCGACCAGTACTCCCAAGTCTCTTTCCTGGGGGGTCTCTCCAGATATACATTGTCGATCGGGTCACCCTTGTCTATCCGTCTGTTTACTCTCTCGAAGAAGTGCAGCAAGTTCGTCAAGCAAGATCTTCCTCTTCTGAAGCCATGCTGGCTGGTCCTCATCAGTTCGTATCCATCAATGTGGTCAAAGATGCGGTCCTTTATCAGTGCCTCAACCATCTGTCCCGGTACTGAGGTCAGACTCACTGGTCTGTAGTTTCCCTGATCACCCCTCGAACCTTTCTTGAAGATCGGTGTAACATTCGCCACCTTCCAGTCTTCCGGAACCCTTCCCAATTTGATCGACAGATTGGCTATCAGTTGAAGCAGTTCAGCTATAGCACCTTTCAGTTCCTCGATTACCCTCGGATGGATGCCATCCAGTCCTGGGGATTTATCATTTTTAAGCCTATCAATCTGCCGGCATACCTCTTCTAGACTGACCATCAACCCTGTCAGTTTCCCGTCTTTGTTTCCCGTGTATAGCCTGTCGGTTTCCGGTATGTTGCGTATATCCTCTAAGGTAAACACAGATGCAAAAAATGTGTTCAGTTAGTTGGCAATGGCTTTGTCCTCCTTTAGCACTCCATTCCTCAAGTCATCCAATGGCCCCACCACTTCCTTCGCGGGTCTTTTCCCCTTAATATATCATAATAACAGCTTGAAGTTTTTCGCCTCCTTGGCTATTTTTTTCTCATAGACTCTTTTGGCCCTTCTTACTGCCTTATGGCACTTGCTTTGATGCAGTTTGTGCTTTTTCCAGTTTTCGTCCGTTTTTTACCTTTTCTATTCCTTAAAAGAAGTCTTCTTGTGCCTGATCGCTTACTTCACCGCTTCAGTGAGCCACGCCGTTTCCTTTTTCTTTTTCCTCTTGGATCCCTTGTTGATACGTGGTATATATAGATTTTGCACTTGGTGACTGTGTCCTTAAAAAGGATCTATGCTTGCTCTAGCGTCTTTACAGTGCTTATCCTCTTCTTGATCTTCTTCCCCACCATGAGTTTCATCCCTTTGTAATTCCCTTTTCCGAAGTTCAGCGCCATGGATCAATGTTTCGTCCCCATGTCCAGGTCAAAGCAATGGAAGCAGTATAAGCAAATCAATCTCATGCATATTCATTGTGGAAACCTTGAAAACCTGACTGGATTGTGGCCCTCAAGGACTGATGATGCACAGCTCTGATTCTTTAAAATATCATTTACTTGTCTCTAATGCCTCCTTGTATACTTTTATGTCTAGTTCTCTTTTCCTTTATATTTATGTATTGTTAATTATTGTTTTACTATAATACTTTAGCACTTGTATGTGTTTATTTGTTTTGAAATTTAAAAGATTGTGATCTCCTGTTTAAAAAAAAAGCCTCATCTTTACCCTACATGGGGTTCTCATATGTGTCAGTACTCCACCACCCAGATTTACATGCATTAATCAGGGTGATTATGGTGATGAAGAAGAAAATTAAATATTAATATCTCCTGCAAAATTAAATAAAAATCTGAACTTACACAGAGGTGATGTTAGTTATGTTGGTACTTTAACTATTTGCTCAGACTCCTGTGGTAATTTTGACATTTGCACGTACAAACCATGATGACAAAAAATTTTATTTTCCATGGAGAGGGCTTGTCAAGAGTGGAGGGTGGGCATTTCTATGCTAATCAGTTGGCACACCTACACTACTGTGCAATAACTGATTAGCGCAAGATTAGGGTTTGAGCCCTTACCACCTACAAAATGGGTGGAAGTGCTCACTTGCTAATTTTTTTCAGTGGTCACATACTAATGGCAACATTAGCACATGGCCATTAGTTGAATAAATTTAAAATTGACCATTTTACTGCAACAGTAAAAACGGCCTTAGTGCGTGGGGAAAAAATGCATAAGGGCATGGTAAAGCCACTTTTCCCCATAGCTTAGTAAAAGGGTTCCTTATTTATTTATTTTTTTTAAAAAATTGCTGCCTTTGTTTAAAAAGTTTGATGCAGCTTTTCTTTGATTTTTACAGCCCACAATATAAGAACGCAAGAATTGCCATACTAGGTCATATCAAAGATCATTGGCCTAGCGTCTTGTTTCTAACAGTGGCCAATCCAGGTCATGTGTACTGAGTAGGATCCCAAAGAATTAATCCAGGGATAAGCACTGACTTTCTCAAGTCTACCTGGCTAATAATGGTTTAATGACCTTTTTTCTAGAAACTTACCTAAACCCTGTTTACACCTAGCCACATTATCACTTTTATCACTTATTCTGGCAACAATTTCCACAACTTAAATTGTGCATTGGGTGATTAAAAACAACCTCTACCAATTAGTTTTAAAAACATTTACCTATTAACTTAAGGGGAAATTCCCTTTAGTACTGTTTGAAAGGGTAAATAACCATTCCCTGTTTACCCACTCCATTCTACTCATGATTTTATAGACTTCTATTATATCTCCTCTCAGATGTCACTTCTCCTCTGAACAGCTGTTTCTTCATAAGGGAGCAGTCCCGTCCTCTTTACAATCTTCACTTTCTCTAGTACCTTTTCTAGTTCTATGATATATTTTATGAGATAAGGTGACCAGAACTGAATACAGTATTCAAAGGTGTAGTTGCATCAAGGATTGATGCAGCCCTAATTTATATATAAAGTGGGCATGGGCTCAAACTGAGTAGCATACTTCTGTTGTAATTTTTAAGAAAGTCAACATTTATATTCTGCAACTAAATATTGAAAATTGTGCAGTATGCACAGTGAATTCAACTAGTGTTTTCCCTGCTGTAAATTACAGAAACTATAGAAAAGCCCCTTCTGGACCCCATGATGTCCAAGAGAGGGAGTTATGCCAGTTACCCGAGATACACCATACCAACAAATCATTTGAGCAGCCAATTACGGAACATGTCTATCATTTGTCACCAGGCGCTTTGAATTTAAAAGCCATCTATCTATCCATCCATCAGGCATATGTTTCAAAACCTGGACTCAAAAGACAAGAAAATAACACCGAAAAAGGGTACAGAACTCAAAGGCTCTATTTGTTGACCAAAGCTAATAATAGTAATACATTCATTCCAAACACTCTGTGGACAAAGAAAGTTAAGCAGCCCCTTATATCATCAAGACCATTGTTCGAAGAATTAAAAAGAAAATGAGAACAACCAACAAAATACTCCACATATCCAAGAATTAATGAACTACATAGTAAAGGAACCGTAAGTCGGGAGCCTTCCTGCTATCTCACCTTTACCTTGCCCGGTTGTCGCTTTTCTAGGTGGCCGCTCGGAGAGACTTGTTAGATTTGTCCCACCGTGCTCCGCACCTGACCAGCGAATTGCTGTTGCTGCTGCTCTCCGCAGGGAGGGGAAACCCCTCAGCTGCCTGGAGGGCGGCACAGGCGCGTGACGGAGGAGGAGCGGGAAAGCGACGCCGCGCGCTCCTCTCTGCACCTGCGACTGACTGAAGGCAGAGAACCAGCGGGGGGGGGGGGGGGGGGGGGGAGGCTCGAGCGCTGAGAGTGTGTGGGCTGTCTGGCATGGGGATTCAATGGGGCGCGGGCTCTCCACTACAAAGGTCGCGCGCGGGAAGGGGGTTAGCTAGCGCACTGTTCTCCCGTAGGGGGTGTGGGGAGGGGGCAGAATGTAGTCAGTCAAAGGGCTCTGCCATCAGTGTGTGTGTGTTTAAAAGCATTGGGTACAGTGTACAGCTTTTGAAGGACCCTCGAAAGTAATTTTCAGCCCATTTTGCTTCCAGCTCCGCAAAGCCTGAGGGCTTAACATGAGTAAAAGCAGACAGCAATGTTTTCCAGTACAGAATATCACTTTGCTTTGACAGACTGTTCTAAACGGCTGTGGTTGTACCATGGAAAGGCGGTATATCCGAGCTCGGGGTGGATGAGGAAGGAGAAGCTGAGAGGTGTTCTGGTAACCCACAACAGCATCTGCAAATGTCAAGTTCAGTTTATTGAATATGTGAGTTGACAGAGTCCAAACTATGGGGGAGGGAAGCATGAAACTACTTAGCATGAGAGTTAACTTCAGAATCATACCAAGAAAAACTTCCACAAGTGGAAAAGAGAGAAAGAAGAATTACAATTTAAAAAAAGGGGATGGGGCATAAGAGGAGGGGAATGCATTCTTAAAATCTGCATCTTCTTAAGTCTCCTGCCAAAACAGCCACAGATAGGAAGACCAATTAACACAGAAAAAAAGAAGGGTTGTCCTAATGCATTCTGCATGCATTAGTTTTGGGATGCGTTTTCTACATGCTGAATATTTTTTAATTTTGTAATTTTTTCATGGGTGAATAGTGGGTATTCCTAACTGTATCTGTTTAGAGGTCCTTATATTAAGCTGAAATAAAAATAAGCCTTAACTTGCCCTTACACAAGTCTTTCCTACAACCGTAAAACCTCGATTTTCTAATTTTTCCATTAATGGCCATGCACTAATGGAAATTGCATTTAATTTTTTTTCCTCAGTGCACCAATGATATACAAGGAGAGGATCCAGAGTTCTTTTTTTAATAAATATAAGCTGATATCCACATAGTCCCCTCCACGATCAGGGGGTTTGTGGCAGGTGTCAGCAGGAGGGACTGGGCATCCCTCCTGCTAGCAATGTACTGGGGGGGGGGGGGATGAGCGGCTGCAGCTGCTAAACTTATCGCGATAAGCTCAGCAGCCGCATCTGCATTTTGCTAGCCTTCTTTGTACGCATCTACCGCTGGCCTAGGGGACACTCTATGAAGTTACAGGGAAATACTTTTAAAACCAATATGAGGAAATGTTTTTTCAATCAGAGAATAGTTATAACAGCGGAATCTGGATAGGCCCGCTACCTATATATATTTCAACCCCTTACCCCTCCCCACATTATCCCACAAAAAACTCAACACTAATTATGGTGAAAAATAGCCGCAGCCCTGTTTATTGGTCATAACAAGTTGTTAAATAACATAACAATGTATAAACATTATAACACAAATTATTTCGAGCTACTGTAAAAAACAAGTTATGCCCCCGATCCCGCCATGAAGCAAGAATCTGGGGGGTGGCATGTCCCCCACATGCCCCACTAACCCGGGTCACCTGACCCACCAGGCACGGTTCCCAGCCAGCCCACCGCTCATGCCCTGATGAGCCCAGCCAGTAGCTCGAGATACCGCCCAAATATCCCAACTCACCCCTCTCTACCCAGAAGCCAAAGGGTGGGCGGGCGGGAAAGCCTCCTCAGAGGACCAGAAACGCCCTTAGTCCTCCGAGGCCCGACTTATAAACCCTCCCCCTCCCGACGCCCTCCGCGGCCACGACTAACCAATGGCAGGTCTTCCCGGCGGCGGGAAGACCTGCCGACCAATCCCCTGCCTCCTGTTCCCCCCCAACGGCCCCGCGTCTCCGACGGGCTACCACGCGGGCCTCCCAGCTCCGCGTTAGGTACGCCCGTCGAGACGAGCTCTCGGGCTGCCTATAACAGCGGAATCTGGATAGGCCCGCTACCTATATATATTTCAAACCCTTACCCCTCCCCACATTATCCCACAAAAAACTCAACACTAATTATGGTGAAAAATAGCCGCAGCCCTGTTTATTGGTCATAACAGGTTGTTAAATAACATAACAATGTATAAACAGTATAAACATTATAACACAAATTATTTCGAGCTACTGTAAAAAACAAGTTATGCCCCCGACCCCGCCATGAAGCAAGAATCTGGGGGGTGGCATGTCCCCCACATGCCCCACTAACCCGGGTCCCCTGACCCACCAGGCACGGCTCCCAGCCGGCCCACCGCTCATCCCCTGATGAGCCCAGCCAGTAGCTCGAGATACCGCCATAGGGCCTGTAAACCCTTACAGGCCCCCCCCCCCCCCCCAATGAACAGAGCTACGACTAAGATAGCGCCCAACGCTCACAACCTGACGAGAAATCATCCAACAGCAAATCCCAGCCCACGTCCGACAAATGTACCCGATCCCTCGCAAACAAACCTAAACAGGGCACATCCACCCAGTCGTGTCGTAGTTGCACCCCCCCCCCCCTAGACTCCACCCAGCGCCCTACCTGACGGTTAACCTTGCACAAACCCCTGGTCCATCTCCGGGACTCCAGCCGTCGCGGTCGAGGAATAATGTACGACCACAGCAGCGTCGTGCCAGGGAACCACTCCAATACCATCCTAAGATCACCCAGTATAGTGTCAATCGGGTGCTTCCCCGTCTGGGAATCCACGTCGTTACCACCCAAATGCAGCAGCAGGATATCCGGACGACGAGGGCGACGACGGAAGTCAGCCAGCAACGGTAACAGCTGATGCCACCGCATGCCCCGCTGACCCCTCCAGGACACGCGAATGCCCAAGTGCTGCAGACCCAGGTGCTGACCCCCAGGCCGGATCGCAGCACGCTCTCCCGCCCAGTGGACGAAGGAGTGCCCGAGAATCCACACCGTACGCTGTCGCCGCACCGCATCTGCAAGGCAAACCCAACAATCAAATCCAGCCCTAAATCAAAACACAAAACCCTGGTTAGTAAAGTGTCAGATCTGAGCATGCACCAACCAGCTATAGCCACCCACTCCCCCGAGACCAAGGTACCCATCAGTGGAAACATTAACTGAGCAGCCCAACCTAGGTCCCTCCCCGATCTAAACCTCGTGCCATCCCGTGAGGCCAAATGTAACTCCTGTAACACTCTGAGGACCAACACCCCAACCGTTGAATCCCTTCACCTGGCACCCCAGCCAGAAAGGCGCAAGTGGCAGCCCCAATCCAAAATGAATGAATACCAAAGCGCACCGGATCCTCACCACATCGGCGCAAAACTAGACGCAGCACGACTAGGAACTGATAACGAGTAAGGGGCCCGCCGTCTTCATGCAACAACAAGGCCAACCCCAAAGGAGGACGAACCGCCATATAGGCACACAGAGCCGTAACCGGGCAAGTAACACCCACTATCTTATGCAAAACCACCGTACGGCCTCTGCCCAGCTGGTCCGTCTTGGATCTGGCAAGATATAAACTAACGGTACTGTCACCGCACTGTACATGCCGCAATAAAAGGCCACGTGCACCCACCGAATCAGCAGGATGCATTAATAGCTCCCCGACGCGGAAGGCTCCGAAAAAAGCTAGCGAAAAAGCAGCAGTGAACAGCAGCACCTCGTATCGGGACCGAGCCACCGCTGGCAACTCCATGATCAACCTCATCAACAAGTCATGAGAAATTGGCCGCCGTGCATCGGGTTGCTGCAGCGCAATCCTAGCCATAGCCGTCAGAAGTCTACGCACTAGGAAACCCGAGGACGGGCAACGCCACCCCAAGGCCCTGGAGAAGAATGTAAAACCAGCTAAGTGGCCAGCCACAACTCCCCGCGACAAACCCCCACGATGCGAATCCAGCACAAATTCCGCCAGCAGGGTCTCGGATACTGGTCCCGGGGACCAACCCCGGGAAGACAGGAAGGCGAACAATCGATGGAATCCCGCATTGTAGCGAGTCCAGGTGGTAGGAGCCACTGACTGTCTCAGCAAGTCCCAGAGCCCTTCCCGACCAGGCTCCATAAATGATCCGGCATCTGCAACCCACGGAGCTGCGCGTCTGGAGCCAGCCGACGAAACTGTGAAAAGTTAAAGCGAGAAAGAGCATCAGCAATACAGTTGCGACTCCCTGGCACATGCCTAGCCCTAATGTACAAATTGAGCCGCAAACAACGCAGAACGATCTCACGCATCAACTGATTAACCTGCAAACATTTTGCAGCATGCCGATTGACGACCTCCACAACCCCCATATTATCGCACCAAAATATTACGCGCTTATTACACAGCCGAGCAGGCCAAAGTTCGCAGGCGACCAGTAGCGGGAAAAGCTCCAAGAGAGTCACATTACGCGTAACACCACTCCGCTGCCAGGCTACAGGCCACGGCGCTGTACACCAGTCCCCCTGGCAGTAAAGGCCGAAACCGAGGCCACCGGCTGCATCAGAGAAGAGTTCCAAATCCAGGTTAGACATCTCGGGCTGTTGAATCGGAAGCGTGCCATTAAACCGCGTAAGGAACACGACCCACATCCTGAGATCCGCCCGAATACCAGCAGATATACGCACGAAGTGGCGACGATCACGCACACCTGAGGTGGCAGCAGCCAGTCGTCGAGCAAAAGCCCGCCCCATAGGCAATACCCGACACGCGAAGTTAAGAGACCCCAGCAGCGATTGAACGTCTCTGAGGGTAGCCTTGCGGGACTCTGCCATCCGAGAAATCTGCAACAACAGGAGTTTTACCTTGTCCAGTGGCAACCTGGTAACTATTGCTACGGTATCAATCTCTATACCCAGAAAAGTAAGCACCGTAGTTGGACCCTCCAATTTATCCGCCGCCAAAGGAATACCGAATGCAGCAGCCATGCGTTCAAATGATGCTTTCAAGCGGGAACACACCGCAGACCCCGCCGTTCCAACAAAGAGAAAGTCGTCCAGATAGTGCACAACCGAATCCGCCCGCACTACGCGGACCGTAACCCAGTGCAAGAACGTACTAAACATCTCGAAGTAAGCGCACGAAATGGAGCAGCCCATCGGTAAACAACGATCGTAAAAAACTCACCCTCGAATCGAAAACCCAGCAGCGGATAAAGGAGGGATGGACAGGCAAAAGCCGGAAGGCAGACTCAATGTCCACCTTTGCCAGGAGAGCACCACACCCTGCCTGCCCAACAAGACGCTGCGCACAATCAAAAGACGAATAGCGAACCATACACAGGTCGCGAGGGATGCCCTCGTTGACAGAGCGGCCCAAAGGCCAGGACAGATTGTGAATCAAACGGAACTTACCAGGGTCTTTCTTGGGAATAATAGCCAACGGGGAGACCATCATAACCAAGAAAGGCTGCTCCCGAAAAGGCCCCGCAATGCGCCCAAGCCTGATTTCCTCCTGCAATTTCGACTGAATCACCTCCCGTAAGCTATTTACTGAGGATGCATTGGGAACCCGCACCTGAGCCACCGGTTTCTCGTACGGTATAACAAAACCCTCATCAAAACCCTTCTCCAACAGTACTGCTGCCCTCCGATCACTATAACAGCTCAACCACGGCCGGAGGGCCCCCACCTTAATCGGGGTGGGCACCGCAGAGGAACCCACCTCATTTTGCTGGCCCTGAGGACAAGGCCACTCCTTTTTTGGGACATTTAAGCGCTGAGTGACCCTGCCCACACAGCGAACAGGCATGCCGAAATCTACAATCCGTAAATGGGCACGTCGCTTTGTTGAATTTCCAGCAGAGGTCATTCCCTCCCCCAGAACCCTGACCCGATTGTCCCGCGCCGGCTCGAAAGGAACGATACACACCCGTCGATCCCTGTTGCATCGATCGTGCCGCAACGCCCGCCGGAGCGCCTCCAGGTCTAGCCATATGCGTTAACCACAAATTGATATCTTGGGTACCCCAAGACATGTGCCTGTTTTCTTCCATCTTATCTCGAAAAGCCTCGTCATAGTTGAGCCAGGCCCAACCACCGAAGCGCTGATAAGCGTCGAGCACAGAATCCATGTACGCCAAGAGCAGGCCATAATCCTGAGGACGAGCCTGGCCCCATACGCTAGCTAGCCGAAGAAACGCCCGCGTCCAGTTGACCATATTACGGGAGACCTGACCCGATTTAACCTTGCCCTCTTCCTTCTTACCCTTCTTTTTACTCCTACGCGTCCTGCCCTCTAAGAGCCAAAACACATCGATGCACGCTCGCTTTTTAATTTTCCGACGCAACCCTCTAGGTACCTTCTCCCAAAGCTCGGTGAACGCCACCAATGCCGGAGCACCCCTATCCTGACTCTCCTGCCCCGCCTGCTCACCCAACACCCTCGACCGAGATCGGGAGGAGGACGAAGAAGAAGTGGAGGTTAAAGAAGATGACGAAGAAGAGGAGGAAGTCCTAGCCCTTCGCTTGCGCTTGCGCTTACTCTTCCCCTTCCCCCTACCCCGTTCCCCACACTCAGCAGCCTCTAAGGCCATGTTACCCATGTCCTGTGCTCCTCCAGCGATGATCGGTCCGCTCGACTCTCCAGCAGCGCCATCCGCAGCAGCTACCATGTGTGGACCCCGCTGTCCGGACATCGCAGAGATTCCTCCGCCAGCAGCGCCATCCGCAGCAACCACACGACCAAGTCCACTCCGCCCGGGCTACGCCATCCGAACTCCACCGGAACTCTGCACTTGCTCTTGGGAAAAGGTGGCCACAGCCTCACGTCCCACCGAAGAACCAGCGAAGACTGAAGAAAAATCCAAACAAGGACCAGACAACTGCACAGCACCAGCAGGATGAACCCCATAAGGACCCCCAGAACCCCCCGCTCCCCCGAGGGCCCACCAATCCGCAGGACCACCGCCGCGACCAACCCCATGGCCCCACGTGGATGCAGGATCGGGCATGCCAGCACCCCTCATCGGCCAAGGCACCGGATTCCAACCCGCACCCCAGGACCCTGAAGCCCAGGGAGGCCAGAAGGGAGAATGAACAGGGGGCAGGCAGATGCTCTGCGCTGGAGCAGTGACACCCACGCCCGAACCACCAACAGGAGCTCCAAGGCCCCCAACCCCGACCGTCCCCGAAGACGCCGATACCCTAAACTGGACCACTCTCTCCGCCGATCCAGCAACCGCACCCCTACCCAGGAAGTGGTTACCAGCCTGGGGAATTGAACAGTCCTGAACCACTGGTGCTGTATGCAGCACATCCGGCTGACTCAAGATATCAGCACGTGGCTCAGGCCCAGCCATACCATACACCTCCCCCGCGGTCGGCAATGCACGCCCCGACGCTGCATCAGCCCCACCCCCGATGGAACCACCGGACCTAGCCCCCTTACGGGCCCTCCCGCCGGACCTCGCGAAGTCTAACGGTCCCCCTCCTGCCCCCAGCGCGATTGATTCCCGGGCAACCTCTCGAGAACGCCTCGGCGGCAGGGAACGCTCCCGGTCCGGCGTGTTACTCACCGGCTCTTCCTCCTCATCGAAGGAGCTACCCGCCGTGAAGGAGAGCTCGGCCGCACCGCCACCGGAACCCGAACCCGACTCCATGCCTGAATGTCGCCGAAAGCCGCCTCGGAGGACCAGAAACGCCCTTAGTCCTCCGAGGCCCGACTTATAAACCCTCCCCCCTCCCGACGCCCTCTGCGGCCACGACTAACCAATGGCAGGTCTTCCCGGCGGCGGGAAGACCTGCCGACCAATCCCCTGCCTCCTGTTCCCCCCCCCCCAATGGCCCCGCGTCTCCGACGGGCTACCACGCGGGCCTCCCAGCTCCGCGTTAGGTACGCCCGTCGAGACGAGCTCTCGGGCTGCCTAAATCTGAAACGCACTGCCACAGGTTGTGATAAGAGTGAATAGAGTAGATGGTTTTAAGAAAGGTTTGGACAATTTCCTGGAGGAAAAGTTCATAGTCTGTTATTGAGAAAGACACAGGGGAAGCCACTGCTTGCTCTGGATCAGTCAAAAAACAACAAAGGGCAAAATAAACTCAACACTCTAGGCTGTTGAGTGACTAAACATGAATAATGCAAATTTTATAAAATAGTCACTCAGTAAGGTCAAAATGGAGTAACCTAAATATAATACATATCAACTCCTAATCGAACTCTGCTCATGAAGGCAGATACTACCGCCTCACCACCCCAATCATTGCAGTGTTCAAAGTGAGTGACAACTAATGCTGGTGGTAGTTAATTGCATTTTCACAAGCCATACGGGCTATAAACTATACATCTTAAGTTGATGACTTTAAGATGTACTAAAGTTTATGAAACTTAGCTTTAAAGTTCACTGGTTCCGACGTGCCACGTTTCGGTACTGCTTCAGGGAACCGACACTAAACTTCAACTTAGTATCAAAGAGAGGGTGTAGTCTCTGAAGAAAGCAATTTAAATATTTGTAAAATTATTTATTTTATTTAACAAAATACTAAAATCACATTGATATTGCAAAATGCTCCAATGTTCATTGATAATCTGCTTTTTTTAAACGCGTGTTGAGAATAATGAATCACACACACTAAATCAGCTTCCTTAATCTTTTTACTTGGAAGTAGCAATACTTCTCTGTTAGAATGAAGGGCTCTCTTATATATCTTTTTAATAATCGGGTCCGGGTAACCCCTTTCTTTGAAATGCTCCTTCATCTCTTCAGCTTTATCTACAAATTCACTTCTAGATGAACATAGCCGGCGTAACCTTAAGAATTGCCCTGTAGGTATGTTATTACGTAGGTGTCTCGGATGGAAACTTTCACACCTTAAAAGGTTATTCTGGTCTGTAGATTTTCTGAAGATGGTGGTATTGAACCTACAATTAGAGAATGACACGGTGACAAAATTCATCACCGTTCCCGTCCCTGTGGATAACTGCGGGAAACCATCTTCATGTCATTCTTTAAAGAGAGAGGGAACAATCAGAGTATGAATGGCCACAACCACTGACCCGCAAGCTTTGCTTTAAAGAATGCTGGTGTAGAAGTATTGAGGTTGAAATAGACACTAGAAAATGACATGGGATTATTTCCTGCGGTTATCTGCGGGGACGGGAACGGTGATGAATTTTGTCACCGTGTCATTCTCTACCTACAATCACTCAAAGATATGTTTCTGTCCCAAAAAAGGTAACGAATGTGTGTCGGATTGGGCTGTAAACTTCATATTGGTATCACCCTGATTAATCCATGTCAAAAATGAAGACACTCTGTTGCAGTGCCCAGCCATACCGCAAAAACGTCATCAATGTAATGTTTCCACATGAGCAATTTGGCAAAATAGGCTGAAGGATACAAATATTGTTCCTCAAATGTTGCCACATATAAACAGGCTATAGTCGGTGCCATCTTAGCTTCCGTGGCAGTACCTCAAATTTGTAAAAAGAAAGAGTGACTGAATTGAAAATAATCTTTATTCAACGCTATGTGAGCAATGGTAACTAAAAATTATATCCATCTAGAGGGTAGTCCCATTTGTTGTAAATGTTGTTGAATGATCACTTTAGCTGCTTCCTGCAGAATGTTGGTATATAAATCTGTAATATCAAGAGTTACCAATATAGCATGATCTGGAATATTATGAAAAGTGTCCAAAAGCTGGATCATCAAACCTGTATCTTTCATATAAGAGGTAATTTGGAGGACGTGGTTCTTTAATTGTAAATCCAAATATTCAGATAAGGGTTCTAAAATGGAAACGATGCCTGCCACTATTGGGCGACCTGGAGGATCCACCAATGATTTGTGTATTTTGAGCACAAAATATATGACTGGGGTCACTGGGCAAGGACATCTTAAAAATTTATATTCACCCACTGTAATAATCCCTGCCTCTAACGCTTGTAACAAGATCTGAGAGATACCCTCCTGAAGTTCAATAATAGGGTCATGATCGATTGGTTGGTAATACGTTTGATCCGACAGCTGTCTCTAGGCTTCATGCTTGTAAGATGAGGCATCCATGACCACTATACTGCCCCCTTTGTCTGCAAGGCGGATCACTATACTCGTGTCCAAATATCAGAGAACGCAATGCAGTTCTTTGAGTTATGGTTAAATTGTCTTTAATAAATGAATGTTGCATCTCCAGTGCTGCTATGTCTCGCTCAACTAGCTGTTCAAAAACTTGAATATGTGGATCGACGGGACCAGGCGGGCACCACGTTGACCTAAGTCTCTTAGATGTCATATGCTGATGTTGCTCCTCAACGTCAGTGTCAGATAATTTGTGTTTGTTGTCAAAAAAATGTCTCAACTTCAATTTACGTATGAATTTATATAACCCTATGCATGTCTCCAAAGGGTTATACTTAGTAGCTGGAACAAATGCTAATCCTTTATTCAAAACCTCCAATTTCATTGTTGGTAAGCATTTTACTAGATAAATTGAACACATTTGATCGAGTTACTATTGTTTTGGATTCTTTTGCCTGGTCAGTCTTTGGTTGACTCCTTTTAAGTTGATGGATAAAAAATATTTTTTTTATGCGTTGCCCCAGTTGCTCCTGTTGCTAAAGTAACACTTCTTGTAGCTTGTTGAACATCCTCTTCTGATGTGTCACTAGATGTTTGCGCATATGTCTGTCGTTTCATAGGTTTCCGTCTTGATTTATCCATCCAGCTATATACGAAACCTCTCTGGCCTTAGTTTTTTAATTTTAGAGCCTTTCAATTCATCTCTAAACTCGTCAAGTTTCTTTGTTAAATCTTGAAGTTGGGTATCATATATGTCTGCTTGTACCGTACTTTTAAGGTAGTCAACATGTGATTGTAAATCGATTTTATATTGGTCTATTTCCACCTTCGTGGTTTCAATAATAAGTAACATCAGATCATACGAGCACTTATTTAAAATCGCATTCCATTTCTGTAGAAAGTTACTATTATAAAAAAAAGTCGGGGTTCACCCCGCATCCACAAACCCCTGGGTATACGTTTCACTCTGCAATACTCAGCTAGGGTGGCTGCGTGCAATTCAGCACACATAATTCTTTTATGAGTAGATTCTTGTTGATTCCAGTCTGAAAAAGATGCTCCTCGTTCGGAAGAAGAAAACAGATGAAATTCAGCTAATAAGTCTGTCGATTGCTGTTCACTATGACATAGTGATGTTCCAACCAATGGAAGCCATTATTGAACCGAGGGCCCCACGATAGATGCAGACTCAGTCAAAAAACAACAAAGGGCAAAATAAACTCAACACTCTAGGCTGTTGAGTGACCAAAAATGAATAATGCAAATTTTATAAAATAGTCACTCAGTAAGGTCAAAATGGAGTAACCTAAATATAATACATATCAACTCCTAATCGAACTACTGATAATTGCCCCCGTACGTATCATGATCAGTGGCTTTCATATTGATCCTGCATTGCAATCTTATGCTAGATAGTATCAAAAATTCAACATTCATTATTCTGTACCAAGGACACTTCATTGAATCACTTTGGCAGGAAAGGAATAAACACAATTTTGAATTTAAAAAAATGAAAACAAAAGGGTTATCCAAGTGCTTGTGTGTTTCCCATCTAATGGGGGTTAATGTATTGTTGATGGTCTCACATTTGTTGAGAGTGATTCAGCTTAGAGCCACACAAGAATGAATCACAAGGTTCAATAATGACATAGAGCAGGGAAGGAAAACATTACCATATTCTGACTCATTCTCTTAAATTCATTACATCGACATAAGCAGATAGACTTTACAGACATTATAAATTAGAAACATCTAATCAATACAGCAAAGACTGTGAAAATATTCTTAGCATAATAGTTGAATAATTGCTTTATATTCATCTTATGTTCTTCTCTCTCTTATGAAACAAAAAAAAGAAAGAAAAGTGCATTAGTCCATGCTAAATTAATGCAGTTCACATATGCAAGTGAGTCTGCCCTATTTAAAATAGAGGCTGCATAAATGCATGCATTAAATCATATTAAAATTAATGTGGACCGTGTTAGCTTAGTCAGCACACTTTTGTGACCGGGGGCTTTCAAATACAGTGATCAAAGTGAGCCCTGGAGACACTCTCAACTCCCTAGGTAGCCTAGTGTGTCCTAAATATCTCTCCCCACTGCAAAGAATTATTTGATGATCCAATGGGCTACAGACACCTCCACCCCACAGAAAACTTTCTGGTGGCCAAGTGGGCTCTGGACAAGCCTCTGCCCATCCCAACCCTCTCACTCATCTTAGGCCAGGAGGCATGAGCCATATCCACTCAATCTTGCCTCTAGCCAAATGTGGGTTGGAGGGCTGAGAAGAGGGACATAGCCAAAGATGGACTTGGGTGGGTCTAAGCCCCTCTACTTTGGAGCAGTCAGCAACAGTAACAAAAACCAATGAGAGCAGAACAGGAAATAGTGTCAACACCCACCCTGCTTAGTGCCCATCCATGTTATCCTAAGCCCCACCCAAAAAGGAAAATAAAAATCAGTCCTCACTTTACTACTGATTGGGATGGGAGAATAAGGGAGCAGCACTTCCTTTATTTGACAGATTGTCTCCTCATAGTATGAACTTATTTACCACCAAGGGTCGGGTGCCACCATTTTTCAAAATGATAGGTGGAAGAAGATGCCCCTTGATGACTCCCCAGGACCTAGGGTGCTACCAGCATGAAAGAGGGTCTCCCTGTGCGGGCTGCCCAGGCCAGGGGTGCAATGACCCAAGTTGTCCTGACCCAAATTTCATTTTTCCTCCTGTTAGTGCATGAGCCAATCCACACTCAGATATTAAATACTTCTCCTGCAATAGAGAATGGCACAGGGACAAATATTCCTATTCAACGCTGAATTTTAAGCATCATTTATAGAACTTCTCCCATAACTTATAGAATGTTGTAAGTTACACGCATATCTTTGGCACAGACACCAACACAGAGACGCTTCTAGATGGTCCTCTGCATCTATCACATGGCATTAAAGACAGGAAACAGGATTCTCCCCTTTCCAACTTTAAAGAAACTCAGGAACAATAGATCAACTTCTTCCCTGCTCTATTCCAGGCCTATAAGATAGGAGACTGGCTTCTCTTTCCTAGATCAGAAACTTTCTTCTAAAACAGTGGTTCTCAAATCTTTTCTATGGCCCCACCATAGAAAAGAGCTGAGCTTTTGGGTTATCCCTAATGAATATGTATTAACCTAAAGCCTAAGCTTGGGGTTTATTTTCAGTTAGTGAAATAGCTGCCTATTGGATAACTCAAATTCTTAAAACCAGCTATTAAATATTTAATACAAACAAGTATTATCTTACAGTCTTGTGTTGAGCTGAATGCTTTATGAATTGAAGAACAGGACCATCATGAGGACAGAGAGGCCTACCGATTGTGTTTAAGAAACTGTGATTTTCATGTGCTAGACTGTTGTGCAACTCTCAGTTTGAAGCCTCACTGACCAGATGATCATGGACTAATGAACTCATGAACTAACCAAGATCCAATTTTGGATAAAAGTAATCACAATGGCTGTAGGATGTGTGTGAACGTTGGGAAATGAGTGTGAGTGTGAGTGATGGGGTTTGGGTTCACTGACTAGATTATTCTGATATTTATTAATAAATTAAGTATTGGTGAGTTGAAAAAGTACTGTAATGAAATGAACTGTGGGAGATAAGATTAAAATTCATCACCGTTCCCGTCCCCGTGGATAACCGCGGGAAATAATCCCATGTCATTTTCTAGTGTCTATTTCAACCTCGGTCCTTCTACACCAGCATTCTTCAAAGCAAAGCTTGCGGGTCAGTGGTTCTGCCCAATTATACTCTGATTCTTCCCTCTCTCCTTAAAGAATGACATGAAGATGGTTTCCCACGGTTATCCGCGGGGACGGGAATGGTGATGAATTTTGTCACCGTGTCATTCTCTAATTCAGATAATACTTGTTTGTATTAAATATTTAATAGCTGGTTTTAAGAATTTGAGTTAATGAATATGTATGAGAGAGATTTGCATGGCTACTAACTCTATTTTGTGCAAATCTCTCTCATGCATTTTCATTAGGGATATTCTGAAAATCTCACTGGCTGGTGATCCCCTAAGACAGGGGTGTCCAATGTCAGTCCTCGAGGGCCTCAATCCAGTCGGGTTTTCAGGATTTCCCCAATGAATATGCATGAGATCTATTTGCATGCACTGCTTTCATTGTATGCTAATAGATCTCATGCATATTCATTGGAGAAATCCTGAAAACCCGACTGGATTGCGGCCCTCGAGGACCGACATTGGACACCCCTGCCCTAAGACTAGGGTTACCAGATTTCTTCATTAAAAAAAAGAGGACACGATCCCGTCCCATTCTGCCCCCAGCCACTTCCCCACACCTCATTTCTTCCTCCCTGAGTCCGGGCTGCATCTTGAAGGCCTCTGAGCATGCATGTGACATCCTCGTGTCTCAATCTACACATGCTTGGAGGCCCTCCAGATGCTGACCCGAGCTGCCAGGTTTTGGAAATCCATCTGGGCACCTGGCCAGTCCTCTTAAAAGAGGACATGTCCGTTTTTTCCCGGCCATCTGGTAACCCTACCTAAGACAAATTTGCGAATCACTGTTCAGAATCTCTTATGAAGACCATGATCAGTCCCTGGCCTGCACCATTATGAATAGTCCTTTTGCAAAATAGCACACAAAATAGTGCAGGCCACTCTATACTCGCCACTCTCCTTATGCCCTACACTGGAAAAAGCACAGATCTTGGAGAAGATTCCAAAGACCCTTTCACAGTTATTCCTTGTCAAACCGATTTTGCACATTTGTGTGCATTATTAAAAATGATATAGAATTTAACTGCAAACATTCGAAATCAACTTTCTCAAATCCCATCTTCAGCCCTCTCAGAACCTACAGTTCATCAGAGCTGTTCTGGACACTGTCCAACTCAGAACATTCCTTCCTCAGCAGCGTCTGGATGCTCTCCTTCAGCTATGCTGCAAAGTGTCTTCCCTTTCTTCACTCTCAGCGAGAGTGGTACTACTCAGTTACATGGCCTCAACAGTTCACGTGACTCCTTTTGCCAGACTTCACCTTAGAATTCCTCAGTGTACACTGGCATCTCAGTGGGCGCAGGCTTGTGACCCACTCTCTCAACACATTACAGTTACTCCTTCATTGAGACAGTGTCACCACTGCTGGATGCTCTCTTCCAATCTCTCCAGAGGTTTACTGTTTCAGACACCCCCTCATCAGAAGGTCCTCATGACAGATTCCTCGACCTACGCTTGGGGGGCTCATCTCCACGGTCTTCGTACTCAAGGCCACTGGTCCAGCATGGATCGTCAGTGTCACATCAATCTGTTGGAACTCAGAGTGATATTCAGTGCTCTCAAAGCTTTTCAGAATCTTCTTCACGACCAGGTAGTCCTCATTTGGACAGACAATCAAGTCGCCATGTACTACGTCAACAAGCAGGGAGCAACAGGATCTCTCCCTCTTTGTCAGGAAACTCAAAGGGTGTGGGACTGGGCGATCCATCACAACACCTTCCTGAAAGCAGTCTACATTCAAGGAGAGAAAAACTGTCTGGTGGACAAATTGAGTCATCTTCTGCAACCTCATGAATGGACACTCAATTCCTCGCCTCTTCATCACATTTTTTCTCAGTGGGGAACTCCTCAGATAGATCTCTTTGCATCTCCCCACAACCACAAACTGCCTCAGTTCTGCTCCAGGATATACTCCCCTCATCGCCTCGAGGCAGATGCTTTCCTTCTAGAATGGACAAATCTGTTCCTGTATGTGTACCCTCTCATTCTCAAGTCTCTTGTCAAGCTCAAGAACGATCATGCCACCATGATTCTAATAGCTCCTCGGTGGCCCAGGCAACCCTGGTTCTCCCTTCTACTTCAGCTCAGCAGCAGGGAGCCATACCTTCTACCAGTTTTGCCATCTCTGCTTACACAGAGTCAAAGATCTCGTCTTCATCCCAACCTGCAGTCTCTACACTTGACAGCTTGGTATCTCTCAACATAACTCCTCTTCAGTTTTCTCAACCTGTTCGGGACATTTTAGAGGCTTCCAGAAAGCTTGCCACTAAAAAATGCTACCACCAAAAATGGACTAGATTTTCTACGTGGTCCATCTCTCATAACAAGGAGCCTCAAGATACCTCCTTGTCTTCCATCTTAGATTATCTTCCTTATCTACCTCTGACCTTAAATCTAAATCCATTCGAGTCCATCTTAGTGCAATTGTTGCTTTCCATCAGCCTATCAAAGGGAAACACCTTTCTGCTCATCCTGTGGTTTCCAGATTTATGAAAAGACTTTTCAATGTCAAACTTCCTCTCAAACCACCTCCAGTGGTTTGGGATCTCAATGTTGTTCTTGCTCAATTGATGAAGCCTCCATTTGAACCAATGTCTACGACTCATCTGAAATACCTCACTTGGAAAGTGGTGTTTCTCATTGCCCTCACATCTACTCGAAGAGTCAGTGAGCTGCAAGCTTTAGTTGCCAATCCACCTTTCACAGTTTTCCATCATGACAAGGTGGTCTTCCATACTCATCCTAAATTCTTACCTAAAGTGGTTTCAGAATATCATCTCAACCAATCGATTGTACTTCCAGTCTTTTTTCCAAGGCCTCATTCTCATTCTGGAGAATCAGCTCTTCATACCCTGAACTGTAAGCGTGCTTTGGCCTTCTACTTAGAACGCGCCAAACCACACAGATCTGCTCCTCAACTTTTTGTCTCCTTCGATCCAAACAAGTTGGGACACCCGATTTCTAAGCGAACCATCTACAACTGGATGGCTGCTTGTATCTCTTTCTGCTATGCTCAGGCTGGACTGTATCTACAGAGTCGAGTCACAGCCCACAAAGTCAGAGCCATGGCAGCTTCAGTGGCTTTCCTCAAATCCACTCCTATTGAGGACATTTGCAAAGCTGCCACCTGGTCCTCGGTACATACTTTCACCTCTCATTATTGTCTGGATGTTTTCTCCAGATGGGATGATCATTTTGGCCAGGCAGTATTACAAAATTTATTCTCCTGAATTGCCAACACTCCCACCATCCCATTCTGGTTAGCTTGGAGGTCACACACATGTGAGAATAGGCTGCCTGCTTGTCCTGGGATAAAGCACAGTTACTTACCTTAACAGGTGTTATCCAGGGACAGCAGGCAGCTATTCTCACAACCCACCCACCTCCCCTGATTGGCTTCTCTTCTAGCTATCTGAACTGAGGAGACACACCCTGTGCTGGGCAGGAAGGCACTCAAAACTTCTGAGTTTCTTCAAGCAAGTCTGCTTGCGAGGCTGTCCATATCCGGGCTCTGTGGATGACGTCACCCACGTGTGAGAATAGCTGCCTACTGTCCCTGGATAACACCTGTTACGGTAAGTAACTGTGCTTTCATGGAAAAAGAGATCATAGATTGTGTTTTTGGAAATGGGATATTTGAAGAAAGATTGTTAGAACAGGATTCTTTTGGACAAATTTATCTCTTGCGCAGTATCCTCACTGGTAAAAGCGTCTAAAGGATATATGTTTTCCAAGATGCCTCATCATTAAAGAGATATGAAAGAGAAATATTGACATTCATATGGGCGAGGAAATATGGAAATGATCCTAATCTGGAAAACTAGTTGAAGGAATCTGGTACTAGAGTCAAAGTCAACAGAATACTAATGGTTCCATGACCCAGCCAACTTTTAATCCTACATTACATCAACAAATATGGAGTCTGGGGCACAGGTTGGGGTTTTGCACACACACCCCAACCCAAAAAGGCATTACTTCCCCAGACTTGAATGATAGCATCTATGTTTTTTCACCGAATATATTAGTGTCCAGCAGGGCTGTTGTGGGACTCAATGATGCCCAAGGTGCAACTGAGGTGTTTTTCCTGAAATATTGCAGCCAGTCAGTCTTGCTCTAAAGGTGTGATCCTAAATAATGTGTAGAGGATTACTGCAACTGCTGGTGCAATGTTGCTGGAATAGCATGCTGGTTTTCTTGCCTGGCCTGACACCTCAGACAGGCACCCATTTTTCCCATCTCTTCTGATGTCCCTGTTGTCCAGAATGACTTAGTACATTACAGAAAAATGACTCTTGGTTGTGTTGCAAGGATTGTGAACAAAGGGACTCTTATTTCCACTTAATATTGTAATAAGAAGATTCTGGCAGAAAGTTTTAGATTTCATCAAACATGTAATAGGATTCCAAATTCCAAAGAATCCAGGCTGGATCCTGCTGGGAAATGTCTTGGGTAGCTGCCAAGCAACACACAAGGAAGTAAATGATTTAGGATTGTGTTATTGGCAAAACGCACTATTTAAATGAATTGGAAAATATGCACATAGAGAGTGGATGGAATGGTTATCTGTGGCAGCAGCATACAAAGAAATAATTACAAACAAAATAGATCTATTCTGAATGACATAAGGAAAATTTTTGGAGGTTAACAAAGGTTGACTTTTGAAAAGCAGCCAATGTATGTTATGTATTGTTTGAAATGTTATGTTGTAGTTTCTCATTTTCTTCCACAGAAAGAGATCATTGAGTTGTTGCCAAAACAGCAAATAAAAAATTATGTTCTTGTCCTGTTGGAAATTGTAAGAAAACAAAATGGAATTTAAAAACACAAAGATAAATATGGAGCACCAGTCCCCACATCTGCCCCATTGATCCCACTGCCAGTTGGGTTTTTTTTCAGGATGCCCTCAATGAATATGTCAGAAATAAATTTGTATTTACTGGATCTCTATTACATGCAATTGATTTCATGCTTTTCTTTTTGGCTTTTTGTTGATAAGTCCAGAAATCATGAGCCTGCCAATTCACAGGTTAGAAGCAGGTGCAAATTTGAAGAAAATGTCCAACCTCTGTATCGGGCTTCTCCACTGTTAGTCCAGCGTAATACACTAACAGGAGTTCCTTTAATAGGCTGTTCAAGTCTCTAGCCAGCCTAATAAGTAAATCAAAGGAAAAAGGGGGGAAAAAACCCTTTTCTTTTAAACCCCTATGGTTTTACATCCATCAGTGTCTTTTAATAGCTTAAAGCAACCCACTTCTTTCTCTCTTCCTTACCCTACCTTTTATGTTTTTTATGGGCTGTTTCCTGGTCTCCTACTCTCTTCCTTTCCCCCGCCCTAGGACAGCTTTAGTGTGGCTGTAGCTATGTGAAGGAGTCTCCAGCAGGGGGAGAGGCAATGTCCTATGTACTCCCTCACATAGAGTTTTGGTGGCCTCATACTTTCTACCATAAATGTAGTGTTTAGAGTGGCTTATGGGTCCTCCTCTCTATGGTTCACTAGCCCACCCACCAGGCTACTTAAAACACGAGTGTGCAGCTCTGGCGTTAGCCCGGAAGGAGCCTCGCCTCGATTCACAAATTTTAACCATTTTTACTACCACGCTGTTCTCCATATGACTCTCAATTTGTGATACATAGGACATTTCGGACCCCTGAGGAAGGAGTGTTTCTCCAAAACACAGACTGTGTTGGGTCCGTACTCCATGTATAAATTACAGTTTTTTATATAGCTTTTGAATAAACATTCCTGTACCTTGTACATTCCATTCTTCACTCTTATTTTGTTCTTTGTGTCCGCCTTTTGCTCTATTAGGCTCCCATACCAGGTGCTGCTGTTCTAGAGACAGGTATGTTTCATTCAGATCTTTGTGGAATGGGAGGGGTTTAGTGAACACTGGGGGAGTGAGGGGTTCATTACTTAATTCCTGCAGTGGTCATCTAGTCGTTTGAGTAACTTTTTGGCACTTTTAAAACAGGTCTATCTCAGAATGACTGATTTCTGTCCAGGACGTCATGGGAAATGTTTGATTATTACCGCAAGATATCCAAGTCTAAGACTGCTCAAGGCCCACTACGAACATGCCTCCAACAATACTCCCTTTTAGCGTTGGATGCACAGTGGCTAGGACAACTCGCAAAATGTCCAGAAAGACAGTTTCAGAAATCAGTACTTGGGCATCCTGGCAATTAGAATGTCCAAGTGCCGATTTATGCTATTTTTTTGACGTCTTAAGTGTTTTGAAAATGCCCCTAATGGTGTCCTAGCATTCTCCGATTCATTTCAGATGACTAGTGAAGTCTAAAATAATAATATTCAAGTAAGTGTAGTATCTAGTCCAGCTTTCAACATTGTTTTGGGGGGTTCAAGCACACAAATTAATATATATTTTTGAACCTTGGAGAAGCACAGCAGCACCTCCACACTGATTAGTGGCTCCAAGTGAAATTTGTTCTTATTTTCACAAAAAAAGACAATTTAGGCCCCCTTTTATCAAGCTGTGTTAGGGGTCTTTTTTATCGCCGACTGTTGAGATAAAAGCTCCAAAATTCATAGGAGCTTTTACTGCATCGGATGACAATGATAAATCCTGACGCAGCTTGATAAAAGAGGGGCTTTAATGACTTTTGAAGTATTATTAGTACTTACATTGATGAACCAATCGCGCTGATTGAAGATAATGTCTTTAAGCCATATTCAAGGAATGAAGCAGCAAGAACACAGAAAACACAGTACAGTCTGTCCCTGAAGACCTCTGAAATTTTCTGGCACTTGTATTTGAATACAAGCTAAAATCAGATGCACATAATGTGAACTCCAAGTTTAGAAGCAAAGCAGCTTCCCCCTAGTTCTCTGAACTGGTGTACCCTAACTCTTCTCACGTGTTTCCCCTCATTGATGGGTTCTACCAACAAATAAGGCACATATTCACATAAATTAAAGGAGAAAATACTTTCCCACATATTTTTTGAATATGTAAAGGAAAAATTTAGCAGCTCACTCACTGGAATTACAGGAATGAGCATAGAGGATCCGCAGATGTGAAGATGGGAGGTTAGTTTCAAGTTTCAAGTTTATTTATTCATTTGATGAATCGCCTATTAAAATTGCTAGGCGATGTACAAAAATCCATGTAGAAAGTAATACAGAGAAACTATCAATTAACAATATAATTACATAAAATACGGACATGAGGAGGTAGGGAAGGATTAAAGTTTACAATCTTAAAATTGGTAGAAAAAGGTAAAAACAAGAGGTAAGGGGCTAAAATCCAAAGCACAGTTAAAAGCATCTTTGAAGCTTGTAAAAGTTTTAGTTATTAAAAGCATCGATAAATAAATAAGATTTTAAAAGTTTTTTAAATGTTACGATGTCTTTTTCAGATCTAATGTATTGAGGGAGGGCGTTCCACCATTGTGGTCCCATCACTGTAAACATGTCTGATCTCCTTGTTCCTATGATTTCAAAGAGGGTACTGAAAGCAGGTTTTGGCCAGATGATCGAAGAGAGTTGTGTGGGATTAGAGATCGGAAAATAAAAAGTGGTTCATTGGATTCTAGTGTTTTAAAGATAAGTAACAGTATTTTAAAGGTAATCCTATGGCTGATTGGCAGCCAGTGGGCATCTTTTAATAGTGGAGAAACGTGATCGTACTTTTTCGCGTTGTATATTAATTTAATGGCCGTGTTTTGTATTAACTGCAGTCTCCTTTTTTCTTTCTGGGTGATGTTAAGTAGAAGAGCATTGCAGTAATCAATTTTTGATATTACTAAGGAGTGAATGAGTATCTTTATCGATGTTAAACTGAGGAATTTGGCGATTGAGCGGATCTGTCGTAATTTAAAGAAACAGCTTTTAACAGTAAGAGAGATGTGTTCATGATAGGTTAATTTATCATCTATAGTTATGCCTAGAATTTTAACGGAGGAAACCAGGTTGAGCGAAATGTTATTAAGAATGAACGGTTTTGACAGGATTATGTCTTTTTTCCAAGTGAATAACATTGTTTTAGTCTTATTGATATTTAATGCTAATTTGTTTGTATTAAGCCAGTTTTGGATTTTTTCCAATTTATGGTTGATAGATGTGATTTCGGTAAAAACCAGAGATCAAGCAAAATCTGGGGCAATGTATCAAAAATGGGCAGATTACATGAGTTTTCCAAGACATCTACCTGTCATTTATCCGTCATCATTTTCTCTGTGCTTTAACTTGATCTTTAATTCTGAGCACAAATATAGGGCTCCTTTTACTAAGCAGCATAAGAGAGCATTTTACCGCAGGCCGGTGAGGTAAATGATCCGATGCTCGTTGAGTTCCTAAGAGCATCAGAGTATTTACCTCGCAGGCCCGTGGTAAAATGCTCTTACACTCCTTAGTAAAATCCAGTGATAATCATTTTTTTTTTTTTTTTTTTATAAATCTTTATTCATTTTCTTATGTTACAACAAGTGTTTCAAATAAATTCATTATAAACTTGAATAATCACACTTGATTAACTTACAGATTAATATCAAATTTAAAATTTCTTTAGAAAATCAATATTTTATAAAGTTATAATATTATGTAAGAAATCTAAATTAATATAATTATTATTGAATATAATAATCTCCCCTCCCTCTCTCCCTCCCTATCAATATTGAATGAGAAATCTTTATTCATTTTCATATGTTACATCAACAATATAAATTCATACTAATATTTCAGAAAACTAAATTTATATAATTCTTAGTTAATATAATAATATCCCATCCCCTCCCCCCTCCCTTAGTGATAATCATTAAATTAATCATAAAGAAATAATAATCTACAATATGCAAACTAAAAAATAAAATATGAATCCCTGTCGGTGTGAGTTACTGTTCATTTTCCTGACCCTGCTAGAAAGATGATCTGTCTAAAGATGAACAACTGTCTAAATAAGAGTTCTCTGTCTCAGTTAATTTTCCAGAAGCCTACATTTATGTTTTTATTTCTCATGGTCCTGAATACATGACAATCTTTTTGATTCATTATCTTTGTGGTCTAGTATATAGTTTATTCAATTTACTATACTGCTTTTCCTAGTAATAACAAGGCGATTTACAATATCACAAATACAGAAAATAGGAAAAGAAAGCAATCGTAAGGTAGGACAGGATAGAAAAGACAGAAGGTAACATGCATAAAAAATAGTAGCATAACTTGTATTGTAAAATCCTTTTACTAAACTGCGATAGCGGTTATTATCACAGGGAGCCACGCTGAATGCTCTGCGCTGTTCCTGACGGTCATAGGTGGATATAGATTGGCACACAATATTAGGTAGATGGGGATTGCCTCTGTAAATTTAAAAAAAAAGTCTTCAAGGCTTTTTGAAATTTTAGTAGAGAGTCTTCAAGATGAAGTATGGAAGGCAATGTATTCCATAAAGCAGGAATTCGTGTTACATTAAAGAGAAGAAAACTGAAATGTCACTTATTTAAGGATGCTTTTCCATCTTAACCTCGATGTAGCATTTATTCATTTTTATCCCTTTTTTAAGACTTTCTCTCTCACTCTCTACCCTTTCCAAGCTGTTTTAACCTTACATGTCTCTCTGTCCTATAATGGATGTATTTCTTCCCCATTTTCACTTCATGTCCCAGTATGTTTACTATCACATATTTGAGGTTTATTTATTATGTACTGTATTTTTTTTATATACATGTACTTCGCCTAGAAATTTATTGATAGGCGATTATATCAAATTTTAATAATACTTGAAACTTGAAACAGTAGAAGGCAGAATGCCTGGTAAAATCAAATCTAGCTTGCCTATAAAAAGACATAAGCTAAATTAATAAAATTAACTTGTGAGCCCATTTAGCAAGCCTAACTTTTAATTCATGGCAGCATCTGTACCATTTGATAAAAATACTTTTTAAATTATTTTGGGGACCTTTTTCTAAACTGCACTATAAAGTGGCCTGCCCTATTATTAAGGCATGGGTTTCTGGCTCACTGAGGCCACTTTTAGGGTTCCTTTTATCAAGGTGCGGTAGGGTTTTAACACGCGGAATACCGCACGTTAAACTGCCTGCCACGCTAGTCGCTAACGCCTCCATTGAAGAGGCGTTTTTGGGGCTTGCCGCAGGGGTTAGCGCGTGATGAAATGTCCGACGCGCTAACACCGCTAGCGCACCTTGATAAAAGGAGCCCTTAGTGTGACTGTAGCATGGCCATATTTCCTATTTTTCCTATGAATGGCCACACACTAATTCCCAATTAGTGCATGGCCATTACCACGTGAGCCCTGACCACCACCTATTTACTAGGTGGTAAGGGCTCACAAGCTAACCATATGGCAATTGGTTTGTGCCTGGTAATGTATCTGTGGTAACTGATTAGTGCAGAGCAAACCTATTCTCCACCTTCAAATATACTCCCTGCACTAAGAAATAAAACCTATCTTTTTAGTGCATGGTAGAGAATGACACGGTGACAAAATTCACCACCGTTCCCGTCCCCGCGGATAACCGCGCGGGGACGGGAACGGTGATGAATTTTGTCACCGTGTCATTTTCTAGTGCATGGGTAGCACATGCTGATTCCAAACTACTGTGGGATGCCTCAACACGTCAAGTTTCAAGTTTCTTTATTTTTGATATACCGTTTATCAGTCAGGTATCTAAACGGTTTACAATAAAAAAAATTAAAAATATAAGAAATATCATATCTAATGTTAAAAATAGATAAAGTAAACAGGAGAAAGAACAGACTGGCGTACATGAAACGAGAGGGAGGAGAGAAAAGGTAAGTCAGTAAATACATTGAGAAAAATAAAAGGGAGGTAAAGAGGGAAGGGTAGTGCCTTGTTAACCTGTGGTAAACACACGGTTCTTACTGCAGCTTAGTAAAAGGACTCCTTTATGTTCATTTTTCATATAAACAGATTACAAAAAGTGTATAAACCAATACAGGTCATGTTCTGCAGGCCCTGATGTTAGAGGCAGACTTGGATATTGTTGCTATCACAGAGACATGGTTCAGTTATTCCCATGGATGGGAGCTTACTGGGCAATAATCTAGGAAGGACAGGGATGTCAGAAAAGGTGGAGGAGCACCTCTCTGTGTGATGAACAATATCCAAGCGACTGAAATGCAGGGGGCCTGGTGAAAGGAAGAAGTGATGTGGATAGCTTTGAAAAGAGAAGATGGAACTTCTATCTACATGGGTGTTGTCTACAGACTTCCAACACAATCAGAACAACTTGATAAAGATCCGGTTGCAGATATCCTGAAGTTTTTTTCATTGTGACTTCAGCTTTGTAATCTTTTATTTTTATTTATTTATTTTAGTTTTTATAGACCACTTATAGCCTCACGTGGTTTACATTCAGGTACTCAAGTACTTCAACCTATCTGTCCCGGTGGGCTCACAATCTAACTATTTTTTTTTTCCCAAACCGGTGGAAAAGAAACACACTCAGACTAACAGTTGGTCTGGTGCCACAGAGAGCTGGCCTACACACATAGGTTCTGCTGTGCAATTCAAAAAAACCTATTCTATAATACTGCACGCCCATGCCCTCCCCTGGACCCGCCCCTTATTATTTATGTTCTACAGGATTTTGACACCGTGTGTTATAGAATATCGCACAGGCAGAAGCATGTGCAAAACTAAATTCATGTTAATTAAACTTCACTACTTGATTGTTGAGGTCAATGAATGGATATTAATAGTTCATTAACCAATTTGTTTGCATGCACATCTAGGATCTGTGCCAAGATTTTCAGCACCGTACATAGAATCTGGGGGAGAATTCTGTGTCACACGAGTACAAATGAAATCCATAATGAAGTGTGACATAACCTGCATCGCTACAACACGCTTCCAGAATTCATTCCATGGCTATCTCTGCAAAGGACAAGATCAATGGTAATTATAATTTAATCTTCATTCTAATTATGTCAACAAGATTATACGTAATCTTTAGGTTGCCTCTTGGGGCTTTTTTTGGCAGCAGAGAAACTCCTATCCACTTGATTCCTTTCCGCTTTCCTTTTTTTTCTATTGTAATTATGCAAACTGCTTTGATTGCTCTCCAGTTGAATGGCAGTATACTAAGTGCCAAAGAAACATAAACATCAACCAGCCCAGGCAGGGAGAAAATACACTGGTCCAGTAATGACCACATTTAGCTGTGGGAAGGGCTGAGGCTCACTGGTTGAGCTGCTGCCCAGTGCTGCTCCTTGTGACCCTGGACAAGCCATTTAATCCCCCAGTGTCCACCGCTTTGAACGTCAGCTTGGAAATGCCAAAGTGACAAAAAGGCAGTATACAAGTCCCCTTTCCCTAGCTGGAATATTTAACTTGTCACAGATTGTGACCACAGACTCAAAGGTTTCTTTAGAATTATGAAATAATATACAGCTTTTCACTAATCTAATTTTACAATATATTACAGTTCAGGCATTTATATCTTGCAGGCAAAGTCATTTACCTGGGTAAGTTGTTCTATCTGAAAACTGCACTTCTCTGCCTTTCTAAAAATGCATAGCATGTGCACTTTATGCAGGGTTAAAAAGAGCCATCCCAGGGATTACTTTTGGGTTGGGGGAGTAAGCCAGTAAGCAGAGTCGTAACTAGAAGTGGATAGAATGTTCCGTAGGGACAAAAAAGAAAAAAGAATAATAAAGAAATATGGGCAGGCAGCAGATGAAAAGCCAAGAAGAGCACTACCCTCCTCCTAACATTTAGGCTGTGGAGACAGAGAGAAAAAGAGGACTAGAATTAGGGGATGGAGGGACAGAGGCAGAGGGAACAGAGTGTGTGTGTGTCGGGGGTAAGGGCGTAATTAAACTTGCCCAGTCCAAGTACTAAAATGCCTTGTTTTGGCTCTGCACCCTAGGTATTGTCAAAATACGCTTGCTAATAAATTACAAGTCCCCCCCAGCACTTAAGAAAAATACTTAGACCCTTTTATTTATTTATTTATTCATTCATTCAATTTTCTATACCGTTCTCCCAGGGGAGCTCAGAATGGTTTATATGATTTTTTTTTTTTTTTTTTTTACAATGAATATTACATGAATTGTTTTATTCAGGTACACAAACTTACCTAATTTCCAAAGAGAGATTTCCTGAAGTAACTCTTTGAAAATAAGCCACAAAATGTAAGGGGAGACCTTCAAGTCTCTGGTCCCCAGATTCTACAAATGTAACCAAAAGTGGTGAACTCAAAATTGGGCATGATCCTGAGTGGCAGACGCAACTCAATTGGTTGACAAGTCATTTATTTATTTATTTTCTATACTGTCCTCCCAGGGGAGCTCAGAACAGTTTACATAAATTTATTCAGGTATTCAGACATTTTTCCCTGTCTGTCCTGGTGGGCTCACAATCTATCTCATGTAGCTGGGGGCAATGGGGGAGATTAAGTGACTTGCCCAGAGTCACAAGGAACAGCATAGGTTTGAACCCACAACCTCTAGGGGCTGAGGCTGTAGCTTTAACCACTGCGCCACTCTAGAAATCAAAATGTAGTAAAAGTGAGCCAAGTAAAGGACAATGAAGCCATTGTGACATCACTGATAGAAACATAGAAACATAGAAATAGACGGCAGATAAGGGCCCACGGCCCATCCAGTCTGCCCACCTTAATGTCCCTCCTCTACCTTTGCCCTGTGAATAGATCCCATGTGCCGATCTCATTTTGCCTTAAAATCAGGCACGCTGCTGGCCTCAATCACCTGTAGTGGAAGACTATTCCAGCGATCAACCACTCTTTCAGTGAAAAAGAATTTCCTGGTGTCACCTCGTAGTTTCCCGCCCCTGATTTTCAACGGATGCCCTCTTGTTGTCGTGGGACCCTTGAAAAAGAAGATATCTTCCTCCGCCTCGATGCGGCCCATAAGATACTTGAACGTCTCGATCATGTCCCCCCTCTCTCTGCGCTCCTCGAGCGAGTATAGCTGTAATTTGTCAAGCTGTTTTTCGTATGGTAGATCCTTGAGTCCCGAGACCATCCGGGTGGCCATTCTTTGCACCGACTCCAGTCTCAGCACATCCTTGCGATAATGCGGCCTCCAGAATTGCACACAGTATTCCAGGTGGGGCCTCACCATGGATCTATACAATGGCATAATGATTTCCGCCTTACGACTGACGAAACCCCTTCGTATGCAGCCCATGATTTGTCTTGCCTTGGACGAAGCCTGCTCCACTTGATTGGCAGACTTCATGTCCTCACTGACGATTACCCCCAAGTCTCGTTCTGCTACCGTTTTTGCTAGGATCTCGCCATTAAGGGTATAAGACTTGCATGGATTCTGGCTGCCCAGGTGCATAACTTTGCATTTTTTGGCATTGAAGTTGAGTTGCCATGTCCTAGACCATCGCTCCAGTAGGAGTAGGTCGTGCATCATGTTGTCGGGCACTGAATCTTCGTCTGTTGTGCATTTGCCCACTACATTACTCAGTTTGTGGTTGGTTCTTAGGCACTGGTGGAATGAGGCATTATGATGTCACAATACCAGCTCTGGTTATCAGAGACTGAAGCGTTTCACATTATTTATTTATTCAGTTTTCTATAGTGTTCTCCCAGGGGAGCTCAGAACGGTTTACATGAATTTATTTAGGTACTCAAGTATTTTTCCCTGTCTGTCCTGGTGGGCTCACAATTTATATAATGTACCTGGGACAATGGGGGGATTAAGTGACTTGCCCAAGGTCACAAGGAGCAGCATGGGTTTGAAGTCAATAATGGAATGCTAACAATCAATTATTTCAAAAATAACTACCAGTCAATATTCCTTTAACAGTGTTAACATTAGCTTCTTTGATTAAAACTTAGGACAATTCATCATACTAAGCTTTTATTATTAGCGTCTTGAAGTCCTCAGAAGTGGCTGGGTATCTGAAAAATTTCACCCGATATAACTCATTTAGCCACAGACTTCCTCATCAGCTCCAAATGCATATTAGCATTCAAACATATATCATACGCCATTTTATTTTCTATACTTTAAGATAGTACACTTATCTTAAGATAAGTATTTAGCGGGGAATGGCTTAACGAAGATGGCCACAAGTAGCTGGAGTTAAGCACCCACAGAGTCGCCGGAGCCATTAGTTATCACCTTTACGATGGTAAAACGCAAATCTAAACTCCGGGTTTTCCCGGAAGAATCTTTGGTAACAGCTGCGGGCCCGATGGATGTTTTCCTCCAGCGTGGGGCTGGAATGAGTGAACCGGAGCTTTCTTCGGCTAGGAGAGACACGCTCGCTGAAGCGTCAGTGCTCTCCCTCGAAGCAGCATCGTTATCTCCGGAGGAGCGGAGTCCTCCGAGTCGTTCTGGGGCGTTAGAGCAGTAGATGGAGGAGAGAGCGGCCCGGGCTGTTCCCTCTTCAGACCACCAAGTTCGGGAGTCGTCTCGGCAGGAGGAGCTGGGAAGCCAAGTCAGTCATCAGAGCACCCGGAGGAGCTGGAACAGCAATTGCCTCAGGACTTCCTATCATTGAATTCATCTCCAGCTGAGGTTTCAGGTATTTAACTGCATCAGAGTGTCTGGGTTCTGAACTAATACCTATGCAGAGGCCCAAGGTTTTCAATATGGAAACATTAATGGGAAGCAATATCCACTTTACAAATCTCTTTGGGGACTCAAATGCAGCAACTTACTACACGTTATACCACTGTTGTATCTGAAAATTTGGAATTGAAAAATAGACTATCTAGCGTGGAAATTAAAGTGGATGGTCAGGAGACCAGAATAAAAACTGTGGAGTCCCAGGCCTCGGTGTGGGTAAGGGACAGTGGAAATCTTAACTTCAAGGTGGAAATGCTGGAAAACATGACCAGAAGATGTAATCTTCGGATTACAAATTTTCCAAAACTACCATTTACTTCAGCGCAAGATATGTTTAAGAAATACTTGAAAGAGATTTTGAAAGTTCCCGAAACCTCTTATCCACCTCTCACTAAAATATATTATTTACCAATTAGATCACCTGTTCAGAAACCAAACCAGCAGAATTTGTCTGCTGATAGTTTGGATTTGACAAATTTCCTTGAGAGGTCAGATAATGAGATACCGGCAACTGTGACGCTGCTTATACAATTTGCTATTGACTCTGACAGAGAATGGATGCTCAAGTTGTTTTTCAAGTTCAAGGACATACCATTCATGACAAAATTAGTGAGAATGTATCCTGATGTGTCACGAATAACTCAAAAGAGAAGAAAACAGTTTCTCATTTTGAGACCGAGGGTCTTGCAGTTATGGGGCTACGTTCGTACTCAGATACCCGCGTAAATGTGTGATGATCTATCAGGGGAATAGATTTGTTTATTTTGAACCTCAGCAGTTGATAAAATTTATTTCTGCTAAAGAGCAAACCTAGTATTCTTGAGAGAATTTCTGTTTCAAACCTGCTCAGTTTAATTAGATTCTAGTTTTCTCTTATTACCATCTTTATTTTCCTTTTAATGTTGGGGGGGGGGGGGGAATTCAGCGAATGCACAGCTTTCTCCCCCCATTAATTGAGGTCTAATAGTACAATCCAGTATATTTAGCATTGAGCTTTAAAATGTTCTTTTTCTTATTTTTTTGTCTTGTTTCTTTTTATCTAAATTTTCCTTTTAGATTATTCTGTTAACTTAATGTTGGAACTGGTATTGTAATATTTCTTTGAATTGATTAATAATTATGTCAAAACTATAAAATGAAATAAAGATCAAATTAAACTGACAAAAAGATAAGTATTTAGCCAAACCCAGTGCCGACGTGCATGTTTCACTGTCTGCGTCCAGGGCTGGGTTTTCACCGTAGTTCTTATACTGTTCGTATTCCATAAAATGGCACTTCCATACTGTTCGTATGTTGTGTGTTGTTTCTTTTTTTTTTTTTTTTTTTTTTGATTGATGGTATACTGTTTATTTGAAAATTTGGCAACCTTACATTTCACCAGAAGAGCTTCTACGTTTAAACATAATGGAAGATTAGGTTCTTATCTTTATAATCTTCTTTCCAGTAGAAAAGCACATGAGTCCTGAACCTGTGGATAGTGCATCTTCATCCATTTTCAACTCTGCCTCCTTGCATCACCAGGCACTGCCCTCTCTCCTCAATTTGCACCACAGTAGAGATAACCCTCTGCTCTTATCAATATAGCATTTCCTCCTCAGCCCCAGATCAACCAGGCTGATGCTTCTTCCTTCAACTGTATTACTGGGTTGTTTCTAGGGTTGTGCAAGCCAAACATTTTCAGCTGGAAAAGCGAGAGCGCAGAGAGTAAGCAAGTGTGTGGCTAGTGTGGCTGACACGGCCAGTTTAGGCATTAGAGATCTTCAGTCTAGTGCAGCAGACGAGTATAATGCAGGACTTTTTAAGTGGCCATTTTCACAAATATGGCTCGTGCAGCGTTGAGCACATGCTGTACTTACCCTACTCTGCTCCTATCTGTTAATGTATAAATGGGGATGTCAAAAATAAAGGCGAAAGGATGCCTTAGATTAGAAGAAACATCATGCGGGTTTGCTGTAATATGAAAAATTACAATGATTCAGCCATACTTCCTAATTCAGGTAATGACACTTTGACATTGTATACCTCTCTGATATGAATCAGAGGATAATGCAATGATTGAGGATCAGCAGCATTAGCGCAGTTGTAAAAAAAAACAACACACACACACACACACACACAAATACTTTTGGAGCCTTTCTGACAAGCTTTCAAGCCTGTCCTCTTTTCCTGTGTGGCGTTTTACGAATTGTATTAATAAATGGGCTATCTAATATAATAAAACGCTAGGCCGCGCATGCGCACTCCCATCGCATGGGTCCGTTTTCCGTGAGCTGTAGCAACCCATAGGAAGTGCGCATGCGCGGCTTACGGTTCTTTGAAAGACGCAGCGGTGGCTACTCTCACGATCCCCGCCTGCGTCGGACTTTCGACGCAGGTGGGGATCATGAGAGGAGCCACCGCCGCGTCTTTCAACTAAAAAAAAAAATACGGCAAGGCGGATGTCGGCCGCGGCGGCTGTCGGCGGCTGCAGGCCACGGCAGCTGTAGCCCGCCGCGGCCGAGCACGGAGACGGACTGAAGTTTTTTTTAACTTCTCAAAGACGCTGCAGCGGCTCCTCTCACGAGTCACTCCTGCGTCGGAGAAGGTGGCGATCGTGAGAGGAGCCGCCGGGAAGTTACACTGCTGGGGGCTTGGGCTGTTAGGTCCGTGCAGGCTCCTCTCGCGGTAAATAGAGGGAGAGGGAATGCTGCGGCTGCTGGACAGGGAAGTAGGGAAGGAGATAGGAAGACAGGGACAAGGGCAGGGAGAGAGACAGAAAGACAGACAGACAAGGGGGCCAGGGAGGGAGAGAGACAGAAAGAAAGACAGCGGGAGGAAGAGAGACAGAAAGAAAAAGACAGGGGTATGGAGAGAAACAGAAAGAAAGACAGACATATATTCTACCACCAGGAGGAGGAAGGGAGACAGAAAGAAAAGAAGAAAGACACAGGGACAGGGAGAGACACTGAAAGACAGACAGACAAAGGGGGCCAGGGACAGAGACAAACAGAAAGAAAGACAGCAGGACAGAGAGAGAGAGAGACGGAAATAAAGACAGACAGACAGACATATATTCTAGCACCCGTTAATGTAACGGGCTAAAATACTAGTTACTGTATATTCTGCACCAATGATTGAAGCAATTTTTGATAAAGTTTTATAATTTTCTTAGAAACGTGCTGTCAAAGTCATTTTGCTGCTATTTTATTAAAAGAAAGTTGCTCTTAAGATGGCATTCAGTGGCATTCAACACAGAGATGGTGTGGTGGTTTAGCTGGAAGGACATAGAGGGGGTAATTCTCAATAGATTTGTCTCAATAGATTGCCCCAGGGTGAGACACACTAAGCGCAAATGGTTTGTTCAATTGCCATTACAGCATGCTACTCTTCGCCCAGGGGAGAGTGTGGTGCAGTGGTTAAACTACAGCCTCATCACCCTGAGGTTCAACCCCATGCTGTTCCTTGTGACCCCGGGCAAGACACTTAATCCCCCCCGTTGCCCCAGGTGCACTAGATAGATTGCGAGCCCACCAGGACAGACAGGGAAAATGCTTGAGTACCTGAATAAATTCATGTAAACTGTTCTGAGCTTCCCTGGGAGAACAGTATAGAAAATTGAATGAATAAATAAATATACAGTTCACACCTAACTTTAGGCTCAACAACTGGCATGAAAATGCTATTATTCTATAATCCTATGTGCATAACTGCCTGACCCACCCCTGCCCCCTTGGAGTTGCAGCTCTGGAATTTGAGAGAGCAACTTACAGAATACTGTACTGTCTAACTGGGGGATGCACTAAACGTCCCACCGTGTGTGATCGCCCATTTTCGGATCCAATCCAACCCATGCAAAATAGTCAAGTGATTGTCCTACTGTGTGTATTTTGACTCACATACGAATGGCCTTACTGGGTCAGACCAATGGTCCATCAAGCCCAGTAGCCCATCCTCACAGTGGCCAATGCAGGTCACTAGTACATGGCAAAAACCCAAAGAGTAGCAACATTCCATGCTATTGATCCAGGGCAGGCAGTGGCCTCCCCCATGTCTGTCTCAATAACAGATTATGGCTTTTTCCTCCAGGAAATTGTCCAAACCTTTCTTAAAACCAGCTACGTTAACCAATCTCACTACAACCTCTGGCAACGTGTTCCAGAGCTTAAATATTCTCTGGGTGAAAAAATATTTCTTCTTATTGGTTTTAAAAATATTTCCCTGTAATTTCATCAAGTGTCCCCTAGCATTTTATACTGTGTTTTGTAACTTACTGGTAACCAGTGCAATTGCTTTAGAACTGGTATTATAGGTTGGTATTTATTTAAGCCTCCAAATAATTATTTGTGCTGCCATATTTTATACCATTTGTAAGGCATGTAATTTTGACTGTGAAATTCCTTTACAGTATATATATATATATATGAGGAATTACAAAAATCCAGCCTCATGAGAACCAAATATTATACAACAGTTCTAAAGTCAGTGTTTGTTAATACAGTCAAACCTTGGTTTGCCATTAACCCAGTTTGCGAGTGTTTTGCAAGACGATCAAAACATTCTCGCAAAACGTGTCTCACAAACCGAGTGTTGACTCGATTTGCGAGCACCCTCCCCCCCAATAACCAGCATCACTCCCCCTCCCCCGCTCGCAAAGGCCCCCCTGCTCGAACCAGTACCCCCCCCCCACGCGAACCGGCACCCCCCGCCCGAACAACTTAAACTTACACCCCCCCGGGTCTGGCACCGGCACACAGCCCACAGGACGTGCCGGTGCCGCTAGAAGATCTTCCTCCTTCTTCCGGCCTTGAGTATGCATCTGTGCATGCTCAAGGACTTCTAATTCTCCCTCTCACCGAGAGATTCTCGGCGAGAGGGAGAATTAGAAGTCTTGAGCATGTGCAGAAGCAGAAGGCAGAAGGCAGAAGCAGGAAGATCTTCTAGCGGCACGGCACGTCCTGTGGGCTGCGTGCTGGTGCCAGACAGGGGGGGTAAGTTTAAGTTGTTCGCGCGGGGGTTCACGCAGAGGGGGGTCTTTGCGAGTGGGGAGGGAAAGCAGCGCCACTGGCCTCGGGGGGGGGAACGTATCAAAGCGAGTTTCCATTATTTCCTATGGGGAAACTCACTTTGATATACATAGTTTGGTTTACGAGCATGCTTCTGGAACGAATTATGCTTGTAAACCAAGGTTCCACTGTACTTGCTTTAAATTCATCACCAATCTTAGATAATGAAAACATGATTAAATTATCAATGTGTGTCTGGAAAGACAATCCAGTATCAAGTAGGCATCCTAATTTTCTAATTGCAGACATGGCAGTTACCAATTTGGACGATATTCCTAAGGTTAATTCCATTGATATATCAGCATTTCTGGTTATCACTAAAACCTCTAAACTAGTGTTCTTCAACCTTTTGACACCTATGGACTGGCAAAAATAAAATAATTATTTTGTGGACCACGGTGCTGAAGAACACTGTCTTGGGCCCGATGGACGTGCCAGTCTTGTGGACCGGCAGAAAATTTCTGCTGACTAGCACCGGTCCACGGACCAGCGTTTGAAGAACAGTGCTCTAAACAACTAAACCCGGTAGAAACCTTCTGCTCAATGTGCAGCAGTGCTGCCAAATTCAGAGAAAAATTTTTCGATTTGATTTGGCCTATTGAATTGATTTTTCGATTCGATTCATTTATCCTGCCCAATTGGGTGTTTTTTTCAAACAGCATGGTGGGTTTATTTTTGTAACCTCTTCACCCACCCCACCCCCCTTTGCTCTCTCCAACCCCCATGCCAGTGCTGTGGTATAAACAAAACAAAAGACTTTTCCTCTCTCTGTTAGATCCTAGCTCACGCTCCCTGTCTAACACCAACTGTGGCAGGATACACATTTCAAATCTGACATATTGTAATCACAAAACAGAAAAAAAAATGTTTTCTACCTTTTATTGTCTGGTCATTTTATTATTCAAATCATGTTGGCCCCAGGCTCTTGTCTTCTGTTAACTCGCTCACCAGGGTCTCCTGCCCATTTGACATTTTCTTCTTTCTCTGTGCTCACCATTCATTTTTAATCTCTGTACCTTCAATTCCACTGCCATATTCAACACTTCTGTTTCTTTCCCACTGTCTACCACCTCTCTCTCTCTGCCTTGTGCCCTGGGTCAAACCTCTTTATTCTCCGCCATGCAGCTTCTCTCCCTTCCACCCTTCCATCTTTCCCTGCCCTTCACTCTATGTCCAACATTTTTTCTCTCTCTCTTCTCCATGCATAGCACTCTCCCCTCCACCATATGCAAGATTTCTCCCTCTCACCCCTTTCTACCTTTGTTGCATTACTCCCTTCATCTCCTCTCTCCCCCCCCATGTGCAGCAGCTTTACATTCCTCCTATCCCCATGTACAGTAGCTTTCCATCCCTCTCTCCCATCCCCCTGTGCAGCATCCTTCCATCGCTGCTATGTGAAATTCAGCAGCCACAGTGTCGGTGTTGCAGGAATGAGATTTATCATTGCGGTGCTGCACTACCCAGCACACACTGACACTCTCCCTGCAAGAGGATTCAATTCCTACTTATGTTGGCCTTGTTCTTCTGATAGCTCCAATGGCTCCTCCAAGAGCAGCTATTCCTAGGCCTTAAGGTAAAGGAATCCAGCGAGAGCAAGAAGATGCCTCAGGAGTCATGGCTAGAGGTCAGCTCAACAATCACCAATCACTATGCACACATGCCTGATGTTTGGTAAGTGCAACCTCTCAGTCCCACCTCCTGCTTCAGTGAGATTTCATTGGATGAGTCATGAAAGGCACAAGAGGAACTCTCAAGGCAGAAGAATCCATCGAACAAAGGTAGGCTGAACTAGTGTCCATGCCTGTTGGAGTCCCGTGGACCTGGGGAGATCCCCACGGGTCCCCGCAATCCCTGTTCCCGTGCAGGCATCTAGTTTATACCCTCTGATGCCTTTTCAAAAATGAGCAGCTCCCACAGAATTATCTCCTCTCAATCCCCAATTGTTTGTAATTTTTAAAAAAACTATTTCCCTCTATACCCAATTTCCTACCATCTGATCCCTCCAAGGCACCTACTGGGCTCTCCCTGGTGTGTCATGGGGTAGGGGCTTCTATTACTCCTGTCCTAGTGGTTTTCTCCATAGAAATGGCAGTTGTTGACCCCCTAGCGGTAGTCTTGTGGTACTACCGCTAGTGGTGAGGCTGCCAGATAAGGGAGTGCTATCACTTTAATAGAGGCTTTAGACTGTGTAACTCTCCAGAGACAGGGAATATCTTTTGCACCTGAATATAAACTCACCTTGAGCTATTGAAACTGCATGAGTAAATCCAAATAAATAAAAATTCCCCTGTGCATGTGATTTTATACCATACCAAATTTTCACAGAATAAAAGGTTCTATGTTTAATAATAGTCATAAAATCTTAGTGCAAGGCCGGTGTTTAGAAAAAGTGCTTTATTTTAACAAGGAATTATAAAATGTCTCTTTCATAGTACTTACAGTTTTGTCCTCTGATCCTTTCATTGTTTAAAATAGTTTTATTTCTAATGTTTTAAGGTAGTTACCGGTTCATCACTTCTGGCATAAACATGTTTTCCCTTTATTAATCTGTTATTTGAGCTAGAAGACATTGTGTTAAACAGCAGCTCACTTTGATTATCCAGGCAGCGTAGGTCTGTCTAATATGAAAGGTCATACTTTATGCAGAGTGGCAACCTAAAGGCTCTTATAAGATATTCTCTCTGACTGACTCATTAGTAAGTGCCTTAATACCAAGAAATACGAGACTTCCCCCAGATGATATTTGTGAAGTATGAAAAGACAATATTGGAGAACATACTGCGACTCCAAGTCTCTTTTTCAAGGAAAGCAATTTATTAATGAATAAAATTTCATGTTCTGCTTTAACTGGTCCACTCCTGTTTAGTATCTTTATACTAAACTAAACTAAATCTTAGGTTTGTATACCGCGCCATCTCCACAAGTGTAGAGCTCGGCACGGTTTACAGGGTTAGGTTGAAAAGGAGCTACAATGAAGGGTTATAGGAAAGGAGCTAGGAAGATAAAGAACCAAAGAGCGGGAGGTGTTAGATTTTTGAAAAGAGCCAAGTTTTCAGGTGTTTGCGGAAGGATTGGAGGGAACTTGAAACTCTATACCTCTGGTTTCTTTCATCTGGAATGCCCAAAGATCTAGTTTTTTGTGAAATTCAGTACACAAAGATCAAAACTTTCTTTCCCTTCTTTTAAGGGAATTAGATCTAAAGGAAAACTAGTGAATTCTTATATGTTTAAATTAACGGAGGCTTGGAATGCAATTCCATCTATGATAAGAGACTTAGGGCTCCTTTTACGAAGGTATGCTAGCACGTGCGCTAGCCGGAAAACTACCGCCTGCTCAAGAGGAGGCGGTAGCGGCTAGCACGCACGGAATTTTAGCGCACGCTATTCCGCACGTTAAGGCCCTAACGCGCCTTCGTAAAAGGAGCCCTTAAACTCCCTTCAACTATTTTGTAAAACACTAAAAACATTTTTATTCTTTAAGCATCTAACAACTCGTTCCACCTAACTTTCCTTACTGTTATTTTATGCCTTTTGGTTTATATTTATTCTTTTTTTTTCTTTTAAATTTTTTTTAATCTTATTACTGTTGGTTTACTTCTTGATTGTTAACCAAGTCAAGCTCCATTTTTACGGAGATGACCCGGTCTATAAATTGAAGTTTGAGTTTAGTTTAGTAACAGGCTGGAAAGTGCATGCTGCAGACAATACACAAAGGCACATTTCACTAACAGAAAGCATAGTTGGAGATTTTGTGTGTGTGTGGCACTGGGGATGGCATGGCCGAGTAAGTAAATAGTAAGGTTATGAGTGATGGTGGAGGCTGAGGGAGTGCGTGAAAGAGTTATGAATGGCTGATGGGGCTGAGTAACTGGGAATGTCTGAAACACAGGGCAGGATTAACCAATAGGCCCAGTAAGCACGTGCCTAGGGCCCGAAATGGTCAGGGGGGCCAGATGAAGGAGGGCATCAACATTGTTTTTTCCAAACGGCGATGGACCCCTCCAGCATCGATCGGCAACGCAGGTCCCCCGATCAGCAACGCGGCCCCCCCCCCCACCCATCGACAGAAAGTAAGACAAGCAAGCAACGCGGGTAAGAAAGGCAATGGGAACTGTAATTTTGCAAGCGGTGCTGCTTGCCCAAAGCTTCCCTCTGACACAGCTTCCTGTTTCCGCCTGGACACATGGTGGGGTGGGGCAGGGCAAGGGGTCCAGTGTACTTGTGTGCCTAGGGGCCTTCGATGAATTAATCCTGCCCTGCTGAAACAGGGGTGTGGGATAGTAGTAGGATGGGTTTGTCAGGCACAGGGATTATCAGAGTGTCAGGGGATGGTTTTCAGGGATACAATTATTTCTCTGCGCCACTCCTGCACAGACTCCACTTCTCCTCTTGACTCCATCATGTTCTGTCACCCCCTCCAGTCTCCTCTGTCGCTCATGCTAGTTTCCTTGTGCCGCACATCAAGCATTTCTTCAGTTTAGGGGTCAGTGTGGGTGACCCTCTCCATATTTCTTGCACGTCTTATTTCTTGCTTCCTCATTTCCCTTCCCAATCTCCATCCAGACCAACAGTAGAGGTGATTAAGTGAACATCGTCTCCTGCAGGAACAAGGTCAGTCATGTGTTATGAGCTGTGAGAACTCAAGAAAAAGAAAGACCTGATTTGTGCTTAAGCAGTTCTCGTGCTGCTAGTCTGGATGACGGTCCAGAAGAAAGATCAGGAGGAAGCAGAGCAACACTTCCACCAGCAAGGACTGAGGACTGCCATTGGCACCAGGTTTGTAACCTTGAGTAAGGCACATCACCCTCCATTGTCTGAGATACAAACTGGTATCTCACGTTGTGGCTTTCACCTGTTGGTTTTCCAGATTTTATATACTACCTAATATTTTTATGATCTGGCATTCCATCTACCAGTACTTTTTAATTGATTTGTCACTTACAAGGACTCCTGATGCAGGCTTTTTAGCTGAAACACAGCCCATGTCACGTCAGATATGTACGGTTGACGTTTTGTATGGTTTTAACCAGTGGCTACTAATAAAGTGTGGTTTGTTTGAAGACCAGGCTGACTCTGCTCTTTTTCTTTGGACATTGACTATGTTAGAGGACCTGGATTTGACTCCTGGTTAGGATTCTGCTCCTCAGAACAGTCACCTTCTGTTCTGAGGAGCAGAGTCTCTGAGGAAACAGAGTTGCAGCTATCACTCAACACCGACACCTAAGGACACATCTCAAGATCCATGTTAGCCTGTTGCTGCTGTGGCTGAACTGATTTTGGAAGGAATGACAAGTGAAGAAAAACACCTGGTTGAAAATGTAGCCCTACAGCAGTTGTTTTTTTATTAATTCCAACTGAGCTAGAAGCCTGAAAGAAGCAGGAGAAAAATGACTGTGCCATAAAAAGAAATCAATAAGTCCCATGAGTGGATACAAGTAAAACATCTAAATCGGAAGCACAAAAAAAGGACCATTTCCGAAACTCGAACCACTAAATGCCCAAATATATTTTTGAAAATCGTCTACTTAAAATGTATAGGTCACAAAGATATCTAGACTGCCAGAACGTCCAATGTTATACCCAATTTTTGACTAAAAAATCATCCAAATTGGAAATGTCCAAATTAACTGCATTTAGACATGGGAGGGGTCAGCATTATAATTAACTGTCCCCATAGATATGCCAATAGAGCAGGGGGGCACCTTAGAGGACACTGCTTTGAACTTCACATATAGGGTGCCACATATACATTTCACCATAACTCCTTTAAAGGTTGTAGTGAGCCCCCATCCAAAAAAAACACTATACCCACCTGACTACCACCCCAAAAGCCCTTATAGCTGTAGGTGCTACCTATATGGTAGTGGAGTAGGATTTTGGTGGGCTCACACTTTCCATCATAAATGTGGGTAGAGTGGCTTATGGTTCACTAGCCTACTTAAGACACTTGTGTGATGCTATAGTAGGCTTTCCCATAGGAGATGCTGCCATTCTACAGACAGGTATGGACTTTTAAACTCAGATGTTTGTGGGGTAGGAGGGGGTCTGTGATCACTGGGGGATTGTGTGTGTGTGTAGGGGGGGAGGGCCAATGGTAAATCCATCCAGTGTTCATTTGGTCAGTTTGGGCACCTTTTTGTCAATTAGAAGCTTCTAAAATAGGCCTAGCCTGAAACATCTAAGTTTTGTCCAGGAAATCCTGCAAAATGTTTGATTATAGCTGCAGGACGTCTAAGTCTAAGGCTGTCCAAAGTCCACCCTTATTATACCTCTCAACACACCCATTTACTCTCTGGCTGCACAGTGGTTGAAACATCCCGCTAGACATCCAGGAAATGAATTTTATCAGCACTTGGTCAAACATCTAAGTGCCAACTTAGTCGCTTTTTTGGACGTTTTGATTATAAGCGCCATAAGCACCTTTGTGGGAGTTCTCAGGGAGAAGAGTAGATAGTGGATGCTGTGGATGGGCATACCGGATGATCCCTTTGGCCTTTATCTGCCGTCATGTTTCTATGTGTCTAATAAGAACATAAGAATTGCAACTGCTAGGTCAGACCAGAGGTCCATTGTGCCCAGCAGTCCGCTCCCAAGGCAGCCCTTAGGTCAAAGACCAGTGCACTGAGTCTAGCCTTACCTGCATACGTTCCGGTTCAACAAGAAGTTATCTAACTTTGTCTTGAATCCCTGGAGGGTGTTTTCCCCTATAACAGCTTCCGGAAGAGCGTTCCAGTTTTCCACCACTCTCTGGGTGAAGAAGAACTTCCTTACGTTTGTATGGAATCTATCCCCTTTTAACTTTATAGTGCGCCCTCTTGTTCTCCCTACCTTGGAGAGGGTGAACAACCTGTGTTTATCTACTAAGTCTATTCCCTTCATTATCTTGAACATTTCGATCATGTCCCCTCTCAGTCTCCTCTTTTCAAGGGAGAAGAGGCCTAGTTTCTCTAATCTCTCACTGTACGGCAACTCCTCCAGCCCCTTAACCATTTTAGTCGCTCTTCTTTGGACCCTTTTGAGTAGTACTGTGTCCTTCAAGTACGGCGACCAGTGCTGGATGCAGTATTTCAAGTGGGGGCATACCATGGCCCGTACAGCAGCAGGATAACCTTCTCTGATCTGTTCGTGATCCCCTTCTTAATCATTCCAAGCATTCTGTTCACCCATTTCGCTGCTGCCGCGCATTGCGCAGACGGTTTCATCGACTTGTCGACCAGTACTCCCAAGTCTCTTTCCGGGGGGGGGGGGTGTCTCCGAGTACCGCACCAGACATCCTGTATTCAGGCATAAGATTTTTGTTACTGACATGCAACATCTTACACTTATCCACATTAAACCTCATTTCCAGTGTTGCGGCCCATTTCTTGAACGTGTTTATGTCACATTGTAGGTCTTCACAATCCTTCTGCGTCTTCACTACTCTGAATAATTTCGTATCGTCTGCAAATTTTATCACCTCGCTCGTTGTACCAATTTCCAGGTCATTTATAAATATGTTGAAGAGCACGGGTCCAAGCAACAAACCCTGCAGCACTCCACTTGTGACACTTTTCCAGTCCAAGTATTGTCCATTTACCCCAACTCTCTGTTTCCTATCCGCCAACCAGTTTTTAATCCACGTGAGTATTTCACCCTCAATTCCATGGCTCGCAATTTTTTGAAGTAATCATTCATGCGGGACCTTGAGGAACACCTTCTGAAAATCCAGATATACAGTGTTGACCGGGTCACCCTTGTCTATCTACCTGTTAACTCCCTCGAAGAAGTGCAGCAAGTTTGTCAAGCAAGTTTATAAAACTTTATGACAACCTAATAGCCTCCAAAGCAGCTAAACTGGACAGACAAATCACCACTCTGTTATCTTCAACTACAAACTACAAAACCTTCAAGAGAGATATTAAGACCATACTCTTCAAAAAACACATAAAACCTATCCAGCACGACCAATCCCAACCCAACATCCAACACTCTTTATATCCTTAGTACTCTCTAATATTCTTCTATCTACCAAACGTTATCTAAAACCCCATAATTCACCCTATTCTTATCTCCTAAAGACTTCTACTTCCCATTGGTAACTCTTTACCCAATGTTTTTATTACCTTAAAAATTTTATATCATCGCTTATTCTATTCCTTCAAATTTTGAATGTAATTCTTGTTTTAGTTTGGATGTAATCCACCTTGAACCGCAAGGTAATGGCGGAATAGAAATCACTAATGTAATGTAATGTAAAGATCTTCCTTTGCTGAAGCCTTGTTGGCTGGTCCTCATCAGATTGTGTCCGTCAAGGTGGTCAATGATGTGGTCCTTTATCAATACCTTTACCATCTTTCCCGGTACCAAGGTCAGACTCACTGGTCTATAGTTTCCCGGATCTCCCCTCGAACCTTTCATGAAGATCAGCGTAACATTCGCCACTTTCCAGTCTTCAGGAATCCTTCCCGATTTGATCGACAGATTGGTTATTAGTTGAAGCAGTTCAGCTATAATCCCTTTCAGTTCCTTGATTACCTTCGGATGGATGCCATCTGGTCCGGGGGATTTATCGTTTTTAAGCCTATCAATCTGCCTGCATACCTCTTCTAGACTGACCGTCAACCCCGTCAGTTTCCCGTCATCGTTTCCTGCATATAGCCTGTCGGCTTTCGGTATGCTATGTATATCCTCTTCGGTAAATACAGACTCAAAAAATGTGTTCAGTTTGTCGGCGATGGCTTTGTCCTCCTTTAGCACTCCTTTTATTCCATGGTCATCCAACGTCCCCACTGCTTCCTTTGCGGGTCATTTCCCCTTAATATATTAAAAGAATGGCTTGATGTTTTTCGCCTCCTTGGCTATTTTTTCCTTGTAGTCTCTTTTGGTCCCTCTCACCACTTTATGGCATCTTCTTTGATGTTGTTTGTGCTTTTTCCAGTTTTCGTCTGTTTTTGACCTTTTCCATTCCTTAAAAGAAGTCTTCTTGTTTCTGATCATTTCTTTCACCGCTACAGTGAGCCACGCCAGTTTCTTGTTCTTTTACCTCTTGGATCCCTTGTTGATATGCGGTATATATAGATTTTGCGCCTCAGTGACTGTGTCCTTAAAAAGGGACCATGCTTGCTCTAGTGTTTTTACAGTGCTACTCTCCCCCTTAAATTTGGTTCTCCCCTATAGAGTGACCCTTTTAGGTGATCCTTTTTATTGGACTATTTATTCATTCATTCATTCAATTTTCTATACCGTTCTCCCTGGAGAACTCAGAACGGTTTACATGACTTTATTCAGGTACTCAAGCATTTTCCCTGTCTGTCCTGGTGGGCTCACAAACTAGCTAATGTCCCTAATAAAGACAGTTTCATCAGAAAATTTCACATTCCCCTCCCCCCCCCCAAATTATGAAAAGCTTTCTTTTTCAGTTGTACCCAGCATTTATCATTCAGGGTCTGGTTAGTGGCACATCTGATCCCAAGTTCAGTTAATTTTAACCATACACTTTTTTCTCAAGAATCTTTCTAGCGTGCATTATTTTAAAATTCATTAACATACAAGGGTCCCCTGTGAAGCACCAGAATGAGTCTCAATGTCTTCTAATTAATCTATGAAGTACATACCGAATAGACTTGTAGACTGCTCTGTAACTTTGGGCAAGTTGCTCATACCTGTTTCTGCCTCTGAATTTTAAACAGCCATGGTAAAAAAAAAAAAAAAAAAAAAATGGCAGGTGACAGAATTGCAGTCCCTGTTTCCAGCAGAATCAATAAAAAAGTGCATAGGTTATAATTGTCAGCCTACTGCCGCAATTTAGAAGTTTGTAGAACAACATGTAGCAACTATTATCTAGTTAACACTATTACACAAACTGCTAAAGGTAAACATTTATTGATTGAGTCTGATAATGAATTTATCTACAGTTTCCTTCATTAAGAAACCACTGCAACGGAGATTTAGCACAAAGAACAGCAGCCTATGATGTCTTATGCTTTTCCTTAGTGACATGTCTAATGATCTGATATTAAGGTGTCAGCAACATCAAATACAGGCATGAATGATTATTGATTTTGAGTTAAGGCCATCCAAACCCTTTTAGTAACCCAACACAAGGTAGATTTAGGGATCCCTTTACTTTGCTTTAGCAACAAATGACCTTAGTGCACTCTTAACATGAGTCATTCCCACTCACTATGGCCATTTTTACTGCGGCTGTAAACCCCCCCCCAAAAAAAAAAAAAAAAAACCCCGATTTTCTATTTATTTCATAAATGGCTATGTACTAAGGTGCTAGATTCAACACTTACGCGGATCCCTGAAATCCAAACAACCTCCAAGAGCTGCTTCTATCATTTGCGACAACTGCGCAAACTCTCTCCTTACATTGGGAAGACAAATCTTGTCTCAGTTGTGGGTGCCATGATAACATCAAGTTTGGATTATTGTAATGCCCTCTGCACTGGTCTGATTACAAAGGGACTGCACTAGCTCCAATTGATTCAGGATGCAGCGGCGAGACTAATAGAAGGCCATAAGTGGCGTGACCACATCATACCATTTTTGCAAAAACTTCACTGAGTACCAGTACAATACAGAGCCATGCGGATGATCATCTGTTAATGTGTTGTCTGGAATTCCTTGAAAGTTAATAAAGATGATTTAATGATAAAATGCTATGTCTGATCATCAAGGCCCTCAAAGGAAATGGCCCAGAGTACCTGAAGAACAGCAACTCCCCTCTACACAGCTTCAATGTCACTAAGGTCCTCCCAAGCAGTATCCCTAACCACACCCTCTCCGAAGGACATCACATGATGTGATAACTTGCAAGTTAGCCCCTACACTCTGGAATACACTTCCTGAAGTCTTTACTTAACACAAGGCTATCTCTTCTTCGGGAAGCATGTAAAAGCTTGTCTCTTCACCCAGATGGGAGTGGTTCCTGGGGACTGGAGGAGAGCGGATGTGGTCCCTATTCACAAAAGTGGTCACAGGGATGAAGCGGGAAACTTCGGTTGTTGGAAAAATAATGGAAGTGTTGCTGAAAGAAAGAATAGTGAACTTCCTAGAATCTTATGGGTTACAGGATCCGAGGCAACATGGCTTTATTAAAGGTAAATCGTGTCAAAAGAACCTGATTGAATTTTTTGATTGGGTGACCAGAGAACTGGATCGTGGACATATGCTAGATGTAATTTACTTAGATTTCAGCAAAGCCTTTGACACGGTTCTTCATAGGAGGCTCTTGAACAAACTTGAAGGGCTGAAGTTAGGACCCAAAGTGGAGAACTAGATTAGAAACTGGTTGACGGACAGACACCAGAGGGTGGTGGTTAATGGAAGAAGGAAAGGTGAGTAGTAGAGTCCCTCAATGTTCTGTGCTGGGGCCAATCCTGTTCAATATGTTTGTGAGTGCAATTGCTGAAGGGTTAGAAGGAAAAGTTTGTCTTTTTGCGGATGATACCAAAATTTGTAACAGAGTAGACACCAAGGAGGGAGTGGAAAACATGAAAAAGGATCTACAAAAGTTAGAGGAATAGTCTAAAATCTGGCAACTAAAATTCAATGCAAAGAAATGCAGAGTAATGCATTTGGGGATTAATAATCGGAAGGAGCTGTATATGCTGGGAGGGGAGAGGCTGATATGCACGGATGGGGAGAGGGATCTCGGGGTGATAGTGTCCAAAGATCTAAAGGCGAAAAAACAGTGCGACAAGGTGGTGGCTGCTGCCAGAAGGATGCTGGGCTGTATAAAGAGAGGCGTAGTCAGTAGAAGGAAGAAGGTGTTGATGCCCCTGTACAGGTCGTTGGTAAGGTCCCACTTGGAGTATTGTGTTCAGTTTTGGAGACCGTATCTGGCAAAGGACACATAAAAGGCTTGAAGCGGTCCAGAGGAGGGTGACGAAAACGATAGGAGGTTTGCAACAAAAGACATATGAGGAGAGACTGAAAGCCCTGAATATGTATGCGCCGACACCGGAAGTGACACTCGGAATATATCATGTGTCTTTCAATGCCTGGCGGCACTTGCTGTACACTGGAGTGAACACCTTCAAAAAAGTGGTTAAAAAATCCTAATAAACAAATAAAAATCATAAACAATGAAGACAAACCAAAACAGAGATATACATTGCTGAGAAATAAAAATCATTGCATTTGAAGCAAAGAAAACCTTCATGTTCAGTACATGCCTGACGGCTTTCTTGATTAAATTGTATCTGAATTAGCTTTGATGTGTTAATCATCTGCAAAATGAGGACAAATTAATACATTACCTAACATTCCTGTGAACAATTTTTCATAATTAAATCGATGAAAGCCTATGCCTTCTATAAAGTGATGCATACACATATAAGAAAACTTGAGACAGGTGGCTAAGTGAAGAGATTTGAAACAGCTGTGCTAGAATGTGCACCAGGAAAGTCGCTTCTGCTCCCTTTGGCTTCATCTTCCTCCTCATAAAGTGCTGTGTATGTCTAGTAGCACTATAGAAATGATTCGTAGTAGTAGTAGGTCCCTCCATGGCTCCTTGCGACCTTGGGAAGTCACATACCCTCCATGGCCCCATGTACAAAACTTAGCCCCTCTTTTACAAAAGGTAAGCAAAGCTTTTTAGCGTGCGCTAAATATTATGTGGACGTGTTAGCGGTTAGCACACACGTTGATTTAGCGCGCGCTAAATCCGTGCTAAAATGCTTAGTGCGCCTTTGTAAAAGAGGGCCTTAGAGTGTGAGCCCACCAGGGACAGAAGTACCTGCAAAGAATGTGTACAGAGCTGCATATGTCTAGTAGGACCAGAGAAATGATTAGGCTTTTGGGATTGATTCTATCCCAGATGAACATATTCATTCATTTAAAGAGTGAATAGGCAATTGACCTGTAGTATTTTTCATGTGTGTATGAGCGAGTATGATTGTATCTTAAATAAGTGCAAGTTTAGGTCTTTTCTATATATAATGGAGTTCTTTTATATTTTATATGTACCTAGTTAGTTTAATGTGTAATTTGTATTTTATGTGATCCACTAAGAACATGTGAGAGATTTAGCGGAATATCAAATTTTAATAAACATAAACAAACTCATTATTGGTTCTCTTTGAGAGCTGGGAATTATACAAAGTTAGCTTGAAACCCTCCCGATTACTTCTTGAATGATGCAGTTGAGCAAATACAGTTACTTTATTTGATATACCGCAATTATTAACAAAAATGTTAAACCAAAGCAGTTTAGACCGCAAATGTGAGCTAGGATTAAACTGAGAGAGAGGAAAAGTCTTTTTTGTTTGTTTACACCACAGCGCCAGTGTGGTTAGGAGAAGGCAAAGGGGGTGAAGAGGCTATAAAATAAACCCACCAGGATGTTTTTTAAAAAAAACACCCAATTGGGCATGAAAATCGAATCGAATCGAAATATTTTTCCCTGAATCGGGCAGCACTAGAGGAGAGGCACCAGCTGACTGCCTATAGGATGTGCCTCTCGCGGTGGGTGAGAGGCAGATCCTGTAGGCAATCAGCCGGTGCCAGTGCCTCTCTTTCTCTCCACTCATCTTCCCTTCTGGGCACCCCACCCCCTAGCAGGAGGGGCCTCGTGCACGAACAGCAGTATGATGGCATCACGCATGCGTGTGACATTATCGCATCGACATCCGCACACTTCCAGATAGCCTCAAGCCACGGACATTATGTTTAGTGTGCTGCAGCTCAACAAAGTTTGCGAGACACTGTGTTATAGGGAAGAACAAAGGGGGGAAACAATAAAAAAGTAAAAGGATAAAAATGAGAAATATACATGTTAACCGGTACTTAAAGTTGAGAGTTTATGCAACGCAGAACTTGGGACAGGGCATTCCTGATTCAAGTTCTAAGTTATACAGCACCACCTTCAGGTCTTCAAGGCTGCAAAGGGACCTGAACTTCAGGATATCACAGAAAAATTTCTGCCTACATAGAACAATCGCCAAAAGGAGGGTGGTGGGTTAAAAACAATAATGAATTAACCCATTTGGAAACATTAACCCCTTGAGACATGAGGGTAAAGTCAGATGTTGGAAAGATCAGTGATATTGTTGACAACACGTGCCCTAATCGTGCAGTCTTTATCTGACATCACTTTATACATTTGCAAATTTTGCACAGCTATTCCTTTTCAAAGGTGTTGAAGTCATAGTAAATATATAGATCTACACAATGCTCCATCATCACTATGGACCATATGTACTAAAGTGTGAAATGACTTCACAAAAGTGTAGGTCACAGTAAAAAAAAAAAAATTCTCATACAGTCCAATTTGCATGAAAGATTATGAAAATTTGCCAAAATTAGGCAAAACAACTCCTTAATGCATACAAATATGGAAATGAGCATGTAATAAAGGCTTAGTAGGTCCACTACAGCTGAATTTAGGGTCCCCTTCAACCCCCTTCCCCCAATTTAGACCAGAAGGTCCATTAATTTACACTAACCACCAGATAAAGGGTTACCCATTTCTACATGTTGTCACAGCCCCAAATGCATAGAGTTTCTGGCTATGGCAATGTGAATTTATTTGCCTCTATCAGTTACATTTGACAGAAATAAGTATACCCCCCACCCCTAAACATTTTTACAGGTCAGTACTTAAGATCCTATGTTCCCTAGCAGTGGTGCCCAACTCTTTTTACATTTGGTTTTCAGTAAATTAGTGACCCATGAGTGTCACCATAGAATTGTAAATGAACTCTATCCTACAGACTGATTATTTTCTTGCATCCGGGGAGGGGCCTGAGGTTGATTGGCCCAGCTGGGTGGAGGGAATCCGCGTTCCTCAGGTCAGACATCTACATGGAGGTAAGAGGGGGGTGTCACAGGCAGGGGGGGTGTTTTATAGAAGTGGGAGAGAGTCGATATCGGTCCCGCTGCGGGGGCAGGCAGTGGTTTTGCTTGGCAGTGGGAGAGAGTGGGCATCTCTCCCACTGCAAGGGGGGGGTGTTTGCCGCCACCGCAGGCAGGAGTTTTTTGTGGCGAGAGAGATTGGGCATCTCTCCCACTGCAGGGGGGAGGGGATTGTTGGCTGGCTGTGGGAGAGATTGAACATCTCTCCCGCTGTTCTGGGGGGGGGGGGGGGTTTCTTTTCGCATTTTATCTGCGCAAGTGCCCATCACTAGCAACAGCGATGGGCACATGCAAATTTAGCGACTCTTTGCTGCTGTCCGCTGACCTCATTTGCATGCGTGATTTTTTGAGAATGACTCGCTTTTTAAAATTTGCTATCAAAATGGCTGTGTTAGCAGGCCGTCATTTTTTAACACTTTTTTTTTTTTTTTTCAGAATCCTGACCCTAATCTTTCAATCTGATTTTTGAGAAGTGGATATCCCTAATAAGTATGCATGAAATAGATTTATAAGAACATATACAGCATTTAGCTCACTATCCTGTTTCCAACAGTGGCCAGTCCAGGTTACAAGTATCTAATCTAATCCTTAGGTTTGTATACCGCATCATCTCCACGTTCGTAGAACTCGACGCGGTTTACAGTAGGAGAAATAGGAAGGAACTACAACAGAGGGTTAGAGGTAGAAGTGTGAAGAAAATTTACAGGACTTGGGATGCCAAGATATAAGAGTTTCCTTGATTCCTAAGTTGGAGGGAGACTTACATTTTTTGAGAAAAGTCAGGTTTTCAGATGTTTGCGGAAAACTTGGAGAGAGCTCAAGTTCCGAAGAGGGGAGGTAAGGTTGTTCCAGAGCTCAGTGATTTTGAAGTATCTGCCAGAGTCCCCCAAAACTAGCAAGTTTCCATAGTACTTAACCTCAGGAAAAAACAGTGGCTTTCCCCAGTCTACCTCAGTAACAGTTTATGGACTTAAACCCAGCTAAGTTAATTGCTTTTACCACTTGTTCCAACATAGAATAGGTTTACATGCATCTCAGATCTATCTAATGCAAATTCATTAGGGGCATCCTGATAACCTTACCCATTTTGCAGGCCTCAAGTGGAGTTGTAGCCTAGTGGTTAGTATAGCAGCCTGAGAACCTGGGGAATCAGGTTCAATTGCCACTGCAGCTCCTTGTTACTCTGGGCAAGTCACTTAACCACTGCCCCAGGTACAAAATAAGTACCTGTATATAAAACCTCTTTTGACTGTAACCACAGAAAGGCAGTATATCAAAGCCCAGCCCCTTTCCATATCGTGAATACATAAGGTGACCATATGTCCAGTTTTGAATGGGACTGTCCCCTTATTAGATCCCCTGTCCTGATGTCCCCATGCACAGCTTCGGGACGCCAAAATGTCCAGTTTTCAGGGACAGCATCCCAAAGCTGTCCGTGGGGACAACGGGACAGGCGATTGCTTCCCCTCCCTCCAGCGCTGAAGCCTGCCCCCCTCCCCCAGACCAGCCCCTGCTGCTTCTGCCTACCGCTGCTTCAAACACCTCTTCCCCCCAATCCGCCGCCACTGCCATCCACCGCAACTAAAGCAAAGTAAGATTCAGGCGCCGGCCCACGAACCTTCTTCCTGACATCAATTCTGACGTCAGAGAGGAAGTTCTGGGCCAGCCAATCCTGACTGACTCAGAACTTCCTCTCTGACATCAGAATTGGCGTTGGAAAGGTTTGTGGCCAGCACCTGAACCTTACTTTGCTATACTTGTGGCGGTCGGCAGCAGCGGCGGACAGGGGGGGGTGTTTGAAGCAGTGGTAGGCAGCAGCAGCGGGGACCGATCTGGGGGGGCAGGCTTCAGCGCTGGAGGGACGGAGGCAGGCAGGCTGCCTGGCTTTAGTGCAGCAGGGAGGGAGGTAGGCTGGTTAGCTTCAGGGGAGGGGGTGGAACAAAGGCTGGAAGGCAGTGAGGGGGACATGGGGAGTAGGCACTAGGGGGCACTAAGGACATAGGAAGGGGCTCAAAGGACATAGGAAGGAGAACTGGGGGCACTAAGGACATGGGAAGGAGGCACTAAGGACATGGGAAGGAGGCACCGGGGGCACTAAGGACATAGGAAGGAAGGAAGGAGGGAGGGAATAGAAAGGGACAGTTATTGTGCCGTGAGTGCAGAAAGAAAGGATGCACAGTCAGAAGAAAATGCAACCAGAGACTCATGAAATCACCAGACAGCAAAGGTAGGAAAAATGATTTTATTTTCAATTTAGTGTCAGTTTTGAGAATTTATATCCGCTGTCTATATTTTGCACTATATTTGTTTATTTTTTTATAGTTACTGAGGTGACATTGCATATTTTAAATTCATCTGCCTTGACATCTTTGAAACCCCCCAAATATAAATGATAATTAATATTTTCTCTGTATATAGTGTGCTTTGTAGTTTTTTAAAATTTTATGGTTACTATTATGAATTAATAACATATTATTTGTACATGAAAAATGAATGGAAGAAATTGGAGGTGGGATTGGGGGTGGAACTGACAATTAATAGATGTTCCGTTTTGATGAAAAAATAAATGCTCACGTTATGAATACAGTAACTTACAATCCCCCCTTTTACAAAACCGTGATAGCGTTTTTTAGTGCAGACCAGCACGCTGAATGTTCTGCGCTGCTCCCGATGCTCAAAGGAACTCTCCGAGTGCCGGTAGCAGTGCAGAGCACTCAGCGCGCAGCCTGCGCTAAAAACCACTATTGCGGTTTTGTAAAAAAATAAATAAAAAAAGGGGGGGGGGGGTGGAATATGAGCTAAGATCCAATTTTGGCAAAGAATAAGAGCCAACAGCAAATTGACATCAAAGTAGATTTAAACATCTTTATGCCAGCAAGTGGGCAGCAAATTAGTCCGTCAGAGACATTTAGATGACTGTATTAGGTAAAAACAAGGCAAACACCTTGCACTTTGCTCTTCTGTCTTAGGATGCTAAAATAACAATCAAGTTAGAGATCTGAATTTGTCAAGTTTCTTTAAAGTGAATCCAGTCAATGCTGGAAGGACTAAACAGATACCCAATCATGAGGTTAGTTAGGAGTCTAGCCTTTTTATTTAAACAATGGAAAACAAACCTGAAAAGTTCTTCCTGACTTTCAGTGCCATTAATTCAGGACTGTATAATTTGGATTACAGGTTTATAATTGGAGACAGCTGCACAATTTTTGAAGTAAACTAACCTGAGTCATCTGAAAACTTGATAATTTAGTTAATGAGTTCACAGAACAGATAACTGTTTCTATAACAACCAATTTTAGCTGTGTTAGAACCTCATCATTATGCATTTTAGTAATTCAGCACACACCTTTGTGTCCTGAGCTTGAAGGGTTCATTTTGGTAAACTGTGTAATGTAAAAATCAAACAAGTCATAATCAAAACACCTGGAAAGGGAGAGACACTGCCTTCAGAAAAAGAGGGGGGTGAACTTGGTTTGTGGCTACAAGAGTCAGTCTACAGGGCCATTGAAATAGGTAGTCAAGGAGCTTCCTTGTGGCTCTTAAAACCAATGCTAAAAGTTTCAGAGTAGATGGAAAGGCGGTTGCAGCACTACCCCATCTGTATATAGTGCACCCGATATTGCAGTGTACCGTAAACATTCTCGAGCCGCGGCACACTAAAAGTAGTTGTTGTGGCTCGAGGCACCTGGAAGTGCATGGATATCGCCGTGATGACATCACGCGCGTGTGTGACATCATCAGGTCGATGTCCGCGTGAGTGTGAAGGCCCTCCAGACGGGCCCTGAGACGCCAGTGGGGGGTGCCAGAAGGGAAGAGGGCCAGAGAGAAGGATAGGTGCTGACGCCCACCGATTGCCTACAGGATGTGCCCCTTGCATCTCCTCCTACCCAGTGTACCGCGGCACACCTGAAATCTCAGGAGGTGCACTAGTGGGCCTAGGCACACAGTTTGAGGTGCACTACGATATTGGATGCCAAATTAGTCACATAGGACCAAATTCAGTATATTTAAAATTTGTTACTGCGCTTATTCAAACTTCTAAGTGGAGTACATAACTTAAAATTGAGTATCACACAAAATAGTTCAACAAACATGTCCAAACGAACAGTTGGGAGGGAGGGAGAAACTACATCAGTTTAAAGAACAGAAGGCAAGAGGGAGTGAGGTCCATTCTGAAATTAGGACCGAGATACTCTAATTCAGGGCGAGCTTAGTAGGACGGTTATAAATCAAAAGCGTCCTTAAATAGGAAGGTTTTTAATTTTAACACCCTACAGTGTTGCTGAAAAGGAGGAAAAAGCCTCAGACTCTGACCTGCCACACCCACTTTTACGTACAGGCAGGTACTAACTTAGGAGATGCCTCATCAGCATAAATAAACCTCCTCTTCACCAAAACCAATGTGTTGAACTAAATGCAGTTGTACATTGTCAGACTCATGTCCATTTAGCTGCGTTTCCAACTTTATAGTCTACTTATCTTGTATTAGAGGTGTTCATTCTAACATAAAAACTCACTTGTATACCGCAAATACCATTAAGTTCTATGTGGTTCACAGAGATTAACAATACAAATGAATGAACATCCAATGTCTAACTTCCGAAAGATACTATAAAAGATGCACGTCAGAATTGTTAATACGAGTTTGAAAGTGTAAATATGCGAGTCAGATCCCTAATCCATGAGGCTGCCTGAAATGACAGCAGTCGTTCTTGGAATTTCTTATATTTGCATCCCTTTGCAGAAGGAAACAAAAATAATGAATGGGATTTTCTAGAATGTTTGGAATTTGTAATAATGAAAGATTCCATAAGATACTCTGGGATTATACCTGTTAGTGCCTTAAAACAAATGCAGCCAAACTTAAATGTAACCCGTGCTTCAACCGGAAGCCAATGCAAATCGACAGTATAAATCGGCGACATGATCATACTTCTTTCACCAACTCTTCATGGGCATTTAGAAAGTTGTTCCTTTAATAATGATGACCTCTAGTGGCCAGAAAGAATACAGTTGCCGATTCCTAGAGTGAAATCTACTGAATAGTGCCCAATTAAGATACAGGTTATTTTATGCTGGTTTTGATTCATAAGTTGATCACCTACACATGAAATACATAGCAGTTATCAATATGCTCTGTAGATCTTATATTTATGAAATAAATTAGATTCATTGAACTCTAAAATCATACTGGGGAAGCTTTTCATGAATAAATTAGAATAGTTGCTTTTTCATGCTGCCCTAGCCCAGTCTAGTTTGACTGCCACTTTGAACCTTTTGAAATCCTCCATAAGTTGGGCCTGAAGAGAAGGCAGTGCTACAGCCTACAGAGGTCATTGTCCAGGGCACATAACATGGCCCCGAGTGATAGTATCATAAGACTATTATCAGGTGTCTACCAGTGCCGTCTTGAACCTATGAGCTCAGTGAAGTAGGACTACCTTCCCTCTAGCCATCAAGAAACCCCAAGGTAAGTATTGGGGGTGGGGAAGGATATGAGGGATGGATTAATTTATCCTACAACCAGCCCTTTTAAGAGATAGTGGGCCCCTCTGATTCCAGATGCGGATCTTCTGCTTTAGACGCCATTTTGTCAGGCGATCCTGGGTCTGTCTTCGGCCATTTGCCGCTCGTAGGAGCAGTTAAAGGTACTTCACTTTTAACTGTTTTTGGCGGAGTCATGGCCGCGTGCTAAGATCGATAAGAATTTCAGTAAAATGTAAATCAGTCACCTGAAATCTCTGCAGAGTCTGTTATTGTAAAGTCGAGTGGAGGAGCGATTACCCCATGCGTCTGATCGCCGCTCCAGTCAGGCTCCGTCCCCCCCCCCCCCCATGCTTTCCACGCCATTACAAGATATTGACTGGGATCTTTTCTGGTCTGCCACAAATAGACCCCTGTTATCATCAAGAATATCTCAGTCTATGTTCTTTCTTACATGGCAAGCAATCTGGACCCCCTTTCGTATGTGGAAAGCCAATCTTAAATCAGACCCCAAATGTTGGCACTGCTTGGAAATGGATGGTACCCTTGATCATATGCTATTTTGATGTAAACCAGTTTCCCAGTTTTGGACTAAAATTTGGTCTACAATTAAACGCATTACCTCCTGCTCTTCGGATCTCGTGTTTGATATGATAATCATCAGATCTCAACATCCTCACTTTGCCAACTCAACCTGCCCTCCTAAATTGATTGACACCATGTTTGTGGTAGCTCTTATGCACATTTTGAAGAATTGGAAGTCAGCCTCTCTACTAGATTATACCTTTTGGTGGAATTCTTTATGTATGTATCATAAATATGAATCTTATGTTTATGAAAAACGCTGTATTTCTTCATTCTCCACTTCCTCTTCATTCCACTATTCTCCATGGAAATTTTTAGATCACTACATGCATTCTGATTGAACTGACCACTCTTGTAATGCATTGTTATGAGATGATATACTTGTTTTGTAGAAGGTTTTGGTTTTTATTTCCCCACCCCTTTTTCTTTTCTCCCGCTATTCATGCCTCTCAAACCTCTCACTCCTTTATCCCATTCATAGCTTTTACTGCTCTGGTTTGGATGCTATGGCGAATTGTACAATACTGGATTTCTCTCCTTGTTTACCAATTATCATGTACTTTCGCTGTATCTCAGTTTAAAGACTGTTGTTTTGTTCTACTATAATCCTAATAAAAATTTTGAACTAAAAGAGATAGTGGGCCCAACTTAGGACCCTCCATCTGCATTACTGCAGCCAGAAGTGTGCAATTTTCCTAGCTACAGCCATGCAAGTTTATATTAAATGCAGGAGATACCGACCTGATGTACTCTATACTATTTTACCACAGCTTAGTAAAGCCTCCCTCTCCATCCCTTCTAAAAGTCCTAAACAGGATTTCAAGAAATGAAACAAGAGTGGAACTTAATCCAGTTTTCCACCACATTAAATCTGGATTCATATAACAAATTGGGACTATTAAAAAAAAAAAAGAGGGGGAAACCTTACTCAATGTTTCAATCAGTAGGATTTTTTTTTTCTCTACCCTGGATAAGACTTATTCAAAATGGTCCTCAAGCCTGAGCTATCCTGGTCAAATTTTTTAGGATATCCTTAATAAATAAGTATAAGAAAAAGATATAGGCAAAACTCAAAAATATTCATTAGAGATGTACTGAAAATATGGCACAGACTAGTGCATATGCCTACATGCCCTGCCCCTGAATATTCAGGGTTCAGCTGTGTTGTATAGTTAATTAAGTACATGTAACAGTGGTCTCCCAACCTTTTCAGGTAAAGGGCCGAGGTGTGACTACGAGAAAGCTCTGTGAGCCATCAAAAGATTTCAAGCTTACACATACTAATTTTGTAAACTGCCTTGACCTGCTTGTTTAGACTAGGGGCTCCTTTTACTAAGCTGCGTTAGCGTTTTTTAGCGCACGCTAAAACTGCGCTACGCGGCTAGAACTAACACCAGCTCAATGCTGGCGTTAAGGTCTAGTGCGCGTGTCAATTTAGCACGCGCTATTCCGTGCATTAAAGCCATAACGTGGCTTAGTAAAAGGAGCCCTAGGTATAATATTAAACATTAATAATTAATACTAACATTGATTCTACAACACTTCAAGAATATATTTTAAAATCTTGCTTTATTTTGGATTATCAACAGTAGAAAAGGCCATAAATGAGAAATTTATGAGATTGTTTGCAGTTCCTAAATCAAGTGGGCAAGATTGAAATTAATGCATTTATAAGATTTGAAGAGCATTTCAGCCAAATGCTTAGGGGCCACAATGGAAGATTTGGGGGGCTACATGCAGCCCTGAGGCCATGGAACTGGAGACCGTTGCCATAAGAGATAAAATTGGCAAACAATACGGTCCCGATTCTATGAACAGCACTTGAAGTTTGGCTAGGTGCACCAATCTAGGCACCTAACAATTATTTAATAGGCTTAATCAACGCCAATAACAAGCTTAACTGGCTTGATAACTAGCTTAAGTTCAAATTTATTGAGTGGTAGGTGCCTATCAGAAAGTGGGCATGGTTAAAGGCAGATCATGGGCATGTTTTTCCTATAGGCACCTAAAATAGGTGATGAGATGAGATAAGTTATAATTTCTGTCAATTTTTTCAATTCAATGAACAAGTGCACGTTGAGAATTTTGAGCACGTAGAGTTGCTGAAGAATAGATTTTTGCAAATAAGAATTAATAATGCGATATAAATTTTAAGAAACTATATATTTCAAGAACTGCTTGGTGAAGGGTATAAAAAGTAAATATAAAAAGTAAAAATAAGAAGATTTTGGGCCGATGATTGGAGCAGGAGCAGTAATACTACGCTGACCATTTCAGTTTGTGATTCAACAGCTGTGCGTAGGCTCCGATTCTGAGGCCGATAATATAAAGCCTGGAGACTTTAGGGCTATTAATACTGATGTGTACTGTTTAAAATAAGTGGTATTATATATTTTGTGATTTACCTAAAATAGGCACCAGTAGGCACCTAACTTAGGTTCTGGTATTTGGGCCAAGAAAATCCTGGCATAAATAGGGGGCACTAAGTCCATTTTAGGCACTGCTAGGCATGAATCTCTAAAGAGCACCTAACTGAAGATGGACAGCTGCTATGTGCCATGTTCCTCGGTGCCTAATTTTTCAGCACCATTTATTTATAGTAATCTTGAAGATGTAACTGGGTAGATGTGCCTCCAAGAGAGTTGAGAAGCAAATGACATATGCATCTTTACAAGACAGAGAGAAGAAAAAGGAACAAAGTTTCTCAGTTACATCTGAATAAACAGAGAGGCTATTATAGCATGCTTAGTCAACCAGAGTTACTAGTACAGGACTACTCAACAACATTACCCTGTACATCTGGCAAGAATGGGAGGTCAGAACGGTTTACATGAATTTATTCAGCTTCTCAAGGAATTTTCCCTACACCCTTCGTCTTTACTTCCAAGACTCAATGGTTTACAGGATATACCAAGCAAATATGCAGGGGAAAGAATTGTATGCAAAATCACTCTGTTATGAATATTCATTTATTTATTTTAGGTATTTATATGCTACCTGTTAAAGTTATCTAAGCGGTTTACAATCAGGTACTCAAGCATTTCCCCTATCTGTCCTGGTGGGCTCATAATCTATCTAAATGTAGCTGGAGCAATGGAGAATTGAGTGACTTACCCAGGGGTCAGAAGTAGTAGATGATCTATTGGCAGCCCTCAAGGTTTGGACATGAAGACCAATGGACACCACTACATTGTTTCCCTGTATTGTATGTAGCAATGTTGTTCTTCAAGGAACCAGAGGAGGTATATGAGTTTTCATGCATACAAAAAATATACTGGAGATATTAATAGTGTTACACATTTGAAGGAAAAAAAAATCTGTAAGGCTGACAAGAGCTATGATACTGATCAATGGAAATGTTCCGTTTCAAGATGAGGGTAGGATAGAAATTATCTTAGTTCCAGTTGTACTTAAGAAAATTTGTTAACCGAGTCGAGCCCTTTTACAAGGGATGAATCGGTATATAGTCAAGGATTGGATTGGTTTGTAATATGAATGGCTGCTTCTGTCCACTCAAACTTATGCAGAATATAATTATGAATACCCTATAGAGCAAGGATGGGCAACCACAGTCGGAGAGCTACAACCCAGTCAGGTTTTCAGAATATATATGAGTGATGTGCATGTATTACTTCCATTGTAGGGAAATTAATTTCATGCATATTCATTGTGGAACTCTTGAAAATCTGACTGGGTTGTGGTCTTCAAGGACGGTAGTTGCCCACCCCTGCTACAGAGGGTAGGAGTCCTGAAACAGGACAAAATTGTCAAAATACCAATACAGGAAAGACCAGGAGATATCTATTTCAGATGCTGCCCAAAGTACATAACATATAAAGCAGAATGTCTGTGCTACCTCCAATTTGCTATAGCAAACCACTTAATTTTTGCTAAATGATCATAGTATAATTGAAAACTGTTTAAGAATCCACATCAGTGCATCTCAACCCTACCTTTGTTTTCTCCGAGAACTGTCAAGTATTAGGATATTCACAATGCATATATATGAGATTTTTGTGCATGCAAAATTTCTCATGCATATGCATTGTGGATATCCTGGAAACTTGCACTGGCTAGATATGCTCCAAGAACTGAGTTGAAAAGCTATAAATCAACCAACCTACTGCAGGACTTCTCAACCCAGCCCTTGGGGCACTCCCGAGTCCCAACCAGTCAGAACTGCATGCACTGTCTCCTTGGAATGCAAACCTCAAATACATATTGTCATAGGGAAGACTCTGCGAGCCCAAAGGAACAGAGGGCAGTTGCCTAAAGTAGTGAGTTAGCACAGGTTCTCACTCATACAAGTCCCTGTACACAACCTAAGATACTGCAGGGAAAGAAAGTACCTTTTAAAGGCAGGTGCGAGTCCCCAAAGACTTGTTTATTATTTCCTAGCCAACAAGCTAAAGAGGTAAAAGCAGAACTACAAGCCCCAGCTAGGTAGGGGCAGGTCAAACCTAAACCCAGGGCTGGAGAAGCTTCAGCCAGCATTAGACTTAGGACCGGTTTAAAACAGCACAGCAAACAGAACAGAACAAAGAAGCAATTAGGGTTAGGAACACACCTGCACTCAGGTCCAATTATCCAGCTGCAGAGAGAGAAAAGGGTGGATCTCTTAGCAGCAGGGGGCAGCCACAGAACTGGTGAACTCTCACCAATTCTGAGGAGTTCAGACCTCTCAAACTAAGCTCAGGGGAACACCACAGTATGAGGACCAGGTAGGAACCCAGGATTGGGTAGCTCTAGCGGACACCATAGCTGTTTGTTCAGAAGATGTGGAAATGGAAGAGAGCCTTAGTACCTGTAGTAAAGGTGATGATTATCCAGTGACTTCAGGCTATGAGGAAATGGACATGGGTTGAAATCAGTTAAAGTGAGTGGCTGACAAAAAAGAAAAATGCTGTATGTGTTGAATCAGATTGGAAAATTCTTTGTTATTTTCTATTAGGAAAGAAAAGATTATTTTTGTGGTCTTTTGAGAAATTCCTACATGCCAAGCATGTTATGGGAAATTCGTTGCAATTGAAACTACACTTTAGAGAAAAGTAAAATCCAGTTGGGATATTTTGGGAGGGATCTGATTTAATCTTTTGGGCAGATAGATCCCATGCCTTGGGTTTTGGCAGAAAAGACAAAGCCAAGGAAAATTCTCCAGTGGTGATATTATAGAGACTGTGAATCTAAAAGCAGTGCTGGAAGATTGGGGAATTGATTATCTTGTTTGATGGTGCTGGTCTGATACAACTACTAAGGCCAGACTGAAGCCTGCAGGAAGGATTCTCAGAGATAAAAGAAAAGAATATGTTTTGTGATGTTTAATATCTGCTGAAAAGTTCAGACTGTTTGTGGTGAAGTGCATTTACTTCAATTTACCTAAGGGGAAAGTCCCTGTGTTTTTGTTCCGACTGGTTTACCTGAACTTTTTCACACACACGAGTGATAGACCAAATAAAAGCAAGATTTTGCAGTTTATCTGAATTTAAATTGTTTTTCTTAAACCTTTTTGCAATGTAACCCATACTACCAATTCCCTGGTCTTCGCCTGGTCAGGGTTGTATGACCTGGGCCATGCCTGGTCACAATATTCATTATGGATCCTGTAAACCTGACTGGCTAAGTGCGCCCTGAGGACTGGATTGAGAACCACTTTAAAATGAGAGCACAAAACTATGGATCAAATTGAATTAAAATGAGAACTAATTTTGCTGTTTCTTTCTTTTAAGAAGAAATATTATCTGGCCCAAATACTAAAGTAAAAGAGTAATAAACACGTCACAACTTTTAACTTGAATTTACAATTTATTGCACAGTATTAAACTATTTAGACAATATTAGCTTATTTACTTCAGCACTTTATGATTTTAATAAATTGAAGTATACAAAGGTTTATGTAAAAACATCATTCTTCATTTAGAACAGAGTACATGATTTTATATTAAAAACAATGTAAAAATAGCCATTTTACATTTAAAAAGTTGCACTGTGGTTAAATATTATATCACAGCTATCAAACCTCAATAATCCTGAAATTACAAAAAGGTACTTATTACAGCAGACTGCAATAAACTGATCTTTTGCTATTCTAACTAGATACACTGCAGGGAGGTTTCTGGTTATGTGAAGAATAGGCTAGGCTTAAAGTTCCACCAAACAGGGTGACCCCAGAAAGAGCAGAGCCACAGCAAAGATTCAGTCCACCTAGCTGCAGCCATCATGCGACACTATACATGTCTCAAATGCAACTGTTCACACCAAATCACGGGTTCTTTTACTAAGCTGTGCTAAAAAGTGACCTTAGCATATACTTAGGGCTCCTTTTACAAAGGTGCGTTAGGGCCTTGCCGCGCATGCTAGCCGCTACTGCCTCCTCCTCTTGAGCAGGCGGTAGTTTTTCAGGTAGCACGCGCAATCCGGTGCATGCGCTAAAAACGCTAGCGCACCTTTTAAAAGGAGCCCTTAGACAGGCCTTTCTGACTCGCTAAGGACACCTGTTTTGTTTTGTTTTACTGCAGTTGGAAAATGGCTGAGTTTTTATTGCCATTTGTGCATAACCGTAAAAAAAAAAAAAAAAAAGACTGCATAAGCACTTACCTGCCTTCTATTTTATAGGCAGTAAGGGCTAAATTCACCAAACAGCATCCTAAAATTAGGTGTCCTACTACTGTCTAACGAACCAATCAGGATGCTTTTTTTTTTTAATGCAGGTGTCATACTTAGGCACCTGTCTGGTGCCTATGGAGGTGCATAGGGTTGCCCAAGGCCGGATTGGGCGTGGCTTGTGCCGGAAGTGGCCTTAGGCATCCCTATTCACCTCCATAGTTGCGAGACCAGCACCTTAAATGTAGGCTTTTTAAATGCTGGCCTACATTTAAGGCGCCTATGCTAAAAAAAATATATATATATATCCGATTCCAGAATCAGGCCCTAAGAGCTCATGTGCCATCCCTGCACCAATCAGCACACAGTAATACAACTGCACTAAATTATTAGTGCAGAAATGCCAACTCGGTCTGCTCTAAAAATAAAAATGAGCACGTCGTTTGTGTGCACAGATTAAGAACTTGCTGCAGGATGCCTGAGCACATCCCATGTAAACATGGGGTCGTGCTTACTTCAGCGTAGTAAAGGGCCCCTGAATGTTAACTGGAATCCAATTCACTCTTAGCACTTAGAGATCGATCAGACTTGCCCTGCTTCGTTTTGCACTGCCTCGATTTGCCCACTTAGAAGTGGGACACTACCGCAATTGCAAGAAAATAGCTGAATACTCTGCTCTGTAGTAGCCGTAGTGAGTAAATGCAGTAACATAGTTAAAAGACATTTTTTGATACAGATAATAGTTAAATTACATGTGATGTATTTTTTTTTACACAAGTGTTGATAGTATGAAAGATTAATACAGAGGTCTTAGACGTACACAGTTAAGAAAACATCAGTTCTGTTACTAGAGATGATCTTTATCTCTGATGGCAGCATATTATAAGAAATATCATGATGGACATTTAACATTTATTCTTCATAAATAAATGTTGGAAAACCATAGGTAAAAGGTTGGAGACTGCCTTAAGATTTGACTGAAAAGACATGCAGAATTGATTTTTTAGACTAGACACCTTGCAAACTATGATCTCGGATCAACATATTCTCCCCCCCACCAACTTTGAACATTCTTATCAATTTCCAGAAGGCAGCAGCCGACCATGGAGTAAAACTTGGACTGATCGGCCTGTTCAGAAAATCTGGCAACCCTAATAACAGCAGGACATATAAGAAGTAAGCCACCTTTATGACCTCCTCTGTTTTTTTAATCCAATTGTTCCCATTTGATGCCCAGTACATTTATGTTTTAACATAGCTAATGATGGCACATAAGAAGAGTTAAAATCCGAGCAGAACTGAGAGGCCTAGAACAAGGAAGGGTCCTCTAAGGGATTACTAGGAAGGGCTGTGGTGTCTAAAAACAGGCCCAGGAAGAAAGAAACTGTATCTCCATATATGTTTCCACTACATAAAGTGTATAAGAAAAAAATGTGAAGATAGGAAGTCTTTTCTTGAGAGTTATGAACCTGTATTGTCAGGCTTCGGGTAGGCCAGGGTTAGACCTGCTGTTTGGGGTTGGTCAAGAAGCTAACCCTGGGAGGACTTTTCACAAAATTTATAAGCAGCTGTAAGTGGAAGACACCCTGTCTGTGTAGCAAATAGGCTTTGGTATATTTTAGTCCAGCTGTTCTGTCAAGGCTCAGTGCTCTACCCTGGTTCATGCTATTACATCTTATAAATAAAGATATTTTAATAAACATACCAGGGCGGTATGAAAAGTTTTGTAAAAAAAATATTTTTAAAAATTTTGACAAAACTTATTTTTCTGATGGGATGAAAAACTGGACACTTGCTGACTTATTTTGTGAAATAACTATTTTTTTTAAAAAAATGTTTAACTTGTTTTTTTTGTTTGTTTTTTCAAACCACCCTCGTAGATTTCACTGTATCACTAAGCCTGCCTTTGAGAACAGGCCAATTCTTAAAACTCTCCTTAATCTGATAAAGCCTGAAACCATTCCAAGAAGAACGACAAACAGACAAGAACTAGGATTACATTACATCATATCAAAGGAGTTAAAAACTGTTCCACAAACGGAACCGTTATGCAAAAACACTGCATATTGAAAACAAATGAAAATGGTGCTTATTTAAAATAATGCTTAACGGTATTTAGTTTATCACTCCAGATGATGCTGTATACAGATGCATTTCATATGCTAAACACACTACAACATAAAACAGAGGCTAAATAAGCATAAAAATTGCTCATCTCTGATCAGACATCAGTTCTTATTGTCAACAAAGCTGCAGAGTTTCTCAAAGACCTTGTCCAGGAGAGTGAAACATCTGCCAGGGAGCTGACTGCTATCAAGACATAGCTATCTCTACCTTCTGCACACTATTTTCACAAACTGGCCAAGTTGACCGAGTGCTTTCGAAAGGTTAGATTGAAATTTGAAATGGAAGCAATATACTAGTGTTACCACATCACAAGGTGCAAATTCATGCCAAATTTAAGTACTTTTCCCAGGTGACATACACCATAAGTCAAACCACAATAAGGATTACACCTCCCCCCAACCCCCAGCAATATTCCACTGGACACTTGTTTTGAGAATGGATGGCCAATCATAAATTCAGACTCTACTGCTATATAGTTTAACTGCACCAATTAATATTTGCTCCAAGCAACTAGAAAAATCAACAAGTTGCAATAGTTTACAGTAAATACTTTTAGAAAAGTATTGGATTTCTGCAACTCCTGGATTGCTGGTTAGGATTGAACACGTGGAGGGGCATAATCGAAAGAAACGTCTAAGTCTGTTTTCGTCTAAGTCGCAAGTCGTCCAAAGTCAGACACAGCTTAGGACACATTTTTGAAAAATACGCCCAAAATATTTTTGTTTTCGAAAATCGTCTAACTATACGTCCAGCCGTCTGATCGTCCAAGCTGCTAAATCGTCCATCTTTATACCATATTTTCGTCCAAATATTCATCCAAGTCAAAAACGCCTAGAATAAGCCCTGTTGGACATGGAAGGGGTCAGCAAAGTGATGGACTGGACACCCAGACATGGCACCTGAATAGTGGGGTACCTTACAGGGTACTGCTGTGAACTTCACAAAAAGGGTGCCATATGAACATCTCACTACAGCTCCCTTATAGGTTATGGCGAGTCCCCCAAAACGTACTATACCCACCTGTCTACAACCCCAATAGCCCTTATGGCTGCAAGAGCCACTTAAATGGCAGTTTTGGGGTTTTTGGGTCCTCCTCTCCACGGGTCCCTAACCCACCCCCCAAGATGACTTAAACCGCCTCTGTGCAGCTCTACTAGGCTTTCCTATGGCAGGCTGCCAGGTGCTGATGTTCTGGAGGCAGATATTTAAAATTTTGTGATTACAATTTTTAGGGGGGGGTCAGTGATCAATGGGGTAGTGTGAGGGGGTCTGTACTATGCATTTGCAGTGCTTATCTGGTCACTTTATATAGTTTTTTTGTGACTTAGATCATGTTTTAAATGGCCTAAGTCACAACAACCAAGTTCAGTCTAGGCTGTGTTATAAAACTTTCGGTTATATATTCAGTACGACTAAGTCTAGAACGTCCCAAGTCCCGCCCAAATCCCGCCCTCGACACTCCCCTGAAACGCCCCGTTTAACTCTGGTTGTTCAGCAGCACTGGGAAGGCCTAGGTCGTTTGTAAACACATCCAAAACCCGTTTCGATTATCTGCACTTGGACTATCAGAAATGAAAGACGTCCAAGTACTGACTTAGGCCGGTTTTTGGACTTTTTCTCTTTCGATTATGAGCCCCTTAGCATATGGAATCCGGAAGGGACATAACATAAAGTGAAATTAGTAAAGGTACAGAGAAGGGTGATGAAAATGATAAAAGGGATGGGAAGACTTCCTTATGAGGAAAGGCTAAAGCAGCTAGGGCTCTTCAGCTTGGAGAACAGACGGCTCAGGAGTGTTATGATAGAGGTCTATAAAATACTGAATGGAGTAGAAAGGGTAGATGTGAATTGCTTGTTTTCTCTTTCTAAAAATACTAGGAATAGGGGGCAAGCGATGAAGCTAGTAAGTAGCAGATTTAAAACAGACCCAAGAAAACATTTCTTCACACAATGTGTAATTAAACTCTGGAATTTGTTGCCGGAGAATGTGGTGAAATCAGTTAGCTTAGCAGGGTTTAAAAAAGGTTTGGATAATTTCCCAAGAGAAATGCATAGGCCATCTTGGCTTGGGGAAATCCACTTCTTATTCCTAGGATAAGAAGCATAAAATCTGTTTTACTACTTGGGATCTAGCTAGGTACTTGGGACCTGGGTTGGCCACTGTTGAAACTAGGATGCTGGGCTTGACTTTTGCTCTGTCCCAGTATGGCAATTCTTATAGTTAAATGCTGCTAAATTGACCGGTTAACCCCCAAACAGGTGATTTAACTGCCCAGGAGCTATTTCTAGCTAGTTATATTGCTTTGAATATTGCCCCTGTAAATAAAAGCATTTAAATATCTCTTTTCTTCATTTCTAACCCAAGCAAAAGGGTCATGATATACAATCAAGTGGTTTACATATTTTGTACAGGTAGTCTATCTGTCGCTAGTGGGCTAACAATCTGGTTTTCTACCTGGGGGCAATGGAGGGTGTCACAAGGAGCTGCAATGGAAACTGAACCGAGTTCCCCAGGTTCTCAGTCCACAGCTCCAACCACTGGGTTACTCCTCCATAAATCTATTTGCTTAGTGTAGTGTTTCTCAATCAGTGGGGTGGACAGGATTACCACCATGACTATGCCCAAGATAAATTTACATATACTGGAGATATCTTGTAGGAAACTCACTAGATGCAAACCCATAATGAATATGCATGAGAATGTTATCAATATATGCACGTTTACCTCCGAGGTTTGTTTTAGATATCCTTGAAATGCTATGGAGAGGTCTAATTAGTACTGATTAGTGTAATATAAATTTGTCAATAAAGGAATACACAAAACAGGGTACAGGGTATGTAGTTGAGAGCACACAGGGGCACTTCTGTGCATTTCTAAAACAGAGCTTATTGGCTCCTTTTATCAAGCAGTGGTGCAGCGTTTTACCGCGGGTCGGTGAGAAAAAGGTTCCGACACTCATTCAATTACCTCACCAGCCTGCAGTAAAATTCTCTACCGCTGTGTCTATTAAATACTGGCAGAAATTTTGCCTACTTTGCAGATGCAGACATTTGGACCTGCACTCAAACAGGTGTAAAATTCCACACCTGGATTGTGCAAGTATTCACATTGATTAGTAGATTTTTATAATCTATGAATGCAGTTGCAAATTCCACCCAATTCCATGCACGTGTACATGTCTACCAGCAAAGAATGCACCATGAAATCGTAGAACGTACTTTTACATAAGTCAATATTTACACAAACCCATTCATGCATGTAAATCAACATTTTACTACAAAAAATGGTTTATAAAATTATCCTTCACATATAAAAATATTGGATATTTTTATGCCAAAGTTAGGGCCTCCTTTACAAAACTGTGCTAGCGATTACTGCGCAGCAAGAGCTCTGAAGCCATTTAAATCCATGTGGGCTTTGGGGAAGTTACCGCAGCGGCCTGCACTAATTGGCTTCATAAGAGACCCTTAAGATGAATGTGTGGCATAGTATTCTCACAAATAAGACTATGATCCCCTTTTATCAAGCATTAGGATTTTTTTTATCGCCGGCCACTGAGGTAAAAGCTCTGATGCGCAAAGGAATTTTATGAGCTTTTACCACAACGGCCGGTGATAAAAAACCCTAAAGCGGCTTGATAAAAGGGGGCCTATTAGAGGAATTACCCTTTCATAATTAACTTCAACAACAACAAAAAAAAACACTCAAAACTGTAAACCTGTAAACAGAATTATATAAATAGAAATATGAAGTCTGAAAATAGTAGCAGTTTTTGAAGGCGCTAAAAGTTAAGGGCCCAATATTACAGCGATTTAACTGCCCAATTAGAACTCTGCTCAAAATCCTTGGCCACCAATATTCAGGGGGCACTTAAGCTGTTGAATATCAGCCCCGATTGCTGTGGCGGTCCATGGGCGAGCTACCAGCTATGTGGAGAAATAGCCATAGTGTCAGCGTCTGCATACACAAGTGGGCAGACAGGACTGCCTTTTGGGTGGCGCTATCTTTGCCTGCTTCGCTATGGAGATGTTAGTACTGAATATCAGAAAACACTCGCATCATTTTTGGGTCGGCAGCTGACCCAGATTTTCAATGCCGGTGCTCTGACGTGTCCCGCTGAAAATGTGGGCTTAATCCTGCCCATGTCTGTTAGAAGCTAAGGTACTATGAAGAGGTTTTCCAACAAGAATAATAATAAACACACTCACAAGGTCTTGTGGAAGGTAAAGAGGCTACAACACGAGTCAGACACGGCTCTACCGGGAGGAAAAGCCTCAGACAAAGCCCTCCCATCACCACAGCTGTGGTTCAAGGTGTTCAGGCGGACAATCTCATCGGCATAAAAATCTCCCAGAGCGCCAAATAGCTCTATGTTGTGCAAAAAGTAGCAGAAATCAATAAATATATATCGCCAGGTAGTCACACTTGTATGTATAATTTGACTCAAACTTATCTTTTATCTTCAACTCGGTCGGAACACTAACGATGGCCAGCGTTTCACATAATGCTGCCTCAGGCTGTGTCTTCCGATCATGAGCTCTCAAAGCGGGACACAAAAATATCGTGTCTCCTTCCACAAAAGATGGTTTTCCGACAAGTACATTTCACTGCTTTATAACTTGGTTTGTTGCCTTCAAGAATGGATAAAAAAAATAAGCGTTCACTATGCAATACATTCCATTCTACTATTTGATACCAGTTATCTGTATTCCCAGTGGAGTCATACTTCAGACACAATCATGCGGAATTTGGTAAAAATGACCGTAGTGCCAATGGCACCCAGGTGCCTTCTTTCTTATTGTAGTTTTGCTCTGTGTATGTTGACCAGCAAGCTACAATTTACCAAAACTCCAAGGATAACAAGGATAAGAAAAAAGAAGATCTAGTAAGCATACTGTTTCACTACACGTGTTCTTTGCTCCCCTTAATGAAAAGCATTTCTGAATAGAGTTCTGTTTTATGTTTGGATTATTTGAGTCCTTTCATTCCAAGGCATCTTCTGTTTTAGAAATGAGATGGACAGGAAGATCATTGTGCTGCTAAGGAAGACCTGAAGGCAGAAACAGGAGAGGAAAATTATCCTCTAGGTAAGACAGAACTATTGGGATAAATAGAGAAAGAGAGAACCAAAACGGAGTCACAAGGACCAATAGATAATGAGGAAAAATGAAAGGAGACCTATTTACTTTATGATTCTCTCTCACATGTACTAGCCAACAAAAATGCTTCTTCCAAGATGGCTCATTATTTGTTCAGACTAGATTTTCTAAAATAAGAAATAAGACCAGCAGAACTATTCTTAATAAAATAGTCTCGCTTAAAGTGTGAGCTGGAAATGTGTTTTGTTTAATTGTAACTAGGCAAAAATGTGTCATGTCACCTCTTTCCCTCTCATTACTCCACATATGCTGATTGTCATCACAGCTGCTTTGAAACACTGCTGTTAACAAGTTAAAACTTTGGGGTTCTTTATACTATACTTTTAACACGACCATTTTTGCTGCAGTTGCAAAATAGCCAACTTTTTTTTTTTTCCATTAATGGTCATACGCTAATGTTGTCATTAGTGCAAGGCGCACTGACTGCCACCCATTTTCTAGGTGATAAGGGCAAATGCACTAATCCTAAGTTAAATCGGTTAACCCAGTGGTCTCAAACTCGCAGCCCGGGGTCCACATGCGGCCCGCCAGGTACTATTTTGAGGCCCTCGGTTTGTTTATCATAATCACAAAAGTAAAATAAAACAATTTCTTGATCATGTGTCTTTTTAGCTATAAATTACAACATTATTATGAAGACTTAGACAAAAGGAAAGATTTATAAACTATAAAGAGTTTTACCTCATGCAAAATTGTCATTTATTTAATAAGACGTTAACTATTTTTTCTGCGGCCCTTCAAGTACCTACAAATCCAACATGTGGCCCTGTAAAGGGTTTGAGTTTGAGACCACTGGGTTAACCTGTGGTAATGCAGATATACTGATTAACACAGAAATTCTCACTCTCTGCTCCCAGACACATCCTGCTAAAGAATACAATTTTTTTTACATGTGGTTTGTGCACACAGTTTATATAAGTTACTGTAGGACACCTGAGCATATCCTGCAGTAACACATAGTTAAAGGATTTCTGTTACTCAAACACCCTGTCAAATTGCCATGACGTATCTCAATAAGTAGGCCCTGATAATTTAAAGTAACTGAAAAAGTCAATATATTAAAAAAAAAAAAAAAAAATGTGAATATAGTAGCACATTTCAGTAGACATTTCTGTATACACTTGATCTCTGCAGTTGCATATTACAGATGTCCAGAGAGTTATGTAGCTGATGTGAAGCACATTGTGATTTGATAGTTCAAAACCCACCATATATGTAGAAACACAAATGGCCATCATGTGACTGCAAAATGTATGATATGCTGCATGAAGTCATCCCCGCGTAAGTCCTACCACTGATCCCAGCTAAAGTCATCGCCTCTGCCAAACACAAGAAAGAAGCCCAGGATGGTAAAGAAAATGACAACATTGCCAGCTAACACAAGCCCACAGGCTCCCCACTTGATCTGCAACAAAAAAAAGGGGGAGGGAGAAGACAATGAAGAGAAAAAAAAAATGTAAGCACGGTTTTATACAGAACCTACTGTTATGGCTTGAGCATATATAGAACAAAGTAAAGGGAACCGAAACCCCAGGTAAAATCCAACAAGTGGGGAGTGGGATAGAACACGTCAACCTTGAGACAATCTTTTATTTCTATAAATACAAAAATAAATACAGAAACACATGAATAAAAACACATGTATAAAGAGTCCTATGAACGTAATGTCCTTATGTTGAAAGGATCCAACTGATGACCCGACGGTCCATGTTTTGGCCCCCAGGTGGAGGCCTGCCTCAGGGGTGTGTCTATTAGTCCACTAGGTGTCACTTCAGTGCTGGGAATACAAACTTTAAAACAATCTTAAAAAGACTGAACGCATATGCAATGCACGTAGGAAAGCCCCAAGAAGGAACACGATCAGCAGGGTCCACAGTAGTCTTCAGTCAAGCTTGTGCATACCCATAATGACAAAATTCCACATCTTATTAAAAGCTTACATTACAAGGCTAAGAGGAACAGAACTAGAACAGTGGTCAAATTCCTAGGCACCCCCAAAAAAAATCAGCACCCACCAGAACAGCCCTTTCATAGAATTGAGTTTAGCATAACTAAGCGCACCCATTTAGGCCAGCTAACACCTAAATACCTGCATCTAAGTTGTGCAAAGATCAGGCACACTCTATAACCACTCTCCAATATTTTACCCAACCTCCAAAATATCCAGCGTTCCCCTCTGTAGAATTACAAATTGTTAAACATACTCTCATATACTCTCACATATAGAAGTTTCCTTGAGATTATTCTATTTAAAAATGTTCAAATAAGTTGTATACTTAGCTTATCATGCTACTGGGTTACATGATCCGACATGTTTCGCAACAATTTGCTTTATCAAGGATCCCCCAGAGCCATTGTGTCCACCATCTTACTCAAACTTTTTTGCATCTTACTCAAAGTTTTTTGAGTAAGATGGTGGACACAATGGCTCTGGGGGATCCTTGATAAAGCAAATTGTTGCGAAACATGTCGGATCATGTAACCCAGTAGCATGATAAGCTAAGTATACAACTTATTTGAACATTTTGAAATAGAATAATCTCAAGGAAACTTCTAAAAAGAGCACGGTGGATAAAAAAAGTTAAAAAGTTTTTTAAAAGTTTACTTAAATAATTGCAAAAAAAGAATGTGAGCCAATGAGGAATGAAAACACCGGTATTCCCACCGATATTGAACACTACTAAGGGTGGAGGAGGTGTACCTGAGGCCACATTTTGTTACATTTGAAATATATGAGAGTATGTTTAACAATCTGTAATTCTACGGAGGGGAACGCTGGATATTTTGGAGGTTGGGTAAAGTATTGGAAAGTTGTGTTATATGATTCCCAACCATAAATGAAACCGATTTCAATAGTGCCATCTTTAGTGTGAGTGCACACTCTATAACCATGCACATAATTTCTAGGAATACCTATGATCCATCCTTGGTCACCCCCTTTTCAAATTTGTACACTGCAACTGGGGCATGCTTTTTTTTCTATATATAGAATAGTGCTTTCCAAGTTGTGCGCATAACTTTTAAATTAGCATCAATTGAGGTGTTAATTGCCAATTATCAGTGTCGATTAGGCCTATTAAGTTGTGCGCATACATTGACCATGCACACCCTTAGGTACCGATTGCTAATAATTTATAGACTATCCCCAAATTCTGTAATTACATGCTTAAATGCACACCTACCCGCAAACATGCTAGTAGTGCCCTGATAGCCTGTATGGGCAGCAAGAGCAGCCGTTTTAGAAACCTATATATTAGAAATAGGAACAGCATAAAATGGCAGCTCTTATGAAGATTTTAGCACCTACATGTGGAACTGGCAATTTTACAACCTCCTTATCTTTAAGGGTGAGGGCCATTGACAACTTATTGTAATGAGTAAGAATCATTTTTCCCAAAATAGTACAAATGAAAATAAGGGGAGGGGGGATAGTTTGTGATTTTTCACTATTTGATTTTTTTTTTTTTTTCCATATTATTTTTTATTTTCAAATTTTACATGAAGTGTACAAAATATTAAAATACAATTGATAAATACACAATATCACTTTTATATCTAATACATTATATTCTAAATATATTTTATCCCTCTCCCTCCCCCCACCCTTCTATTACTTTTCAATCATACATTATATATTATATATCATATTATAGTTTGTTATGTAAAATTATTTTTACTACCCTCCCTCTATGTGTGTCACAAAGAAGATATTTAAAAGAAGAAAAGAAGAAGAAAAATCTTACTTTTTATTCATTGTAGTATTTTGTCAATGGCCCCCATATTTTTATAAATTTAGTATATGTCCCTCTTTGTATTGCTATTGTTCTTTCCATTTTGAATATATGACATATTGTATTCCACCAAAATGTATAATTTAGGTTATTATAATTCTTCCAATTGTTGGTTATATGCTGAATGGCAACCCCTGTCATAATTAATAAAAGCTTGTTATTTTCTGGTGAAATTTGACTTTTTTTCCTCATCATCATTCCAAATAATACTGTATCATATGATATTGCTATATGATTTTCCATCAATTTATTAATTTGTGGCCAAATTGCATTCCAAAAACTTTTAATGTAGGGACAATGATACAGTAAGTGATCTAACGTCCCTGGTTCCAGATTACAGTGCCAGCATTTATTGGACTTAGAACTATCTAATTTTTGTAAACGTGTAGGGCTCCAAAAAGCTCTATGTAATAAAAAGAACCAAGTTTGTCTCATAGATGCTGACACTGTACATCTCATTCTCCAAGACCAAATTAGTGGCCATTGAGATGCATTAATTTGATGCTTAATCTCAATGCTCCAAATATCTCTTAGACCATTTTTTGGTTTTTTATTCATATATCCAGATATTAATTTATACCACAATGCGGCTTGATGTCCTAGGAAGTCTGCTTGAAAACATAAGAACTTTAAACTATATTGATTACACTGCACAACAAAGTTTTTGCTTCCTGAACACTGCTGGGTGTTTCTTATAGAATTTTGGGTGCTGATCATGAATATTACATCAAAAATTACCCATCACGTACCATTTCAGAGAAATCTTCAATTTTGTCATGATTTTTTCTTATATTTGGATGCAAACAATTTTTTCTCCCATAAGTGTCTTATCAACAACGGTTTGTGCCGCCTGGGTATGTCCATGCATAAAATCTAGCCAGGTTGGAAGCTGTTTTATGGAAGATGACATCCTGGGCATGTCTGGGCAGGTCTGAACGAGCTTGCGCTGTCTCACCATGCTATAATGGTGGCTTCCATACACCGATCCTGCTCATTTGGTTAATATAGATAGTCCGTGTGTGTATATAGTATCAGTATAGTAAAGTATAGTAGTATAGTAGCTGTAGCAATATAACAGTAAGTAAGCTTGATGCTATAGACGTTTTGGTGTCGGGCAATATGTCTCGTCGGTGTCGTAACAGCCGCGACACATTCTGCTATATCTGTGGGGAATATACACTTACGCCTCAGAGACGTTCGATGACTGTCCTTGTAAAGAAAGCCTATCATCTGTATTTTGGCTGCAAAATAGGTGATCAAGACAAGCAATGGGCGCCTCACATTTGCTGTGCGACATGTGCTGTTAGTCTGAGAGCCTGGCTCAGAGGTACTCGAAAGACGATGCCATTTGCTGTTCCGATGATATGGCGAGAACAGAAAGACCATGTGACGGACTGTTATTTCTGTTTGACTAATGTGTCTGGTTTCTCTGCCAAAAACAAGAAGTCAATTGAATATCCTAATCTGCCTTCAGCAATGAGACCCATGCCACATGATGACAGTCTTCCAGTTCCGAAACCACCAGAGGATTGGACCTTAGACGAACCAGATGAAGAAACTGCAGTGCAGGGTTCTAACAGTGACATTGACCCGGATTTTGAACCATCCTCATCAAGCGATCCACATCTGATAACACAGTCCGAATTGAACGATTTGGTCAGAGATTTGGGTCTGTCAAAAGCAAAAGCTGAGCTGCTAGGTTCGAGACTGCAGGAATGGTGTTTGCTATCACCAGGTACGAAAATTTCTGTGTTTCGAGACCGGCATCATGATATAACCAAATTTTTTGCACAAGTCGACAGTCTCTGTTTCTGTTGTGACATTGAAGGATTGTTCTCGGTCTTTGGTTGTGATCACAACCCGGAAGAGTGGCGTCTTTTCATTGATTCGTCAATGTTAAGCCTGAAAGCTGTTCTGTTGCACAATGGCAACGTTTATCCTTCAGTACCTGTTGGCTATGCAGCACATATGAAAGAAACATATGAGAATATGGAAATGTTACTAAAGTATGTCCAGTATACCAGGTATAACTGGAATATCTGTGGAGACCTCAAAGTCGTTGCTCTGTTACTAGGACTGCAGCTTGGCTATACAAAGTACTGCTGTTTCATCTGCGAATGGGACAGCCGAGACAGAGAGTCGCACTATTCTAGAAAGAACTGGCCACTCCGTAAAAAGTTAGTTCCAGGACAGAAAAATGTAGCACATGAATCGCTTGTTGACCCGACAAAGATATTTTTGCCTCCTCTTCACATTAAACTGGGACTCATGAAGAATTTTGTGAAAGCAATGAACAAGGAAGGGGAAGGTTTTCGTTATTTAAGACAGATGTTCCCAAGAATAACTGATGCCAAGATCAAATAGGGTATTTTTGTTGGCCCCCAGATCAGACATGTTATGAGTGACAAGCGATTTGAAGATCTGTTAGTTGGGCCGGAAAAAATTGGCTGGAAAGCCTTGAAAGACGTTGTTGACAATTTTCTGGGCAATTACAGAGCCCCAAACTACATTCAGCTGGTAGACAAACTTCTCAAAGCATACAAGAGAATGAAGTGCAATATGTCACTCAAGATTCATTTCCTCCATTCACACTTGGACTTCTTCCCCGCAAATCTCGGTGCTGTGAGTGACGAGCACGGTGAAAGGTTTCATCAAGACATAGCTACGATGGAGAAACGATACCAGGGCAATTGGAATCCGTCAATGCTTGCCGACTATTGTTGGATGCTACAACGTGATGCACCAGACACTGAATATAAAAGAAACTCGGGAGCAAAACACTTTTAATTCTGTTTCATTTAGTCGCTTGTGCGAAACGTAAACTTGACTATATATTTTATTGTCAGTAAACATAAAAATGTCTATTTCTCATAGTTCTTACGTGATGCAGTAAAACCAAAACCATATTTGAGCATACCAAGTTGGTACCTGTCATAATCACCAAAAACTTTTCAGGAATCAAGACTTAACCAAAAAATTGTTGTGCAGTGTTATTCAATGTTTTCCATTCAGGGAACCCAACCTGAATGGCCTGCTTCAATTGCAACCATTTAAAACTTTGTGTTTTACTAAGACCAAATCTATGTTGCAATTGTGAAAAATCCAGCAGTTTACCTTCTGAAATAACGTCATCTAGAGATCTAATGCCTGCAATAATCCAGTTCTTCCAAAGGATTTGAGCTCCGCCAATTTTGATCTTGGAGTTTATCCATAGAGATTGATTAGTTGATTTGTTTATTGGGATAGGTGTTAATTTACTTATAAATCTCAACGTTTTCCAAGTATCCATTAATATTTTATTTTCTCTGTATCTTCTAGGGATGTTAATACTTGGAAGGTGAACTAAATTTAGGGGAAACATAAGGCGCCATTCCAAATATAACCAATCTGGTGCATTATCTATAAGTTCTGGGAGGATCCAATACATACCCTGACGTAGAATATAGGCTTGATGGTACCTATAAAAATTTGGAAAATTTACCCCTCCCTCCTTAATTGATTTTTGCAAAGTTACTAAAGCTATTCTAGGTGTTCTACCAAGCCAAAGAAATTTCGTTAGAATGCTATTAAGCTTTTTATAAAAGGACCCCTGAAAATAAAGTGGTATCATACTCATTTGGTAGCAAACTACAGGCAAGATCATCATTTTAATAGTTTGAACTCTCCCCCACCAAGAAATATGTAAGGGGTTCCATTGCTCACACAGCTCCGTAACTTTTTTTAATACAAATTTTTCATTTTCTTTTACGGTATCTTCAATTGTATTTTTAACTTGAATGCCAAGATATTTAAATCCTTCTTCTTTCCATATGAACGGAAAATCTTTAAATAATCCTTTTACACAATGAACATTTAAGGGTATAATTTCAGATTTATTCCAATTAATTTTATAACCTGAAAATTTACCAAACTTATCAATTAATTTCACTATTTGATTTGAAAACAATGATGGACATTGTAATTTGATGTATGGGTTATGTGAGATTTGAAAGGGGGAGGGGGATTTCTGATTTTTTTAGTAATGATTAGATTAAAAGAGAAGAATTTTTATATGATATATGGTGATTGGATAGGATATGGTAGGGGCGGGAGGGAGGGCGTTAAATCTGATTACTTTGTGTGTATTTTGCCAAAAAGGAGACTTTGTGTGTATTTTGATAGAAAATCAAGTGATGTTTTCAAGTGCAAATGTTACTATGTGCTACACTTGTTGTAAGTTGTAAAATGAATAAAGATTTACAAAAAAAAAAAGGGGGTGACAGCTACACATGTAGGTTTCTAAAATGAGATGTACTGCAATTAAAGTAGTGAGGACTCACTTCAACTTAAGTTTCATTCTAGGGGGGAAAAAAAGCACATGGGATAAGAAAAATAATTTGAGGCAGATAGAGACTTTTAAAATAAGTATCAGGAAAATCCAAGATGGTCACCCATTATTCTTTCTTGAGAAGTAATCATCTTTCATCAAATGGAGTGCAGTTTCAGTTAATAGTGGTGGAAACCCATACAACAGCTACTGCCTTGCTTACTGTAGAGTTGGTGTCTAGATAGAATAACAGAATAACCTAGACTCTGAAGAAAATCTTTTTGAAAGAGGTGATCCAAACATGGCATGATTCAGATAAGTGGACATAGACTGAAGCTGAGGGGGGGGGACAGGTCCAGGACGAATATCAGGAAGTTCTGTTTCACGCAGCGAGTGGTGGACACCTGGAATGCTCTCCCAGAGGAAGTAATTGCAGTATCCACCGTTCTAGGATTTAAGGGTAAACTAGATGCACATCTCCTTAAGAGTGGCATAGAGTGATACGGGTAAGGGTAAATTAGATGCACATCTCCCTTGAGAAGCATACAGTGATATGGGGACTAAAACTATGCCAGGGTACACCTGGCGGGCCTCCGCGTGTGCGGATCACCGGATTTGATGGACCCAGGGTCTGATCCGGAGATGGCAATTCTTATGTTCTTATTTATAAATTTGAGCAATATAGTTAAAAATAAGATCCAATGACAAGTATGGCTTAAGTACCTAGCAACTGAACATTGCTGAAAGCCTGCGAAGCCAGCTGAAGATCAAGAAATCCAGCGTTAATCTGAAGCTTTTGGGGTTTCGCTGTTACTATATAAACCATATGCAACCAAATAAACACAGGTTGGAATGTTTATACTCAAAAAGGAGAACTTTTCTGAAATACCTCAGCCCCACCACTCCACCGCTATAATAGTTTTTTAAGCGGGAGATTTATGTGGTGCCTCATCATTGGTAGATCATTTTAAAGCGCCATGAGTATATATATTTTTTTACTTTTTCTATTCAAAAAATTTTTTTGTTAATTTTTGTTGGTTTTCGTATTAATTTCACAATAAATAGATAAATAAATAAGCAGATGTAAAAGTAGAATTTGTATACTTAGCTTCTACACACAGCTCAACCAGGGAGTAAGACCCGACATGTTTCGCACCATCGGTGCTGTCTCAAGGGTCTCCCTGCGTGAATACAAAAATTACAAAACACATATCAGGGCAATGAAACGCTACAAATATACTAACGTACACCCCCCCAACCAAAATCTCTATATGCATACTTCATGTGAACCGCCGTCTCCCACAGAACTCACCTAGGTGGCCGTAGTCATCCGACTCACAAGATTGAGGTCTGTGGAAAGATGGCGGCAGCGTTCGCGGTATGGTTTTAAATGTATTACATTAGTCTAACCACTCCCCCCACAGTCACCCATTGGGCCAATCATCATCCAATCAGAGTGTTCCAGTCAATCTCTGCATTCAAACCCCGTGGTTCCACTGTATCCAATGTGAATATCAGTCTCTGTTCAGCCTCATTCAGCTTCTGTAAATCCTTGCCACCCTCCCTCCCCGTTATTCTCTTCACCACACGCCACCTAAGATGTTCCACCCCATGATTATATCTCAGCCAGTGGGCCACTAGGGGGGCCTGGAGAACCTTATTGATGATACGTGACTTATGCTCATTCAGTCTAATTCTGATTTTACGATTAGTCCTGCCGATGTAGACCAACTCACACGGGCAGATGATGGCATAAATCACATGCTCAGATGTGCAATCTGTGATAGCGTTGGAATATAACCGCAATGGTCTACCAGGAACCCTCCACTCTTCCCCCGATATAGTCGAGGGACACCACTGGCATCTCCCACAGGGGCCATGAAAGCCTCTCTCCCGCTCAACTCTCTTGCCATATTTCATGGCCCCTGTGGGAGATGCCAGTGGTGTCCCTCGACTATATCGGGGGAAGAGTGGAGGGTTCCTGGTAGACCATTGCGGTTATATTCCAACGCTATCACAGATTGCACATCTGAGCATGTGATTTATGACATCATCTGCCCGTGTGAGTTGGTCTACATCGGCAGGACTAATCGTAAAATCAGAATTAGACTGAATGAGCATAAGTCACGTATCATCAATAAGGTTCTCCAGGCCCCCCTAGTGGCCCACTGGCTGAGATATAATCATGGGGTGGAACATCTTAGGTGGCGTGTGGTGAAGAGAATAACGGGGAGGGAGGGTGGCAAGGATTTACAGAAGCTGAATGAGGCTGAACAGAGACTGATATTCACATTGGATACAGTGGAACCACGGGGTTTGAATGCAGAGATTGACTGGAACACTCTGATTGGATGATGATTGGCCCAATGGGTGACTGTGGGGGGAGTGGTTAGACTAATGTAATACATTTAAAACCATACCGCGAACGCTGCCGCCATCTTTCCACAGACCTCAATCTTGTGAGTCGGATGACTACGGCCACCTAGGTGAGTTCTGTGGGAGACGGCGGTTCACATGAAGTATGCATATAGAGATTTTGGTTGGGGGGGTGTACGTTAGTATATTTGTAGCGTTTCATTGCCCTGATATGTGTTTTGTAATTTTTGTATTCACGCAGGGAGACCCTTGAGACAGCACCGATGGTGCGAAACATGTCGGGTCTTACTCCCTGGTTGAGCTGTGTGTAGAAGCTAAGTATACAAATTCTACTTTTACATCTGCTTATTTATTTATCTATTTATTGTGAAATTAATATGAAAACCAACAAAAATTAACAAAAAAATTTTTTGAATAGAAAAAGTAAAAAAATATATATACTCATGGCGCTTTAAAATGATCTACCAATGATGAGGCACCACATAAATCTCCCGCTTAAAAAACTATTATAGCGGTGGAGTGGTGGGGCTGAGGTATTTCAGAAAAGTTCTCCTTTTTGAGTATAAACATTCCAACCTGTGTTTATTTGGTTGCATATGATAGTGGGTTGGCTATATTTCTAACTGATACTGGTTCTGAGTGAATACTATATAAACCATAGCACATTTGACAGTCTTTTATATATTGCCAGAATTCAGCACATCCTGTATGTGTGCTAGTTAAAAAGAATTCATCTATTGAGAGAAAATTCTGCCCACTCCCAAATTATCCTTAGGGATAATGCAGACAATAAATCAATATACAAACAAACTTACCACTTCAACACGTGCAAGAATTAAAGGAAACCCAAAGGCAGAAACGACAATTCCTGTTGTGAAGAAATACGCAAGTTCCATGCAGGCATTACTAGAAGATTCTGTGTCATCACTTACTCTTTTGCCAATGAAATATGGAATGGGGCTTATTGCATAAAACAAAAGAACAAACATTGGCCAGTAAACTCTGTGGGAGGAAGAAGAAAAAAGAAGCACTTACATATTTCACATTACTGAAGTTGTAGTTACGCAAATACTAGCTTTCTATTAACTGAATTCTATATAATAGTCTATTAAATTTCTAATCAAATAGCAGTGTAGTGTACTTTGGTCACGTTAAGTTTGTTAAAGCAACCTCTATTAGAGATAGGAACTCATTCAGGAAAGTGTTAAAAACACAACTATTTGTAGATGCATTTCTTTGAGCAACTGATCTAATGTAAAGATTGAATCTGTTTTGCTCTTACTTTTTTCTGACTTTTTAAAATTTTATGTATGTAATTTTTTGTATAGAAATTTTAAAAAAATAAATAAATAAATATTAACAGAGCTTAAAAATTCCCAGGAGCCAGAGAATCTGGAACCTAAAATTCAGGAAAGAAAAAAATAAAATAAAATGAACAGAAGAGAGGTAAACAAAAGCACAATAAGAAAAAGCAGCAAGGAAAAAAGTTTCCTCAGAGCTTAAGGCACCCTTCTACTGAAGTTTAACATGCACTAGCATTTACTCGAGTCCAACTTGGCCCACAGTTATAAAATAGGACATGCAGCATTTAGCAAGCAATACTCTTTAGCAAAAGGCTCCTAAGTTTCCTATAGTTATTTCCTACCAGTCAACTGAAAGGAAGCAGATGATGGAGAGTTAAGGCTCCAAAAAGTTGATGCCGATAAAATTTCATACTAAATGCTATTCTGTAAATGGCACTCGGATCTTGATTCTATCCACTGAAATCAGGTCCAATAATTAATACAACAGGATAGAGTTGTCAGAAATCCAAGACGGGCCTGAAACCTTCCTCCTGGATCCCAATAACTTAGCAGTGCTCCAGTTCTAACCCGTTAGCTATGTCATTCCAAGCATATGCTTGCCTAATCCCCGTGTTCACAGCTAGACTCTTTTCCCTGCTACTTCTGGTAGGGTGACGTGTGGAGGAGGGAGGAAGGAGATGCCATGGTAGGGGGTGCCCCACAATTGTATATGTACCTAAGCCCCAGTGAAGTGTTTATTCAACCATGTGTATTGCTCTAGTAAAATTTGATCACTTCGAAAGATTAGGTGCTTACCTTTGCTAATTTTCTTTCTTGTAAATCCTCACTTTATTCCGGAACCAGAGGGTTATTGCCTTTCTCCCGCCAGGAATCTATAGGAAGCCTCAAAACTTCAGAAGCTTTAACCCCCCTCCCTCTTATACCTCATCACCGAGCATGCTCCTGTCCACTGCAGTCAGTCGTAGCCCTTTCAGGACCAAGGGACATATTTGTCCCATAACTTTAAAATCCTATAAATTTTGATTGGGATAGTCTACAGTTCTAAATTTGATATGTACGGATTCCATATGATACTGCCTTTATGTAAACAAACTGGTTCCGACATTCATTCATTAGCGTCGTTGCTAGATTGACGAGAAGATTCACTTGCCACACTGTCCATAAGCCAGAAGTGTGATTTTTTTAAATAAAAATAATGATATTTCACAAAAAAAATCAATTTTTTGGCATCTGCAAGCCCTTTTTACCATAAAAATGTCGTCAAAACCACAAAAATTGGCCTACGATCCTTATGGTCCTGAAAGGGTTAAAGCAGCCAGGAACATCTGTAGAGGATAAGAACAAGAGAGAGAGAATGGGGAACTCCCTGACAAGCAAATCAATTCTGCTCATATAAACAAAAACAACAATGCAAAATGAAATAACAGGTTATAAAACACTGAAAACCTGAACGACAAAACAGGGCTAAAGGGAGACACAGTCTGCATTGACAGAAGGAGGGTGGGCACCTGAACTAGGGAAACCCCCCTAGATGAAGTGCTAAACCGAGTCTGATGGCACTCTTATAAAGGCTGGTCAGAAACCTAGCACACCTGTACTTGTAAGGCAATCAGCGAATCAGCGAGTATAGACCACCTTGATCGTTGTCATCATGGTCTCCAAGAACAAAAAGATACTGCCACACCTTTGGGAACTGAGTGGCCAGAAAGCCTCTGAAAACCTGTTGTCGCTTCTCCCGACGGGACACGGGTAGAAACACTGTGTTCTGACTCATGTGAAATCGAACTCCCAGGTACTTCAATTACTGGGTGGGCTCGAGGTGACTCTTCCTAAAATTGATCACCCAGTCCAGACATTGCAGCAATTGCACCACCTGCTGACAGCCAGACACCCCTCGAACAGCGAAGGAGCTCTGGACAACCAGTCATCCAGGATCTGGCAAACAAGGGTACCCAGGGCACGAAGATGGGCTGCTGCAAACCACCACCATCACTTTGGTGAAGGTCTGGTGTGCCGTCGCTAATCCAAAGGGCAGTACCGCAAACTGGAAACCACAGATACTTCCGTTGGTCTGGGAAAATGGGAACGAGATACAGCTCCGTCAGATCCAGGGAGGCTAGAAACACCAAATGTGATCACTGCATGCACCATCTCCATGTGGAATCGAGGAACCTTCAGGGCTGCATTGACCACCTTTAGGCCCAAAATTGGTCTCCAATTGTTAGATCCTGTCTTTGGAACAAAGAAGTATATCGAGTTTCTCCCAGAGCCTAAGTCTCACTCTGGCATGGGGCAACTGCCGCAAGATTCAAAAATCTGTGGACTGTGGTCTGCACCTGAACCACCTTCTCGGGATGGCCCGCAGGGGAATTCAGAAAATACTCAAAGGACAGAGAAACTCCAATTTGCAGCCATCTTTGAGAACCTCTAGAACCCAGCAGTCAGAGGTGATAGCCTCCCATTACACCAGAATAGCCGACAACCACCCCCTGACACATGGAGGAGGAGACATCGGCCTGGTGTCAGAACTCATTCTGAGCATAAGCCGCAGGCCAATTTGCCACAGCGTGTTGATGGTGGAGCCCGCTGAAGTGTTGTCTAGCAGACAAAGAGGACCGCTGACCTATGGAAGGCCTGAGTATGAATGAAAACGCTTGAAGGGATGAAAAAGAGAACATCCAGACTTCTAGCTGAACATCCAGACCCTGGCTCAACAGCCTTAGAAGAGGAATCCTCAGAACATTGCTGGATCCAGAACATTCTGCGAGCTGAAACAGAATAGGCACCCAGCTTGGTGAAAACTTTCAAGATGTCATACAAGGCATCAGCCATGCAATTAACTCCAGAGATGAGAAAATCCAAATCACGACGCACCACAGTGTCAGGATCATGGCGCAGCTTGGAATGACATGCACAGGCCACAAAGGAGGCCATCGCTGCTTTAACACCAGCCATGGCCGAAGCAAATAGATGCTTAAGGATGAAATCCACACATGGGTCCTGGACATCCTTCAGGTCCACTCCCCCATCAATGGGGAGAGATGGGTGCTTGGTGACTTGTGCCACCGAAAAATCCACCTTCGGGGAAATAAAGCACTTATTAAAGCCATCCGCCATGAGATAAAGCGGCACCATGGCTCAAGCACATTTCAAGGGATCCACTGGATTATCCCAGATATCAGTAAGAATCCGAACAATGTCAGGATTATCCAGAAAAGAGGAAGATTGTGACCTCTGGATACTTATGAGGAAACATTCAGCAGTGACTACCATATTTTCACGTAGATAACGCGCACACATGTAAAACGCGCACACGGGTATAGCGCGCGGAAAACACAAATTTATGTACAGAAATTTTTATATACCGCGCATGCCGCCCCGACTCTCCTCTGGCTGCCCCGACTCTCCTCTGGCCACCCCGACTCTACTTTCGGCCACCCTGACTCTCCTCTCCCCCTTGAAGTCCTGTCCCCACCCTGAAAGCCTGATGCCCCCCTGACGCCCGATTCATCATCCGGAAGGACCGCTTGCACCCCCACCGCTCGCACTCCCACCCCGATGGACCGCTCGCGCTCCCACCCGAAGAACCGCGCGCACCCCCACAGCCTCCCCCCCTCCCCCATGGAGAAGCTGTCTACCTTGTTTCCGGATGCCAGTGAGCCCAGCTGCTTCCTCTGCCGGCGGTCCTGCCCCTTCTCTGAGCCCTGCGCTACGCTGCTTCCTCTTCCGGCAGTCCTGCCCTTTCTCTGACGTCAGAGTGGGTGTGACTTCGGGTGGGAGTGCGAGCGATCCATCGGGGTGGGAGTGCGAGCGGTGGGGGTGCGAGCGGTCCTTCCGGATGATGAATCGGGCGTCGGGCGGGGTGAGAACTATGTAAAAAAAATTTTATATAGCGCGCTCACGTGTATACCGCGCAAGGTTATACACGGTTTGTAAAAACACGTATATGTTTATAAAAACGCGTTATATGCGTGAAAATACGGTAGTTGTTCAGTCTGCAGCTTCAATTCCTGCAAAGATTCAGATATTAAATCCACAAGGTGCATGGGCTTAAAGAATCTGCATACTGTGGGATCCTCCCCCAAATCACGGGCTCCACAAGGATCCGTATCCTGGAGATTTGCCACATCCATGGTTGCCACAGTGCTGCCCAGTAAAAGCAGAGGAACGGAAAGAGTGTCTGGCGCAACTGCAGGCACAGCCGGCTTACTCCCTGGTACCTCCGCAGGAAGGCAAAAAGATAGATCCTAGTCCCTTGGAGCAGGGATCCCTGTGTCTAGCACCGAGGCCAGTGAGTGGAAGGGAAACAGACTTTTTAACTAAGTATGCCGATAAAGCATATTCACAAATTCTGCTGGAAAACCCTCCTCTGCTGTGAAAGCCAAATTCTGCATGACAGACTGGGAATGCTTGGAAGATATACGAGGTTTATTGCTGGAGCTGCGTTTGTGTTTCACTGAAATACCGCCAGCGCACTCCCCAGGGCCCCCTGATGCCAATTTCATGGGAGACGGGGAATAAGGCGCTTGAAGATCCTCCCTGGAGGTCAAAGGCACCATATTTGAGTCAATCTCAACCTCCCCCCCCCTCACATGCCGCAGCGAATGTGGAACACGGCTGCGCAACCAACAGCCATCCTTCACAAATGAGGCATGAATCCATCCCATCCTGCCCTGGGGAGGTAATCTATGTGATTTTCTTTCAAAAATGAAGCTGGCAAGTATGTAAAATAATTTTAAAATCAAATTTGGAAAAATCCAAAATGGCCACTAAAAACAGCCCAGGGAAAACCGCAGAGAACCCTCAAAAACAGAGATTTTAGGATGGGGGCGTAAGCATGCAGGAAAACCACTTAAATCCCCCTTTTAAAAGACCCCTCCCAAAATCTCTGATTCTAGCTGTTAGCTTGCTCTCACATAACCATGTGCTGACAGGAAACTGCAACTTTTATTCACTGTGCTGAGAGAAACTGCAGGCAGAGCTGAACACAGCTTACAGGGAGATCTTTTGCCTCAGTGAACTGGAAATCTGGATTTCAAGTCTTCTGACTGCCCCACCAGTCTGACCACCACAGCCAGAGACCTCTGTCACTAGTGGACACGTCGTGCAAACGACTGGCGGAGGAACGTAGTCTGACTCCAATCCTGGTCGTGCCTCTACGGAACTGCTTAGCCTGCGCTCCACCCAACTAGCGGACGAACCTGGGGTGAGCTAGCTCCCAAGGGAATGGTGCCAGAGCCCCGATCTGATGTGCAGGCTGTCCAGGAGGCTTACTGCTGAGCAGGGAACTCTCCAGAAGCAGATGTTCTCCAACAGTCTGCGATCTCCCGCAGTCAAGGATGCCCCCGCAGGGAACCTCCACAGCACAAGGGTGTAAACCGCAACCGAAAATTAATGAAAAATCACAAAATAAACCACGAGCAGAAAAGACAAGCTCCTACAGCCTGGCTTATAGAAAAGAAGACTGCAGTGGGCAGGAGCATGCTTGGTGATGAGGTATGAGAGGGAGGGGTAAAAGCTTCCTACAGATCCCTGATGGGAGGGGGGAAATAACCTACTGGTCCCAGAATAAAGTAGGATTGTATAAGATATCCCCATTGGTCAAAGCAGAACTTCTGATATCAACTAGGGCTTCTGGCATCAAGCTAGGGACAAATTTAAAAATTAGCTTCTCAAATGTAAAGCTTATTATACTGGCATTCTGATTTAGCTCACCTGTAGGGCTTTAAGTGGTATTATACTTTTAGGATATTGCAATTCTCTCAAACGCTACTACTGTTGCCCTCTTGCATAGAAATGAGATTAGCAGATGATCATGTTAGTCCTTTTTATGCTAGACTGCTTTGGCTGCCTTTTGAGGCCAGTGTATTTTTAAAGTTTGGGTATACCTGTTATAAGGCTCTTTTTGGTTTATTACACATCTCCCTCGTTATTCGCAGGGGATAGGGGCAGAGCGGACCGCGAATAGGGAAATACCGCGAATATCTGACTCTGACCCACCCCTACCTCCATCCCTCCTTCCCCCGGGATCCCGGCCTTACCTGGTGGTCTAGCGGACTTTCGGGGCAGGAGCGATCTTCCTACGCTCCTGCCCCGTGCAGATCGTCAATAGGAAATGGCTGAGTTCCCGTAGTCTCTCGAGACTACGATGGGAACTCCCCACAGCCATTTCCTATTGGCGGTCTTTTGTTTTTAGTACACACTCTTGCTCTGTGTTTTCATTGTGCACTTGCTCTCTCTCTCTTTTTTTTGCTTGCTCAGTATTGCATGATACAGTCCAAGAGATTGGAATTTGGATTTCTTATAGCTTGCTTTGGGGAAAGTGCCCTGAAAACCCTTGAGCCTGCTAGTGGGTTGCCTGAGGAGGGGCAGAGATTGCTGAAGTAGATGCAAGTAAAAAAGGAGCGAGGCAAACAAGATAGTTAATTGGCAGCCTCTGTGTCATTCTTCTATCCATTCTGATGCTGTAATCACTTTCTGTACAAGTGAATCTTGATTTGTTATTAGAAATTATAAAAAAATAAATAAAAACAAAAGACAGCTCTATGTTTTATATAACTATATTATATTAAACTTTATTTTAAAACCATGCAATCACTATATGATACTATATTTTAAACAGAGCTCTCTGTCTTATTTTCAATCCACGCTCTTTCCTGGTCTAAAGGCCAGCTCCAATAATGTATAAAATATGCATTACTCATAATAATCCAAGGCACATCCCAACATGAGAAATGTCAGACCGATGGCGCCACTGAAGGACAGTCCCACTAAAGCTGTTAAAAGAAAAGCATAAAAAGAATGAATATTCACATTAAAAACGCAATAATATAAAATTAAAAACTTCTATGAAGTGCTTAGCATTTATCTTTCCTTAATAAACATATTTATATGCGCCTGTTTAACTTTCAAAATCCTATATGGTATCCTCCCTCCCTTTATCCCTCTTTCTTGGAATTCCTCAAACCCTAATACCACCAGATCCTCCCACAAATTAAAACTATCCTTCCCCTTGCTAAAAGGCATTTCCCACACAGGAAAGCTAGGGACCTCCCTCCGCTTCAAAATCACTGAGCTCTGGAACAACCTTACCTCCCCTCTTCGGAACTTGAGCTCTCTCCAAGTTTTCCGCAAACATCTGAAAACCTGGCTTTTCTCAAAAAAATGTAAGTCTCCCTCCAACTTAGGAATCAAGGAAACTCTTATATCTTGGCATCCCAAGTCCTGTAAATTTTCTTCACACTTCTACCTCTAACCCTCTGTTGTAGTTCCTTCCTATTTCTCCTACTGTAAACCGCGTCGAGCTCTACGAACGTGGAGATGATGCGGTATACAAACCTAAGGATTAGATTAGATTTAGCCTTCATACTCCTTCATAATCTAAAGCTTCTTAGTACATTAACAAATTTCAAGTTTATTAAAATTTACTGTTCTGCTCAACAGACATGTCATCTGGGCTACTTACAATCTAAAAGTGTCATACAACAAGACAAGGTGAGGACAGTGGCTACATCTACAATGTGAGAGAATAGAACAGTAGGGGTAAAGCAATACAGGAGGTTGGCATATGTGTGTCCAGATGACAGTATATAAAGTGAAAATTCAATAAAAGGCATCCTTAAAGAGAGAGACCTTAAGATTGATTTTAAATTGTGTCAGGGAGGATTGCATCCTTAAATGAGGGGGTAACCCGTTCCATAATTCAAGGCCCTGGACTAAGAAAATAGATTGTCTTGTGTTCCCAAACTATTTTCCTGTAAATAAGGACAATCAAATGGTTTTGCTGTGTGGATCTAAGTGCTCTGGGTAGACAATACAGAACTGGATAGCATAAGAGGTATGCCGACTCATTTTGGTAGCATACTGAAAAGTATTTTACAGGTAATGCAATGAGATATGGGAAACTAGTGGGTATGCTTCAGATGGAGAGTTATATGGTCATATTTTCTTACTTTATTGATAATTCAAATTGCTGTATTTTGGATTACTTGGAGGCGATGGAGGTCTTTGACTCCGTGTCCCTTATATAAGGGATTGTAATATTAGAACTTTCAGTCCAGTCTCTGCTACATCCTTCTGCACTTAAAGAATCAAGTGAAGTTTGTAGAAACAACCTTGAATAACCTACGCTATCTGTGGTCTGACTGTAAAGCTCACTATTCATAACACTAAGGATTCGCATGGATTCTACTTGTGGTACGGGCTTATTACATAAAAGGATAGGCAAACCTGGGGATTTCTGTAGTTACTCAATGAAGAGAAGAGCTTTTGATTTATTGGGATTGAGTTTAAGATTATTGCCCACTACACACTAACAAAAGTGTATAGGCCCAGGTCAGGGCTGCAGTTTTGTTTTTGGCTTTGGTTTTTGCTGAAATTGATCATCAATTTCAGCCACAGATTCCATTTGGTAGAAACCAAAGATCCTAGTTTCAGGATTTCCACAATATAGTGACTATACCTGTTAGATTTCATGAACGCCAGAAGTCAGCTTTCTTCAGCACAATGTGAGTACTATTTTACGCATTAGCAGTAAATTTGAGAGACTGAGATAACATGCTGTATATCCTGGCTAAGCGGTGAGGTTCATTGCTGTCATTGCGTGCACAAACAAAAATAACCCATTTTGCTCATGAGACCCATTAGATGTATATCTATCTCAAGCATATTCATTGTGGTGATTCTGGAAACCTAGCTGGCAAGTTGTACTTGCAGGACAGTTTTGAAAAGCACTCATGTAGGCACATTATTTCCAACTATTTTCTGCCTGCAGAAATGGCAGATGCAAAGTTTATACGTACAAACTGTAACATCAGTTTCCTAATGAAGTAAAGCTATCAACAGAAGCAAATCCTGTCCTGGATTTACCTTGTTCCTATGCATGGGTTTATATTTCATATTGCATGCAGAACTACAAAACCACACCCACACAACAGGAAAAAAAAAACCTAGAACAGCATTAGCCTTTCCCTTATGGCACAGACTTGGGAAGCAACCCTACTCTGAAAGCTATTTGCATGGCCCCTACAGAATTTGCAACTATACCAACCAGATTTCTGGAAACTGCCTACAAATTAAAGGGTGCTAAAACCATAGTGGAGGGGCATAATCAAAAAAAGCATCTAAGTCCCATTTTGGCCTAAGTCCTTAAACGTTCAAAGCAGAAGCAGGGAATGTGTCCATAACCAAAACAAACGTCCTTGTTTTGATTATGGCCTGCCTCTACTAAACGCCCAGATCACCACTACGTCTACAAGTACATCCCCACGACATCTACACTTTTTGGCCATAATGAACCAAAAAAATATCTATGCCCCAAACGTCCCACAGAAGGGCTTTTAGGCGAAGGAGGAGCCAGTCCTTCGCCTAAAAGCTGGATTCTGTAACCGGTGTCTGTCAAAAACAACACCGGTTACAGAATCCCCCCCCCCCACAACGATCCAGGCAGGAGGGTGCTCAAGCCCTCCTGCCATGTCGAACCGCGAACCCCCCCCCTCCCCGACAGCATCGGGGCAAGAGGGAGCTCAAGCCCTCTTGCCCCGGCGAACCCCCCCCCCCATATGGATTGGGCCAGGAGGGAGCCCAAGCCCTCCTGGCCCCGGCGACCCCCCCGGACTGGATTGGGCCAAGAGGGAGCCCAAGCACTCCTGGCCCCGGCGACCCCCTACCCTCCCCACCCCAACTAAAATATGGGCAGGAGGGATCCCAGGTCCTCCTGCCCTCGACACAACCCCCTCCCCCCAACGACACCCCCCCCTGAAACCCTGATCCCCCCGCCAAACCCTGACCCCCCAGCCGACCCTCCCACCCCCCCTCCCTGTACCTGTTAAGTTGGCCAGACTTGAGCTCCCTCTTGCCCCGATATCGTCGGAGGTGGCGTGGCTGCCGCGGGGCAGGAGGGCTTGAGCTCCCTCTTGCCCCGATGTTGTCGGGAGGGTCGCGGTTCAACGGGGCAGGAGGGCATGGGCTCCCTCTTGCCCCGATATCGTCGGGGGGGGGTGTGATGTATCGCGGCAGGAGAGATTGGCCATCTCCCCTGCCGCAATGCGATCACTCCTGTACCTGAACTGCCACAACCCGCGGCAGGAGAGATCGGGCATCTCTCCTGCCGCGGGTCGCGGCAGTTCGGGTAGAGGGGTGATCGCATCGTGGTAGGGGAGATGAGGATCTCTCCTGCTGCGATGGTTGCGGTGGGTAGATTGTCGGGCCACTGAACTGATCGTGCCACCGGCCATCAGCTCAGCGGCCCCTTTTTCGGCACTTAGACCTGGTTTGACTTCGTCTAAGTCAAAAAGGTCTAAGTGCCGACTAGGCAACCTGTAAATGTTTTGGTTATACCTGTTGTACGCCTATTGTACGCCTAGGTGTAGGTCGGCCCACCTCCCGCCCACTGCCCGCCCTTTCCCCTCCTCTAAACACACCTCTTTTCTCTCTGTGCGTCTTGAGGCAGGGGAAAGGCCTAAGCTGTTTTTAGATACGTCTAAAAACCAGCTTTGGTTATGGGTACTTGGACGATCAGGTTTTTTGATCGTCCAAGTAGCCATTTAGGACACTTTTTTAGACTTTTTTTTTATTATTATGAACCCCCATAGTGTTGCTCTGATATTCGTAGACATCGACAGCTCCTAAAAACAGACCATCACAGAAGGCTAAGTCTGTTCTGGTTGTATTCTGGGCTACCAGCATAAGGAACACACCAATTCAAAAGCTCACACGCTGTGTTCATTTGACATTTTCACAAAGGAGTCAGCACTACTCCTCCTTTTACCTAGTTTCTTCAGTTAAAGAAAAAAAAATCCTTTGTCCTATAATGCATTACAGTATCCCCCAAAACAGTAAAAGTTGTGCCAGCCAGCAGGTCAAAACAACAACATAGAGACAGGAAGAACAGACTGCACTTCCTTTAAGCAAGCCCCCCCCCCCCCCAAACAAAAGTTTCACCCATACGACTGGCAGGGAACATTATTAACAGATTTTCAGGGAAGGAGATTTTACTATTCTTCTTTCCGTCTTCAGAGGGGATTTAAAAGAAAACAGCAGCCTACCTTTAATCCCCGCCATCTGTCTAGGGCACAGTTGATCCCTACTCCGTCCAGCTTCTTCCCTGAAAACCTCTGCCTCCAAAGCACCCACCCCGAACTTCCTACCAGGCTGCTCAGTGCTTCCTGAAGCCAGTGTGAACGCCCTCTTGATTGGTCGACGGGGCCCAACTTACAATTGGCCCCTTTTACCCTCTCCTCTGACTAGCCAGTTTCACTTTCCCGCCCCGTTAACTCTAGCGCCGAGTGGCTGCTACGAATTCTCTGGCTCGAGGTTTCTTTTGCCTTTTCGTTGCTAAGGAGACGACCGTAGGGAAGGCAAGATTAGAAATGTTGTTAGTGTGTCACAGTGGAGAAAGGTTATTGTTTTTCAGCGGCGCTCCGCTGTCTAGTTTAACCGGATATGGTTGTTTGGGGTTTTTTTCCGCACGAAGTTGCACACAAGCAGAATTTAATGGAGGCAGAGTTTCACAAAATGGATTCCAAAAACGCTTCCTTTGTGTCGATAAAGTAATATTTTTTCACAGAAATCGAATTATTTTACAAAGGTGCTTCCCTCCGTAAAGAATTCTGAGAAAATTTTAAGACGTATCAGAATTAGGGTTGCCAATTTTTTTTCTCTCCATAATTTGACACCTCCAAACTTGAGTACACAGACTCGCAGGGAGCTGTCACATTTGCATATTAAGGAATCTTCATTTATTTTGTACTTTATCAAATAAGTTTTCTGGTGAATGTATATGGCCCCGGGGGTTGGTGCACTGTTCTCAAACTGTCTTTCCTAGTGCATTTTCAACGCTTTACTAAACCAGTTCAATGTGGAGAGGCATTTTCAATATGACGTCCAAATCCGAGTTTGGACATTTTGTGGAAGATGCACAAAAATCCAAAACATAATCATTTTCTAAACAGGAAAAGGTCTATCTTTTTGTTTCAAAACTGATCATTTCCCAGCAGGGCAGGATTAATTTGTTGAGGGCCCCTAGGCACGCAAGTCCACTGGGCCCCCTGCCCCACCCCATTTACGTACCCATTTTCTTATTTACTTCTTTATTTCCACTTTTCTTTTATTTAAAAATTCAAAACAAACAACAAAGATTACCATACCAATGCCAGTGTACAGTTTTTCTTCTATGCAACCTCCAAACATCTCTGCACAGATCCCCCCCCCCCCCCCTCTTCCTTCAACGGGACAGTCCTGTTTTCGGACCGACCGTCCCGTTGTCTCGACCCACCGCTTCGGGACAACGAAATGTCCCGTTTTCAGGGACAGTGTCCCGAAGCTGTGCACGGGGACACCGGGACGGGCGATCGCTTTCCCTCCCTGCCACACCGATTCAAAGCCCGGTCTGTCCCCACTGCTTCTTGCCTTCTTCCCGTCAATTTTGACGTCGGAGAGGAAGTTCCGGGCCAGCCCATTGCTGTTTGGCTGGCCCGGAACTTCCTCTCTGACATCAAAATTGACATTGGGAAGAAGGCAAGAACCTGCTTGCTGCTCTACCAGGACTGGCCTTAACAGCTGAAGTTATCATATAGACGGGTATACACTGTTTCATTCACAGCTTTGAGGGATGGAAGGAGATCAATGATCACTGGGAGAGTGGGGGGATCATGCCTTTATTCCTCCAGTGGTCATCTGGTCAGATTAAGAAGCCCTTACTTGTTATTAAAAGAAGTCTAGTCCTAAAGTCCAGACTGTGCCCTGGATGTTTACTAAAATGTTTGATTATTGTAGAAAAACATTCAAATCATAAGCCCACCCTAGTCCTGCCCAAACTACGCCTCTAACATACCCATTGAGATTTGGACACACTGCAGCCACCCACCATAGAAATCTGTCTACAACATAGGAGTTAGAAGGAGTCGGTGAGAAAAACATCTATCTAGCTCTTTATGCCATATTTTGCATGTTTTTTTTTCTCTTTTGAAACTGAGCCCCTCAATCTCTTAACTTCCAACTAATTATTATAAATAAGCAAGATACTTACTGTGGCAGCTGAAATAAAAAGGATAGCAGCAATATAGAGATCCAGTACAGTAGGTTGAACCTGTCTGAATTACCAGCATCAGCTCAACAGTGACTGATTATATACTGTTGAATTAGTTGAAGACTGTAGGAATGCATACTTGAAGATGAATGCTGAGTCAGTGAAAAGATAATGGAATTGCAGAGATGAATAGGTAGAAAGGAAGGTTAGCCCAAGATGAAGATTTTTGTCCAGAGGTGGGTATACAGAAGATATTCATAAGGCTAGGGTCAAAGATTATAAATTGGGCTGAAGTGTGAGACTGGCAGGTCTCCAGATTAGTGGAGATAATAGGTCTCGTATCTTTGACCTATAGGTGCAAAGATTATAGAACCAAAACAGGAAGGAGTAGTGTGTGGCACAGTGGTTGAAGCTACAGTCTCAGAACTCTGGGGTTGTGGGTTCAAAACTCCACGCTGCTCCTTATGACCCTGGGCAAGTCACTCAGTCCTCCATAGCTCCAGGTATGTTAGATTGTGAGCCCACAGGGACAGATATGGAAAATACTTGAGTATCTGATTGTAAAACCGCTTAGATAACCTTGATAGGCAATATATAAAAACCTAATAAACTTGAAGCAAGCTGTCATCACGATACAATACAGCTGGTTCCTTGCACGATAGTGCACATGCGTCCTCTTTAGCATGCTTTGCTCTCTCGCTGGGCTCCGCACAGGGATGCCTTGCAGGCGTCTTCCTTGGACTCTGGAAGCTCAAGCAAGCATGGCCTGGTGGCTTCTCCCGCAATTGTTCTGCAGGGTCATATCGCTACACATTTCCTCCTGGATTATGGTAATGACAGGTACCAGTCTTTGGGACCTGAAGACCACATCCACACTGCAATCAGCCATTCAGCTGGCTCTGCTGTGATTGCAGAAGACTCTGGAGGGCAAAGCGGTCAGAGTCTTCTCCAACAATGTGACTACAATAGCCTACGTCAATCGTCAGGGAAGGACCAAGAGCACTCCTCTGGCTAAGGAAGCCCACCTTCTTTTTCTTTGGGCAGAACATCAACTCCTAGCACTGACGGCAGCACATATGGCAGAGGTCGACAATGTTCAAGCAGACAGACTCCATATCCGGGCGAGTGGGCCCTGTCCACAGTGGTGTATTGAGCCATAGTGTGGTGCTGGGGTTGGCCCCGCTTCGAGCTCATGGCCACAGCAAGAAACAAGAAAGTGGTTTGCTTCTTCAGTCGAAGATCCAAGCTCGGAAGCGAGAAGCTCAACGCTTTAGTGCAGTCTTGGCCTAGGGAGATTCTCCTGTATGTCTTTCCTCCTTGGCCGATGATCTGCCAGGTCATTCAGCAGATCGCAGCCCATTTGGGCTGCATCATTCTGGTGGCTCCAGATTGGTCTCACAGACGGTGGTACACAGATCTGATGCATCTGGGCAGGGGTTGCAGCCTTTGGCTGCATGCCCATTCAGACCACCTCATGCAGTATCCAGTATTCATGAAGGTTCTGGGTCACTTTGCTCTTACTGCATGGCTCTTGAGTGTGCAACCAGAGCACAAAGGATATTCTGCAATGGTTATTGATACTCTTCTTAAGTATAAGTCATCCATGGTTTCTACTTAGGCTAAGGCTTGGAAGGCCTTCCAACATTGGTGCACCCAGGATCAGGTAGACCCTTATTCATCTCCGATCTCGCCAATTCTCACCTTTCTTCAGGCTGGCCTGGATAAAGGCCTCACTGTGGCATCTCTTCAGGTTCAAGTGGCTGGACTCTCTTATTTCAGATCCTGGGAGCGTTAGTCCTTGTTGGCGTCTCATCCTGGTCGATAGATTTCTAAAGGGGGCTCTTTGTGTCACACAGGTTATGCAACCTTTCCCATCTTGGGAACTTAACCTGATGCTGTCTAGGCTTATCAAGGCTCCTTTTGAGCCCCTTCAAAATGCTTCCTTCTTGGGCTTGACGCTTAAGACTTTTTCTGGTTGCCATTACTTTGGCGTAACGTGTCGGAACTACAGGCTCTGTCTTGCAGAAAACCGTTCCTTTTTTTGGCACCAGTAGGTGCCTTGTGGTTTTTTGTTTTTTTTTAAATCTCTTTTAAACATAAACATTGTTTTGCACCTAGGTGTCAGTAGGGCACCTACCGGCGCTTAAGTTAAGGCACCATTTATAGAATATGGGCCCGAATAATTATTACAATTCATGGGAAATATAATCTTTAAAAGAGATATGTAGTGGCTACGAGTTGTTAGCCACAATTCCAGGTGATACTGCTGGAAAAGGGAAAAAACATTTATAACTCAGCCGTATTCAGATGTTACTGTTCTTACCTGTGGCTGCAGGTTGCGGGCCACTGATTTTTCGGTAGCGGTGCACTCACCCCAGAAAGAAAAACTGAATGTTAACTAAACAGGAATTCCAATGCAAAAATTTCATAAAGCTGATCAAATCGTAACAACTCAGAATTTTATTTTATTTTTAACACAACTGTAGAACAGAAACATGTTGCCTCCACAATGCAAACAACTTTATCAATGTTTTTTGTATCAAAACCAGTTCACACAGTTAATTTGCACTTCCACAACTTCTTCTGTTACCAGAACCAGTAGCCTCTAGGTGATGTTCAATCTCGGACTGGGTTTACGGGTGCTGGCTCCTCTCATGAGTATCTCCATGATATAGAAATATTGCAGTTTTTTTCATGGGGCTAACAGGGCGTTCTGCATTTTTAAGTACAGTTCTCCCCATGTCTCATTCTGCCTTGAACTGCACAATGGATTTCTGCACAGTTTATGGTCCAACATATAACTTGGGACCTTTGGATAATGGGCAGGCATCGACAAATTTCATCCCTCACCCAAATGTCTTGACAGGCATTTATGATGGTCATTAATGGGAGAGACACATGGGTAATTGAGCCCCCATAATTGGTTGACTCACTGCTTGATGTATTTTTCTGACTGGCAGGGTGGCAGCAGACAGGGTTGTGCTCCCTGGCTAAGTTGTACCCATGGGACCTTTAAATAAATTTGAGGAATACTTGAGCTTTGTAGATCTTGATAGTGCCCACCTCCTTAGAACTTGCTTCCTTTCCACTCTCTGGTGAGCCGAGCGGCTGAATATTTAGCCCCAAATGGTGTTCCAGTCAGGCCAGCTGTTCTTCCTCCAGGTCAGTCACAGCAATTTCTCCCCAGGCCAGGCAAAGAATTTCAAACAGGTTTTCCAACATCAGAAGGCCTGTTCTGGATCCTGCGGCAGCTGGATGGTAAAGTCCTGGGCCATCTATGGCACCTTCACCAAGAGTTAATGATTGGGGGACCAGAAATGTACCTGGCCCCAAAGCTGCAGAGGTACTGGTGCCGCTTCACATGCCTGTTTAGGGGAGGCTGGATAGGAAAGTAGGCAATGCATTCCCCGTACTGCATGGGGATACAATATCTCCTCCTGATGAGGGCCCCTCGACATATATAGCTGGGCGTCCTTCTTAGCGACACCACAGAGAATGGAGAGTCTGATTTGGTCTCCAAAATAAGGCTGGCTACTCATCAAGGAATGGGACTCTCACTTGGCAATCTTCTTCCTCACCCCTTGGGTCTCATCATGCTGTCCTTGGCCTTGGGGCCGGGCTGCGGCAGACAAAAGGGTGTCGGCGAGAGGGGGAACATTTCCCTCTGCTGCTCTCCCTGCCGGTCAATCAGCTGAGCCAGCAAGACTCGGGGAGACCTGAAGCTCAGTTATCGGGGCAGGGAGAGTAGCTTTGACAGAAGGGAGGAGCTGTGCTTAGCAATTGCTCTTCTGAGCAAGTGCCAGGCATTGTTCCTCCTGCTCTTTACTGGTGATTCTCTGCACAAATAGTATGCATATAATTTGCATGCTATTATGCTGAGAATTGCCTGCAAAATAAAAATCATTCCCACTGCGGCCACTACATCGACTCGCCAGATTTTACTAGCAAGTTTTGAGAATCCGGCCCCAAACTGGCAGCTCTGGACAAATAGATGCACCCCTTAACTCCTACTTCAGTGCATACTATTTGCCCAAGGCTAAGCAGCATTTTTAAAAAGCAGAAAAGGACACTTATAAAACTTCCTTGGGATATACACACAGAAAAGTACTCACTAGTAACAGATGTCTCATACTGTAGACACATAAGTGTTCTTGAGGGCAAAGACTGGGTGGATTTGTGAGATATACAAGTATGTTATAAAATATACATGTATCTATGCAAATTTGTATGGAAAAATTACACCTGTTGTGCAATGCAACAGATGTACTTTTGTGAGTAACATTCATGAAGAACCAATAAATCTACGTATTTGACCACATGGTCCAACGTTACTATAAACTAGAAAAACCCCACAGTGGACTTATGTACTACTGAGATGTCTACTCCTAACTTTTATAATATTATCACAATCAGTCTGTGTGGTTATAATAACATCTAGTAATATAGTATTGTTCTTAAGGGGTAAAAAAGTCTCAGAACATGAAGCAATTAACCCAGCTGGGTTTTCGAACGTGATCAAGTCACTAACTCCCAATCAGATCATAGGCAAAAAAAACCCTACCTATCCTTTCTTATATATTATTATAGCTTTTTGTCTTATTGTACTAGATTGTGTTGTCCTTGTGTTTGATTAGGCTTATCTTTTTGGTAGCCAGGAGGTCTGAAAAACTGGTAGCGGTAGACAAATAATTTATAGAGATACACATTGTCACAAGTATTGGCTGCCTAAGAATTACCCTGACACAACGGGAGAGATTATACTACTGTGAAACGCTGATAGTGTCGGCGGCAGCGTCTTACAACTTAACGGCTCATTCTGTACGAGACAGCTGATTAAAAAAGCAAGAAACAGATAAGAAACTCGGCTGTTAAAAAGTTATTTTGAGCTGATGATTGCTCTAAGTTACAAGGTACTGGGTTCAGGACTTTATGACTTATTGACTTACTGAGGCTACCAAACACAAGGACAACACGTTCTAGTAAAATAAGAAAAAAAGCTATTAATAATATATAAGAAAGGATAGGTAGGGTTTTTTTTGCCTATGATCTGATTGGGAGTTAGTGACTTGATCACGTTCGAAAACCCAGCTGGGTTAATTGCTCCATGTTCGGAGGCTTTTTTACCCCTTAAGAACAATAATATATTACTAGATGTTATTATAACAGAGACTGATTGTGATAATATTATAAAAGTTAGGAGTAGACATCTCAGTAGTACATAATTCCACTGTGGGATTTTTGCCTATGATCAGGAAGTACTTCTTCACAGAAAGAGTGGTTGACCGTTGGAATGAGCTTCCAGCGCAGGTGATCGAGGCCAGCAGCGTGCTGGACTTTAAGAATAAATGGGATACCTATATGGGATCCCTACGAGGGTTGAACTGGAACATCAGTCGCTAGGTATAGACTTAAGAGGATAGGTCAGCAGACTTGATGGGATGATTGAGACCTGCATCGTGTTGGACTTTAAGAATAAATGGGACTTTAAAAATAAATGGGATGCCTATAGGGGATCCCTAAGAGAGTCAATCTAAATAAATAGTCACTAGGTATAGACTTAAGAGGAAGGGACAGTAGGGTGGGCAGACTTGATGGGCTATAGCCCTTTTCTGCCATCATCTTCTATGTTTCTATGATCTGAATGGGAGTTAGTGACTTGATCACGTTCGAAAACCCAACTGGGTTAATTGCTCCATGTTCGGAGGCTTTTTTACCCCTTAAGAACAATAATATATTACTAGATGTTATTATAACAGAGACTGATTGTGATAATATTAGGAGTAGACATCTCAGTAGTACATAATTCCACTGTGGGTTTTTTCTAGCTTATAGTAACATACATGAAGGCAATATTATAAAGCCACATATTGTATAAATGCCTTCACAGAATTGGTGCCCTGTTATAAAATTACCCTCCCTAATGGAGCATGAGTGAAGGGTTCATACAGAAGCCAAGTTGGATTGTGTCTGCAGAGGAGAAGGTAGCTCAAACCAAGCTGTAAGCCGTTGACTCATGGTCTATAGCCAGAAAGAGGTAAACAGTAGAGAAAAAGATTCAGAAATTCAAGTGATAGTCCTAAGCATCACTTTATTATCCATTACTATAAAGTTGGGGAGCAAGGCTGCAATCAAACCTGCTTAAACAGACATTAAAAAAATAAAATTATGAGAATCTACAGGACTAATTAGGAGATATAGGAATGAAATGTGCTATTACTTTTCAGTTAATAAAAGTTTAAGTAAGTCAGACAATAGCCAGGTGAGAAATTTTTTTAATAATATGGTAAATGACTTAGGAAAAATAAGCATAAAAAATAAAGCTAAAATTATTTGGATTCTTTTCATTTAAGATTTAATGAAGTCTTGGGAAAGTTTGTATAAATTAGTCAGGGCAATGACATCATAATACAAAGCTAATGGCATATGATCCTTCTGAACTGTATGTTACAACAAAGTGAGATCTTTTATTACATAGGAATCGGTCACAAAATAGTAACTACAATGGAGAATGAGAAACTTAATCTATAGACCACAGGAACATGATCCACATTCCAAGAATCATTTTACATATGACAAGCACAGACTAGACCAAAAGCTGGATGTTGTTTGATAATATATTAATAAGTACCATCCAACCTGTGAAGATCATTTTGAATGTGTTTTATGCTTGCATATAAAAGGAAAACATAGTGGAATAACATCTTTGTGCAGGTATTACATTGTCAGTCAATGGAAAATTAGAGGAACAATACAACAAAATGAAATAAAGGAGATGAAAGTTCTTCCAGCTGTAGAATTTTGTGCCACTACAAAACTCAAAATGTAAAATATAGAAACAAAAATGATTGTCTTTAAAAACACTGACATTACAAATATTTTCACAATATCAAATACAGACCTTTCCTGTAACTCAGAAATGAACATGGAGATTTTTCTATAGAGCTGCTTGATGTACTGTGCTGTGAAAATCACATCAGGTACGAATTCCACCACTGAAACAGCATTTGGGACATTGCTACTGTTCTTTTAAAGTCAGAAATTGCATCCTTTTGCTTCAGGATGGACTCAAAGCAAAGATGAATGTTCATTTTTAAATGCAGGGATGCTCTAAGTAGATAATATTACTATGGACTCAAGCTACTTTTAATTCCTCAAATACCATTCCTATTTCCTACAGGACCAGTTAATCCATGAATCCTACAAGTGAACAATAATCCTTATTACACAACCCTTTGGATTAACCTGCCTTTGTCCAACTGGTGGCTTGAGCCATGTTCATTTTCTTTTGCCCCTATCACCCCATCTTCAGTCTTCTCATAAAAACCCATTCTCTTTGCAGCTCCTGAAATGAGCCATGCATGGGATGAAAATGGGCTGAAACACTTTAGAATCTAACCTCAAAAAATGTGGGAAAATGGTGGGAATCCTGCCTGCATATTGTGCCTGAGGAAGATCAAAGCTTTTTCAAGTTTATAACATTTGTATTTTGGAGAAAAGATATCAGGAAAGTGTTTCTACATGCTGCTCAGTGCAATATTGTTTTAATATAACATTTTCTGCACATGTATATGTAAACTTTAAAAAATGGCATTTTCATTTCATCTTTAGGCATTTCAACTTGTGGAGCCTTAGAAATAGTCTGGAAATACATTAAAAGCAGAATGTTATAGCTTAGGACAGTGAGTTCCCTGTTTTATTTGTCTATCCAGTGTCAAACCATAAACTTCAGATTTTTATCTGATTTTGGGTACAAAACATTTCTTGAGGAACAAGCTATAAATCATGAAATCTACATAATAAAGCTTTTCATTGTACTTTATTGCAGAGCTGTGTGTTACCATCGTTTGCCCCACTTTGCCAAACTCAACTCTCCGTTAAATTCTTGAAACTGGAGTCATGATTCTTTCAATTACATATTTTCTTCCTCACCTTTCTACGAGAAAGCTACACGCTCTTCAGAATAAACGCAGTAATCCATGGTTCAGTTTGATGCTCAAGCATTAGAAACAGCAAGAACTTGATTTCTTGTTAATCTGGAAATCTCAGTGTGGTAACAATGAAGACACTAAGCGAAGGTCTGCAGCGAAGATTAAAATCACAGTTTGTTAATATAAGGGCTTCTGGCCTTGGTTTTCAAATTCTGACCAGGCATCATTCAGCTCCATAAAAATCATCTTTGCATACTGTTCATATGGCTGACCGGTAGCCTGCAAGAAAACACAAATAGAAAATATGTTTGTTAAATCTTGTTACGCAGACTTCTTTATGGCTACAGAGAAATAGTTTCAGATTTATTCAATTTTTGATATACCACCCAATCAGAAGACGTTCCAGGTGGTTAACAATACACTTCCCCCTCTGAATCCACGGTTTCAGCATCCGCGGATTCGGTTATTCGTGATTTTTAAACAAATATTTTAATTTTTCGGGAGACTACAGGAGCTCAAGGCAGCCTTTTCCTATGAGCGATCTACACAGGGCAGGAGCGTTGGAAGATTGCTCCTGCTAGACCACCAGGTAAGGCTAAAAAGGGGGGGGGCTTACAGGGCTTAAAATAGCCAGGGGGAAACGGGAGTTAGGGGCAGAACTGGCCCAAATATTAGTCGCGGTTTTTTAATATTCGCGGGCCAGCTCTGCCCCTAACCCCCGTGGATACAGATGAAGAAGTGTACTAACATGGAATACAGGAAGCAGAAATAAATTTTCAATATAATTTGTTTATCTACATCAGGGGTTCTCAACCCAGTCTTCTGAACATATTCAGCTAGATTTTCAGGATTCCCATAAAGAATATACATGAGACAAGTTTGCATACAATGGAGGTACTGTATCAAAATTTAATTCATGCATGTTCATTGGGATATTCTGAAAACCTAACTGTCTGGGTGTGTCCTGAGAACTGGGTTGAAAAACCCTCCTCTATATCCTGGGCATTAGTTATTTATTTTTCTCTACTTATAATTTTCTCCTACTTGACTTCATATCACTTAAAATAATTACTGTGCTACATTTCCCTGTTAAAAGACTTGGCACCTCCCCTCCAAACTTTCTCTCTTTAGGCTCAAGTCTCAGATTTCTCTGTTTCCTACTTAACTTGAACCCCTTCCCATATTTGATCTCCCCTTTCTCTTGGCAGATTCAGTCCCCAGCTTACTTGCTCTCTAGCTTTCCTTCTTTGCTCCCCTAGTATATACTCCCTTCTTGCCAGCAAGACACCTAGCTCTCTCTCTGTCCTCCCAGTTCTCTCCTGCAACCCCCAGCAAGATCCTCAGCCCTCTCTGTCCCCCCGCCAGTCTCTCTCCCCCTTCTCAGTAAGACTCTCAGGCCTCGATGCACAAAAGCTTTTAACCAGTCTTACTTGAAATGAAACTCTCCTGCCAATGCTCATATGGGTTCACCATGGTTGCTACAATCGTTGGTGGTAGCCACTGAGAATCCTATGCTAATGCATCCCACCAGGGGTTTTTTGGGGGAGGGGGTGTCAGGGGAGGGCTTTTTGGTAGGGGGGGAGGACAGAGGGGTTTGGCCAACTTTATTTTTTTATGGACAAAAAGCAGCCTCCTGCTCTCCCTGCCAGCCAGTTCAGCTGATCACAGCAGGGGAATCCCCTATCAGCTGACCCGGCAGGACTCCCCAAAAATGACTTTGGGTAGTTCTGCCAGCTCAGCTGATGCAATCAGCTGATCAGGGAGAGCAGGGATCTGCCTTTTTTGGCAGATATGCACCTAGTCTTCCCTTAACAAGGATTACATTCATCAGAGCCCATAAAAAATTAATCAGAACATACAGAAAGAGTAGTTTCTATAGACATATCATTAATGCCCTCCAAGTCACTAACAGACATATTCCCAAACAACCATTCAAATTCATGTACACCTATTATTCATTTCCGAGAGTCCTCAAACCTAAATGTATCACTCCTGCTCCAGGCTAACAGCTACACAGACCCCATTACTTCCTCTGGGAACAAATGTTATTAAGAAAAATATATTTACAGAAAAATAGGACGGTTTCAATAGCATTGCTTCAGAATATTTAAAGAGTCTTACTAAACTTCCTATTGGATCAAGCTCTATGTAATAATAATATTATACTGGTATCTAATTTTGTATGCCATTTTGGACATATTTGAGCATCTTCCATTTGTTATCCAGCCCTACTTACTTTATCAGGATGGACAACGAGCACTGCTTTGCGGTAGATCCGCTTTACTTGTTCAGGGGTTACCAGATCTGCCATCCCCACAGGTTTCCATTTTGTCTCCCCAGCCCATAGTACTGTGTGCATTGTAGACAACAAGGCTCTTATATTCCTTTCTTTTCCTTCAATCCAGTCTAGGATCTGTAAATGAATGAAGTAAACAGTTATCAACTATCAAAATAGCATCGATTGACCTTGCTGTAGTGATAGTTCCATACTTGAAAACTTCTATGAACAATGCAATTTTCAAAGATAAGATATCCACTGCACACATCAACATTGGCTCATGTGCAGTTAGGACAAGTAAAAAACTATAATGTCATCATCATTTTTTTTTTTATTAGAAAACTAGCCCGAGAAGCCTGCTATGTGTGCATTAAAACATTTAATCAACTGCTTTGCACAATTTGGCACTGCAGCAACTCATTAATTCTGAATAAACTAAAAATTTGCATAGAGAAAGATACACATGAAATTTTACTGTTTGTAAAATCCAAAACTTGTTTGTTTTCTGTAAACAGGGCCTCAGAGGGGAAACAAATATACACACATACTACTGACCTCAGCCTCCCTGCCTCCATCCACCCATTTCCCTTAAACATTCCTCTCCCCCACCCTCAGATACACATGGATAAATGATTGAGAGGCACAGACATAAGGTGCTTGAATAAGAACATGGGGTGACGGGACTAAATCGCGCAAGACAACGGTGCGCAGACAACTGAGCGCAGACAACTGAGCACAAGGTTGATGGCGCGCCGAAGAAAAGCACTATTTTAAAGGGCTCCGACGGGGGCTGTGGGGGGGAACCCCCCCACTTTACTTAACAGACATTGTGCTGGTGTTGTGGGGAGTTTGGGGGGTTGTAACCCCCCACATTATACTTAAAACTGAACTTTTTCTGTAAAAAACAGGCAAAAAGTTTGGTTTCAAGTATAATGAGGGGGGTTACAACCCCCCAAACCCCCCACAACGCTAGCGCAATGTCTGTTAAGTAAAATAGGGGGGTTCCCCACCAACACCCCCCGTCGGAACCCTTTAAAATAGTGCTTTTCTTCGGCGCGCCGTCAACCTTGTGCTCAGTTGTCTGCGCGCCGTTGTCTTGCGCGATTTTGTCTATGAACCAAAACATGGCCACAATTTTAATCCTCCTTAACGTGATCTTGACCTGCACAGTTACTAGGATTATAATTAGTAAGATTATTGCCTTGCTGTGGGGAGTTGCACTGCTGACTCACCATGGAGTAAAGAGTGGACCCAATCTCCCAGAAATTCCTCTACTACATGTGCTGCTGAAGTGACCACATCCTCCCAGAAATTTGAAAACTGATCACTGTTGGCTCCTTTTGTGGAAGACTGGTCTTTTGCTTCTGTATTTCAGTGGCTCTGTGGATTGTGTAGCTCGACCTACCTCCATTCAAGCTTGTTCATTTGTTTATTTTAAAAACTTACTATCTGAAGCATTCAACAATTCTGGGTGGGTTACAATAAAACATGAATAATAAAACCACATGCAACATAACAATTAAAAACAAATACAGATTTCAGTCATTTAATGCACTAACAAACTTGCCCAAAAAGAATTGTCTTTAACTGTTTCCTGAACTGCATAATCCCTGACAAGGTTCTGACTGCAACTAGTAAAGCATTCCACAAATACCCCCCACCCTCCCCGGCATAGAGATCACGGAACGCCTAATGTTCAGAAGCCTTACACTTTTCAAAGACTTGACATATGCAACATTCGATCTTCAGAACACAGAGTGTGAAGGATGAGACTGTTAAAACAATGAAGCCAAAGCAACCGGGACATTATTGTTTAACAGCTTGTGGATCAAACATGGTACTTAAACTTAATATGTCCTTATTTTGGCAACCAATACAAGTCTTGCAAAATAGGAATAATATGCTCAGATCTAGAAGCATTAGCAGACAATTTTACTGCATCATACTGTATATTTAGGCAAACCAAGATACAATAATCAAAAGTCGGCACAACGAATTGAAAAGTACTCATGGTTAAGTAATCTTTCTTTTTTTTAATTGCTTTTAACATATATACACAAGAATTATCTTGCTCCGGAAATACAGAAAGGAAAACTAGGATAATCTAGTCTTTAAAAGGAAAAAAAAAAAAGCGTTCTAATACAAAAACACTTGGAACATAGTTTTCTACCTCAGACCACAAAAAGAGATATTGAGGTTCTGGTAAAAAGAGATGAGCATCTTTTTTTTTTTATTTTACATGAAATTATTAAATAAAAATATATATAGCTTAACGAAGGGTCCCACTATTTCAATGGCTAACATACTAATCACCTAATGTCCCAATTTCTTCAAATCTAGAAATGATCTTAATTGCTCTGGCAGACAGAATACATATTTTAGCCCAAGATATTTAATAAGGCATTTACAAGGGTATGCCAATAAAAACATAGCACCCAATAATAACGTTTCGGTAATCTTTCAGTCTCCATAAACTTTCAAGAGCCTGAGGTTTAAATGACAGAGTTGAATCAAGAAGTATTCCCAAATATCTGCATTGATCAAGTATAAGGATCTTTACATCACCAAAATAAATTTCTGTAGGGAGCTTATCTAACTTTGCACTTCATCCTACACATAAAATTTGAGTCACTGACTGCTTGTAAACAGACTGTCAACAAAGCAAGTGCTTTAGAGATCAAGTCTCTGACAGGAATAGAAAACTGTATGTCATTGGCATAAAGCCAAATATTTAGATTTCCAAAAAGCCTTTGACAAGGTACCCCATGAACGCCTACTTCGGAAACTGAAGAACTATGGGGTGGAAGGAGACGTACACAGATGGATCAGAAATTGGTTGGCGGATAGGAAGCAGAGGGTAGGAGTGAAGGGCCACTACTCGGACTGGAGGAGGGTCACGAGTGGTGTTCCACAGGGGTCGGTGCTCGGACCGCTGCTATTCAATATATTTATAAATGATATAGAAACAGGGACGAAGTGCGAAATAATAAAATTCGCAGACGACACCAAACTATTTAGTGGTGCTCGACTAAAGAGGACTGCGAAGAATTATAAAGGGACCTGAACAAGCTAGAGGAGTGGGCGACGAGATGGCAGATGAAGTTCAATGTAGAGAAATGTAAAGTATTGCATGTAGGAAGCAAAAACCCGAGGTACAGCTATACGATGGGAGGGATGTTATTGAGTGAGAGTACCCAAGCAAGGGACTTGGGGGTAATAGTGGATAAGACAATGAAGCCATCGGCACAGTGCGCAGCGGCCGCAAAGAGAGTGAATAGAATGCTAGGTATAATCAAGAAGGGTATTACAATCAGAACGAAAGAAGTTATCCTGCCATTGTATTGGGTGATGGTGCGCATCTGGAGTACTGCGTCCAATATTGGTCGCCGTACCTTAAGAAGGATATGGCGATACTAGAGAGGGTTCAGAGGAGAGCGACGCGTTTGATAAAAGATATGGAAAACCTTTCATACGCTGAGAGATTGGAGAAACTGGGGCTCTTTTCCCTGGAGAAGAGGAGAATTAGAGGGGATATGATAGAGACGTACAAGATCATGAAGGGCATAGAGAAAGTGGAGAGGAACAGATTCTTCAAACTTTCGAAAACCACAAGAACGAGAGGGCATTCGGCAAAGTTGAAAGGGGACTGATTCAAACCCAATGCTAGGAAGTTTTTCTTCACCCAACGGGTGGTGGACACCTGGAATGCGCTACCAGAGGGCATGATAGGACAGAGTACGGTATTAGGGTTTAAGAAGGGATTGGACAATTTTCTGGAGGAAAAGGGGATAGAGGGGTATAGATAGAGGACTACTACACAGGTCCTGAACCTGTTGGACCGCCGTGCAAGCGGACTGCTGGGCACGATGGACCTCTGGTCTGACCCAGCAGAAGCTCTTCTTATGTTCTTAAGCAGCACCTAATTGAGAAAGGACCTGGAAAAGGGGTAACAAATAGATATTGACAGCCTACAAAGTCAATCCCTGCGGTACCCCTCTTTCAACTGGACACCAATCATCAAAGATCTGAATCCTGAAACTGCTGTCAGATAGGAACGAACAAAACCAATGCAATAACTTTGCACCAATGCCAAATTACTTTAACCTCAATAGCAAAATATGGTGGTTAAATGCCAGCAAGATGTCCCAAAAAAATCATCATATAACAATCCCCAAGGTAAAACCCCAGAGTAGATAGCAACAACAACTCAGTTGAGTGTTTAGGGTGAAACCCAAATTGATTATTATCTAGGATGCCACATTCAACCCAAAAATCTTGAAACTGCAAAAGTACAACCTTCTCCAAAACTTTTGCAAGAAACACTAAAGATGAAACCACAGCTCTCTTCAATCTACTAAGCACACAACCCTCAGTCAATGAGTTATCCACAATAGACAACACTGTAGGTAGTAACGATTCCTTTAGAGACAAACATAACTCAATCTGACATGGATCAAGTGAGCACGAGGACTTGTTTAAACATTGGATAATTGTTTTCAATTGCGTGATGGAAACAGATTGAAATTCTATTCAATGTTCAACAGCATAACAGGCATAAGTACATGCTGAAATTCCAAAGAAATGGTTTTCACCTTCATAGAAAAAAAAAACAAAGACAAAACTACCTGACTTGAGAAAGAACATTCATCATAAACTGAAGGCACGGTAGTCATTTTAAATAACTTTAAACAATTCTGTAGAAAAAGAGAATGCTTCCTTGTCAAAATATTCCTTTTTAGTCTCTAAAGTGGCTTCTCTATACTTGTCCAACTGCTCTTTATTATCCTTCATAGTAAAACTATCAGGATACCTGTACCAAATATGTTCTTTATGCTCAAATCCTGCTTTAAAACTCTAAGTTGGTCAGAGAACCAGGGAGCAACATTACCCCACTTCACCCTCACATCTTTTAAAAAGGTGCTAACAAATCCAAACTTTCCAATAAAATCTCATGCCAAGTTTCGGCAACATCTGTCACAGACATAGTACTCAAATTTTCTAATTTTGGAAGCTTTTCTAAATCAACTCCATTTCTCATGGAGAAACTGGATTTTTGGAGTTGATATGATCAGAAATTATTCATAGGTATAGTTAACCTGATTAAGGAATGATCCAACCAAGGAATCAGATCAGTCTGAACAAAAAGATCTAAGGTATGGCCAGACTGATGCATAGAGCCATAAGCGATCCCAGACCACCCTGGGCCCTCCAACACAGTCAAGAAAGTGGCCACTTCTAGATCCAAATCTGCAGAATTCACACATATTAAAATCTCCCAAAAGTGCTGTATTGGTAGCATTAATCTTGAAAGACAATAAGACAATAAGACACAAAGGCAGAAAAACTGGAACGTAAAATCCTAGGGAGACAATAAGCTAACAAAATGTTGAACTGTCCAGAGTTTAAATACAGAAGCTCTACGTCATCAACACATTCTTTTTTTTTTTTTTAATTCTTTATTTATTATATTTAAAAACAAAAAACACTTGTTACATGAAAATCGAAAAGGAATTATAATACATAATACAGAAAAATTATAATAAGCATCAATTTTCTTCTTCTTAGACCCAATTGGTGGTGGGGGGCAGCCCTAAGAAATAACTGGAACCTAAATATACCAAGTAAAAATTAATAAAGATTAGCATTAATTGACAACTCCTTTACATTTTTTCTTCCATTATCCCCTGGTGATCTTTTTAAGTCCAGGAATGCTCTCAACTGGTCTGGAGCATAAAAGGTATATTTCACCCCAACAATTCTAATAAGACACTTGCACAGATATGCGAGCAGGAAAGTAACACCTAGTTTTTTAGTTTCTTGCCGCATGGCAAGAAAGAGCTTTCTTCTTTCCTGCATCTCTCTATTAACATCAGGGTACATGTACATCCATACCTGATGCCCAAGAAAAAGTGACTGAGCATTACAAAAATAAAATTTCATTACTAAACTAAACCTTAAGTTTGTATACCACATCATCTCCATAAAGATAGAGCTCGGCACGGTTTACAGGTAAATTTAATAAATGAGGGAAGGACATAATAAGAAATTAGAGGTTATGAAGAGGATAGCTAGCTTTACATTTTAAATAGATAGCTTTACGTTTTGGAGAAAAGCCAGGTTTTCAGATGCTTTCGGAATAATTGGAATGATCCTAGGTTCCGCAACGGGGCAGGGAGGTTATTCCAAAGCTCAGTGAATTTGAAGAAAAGGGATTTCCCTAATTTACCTGCATACATGACACCTTTTAACGAGGGGAAAGATAGTTTGAGTATGTGGGCGGATCTGGTAGTGCCAGGTCTCGAAGAATTCCAGGATAGTGGGATTAGGGGAGGAAGAATGCCATGTAGGATCTTGAAAATTAGGCAGGTACATTTAAAGTGAATCCTAGAAATCACCGGAAGCCAGTGAAGTTTTGACAGAAGTGGGGAAACATGATCGAATTTGCTTTTTGCGAAGATCAACCTAGCTGCAGTGTTCTGGATCCACTGCAGTCTTTGAAGATTTAAGTCCTGCTGAAAGACAAATGAAATAAGTAAAGTGGCTCTCTCTTCAATAATAGAGTCCAAAATTGCTGAAATGTTCTCTAACTCCATGGAAACTTGTTTCTGAAGATCTCGCTTAATAAAACCCGATTCGCCCCCTCATTTTGAATAGGTATAGCTAAGTAATATATTTTATTTGTTGGAGGAATAGCCTCGGGGACAAATTTGCGCACTTGTATCAAATATTTTCGAAATAATTCCATAGAGGAGATGGTCAGTGATCTTGGAAAATTCAATACACACAAGTTAAGTCACCTGTTTAAATTTTCTAATTGTTCTAGTTTCCTATGAACAAGCATTTTATCCTTAATTAAATTTTCAGTTACAGATTTTAAAGTAACAATTTCATGATTAACTGTTGTCAGTTTAACTTCATTATCTTCCTTTATATCTTCAATAACTTTTGAGAGAGAGTCGACTTTTCATACCAATATAACAGTTTCTTCGACAGATTTTTGTAATGTTCCATCCAGTCTCTGAAACATTCCCCCGACAGGGTCACCTCCGATACAGCTAGAGCCAACGCTCCAGCTTCCTTAGATTTTTCCTTCATGGCAGATCCTTCATCTGGCCTGCACTCCTCTACAGAGCAGGTTCCCAAAACCACTTTGGTTTTGGTCCTCTCTGACGCTCACCCGTTGCCACTGCTGGACAAGGAGGAACAATTGGTTCTGGGGGCGAGAGAGAAATTTCCAGTACGAGTGCATCGGCCAGGTCCCGGGCCGACATCACCAACAAGTCCTGCACCCTGGATTGTTGAGGAGCTCTGACTGCAAACTCGAGAGTGGTTTGGAACAAAGGCGTCGATTAATCCGCTGGAGAGGGTCCACCACGGACTGCGCCCTTGCGCTTGGCTTCGCTAGAAAGAAGAAAAAAGAGCTAGACAACGCTCCCACACAGGCAGTCACGCTGCCATTTTGGCACGCCCCCGTCATTGGGCATGTATTAATGCCCAACACATTCTAAATCCACTACTGAAAAAGATAAACTTCCTGGCCAAAATTAAAAGTCTACCACCTTTCTTACCCAATCAGGATCTAAAGAAAGCAACATAATCCAAAACATACAATTGGTTCAGTACCACCACATCTGAGTCTAACAACCAGGATTTGGTAATACACAGTACATCAAACTGACTAGATTGGAGAAGGTCATCTATGATTATGACCTTATTTCTTACTGAATGTGCAATAGCATATTTAACATACTTAAAACGTTGCACTGGGCATGCAATATACTGAACCTTGACCTGAATCAGGTCAGCATGCTGTTTCCTGATCCATTTAATAGCTGGCAGAGGACGTACCTTCCATGTCCAATGCACACTGGGATAAATCCCATAGTATCACCACAAACCAAAAAAAAAAACCAAAACACCTAGATAAACCCATCAAAGTCCACCAAAGTCCGCATGAAGGAGCACACAAAGCAGTGCTTCTTTGTCATGCTCCTTCATTCAGGGCTGACCTCCTCTTAATAACCCTTACACTGCACTATGATGTTACAGTGGGAGGGGCTTAGCACAGTCTAACTCAGCAGAAGCAAAAACAGTCCTTCGAGTTAAATTCTACCAACGGGTGAATAAATACAGGTTCCGATAGTCAGCATGGCACTAAAGGGAGTTGACCTCAGGTGCTCACTTACTCTTAAAAACCCTGGTGCCACACCATGATTTCACAATGGGTGGGGCATAGCACAGTCCAACTCAGCAGAAGAAAAAACAGTCCCAGGAGTTGAATTCTACCAATGGGCGAACAGATACAGGTCCCGATAGTCAGCAAGACAGTGCTACTACTATTAGAAGTCAGGTTTCTTAAATGGAAACATAATCCACCTAGCGATAGTAGCACAAAACTCCACTTGGAATGCTATTTTGAAGGACAGCACTGGCAAGGTCCCACTGGACCACCAGGTAAACATCAATAATCCTTTATCATGGGAGTCAGTAACTATGATACAGAGATACCACAAGTTGGTGACTCCCATGGTAAATCAAGATGCATCAAAATCAGACAGAATGGATAAAACTGACCTTTAGTTTTTCAGGATCCATCTCTTTTGCCATTTCTTCTTTTCTCATTTCAGCTATTGTTCTGGGTCCTTTTCGTTCTTTGTGAGCACTGAAACCTTGACTAGAGAGTAGGTCTTCAAAATTGACAGTAGTCATTTTCTGCCGTGCATCTAGAAAAATAAACATGAAATGTTTATGATCAACTATATAGAAACATGAAATACACAGAACTAATTTGTTAACAGTTTTGGCTTAAGTAACAATGTCAACTATTTTAAAATATGACTACTTAGATTATTACTTTAAGTTCAATAAGTTTTATTGAGTTTTGGTAAATAAGACCAAATGTACATCATAACCTTTGTGTTGCACGATTATCTTAATACACTTTTCAAGAACTATACTATACACTTTCTCTATCAGGGCAGTGCTCAAATATACAAGTCAACTATAAGGAGTTTCCTTGGGAGAAATATTTGAATTCTCTCATTTAGGAGCCCTTTTACTACACTGCAGCCTCAGTGTACCCTTACACAGATTTTTGCCATACAATGAGACCTTTTTTACAGCAGCAGTATACTTGATATTGTATATATAAAGTGTATGCATTTGGGGGGTAGAAATCCAAGGGAACCGTATGTGCTGGGAGGTGATAGGCTAATAAGCACTGACAGAGAGAGGGACCTTGGTGTGACTGTGTCTGAGGATCTAAAGGCATCTAAACAGTGTGATAAGGCGGTGGCTGTAGCCAGAAGGATGCTAGGCTATATAGAAAGAGGGATAACCAGCAGAAGAAGGGAGGTGTTGATGTCCTTGTATAGGTCATTTGTGAGGACGCACTTGAAGTATTGTGTTCAGTTTTGGAGGCCGTATCTGGTGAAGGATATAAAAAGACTTGAAGCGGTCCACAGGACGGCGATGAAAATGGTAAGGGGTTTGAACCAAAAGGAGTATGAGAAGAGACTGGAAGACCTAAATATGTATACTGTACTCTGGAGGAGAGGAGGGACAGGGGAGATATGATACAGACATTTAAATACTTGAAAGGTATTAATATAGAACCAAATCCTTTCCAAAGAAAAGAAAATGGTAAAACTAGAGGGCATAATTTGAGGTTGCGGGGAGGAAGACTCAGGAGCAATGTTAGGAAATTCTTTTTCACGGAGAGGGTGGTAGATGCCTGGAATGTCCTCCCGAGGGAAGTGGTGGAGAGGAAAATGGTGATGGAATTCAAAAAAGCGTAGGTTAAACATAGAGGATCTCTAATTAGAAAACAAAGAATGTAAATTAAAGAGTTACGGATGATACTGGACAGACTTGCATGGTCTGTGTCCCATATGTGATGATTTGGTGTAGGACTGGGCTGGGGAGGGCATCACTGGGAACTCAACTAACTTGGAACATGAGGATGTTACGGCCAGACTTTATGATAGATATCCTGCAAACAGGATGGTTGGATAGGCTGGAGTAAGCTTGGACAGCAACTTTAGCATTTGGAACCTAGGACAATACCAGGTGGACTTTACAGTTTATGACCCAGAAATATCAAAGAAGAGACAAGTTAATTTAATCATGTATTTAATGGGTATAACTAATGGGCAGACTGGATGGACCGTTCAGGTCTTTATCTGCTGTCATTTACTGTGTTACCATATATATTGTACTTTCTGTATTCTATACCTGGAATCTCATTGATCTCTCATTATTGTTATGTTTTATAACTGCCTTGTATTTTCTTGAAAATCAATAAAATTTCATGGAAAAAAATTGGCCCAAAATCCTATTTTCTATATTATTGGCCATGTTCTAATTTTCAATACTGCAATATCCCAATTCTTTTTAGACTTTGAGTAAAATATGTCTCAATATCTTTGCAAAGTTTAATGGAGAATTTATTTTGGGGACCTTTTTGCTAAGCTGTATTAAATGTGGCCTGCGCTACGACTAGTATGGGTTTCATACACACTGGGGCCACTTTTAGCGTAGCTGTAAAATGGCCACATTTTCCCTATTAATGACCACACACTAAATCCCCCATTTGTAAATGGCCATTAGCACAGGAGCCTTTACCAACATCTGTTTTCTAGGTGGTAAGGGCTCCCAGGCTAACCATATGCTAATTAGCACATAACGATATAGATGTGCTAACTAATACGACCACATCACCGCCGTATACCTCGACTCACACTGGCTCCCAATACAAGCAAGAATACAATTCAAATTTTACTGTCTACTATTTAAAACAATTAATGTAGACAGCCCAGCCTACTTGAACAACCGCCTTATCCAAACTGACACAATCAGGCAAAGGAGAACCCAAACACTATTCACACCCCACCCCCTCCAATCAGAGGCGTCAAACGCAAAAAAATGTACGATGGCCTACTGGCCATACAGGCAGCAAAACTTGACCACCAATTATCCAATCTACTGATGACAACACCAGACTACAAAACCTTCAGAAAAGAAATTAAAACCCTGCTATTCAAGAAATCCATCAAGAGAAACTAACTCCACAGGAAGTATCTTAATCCCCCAAAGTAAACCGCTCAACTATGTAATATCTTCTGGAATTGTCCAGATAACCTCTAATGTAATCCGCCTTGAACCACAAGATAATGGCGGAATAAAAGTCACTAATGTAATGTAATTAGAGCTGGGCATTCCTAAACTTCATCCCCAAACAGGCCCCAACACTAAAAAAAGTATTTTTTAGTGCATGGGAAGTGTGTGCCAATCTGAAAACTACTGCAAGACACCTGAGTATGCTCCATGATAGTGCTTTTTTTGGCCTGTGATAAGCACAAGCTAGTTTCATACCACAGCTTAATAAATACCCCTTAGAGAGTAGATCAATCTCTCAGCACACAGGCTACTTTCTGATATTGCAATATTGAGTAAGAAGTTATTATAAAATGGACCTATGAGGAATTGTGGTGATGGTCTGGGAACTGGTATTGTCCTCAAGTACTTACCATCTGATGGTTCACAAAACGTTATTTTAAAGTGAGAGTTGCAGCCTACCTGTGCCCAAACTAAACCCCAGAAATGTTTATGAGTAGTGTAAGTATAGATACATAATTCTGTCAGCACATGCACATGAATAGGAAGTGATGTAATTTTGGGAGCAGCGGAGAAGTTTTACTCTTGATTACAGCCAGCAAATGGGGGTTCTCTTAGAAAGCCACTGGCGAAACACATCAGGACCCGCTGGAGTGAAACAACTTCCTTTCTCCTTTATTTCAGTCAAGTTAAGTTTAAAAAAACTTTTTGTGTTAATTTATGAGCTTTATTTAGAACTTTTTTGGAGTTTGTTCTCCACTACTAAGTACACTTGGGATTTTGTTGAAGTCTATTTCATCCCCTTTCTACCAAATGAAGATGGTGCAATGATAAGACGATTGAAAACACTCACAGGGGAGTATTCCCCGACTCATGATTTTCTAACCGTTACACGGTTCTGAGCACCGCTTTGGTTACAAAGGCTGAAATAGTCAAAGTTCCTATTTTTTGTTTTGGTGTTGAGCACAGGCACATGTACATAATAATCCTTTTCTGCTATTACATGTACAATATTAGGAAGAACCCATTTCTGTGGTTATAAATGGTTATAAATGATTTTAAGTGCATATACCACTTGGACTGACTGACAGATCACAACAGTGAACAAAGTAAAAAAAAAAAAAAATCATAATAAAAGAAAGGAAGAAACTCCAATATTTAAGCAAAGATTCAAATACCTCAAAGAGAAATACAACCCGAAAACTGACAAGCAATTATCTGCAATATCTGGCACTATTTAGAATTTACACACGGAAGTGCTGGGAGCAGGACTGCAAAAGACAATTGGAAATGGGGTTGAAGGTCTGGTAGACCCTGATTGATTTTCAAAGGATTATATTCGTGAGGAGCTAGCTAAACTAAAGGTGGACAAAGTGATTGGGCTGGATGATGTACATCCGAGGGTACTGAAGGAACTTAAGTTCTGGCAGCTCTGCTGGCTGATCTTTTCAATGCTTTTCTAGAATCAAGTGGACTGGAGACGGGCAGATGTAGTCCCTTTCCACAAAAGTGGAAGTAAGGAAGACGTGGGGAACTACAAACCAGACTTCTGTGGTAAGTTGAATTAAATGAAACACTTAAAACAGAGAATAATGATGTTACTGGAATCCAGTGGATTACAGGACCTGAGGCAACATGAATTCACTAGAGACTTGTCAGACAAATTTGATCAATTTTTTGACTGGGTGACCAGAGAATTGGATAAAGGGAGTGCACTAGGTATGGTGTATATAAATTTTAGCAAAGCCTTTGACATTGTTCCACACAGACATCTAATAAATAAACTGAGTACCCTTAGTATGGACCCCAAAGTGTAGACTGGGTCAAAAACTGGTTGCATGGAGGCGACAGAGGGTAGAGATCAATGGAGATCACTCTGAGGAAAGGGATGTTACCAGTGGTGTGTCCCAAGGTTTGGTTCTTGGGCCTGTTCTTTTTAACATTTTTGTAAGTGATATCACTGAAGGGCTGGCAGGTAAGATTTGCCTCTTTGCAGATGATATCAAAATCTGCAATAGAGTAGACACCCATGATGATGCAAATAACATGGACCTAGTGAAGCTTGAAGAATGGTCTGAAATTTGGCAGCTAAGATTTAATGCTGAGAAATGCAAGTATATGCCTTAAAAGATAGATGCATTTGGGCTGCAAAAATCCAAGGGAACGGTACAGTTTAGGGGGTGAAGAACTTTTATGCATGAAAGAGGAGTGGAATTTGTATGTGACAGGATGATTTTAAAGTGGCCAAACAGGATGAAAAGGTGATGGCGAAAGCTAGAAGGATGCTAGGGTGCATAGGAAGAGGTAAGGCCATTAGGAAAAAGGAGCCATTGATGCCCCTGTATAAGACTCTGGCAAGACCTCATTTAGAATATTGTGTAAGATTCTGGAGACCACACCTTCAAAAAGATATAAAAAGGATGGAGTTGGTCCTGAGGAAGGCTACTAAAATGGTTGGTGGTCTTCATCATAAGGTGTATTGGGACTGAATTAAAGATCTCAATATGTATACTTTTGAGGAAAGGTGGGAGAGGGAAGATATTATAGACATTTAAATACCTATGTGGCATAAATGTACATGAGGCGAGTTAAGAGGTGATAGGCTCAGGAGTAATCTAAGAAAATACTTTTTTACAGAAAGGGTGGTAGATGCATGGAATAGTCTCCTGAGAGGTGGTGGAGAAAAAAACTATTTGAATTCAAAAAAGCATGGGACAAGCAGGTGGGATCTCTTAGGGAGAGGAGGAGATAGTGGATGCTGTGGATGGACAGACTGGATGGGCCATTTTGCCTTTATCCTCCCATCATGTTTCTAATTTTTTCTTTTTTAGGCTTATTCCATAAAGAGGTGTGCAAAAATTCTAGTGCATGGAATGGAAAAAGGGGCATGACCATAAGAGGGAGCATGAGCAGTTCATGGGCATTCCTAAAATTTATGTGTAGTTAAAGAATACGCCTGATCCACAGGTAAGTTAGGAACAGGGATTTTTATACCATATTTTAGTTGGTCTAAATGGTTGCGCCTAATTTTGCTTGTGGATCCTGGCACTAAGCATTACTCTATAAACTGCACCTAACTTTAGGCACAGTTTATAGAAAAATGCTAAGCAGGATTTTTCTATGCTGATTTTTTAGGCACTATGGGCCTCATTCTATAAATGGTGCCTAAAATTCACATGCAACTTAATTGTTCTTTAATGGGTTAAATGGCATGGTAATTGACCACACCATTAAAAAAACAAATTTATTAAATTGCTAGTTTAGATTGCGCATGGATATCTACAATGGCACCTAGCAACACCTAAGTTGAGGTGCCCTCTGACACCTGATGAAGCATAATTAGGGGTGCAAAATAAGCATGGTAGACTTAGGAATCACTAGGTGTCTGAGGCAGGCACTGGTAAATTAAGCCAAATATATTGGCACCTATATCTAAGATGCCTAGCAATACCTATGTCTGCTTAGGCGCCGCTAGGCATGATCCTATAAACCAGGGGTGTCCAACCTGCGGCCCCGTGAAGTATTTTGTGCGGCCCCGGTCGAGGGCGATGCAGCATTTTCCTCTGCTGCCCCCGGGTGTTTACCATCTTGCCGGCTCCCTCCTCTATCTTGCTGCAGCATTTGCGCGGCCCCAGAAACATTTTTTTTTGGCCAATGTGGCCCAGGGAAGCCAAAAGGTTAGACACCTCTTCTATAAACAGAGCCATGCAGTTGATTGACAACCATGTAGAGCGGCATCATTTAAAGAATCAGGCCCCATCAGCAGAATTTCTCCCTGGGTGCTTAAAGCCCTGACCCATCACCATAGGGAAGACTAAAGAAGTTGGTTTTCAACTGTGCTCTAAAGTTTTTATAGGTTATTTCATTACAGGATAAATACAATCAATGAGATAAACTTGGACATGACAAGTTGAATTCTATTCAATATCAGAAATTTACATATTAAACAGAATAGTAAAACAAACTTTGCCTAAATATAACTTACCAGTATTAGGTGTGCTTTTTCCACGGTCATTTTGACTACTGTTCATGGCAGAGAAGCTCACATTGTAGTTGGGTTTGTTCTGGGGCGAAGAATGAGGGATATTCTGTTGCGTTTTTGACTGTGATTGTTGCCAGGTATAACCAGCACCCTGCTGCCAAGGTGGTTTTTGTGGGGAACCCATAGGAGGAAACGCTCCACCCATTCCTGTCGGCGTTGTAGGCTTACTGGCAAATGAAGATCCACCTGTTATACAAGAGATATAGGCCATTATTTTAGAAACATATCCCTGTGACAACAGCACATATCCACATTGCAAGCAAGGGACAAGTCTATAGGAGCTGTAAGGGAGTGAAAGGGACAGTAGATGGCATGGATGGGCAAACTGGCTAGGCGATATAGTCTTTCTGACTTCATTTCTGTTTCTACACTTATGTATCGCATACACTGATTGCAAAAAGCTGCTATTTACATGTGGAGATCCAAACCACACAGAGATTTCAAGAAACCTTGGTTTAGGAAGGACTAAAATCGATTCCCCATTTTGCAAAGAGAATATATGTGGGGGAGGGGAGAGGAACATCCACGTTGGGCTTTAAACTAGTTCAAAGGCACACATTGGTCATTAAAAAGTGTTCATTTTGGCCAGAGCTTTATACAAAGGGATTAAGGAAGTCATTCTTTTTTTTTTTTTTTTTTTTTTTCATCTTTATTCCTTTTTATTTCTTTCAACAAGTGTACAATATTATTACAAGTAATTCACATCACTCACTTGACATTCTTAAGCAATATTATTACACATGTTTTAATTCCCTCCACCCACCTCCCATCCCCTCCCCTATCAACAAAATATTTTATCCAAACATATACATATTTAGACTCTCCCTCCCCCCCATTTTTACAAATTATCCCCTAAGGAAAAAGAATAACCCTTAATCATTACAATATTCAATTAATGGCCTCCACACCTCCTTAAACCTTTTAAAATATCCCCTCTGTACGGCAAGAAATCTTTCCATCTTATATAAATGACAAACTGAGTTCCACCAAAAACTACAATTCAATCTAGAACAGTCTTTCCAATTAGTCGTTATTTGTTGAATTCCCACTCCAGTAAGAATCATCAATAATTTGTTGTTTGCTGCAGATATTTGACTTTTGGCCCTCATACACATTCCAAAAATCACTGTGTCGTAGGATAATGCTACATGATTTTCCATCAATATATTAACTTGATCCCATATTGATATCCAAAATGCCTGAATACATGGACAATAAAATAAAAGATGGTCTAAAGTTCCAATTTCAATTTTACAATGCCAGCATCTATTAGACTTAGAGCAATCTAATTTTTGTAATCTAGTAGGGGTCCAGAATGCTCTATGCAACAAAAAGAACCATGTTTGCCTAATAGATGCCGACATCGTACCTTTAATTCTCCAAGACCAAATACGTGGCCATTGAGATGCATTAATTTGATGCTTAATCTCAATGCTCCAAATATCTCTTAATCCATTTTTTGGTTTCTTATTCAAATAATTAGATATCATTTTATACCACTTTGCGGCCTGGTGTCCCAGAAAATCTGCCTGGAAACATAAGAATTCTAAGCTGTAATGATCATTTAAAGATTTCCATTCAGGGAACCCCACCTGAATAGCCTGCTTCAATTGCAACCACTTATAACTTTGTTTTTTATTCAGACCATATTTATGTTGCAATTGTGAAAAATCAAGCAGCTTACCATTATCAATTACTTCCGTTAAGGATCTTATACCTGCCTTAATCCAATCCTTCCAGACAATCTTAAACCCGCCTATTTGTATCTTGGAGTTTACCCAAATAGTCTGCTGTTTCGATTTTAAAATAGAATCACTAGTTAATTTATCTACAAATCTTAATGTTTTCCAAGTATCCATTAATACTCTATTGTCTTTACGTATTCTAGGCACTTTTATACCAAGCAGAAGATCAAGCCTAAGTGGAAAAATAAGTGATCTCTCCACCCTTAACCACTCTGGTAATTGTTCCAAAAGCTCTGGGAGGACCCAATACATACCTTGGCGCATGATATAGGCCTGATGATACCTATAAAAATTGGGAAAATTTACCCCACCCTCCTCAATTGGTCTTTGCAAAGACACTAGAGCCACTCTTGCAATTTTACCCAGCCAAATAAATTTAACCAGAATACTATTTAATTTTTTATAAAAAGACCCCTGAAAAAACACTGGTATCAATCCCAATTGATAGCAAACTACAGGCAAAATCATCATTTTAACAGTTTGAACTCTTCCCCACCATGACAAATGTAAAGGATTCCATTGCTCACATAACTCTGTTACTTTTTGTAATAAAAATTTTTCGTTTATTCTCATTGTCTCTTCAAGTGTTTTATTCAACCAAATACCTAAGTATTTTATACCATCCTCTTTCCAAATAAAAGGGAAAGAATCAAGTATACCTTTTGTACAATGCACATTTAAAGGTAAAATTTCTGATTTATTCCAATTTATTTTGTATCCTGAGAATTTTCCAAATGTATCTATTATCTCCAGTAGACATGGAATTGTTGTTTCCGGATTCCTCAAATGAAGCAATATATCATCTGCATAAGCGGATACTTTATATTCCACTCCAGCACATGGAATACCCTCTATGTCCTTTGCCTGTTGAATAGCTAACAACAAGGGTTCAAGAACTATATCAAAGAGCAAAGGAGATAATGGACAACCCTGTCTAACTCCCCTCTGCAATTTAAAAGCATCTGAAAAATTATTATTTATGTATAAACGAGCAGTTGGGGAGCTATACAGTGCTTGAATCATTTGTATAAATCCGGATCCAATACCAAACCATTCCATAGCTTGATACATAGTCATTCTTAATTCCTCCGCCACCCTATTGTTTATTTCCACCTCAAAAATGAAACCAAGTGTCCTTACTACTTACCTGCTGGCAATTACAATACACATGTAGGTTTGTAAAATGGTATACAAAGAACATAATATTTTAACTTAAAGGCAAATGTGTTTTATATAGCTTTTGTACTTTTTTTTTTTTTTAACCTATAAGCCAGCGGACAGCACTAACAGATTCACTTCCCCACATGATCTTAAAGTCACCAAGATTGTCACTGGTGCATGTTGAAACACAAATTTTTCATTTTCTATTAATAAATCTTCACTTATTATGCAATAAATGCACAAACTTGTAGATGTTAAATTTTCAAAAACAAAAAGATGAACTTAACTTACCCCCCTCTTTTACCAAAGCTGGCAGAACAGACTTTGTTAATATGCTGACTTTTCACAAAGCTAGTAGCACCTTATAGGAGGAGCTCATAAAGTCGAATAAGGGCTTCAGGACACCAGATGTCCTCATAACAAGCAACATTGCCTTTATCAAGTCACAAATGGAAGCGGTGCCACTTAAATGCAAGTGCCAACACCTCCATGTGGAAGTTGCTGGATTGTATCATTCATTTTTTGCAGTGTGTATATTTGTAGGTTCATAGACAACTCCGCGAAAGACAAAGGCGCGCGCCGACAACTGAGCGCAAGACGGAGGCGCGCGCCGAAGAAAATTACAGTTTTTAGGGGCTCCGACGGGGGTTTTTGTTGTGGAGCCCCCCCAGTTTACTTAATAGAGATCGCGCCGGCGTTGTGGGGGGTTTGGGGGGTTGTAACCCTCCACATTTTACTGTAAACTTAACTTTTTCCCTAAAAACGGGGAAAAAGTGAAGTTTTCAGTAAAATGTGGGGGGTTACAACCCCCCAAAACGCCCCAACAACACGGCGCGATCTCTATTAAGTGGGGGGGGGGTTCCCCCCCCACGCCCCCCCCCGTCAGAGCCCTAAAAACAGTAATTTTCTGCGGCGCGCGCCTCCGCGCTGCGCTCAATTGTCTGCGCGTGCCTTTGTCCCGGTGCGCTTTTGACCTGACACCATATTTGTAAAATGGCTGGTCCTTGGGAAATATGAGTGGACATCCGCAGGTATTTAAGAAAAGATTCCGAGTTGGCTGATCCTCTGCTTTATTCAAAGCTCTTTGCTGTCTTAACACATCACTCACCTACAATGGTTCTCTACCCTGTACAGTATATGCTCCAGCTCCCTCCATTCCCTATGGATTAATGTTCTTCCCCTCAGCTTCTCTCACCCTATACAGCACTCTTTCTTTTTTTTCTTCCTATTCCCTCAGTTCCTTTCCATGAACAATCTCCCTAGCTGCCAACTGCCTCTGCTTGACGGGGAAAAACAGTAGAAATCTGTGTAGCATAGATCTGTTGGTAATCTTGGCTGAAAGAGCTCAGCTGCTGCTGTTCATTACAGTCCGTCACATATGATGCTCAATGAATCTCTCCAGCATCACTCAGATTAGGGATATAATTATACTGGAAGGGGCATAGGAGGGAGGGGATACTATGGTGTTTGGGCTGCAGAGAGAAGGATTTGGTTATACATGCTACGCATTGCCCCATAATTTCCTGCAGTTGTCAGGAGCTCACGATGTATTTTGGGAAAGACGCACCCTCATTTTTTTAAGACTATCGATGGTATTGTTTTATCAAATGCTGAGATCAGAGACTAGACCTGGGCACATGTTCACAAGCTGGGGGAAAAAGCTTGGCTAAAGTTAAGCCTGAATAAAAACAGGAATCTTCAAAACATAGGCCCCCCTTTTGTGAAGCCGCGTTAGGCTCCTTTATCGCTGGACACGGCGGTATTAGCTCCGATGCTCATAGGAATTCTATGAGCGTCAGAGCTAACACTGCCGCGGCCGGCAATAAAAAAATGCCTAGCGTAGCTTCTTAGAGGGGGGGCCATAGAGCCTTTGTGATGCTCTCAATACGAGTCCATCAATTTTAGTTTGCAAATTTATTGGCTAGTTGGGGGTAAGATTTACCAAGGGCTCCTTTTACTAAGCTGCGATAGCGGTTTTAGATTGCCGCACACGCTAGACGCTAACGCCAGCATTGAGCTGGCATTAGTTCTAGCCGCGTAGTGCGGGTTTAGCGTGCGCTAAATCTCAGCGTGCGCTAAAAACGCTATCGCAGCTTAGTAAAAGGAGCCCCAAGTGTAGAGTGTTCATGATATTGAAATTATTGATTTTGAGTTTAATTTATTTAATTGTGCTGTCTTTGCTTTTTGTGTATTACTGTACTTTACTTTTATTGTTACTTATTTATTTTTTGAAAAATACTCCACTTGAAACTTGGGTTCATCGGTGTAAAGGTTGAAATATTAATTCCTATGATAAATTCCTTTTCAGTCATCTTTGTCTTAAATACTCCTGTGATGGTTTCTGCCTGTTTCTTTTAGGGCCTCTCTTATTAAACAAATTAGTGTGGGCAGGATTTAAAGAGTTTCGGTGCATTTTCCACACAGCACTCGCTAGCACAGCTTAATAAAAGAGGTCCTTACTGTTTTTCTATGTAAAGATTCTCATTTAACACAACCTGAGTTCTCTTCCCCGCCAATTTTATATCCCTGAAAGCCCTTTCTCTCCCCCCCCTGCATGTATATTGCTGTAAACCTCTCTTATTCTCATTGCAAGTATCTTCCTGTAAACCGCTTTGATCCTGTTGTAAACCACTTTGTACTTCAGTATCCTGATCCAAACATTTGTTTCTTGTTGCAAACACCAGGTTTTCTCATTGCATGTATCTGCTTGCAAGCCGCCCTGAACTTATGTATCCTGTTCCAAACATATGTATCTTGTTGTAAACATATGTTTCTTGCTGTAAACATCGCATACTCTTGCACGATTCTTGTTGTAAACCGCTTTGAACTTATGGTATAGCGGTATATAAGAAATAAAGTTATTATTATTATTTATTTGACTGACAAAGTAAAAGGTAAAGGTCTCAGTCCTTTCTTCTTAATTTTGCTGAGATTGAGAACCTGTACAATATGGGATGTAATAATGCCCCAGCGTCTTTAGTCTTTTGATGACTCAAGAATCCTGGCTAAAAAGGAAGGATGAAATCACCTGTTATAGTTTATATTCTGCTTTTATTCAAAGCAGATTACAGCATTACATATAAGTAAAACAAAACAAACTTATCTTTCAAGTTACATACATCAAAACAATTCATCGGTGTTATAAATAAAATTTTAAATTTTGGATTAATTTTTTTTTAATATTTGGTATATTTAATAACGTTTCACACCTTAGCTCTGGAATCGTTTCTGGCATCTATTCTGTGCATTGTTGGACAATATCTGGGATAAGCAGAATAAAATCTGTTTTACTCTTTTGGGATCTTGCCTAGGTACTTGTGACCTGGATTAGCCACTGTTGGAAACAGGATTCTGGGTTTATGTTCTTTCTAATGTTTTCTAAAATAATACTTGAACTGAGCATATCCCATCTTGGATGCCTCATTTCTGATCTCTACATTCTATATAAAATGGGGCTCAAAATATAAAATTTGCTATATTTCCAAAAACATGGTGCAGTCAAACTTCTCACTCTGTATAAATTTTCTTGATTATTATTATATTACTATCCTGCTGATGTTGAACTGTCTTTGTATAACAACCATAGAGTGCAGAGGGAGAAGAATAATCATCAGGGTAACGGAGGTGATAATGTCTCTAAGTCTGTGGTAATATCTTATTTAGGGGTCCTTTCACTAAGGTGAGCTAACCCATTTAGAGCACAGTAAATGCTAAGATGCCCATTATATTCCTATGGGTGTCTTAGCATTTAGCATGTGCCAAATTGGATAGCACACCTTAGTAAAAGGACCCTTAGAGTACCATGTTAGAGGTCTGCAGGGGATGGGGATTACAGGACCCCTGCGGGGATGGACGCTGGTTATCCGGGGTTCCCACGGAAATGCCAGCCTACTTTTGTTCCAATGTTCCCTCTAAGCTTCTTTGATCCGTCAGCACACCAGTTGATGATTGCCACTCACATGGGAGAGCTCTGCGCATCCACCGATCAGGGAGACAGAGCTGGAGCTTGATGGCCAATCATGAGACTGGTGGATGTGCAGAGCTCTCTCAGTAGAAACATAGAAACATGACGGCAGAAAAGGGCTACAGCTCATCAAGTCTGCCCACTCTACTGACCCACCCCATTAAGTCTGAGTGCTGATGACTTAGTTCCTTAGCTCGACCCTCGTAGGGATCCCACGTGGATGTCCCATCTATTCTTAAAGTCGAGCTGCCACCACTTACTGTGGCTGACACCACTCACTGTGGCTGTGCAGATGAGTTCGGGAGAGACTGGGCAGCATAACTGTGCAGCTCTACCAGACTACCCTGCATTAAACTGCTTCAGCCCAGCAGATACCAACATTAAATATGTAACTTAAAAAAAAAAAAAAGAGAGCGGAGGGGGAGAGAATTGCTGCACCGGGCATCTTTTTTCTGTTCATCAAATTCTGCCTTAAATCTATTTCTTTGGGATAGTATTTTGTTGATATGCCTGGGGAGAGGGAGAGAGAAGGGGTATTTGTTTAATTTCTGTTCTGGCAGATGTCTTACTTTGTTTTGATTTTTCTGTAAAACTCAATTAAAACTAAAATCAAAACTGTCAGAAGTAATTGCTGCTTTTTATGGGGACAGGTAATTTTTAGGGGGGAACGGAGGGGATTCCTCGCGAGGATGGGTGGGGGACAGAGGAGATTCTGGTGGGAACGGGCGGGGATGGGCAGAATTCTGGTGGGGACGGGTAGGATTTCTGTCTCTGTGCAATTCTTTATACCATGTACAATTCAGGAGATCACAAATTCATAAAGATATAAGCAGGATGGAGCTGGCCCAAAGGGCAGCTCCTAAAGTTGTCAGTAGTCTATCATAAAGTATATGGGGATATACTTAAATATTTCAATATGTATATTTTAGGTACAAGGGGCCTATTTTAATATGTATGGAAATTTGTACGCTGACTTGGATAAAGGCTGATTAAAAATGTTTTAAATAAATATGAAAAGACATTTAAATATCCTCCACAGCATAAATGCAGAGAAGGCGATTCTCTTCATTGGAAGGAAGCTCTAGAATGAGGAGGTATAGGATGGAAGGCTAAGGGGGACAGACACAGTAGTACCCAAAGAAAAATACGAGGGTGAATCAAAAATTAAAGGCAATTGTTAAATTATATACAATATCTGGAACAGAACTAGTGAAATGCAACATATGTACTCAAACATTGCCTGTTGGATAGTTTGTCCATGCACAGTGCAGTGCTTGGTCTTTATTGTTTGCTTCTATATTGCTACTAATAACTGGGGAGTCAGTTTTAGTCGTGTGGCAGCCATGAGGTCAGAAACATGGACGCTCCATTGCAAGATTGCCTCATCGAAGAACGTGCAGTAGTGCACTTTCTTTGAGCAGAGGGAGTAAAGTCTGTGGAAATTCACCAACGGACATTGACTCAGTATGGACAAAGTACCATTAATCAATGAAAGGTTTATGAGTGGGTAGAAAGGTTTAAAGTGGGAAGAACAGGTGTAACCGGCAAAAGGGTCGCCCATCAATATTGTGCACACAAGCACACCGACAGGGCGGATGACTTGATTAGAGAAGACCGACGGATAATAGTGTCTCAATTGGCTGCAAATTTGGATATCAGCTATGGATCTGCATTTGCCATAATGCATGACAACTTGGGATATAGGAAAGTCTGCACATGATGGGTTCCCAAACAGCTTACTGATCTGCACAACAGCATGTGGAGGTTGTGACCCAGTTCCCGAGATGGTATGAAGAAGATCCGAGTATTCTGGAGAGAATTGTCACCGGCGATGAGACATGGGTGCATCACTGCAACCCAGAGAGCAAAAGACAAAGCATGAAGTAAAGGAAGCAGTGCTCACCTGGCTTTGGGAGCAGCCAAAAAACTTCTTCTCTGCAGGAATGCAGAAGCTAGTTGAACGATGTGGAAAAGTGGACTAGTTGGACTATGTGGAAAAGTGATATGTTCAATTGCTCATTGTTACTTCTATTAAAGCCGTTAAATCTAGTTTACCTTTACTTTTTGATTTACCCTCATACTTCTTTATGGAAAGGGTGATGAATTTACAGAACGGGCTCTTGGTGGGGTGATGTAAATGAAGACTGTATATGAATTCATGAAAGATTGGGACAAGTATATAGGATCTCTGTGGGAGAAGAAGACATATGGATAGCAATCTGGATAGGCCAAATGGTTTTTGTCTGCCTTCAATTTCTATGTTTCTATCTTTCACTCTTTGAACGCATTGGAATATAGAATAGGCCAATCCACACTAGACAATCATGACCATACAATATCCTTATCTATGACTGCCCACAAAACATCATTCATTAAATGAGTACAAGTGGGATAATACAATAAAGCTCTGTTAGCTTGTGTTTCACATTATTCCTATATTTTCTTATATTCCAGGCTTCTATAGTCATAACTGCTCATCCTAAAGAAACATTCAGGTCAATATTCAAAGGCACTTATCTGGAAAATGGCAGCTGTTATCTATTTCTGGATTATCAACAGCATTATCTCCCTAATTGTCTGCATAGTGCTCAAAAATACACACGCAAATTTAACATGAATTTATTGCTAGTGAATGACTTGTTAGATAATTTGTACACACATCTTTGATCTGCATGCAAATATACTTAAATGTGGGCACCATATATAGAATTCGGAGATATGGCCTTAGTTTGGGTTTTTTTAAAGCTAACCATGGTGTTCAAATATCGGGCTGATAGTGATCATCTATTGACATATACCCATTTTAAATTTTATCAGTCAGATCATTTTAAATGTAACATAGTAAATGACAGCAGATAAAGGCCCAAATGGTCCAGCCAATCTGCCCAAACATACTCTCTATAATTTAATGATTTAATTAACCTGTTAAATTTGAACCAAGAGAGCCAAGGTCAGCAAAAGGATCCAGATTCTGAGGTTTAGATTGATGTGTTGGAGTGTTATGTAAAGATCCAGTAGGGCTCGTTGTAGCAGACCTACTTCCTACACCTAGGCCACCTGTGAACAAAAAGGGAGACTGAGATTAACTTTCCATAGGCAGACTACAGAAATCAATGCAAATCAGCATAAGAAACATCAGAATACTGTGAACATTTTCTGTAAAAATAAATAAATAAATAAAAAAATTAAGCAACAGCTGTTCTTTGAATGATATTTTATAGAATCTTATTTCATATTTACCAGTCAGTTAAACTGCATGCAAGAGCTTATTTCAACACATTTTCTTTAGACTAGGGGGGAAAGCATCAAGTGGGTGAACTCAATTTAGCCATACAGACAAAACTATATCATAGATTTTCAATCTTTTTCATCTCAGGGCACATTTACAAGATGCTAAAATTGTCAAGGCACACCCCAAAACTGGTGCAGCATTTTACCCTCTTCCTCCACCTCCCCCCCACTTCACAAATAATTCAGCATCTCTCCCTCCTGTCTCCTCTCCAGGACTTCCTGGTGTCTCTCTTTAATCCTCTCTCCCCCCATTTACTTTATTAAAGATTTTTTTTTTGTCTCTAGCAGTCAGTAGCAGTGAGCAGTAATTCAAACAACCTGCTCATGCCAATCCCGGGGCCTTCTCTCTGAAGCATCCTGCCTATGATGTCAGAGAGAAGGCTCCAGGGTTGTTGCATGCATCGCTCCTCACTGCCACCAACCACGACAGACAAGAACATTTTTAAAAGGTACACTCCATTCCAGCACTGCCTATGGGCTTCTGGACAGTTACTGCAGCAACAGCCGCTAACATGGCTTTGTAAAAGGGGGGGATAAGCTGGCTCTGCTAATAAATGACCCTCAGCTCCCATAGCACACCTATGGACCAGCATACCAGCTGCAAAATGCTGAAGTACTGCATAACTATATCATTCAAACAATTGCTTCATATACACACTGCAACTTATAGTTAAGCACTCGCAACTTTTCAGACATGCACAGCGCAACACAAAATGCATCAAGGAGGAATTGACATCACACGTTATAAATAGAAAAAAGGAAAAATTTATTACAGAATACAAAATAAGTCATATCCTCAACCTATTCCTGGAAGGTTTATAAAAGGATGGAAATGGCAAGGGTATGGTTCATTTTCTCGCCTCTTCTTCTTTGCCTCCTAGAGTCAGTTCAAGATAGGCGTCCACATTACTTTTTCCTGCCATTCCCATAGGCACCAGAGTAGCATGCTTCTATTTTCCTGCAAAAAAACAAAAAACAACTGCTCCTTAATCTGTAACAAGGCTGGAAATTGTTGAGGTATGTTAGCAGTTGGCATTTTACCACACTTTAGTCTACTGCTGAGTGACCAACCTGCTGCAATCTCAGGTGGGTTAGTAAAACGGCATTATCTTTCCTGGAATAGCACAGTTTAAGATGTTACCATAAGTTACATTATTTGATTTACATTATAATGAGGTATTCTGCATGCATCTGCACACTTTGCATCTGATTGTTATGTTTCCCACGGTATCATAAGCTACTGTACATTGTGGTAATATATCAAGATTGTCTCTCTTGGCAATAATCATCACTTGTTTGTTTTCATATCCTCAATAAAATTACCAGTTATAAAAACCAGGAACTGATAGAGTTGCACTGGCTTCCAGTGGAGACACGTGTTTTGTTTAAGCTGGGTTGTCTTTGTTACAAAGTTGTGTATGGTATTGCTCCAAGCTATATGACCGATAGCATTCCATAAACATAGGAGAAAATCACATGCATTGTTTAATTTTCCATCAGCTCAAGGTTGTAAGAGCAAGAAATCCTTGGAACATCCATTTCAGGCTGCTTTCTATGACAGGGAATTTAGGCCATTGTTGCGTAGTGCTTGTTCTTACAAGCACTTTAGAACTCAATTGAAAACTCATCTTTTTTTCAAAATATTTAGCAAACTAATTTAAATCATCCTTAGGTTATGTTATTTTTAATCTTTTGTTCACCACATTGAACTTACGGTTATGCGGTTTATAAGTACGATGTTATGTTATGTTAAGATGGCAGATAAAGGGCAGCTTGGCACAGCAGTTCTATCCAGTTGAGTTTCTTCCACTTAGGGCAGATGAGCAAGTGAAGTTCCATATGCAATTTAACATCAACCCCTTCCTTCCTAACTTTTCTTATACCTTCCCCGGAGTTTCCAAGTTAATCAGTTCCAAGGGGAAGAATTTATAGATTTCTAAAAAAAAAAAAAAAAAAGGTAATAAAGATAAATAAGAATATACCCTTGGCACTAAATGGCACTAGAGGTTTTTAGCGTGGGCCATTGAGGTAAATGTTCCGACGCTTATAGAAATTCTATGAGCATCAGAGCATTTATCTCACCAGCCTGGGCTAAAAACCTCTAGCACCGTTTATTAAAACGAGCCCATGATTTATTAAACCTTTTTAAATTCCATATAAAAAAATCAAATTAGGGAGTTACTCATGGTCCTGTCAGTCTTTTCTTCTTTCTCACTCCCTCCAGCTGGTCCACACCATACTTTTGCTCCTCTTCCCCCATTTTTTCATACTCCTCTAATGTCATTCTCCTCCTTCTCTCTCTTTTCCTTTCTCCTTGCTACCACTGCATTTTTTTTATTCTTCTCCTGCACAAACATAGTTTGATAATTTTTTTTTTTTTTTTGGTATGTTTTGGGGTAGAAAGTTTAATACTTCTTTGCCTGCTCCACATCCTAAATTCCCTCGGTTTGCTTTTTTCCTCAGTTCCCCTTGACCCAGCTTTCTGTTTTTCTCCACTCCATAGCAGAATCCAATGTACCCCTCCCTAGTCAGCTCCCATTCAATGCAGGTTTGGCTCACCCAATCCTGTCACAGCTCTCCTTTTCTCTTTCCTTTGTAGGTAAGACATCCTTTCACTGGCAAGTTTTACTTCTCTCTCAGTTTGACTCCTCATTCCCCATAGGTTTGGAGCAGTTCCCTTATCATAGGCACATCCCTGTTTCATACCTGCCATGTCTCTCAAATTCAGAAAGAGACTCCCACTTTTGCAGGTCATCTCCCTCAGTCCCACTGGGAGGAAGCGCAATTGCAGTCTCCCCTTCCAGGGACACATTAAGACCATCCCATGCTGCTGTGGGACCAGCCTCATGATAAGATCTGTGAGATTTTGCAGCTCTTATTGCTAGACTGATCCTGCAGCAACATGATACAACAATACAATCTTAAGTGCCATTGACTCATGTTCTGTATTGTATTGTATTCCGTATTTTCCAAATTACATGATTCAATGAAGATAACACAAAAGAGAATCAGTCAATAACTGAGATGTCACAAAAAAAAAAAGAAGATAGTGTATTAGTCTAAATCTTCAGAAATTTAATGAATAATTTCTTCAATTTCTACAAAAACTCAAGTAACAATAGTCAGATTTACCGAAGGGGAGATCCATATATGGGGTGCTTGATGTGTAGAACAATGAGGAGAAAATCCATTTATATTTTAATTCTCTATAGGAGGGATGTTGTCAAGGTGTGCTTTTACCACACCTTGATTTACTATGAGAGTCAGAAACCTGCAGGTCGCTGATTTTCATGGTAAATGAATAATTCTGCTTGCAAGCCATCTCACAAGCAGTATTATTCCAGCAGCCCTGGAGGGCATCGGGTCACACAGCTGTGGCCCAGTACTCTCATGCCACACCTTAAAGGCATCATGGTGCTGTCCTTCCCATTCCCTGAGCCTCACCCCCCCAACTCCCAATCACAAATGCAGCTCCTCTAATCCTTGAAACTGTGAGACCAACCTGAACTTCTGGTACCACATAGCTCAAGTTTGAAGAAAGCCAAGTCATGGTGGGGAAGCAGGGATATCATGGTTTCCTCTGTAACTAAAGTCAGGTGAGGGAAACAAAACTGAGTGGAAGCGTGGGTGGGGGGAGTTGCATGCATGAAAGATGGGGAAGGGATGATGCACTATTGTATTTTACCTCTATTTGATCAAATATACAACAAAATACGATGAGAGGTGCTGTTGTCCCTGCCAATACAGTACCTAGGGCAGTCTGCACACACACGCCTTATTACGCCACTGATCTACATTAAAATCACCTAATAGAGTTAGCTTGTTATATTTTACTTTCAAGACCAACAGAACTTCTATCAGTTCAGTCCAAGTTGCATTCATTGTTCTAGGAGGACAATATAAGACCTACAACCTAATTTCAATTTCAGTCTCATATCTTAGTAAGTAACAAACACAAATAAACTTGAAATACTTACCATTTACAAAGCCAACTGAGTGGATCACAATCTAATCATTTACTTTAAGTATTTTTCCCTATGTGTCCTGGAAAAGCTCATAATCTACTGTATATACTCGAATATAAGCCAAGATTTCTGAGCCAAAAAAAAATGGCCCCAAAATAGGGGTCTAAGCTTATATTCAAGTCAGAACCCACCCGCCCCCTCCCAGACCAATTCCAGGCCTCCGCCGTGCCTGCTATAAGACCTGGTGGTCCAATGGTGGGCCATGACAGGAGGGATCTCTCCCGCCTCCTGACTTGGCTGACTATGACATTTATCTCTTTCCCACCTCCCCCACGTACTTTCAATTCCCTGGTGATCCAGCAGTGAACTGGAGCAGAAGCACTCTTCCTGCTCCAAGTAAAGCTTCTAGCTAATTGGCTGCCGCGAGTTTGCCTGTCCTAGCCCACCGTTAGACCACCAGGTCAAACGGCAGGCTCAGAGGAGGCCTGCCAGGCATTGGGAGGGAGGGAGGAAGGGAGCGGGGACAGGGCAGGGAGAGAGGGGGGACAGGATTCAGAGCCTGGCAAGGCAGGAAGGGAGGGGGAACAGGGTACAGAGCCTGGCAGGGCAGGGAGGGAGGAGGGCAGGGAGGGAAGGGGGCTGGGTGCAGGGCCTGGTAGGATAGGGAGGGAGGAGGGGCTGGGTGCAGAGTCGGGCAGGGACTAAACTAACACCCCTCCTCCCCTATCCAAATTTATATTCAATTCAACCTTTTTTCCTCCTTTTTAGGCGAAAAATATTACCTCGGATCGGCTTATATTCGAGTATATACAATAGTACCTAGGCCCATAGGCACCAGCTTTTCTAAATTATTGGGGTGGGGCAGCTATACTCAACTAAAATGACCTCTCTCTGGACACAGTCAAGGAGTTTGTTCAATATTAGGGGTGCTCAAGCACTCATAGAGCTGGCTTCTATGCCTGGGACAATGGAAGGTTCAGGGTCACAAGGAGCAGCACTGGGCTTGAACCCACAACTTCAAGGTGCTAAGGCAACAGCTCTAACTGCCAGGCCACTCCTTGAGGTAGCTCAAAATTCTTCTGCCACCAACAACCCTTTTAAAAAAACCCACAAGCCATTTCTCCTTTCTTTTCCCCAATTCTGTTATTATATTACATCCTGGGGGACATAGTAAAGTTATCTTGGGTCCATCAATATCCAAAATCCAAGTCTCAGTTAAAACCACAAAATCCAAGTCTTTAGCAAGTATTAAAGCTTGAATCAAATGCCACTTATTTCCTACCAATCTCAGTTCCAACTACTGCTATGCTCACAGATGGCACACTGACAATCAGCTGGACCATGCCACAAGTCTGCAAACACATGGACATAGTGTAGTGTAGTAACTAGAGCTGCACTCTAGCATGCAGTACCTGTTTGGGCCTCTGGCAGGAACTGAGCGCTCTAGCGTCCACACCTTCCAGGGACCATGATGTGGCACCCCTCCCATCTCACCAGGAACAGGGATTGTGTCTAAAAACCAAATGTAAGTAAAAAGATGTCAGTAAAGAAATAACTACATCTAAAACTTGGCTATATGCAACACAAGTGTAACTTACAGCCACAGACTATGACAATAAGTATTCAAAATTTGAACCATCAGCTTCCTATTAACATTGGGGCAAATATTCAGCCAGTGGGAGGCAGCGTACATAAGTGCTGTGGTTGGCACTGACCTCAAATATTTAATGCCAGACCATTTCTGGTGACTGGCATTGAATATCTGGGGGGGGGGGGGGTTGGCTGGCGCTATCTTAATCGACCAAGCAAATATTCAGCACTGGTTAGTTAATAGTGGGCAAAGATAGGCCTGCTATTATGTAGCCTTATTTGCCCATTAAACCTAGCCAGTCAGCACTGAATATTGCCAGTTATCTCAATATAGCCAGTTAATCTTCCAGTGTCATGATATTCAGCAGTTATCTCTCGCTGAATATTCGTGGTTAGGTATTGAAATGCTATTTAATAGGTCAGCAGCCATTTCTGGTAAGGGGGAGGGGGAGAGATTAGTTATACCTGTTAAGATGATGAACACAGAGAATGACACGGGGACTGGTTCCCACAGTAAAACTGCAGGAATGGGAAAAATTGGTGGCAATTACTGAGGGTGCAGGAGCAAAGCTTTTTACCACCCTGTGGGATTGGCTAAAAGCTTTCTTCCCATGGTGAAAAAAACCCCACCATTTACCATGACTGAGTCCCGTCCCGAGCAAGCTTTCCTACCTCCGCTGGCATTGGCCTTGTCCTCCTCTGCTTCCCCTCGACTCCTCCCCCTCAGAGTGAAACATCAAAAGAAGGCGGCTATCTGATTGGCCCTTGTTCTCTTTCCACCTCCTCCTCCCAGTGCAGCATCACAAAGAAGAGGGCCGCCCTATTGGTCGTCCTCCCTCCACCTCCACCTCCAGTGCTGATATCAGAGAAGAAGACCCAATTACCGCTGCCACACACATTCAAAAACCCTGGCAATGAGCACCATTTCCATTGCAATAGGTGAGGCATTTTAGACAGCAGGGTTATTTCCCCATAGCTACGTGCCACTGCAGAAGGAATCCGCTCTGGATTTTTCTCTGCCTCTGTTGTACTTCACTGGATTCTCTAGCTCCACCTACAGTTATTTCCTTCTGCACACATGCCTGCAGGAGTGTTTGTTCTGCTCTCCTGTTTTAGATCCCAGGAGCGTTGGTCCTCCTTGGCATCTCATCCTGGTGTCAATAGATTTTTTAAGGGGGCTCTTCATGTCAGATTGCTGATTAAGCACCCTTTCCCTTTCTGGGACCTTAATTTGGTGTTGTCTAGCCTTATCAAGACTCCTTTTGAGCCCCTTTGGGATGCTTCCTTTTTGGATTTGATGCTAAAGACCTTTTTACTGGTTGCCATTACTTCGATACGTCGTGTGTCGGAACTGCAGGCTTGGTCTTGCAGGGATCCTTTGTATTTTGGAGGCAGGGGTTTCCCTTTGGATGGTTCCTTCCTTCCTGCCAAAGGTAGTATCGGCTTTCCATGTTAATCAGGAAGTATATTTGCCTGCCTTTCAGTTGGTAGGCTCCAAGTCACAGTATCGCCTGTTGAAGAAACTGGACATGCGCAGAGTTCTGCGTTATTTGGAGGTCACTAACAAATTCCGTCTCTCTGACCATTTGTTTGTGCTGACTCATTCAGTTAAGAGGGGTGCTCCCGCTTCCAAAGCCACAATTTCAAGATGGATCCATCAGGCCATTGCGTCAGCTTCCATTCTTGCTGGGAAACAGTCCCCTGTTTCCATCAAGGCGCATTCTACCAGGAGTGTGGCTACTTCGTGGGCCAAAGCTAGATCTGACGCCCCTGAGATTTGCAGAACAGCAACATGGTCTTCTCCACACGTTTGCCAAATTCTACAGAGTGGATGTGGCGGTAAGACAGGACTCCTCCTCCTTTTGGGTCCTCAGTCATAAGGGTCAGTACAGCATGTCTGCCCTAGCTTTTTGAGGGACTGCTTTTGTACATCCCAGCTGTCTAGAATGTCTCAACTATTGCACTGGAAAAAGAGATGATGTACTTACCCTGGTAAGCTTTTTTCCAGTAGATAGGCGAGACATTCTAGACTCCCGCTCTGTTCTTCCTGTGGCTGCTTACAGTTTTCAATCTTGGGGGCTGGGAAGAATTTGTATAGATGTTTCAATCTATTGGGGAGTAGTTTCTGAGCTTTACTGAAGCCTATGTTGGCGGTTATCGGTACTGTTTAGTTACTTTTTGAGCCGAATGATTTGTTTAAGCCTGTTACTACAGGGGCTTCTACTTCATGTATTGGATGGCTCTACATGCTTGGGTACTAACTGTAGGTGGAACCAGAGAGCCCAGTGAAGTACAATAGAGGCAGAGAGAAAATTCCAGAGTGGATTCCTTCTACAGCAGCATGCGGCTATGGGGAAATAACCCAGCTGTCTAGTATGTCTCACCAATCTACTGGAAAAGAGCTTATCAGGGTAAGTACATAACCTCTTTTTAGTGGTTTTGGATGTGTTTGCAATTAGGAGCAGGGCAGAGGCAGAGGTGAGCAGAGACACAGGTTGTGGTCTTCATCTAGAGTTCTCACAGAAAGACTCCTTTTTAAAAAGAAAAAAAAAAACCCTCTTCTCCCCTGCCGGCAATCAGCTGAGCAGGAACAGAGCTAGCTCTTCTCTTCTCCCCTACCTACTCAGTTGATTGCAGCTCCACTGCCAGCTCAGCTGATGTTGGCAGGGAAAAAGAAGGGGGGGTTGTAGCGGGCATTATAGAAGGTGGAAAAGCTGTGCTGTTGATATAGAAGAGCAGCCACTTTGGGTTGGGAGGAGGGGGAGAAGCAGGCAAGCTGAATGAGGAAAGAAAAGAGACCCTAGTTTGGGAGGGGGGGTTTAAATTAAAAGAAGCCTTTTTTTACTTCTACATAGCTTCTTTTTTCTTTCAGAAATGTTTCCTCTTTAAATTAAAAAAAAAACTAGGGCTTTTGTGCCCTGTTCTGCTTGCCCACTTCTCCCCCAAATCAACTTGTCTGCTATTCCTCCCCCCTGCCCCAAAGACTGGATGCAGGCCAGTTGGCTGCCGGTGAAAAAGAGCAGATACATTGAGTTCGGAAAAGGAGGAGAAGCAGGCAAGCTGAAGGAGGAAAGCTGGCCTTTTTTTAATTAAAGGAGGCCTTTTAAAAAAAAAAAAAACCTGTGCAGAGCTTCTTTTTTTATTTAAGGAATGTCTCCTCTTTAACTTAAAAAAAAAAAATCAGAATAGTTAAAGTACAGGTTGTGCTGGTATAGGCTGGGTGCTTCTTAGTTGTAAAGTTGTAAAAAAATGTTGGTCTCTTTTATACTTTAATAAAAAGAGAAATATATAAAATCATGCCTGTTTGAGGCCTGAAAGGATGCTGGGGATGGAGCGGGGACATGGACATGCAGGGACGGAGCTCACGGGGACAGGATGGAGACAGGGACAAATCTTTTTCTGTGTCATTCCCTAGGTATAACCAGTGCTTGCAGATATAGGCAAGGGAACTTACCAGAGTACCTTCCATGGGTCCTTGCAGTTGTCCTGCATCTTCAGTTTAAAAGTAAGCAAGCAGGCAGCTTCGGCACCTGGATGTTTAAATGGGCAAGTTCTACATCTGTTATTATTGCAGTCACGCAATGAATGAAATCTTACGATGGGCACAAAATAAGTTCAGTGCAGGACTACAGTGGGATTTAAAGAAGACATGGCCATTTGATAGATATGACAAATATGTTTATTGGCATTTGATAGACCACCCTATCTTGGAGAAGTTCAGGGTGGTGTACAGTTTTTTTTCTATCAGGTACTCTAAGTATTTTCCTTATCTATCCCAAAAGGCTCACAATCTAACTATGGTACCTGGGGAATGGAGAGTTAAGTGGCTTGCCCAGGGTCACAAGGACCAGTACTGGGATTCAGCCCTCAACCTCAGGGTATTGAAGCAGCAGCTTTAACCATAGGCCACTCCTCCATTTCTATATGACAAGTTAAAAGATCTCAACAAAGATCTGGCAAGATTAGAATGGTAGGAGGGATAATTTGACTTCCTGACCATGTGGGGCTGTCAAAGATAGATTTATGTAAGATGCACATAAGTGTTCTCGAGTGAATGATTCTCTAATTTCACATTCATTTTTAATGATGGTTGTTATTAACGTTTGTTGCTACAGATAGAGAGCAATTTTGTAACCACAAAACAGAAAAATCACTCCATTAATATTACACCAAAACAGCTGTGCACCAAAGCAGTCTCACAAGCAAAAGAAAAAAAAAGCCTCAGATAACTGGAGAGGTGAACCCACACTCTACTACCCACACATCACAGGCAAAAAAAACTTTTGCTAATGTAAAGACAGCGAGGTGAAAAAACTTGTGAAAAAAATAGCCAAAAACAACTGAAAACTAATTCTAAGTAGTCACTCTGAACAAAGCAACAGGCCGACGATCATTTTGTGGCAGACGCCACTGCTTCAGGGCCACAGAAGAAACAGATTGTTCAGTGCTTTCTTCCATGGCCTGTTGCATTGACTTCTGTTGGTATGGATGGGGAAGGAGGAGAATAACCTGCACTTTCAGATTATAAAGCATTTGTTCGTTTTGGTTTTGTTTTTATTAATCCACTTTAGTATCACCTCTGCCCTTCTGGAGAGACAAATAAGAGAGGGGCTGGCAAGACACCTGAGCAAACCTAATCTCCCCCTCCCTCCCCACCATGGCTCCCTCCCTCCACATGTAAAGATCTCTCCTATTTCCTTTCTTACCTTCATCCATGCTTTAATTTTGATTTTCTCTTGGGGATGACAGGAGTTGCCAGTTCTCTCCTGGCTCCCTCTCCCCCTCAAGAAGTGGTGAGTTGGATTGTGGCATTACCTCACCTGCCACCAACCTGGTGAATATCATCTTGCTTAGTGTTGTACTGGAAGATTAATAAAATGGAGGTGAAGATGCCGATAAAAAAAAAAAAAAATTGTGGGGATAGGTGGGAATGGAATAGATTTTAGTGGGTATGAGTGGTTAGATTCCATTGAGATGGGTGAAATTTCTGTCCCCATGCAACTCTCTATTATGGACTTTTTTTTTAGAAATGTGGCTAAACTTTTTTTTAAACCCTGCTATGCTAACCACTTCTCTGGCAATTCCATGTACAATATAAAATACTAAACATATTTTACAAAACTTAGAGACTCATTTACCAAGTATGCTAGCTACTTAATGTAGGTAGGGGTAGAAATGTGGGTATGATGAAAAAAATAGACTAGTTGAGAAAAGTCTGTATTCAGAATGAATTCACAACATGAAAGTCAAAAGCATAAAAGCACTAAAAGCCCATGACATCCAATTGAAGGCTGTAACTGTACAGAGAGTTACTTTCAACCAAATTGGTAACATTTTGGAATCACACCTTTTGGTCCTCATTGGCCCCTGATATAGCCCTTAGGAAGGTCTAAAAGCCCTAATAAAACATCTTCTCCTTTAGCCTGGTATATAAGGATGGAATCCTGTACTGCTAACTAATACTGTCTCTATACTCAGGTGTATTCTGAACTCTGATTGAGCCTGGTCTAGCTTTGATGAGTTTTCTATGAAGTCTGATATATGTTAGCAGGCCACTTTGTCTATAGGTTTCGCTATCCAAGGCTGGTTAGCTACTGACCTGTAGTTGGAGAGATCCTCTAGGTCTTTTCCTTTATTATTTAAAACGGGTTTGATGACCACAAGTTTCCAATTAAGTGGAACTTCTCCAGACTGTAATGATTTGTTTAAAACAGTGTCCCTCAAACTTTTCAGCACCGCATCAAGAAGTGTGTGGACGTTGATGCAATGATGTCAGCACATGCATGATGTCATCGTGTCGACGGACGCGCATGCCTGGAGGCCCTCTGGCCGCGACCTTGAACCTGTCAGTTTGCCAGTGGGTGATCCAGGAGGAGGGGAGGTGTGGGGAAAGGAGGTAAGATGCCGGAGCCAGCTGACCGCGAGAGGCACATCCTGGAAGCAGTCAGCTGGCGCCTCTCCTCCTTGCCAGTGTCTCATGGCACACCTGGAATCTGCTGTGCACACAGTTTGCAATACACTGGTTTAAAATATCTGTGAGGTAGGCCCCCCCCCAAGCATAGCAACTCCCCCCCCCAGGCAATCCCCTTTCTTTTCTCTCCAACAAGTATCCATTCCAACACTTTACCTTAGCCTACCTCAAATACCCCCGGACTCACCTGAGGGTTCCCTAGTAGTCTAGATGCACAGAGAAGCAGTACCCCTCTGCTTCTACCCTGTAAGACTCCAGTTTTCAAAATGGCTACCCTGATCCCTAGCGATAGTCTCTTAGTATTACCACTAGGGGTTAGTTGTCCAGATAAGCAGCAATTGGATATTCTATGTTGATTAAGGCAAACTTTTTTTCTTCAGAAATATTGCTATCCGTATCCAAATTATGATAAATATTATCAAGCACTGGGTTCATCATCTACACTTCTCCCTCCGTATTCGCTGTGATAGGGGATTAACAGAACCGCAAATACAGAAAAACCGCAAGTAACTTTTTCATATGTTATTCGCTGTTTTCTATTAAAAACCATCATGAATATGGTGAAACCTCGAATAACATGGTGGGAGACTTGGCCTGTTCCTGAAGAAGAGGCAAAACATGGTGAAGAAAGTGCTGGGAATCAGCGAGTTCTCTATGCAAGCTGACGTAATTTGGGGGGAGGAGCCAGCAAGCTAAAAACTGTGAATAATCAAAACCGCGATTTCTGAAACCACGAATATGGAGGGAGAAGTGTAATCTAATCTAGTCTTCAATTTCTGGGTTGCTCTATGCCTATCTAGGTTCAAGGTGACTTACAGATCAAGAAGTTTACATAATGTTTAGGAGTTACAACAATGAAATATAAAGTAAGCAGTATACTATGAGGTGGTTATGAGAAATAGAGTGAAACATTGAGTTTTCATTAGAATTTCACTACAGCAGTTTGAAGTCCAATACAGTTGAGTTAGATACAAGTAGATTGGTACAATTATATTATGTAGAGTTTGAGGAGGGAGTTCTTGTGGTTTCTGGAAGGGTGAAATGCTGTGTAGGTTTGCTGTGGAAGAGCAAACTTGTTAAGTATTGATGGAGTATATGTTCTCAAAAATGAAAGTCTTCAGTTTCTTTTGAAATCTGGGTAGTTAGGTTTTGTCTTGATAATTATTGGAAGATGGTTTCAGGTCTTGTTGCCAAGGTAGATGAGTTAAATATATGCTTATATTTTACACCTTTGGGAGAGGGAAGGATCAATTGAAATGTTTTTTTCTGGCTGATATTAACCAGGACTTGATGAAAAAGTTCGCATATAGGATGTGGAACATTATACATGATAGTTTGAAGGCGATGCAATTGCGAGCATTAATAGGTAGCCAGTGCAGTCATATTTGTTCAGTTTGAATAGTAGTCTTATTGCTTTATTTTGTATCAGTTGTCGTTTGTGCATCAGAGGTCCAGTATTACAAATGCTTAGTCATCAGCCTTCGTATCTAGAGTTAGAAATACTAGACGACAGTTGATCTTTTCAGTTACGGCCCCCCAAACTTGGAATTCTCTCCCTAGCCACTTAAGGGAAGAACCCAATATAGAAAAATTCAAAGGTAAACTAAAGAGCTTTCTCTTTAAAGATGCCTTTGTTAAATTAGTCATTTAATCTTCAAACTAATTTTATTTTTTTTCTCTACAATTTTATTGAAGTAATTTTTTATCTTCCCTCTCCTTATGTATCTCCCTTATTTGTTTCTTTAACTTTTAAACAAATTGTAACTCTTATCCATCTCCTCCCATATGTTCCTAGTTTTGTTAAATTTGTCAATAGTCTCGTTAGTCTTAGTTGTGTTATTTATTGTATTATTCCCCTTATTTTGTAATTTTATTATGTACATCGCTTAGAATTTAGATTAAGCGATTAATCAAATTATTATTAAACTTGAAACTTGAAATTGAAAAGCTACCGAGTTTGTGGCAGGAAATCTTGCTCTTGATTAGACATGGAGAGGCATTTTCGACAGGACATCTACTTTTTCGAAAATGATCTATCTAGACATTCTGGCCCTTAGGATGTCTATCTTTTTTGCCCATTTTCGAAAATCAAGACATCCTAATGCAAAACATCCACAACATGCCCATGGGAGGGGCCAGCGTTTTAATGGACTGACCACACTGACATGCCAACAGAGCAGTGGGGCACCTTAAGGGGCACTGCTATGAATTTCACATAAAAGGTTCCAGGTATACATCACCATAACCCCCTTAGAGTATTTGATGAGCCCTCTAAAACTCCCCAAAACCTACTATGCCCACCTGTCTGCCACCCCAATAGCCCTTATGGCTGCAGGTGTCACCCATATGACAGTAAAGTAGATTTCTAGATTTGTGGTATATGAGACATTTTTAAATAAATTATATCTACAGCTGTCAGAGGCTGGTATGTACCATTTCTTTCACATCTTTGGGGGGTGGGAAGGGGCCAGTGACCACTGGGGGAGTATGGGGGGGGCCATACCTTCATGTATCCAGTGGTCATCTGGTCAATTTGGCCTTTTGGCCCTTAATGTGCTTTTTAAACATCTAAATGAGACCCTGGACATTTTCTAAAAGGTTTCATTATCCCTGCAAGATGTCCAGGTCCTAATGCCACCCTAATGCCACCCAAAACACACCTCTAACATACCCCCTTAAGATTTATAGTAGGCGTACTGGAGGGAAAATGACCTGCAAAATGTCTTTTTCGAAAATTGGCGATTAAAATGTCCAAGTGCCACTTTATGCCATTCTTTGGACGTCTTTTTTTTTTTTTTTTTTTTAAATAAACCCCATAATTCCCATTACAGATCTATGAATTCCTGTGATAATTAGTGTGCCAACAACTTATGCAAATGCAACATTTAAAGACGACAGATGTGCAGGTACAAGTTTATCTCATTCAAATCTTGATCTCTCACTTTCTGTACCTGGTTTGTTGCTCCAGTCCCAGGGTCCTGACACAGTAGGCTGAATCGAAACAGATGGTGTACTAGAAGTAGCTGATAAAGCAAACAAAGACAGTTTTTTAATAAATGAAGGCATGTCTTTCAGGAAGAAGTTCTATTACATTGGTTGCATTTAGGTTTTTCTCAAGATATCTGTACTTAAGACACATACAATATAAACAATGTGCACATGTAATGTTAAATCATGGGCAGACAGCAGGCCAGTGCACAGAACTAAAACTAACTGACAGAGCAAATAAGGCCCAGAGACTCCTAGGCAAGCACTATAGCTAATCAAGAGATCACAGCACCTCTGCCTCATTTCCCCCAGTATAAAAAATTATATACTAGCGGAGGTTTTTATGTATAAAGGCAGAGGGACTTTTCTTGTGATTGATACCCACATGGATACTAGCTCTATTTTCTGAGGCTTTTTCTACTCCCAGTTAATTAATGGAATGGAATGACAAGATAAATTTTGTCATTCTGGATTAGTTTGGTGGATATTTTCTTATTTATTTAATGTTTTGATACTCGGACCACTAAATAATTTTTTGTATCATTTCCTGCGGGGCAATTTCGGTATTGAAACTCAAAACATTCTTACTCCAAAGAAACTCCACTTCAGTGAGTAAAAATAAATAGTTTAGATGACGTTTGGTTTCCATCCTATATCATAAAACCCTAGCCGCGCATGCGCACTCCTACCTGCGTGTTCCATTTTCCCTGTTCCGTGAGATGTAAGGTCCGTGATGGCAGGAGTGCGCATGCGCGGGTCCCCAGCCTTACAACACCCAACTACACTCGCCGGCAGGACTGGCCGCCAACGCTGGACTCCCTGCTCTGGTAAAAGTAAGTTCTTCACCTTGACGCCCCCCACCCTCCCCTTCCCTTCCCGCGGTCCTGACTCCAAACCTACTGACTCCAGCAGCGTCTGCATCACTCTACACACGCTGCTTCGGGGCCATAGAAGGCCATAGAAGGTTTGGAGTCGGGACCACGGAAAGGGAAGGGGGGAGCGGCGGCAAGGGATTATGAGAGCCGACCAGACTTATAGCACCTGTTAATGTAACGGGCTAAAATACTAGTTTGGGTTATATTTGACATTGAATTGTTATACACAAATATCCTACAGGAAGCAGCTTTGATGGTTGTCTGGTAGAAAAATCTCACCAAGGGTGCCTATAGATTTTATAGCTGACCTAGCCACTATAACCGCTGCCGCGCGGCAAACACTCCAATGCCCATTAAATCCCTAAGGGTGTTGGAGCGATTACTGCGGCTTTGTAAAAGGAGCCCTTAATGGCATGTTTTATCAACAGATTAAAGGGACAACCATAGAAGCCACAATAATTCCAATTACTGCAAATTCTACAAGGACAATTCTATGAATTAGGGGCTAGATTCAATAAATGATGCCCAAAGATAGGCACTGAGATGATCCATGCTAAGTTAGTATTCTGTAAAGGGCACTCTGCGCAAAGCACTCTTTATAGAATACTAGCTGGGCATGCATTTTGGCCCCCATTTTATAAATGGTGCCTAAATGTTAGGTACCAAGCAGTGCGGTGCTAAGCGTAGAGACTTACAAGATCGCGAAGGGCGTAGAGAAAGTGGAGAGGGACAGATTCTTCAAACGTTCGACAACTACAAGAATGAGAGGACAGATTCAGAACCAATGCTAGGAAGTTCTTCTTCACCCAACGGGTGGTGGACACCTGGAACGCGCTTCCAGAGGGGGTGATAGGACAGAGTACGGTATTGGAGTTCAAGAAGGGATTGGACAATTTTCTGAAGGAAAAGGGGATAGAAGGGTATAGATAGAGGGCTACTACACAGGTCCTGGGACCTGATGGACCTCTGGCCTGACCCAGCAGAGGCACTGCTTATGTTCTTATAAAAGTTAAGCGCACTTTATAGAATTATACCTAGTGGAGTCGAAAGTGAGCTTAGGTGTCGACAGGCATCCTGACTTTAGGTGCACCATATTTATGCCAGGGTTTTCTTGGCCTAAATGAGTAGGCCTAAGTCCACATCAGGCACCCACATGAAAAACATGCCCACTATCCACCCCCTAACCATGTCTACTTTCTGGTAGGTGCCTTGGTAGGCGCCTGCAAAGTAAGACAACTACCATCCAATTAATTGCAATTAATGTCAATTAAGAGTTCTTAGCTGCCAATTATCAGAAATTATTAAGCCTTTTACACAGTTAAGTTAGGTGCAAATCTAGGTGCCAAACTTTAGGCGTCATTTATAGAATCAGGGCCTTTGTGCCTAACTTCAGCATGGGCATTTATTCCTGCCAAAGGCTAATGTGAATACTGGCGTCCAACTGATGGCATTTAGGCACCAAAACCCGACCAAAAAAGCAAACAACAAAAGGTAAAGTGGGAATGGAACAGTACACACCAACCTAGGACAAGTCTAAAGAGAGTCTTAAAATCTCAGAAATATATATATTTTTTTTTATTAGAGGACCCGGCATCTTGCAGTACTCCATTTTTTGCTGTGTAGGCATGCATTAACATCAAACACAACTTAATAAAAGGGTCCCTTACTACTTTAACAACCCCATGACAAACAGCTCTACTGAAACTATGGATGACTTTAACACTATGTACAATTTCCTTTTTTTTTCCATTATTTTTTATTTTCAAATTTTTCATAAAGTGTACAAAATATTAAAATACAATTGATAAATACATTATATATCTAAATTTAATTTTCCCCCTCACCCTCCCCCCACCCTTTTATTACTTTAATATAATATTTTTAATTTTCAAATTTTACAGAAAGTATACAACATGTTAGAATATAATTGATGAATATTCAATAACATTTTTATATCTAATACATTATGTTCTAAATAAATTTTGTCCCCTCTCCCTCCCCCCACCCTTCTATTACTTTTTTCTATGTACAATTTCCAAACAACTACCTATCTTATGCCTATTTTATAAAAGTATCTTGAAAACTGATAAAATAATTTCTTAAGGGGGGGGGGAATTTATCAATGTGTGGTACTTTTAAGAATGCACAATTTGTGGTAAAAATAACCTATTTTAGAACCAGGTCTCATTGCATAAGATGGGCCCCTGTGCTACAATAGCATGACTTGTGGTAAAATAACCTGAAATAACCTGTCTTAACAGTAGCATACATTGATAAACTTCTCTTCCCCTCCCCCCATGGACTATCAAACATATGAACCAATTCCTTATAGAGAACTCCACAAAACCCTTTGATCACCAAATCAATATCATCTTTGATGTCTCTCTCTCATGCAAAACTGAGAAAATGAGAAGCAAGGTGCCTATTATAAATCACCAATAATATATCAAATTTTAATTTTTTTAACAATATAGTAAAAGTATAACAACAATTTGGCATTCAATAAGATCTTACAGCATTCTACTGAAATATATATATCAATTTCATTTCATGCAAAGACTGCTCGCATTTTAGGTTTCACATACCCATTTATCCTAAATTAGTCCAGCAATGTATAAAAACCACGAAATTTTCAGTGATTTTCAATAAGTCATTTAGGGCCCCCTTATATCAAGCCGCGTTAGGGTTTTATATTGCCGGACGCTGCGGTAAAAGCTCCGACGCTCATAGGAATTGATATAAGGGGTCTTAGCTTCCAATCTGATATCAAATTATAATGCTGAGCACAATAGGGCTACCACGGAGGCCCAGGGCCCAGAGCAGACTCCCCTACTCACCCATTGCTCTTAAAAGTCAGCCCTGCCTGCAAATACATACTTATCTTTAACCAGATCCAGCAGGATCTAGTTGGTCAATTTCTCACCCATGTTAAAAGGATCTGCATGCAGTATAGGTGAAGGGCTTCTAGTGGTATGAAAAGGATCACTGGATGAGTTTGAACCACCGGTGAAGGGACCAAGGAAATCTCGTGTAGGCTTAGGACTGCTTCCAAATGGGTCAAAGGCAGCTGCCGGGAAAAAAATAAAATAAATCGGCACTATGTTATTTGCTATATTTTCTGCCACTAGAATCTCCCAAATGTCAATTTCCATGTAGAATGAAGTGATATCAATCTTGAAAACAGAATACACAAGATCATTATTGCTGTCTTGTGCTCTAATTCTTGGTCATATAATCCTTGCTGTGTTCAGTTTTTAGGACACAGGTTATTATTTTCCATGATCTTTCAAAGCAAACATTTCTAATTGCTTCAGTGTTCTTTTGCAAAATATCAATGTTTTAATAAACCCATCCATTCCCAGTGTGTACAGAGTTATTTCCTTGGTGCTACACATGAACACCATATACCAACTTCTGAATAGCAACATATGTATTGAAAAGCATAAACATACCTTCTCCTATGCCTGGAGATGGGGAGGGAGTGGGGGATGCTGCAGACTGCCGTGGCATTGAGTGAGTAGAACTGGCTGCAGCTGAATGAAAGAGATCTTCACCAACCGACTGTGGGCCCTGAGCACCCCCACCAAAGAGATCATATAACAAATCTGAGTTAGAGGGGGGAGCTCTCGGTTGAGAGGAGAAAACTCGGCTTGCAGCACTTCCATCTAGACCCAGGAGATCCACGTCCTCAGGAGGTGGAGGTGCCAGGGGCTCTTGCTTTTTGCTGGGCTTTGGCGTACCGTGCAGCTTGTCGCCACTTGTATTGCTGTGCTGGCTTGAAAGCGACAAGAGTTCATCATCGGAAGGTTCACTTTCCTCATGCACCAGAGCAGCGCGATCCTCGGAGGTGGGATGAGAACCAGCCTTCTCAGATTTTTGATCTAAGTAATAAGATTCATTTTAGTGAGAAAAATACTGTATTGGCAACAGAAACGGAGAAAAATGTAGGGCGGTAAAGACCACATGGTCCATATATTCTGCCTGTCCATGCCATCTACTATCCCTTCCTCTCCCTTAAAAACCCAATGTATTTATCCCAAGCTTTCTTGAATTCAAATACATTTTTCATCTCCACTGGGAGCCCATTCCAGGCATTCACCACCCTTTCCATGAAAAACTATTTTCTGAGGTGCTGAAAAGAGCTTCCAAATCCCCTTTCTACATTACATTCTTAAAATAAAGTGTGTTTCAGGAAGTGATGCAAAATTTAATAAAAGTTTTTTTTTTTTTTTTAAATAATTGGCGACACATTAGTAAATACTAGAAAGCGCGCACATTTCACCCTGGTGAGAGTGTGATGGCCAGAAATGCCAGCTTTTGAACCATTTGTTTATGTTGTCAAACTGAAATCAAATTGAAAAAAAAAAAAATAGAAGATGGAAGAGAAATAAAGCTAACACCATAACCCTTAAATGTGTAGGGTGTAGATATGAATGACACTCCAGTGCATGTGTTGATTCAGTTTGTCCTTGAAGCTGCATTTGGCAAAATACTGGTCTTCATTGGGTGAAGCCAGGGTTAGATAGGTTTTTTTGCACTTTCTCATACAGTTTTACATTGCCCAGAGTCTCTTGGCTTAAAGTTGACATTTAAACAAAGGAGAGGATTTTTAGGCCCATGAGGTCATTACCTGTAGCCCTATATTTGACATTGTTGCTCAGAAGCAACATGTATCTTCTTTGGCTCTTATGGGAGATTTGCATCTCCAAATGCCTGTTACTTGGCACTGCTGCTCTCCTTCAACATCAAGTTACATAACACAGCCATTTCAACATCTGCCAATTAAAGGGTTAAATCCTCCCATCCTGAGGCTTTTTTCTGCCCTACTTTTTTTTTTTTTTTTTTTTACAATTACCGATACTTGTGCAATGATTTTTGATTAAGATGTTGCTCATATAATCATCCATCTGTTTGCTCTATTAAAATGAGAAGGGCCGTTGTAATGTTGTCAAACTGTACAATTTTTTTATGCTCTTGTTTTTAGAGCAATGGTCTATTCAATTAATGAAAATTTTTCAACATCTACAAAGTTGCATACACTACTTCTCTTAGGGGGTCCTAAGGTGCGCTAACCGATTTAGCATGTGCTAATTGATTTAGCACGCTAAAGATTAGCGCCCATTAGTAAAAGGACCCCTAAGTGTAGGAAATAAAATCCTGTATCTAAAGGAAGTTATGGAAGAGGCTGACTTGAATTCAGCGGTGGTCAGGAAGATGTGGTACATAGGGAGCCATGACCGGGATATCAATAACCCAGACAATAATCTGTTCATGAATGCTGACAGTCGCTAAAAGAGAATGGTTCGAAAAGGTGTCTTTAAAAGATATCACCAAAACAGAGAATCTAGAGCATCACAATAGCAAGGTTGCAATAAAGACCATAGTATACCAGGTGTCTTTAAATACAGAGCATACAGATTTTAAATATTGCAAATTATGCATGTCAACTGCTGAGCAAGTGGCGAATGTCCAGTATTTTTACTTTGTAAACCACACAGAGCTGAGAGGTAGCTGCAGTATGCAGTTGTGTTATGTGTTACGTGTTATACGTTATGCTATATGTTATGTTACATATTCATCTTCATATTTTATTCATTTTCACCAACTGTAAGACCTAAAATAAACACATCTATCCGTCATGCACCATCACTGATCCAATAAATATAACAGAAAGACACACTTTTTAACTTAAATGTATCATACACTAACGCAAAACTGGTCATAATCTACCTTGCCAATTCAGAGACGAAAAGAATGCACCCTGTCCAACAGTCTTTATGTTGTCTTGCTGCGCTTCTACGGGTGCTCTTCCTGTTAACACAAAAATATTCAGTCCAACAATGCCAAACACTTGACAGTCAGGCAGAGCAGCACATCTTCTTGAGAGAAACAGACCAAGAACATCAGCCACTTCAACCTACCTCCCAGTTGAAGAGAATCTTGGTGCTCCTGCTGAGAAGAAAAAAGGATGGTGGGGTTGACATCTTTTGTTGTAAAATTTTCCCAAGGAGGAGTAAGATCTGTCTGTCTGTCAGTGGATTCTATTTCTATTTCCAGTACCACATGAAAGAGCTGTGGATATTTATCTGGAGAGTCACATGCATCCAGTTCAGGTCTAAAATTTTTGCAAAGATAGTTAATTAGAACAAAAAAAAAAAAAAAAAGCCCAGATATAGAAATGTCTTTTTTTCTCTCTAGTCACATATTCATAAGGAACATTAAGATTTATAGGCAAAGTACATGTTACATCAAGAATATTGAAGTAATCTGCTTTGCTATATTGTGGGAAAAGGCAGAATATTACATTTAATAAACCATAAACCATTTTGATGACAGCTGCATTACAAACAAATGTACATTAATCCCCGGATTCTATATATGACAATTAAAGCTACATACATTTGACCAAATTGCATGTGCAACATAATTGTTTAATGAGCTAATTGGTGCTAATAATTAGCCCTAAACAAGCAATCACTGGTATTAATTGCCACTAATTAGAATTTACGCACACAACTTTCTAAGCGGTGTGTGTAAATTCTAATGCAGGGAGCTGAAAAGGGAGCCTGGACAGACCATATATATTCCTATAAATTCTGTGCACTGTTATAGAGTACACGCAGAATTTAGGTGCAGGCATTTAGACCAGGCTTTCACTGGCTTAAATGGTTGCACCTATAATCTACAAGTCGCACAAGTGTGTACCTAGAAAAAGGCAACATTTTAAACACATCAATACACTCATTGTAAAACTAAACTAGCCAAATTAGTACAGATTGATCCTGTACAGTCAATGCTAACAAAAAAACATGTCTTTTTCATACACACAGAACACAGATACCAATGGATAAGTAATCACAAACTAAAAACAGGAATATGTAGACAAAAGTTAAATTGAACTGCCAAGAAGCCAGACTCTGCATACAATGCAACACTACAGAAACAGTGACATATGTCCTCTATTACTGTGCAAAATATATAGAAAGCAGATGTGAATTCGACAAAACTGACAATCAATCACCACTTTACAAATTAACAAATAGAAATAAAACTTAAATAAGAAATATTTTATTGGACTAACACATTTTTAAATTAGCCTTCAGAGGCCAAAACCTCCTTCCTCGGGTCTGTACAATATCCTGTCCTGACTTAAGGGGATTTTTGGTCTCTGAAAGTTAGTAAAAAAATGTATTAAAATTAGACCAATAAAAAAATTACCTTATTTCCATTTTCTATTTATAAATGTTTATCAATACAGCTACAACACTACTTTATTCTAAAGCAACAACAACAAAAAAATCTTCTCTCTACCTTTTATCATCTCTGGTTTCTCCTTTCCTCATCTTTCCTCTCTTCTTTCCATCTATTGTCTGCTCTCTTTCTATGCCCCTTCCATCCACTGTCTACCCTCTTTCTCTGTCCCTTCTATCCGGCCTCTGCCCTCTTTCTCTGTCCCTTCCATCCAGCCTCCACTCTCTTTCTCTGTCCCTTCCATCCACTGTCTGCCCTCTTTCTCTGTCCTTCCATCCATTGTCTGCCCTCTCCCCTTTCCATCCAGCCTGTGCCCCTTCTCTCCTTAATATATGATTCATTTCAGCTGCCTCTCCATTTTTCTCTCTCCTCTGTCTCCTTCCCTATTCCTTCCCATGCTTTAGCATCTCTCTCCTCTCATTCCATCTCTCCCTATCCCTCCCCCTTCAATGGTCTGGCATCTTGAATCCTTCCTTTTCCTCCCTCCCTCCCTCCCCCAAGGTCTGTCATCTCTCCTCTTCCTTTACTGATCTTCCTTCTCCTCTTTTCTTTTCTTCTCCTCTCCTCCCCCCCAGTGGATAATCCCCTCTCTCTATCACCACCACTGAAAACTTGCCTTCCATCATTAGCAGTGGTAGCCTTCACAATTCCCTGTTCTAGCCAGTGTCAGACCTTCCTCTCTGCTGGTCCAACCTACTTCCTGCTTCCGCTAAGGCAGAACCTGGCAGAGAGGAAGGCCTGATGCTGGCCAGAACAACGAATTGGGAAGGCTGCCACTGCCATAAAAGGGGAAGAAGTTCCCAGGCCATGGGGTCCAGGGCAGCAGTATATTTCATGCTGAAAGATCCCTTCAGAAATTTAAATCTCTTCTAAAATCCTGGCTCTTTGAACTTGCTTTTTCTGTTTAGTTTTGTCTCGGAACTATTTTTTGGTATTCCCCATTCTCCTGTGATTTCGGTTTGACTGAATATTCTTGTAAACTGATTCTTGCCTATCATGCAAATGGAGATCCTTTTTGAATATTGATTTTATTTTATGAGTCTGTGAAATGCTTAGGTCTGCAGTTGTTGTGGTATATCAAAATGTGAATAAATAAATATGAAAAAGATATTTATGTACCTTTATGAAATAAATGCACACAAGGTTGGCTTCTTTCAATTGAAAGAAAGCTCTTAAACAAGAGGCATAGGAGGAAGATGAACAGGAACAGTTTCAGGAATAATCTAAGGAAAAGATGGTGGATGTGTGGAATGGCCTATCAGTGAAGACAGTAGAGACAAGCACTGTATCTGAATTCAAGAGAGTATAGGACAAAGAGGTTCTCTGATAAAAAGGAAAGGATTAGAGCTTAGTGGTTGATATGGATGGGCAGACTGGGTGGGCCATACGGTCATTTTTTCTGTTTGTATGTTTCTTGACTGCTTGAAATAGCCCCCTTAATAAGACTGAATAATACCACAGTAAGAAGGCCAGTATTGGCTGTGCAGTTCTAGAATAAGAGATCATGGGGTCAATATTCAGTGGTAGTTAACTGAGTAAGAGTGGCGCCTGCTCTTTTAACTCCCACTGACTAGGTCCCAACATGATATGCAGTGGCACCTAACAAGATATTGCCCTTAAATATCAAGTCTGCCCACTGACTATCAGAGTACTATATAATTCCTGGACACAGAATTCCCTGTGGCATTAGAAAATAGAGAAGTTTTACTCAAAAAGTCTGGGCTAACCTAATTAGTCTTGGAATGGAGCTTAAGTTAAGCTGGCAATTATCCAAGCACTGCCAATATTCAGGATCACATAAATGGCAAGTCTAACTGACCTGGATAAGAACATAAGAATAGCCTTACTGGGTCAACCTAATGGTCCATCTAGCCCAGTATCCCATCTTCACGGAGGACAATCCAAGTCACAAGTACCTGGCAAAAACCCAAATAGGAGCAGCATTCCATGACATCAATCCTGGGCAAACAGTGGCTTCTCCCATGTCTGTCTCAACAGCAGACTATGGATTTTTCTTCTAGGAATTTGTCCAAACCTTTTTTTTTTAAACCAGCCACATTAACCACTCTTACCACATCATTTGGCAATGCGTTCCAGAGCTTAACTATTCTCTGAGTGAAAAAAAATTTCCTCCTATTGGTTTTAACTTCATTAAGTATTCCCTAGTCTTTTTGATGCAGTAAAAAAAATCAATCCACTTGTACCAGTTCTACAACACTCAGGATTTTGTAGACTTCAATCATATCTCCTCTCGGCCATCTCTTTTCCAAGCTGAAGAGCCCTAACCTCTTTAGTCTTTCCTCATAAGAGAGGAGTTCCACCCACTTTATCATCAAGGTCGCTTTGAACCTTTTCTAGTGCCGCTATATCTTTTTTGATATAAGGAGACCAGAACTGAATGCAATACTCAAGGTGAGGTCACACCATTGAGTAATAGATGCATTATAACAATCCTAGTTTTATTTACCATCCCTTTTTTAATAATTCCTAGGGTACTGACTCTGAATATTGGTAGTACCTGGAAAACTTCCAATGGCTGCCCAAATATGGGATATTCAGGGCCAATAGCTAGAAATGACCAGGCACCAAGTATTCAGGCCTAAATCACCCAGTGTTTTAAAAAAAATAAATAAATAAATAAAAAATAACTTCATCTAACCACTGCAGTAAAAAGTGCTAGCTAGCCAAATGAGGCACTATTTTTGCCAACATCACAAGCTCAAGAGAGGCATCATGGGATCATCACGAAGGAAGCACCTTCCCTAGGTTTTAACATGTTTACAGCGTCAGAATAAAACAGTGAAAGGGACTTGTTAAACATCTGCAGAAGGCACTTCCTGTGTGCTGATCTTTCAATGTATGAGATGAACATACAAGAAATGTCTCCCCTGAAATTTTAACAAGCTCACAGCAATGGCATAAAATCATGACAGGAACAAGCGCCAGAGCCTTTCCCTGTTGTGAGGCTGGATGAAGAGGCTCACTGGACCAGAAACAGCCTACGGGACAATGTTCAGTAGAGTACACATAATTGTTACCATAATCTAATTTACACTGAGACTTTTGTTTGCTATTTAACGTGCTGTTATTTTAAAGAACAGCTCATTTTAAGTTTATTTTAATACCTATCATTTTGCCTGAATCAGTGTACCCTGCACACTGATTTCTGACAGATTATAAAATACTTACTTGGTAAACTTTAATACTGTTGTTCCAAGAGATATGAATCCGGTATGAAACTGGATCTGAAATATCTGGGTATTTGTCATCTAAAATTAAGCAAGAAAATTAAATAGTTTTCCCTTTAACAAAGCAAGCACCAATAAGCTACAGTACTGTCCTCCGAAAAGCAAAGGATATTTATGGATAAATGTGAGGCTGCCTGCAGGTATGGTCAATGAAGTCAGTGAAACCCAAGCATATATCAACAGTTCTCCATCGTACGATATGTTACTTCAAAGGGACTTAAGATTTACTATAATACAACAACTGGTAGCACCTGTAAGTAAACTCAAGCTTTCTTTCTAAGAGTTCAACGAGTCATACTTTTGCCTGTAGTCGTCCACCAATGGTTGATCTCATGTGGTAGAGAGACACTACAACATCTCCATGGGTTGTGACTCCTAATGGAAGTACCACCTTGCCTTCCTGGACACGGAATTCCCTGTGGCGTTAGAAAAACAGAGAAGTTTTACTCAAAGACCGAGCTAACTAAATGTCTTTTCAACAAAATGTATCATAATCAGCAAACCTTTTTAAGCACTATGGGTCCGATATTCAGACAGCAACAGTTAGCCAGGCTGACTCCTGCAGTCGACATTGAGCCTGGATAGTCAATGCTGGACCTTTTACAATGACTGGCATTGAATATCCAATCTATTTTTAGCCACTATAAACTTAGCTGGCTAAATCAACATTAAGCGCTGGCCTGCTAAGTTTATAGCGGCCTAATTTGGCCGCTAAACTTAGCTGGCTAGCCCTTTAAATTTCACAAATAGATAAGTTGGACAACATACTATTACTAATACTACTAATTATTATTTCTGGAGTGCTACCAGACGTACACAGTGCTGTACAGAGTCATGAAGGAAACCATCCCTGCTCGAATGAGCTCACAATCTAATCCAGGAGTCCCCAAAGTCCCTCCTTGAGGGCCGAATCCAGTCGGGTTTTCAGGATTTCCCCAATGAATATGCATTGAAAGCAGTGCATGCACATAGATCTCATGCATATTCATTGGGGAAATCCTGAAAACCCGACTGGATTCGGCCCTCAAGGAGGGACTTTGGGGACCCCCTGATCTAATCAATCAAGACAGACAAACAGGATGCCACGGTAGGGGGGTTACAGTTAGTGGGGGGATAGTTAAACTGCTGGCTATGGTGATGAGCACAGGGCAGTGGAAGTAGGGTTATGAGTTGAAGGCAATCTCAAAAAGGTAGGTTTTCAGAGTACTTTTGAAAAAAGGGAAGGGGCTTGGTGCATGAACTCAGGTAGTCTATTCCAGGCATAGTGGGCAGCGAGATGAAAGGAACGATGTCTGGAATTAGCAGTGGAGAAGAGTACAGATAAAAGCAACATCAGAGGAATGGAGTTCTCAGGAAAGTGTATAAGGAGAGACAAGAGATGAGAGATACTGAGGGGCTAAAGAATGAACACACTTGTACATTAGTAATAGGAGTTTGAACTGTATGCGAAAGCAGATAAGAGAGCCAATGAAGTGATTTGAGGAGAGGGATAACGTGAGTGTAGTGAGGTTGGCAGAAGATAAGTCGTGCAGCAAAGCTTTGCACAGAATATTAGCACATAACAGCAATGGGCTATTTAATTGGCTATTCCTGATATCTGGTGGTACAGCTCTAGCGATGCTGAACTATCTTAACAAAACCCAGATCCACCAATAAGCCATGTCACATGTTGCAATAAAATATCCCAGCCCTAGACGCATTCTGTAAAAGATAAAACACACCAACACACCTCAGAACATACGTAAACCAAGAAATATCCTCAAAATCACCACAAAATGCAAAGAGAACCAGCAACATGGACACGATAATGCAAACAAAAATTTTTATCAACTTACTTCATTCTTTCATAATCTTGCGCAGTCGAAAAAATTTTGGTTTCACCAATCAGAATGTCACAGAAAGGTCGACACCCGGTTCTTTGCTTATTGAAAAAGGGAACTGGGCTTATGATGACCGATTTAATATTAATGGGCTTGCAGTGGGGGTGGATGGGCTTGTCGGTAGTCAGATCACAAATATATCCTATATATCTGTAATAAAAAAAAAAAATTATTTGTTTTCAGATTAGTCACTAATACTTAGGGGCCCTGTTACAAAGCTGTGCTAAAACGTGCCCAGTACTGTTAGTAGCATGGGCCTTTCCTGCACCCTGAGGCCACTTTTAGCAACGGCTGTAAAATGGCTGCATTTCCCATTTTCTCAATTAATGGCCCTGCACACCGATTTCTGACACTGCACTACTAATGTACCCATTAGCACAGGAGCTCTTACCAACACTTATTTTCTAGGCTGTAAGGGCTCCCATGCTGATCATGCACTAATCCACTTGAACCCATTCCACTCCAATCAGGGGAGAGGGCACTTGGATACTGGCTTTTTGTGGCTTTGGCATTTCAGAGCTGGCATTCAAAGTGGTGGGCACTGGAGGATTACGTGACTTACCCAGGATCACAAGGTACAGCACTAGGATTTTATCCCACAACCTCTGGGTGCAGAGGCAGCAGCTCTACAAGTGAGCCGCACCTTCCCTTTCAGTTGGCCCGTGGCAATGTAGCTGCCTAAGCAAGGCCCGCGGTAGCAGTTTTTAACCTGCAGTAAGCATGCTCATGTCGCCATGATGTTACAGCTTATTTCGGAAGACTGCACTGCGGGGGTGTCCAACCTGCGGCCCGAGGGCCGCATGCGGCCCCGTGAAGTATTTTGTGCGGCCCCGGTCGAGGGCGATGCAGTGTTTTCCATCGCTGCACCCGGGTGTTTACCGTCTTGCCAGCTTCCTCCTCTGTCTTAATGCAACATCTGCGTGTTTGTTCGGCCCCAGAAACATTTTTTTCGGACAACGCGGCCCAGAGAAGCCAAAAGGTTGGACACCCTTGCTGCACTGGCTTCCTGTAGAAACCAGGGTAGTCTTTAAATCTGGCCGTTTTGGGTGATACATGGCTTAGCACCAGGATATTTTGTTGATCAATTTCAGTTTGTTAGTTCAAGATGATCTTTGCGCAGACCATCTGTATTGGTTGTTCCCATCGTAAGAGGTGGCCTGTATAAAAGCTGTCTTCATCGGTTACTATCTTTTCAAGCTGCAACATGGGAAAGAGACTGAGAGGCCAACTCTACAAACGGTGTTTTACGTTAGGCGGCAGCAGGCATTGTACCGCCACCTAACTTAAATGACCCGCATCCTCAAAATTTAGCTAATATAATTGCGGCTATGGAGGCACCTACTGACGTCTATGGCTGACGTAGGCATGGCCAATGCCGGAAATGCTGGTAGGTGCCTCTGTAGATACAATTCATGTGAAAGGTAGGCGCCAGATATGTAGGCCTTCAAAACCTTGGTTACATTTCCGGCGCCTACCTTTCACGCAAATCACAATTCTGGAAGCGGCACCTGTCGGCGACTGACATGCGGCAGGTACCCCTTTTTTTAGGCACCTGTCCCGGTAGGTGTCACTTACAGAATCAAGGCCTTTGCTGCTCACTGCAAGTTCTCACTCTCATTTTAGAAAATTATTAAATACGTTTTTATATGTTAAATATCTTCTTGAATGACGCTATGTAATTCACTGTTCAGTTTTTCTTTATTGTGGGTTATAAATAAAAATGTTATGTTTATGTTAAATCATATTATGTTTACTGCAGCTCAGTAAAAGGGCCCCTAGATGTCCTAAGCTTCATGCGTTCTACTGTCCACACTCTGTAGAAATATTTAAAAAGGTATCAAATCTGCAGTTTGTTCTTTATCCAACTCGTGCAAGATATTAAACCATGAACGTTCTTGCAAAATATAGAATGAAGCAAGACCAGGAAGTGACATCAGAAGGGAGCCGAGGCCGGCGCGAGCAGCAAATGGAAGATTCTGCTGACCCCCCTCCCAAACACACACACCTTTTTACAAAACCATGCAAGAGATTTTAGTGCCGGCCGGTGCGCTAAATGCTCTGCACTGCTCTGACGCTCATAGTTAATGTAAAAAATAGTTTGGACAAATTCATGGAAGAAAGTTCATAGCCTGCTGTTGAGACAAACATGGGACGGTAGCATGGAATGCTGCTCCTATTTGGGTTTTTGCCACGTACTTGTGACTTGGATTGGCCACCGTGAAGACAGATGGACCATTGGTCTGACTGAAGGCTAGATGGACCATTGGTCTGACCTAGTAAGGCTATTCTTATGTTCTTATTTTCTGGCCACAGCAAAGGTGGCCTTAGCGCATGGGAAAGATACACATAAGCAGCACACTAAGGCCACTTGTACCGCAGCTTTAGAAAAAGGACCTCATAGTCTTTTGCAGTATGTTAAGGTCCTGACCATACTCCTGACTCCCTTCCCCCTTTGTTGCATTGTCTCTTCCTATTATATTATTTGGCATTTCAATTTTCCTTTTCTATCTATTTGTACGTATATTTTCTATTTATATGTATATTTATTTCAAAAAAGCCTTGATGTTTATACAGAAGGCGGTATATTAAACCTAATAAACCACAAATCATAAACCATTAACTAAGCCCAGATTTAACGTAGCACTTTGAAAGGCATTTCTTTTATTTATCTATCTATACATGGTACCTGCAAAAAATTAACGTGAGAGCACTTAAGGCCAGATTAGCGCCGGATGTCAATCAAAATACAGCGTCATATATAGAATCAGGCCTAGTGACGTCTAAGTAGACTTATGTCTAGGACGCCTAACGATGCCTAAGAGCTTCTCCTTTAGGCCAGCTTTTCACTCGCCTAATTTGGCGGTGCCTATGTCGGATGCCTAATGACACCTAAGTCAACCATGCCTATTCTCCGCCCATAACCACGCTTACTTTTTAACATAGGCATCGTTAGGCATCCGTAAGCGTTCGATGGAACTTCCTAAGAGTTCAGCACCGAACTCTTAAATTGCTTAATTTTTTTTTTTTTTTTTGATTGGCTGAAAGCCAGCATGGTCAATTACTTCACTGATTAAGCCAATTAAAAAATTAAAGTTTGAGATCCGTGCTGAACTTAGGCAACACTAGGCAGCCAAGATTAGAGCGCTGTTTACAGAATATGGCTGTTAGCATCTCCCTCATTAACTCTGTGCTAATCTAACACGTTAACTGGATAACACAAGAATGCCCACTCTCCACCCATGACATTCTCCTTACTATAAATATATTTTTTAATAATAGACCAACGTGCAGATTACCACATACAAACAGTAAAAATAGCACAAAACATTAACACATTTTGAGGTAGCCTGCTGGTATGCTATAACTTCACATTAGAGCAGAGGTGTCCAACCTGCGGCCCCGTGAAATATTTTGTGCGGCCCCGGTCAAGGGCAATGCAGTGTTTTCCTCTGCTGCCCCCGGGTGTTTACCGTCTTGCTGGCTCCCTCCTCTGTCTTGCTGCAGCATTTGTGCGGCCCCAGAAACAAAGGTTGGACACCCCTGCATTATAGCTTAATGCCCTCTAGTAATAGGGCCCCATAGTTCAATACTGTGATAAAATATAACTAAGGAAGATTTTATAAGCAAACACAATAAATTTCTACTGCTAAGCAGTTTATCACTAAACGGCAAGTAGAATAAATCAGTTGCCTAAAGTCACATTGTGTGTATGAAAACACATGAGCCAAGGGGAACTAATCCCATTATCCAAGATTTAGGACGGCCTCATTTCAGACATCGGCCAACAGACTATAATCATGTCACCCAGTAACTGTATCCCTGTCATGACATTATTGAGAAATGCATGACAGAGATACATGAGGTGGACAGATTGTTAAGAAGCATTGAATGTTAGATGGATGTCACGCCTATATCATGGTCTTTAGACATGCAACCAGCACACTGTACCTCCTGTGAGATGGCCAGAGTCCTATTCCTGGTCGCTTTGAGTTCAGCAACTGAATAGCAGGGACTGGATTAGAGAAGAGATGACAGAAACAAAACATAGCGCTGACCAGAACTGCTGAAGCTGCACGACCATCCTGTCAAGAGAAACACAAAGGCCTGAAATGAGGACTTCCTGATCAACCGGAAACATCATCAACTATTCCATAGTAAGAACCACCAAATAGGGCTAACATGACGATGGCATTGACACACTACACATATGGTAAGGAAAGCCACCAGAGTAATGAATTTCCAAATGGAAATAACTATGGCCTTCATCATAAATCATCCATGTGCTTAGTACAATGTTGCTATCAAAGGGCAATGCGGTTTTCTTTGTTTTCAAAGCTTTAGAATCATTTCCCAAGTAATTTTACTACCAATTGTACGGTAGAGCTGGTATCAGATCAATTAAAAAAAAAAAAAGCTACAGACATTTCGGAACATTGCAGTTAGAATAATTTATAAAGTTGGTAAATGTGAGAGAATTTCTCTTTTGATGAAGGCCCTTCATTAGTTGCCACTTGCCATTTAACCTTAGGATCGAGTTTAAAATAGCTTGTACTAGATTTTTACATTTTTCATCTGGTTAAAATGTAAAGGGTTTCATCTGTCAAATTAGGTTTTTAAGTAATCATAAGGATTCTCGCACAAAATTTGGTATTAGCTTTCCCTTTCCTGAGCAATGTTAAATCAAAGAAATATGTGGAACACTCTTTATGCTATCAAAATACTACAATATGGTATAAAGTTTGCCTCTTCAGCTTAGAAATTGTAGCTCTTATTCTATTTTCAATAAGAACTTAAAAACCTACTTGTTTGCTAGATACAATACAGAATAGCTGATTTGGATGTTATCCATTATCATGCCATGTTATTCTCTCTGATGTTAGACTGTTTCTGTCATCCATGTTGAATCCTTTATTGAAAATAAGGAATGTAAGACATAATAGTGAGGAGGGGCATTTTTGATATGACAGAAGTGATCCAAAATTCAGGTAGAAAAAATGGTCATTTCAAAACTGCAAAATGTCTTTTTCTTTTTTTTTCTTTTCTTTTTTTAATGACCACCTCTAGACTTGTTTGCCCTTAGTGCATCTATCTTTTTTGACCATTTTTTAAAACAAAAATGTCCACATGAATAATCGCACAGAACAAGCCATTGGGATGTAGAAGGGGTCAGCATTCTTAGTGGATTGGCCACACAGATATCCCAGCAGCGCAGTGGGGGTTCTTAGTGGGCACTGTAGTGAATGTCGCATAAAAGTTCCCAGGTACACATCTCACAATAACCCCTTTATGATGTAAGGTGAGCCTTTCAAAACCCACCTAAAACCTACTGTGCCCAACTATACACCATACCAATAGCCCTTACGCTTGCAGGTGGCACCTACAAGTGGGTTCAGTAGGATCTGGGTGGGTTTTGGAAGGCTCACATTCTCCATAAGTGTAGCAGAGTGGAATATATTATGGGCCTGGGTCTCCATCTCTTTGCCCACTAGGCTACAGCAGGAACCCGCTTGCTGCTCTACTAGGACTGGCCATAACTTGTGAAACTATAATAGATGCAGATATGCAGTGCTTCATTCACATCTCTGGGGGATGGAAAGGGGTCAGTGACCATTGAGGAAGTGGGGTGGGGGCATGCTTATATCCCTCCAGTCATTATCTGGGCATCTTTTTGGCACTTATTCATTATTTAAACAGGTCTAGCCCCAAACATCCAAATCCTGCCCTGGATGTATTGTTAAAGGTTTTGACTATGGCAGGAAAATGTTCAGGTCATAAGTCCATCCTAGTCCCGCCTATACCACATCTGTAACACACTCCCTTGAGATTTAGACAAACTGTGAATGAACAGCATAGATATCCATCTAGAACAGTGGTCTCAAACTCGAACCCTTTGCAGGGCCACATTTTGGATTTGTTAGGTACTTGGAGGGCCTCAGAAAAAATAGTTAATGTTTTATTAAAGAAATTATAATTTTGCATGAGGTAAAATATTTATAGTTTATAAATCTTTCTTTTTGGATAAGTCTTAATAATAATATTGTCATTTATAGCTAATGAGACATATGATCAAGAAACTGTTTTATTTTACTTTTGTGATTATGATAAACATACCGAGGGCCTCAAAATAGTATCTGGCGGGCCGCATGTGGCCCCTGGGCCACGAGTTTGAGACCACTGATCTACAACAAAAGTTTTGAAAATACCAAATTAAAAGGGTTTGGCAAGTAAAATGTCTATCTGCCCCTTTATGCCATTTTTGGGGTGTTTTTCTTGTTTGAAAATGAGCCCGATAGTATAGTATAGTTACATCCATACCACTGTAATTCAATCAGGGTTAGCCATAATGGGAACTTAACAACGCATTATAATGTACATCATAGGCGTCAGAACGGGGGTGGCCACAGGGGCCGTAGCCGCCCCATAAATTTAGCTCTGATGGTCCAGAGGTGCAGCAGGCAGGAGCAAGCTTTCTACGCTCCTGCCCACTGCTAACCTGGTGGGTGGCATCAGCCACAGGATGCGTTTTCTTCTACTGCTCAGCAGCAACAAGCATGAGCTCACTTTGGTGTTTCTGCTTGGTGCTGAGCGGCTTTTTGACTGGCTCCTGTGAATTCTCAAAAGCCACTCAGAGCCGAGCAGGAGCGCCAAAGCGTGCTCATGTTAATTGCCGCTGAGCAGCAGAAGAAAACGCATCCTGCGGCTGCCACCCCCCACTGGGTTAGCAGCAAAGTAGGAGGGCAGAGTGCAGAGTATGACAGGGGGAGAGAAGGGGGCTGGGTGCAGTGCCTGACAGTGGGGGAGGGAAGGGGGCTGGGTGCAGAGTCTGACAGGGAGGGGGAGATTGGCTGGGTTCAGTGCAGTGCCTGATGGGGGAGGGAAGGGAGCTGGGTGCAGAGTCTGACGGAGGGGAGGGAAGGAAGGGTGCAGGGAGTAGGGGAGGAAGGGAGGACAGATGCTCATGGGGTTGGGAAGACAGATACAGCACATACTGGAAGGGGGTTGGGAAGGACAAATGCACAGATGGGGGGTTAGGAAAGGAGGAAAAGAGAGATGCTACACAGGTGGTGGAGTAGTAGGAAAGGAGAGAAATGAATTGCCTATTGCTTCCTTCACTATTTTAGTTATCCATGCCAGGTCTTTTGCTCGACTCTTTTTGCACCCCTTTCTGAATCTGGGGATATACAGATTTTGCGCCTCGCTCACCGTGTTCTTGAGAAAAGACCAGGCATGATCTACCGTTTGCCATTTTTTGGAAGTGTTCCTATGTTTCTTCCTTACCATTTCTCTCATTGCTTCATAGTTTCCCTTTCCTGAAGTTGAAAGTTGTCGCTATAGTTCTCTTTCCTTTCAGTATTCCTACCTCAACCTTGAACTTGATCATGTTATGATCGCTGTTTCCCAACGGTCCCACTATCTCTACTTCCTTTGCAGGGAAGGGGGAATACAGAGATGTCTGATCATGGGAGAGGGATGAGATGGTGTATAGGGATGGAGGGAAAGGGGAGATGGAGGAGATGGTGCACAACAATGGGTGCGGCAGGGAAAAGATAAGAATAAATGCTTCTTATGAATAGATGGGAGTAGGGGAGAAGAAAGGAGGAGATGGTTCACATGGATAAATGGGAAGGGAAGGCATGGAAAAGTAGATTTTATGAAGAAAAATGGAAGAACGTTGAATGTTAAAAGTTAAGGCTAAAGATGGATGTATGGCAGAAAGTGAAGGAGAGAAAACCAGCAAATGGATAAGGTGGCCCTGGATACACAGTTAAGAGCACAGACAGAAGGAAGTGCAGCCAGAGATTGGGAAAGATGGTTTGAAAACCAAAAAAGGTAGAGGAAATGATTTTATTTTCAATTTAGTGATTGAATTGTGTCAGTTTTGAGAAATTACATCTGCTGTCTATATTTTGCATTTGTTTCTATTTCTCTGGGGTTGTACTGCATGCAGAGTCTCGAATCTTAGGGTTTTGTTTATATATATTAGTACTTTTAGTTTGTGGTCCCGTATTTGCATGGGGTTATCTGTGTTCTGGTAGGAATGAATGTCAAGAAGCATACAGCGTGTTTTGTGTAGTTTAATTTTGTGGTTAACCATTATGTATTGTTAATAAGATTACATTGTGTGTGTATATATGAAAAATGAATGGAAAAAATGGTATTACAATTAGTACTATTATGGGGGCGGAGATTGGGTGGGGTCTGGGCAGAGCTTGTGAGCACCCCCCCAAACAAAAAAGAATTCCGCTGCCTCTGATGTACTTAAGAGATTTTTATGCTTGAAAATAAAATACCAGTAAGAAGCTGTCTAGGTTAACTTACCATACAGTGGATAACACAGACATTTTTGGGGTTCTGCTGCAGCCAATTATACATGTTCTTGCACACAGCATATAGATTGTGCAAACTGGGAGCCTGTCTTACTGGCCAACTGCATTCAGACACCTAGGATATTGTAGATAAAAAAACAAACCACTAACAAAATGAAGCCAATATAACATGCACAAATGAAGCCATGTGCTACACACATTTTAAATTACCTTCAAGCAGCAAAAGATGTGTGAAATAAGCTGTACATCACAATATACCAAAGAACACTTGGATAACTGAGCAGTGCCAATGGCAAAACTTTGCTTTCAAATATAATGGAATTCTGTGAGAGCCTGGGACCCATACCCTTCTAATGGAGTTAGATAATGAGTCTAATATGCATGGGGTTCTATCAATAAAACTGTCCCAGAACTTTGGAATCCCGAGTGGAGGCAATTTTTCTTCCCTACATTGCTTGCTTGTTGGATAATGAGTTACATCATTTGATATAGAGAGCTGTTGGTATGCATGACAGAAAGAGACCATTCTCAGTGAATGAAAAGTCAGCAACAACTGTTGTGGCTTTGAAGATCTAAAGTAGTAGTTTTCAATCTGGCCCTTGGAGATCCTCCAACCAGGCTGGTTTTCAGGATATCCATAATCTAAATCTACACAGAAATAGTCATGAAGAAATAGTACACCTAAGGGAAAATGTGAAATTGTTCTTGTATCATTACTACCATCAGGGCCAGTCTTAGCAACTTTAGGGCCCTGTTCAGACCAGTTCAGTGGGGGTACCCTTGCCTGATCACACCCCTGCCTCACCTAGCCCCACCCAACCTTACCACCTGCTGACAAGAATTTTTTAATTTGTTTTTAAAAAATTTTTATTTATGAAATTTCAAATAAAGATATTTTTTTTCTTTCAGCTCTATCCACCCATATTTTACACACTCACCCTTCTCCTTTTTAATTTTCAACTACTTATCAATTTTCCATCTCCTCTCAGTTCATAGGTCTCTCATTTCCCATCTCACTCCAAGCCTTCTATTTCCTTTCATCTGCTCCCTACTATCACATTTCTACCTCTGTACTCACTATTCTCCTCTCACTCATCTTCTTGCCACCCTCCTTTAAAATTCTCCCACATGGTTCCACTATTTCCAGAATCCCCTCACTTTCTCCACTCTTGTAGTCCACTCCACCTTCATTGTCCGACATCTTTCTGTCCCTTTCATTCCACCCCCTAGCATCTTCCAGTCCCATCTTTTTCCCTTCTGCCACCTACAGGTCCTCCTCTGTCTCCCTACCTCCATGGTCCAACATTACTCTCTCTTTTCTATTCTTCTTCTCCCTCCCCACCCCGCTTGCCCCTTTGATGCTGAACAATGAGATAGAAAGAGAAGTTGCATCTCTCCCTCCCTTCCACTCACTAACCAAACATTTCTCCCTCTTTCTTCCCTCCTTTCCTCCTTCATTCCCTCTCCAGGTCCTGCTTCTCTCTTTTTCTTCCTCTCTTTGATGCAACTTCCTGTTTCCAGGGCAGACAATAGCAGAGAGACAGCGCTGGGAGCCACTAGCAGCATATCAAGAGTTGCTGCCATCAATAACCCCCATGCACAGCATGGAGCATACAGATGAGGGACGGGTGGGGGGAGGGGAATGACATGCTAGACCGTGGAGCCCTTTTCAGCAGCATCTCTTGCTCCTGCCTAAGATCAGCCCTGTCAAGCATACCATTCCATGAAATCACATTTTTCAAATAAGGAAATTTAACTGAGGAAAATTAAAATGAAAAACTGCTTCATTTTCTTTCAATGGAGGTTGGACAAAATAGGAGGAAATTCTCTGCAAAAAAGTACAAGGAAGGCAACAGCTGTGACAATCAGATAACGAGATGAGCCAGTACAAGAAAATCTAATCAGTGCAGTCCAAGGTTTATTCAAATATATGCATGTCAGAGATACGGGGTCAGTAGTATTCAGCAGAAGTACATTAATGCCAGCATCAACATCCAAAGTTTATTGAGACTTGTTTCTTGAGCTACAAGGTTTTGCCCAGCTTCTTCTGAATACCAAGACCCCTGATAGAGGTGACAGAAGCCAAAACACATCCATGTTGGGTCTATCTGTACAACGATATAAATCTAGGAGTGTATATTCAAATTATCCCTATCTCTACTACATGCTGTGCAAGGTCGGCGATATTTACTTTGGATTCCTTTGATTTCACAGTTTTATCTTGTGGATTTTAATCTACTTTAAATTTAGACCAGTGGTCTCAAACCCTTTGCAGGGCCACATTGTAGGTACTTGGAGGGCCTCAGAAAAAATAGTTAATGTCTTCTTTTTTAATCTTTATTGATTTTCCAATCTTCAATAGTGCAATATATAAATATATCATATATAATAAGCACATTTAACTTTCAAATATACATAACCAACCATTTTCTCCCACCCACCCACCTAATGATAATTTAATAAAACACAAACACATAGATTTCCCCAATAACCTTACCCTATTAGCCATAACCTTCCATCCTCCCACCCATCCAAGTGTAAATATTTAAAAATCAAATTATGACAGAAATAACCCCCCCCCCCCTTCCCTGGAAGTGTACCAAAACAAGAAAAAACTGACTCACGATCAAAAACCTACTATAGCGAAATAGTTAATGTCTTATTAAAGAAATGACAATTTTGCATGAGGTAAAACTCTTTATAGTTTATAAATCTTTCCTTTTGGCTAAGTCTTAATAATAATATTGTAATTTATAGCTAAAGAGACATATGATCAAGAAACTGTTTTATTTTACTTCTGTGATTTGATAAACATACCGAGGGCCTCAAAATAGTACCTGGTGGGCCGTGAGTTTGAGACCACTGATTTAGACCATTTTTACACTATTGGACCCACGAAGAAGGCTTTTTTTAACTGAAACATGAACTGTGTTGGGTTTGTACCTCATATTGTCTCTGGTTTATTGAGCTTATATTACTTGCACCACTTGATTTGAGATTATTGCATTTATCATGTTGGGTCTTTTACATGTCGGGTCTGTGCCAGTCATTTCATCCCAGATCCAGAGGAGCTTGTGATAACACACCCCTAGACATTATTGTACTAGTGGCACCTGCTGTGTAATTGTGCTCTTCCTTTGTGTTATCATGTACAACTCTTAATGTGGAACCTAGCATTTTGTAGCTAAAATTAGGGTTATTATTCTCAAAGTGTATTACTTTGTACTTCCCCACATTAAGGGCTCCTTTTACGAAGGTGTGCTAAGCGTTTTAGCGCATGCACCGGATTAGCATGCACTATAGAGCGCGCTAGCTGAAAATCTACCGCCTGCTCAAAAGGAGGCGGTAGCAGCTAGCACACGCTATTCCACGCGTTAAGGCCCTAACGTGCCTTCGTAAATTTTCTCTGTCATTTGGATGTCCAGTCACCCTGTCTCTTAAGATTCTCGTGCAATTTCTCACAGTCTGCATGTAATATAACAAAACTTGAATAATTTTGTGGCATCTGCAAATTTGCAAAATATTTTTATTGAAATTTTTGAGAAAAGCAACAAAATAACATAATAAAACATAATTAATACAAAATAACATAAGAAAACAAAATAACATAAGAAACAATATTAATACAATATAATATACAAGTGGAGTAGAACGGGTACAAGGGGATTGATTTTTCACTCTGTCAAAAATTACAAAGATTTAGGGGACACTCAATGAAGTTACAGGGAAATACTTTTAAAACCAATTGGAGGAAATTTTTTTTCACTCAGTTAAGCTCTGGAACGTGTTGCCAGAGGATGTGGTAAGAGCAGAGAGCGTAGGTGGTTTTAAGAAAGGTTTGGACAGGTTCCTGGAGGAAAAGTCCATAGTCTGTTATTGAGAAAGACACAAGGGAAGCCACTGTTTGCCCTGGATCGGTAGCATGGAATATTGCTACACTTTGGGTTTTGGCTAGGTACTAGTGACCTGATTGGCCACCGTGAGAACGGGCAACTGGGCTTGATGGACCAAGGGTCTGACCCAGTAAGGCTATTCCTATGTTCTTATGAGATTATTAGAAAAAAATAATAATAATTAGACCTAGGGTGTCACAACAATACCAACATACTATCAAAAACAGTATCAATTTTTCATCCTTAAATTTAAGTAAACAATCCCATATTTTCTTAAATTTTCTCAAACTGTCACTCTTAACTGCATATTTTTTCATATTTACTATACAAGCATACAGGCATCTGCAAATGTGAACACTTCACTCATCATTATCATTTTTGGATCATTTATAAACATGTATATGCTAAAAAGCACCAGCCCCAGTACACATCCCTGTGGATCAAAAGCAGGTTATCAAATTTCCCAATTATTTAAACATGCAGGCAGCAGGAGCACTTTCTTTTTATACTGGAGGTCTCTAGTTTGTTATAATGAGTACAGGTGCTGAGGACTACTGGATGATCCTCTAATTTTGCAGGTGTAAACAGTTGAAAGCCTAAACTGATCAGTAGCAAAAAAACAAAAAAAAACCCAACAGTAACATTCACTTAATTCCTGGTCCAGTCATCAAGTTTTGCACACACAGTCTGGTACTAAAGACTAGAAGTCTGCAAAATCTGCACTCTCTCTATAACAGATCTACTCCCCCATTTACTAAGCTGCGATAGAGGTTTCTACTGTGGCTCGGGGTGCTAAATACGCCAATGCTGCTCCGACGCGCACAGGAATTCTATGAACGTTGGAGCAGTGTCGGAGCATTTAGCGCTCTGGGCTGCAGAAGAAACCTCTATCAAGGCTTAATAAAGGGGGGGGAAGGGAGCTACTCTAATCTAATTTGGACATTTCTATTTTGCTTTACTAATTGGCTCAAGACAGATCACAGAATAAAATGAAATCAAGGGACATTACAAAAAATAATCAGCATAAAGCCATAATCTTAACACAAACTCAATCTAGTTACCTGTTTAAATATAAAGCAAGAAGATAACCTTTAACTGCCATCCTAAGTGTACGATAATATCCCGGTATTCCTGTACAGGTGGTGGGGAATAGAGCTACAAAAATCTGCCCCAACTAGTGAAGGCTTATAAGGCAGGACCCATTCTTTTTGGGCTAGCATGTGCTGGCTGTGTCACAGACCAACTCTCGCTTCCTGCTGTTGCACTCACCACCTGCCACTAAAGACTGGAATAGTCTGCCAGAGTAGGAACTGGAGGTCTTAGGGTGAGAAAGAAAACTGGAAGTCTTCGAGCAAACAGGTTTGCACATGCAGACAGTAGCACACATGCCAGAGATTCCCCAACCAGTCCTAGAGGTTCAACAGCCAGTTAGATTCTCAGGATATCCACAATGAGATTTGCATGCAGTGAAGGCAGTGCATGATAGTATCTCTCATGCATATTCATTTTGATGCTGAAACCTGAGTGACTGGAGGCATCTCATGAAAGTTTAGGAACCTCTACTGTAAGACAAGGTCATAAAATTATAATGCTACAATTTTCACTTCTTAAACAGTAAGACTTCATCTTGTAAAATGAGGTACATTAGGTAGGTGCAATGCCAGTCCTGTGCTCCATTAGTCAAGAGACTCAGCGTTAAATTTTCAAATTCAACTTTTCTTTCGGCCCAGGCTTTGAGTGTGATGAATGTAACTTCCACCTCCACAAGTGAACACCACACTACACCAACATTTATTGATGGTTATCACGGTGCATTTATACCAGGGTCTGAAAGGAGGCACAGTCTGTGCTCCCCAGCCACTGGCAGCCATTGTAAAGCCTGGTTGATACTTGGAAGGAAAAATTCCTAATGATTGTGAGTGAAGGTGTATGCTACTTCTGGCTCAGACATTCTCATAAATGGAAGGGATCAGCGCTGGAACAGGTTCCAACCAGGCTAGAAGCTCAGATATAAAGAAAGTTTGCCTGGCCCACAAAACGAATTTTGGATATATTTGGGGTGACAGATTATCTCAATGAATGCTTGAGCTCTAATTATTTTTCTACACACAACCATCTTTGAAGAGAATTCTTCAGGCTCAGTTACATGGATAGATTCTCGGACACTTACCCTGTTATGAAACTTGGCACTACGATAAGACTTCTGTGACAAATTGAACACTGTGTAGTGATCAAGGTGTCTTGAATCCAAAAATGACCGAACATCTTCAATATGATTTCGAAACCCTAGCTCAACTCCTTCTGCAGGATATGACATCACTGTAAACAAGATGGAGAAAACTAAACCCAACAAAAATTCAGGGCAGTACTCCACAAATTGTAGTTCATGGCAACGCAAAACCAGATGAAGATGGTTTTAAGAGTAGTATTCTGCTAACCCGAATAATTAAATGACTTACCAATAATTCTTGAGGTAATGTATGAAATGTCTAGCTCTCCCTTGGCATAACTAAAGAAAAGAAACAAAATAGGCCGACTGAAATTCCTCCAACTTTTGCATGCATGTTTTATAGTATTGTGCTTCCATTACACTAGGGGGTCCTCAAATCCAGTCCTTTAGGTCCATGACCCAGCCTGGTTTTCAGGATTTCCACAATGAATACATTTGAGATTTATTGTCAATCAATGCTTCAATTGCATGCAAATAGATCTCATACATCTTCATTGTGGAAATCCTGAAACCCAGGCTAGGTTGCAGACCTTAAGGACTGGATTTGAAGACCCTGCATTACATTCTAGGAAACCCGTTCTTCAATCAGAAATCTGTGTTATGTCCTTTATTCAAGAAGACCTCAAAATGTCTTAAATTCTCAGTTTTTCTCCATGCAAAAATTTCCACTTTGGATATTATGTTAAAGTAAGTATCATTAGAGTTAAAAGGCTGCAGGCTTGAAGAAGATTGAAAAGTAACACGTTGGTAGTTGAAGTGAAGTAGAGAATGACACAGGGACAAGTTTGCCCCCATGCCCCACGAGATCTTTCTCCTTTCTTGTCCTGTCCCTACGAGTTCAGTCTCTGCCAGCTCTGTTCTCATCGGCACAAGCCTCGAACACTTTTGTTGTAGGCTTGTGCAGATAAAGGCAGAGCTTGTAGGGATGGGACAGGGACAGAACTCGCAGGGACGGGGATGGAAACAGATCCTATGGAGACGGGGACAAATTTGCGCTAGTTCGTCACCAACACTGCTATGAATAGGTCTCTCTTACTGTTGCACACTGATTCTGCTACTGTTTTGTAATCTAGTCTAATTCTTAGTCTTATATAATGCATCATCTCCTAAAAATAAGAGCTCAATTTGGTTTACATAATTAGATCACAAGAAAGATCCATTAATATTCATTGGAGCTATAGCCTGCAAAGCGATGAAATATAGTGGCTTTAAACTTTGTATATGATTATAGCCTAGATAATCATAATACAGTACCGAGCGATGATTATTCAAATAGTTGCAAAGTCCCTTTACCGTAAAGCTGACAATTGAAGGTTGAGCAGTTTACACAGTCAAATAGGGCCGGATTCTGTAATTGGCGCCTACAAAGAGAGGCACCTTGTTCCCTCTAAGCTGAGCAGGAGTCCTCCACCCACAGTCTCACCACTAGAGGGTGCTGTTTTACTGTCACATTTTTCAATTGTGAGGGACAGGCAAGTTCTGCAGGACTCCAGGGAACATACCTGTCCTTAGCGACTGAAAATATTCCACCCCCTAGTGGTAGCAATGCAGCTGGAGGACACCTGCTCAGCTTAGGCGTCAATTACAGAATCGTGCTTAATGGTACCTAACTTAAAACTTAGGCCCCTGTAATGTAGGCCAGGGTTTTAAAGGCCTCCATTATAGGCACCTAAGTCAAGACTCACTTCTAGCTGTACCTAAGTCACTCTCTACCCCTAAAAATGCCTATTTTACTGTTAGGTGCTGCTATGTGCCATGCAACAGGTGCCTATCTTTTGTAGAATAACCAAAGAATTAACTCCTATGAATCCACAGAAGGATGAAAGTCCAAGACAAAGAAAATTGTGGAGTCTGAAGTTACTGATGCAGGCTTTATTAAAACAAGAAGGTGATCTACAATCTTTAAAACGAAGTTCATCCACAACTTTAGTCAATTGAAGTGGACCCAATACGGTCCATGTTTCAACCAAAAATGGTCTTCAGGGGTCCCAACTGGTTTCTGCTAGGATTTTGTAGATGTAGCAACCTAAGCCCAGTGTAAGTTGATTGTACTCCTCAAGCAAGTGGCTTGTAAAGAGAATGCTTGAGGAGTAGGGCGTAGGTTGCTACATCCACAAAATCCTAGGAGAGACCAATCGGGATCCCTGAAGACCATTTTTGGTCGAAACACAGACCATGTTGGGTCCTCTTCAATTCACTTAAGTTGTGGAAGACCTTTAAGGTTTTAAAGATTGTGGATTATCTTCTTGTTTTAATAAAGCCTGCATCAGTAACATCAGACTCCAGTTTTTCCTTCCCTCCTGTTTTTCCCATGAACGTCTTACTTACTATCAAACAATTTGTATTTCCTTTCCCTTCCCTTCCTTGTGTTTCATGTGTCTGTAATGTTACTCATTAGTCTTGCAAGAATTAGTTTTGTCATTTGCTGTATTATTCCCTAAATTTTGTAATTTTAGTAATATGTACATCACTTAGAATTCTGATTAAGCGATCAATCAAATCTTTATTAAACTTGAAACTTTCTTTGTCTTATAGAATCGCATCTATGAAGATAGGTGCCTATCACCCAATTAATTTTTTTTTTTTCAAATATGAGCGTGTTAAAGCTCATAATGGAAGCCAATTTATTAATTAACCTTCCCCCCCACACACATACTCTTTATGCATCCATATTAGGCTTTTGTATCGCCGGCTCCAGCAGTATTAGCTCTGACTCTCACAGAATTCCTATGAGCGTCAGAGCTAATACTGCCACAGCAGGTGATAAAAAAGCCTAATCGTAAAAGGGGGGGTCAGAGAGGGGTCTAAATAAATAGGTACCTAAGTTAGGCACCTCATAGAATTTGGACTATAGTGAGTAATGTTTCAGGGAAATTAAAACTGGAATCACTGGTTTGAAGAACTTATCTCTCGTCATAAGTTACCTGGCTACAGATTGCATGACTTTAGTAGACGTATCTTTTATCGTGTCCTTGAGGTTGTCCTTGAAGTTGCTGAAGAGTCGTCCTGCTCCTCCTTTCACCATGTCAAGTAAACCACTCCCATAACTGGACTCCATGTCTGGAGAGGAGGCACCTAAATTTAGAAAAGTGAATGCCATTTCACTAGAATAAATACATTACAGGTAAGGAAGTATTAAATATGACTGTAGTGTTCTAACACAACAATACATAGCATAGGGTTCAGTGATGAAGTAATACTGGTATGTATGCAATATATAATCATTTGTAATACCCGCTTCACTAACCTGATTGAGTAAAATAATGTCACATGACCTGCTGCCATGTGACCTATCTTCTCCTGTCTGTGCCAGTTCTTCTAAATCTGTATGGCCAATCAATGCAATCTGACACTTAAAGAATCACCATTGTGCTTCTTTACACAGGTTGACCAATGCCCAGGTGGCAATTAACTAAATCTATTAAACTGTTCAAAGTTTACACCTTCTTCTTAACATAGCTCTATATTATATATGGATATCTCTCTGGTTTAGAATGGTGGTCTGCAAAGTTTCAAGTTTTATTAAAATTTTTATGTATCGCAATATCATAAATTCAAAGCGATTTACAATTAAAAATGGGTCTCAATTATTAACTACAACAAGCACATGGACATTACAGACTTATACATAAGGAAAGTGGGGCCAGTTTTCAAAATATCTACATCAGGGCAAAATGCAAGTTCAGTTAACCCACAGATCCCTTCATTGCTGTACATATAGCCACAGAGTTCCTCAGATGTTAGCTGTCTGCAGCTCTTAAAAACACTGATTACTGCACAATAAACTCTGTATAGCAGGGCTGCCCAAGTCCGGTCCTTGAGATCTACTGGCAGGCCAGGTTTTCAGGATATATTACACTGTTTTTTTGTTATTCATTTTGTATTTTCCTTTTTTGTTCTACTTTTCTATAATGATTTGTATTTCATCTCCCTCCTTTCCTTGTGTTTTTAAGTTTGCAATCGTAATTTTTCTAATATTGTAAGTTAATATGTTTTGTTTTGTATTTCCCAGAAATTGTCATTTTAATTTGTTCATCGCTTTGAAGTACGATTAAGCGATTAATCAAAACAATTATTAAACTTGAAACTTGAACTTGAAACTTGATATGCACAATGAATATGCATGAGAGAGATTTGCCAGCACTGCCTTCTTGGTATGCAAATATTTCTCATGCATGTTTATTGTGGATATCCTGAAAACCTGGCCTGCCAGTAGATCTCGAGGACTGGACTTGGGGAGCCCTGCTGTATAGGCTTCAACATTAATAATAGTCTGTCCTAGTTTGCAACTGAATTTCTACCCATTGCCCTTATTTCAAGGCTCTGAATATTAAATCTGTGGCAGGCTTCTCAACCACAGATACTACACAGAGAAGCCAAGACCAGACCACATAATAATGAACCAAATCTCATGGTTTTGTTTTCCATCTCAATTAGCAGCTTTGATGACATTTTGGTAAATGTCCGATTCTCAAATGTAAAAATTCATTTATGAGGGCTGGACATAGAAAGTGAAGTTAGTAATAATTCTACGGACCTACTTTTCAAAAAATACACCAATGCCATTATTATTTGCCTTGTGTGCAGGGCTGTGGAGTCGGAGTTGAGGAGTTGGATACAATTTTGGGTACCTGGAGTCGGAGTCGATAAAAATGTACTGACTCCGACTCTTGATAAATTTAAATTATAATAAATTATAATTTAAAAAAAAATACAGCAAGTTCAAATGTCTCATTTCACAAACAATAGTCATAATTAACACAGTATTTGTGGGCATTTTCCACCAATCTATGCCGAAAAGTGGGCAAATTTTTAAAATGTTACACGAGAAATTACGTTTCGCATAAAATAGCTGTAACTTCTGAACCATTGCTTATTTTTGAATAAAACTTTCAGTTTCTTTTCTTATATTGAATTCAGTAAAGCGACATCGCATATGCATGAAAGATAAACGACCAGAAAATGTCCAAATAAAGAGATTCCAGCAGGAGATTTTTAAAGAATTAAAAGAAGTAGAAAAGTATGATCACTCATCAAAACTGACTGTAGAAGAAGCCAGCCTTGTTTATCCCGAGATTATTAGTGATATGGCTAGAACCGTAACAGCAATGCCACCTACCCAAGTCAGTGTTGAAAGACTATTTTCAGCTCTAAAAATAATCAAAAACAAACAAGGAGAAGAACCAACGAAGTCTGCAGTGTTTCGGTTAACATGCCTTCATCTGGGGGTCCCAGGTTGATAAAGGATCAGATAAAACCGAAAGCAAGAAAACTGTAAAATTAACCTGTAGCCTGTATTGAAGAAAACATCGGGGAACAATCCGTGTGTGAACTCCAGGCTATGGGTTAATTTGACAGTTTTCTTGCTTGCCTTTTCAGAATATTATCTCAGAGCCAGATTCAGTAAATAGTATCCAAAAGTTAGACACCACTATGATTTGCGCTATGTATATTAAATCAACTCAACAAAAATACAAAACTTAAATGAAAGCCACCCACATTAACTCATGCGTATGTTCCCAAACAGTGAGCTATAAAGGGGAAGAAAAGCCTCAGAGGCCTACAGAAGCTTTACCAAAAATCTCAAGACTCCTTTGCTTAGGTCCAAACTGCATAGGAGCAGCTGTATGCGATAAGAAGCAATCCACAATACCGAGAAGTTTGGGAAATACTTGATGCCTCGATGGAAACTTTAAAGTTAAGAGAATTTTTTTTTTTTGCTGCTGTTTCTCTATTTTGAGAGTTTTCTTTTGAAGAGTAAAAAATATTTTTAAATCTTTTTAAAATTTTAGAAAGATAAGAGGTTATTGACAGGAGATGATTTTGTGCTTCTGATTAGAAAGCATGAAGCCATGAGAAGTCTTGAGATTTTTGGTAAAGCTTCTGCAGAACCACTACTTAAATGAAAGCCATCACCATTAAATCATATGTTCCCAAACAGTGAACTATAAAGGGGAAGAAAAGAGACTTTTCTTCCCCTTTATAGTTCACTGTTTGGGAACATATGAATTAATGGTGACGGCTTTCATTTAAGTAGTGGTTTTGCATTTTTGTTGATGTGATAAATATACTACTATCTCTCATATTAGTTGCATCTGAATCAATTCTTCTTTGCTTTTGATTTCAGGTCTATTAATTTGGGATATTCTCTCCCTGTTCTGGTGCAGCCTGAAGCTGGTTACTTGACTTTTAGATATAAGTTGACAGCTGTTTCATTTGTTCAAATTTTTGGTTCTGACTAATCTTCTGTATATTCAATTTTGTATTTTTTTTTTTCTGTTATCTCATATGTGGCAGGGGTAATATTCAGCTGATGATTTTCAGCATATTTTTAAATGCTGACTGCTGCTGCCAAAATTATGCTCAGGTATCCAAAGCCGGGCCATATCCAGGTAACATTAACCCTCAAATTCTATAACGTGTGCCTTAAGACATCTGCATAGGCATTAATAGCTCATGTAGGTGCTTAACTTAATTGAGTAATAGGCTAAACAAGCGCTGATAATTGGCACTCAGCACTTCTTAATTGGAAGTTAATTAAAAGTTAGGCACCTATCTTGGTAAACATGAGTTTACCACAGCTGGGGAAGATTTTCAAAACCTAGCATGCCCAATGCGGTTTAATGGGGCAGTATTTTACCAGCCGATTATCCGAACGGCTTACCGTGGTCTTTTTCTAAGATTCCTAGCTGTCTCTGACTCTGCCATGCAAATGTAATACAATGAGGTCATTAATATTAAAAAGAGCACTCCGGGCAATTCTTTATCATCGCTGGGTGATTCCCTAACCTTGTTGTTGCATATTTGCGGACAAACTTTACCAGCAGAGTCTGAGCTGATGTAGCCTTACTTTCCAATCAGTGCCTGAGCACTGATTGGCTCAGACACTGACAGGAAAGTAAGATTTCATAGCTCAGATCCCCCCTCCTCCCTCCCCCTGCAAATTTAAAAAATAAACCCAAAACAAAGAGACCCCAAATCAAAGATCAGCAGGAGGAATGCTCACGCCCTCCCCCTGTCACAGTCACTCAAACCCCCAATTCCCCCCCCCGGCAGTGGGAGGGATGCCCACTCCCTCCCACCACCGCTGTCACACAAACCTCCTGACACCACACCCCAGCAGCAGGAGGGATTCCCATTCCTTCCTGTTGTTGCACAACCCCCCAACACCCCTCAGCAGTGGGAGGGATGCCCACTCCCTCCCACTGCTGCTGTCGCCCAACCCCCTGACAACCCCCCATGACCCTGATGACCCCCTAGCCCCCTTACCTTTTTCATGAAGGCCAGATGGAGGGATGCCTACCCTCTGGCCGGCAGGCCTGCCTCTTCAAAATGGTAGGCCTTTCCCTTTCCGGTGCATCCTGGGAAGCGCTGGGGAGGGGCCTAAAACTCTGATTGGCCCAAGCACTTAAGGCCCCTCCTTTGAGAGGGGTCAAAGGCACATGGGCCAATCAAAGCCTTAGGCCCTTTCCCGGTGCATTCCAGGATGCACCAGGAAAGGGAAGATCTGCCATTTCAAAGAGTAGGAGCTGGAGTAGGCAGCACTCCAGCCAGCCTTTGTGAAGAAAGTAGGGGGGGGTTGTTGGGGGAATGGGGGCTTGTCGGGGGTTGGAGAATGGTGGGAGGGAGTGGGCATCCCTCCCACTGCCAGGGGGTGTCATTGGGTTGCGTGGCGGTGGTAGGGAATGAGAATCCTTCCCACTGCTGGGGGTATGTCGGTGGGTTTGTGCAATGGTGGCAGCGGGAAAGAGTAGGCATCCCTCCTGCTACCAAGGGGGAGTATCAGGGGGGGCTCTGCAATGGCAGCAGTGGAAGGGATTAGGCATCCCTCCTGCCGATCTTCGATCTGGGGGTCTCTTTTTTTTAATTTTTTATTTACAGGTGTATTATGCGCATATGCCGATCGCTATCACCAGTGACTCATCCCATACAGATTTAGTGACCCTCTGCGAACCTCATTTGCATGAACGTTTTTTAGAGAATGACTCGTCTATTTCAAATCATTACATTTACGGCTATAACAGTGGCCTGTCGGATTTTAGTGCGAATGTTAGAGAATCCGCTCCTTGGTATAAAGCGCATAGTTAAAATTGGGCATGGTTAGAGGAAAGATTGTGGGTGTGTTTTTAAGTTAGGTGCCTAACTTAGGTACACAGTCAAACAAGAAGCCTTAGGGTAATTTACTCTCAGACCTCAGCTGTGCAGCCTATATGAATATTAAACTTTTTTTACGTACGGCATATCAGCCCCAAAATCGTCATTGGTTTCATTTTATAAATATGCTTTAAATATAGTATCTCAGAATAATTTAGAGTAGAAAAAATACTTTTAGAGTTAAGCTGCCTGATGCGGAGAATATGAGTCTGCTGAGTTAAAGAAGGATTTCCTTGATACAGCCTTGTATAGGTGAAACATAGTTCTACTAAGATGAGTACAATCTAACTCTAAAAATATTTTTTTCTACTCGAAATTATGCTGAGAAACTATTTAAAGCATATTTATAAAATGAGACCGATGACAATTTTGGTGCTGATATGCCATATGTAAAAAAGTTTAATATTCATATTGGCTGCACTGCTGAGGTCTGAGATTGAATTACCCTAAGGCAGGGGTGTCCAATGTCGGTCCTCGAGGGCCGCAATCCAGTCGGGTTTTCAGGATTTCCCCAATGAATATGCATTGAAAGCAGTGCATGCACATAGATCTCATGCATATTCATTGGGGAAATCCTGAAAACCCGACTGGATTGCGGCCCTTGAGGACCGACATTGGACACCCCTGCCCTAAGGCTTCTTGTTTGACTGTGTGTAATCTTAGCCTTAATAGAGAACATTATTGAAATTTATAGCCAGCTGTTGCTTGTATTAACATAAGAACATAAGAACATAAGCAGTGCCTCTGCTGGGTCAGACCTGAGGTCCATCGTGCCCAGCAGTCCACTCACGCGGCGGCCCAACAGGTCCAGGACCTGTGCAGTAATCCTCTAGCTGTACCCCTCTATCCCCTTTTCCAGCAGGAATTTGTCCAATCTTTTCTTGAACCCCAGTACCGTACTCTGCCCTATAACGTCCTCTGGAAGCGCATTCCAGGTGTCCACCACACACTGGGTAAAGAAGAACTTCCTGGCATTCGTTTTGAATCTGTCCCCTTTCAACTTTTCCGAATGCCCTCTTGTTCTCTTATTTTTCGAAAGTTTGAAGAATCTGTCCCTCTCTACTCTCATTTAGGCTAACAAAACCCTGGAATAAATAGGGTACACCTAAATGTAACAACCCTTAGCATGCTTTGATGGTGCTAGGTGTGATTCCATAAAGAGTACTAACTTTTATAGATTCACACTTAGCACTGCACTTGTCAGCACCAATCTTTTAGAATCAGGCCCATGGGCCAGATTCTATATACGGCGTTGTAAGTTAGGCAGTGGTAGGCTTTAATTGGGTTTAATCAGCGTTAAAAACCAATTAAAAACTAATTTTTTTAAAAAAAAAGTAAGTGCCAGTAGACGCCTACGAAGGTAAGCATCATAATCACATCTAAGGAGGCATCGAATGATTCCTAAGGTCAAAGTAGATGTGGTTAATAATAATAATTTTATTTCTTGTATACCGCTATACCGTGAGGTTCAAAGCGGTTTACAGTAGATACAGAAGAGATGCAATTAAGTAAGATAATTAAAATGAAGAAAAAGTACTTAGAATTCCCTGACTGTCCCAAAGGCTCACAATCTTGCTAAAGTACTTGAGAAAAATAAATTAATTAGGCTAGAAACATAGAATAGAAGAAGGCAGGAAAACAGTACATAGGAAAATTAATTTAGAATACATTATATAGGAGTTTTTTCGGATATGATATAATGGGAAGGATTTAACATAATAAACATAATAAATTATGTATCATTAAAAAATTAAATCTAGTAACATTACAAAGATTCTAAACTGAATTCCTTACATTGATTGAGTAAATGAATTAGTAAAAGATTTTAGAAATTGAAATTGGTTACATTAATTAAGAAATTGAACCAGGTAGTAGACTAAACTTGGGAATATAAAGAGGAGATAGAAGGAGAAGAGTTTAGGTAGACTGAATATGCTTAGTGAATAAATGGGTTTTGATTTCTTTTCGGAAGGTTTTGATATTAGATGTTGTGATCAGCAATTTAGAGATTGAAGGATCAATTTTTGCTGCATTTGTCGCTAGGAGGCCATCATAAAATTTCTTACGCAGGGTGCCTTTGAATGATGGGTAGGAGAATAGGGTCTGTGACCTCCTTGTTCTGGTTGGAAGTAGACGATTTAGGCGATTGCAAAGATAGGAAGGTGTCGTACCATAAATTACTTTGAAGAGTATATAGTATAACTTGAAATGAATTCTGGCTCGGATCGGTAGCCAGTGTGAATCTAGATAAGAGTTAGTTATATGGTCAAATCTTCCAAGAGAATAAATCAATCGAAGAGCAGTATTCTGAACAGTCTGGAGTCGTTTGATCACATAATTGGGGCAAGGTAGATAGAGAATGTTACAATAGTCTACTAGTCCTAGTACAAGAGATTGAACCATAATCCTGTATTGGTCTTTATCAAAGAATTTTCTAATTTTTCTTAAATTGCGCATTGTGAAGAATGCTTTTTGGGTAGTTTGTTTTTTTTAATTGAGTCTGCATTGTGCAGCATCTGTCTATTAATACACCCAAAATTTTAAGGGAGACTTGTATTGGATACTTAATTGTTTTGAATTCCAATTCAGTTATGGATGGATTTTTGTCTGTTTCAAGCATAAGGAATTTGGTTTTATCTGCATTTAACTTCAATTTATGGTTGGTCATCCATTTTTCTACTTCCTCCAGACTTGTTTCCAGATGACCTAATGAGTCTTGGATATCATAAGGGAAGAGAATGGTAATGTCATCTGCATAGCTGAATGATGTAACGTTTAGGTTATCTAAAGTAATGGTTAGGGATGGAGAAGACCTTAGGTTAACCGCGATTCTCAAAAGAACTTAGGCGTCTGCAATATAGGCCAGCAAAACCTTGGCCTATAAGGCAGACACCTACGTTTTCTGGTAGGCACCGTTAGCCACAATTCTTTAAATGGTGCCTAAGTATGATTGACATGGGCCAGCGCCAATTTTTTTAGGTAGCTGACAATTTAGGCGTCGTTTACCAAATCTGGCCCTAAATGTCTAGGTATGTGTTGACAGCCAGCGCTTAACCAGATAAGTTAAAACTAACAAAGATAGGATTCCTTTATGTGCAGTCTTCTGAATATTGACACTTAAATGTGGACTCCGAGCTGACTCTACCCCAGACTGCCAACACAAGGCTAATAGTCTCTCAAGGCCCGATCAGCACAAGTTAACTGGTAAGCTCATTTTGAATAATCGACCTCAGTGATTTCATTTATTTTATAAATGTTATTCTGTTAAATCATTTAGAAACTCTTTGAACGGAATGGTATATACATTTTAATAAATGAAAATATATTTTCAAAAAAATAGCTCAATCCATTCTGTATCAAAGTGGCCCTTGATGTGCAGTTTCTGCCAGATTCTGAGTAACAAGGGTTCTCTTGTCCCGCCAGCTAATGCTCATACACAGGAAGGCATCTGAAACACAATTTGCCTTTCTTTTCAAAATGCTAAATGCAGAAACAAAACAGCCTCTATTTGAAACATGTTTTGCAGTTTCTCCACCAATAAAGGAGACATCTCTCTCCTGACACATACTTAGCAAGCAGAAAAACATTTAAAAACTGCATTAATGAACTTCTGATTTCTTGCAAGAAGTTAAGTCTAACATTGTCTGTTTATACTTTTTGGACATCTTTTTGGACATCTTTTCTTTGGACACTTTTTGGACATCTTTTCTTTTTGAAAATGAGCTCCATAGGCAATTTATCAAGTTATGCTTGCTAAAACCAGTGGCACTCCAAAAAAATGAGGAATATTTTCTGTTATCTTTCTGTCATGTATTTTATCAGTCTCTGATTGGTCTTCTATCTCTGCATGCGCTGTACTGACCCTGTATTTTTCTCCTTTACTATTATGTCTGCTTTCTACTCATATGTTAGAATGGGAATGCCCACTGTGGACTCAACTAATTCATTCTCTGTGAGGTTTGGATTATCTGTTACAATCTGAAAGGAATGAAATACAGTCAGACCCCTGTTTCTACAGTATCATAGTGGTCAGTGTAAAGAAGAAGCAGTTTACCCAGAGCTAAATTTTCTTTCTTTCTGTCTTTTTTTTTTTTTTTTTGCTATCTCAATGATAATTATTCAAAATTATTCAGAATGGTTGTGGATAATCATCTATCTTTGGATGTCAATGGCTTGCCTTTTAATGTCATAGCCCCAGGTACCATAATTAGATTGTGAGGCCACTGGGACACATAAGGAAAATACTTAAGTACCGGCTTACTATTCAGGGAGGAAAGGTGGTATGAGAAAGATAACTATAATCATAACCATAGCTCCATGAGTTCCCTATAGCTAAATGTTCTATAACACCTGGGTTCTTTGAAAGCACAACATCTGTAAACTGAGAGGATGCCCCCTTATATTTTCAGTTGCTCCTGGAAAAAAATCATTGACACACACACACTCAGGAAGACAAGGTCCCAACCTGCTCTCTTTAAATTATGATTCCCCCACCCCCCACTACCAAATCCAACACATAAATGAATATGCTAGAGTCAGAGCCATTGGGTTAAGGGGGAGAGTGGTGCAGTGTTAAAGCTACAGCCTTGGCATCCTGAGGTTGTGAGCTCAAACCCACGCTGCTCCATGTGTCCCTGGGTAAGTCGCTTAAACCCCCCCATTGCCCCAAGTACATTGGATAGATTGTGAGCCCACCAGGGCAGACGGAGAAAAATGTTTGAGTACCTGAATAAATTCATGTAAACTGTTCTGAGCTCCCATGGAGGAACAGTATAGAACGTTGAATAAATAGTGTGAAAAGCTTCATCTTCTGATAACCAGAGCCTGAGATTGTGATGTCATAACGTCTAAGAGCCAACCTCATCAGTGATGTCACAATGGCTCGATTGTCCTATACTTGACTCACTTTTACTACATTTTGATTTCTAGAGTGGTGCCGTGGTTAAAACTACAGTCTCAGCATCCTGAGGTTGTGAGTTCAAGCCCACAATGCTCCTTGTGACCACGGGCAAGTCACTTAATCCCCCCTTTGCCCCAGATAGACTGTGAGCTCACCGGGGCAGACAGGGAAAAATGCTTGAGTACCCGAATTAATTCAAGTAAACTGTTCTGAGCGCCCCTGGGGAAAAGGTCTAGAAAATTGAATATATAAATAAAGTGTTGTTGCAGCTTCATTTGTCAACATGGAACACACCAATTCATCTGAGCTAGAAACAAGAAGGTAGCAAATTTCTCCATTACCTTGAATTTTCCCCTCTCAAACCTTCTTCCCCCTCCCCATGTTCCCACAAGTACCAGGACAATCAGCCAGCCACAAACCCAGTGTGACTACCGTATTTTCACGCATATAACGTGCGCGTTATACACGATTTTACAAACCGTGCATAACCCTGCGCGTTATAGGTGTGAGCGCGTTGTACAATTTTTTTTTTTGCATTCCGATCCGGCATCCCCCCTGCAAACCGGCATCCTCCCCCCCGCTCGCGTCACCCCCCCCCTCCCCCGCGATCCTACATTCCCCCCAGCACCGCAAAACATCTCTTACCCGATTGGGCACCGGCACCAGCACCAATGCACAGGACGTGCCAGTGCCAGTAGATCCTCCCTCGTTGTTGCTGGGCTGGGCTGTGCTGGGCGGTGCGAGGGAGATCCTCCTTCTTCCTTGTGCCGGGCTGGACTGGGCTTTGAGCATTTGCGCATGCTCAAAGCCTTCTGGTCTCGCTCTCTCCGAGATTCTTGTGCATCGGTGCCGGTGCCCAATCGGGTAAGAGATGCTTTGCGGTGCTGGGGGGGGGATGTAGGATCGCGGGGGAGGGGGGGTGACGCGAGCGGGGGGGAGGATGCCGGTTCGCAGGCCAGAAGAGTAAGCGGGAGTGGGAGGAGGTTATAGCAGCATGCGCGGTATACGCGTGTGCGTACTATATAAAAAAAAATTTTTTACAGAAATGTTTTGGACCCGCGCGCTATACGCGTATGCGTGTTATACACGTATGCGCATTATATGAGTGAAAATACGGTAATCATCCTATCCTGGCTGGGACCCAGGTTAATATTCATCTCACAATTCCTTTTCCTGATTTGCCCTCCCACCCCACCTTTTTTTTTAATTATAAAGTAACACAAGTGGCTGTCACTGCTGCTGCGGTAACTGCCCAGAAGCCCATAGGCATTTAAAAGGCTTTGGGGCTATTGCCTTGCAGCAGTTGCTAATGCGGCTTTGTAAAACATAGGAATATAAGAATTGCCATAGTGAGGTAGACCGAAGGTCCATCAAGCCCAGTATCCTGTTTCCAACAATGGTCAACCCAGGCCCCAATTTCCCAGCTAAATTCCAAGAAATAAAACAGATTTTATGCTGCTTATACTAGGAATAAGCAGTGGATGTCCTCAAGCCATATTAATAATGGCCTACGAACTTATCTTTTAGGAAATTATCCAAATCTTTTTTAAACTCCGCTAAGCTAACTGATTTCACCACATTCTCCAGCAATGAATTCCAGAATTTAATTACAGATTGATTACAGATTAATTACAGAAATATTTTCTCAGGTATGTTTTAAATCTACTACTTAGTAGCTTCATCTCATGCCACCTAGTCCTAGTATTTTGGGAAAGAGTGAACAAGCGATTCACATCTACCCTTTCCACTCCACTCATTATTTTATAGACCTCTATCATATTACCCTTGAGCCGTCTCTTCTCCAAGCTAAAGAGCCCTAGCCACTATAGCCTTTCCTCATAAGGAGTTAATTTTTTAAAATTAATTTTCATATTTATATCCCGCTTAACCACAAAATTCTAAGTGGGTCATAATAAGAGGTAATTCAATATCATGATAATTCATAAACAGGTGGAGCAGCATAATCAAAAGGAACGTCTAAGTCCGTTTTCATCCAAGTCGCAAGTCGTCCAAAGTAAAAAACAGCTTAGGGACACATTTTCGAAAAATACGTCCAAATTTTTTTCGTTTCGAAAATCATCTAACTATACGTCCTGCCGATCTGATCGTCCAAGCCATTAAATCGTCCATCTTTATACCACATTTTCGTCCAAGTCAAAAACGCCTAGAACAAGCCTTGTTGTATTTGGGAGGAGTCTGCAATCCAAAGTGATAGACTGAACACCCAGACATGGCACCTAAATAGTGGGGTACCTTACAGGGCACTGCTGTGAACTTCACAAAAAGGATGCCATGTCTTCATCTTAATACAGCTCCCTTATAGGGCATAGTGAGCCCCCCAAACTACCTCCAGAATCCCCTAGACCCACTTATCTACCCAATAGCTGCAGGAGTCACTTATATGCTAGTAAAAAAGGGTTTGGGGGATGTATAGGGGAGTGCACGTTTCAATATCAATGCAGTGATTACAGGGGCTTATGGGCATGGGTCCACCTCTCTATGGGTCCCTAACCCACCCCCAAGACAGTTTAAGATGCCTCTGTGCAGCACGATTAGGCTTTCCTATGCCATGCTACCAGGTGATGATGTTCTGGAGGCACAATTTTCAAGTTGTGATTAATATTTTTATGGGGGGGGGGTCAGTGATCACTGGGGTAGTGTGTGGGGGTCTGTATTATGTGTTTGCAGTGCTTATTTGGTCACTTTAGGTGGGTTTTAAATGGTCTAAGTCACAACGTTCAAGTTCCGTCGATCCTGTGCTGTATAACTTTCAGTTATACATGCAGTACAACTAAGTCTAAGCCTAACCACGTCCCGCCCAAATCCAGCCCTCGACACTCCTCCTGAAACGCCCCATTCAGCTATGGTCGTTCAGCGGCACTATGAAGGCTAGGTCGTTTAGAAATATGTCCAAAACCCGGTTTAATTATCGGTACTTGGACGTCTTTCGTTTATAATCACCCAAGTGCCGACTTAGGCTGGTTTTTGGATGTTTTTCTCTTTCGATTATGAGCCCCTTAGTATACATCTTAAAATACAATCATGATATCCTACTTAATCAAAGATATTTCTGGAATAACCATGGTTTTATTGCCTTCCTATAAAGCCCAATATTAGATTAGTATTCTGCAGCTCTGTTCAAAAGTGTTTGCAAGATGGCGATACCAATAACAATTCTCAGGAAGAATGCAAATGCCTAGCGGCTGCTGTGCAGCAAACACTCTGATGCCCATTGAATCCCTATGGGCGTTGGAGCGATTATCGTGGCCTGCCGCGATAATCGCCTTTGTAAAAGGGGGCCTACACTTATCAAATCCGTCAAGTTGCCTGGACATAACCCATACAACATTTTGAAAATAAAAATCAAACTTTTAAATTCGATTCTTGCCTCGATTGGCAGCCAGCGCAATTCTGATAATGTGATTAAATCGGTTTCCCCCTAGAATAAGTTTTGCAGCAACGTTTTGCAAAATCTGCAATTGCTTCATCTGTTTGGCAGGAAGACCTTGCAGACATATGTTACAACATCCAAGGAAGTAATAGAGACTGAATTATAACCTGCAAATAACTTCTCTCTATAAAAATATTCCATTCTATGCAACAATTTTAATTTAAACCATTTTTTAAATTATGTTATTAACCTGAGTTTCCATAGTTATACCTACATCCAACAAAACCCCCAGGAGTTTAATTTCATTTTTGAATTTAGCATCCATATTTTGGAGTTTCTCTGCTTCTACAGAAGTTGCTTGATTTCCTTTCCCCCACTGTTGTTATTAGATGTGGTGGTTTTAACCAAATTATATTCGTCTTATCTGAGTTTAACTTCAGAGAATGTTGGGACATCCAGTTTTTAAAAAACTCACATCATTCATCAAGATCTTAACTGATGACAGATCCCTCCATCATCCCAGATAAATCCAGGGTTCAGTAGTCTTGTCCACCTTTTGAAATAGCTCCAGACTATCTCAGATCACACATATTATGCAGGATTCATTGATTTTTAAGAGGGTATATATGTTATAGGTAAAAGAGAGACACCCTATGCAAATGCTCTCCTTGTGAGGAGGCATAAAGCTTTCTTTGTGAGGCACTATAGGGAGACCCCCCCTCCCCGCGCCCCACCCTTTACGGGGAATTTTTTTCTATTGTGCATGTGTTGTGCATTCACACAACAGCTGTGCCATCCCCCCCCCCCCCCCGGTCAAAAAAAAGAAAACCTGCAGCCTCCATTCTCCTCCTCTGCCCAGCTGATGGCAGCTCCAGAGCCGCAGTAAGCTGAAAGCCAGCAAAGGGGAGAGCGGTAGCTGTTTGCTCAGCTGATTTGCGGCTTCCCTTGCCTGCTCCAGAGCTCTGATCAGCTGATCGGGGCTTCCCCTGCTGGCTAGCCACATGCTATTGTGCTGAGAATCACCGGATTTTAAAAAAAATGACTTCCAACATGGTATTTATTACTATGTTGTCGGAGCTTTGGGACTTTAATCTTTACATTGTAAGCTCTCTCTAGGACAGAGAAATATCAGTTACAGTATCAGAAAATAACTTGCCTTGAACTACCAATGAAAAGGTGTCAATTAAAGCCACACAAATTTTTAAAAATATGGAAATAAAAAACCAATTTAAATTTGACTCACTAGTGCTCCCTGTCCTTCATTCAATTACTTAGCCCAGGGGTTTCCAAACCTGTCCTAAATCAATGTTCCCTCTAAGTCAGAAAACCAAACCATGATGTGTTTTCTTTATTTATTTATTTAAAAGATTTGCATACCGCCTAAGCTCTGAGCGGTTTCCAACTAGCAGCAGTGTTCTGAGAGCAGTTGATTTGGGCTGGGCTGGCGCATGGTTGGGAGTGGTGGGGGGGTGCAAAGACAAGCAATTTTTGAAAATTAACAAATGCAGTCAATGGGCTCCATACTTTATTAAATAATAGAGATATATCTTTTATTTCTTAGATTTCCTTACACATCCAGGGTGGGGGAGGGGAGAGGAAAGTATTTGGAAGAGTTTAAAAATATTTAAAATATAATATATTAATAATTGGGAGGGGGGAAATGGATGTTTTCTTTAATAATGTGTGTACTGGTGTATTTTATGCAATCTGTTAAAGTTATATTAATTGTAATACACTGTCAAAGCTTGAAAATTAATAAAGAATTTTAAAAAAAAATTATGCCAAATAGTAAAAAATTGAGAAGTTAAATTATGGTTACTGAAACTCTTTAAATAATGGACATCAGTATGAGCCCTTAGTAGACAAACGAGGAAATGTGGGCTCGGGTAGTAACTCATAGGTGACTAGCACCAGACATAAGTCTAAATGAGAACTGCCCCATACATCATTTAGTCCTTTTTGTTATTATCAATCTAATCATCATTCCAAAAACATAATCAAACATTCACACCGCATTATATCTTTTTAAAAAAAATTGTTATACTGTGATTTTGTGACGGGTCTTGGGAGTGTATTTATTGATCTTGTATTTTTTTCCTTTTTTCCTTGATGTGAATGTTTGATTATGTTTTTGAAATGATGATTAGCTTGATAATAACAAAAAGGACAGGCTAAGCCCATATGTTAGTATCTGTTAGTAAAAGGGGCCCAAAGCTTCTAAACTGAAAAGTTCTAACTTAAAGATGCAAAATTTTAAAGTTTTTGGTGTATATTTCCCCCAGGAGTGCAGTATTAGTGCACCACAGCTGGGGGCTTCTGGCTTGCAGTGATTTTTAGATTCAAACAGTTTTTATTGATGCAAACATCATCAAATACAACAAATACAACATCAAAGCACATCAATAATGCATCAACTATAATAATATAATATACATAATAAAAGACAAATTCTACTTTCACTAAACCCCCACTTTATCTATATGTGTTTGAACCTCTACCATCCCTCTCCACACCCACTCCTCCCCACCCAATAGTACTCTCTTCCCAATGATACTCTCTTCATTTAACTAAATAAAAGCCCAATTAAGAGACCCAACTTAATTTCGCGCTACGGCCCTTAGGATGCAAATCTTGCAAATATGAATCCCAGGTTTGTATAAATAACATATTTCGTTTTCTTATATTTCCAGCATCTCTAGCTTCCCAAATGGCCAACTGATGTAATTGGTTACGCCAATGCCAAAACCTCAGAGGATCAGGGATCGTCCAATATTGAAGTATACACTTTCTAGCAAGAGACTCATTTTCCTACACAACGCCTTATGTCCTTTAGGTAAATGGCCAAAAGCTTCTGGCAAATCCAAAATAAAGAGAGAAGGAGAACAGCGCAAAGATCTTCCAATTATTTTCGACATATAATTTATTATTCGCTTCCAAAAGTGCTGAATTATGGGGCAAAACCAAAATGCATGACCTAATGTATGATTCTCCCTCCCACATTTATGACATAAAGGTGTAGGAAGACCTCCACTATAAAACAATTGAGTTTGTGTGTAATAGGCACGTAATGTAATCCTATAATATTTTTCTCTAAACCATGAACATGATGTCACCCCTGCAGTGATTTTATTTCAGCAGTCCACTAGGTCAAAGGGGAGGCTAAAGCTTCAGGCAGTGCTGAATTCTATCTTTTATGCATTAATCAATTGCACCTGCTATTAAGTATGTCCCCTATGGTGCACTAATACTGAATTGGGACTTTCCAACTTACTAAGTACATATTTAAGATGCCAGTATTTAAGGGGGGGGGGGTTTCAAGCCCTATGCTACATTTTTCCATTAGCATGCAGGACTTCCAAAAAATTAATGGAAGCACAGGCCCTGATTCTATAAACACTGCCCGGATCGGCGGCACCTAAGGCCGGATTCTCTAATACCAATGGTAAAATCCGACGGGCCACTATTGTGGCCGTAAATGTAATGATTTCAAAAAGATGACTTATTTTCAAAAAACCAAGCATACAAATGAGGTTTGCGGAGGTTCATGTAGGGTCGCCAAATCTACATGAGATGAGTTGCTGGTGATAGTGATTGGCACATGCGCAGAAAAGTCCACAGAAAGAGGCATAAATGTGCTCATGAGCTAGGATAAAAGCTACGGCATAGGCACACATATCATGAGCATGCCTTATTGGAACTGCAATATATGCACATGACATAGGTGCATATCACATGCAGCTGTTGTTTCAATCATAGGCGTGCCAGTGCTATTAAATGGAGAGGAAGGGAGGGGAGATGCAAGTGTCGGCTTTCAGCAAGCGCGTATAAGATACGCCTTTATTGTCTTATATACACCCGAGATGCATACTTTTGAGATTTTTTTCCCAAAAACTATTATACAATTATATTACTATAATTTATGTGAATTGTGTAATTTTTTTAATTATTATTTTATCATGAGCTACAGCCAGAAACACATGCCTGAGACGTGCTTTTCACAGTACTGGCACCTCCAGACCAGTCAATTTCTGACTTGGATTTATGCCATTGATTTTTGAATTATGGGTTCCTGAGGAAGGGACATGTTTCCGAAACCAGGCTTGGTTGGACCTGGTATTCTGCAGCGTTCCATCTGCCTTGCCCTGTGTACCCCTTGACAACAGATGAAGACTCATTGAAGCTAAGTCTGCTTTTTTCATTCTAGGTTTGGAAGCTGGCTGGGGGGTTCCCAGAGTGGTGGATGTGACTGAATTTACCTGTGTTCACTGTTTATTGTTTTTTTATGGTGGTTGTGTTATTTTTGATTTAAAGCACACTAAGGTACCCGATGATGGTGTGTAGGTGGGGGCTTGGTTGCCTCTACCCTGTTGTGTGAAGCGTTGGAGGATTTCTCCTGTCGCTGACCCCTCAGACTGAGGGTACCTAATTCTATTAAATTCATTAAATTTATTGATGTTATTTAATCACAGAGTTGTTTTCTGCATTGCTGAACCACTCTCGGAACCTTTGGACCATTTTTGCCTTATTGTTGGTCTCTTTTGAAGTTTCTTTGGCAATACTTTTTTGGAATTTCTTGGCTTGTAGAATCAGGGCTTTACTGCCTCCTATTTAGGAGGTCCTAAGTGTTCCCATGTTATCCTTCCATTATCTAGTTAGCACTCGCTAATGTGAATGTGCTAGCTGGATAGCTCTTTATGTACCTCCCCAAAAATAATAATGCACGATTAGGGTGTGCTGACAGTCACATTACCATAAAATGTTAACCTGATTTGCATAAAGCCTTTTTTTGCCACATTAGGTGTGACTTAGGGCTTAACACAGCTTAATAACAGGGGCCTTCAATTAATTACCAGTTTGGGTATATATTTATTTCCTGCCTGTCATCCTAATTTCTTCTTCCTGCTTTTGATTACTGCTCTCAGGACTCACAATTTTGCTACTGTTATGTATAGTGTGCACAAATAATCAGTCCAGTTATACATTCTGCAACAGCAGCAGCCTGGTCAAAGCTGACATCAAAATTACTAAGGGAAATGTACTAGAATAATAAAACTGGTGTGATGAGATCCACTTTATTACAGGGCAATTTAACAGAAGACGGGAAAGGCATATGTAATTTGCAGTCCGGCTCAATCATTCTGATTTTCTGTCACAACACTTTTACAAAATCAAATAGCTGAAGCCTTTTATGGCCCACACACGTTTGTTCATGGCAAGGCAGTACATTTCAAATGTAAAGCTGACTCATATTTGCAATATTACAGATTTGAGACTGGTGGCACATAAGCCCCCGTTCCCCCCCCCAAAAAAAAAAAAAAATTATTTTTCAAGAAACGAGTATCGTCAGCATGAACTTTTCATTATTTGTGACCTAATCCCAACCCTCATTTGGCTGTTACATCTCTTCCCAGCGGATTCCCAAGGGTCAGATTTGACAGGCACTTCGCAAACAAAGGAACACAAAGGGGCGATTTCTCTCTTAAAGCGCCCTTCAGACCAATACCGTGCTCCCCCCCCCCCCCCTAAAACGAATCCTGCGAGGATATTTATAACCCAAACTCCGGGAGTCTCTTTGAGCCCTTCCCACCCGCCAAGGTGCCGTCATTTGATGCCCGCGCGACAAAGTTAACGGGTGTCACAGAGAGCTTCTTGCGCAAGCCTTTGCACCCCCCCCCCTCCCCCGGTTTATATGGTACATCCCCAGCCCCATTTATGAAACAGTCCCTAATAACGTCGCTTCCCTTCCATTCATCGGCGCCGCCGGCTCCCCCTCGCATCTGGCTCGTGTTGCCCCCGAGGCACGCTACAAAAGGGGCCGGGGGACGACCAGCGCAGCCGCCACGGCCGGCGCTTACCTGAGCTGTCCATGGTGCTGCTAGCGCAGTCCGCCTGCCGGGCCGGGCTCCTGGCTGCCGGAGCTGGGACCTGAGGCGCTGCCGCCGCCGCCGCCGCCCCGCTGCCGCCGCCGCCCCGCTCCTCCTCGATCGCCGCCTGCTCACCGTTGCTGTCCACGAGCTGCAAAGATTCATAGCCATCATTGTTGGTCTTTTTGCGGTAGCCGCCCAGCAGGCTCATGGGGCCTCCCGCTGCCGGACAGAGGCCGCCTCGCAAGCTCCTACCCGGGGCTCTCCCTCCCCCCTCTGCCGTTCGTGCTCGGCCCCTGGAAGCTGGCTTGCAAGGAGGGGGGGAAGGGAGGACGGGGGGAATGGGCTTCGGTTGCCGAGAGGCGTCCTTTCGGGGGCTTCCTCCTGGCCCGCTGCCAGCAACTTCCTTTCCCAGTGCCCGGAAGCTCTAAGTGCCTCTGCCTCGCCCTCCTCCCAGTTGATAAGAGCATCAGAGAAGACCCCCCCCCCCCTCTTTGCACACCTAATATATTCGCTATTCTCGGTGCAGAATTACGCAGCCACCATAACACCACATCAGTACTTTCCTTTTTTTTTTTTTTTTTTCTAGCTCTTTCATCTAGCACCTCTGGCCTATGACCTTCTGCAGGGGCTTCCCCTTCCCAGATGGCTTTCAGTAGCAATGCTGCCAGAAGGGGGCTTGAATTAATTGTATGTTGAGACCCCTTTCTGTTATAAATCTGCTTCAGTGAAGGGATTTCAGATTGGATATGTTATCCAAAACAGGGAATATACAGCATGCTTATGTGATAGAATTCTCTGTTTGACTAGTGTTATTTAACTTCATCTCAATGATTTTTAAAAAAAATCATTTTCTACCTCTTAACTGGTAGCTAAACCAAACAAAAATTACTGAGGTTAACCTTTATTCTGATGTATACTTAATACCCGAGGTGATATTAGTGTTTACATTAAAGGCACCCCTGTAATCTAGCTTAAGGTGCACTTAAGGGCCTTTTATGTGGGCTAGAAATAGCTTGCTAATCAGTAATGCTTTAATGGGCACCAAAAAACAGCCCTCATTACATCAATTTGTAAGTGCTAACATTAAGGACTACTATACATAAGAGGGTAGGAACCAATGAAGCTTTACCAAGCCTGTGGGAAGGAATATAGCAAGCTTTAACATCTACCTCAAACCAAGGTGCTGAATATTTACTAGGTTCATTGCAGCCTGAAATCTCCTAAATAACCAGCACTTCTATATATATATATATAGCAAAAAAGGCCTATGAGGAATGCATATATAAGGTAGCGGGACTATGTTCAGAGACTCACCCTGTAACCTAATTTGCAGAGCAGAAAATTAGAACCATATGCAAAGAACACAGTTGCTCAAACCTAGGGTTGGCCCTGACAACATAGAGGTTTCCTCTCTATTCTGGATATGAGAGACCTAAATATTAGTCAAAATACCAGTTCTCAGATTGAGTCCCTTCTGGGGTAATTTCAAGCAAACATCCCCTTCAAGTCGAGCTTTCCACCAAAACATGCTCCAAAAAGCAAGAACCATCTCCAAAGGAACAATGTTCCACCCACTTCCCCAAAAAAGAAACCTTCTTGCAGCCTAGTTCAAATTCTACCACTTATCACCCACATATCTGGAAAGAGAACATACTATTCCAAATGTCTTTTTCACAGTTTATGCCAGTTCTAAGTACCCATCCTTTCAGAAAGGGAATTTATCATTCTGGAAGTCTCTCGTGCCAGTCAGTTCCCTGAACAACATTGCCTAGTGATGCATCGTGGAGTGATACACTATTAGGTGGCATCACTCAGATTTCAGTGACCTAGAGGGCAGAGTTCAATAATCTACACTCTACAGGGTTTTCAGTAGCAGATTAACACTGGCACTGAAAACTGGTCATTCAGCTTGCAGTCCCCATGATTTCATACAGTTTGGAAATCAGACAGGCCTCAAAAAGACCTTGAAAATTGGATATAAAGAGAAGAAAATACCTCCATGCCCATGAGGTAATCTATAAGAATCATGGTATGCCAAAACTACATTCAGAAAACTGAAGGAAAAATAGGTCTTATAGAAATAAATTTTCCATAGAGGATCACAGTCATAGACCTTTAGGCATTTTTAATAGCATCACTGAATGCAAATATGCAGCAGGTGCTGAAATGCAAAAGTAAACTAACACTAGCACAAACATTTTGAAAAATAGAAGGAATGGAGGTGAATTTACCAGCACCTATGCATAAATACAGTGGGAAATGTAGAGTATTGCTTCAGAAACCATATTTCAATCAAAAATGGACATAGTAATGGTTAAGGAGAGGTGAACTAAAAAAAAAGATTGAAAACTGCATCCCAGGACTGTGGGTAAGACGGTCCACATCAAAGCATAGAAAAAACCTAGTAAAACAAATAAATGCATAATCTGTAAGATTATAAGATTTTCATATCTCATCCACTGTGTAAACACTAAACAATGCTGTACTAGAAAAGCACTGGGATTATCACCCTAAGACAGGGGTAGGCAATTCCAGTCCTCGAGAGCCAGAGCCAGGTCAGGTTTTCAGGATATCCACAATAAATATGCATGAGATAGATTTGCATCTCAAGGAGGCAGTGCATGCAAATCCATCTCATACATATTCATTGTAGATATCCTGAAAACATGACCTGGCTCTCGAAGACCGGAATTGCCTACCCCTGCTCTAAGAGAATTGTGGACAGTGAAAAGGTTGTACCCTGGGATATTCCTATTCCAACCAACAGAAAGCTTCATACAAGAAAACCGAGTGTTAGTGCCAAGTACCAGGAAACAGATCAAGAAAATGTGGCAGAAAAATACAGAAATATTTCCTAGCCTGCTAATTATCACAGGCCTGATTATAAGCATCTTCCAAGCATACCTAGATAAGATGTCTATACATATTATATCCCATGAATTCCAAAACGAAGCTCTCTTTGGCACAATGAAAGTGTTAAGGCTATTACTAGCAGTAAGTTTAAAAGAGACGCATATAGTACATGACCGCTGAAAGTTGTCCTAAATTTTCTTAACTGATTTGGTTTCTAATTAAGTTTGTCTTCATAAAGACTACTTCATTGTTATAACTGAAGAAATAAAGGACTATGGGCAAACGATGGGTCAATTGTTCTCAGTCTGGTTCTGGTGTATCCTCTGAATAGCATAATTTTCAGGATATCCATAATGAAAATACATGAAATAGATTTGCATGTTTTATCTCCATAGCATGCAGACTTCTCTTATGCATATGGGGTTTGGAAATCCTGAAAACAAAACTAGCTAGGACTGATGAGAAGCAGTCTTCTAGGCAACAGAATTTTGGTAGGCCACTATAACCCATCAAGGGTAATTTATACAGCATTTTTCACATGTAAAACATGTTATCCCAGGACAAGCAGGCATGATATTCTCACATGTGGGTGACGTCATCTACGGAGCCCCAGCGCAGACAGCTTTTCAAGCAAACTTGATTGAAGTTTCAAGTTTGCTATGCTGCACCACGCATGTGCATGCCTTCTTGCCCACTAGAGGGCGCATCCCCACCTCGTGGTCCTCAGTTCAGTCTTTTCCGCGGAGCCAGAAGCCCTGTGGAATTTGTGCTCTTCTATTTTGCCTTCTGACACCGTGGCTGAGTGTTTCTTTCTCGGTCGCTGTGCTTACTTTGTTTGTGTTTAGGTTTTCGTAAAAAAAAATAAAAAAAAAAAGATTTTTCGTTCGGCTCCGGGGGCTCCCGGTAGCCGCGGCCGCGGGACCTCGTTCGTTTCCGGCCGGTTTTTGTGTCCATGTCCCGTCCCTTGACGGCCTTTAAAAAGTGCACCCGGTGCGATCGACTCCTTTCGATCACCGATCTCCACCAGTGGTGCTTACTTTGTCTGGGTCCTGAGCACCCGACTGACTCCTGCACTCGGTGCTCTACTTTTCAGCAAAGGGCCCTCCGCCGCCGTTGCACTCGTATGGCAGAACTCTTTGCTGTGGACCCCGTGGCGGGGAAGGCCTCGACGTCGGCCTCGGCTTCGGCCCCGGCCTTGACCTCGGCCTCGACTCCCTCGACCTCGCCCCGACAGCCCGCTTCATCGAAGCCTGTGTCCTCGACCCCGAAGTCGACGACGGGTAAGTCCTCACTTCCTTCTTCTGTTCCAGCCTCGAAGAAGCCATCCTCGGGCTCATCGACGGGGGCGGGTGGGTCGTCCTCGGCCCCGCCCCGAGCGTCGAAGTCGGGTGCCCCGCGGGAATACTCGAGACCGAGGTCGCCCTCGAGGGAGCACCCGCCGGCCCCGGATCTGCCGACTATGATGGGGGTTCCCGCCTTTCAGGACTTACTCCATGCGCTCATTACCTCGGAGCTGTCCGGTGCCCTCGCGCACCTCCAGCCGCCTTCGGCAGCCCTGGCGTCGGCTGCCTCGGTCTCGGTACCCTCGACTTCGGCCCCCGGGGGGGCTTCGGCCTCGGCCCCGACCTTGCCCTCGACCTCGGTTGACCAGCCTGAGCGGAGCGTGCGGCCTCGGGACAAGGTGCGGAGGGTTCGGAGGATCTCTTCCTCTTCGTCCTCGTCGAGGTCCTCCCGGGGCTCCTCACCCTCGGGTCGGCCTCGGGTGAAGCGTCGGTCGAGGAAGCCCAAATGTCAATGGGCCTCTCCTCGACGACGCGGTCACTCCTCACCGACCGGGGCAGAGACCCTACGGGTCTCCGAGCTCCGCCTCGATAATCCGAGGCTTTTCCGTTCCTCCGAGGTTGAGTGCTCGAGGGACTCTTCGCCGAGACGGAAGGGGCGTGCCTCGGTGCCCCATACCCCGGGGACTTCCTGCAGGGGTTCCTCAGGGCATGGGCGGTCCCCTACCCCGTCAAGGTCACTTGGTGCGGCTTCTTGGGGTTCGGGGTCTGGCACGGGTAAGGAACCTCGTTACTCCCGTGAGGCCTCCCCTTCCTTCTTGGCGACGAGGGCTTCTCGATCTCCCTCTCCGCCTTCGAAGCCCTCCTCCTTTTCGAGATTTGTGCTTGATATGGGGAGAGCTTTGGACCTTGATCTGGCGTCAGGGTCGCAATACACGAAGGAATTTTTGGAGGAGCAGGATTTGCCCTCTCCCCCCAGAGAGACTCCTCGGCTGCCTCTCAACAAGGTTCTCCACCAGACCTTCCTGAGGAACTTGGACTCCCCTCTTACAGTCACAGCGGTTCCATCAAAGATGGAGTCTAAGTACTGCACAGTCCCTTGCAAGGGCTTCGATAAAGCATAGCTGTCCCACCAGTCGTTGCTGGTGGAGTCGGCGTTGAAGAAGTCTCAGCCTTCTAGGGTCTCTGCTGCGGTCCCCCCCGGGCGGGAGGGACGGACCCTGGACAAGTTTGGTCGTCGCCTCTATTCCAACTCCATGATGGCTGCCAGGGTCCTTAATTATGCATTCACCTTCTCATCCTATTTAAGGCAGATGGTGAAGGCGTTGCCCAGGTATTATGGGGTCATGCCGGATTCCCATAAGGGGGATTTTGGTACCTTTATGGCCAATTTGTCTCAGCTGCGTCTCTACCTTTTTCACGCAGTTTACGATGCGTTTGAGTTGGCCTCTTGTGTATCCACCTTTGCGGTGGCGATGCGCCGTCTCGCATGGCTTCGTACCCTGGATATGGACCCGAACTTGCAAGAACGTCTGGCCAATCTTCCATGTGTTGGCTCCGAGTTGTTCGGTGAATCCTTGGAGGCGGCGACCAAACGCTTGTCTGAACATGAGCGCTCTATCGCCTCATTGGTCCGTCCTAAACCCCGGGCCCCGCCACAGAAGCCGTTTAGACCTCCTCCGCGGCGATACCCACAGAAGTCGACGCCGGCTTTCTCAAGGCCTCCGCCCCGGCGTCCCCCTCAGCAGGGCAGAGCGTCCCAACCAAAGCCTCAGGCGCAAGTGGCGTCTAAACCGGCTCCGTCTTTTTGACGTGATGCGCGGTTGGGGGCGGGCCCCCTCCGCACTGTCAAAGGACCCCCTTCCTATCGGGGGCCGATTGCAGGCCTTTCTTCCAGCCTGGGCCGAGATCACGTCGGACGCTTGGGTGCTCCGGATCATCTCCGAGGGTTACTCGCTAAACTTCTTAGCCATGCCGCCAGAACATCCGCCGTGGGCTTCTCTTGGCTGTCGAGACCAGCTTCCTCTTCTCCTGTCGGAAGCCAGGTCCTTGTTGAGCCTTCGGGCTGTGGAGCCCATGCCCCCGAACCAAAGGGGACGGGGGTTTTACTCCCGTTACTTTTTGGTCCCGAAGAAGACAGGGGACTTACGCCCCATTCTGGACCTCCGGAGGCTCAACAAGTTCCTTGTCCGGGAGAAGTTCCGTATGTTGTCCCTTCCAGTCCTGTACCCTCTGTTAGAATCGGGGGACTGGATGTGCTCCCTGGACCTGAAGGAAGCATATACTCATGTTCCGGTGCATCCCGCCTTCCGCAAGTTCCTCAGGTTCCAGGTGGGGGAGTTGCACCTCCAGTATCGGGTCCTCCCCTTTGGACTGGCTTCGTCCCCTCGAGTCTTCACGAAGTGTATGGTGGTGGTCGCGGCAGCCCTGAGATCTCGGGGGCTGCAGGTGTTTCCCTACCTGGACGATTGGCTGATCAAGGCGTCCTCCAAGGAAGGGGTTATTTCAGCGACCCGACAGACTATCATCTTCCTTCAACGTCTGTGGTTCGAAGTGAACTTCCCCAAGTCTCAGTTGTGCCCGGCTCAATCCCTTCAGTTTATCGGGGCCGTGCTGGACACGGTTCATTCCTCCCCCCGCCACGGTTGGAGGTCCTGCTTCGATTGAGTCGCCAGGTTTCGTTGCTGCCCTCAGTTTCGGCGCAGCGCATGATGGTTCTGCTCGGCCACATGGCGTCGACGGTCCATGTCACTCCGTTCGCCCGTTTGCACCTGAGGCTGCCTCAGTGGACCTTGGCCTCCCAGTGGCGTCAGGTCCGGGACCCAGTCTCCTCCCCTATAACTGTGACTCCTTCCTTGAGACGCTCGCTCCGTTGGTGGACCAACTCTTCCAATCTTTCCGGGGGTTTGCTCTTTCTCGTTCCTCCGCATCGCAAGGTCCTGACCACGAACTCTTCGGAGTACGCGTGGGGAGCTCATCTGGACGGTCTGCGGACTCAAGGTCTATGGTCGGCAGAGGACCGGAGTTGTCACATCAATGTTTTAGAACTTCGTGACATTTTTCTGGCTGCTCGAGCGTTCTGCCACCTGCTGCACGATCAGGTAGTCCTTGTGCAGACGGACAACCAGGTGGCCATGTATTATGTGAACAAACAAGGGGGAACGGGCTCTTGGTCCCTGTGCCGGGAAGCCCTGCGCCTTTGGGAATGGGCGGTCTCCCAGAACATCTTCCTGCGGGCGGTTTACATTCAGGGAAAGAAGAATTGTCTGGCCGACAAACTCAGTCGTCTTCTCCAGCCGCACGAGTGGTCGCTAAACTCCCGAGTTCTGCGCGAGGTCTTCGACCGCTGGGGGACTCCTCAGGTGGATCTGTTTGCCTCCCCGGAGACTCACAAACTGCCCCTCTATTGTTCTCGGATGTACTCCCCGGACCGTCTCGAGGCCGATGCCTTTCTTCTCGACTGGGGAGGGAGGTTCTTTTATGCGTTTCCTCCTTTCCCTCTGATCTTGAGGACGTTGGTTCATCTCAAGTCGTCCAGAGCCACTATGATTCTCATTGCGCCTCGTTGGCCTCGTCAGCACTGGTTCTCCCTGCTCCTTCAACTCAGTGTCAGGGAGCCTCTGCTTCTGCCTGTTTTTCCCTCTCTGCTGTCTCAGAGTCGGGGTTCGCTGTTGCATCCCAATCTTCAGTCTTTACATCTGACGGCTTGGTTCCTTTCCCCATGACTTCACAGGTTTCTCAGTCTGTGAGGGAGGTTCTGGAAGCCTCGCGCAAGGTCTAGACTAGGCTTTGTTATTCTCAGAAGTGGACCAGATTTTCTTCCTGGTGTTCCTCTAATCATCTGGATCCGAGTTCAGTTCCGGTGTCTTCGGTTCTGGAATATTTGTTGCATTTGTCCAAGTCTGGGCTGAAGACGACTTCCATTAGGGTGCATCTCAGTGCGATTGCTGCTTTCCATCGGCATCTCGAGGGTCGATCTCTCTCTCTTCATCCTCTGGTGATTCGTTTCATGAGGGGTCTAGTGAATGTTAATCCTCCTTTGAAACCTCCTCCTGTAGTTTGGGATCTTAATGTGGTTTTGGCTCAACTGATGAAGCCTCCCTTCGAGCCTATTGACAAATCTCATCTTAAGTTTCTCACTTGGAAGGTGATCTTTTTGCTTGCGCTCACGTCCGCTCGTCGGATTAGCGAGCTGCAGGCTTTGGTTGCGGACCCGCCCTTTACTGTGTTCCATCATGACAAGGTGGTTCTTCGCACCCATCCTAAATTTTTACCTAAGGTTGTGTCTGATTTCCACCTCAATCAGTCCATTGTTCTTCCGGTGTTTTTTCCGAAGCCCCACTCTCATCCTGGGGAGGCGGTGCTTCACACGCTTGACTGTAAGAGAGCGTTGGCCTTTTATCTTCAACGCACCAAGTCTCATCGGAAGGTTCCTCAATTATTTTTGTCCTTTGATCCTAATCGGTTGGGACGTCCTGTTTCCAAGCGCACCTTGTCCAACTGGTTGGCTGCTTGTATTTCTTTTTGCTACGCTCGGGCTGGTCTCGCGCTTCATGGTCGGGTCACGGGACATAAGGTCCGAGCGTTGGCAGCTTCTGTGGCGTTCCTCCGGTCTACTCCGGTGGAGGATATCTGCAAGGCTGCCACTTGGTCTTCGGTTCATACTTTCACCTCCCACTACTGCCTGGATACGTTATCCAGGAGTGACGGCCGGTTTGGCCAGTCAGTTTTGCGTAATCTGTTTTCCTAAATTGCCATCCTCCCACCTGCCCTTTATTGGTTGGCTTGGAGGTCACCCACATGTGAGAATATCATGCCTGCTTGTCCTGGGATAAAGCACAGTTAATTACCGTAACAAGTGTTATCCAGGGACAGCAGGCATATATTCTCACAACCCGCCCTCCTCCCCGGGGATGGCTTCTTTGCTGGCTATGGAACTGAGGACCACGAGGTGGGGATGCGCCCTCTAGTGGGCAAGAAGGCATGCACATGCGTGGTGCAGCATAGCAAACTTGAAACTTCAATCAAGTTTGCTTGAAAAGCTGTCCGCGCTGGGGCTCAGTAGATGACGTCACCCACATATGAGAATATATGCCTGCTGTCCCTGGATAACACCTGTTACGGTATGTAACTGTGCTTTCTATATGCATTGAATGGCTCTTATGAAATTGTGTGGGCATGTACATTAACACAAGTACATGTGATGACAAAAATCATACACACTTTTATATGATCTGGAAGTAGGCATTCCCTAGAGCAGCAACAGAATTGCAATAGGGAAGAACAACTCAAATCACCGTTAACAGATGCTAGGGTCCACCTTGGAGGTTAGCACCCATGAAAAAGATCCAGATGTCATTGCAGACAATACGATTAAACCTTCTGCCCAATGTGTGGTGGTGGCCAAAAAAGCAAACAAGATGCTAGGAATTATCAAAAAGGGATGGTTAGCAAGACTAAGAATGTTATAATGCCCAAGTCCAAAACATCCAAACCCAGATCATTTGGACATGGGTGAGGCCAGCATTTGTAATGGACTGGCCACAGACATGCCACAGAGCAGTGGGACACCTTAGAGAGAATTGTTGTGCACTTCACTTAAAGGGTGCCAAATGTACATCTCACCATAACCCCCATATAGTTTATGATGAGCCCCCTCAAAATCTACTATACCCACCTACCACCCCAATAACCTTTTTGACTACAAGTGGCATCTATAAGGCAGCAGAGTAGGGTTTTGGTGGCCTCACACTTTCCACTATAAATGTAGTGGTTTGAGTGGCTTATGGGCCTGGGTCCTCCTTTTTGTGATTCACTAGCCCACCCACCAGGTTACTTAAGACACCTATGCAATGCTATACTAGGCTTTCCAATACCAAGTGTTGCTGTTCTAAAGACAAGTATGCACTGTTTTATTAAGATCTTTGTGAGTGGGAGGGGTTTAGTGCCCACTGGGCAAGTATGGGGGAGCATCATTACATAATCCCTCCAGTGGTCACCTGGTAAGCTTGGGTACCTTTGTGGCACTTAAATGCTAATACAGGTATAGCCCAAAACATCTAAATTCCATCTAGGACATCCTGGGAAAAGGTTCAATTATCACCGCAAGACATCAAAGTCTAACCACCCAAAGCTTGCCCATAACACCTCCAAACACCCCCCCCCCCCGCCCCCACCCCGAACTCTGGATGCACAGAAGGAAAAACGCCTCACAAAACATCCAGAAAGTCAGCTTCAAAAATTGGCACTTGGATGTCCCAGTGATTGGGACGTCCAAGTGATGACTTATGATGGTTTTTGGACATCTTTATTTTTGGATTATGAGCCCCATAGTAACATAGTAAATGACAGCATATAAAGACCTGAACAGTCCATCCAGTCTGCCCAACAATGTGTCTCAAGGCCAAAACCACTGACCACTATTTGGAGCTGCTGCTGGAACTCATGATCCACATGGAGACCTTTGTTGCTATTGGGTATTGCCATCTCCGAATTCTACCCACTGTTGCTGCAACATACTTCCATAGCCTGGTCTTACCAATGCCTTTTACACACTTGCCTCAATGAAGCCCTGTCCCTTCTCAAGCAAAGATTACATGAGACACTTGCAGTTTCTGAAATGGTACGTTTATTCTGGATTACAAGCAGATAGTGTAGCACAAGTCACAGCCACAGATTCCTGCAACTTCAGTATCCTTTGATAATACATGCATGGTTCAATAAACAGTAATTTCAAACAGCATTAAAACATCCCCTTCAAAACACTGAAGATCCTAAAGAAAAAAACAGAAGACCAGATGGTATCCATGCATAGCGTAAGAATGCCCAGAAGAGCCAAGACCCAGTCTAAGTGCTTCATGGGTGTTGTGAAGAAAGTCTAGGAGTGCAGCCACAGAGGCGAAGCCACACTTTCAGGGTTGCTACTCTGGCTTGTGCTTCACTCCACTCTATACTTGATGAATTCTGCAATTGTTAAGAAAATGAAAGAGGAAATTCTGAATCACCAGTCCCCCCCCCCCCATGCAATGGGATCTAGCCCAACTGAAGCAAGAAGACCCTGCTCTCCCATCACCTGAAACTCATTAGTGTAAAGTAAGATCTCGCGCCCACTAATCTTTCCAGACTTTTCAGGAGATACAATGCATGCCTCAGATGTGGCATACTTGTAGGAGGAAGTGGCCCACTTTGAAGCCAGCGAAGCCTCGGGTATGACCGTTCCTTTGCCATCATGCACAATTTGAAAGGCTGAAACACAATGGCCATCCACAAGTGATATCAATAGTTTGATATTGCATTTAAATATTTAGAAATGTCTCAGAATTGGGATGGGATGGCTTCTACCATGTCAGAGATATTGTTCTAGCTAGCATGAACATTGTATTATTTTATTTTTTGGACTGTTCTTGTCTCCCTATTATTGTGAATTTGTAATAAACTACAGGATTGGAGTCATTATTTTCTTAATACATGTTTGTATTTCCATAATTGATCTTTAGTTGTTGGGGTTTTGTTTTTTTTTATTAAGTCCATTTCCTGTTAGGAAATTTATCTTGTATCTCTTACGTTAGATAGATTGTGAGCCCACCGGGACAGAGAGGGAAAATGCTTGAGTACCTGATTGTAAAAACCGCTTAGATAACCTTGATAGGCGGTATATAAAATCCTAATAAAACTTGAAACTTGAAAAACTTAAAACTTACTGTAAATTAATAAATAATTTGGAAAAAAGCTTGATAATTATGTTATTCCTTGCAGTTAGTGCTTGCTCGTATCCTTGATCATGTCCTTGAGTTTCATGTTCCACCTGTCTGGCAGTCTCCTCCTCTTCTTCCTCATCGTTATTTGGAGGCACTGTCTGAAGCCCCTCTGGAGGAGACTATTGTGGATGAATCCTGCATGGTGGAGGGGAGGTAGAAGAACTTTTTCCAGATCTGTCTAAGGTGCTCAAAGCGTGTCTTCAACAGGACTAAAATTATTTCTATAACTGCCTTTGCTGGCCATGTTGTGATACTCCTCAGCTTCTTTCTGAGGGCTAGTGATGTGGGTCATAATCCAGGTTTTCTATGGACAGCCCTTTATCGCCTGTGGAGAAAAGGGCTGGGGAAAAGATAGTCAGTAGGGCAATGAAGGTGAAGGTGTAACTGGAACTGTCCTGGTCCTTCCTCAGCTGAGCAGGGCAGATTCCGTGAAGAGAAAAAAGGAATGTTAGAATGGAGAATGAATATGAGAGGTGATAGTTTACCTAGAAACCATCCCTCAATGATTTCCCCATACTTGAAGGAATCATATGTGCCTGGTTGTTCAAGGATATAGGCATATATTGGTTATGAAACTAGTGGAGATGCCCTCCCTCTCAGGTGGTCTTATGCAATGTGTGTGCAATCAATTGCCCCCAGAACTGATGTAACTGAACCAGCTCAAAAACATCTGTCACAGGTTCTTCTGCTTTGCTGTTGCTCCTCAAAGAAATCCAGTATATTGATTGGTTTTCTCGAGAAAGGCACTCTCAAACTGAACAATACAGCATGAGGTGTGCCCAAATGTCATCAGTTGGGCATGAATATTTATACCAGGTTTCAGCAGGCATAAGTCCTCATGACCAACTTTCACTTCGGTGCAGTTAGCAGTACAAGCTGTGTTTACAAGCAGTGGTGTTTCCGTGGTTCAATGTCAACTCAATGAAAAATAGGAGTATGTGAAATTGTACATCTTATCCATTGCGTTTTAATAAGAAGACTCCTGAGGCAGGCCCCTTTAGGGCCGAAACACGATTGTGTCGAGTCTAACATAATAAAAGAGATTGAGCATCAATTGGTCACCTTCGTTGTTGTTCCTTGCTCTTCACTTGTGTGGAGGTGGTTCCTCCTGTTTGTTTTCCAAGCTATTCTATAATACAACATGCTTAAATTGTCTAGTGGGCAACTGAAAATGTGTATGGGCGGATCAAGGGCATTCCAAAAATGTAGGCATAGGGTTACAGAACAGGGTCATTTGTGTGCCCAAGTATCATCAGTTGGGCATGAAGATTTATAACAGGTTTCAGCAGGCATAAGTCCTCATAGCCAAAATTGGACACTAGAATCAGTACTAATCAGTGGTGTAGTGAGGGAAGATGGCGCCTGGGGCAGAGTCACCCAGCATCGCCATGTCATGTGCCCCCCTCCTATGCAGTCTTTCCCATCGCCATGCCCCCCACCCCACCATACCTCTTCAAGTCTTCACCAACAGTGAGCAGGTTCTCCTACCCACTACCTGTGCAGGTTGAGTCTTCCTTCTAAAGTCACATCCTAGTCCCATGAACAGAAAGTGACATCAGAGGAAGGGATGAGGCAAGTAGCAGGTAAAAGAGCCTGCTTACTGCCGGCAAAGATTTTTTTTTTTTTTTTTAATTTTGCTAATTATTACAAGCATATACTTGTTGAAGAAAATAGAATTAAAAAGAGAAAAAATAATAAGGAAAACTTTAACCTACTTAACATTTGCATGATTCTCCATTAAACCCCATTAAAAAGAAATCATTTTTTTTAAAGGAGGGCAAGATTAAGGAAAAAACAGGGAACAAAAGGAAAATATTTCTCTTGAAAGTGGAATTTAATTTCATTCCACGACATTCGCATTGGTCTCTGAGCGAGTAGACACTGCTATTGGAACCGGAGGTTGCCTTGCTTCCAGGAAATTTTGTAAATGCTCAGGATTAAAGAATACAAGTTTGCTCAGTAATTTTAACAATACACTTACATGAAAACTGCAGGAAAAAAAGTCCCTTTGTGGTCCAATACCTGAGACTTAAGGGCTAAAAAAGCCTTTCTTCTCAGTTGAGTGAACCTACAAAGGTCAGGAAAAACCATAAATTTTACATCTTTAAACTGAAAATATAACCAGAGAACAGTTCCTATCATACTCTAATGGAAATGTTACAATGAGGGTCGCTTTGTTCAAAGTTGTACCAGAACTCTCCAGGATGCCGGTAAGATCAAAACTGGCCCCCTGGTCTTGGCCTGCTATTGGTTTTATCATTGGACTTCCCAAGTTTATATAATAAACTTTGGTTATTGGAGGCATCGTCTCAGATGGAATTTGCAGGGTTTCTCTTAAATATTTCTTTAACATCTCATTAGGTGATAATACTGGAGACTGTGGAAAGTTCAGAAACCTTAAGTTCAACCTACGTTCATAATTCTCCAATCTTTCTATTCTTTGATGGATGTTCAAGTTACCTTTTACCAAAGTCAATTGAGTGGCCCGAACTCTCTCAACAGATCTTCCTATTTCCTGAACTTGGGAGTCCACTTTGGTGAGTTTGTACCACTTCTGGAACCTGCAAAACATTGTCCAAACGCTCAGTCAATTTAACCTCCAATGTATTAACAGCGTCCCATACCTCTTCTAAAGTTATTTATTCTGGTCTCTTCTTCAGCCTGCTAGTGCTCTTAAGTCCAGCATCATTGCCTGTGGTTGTAGCAGGTTCAGACCTCGAGGAAATCCCCTCAGGTCGTCCACCACACCTGATGCTCCAGCGCAGATCTTTCCTGCTAGTTGTCCTACCTCGGTAAGTGGCGAATTAGGCAGCATCCCAGCTAAAGAGCTAAATTCAGCAACCTCCTCGGTATCCATAGTAAAGCTCTTTGACTGCTCTTTCACTTCACTTCTAGGCTGAGCTGAGTTCACATGGTCTTCAGGGCTCAGCATAGTATCCAATACACTATGGGAGAAATCTCCTGTTCCAAGCTCGCCTCTACCCTGGTCATCCTTCATTCCAACTGGTAAGAGAAAGCCCTCCAAAGTTTGCTGTGTAGAACCAAAAAGGAAGGAGGGGAGGAGTCAGTACGGCTGGGAATGAACGCAGCTTCCTTTTGCGCTTCACCATGATATTTCTTTGGCGGTATTGAGTGCTAGTCAGAGCGTCCGCTCACACATCCATCAATGCCGCCTTTGCCGGCAAAGATTTAAAGAAGCTGGGGGGAGTGCATTTCATAGACCCCTCCCATCTCTGCAGGGAAGAGGAGAGGTGCTGGCGTACCCATCAAGTTGGCAGCCAGGGTCCTCCAACCCCCCTCCCCCATTACTACACCACTGGTGCTAAACGCTATTCTATAAAGGCCACTTGGCTCAAATCACCCTCTACAGAATACAAGTTTAGTGCAGATTTTTCTGGCACCTAACTGTTTATCTAAGCTGGTACGCTAGTATTCTGTAAAGAAAAGTAGATACATACTTTCCTTTATAGAATATAGTCCAATCCCTCTGTGTGCCATATTTATGTGAAGTGTTACAGAATTGCCCTTTCTATGGGCACACATATACAACAACATTCAGCAAATCATTTCACGTTAACTTTCTAGTAAAATATTTTAATGGAAATAACTTTGAACTTAAATTGAAATATGGAAGAACTGGATGAGCCCCTAAAATTCTAAACGTCATTTCAAATAACCACAGCACAATAAAACCTTGAGACACAACCCGATTTAATCATCACCTTATTCCTGATTTCTCTTCCATCCCTAATCACTCTAATCCTCCTAGTCTCCTGCCATATGATAGAGACATTTATATACCTACATGGCATAAATGTGCATGAGGCGAGTCTCTTTCATTTGAAAGGAAGCTCTGGAATGAGAGGGCATAGGATGAAGTTAAGAGGTGATAGGCTCAGGAATAATCTAAAATACTTTTTTTTTTTTTTTTTACAGAAAGGGTGGTAGGTGTATGTGGAATAGGCTCCCAGTAGAGGTGATGGAGGCAAAGGCTATGTCTGAATTCAAGAAAGCATGGGACAAGCATGTAGGATTTCTTAGGGAGAGGAGAAGATAGTGGATGCTTCCAATGAGCAGACTGGATGAGCCATTTAGTCCTTATCTGCCATCATGTTTTTATGCTTCTATGAGACAAAAGGTCTCTACTGCACATTAACGGAATGGCTGCTACAATGAAATACAGTAAACTCTGAAGTAGTGTTAACTGAACTACTTTATTGGTCATCTTGGCAGATAACAGACAGTAACGGCCCAAATATCTACAAAACTCAGGCCCTGCCCATTCCAAGCAGAATTTAGTAAATGGTACCCAAAGGTAAGCCCTGGCATAATCTGTGTTCAAGGCGCTCTGCACAAAGCATTCTTTATAAAGCACTTGCTTAGTGTGCATTTTGCACCCAATTTTAGGTATCAGCATTTACGCCTGCCAAGACTTGGACTAAGATTTCAGATAAAGGTGGGTTTTGAGGTGCTTTTTGAATGCTTCAAGGGTAGGCTCATTCTTAATGTAGAGAGCTCTTTTGGGAAATAGAGGGAGAGAGAAAGGCAAGGAGGTTGCTATCAGCAGAGCAGAGTCGACAGGAAGGTGCATAGGGAATGAGAAGTTTGTTGAAGTAAAAGGGGGTGGGGCATAGATGGCAGTATTTTATGAATGTTTGTGCACTAGACTAGGCATGGCTATTCTAAGGATTAATTGAAATTACTGGGTAGCAAGCTTAAGACAATGTAAGAACACATTTTTAGCGAGCACAAGGTACATATAACAAGCTGATGTGTCTGTACTTTGAAACTATCCTGTGGCCATTTCCAAATATATCAGCACATAACTAAGTAATATGGCTGCTCCTACAATGAAAGTCCCTAAAATATGAGAAAAAAAAATCTCCAACAAAATGAATCATCATATTTGAAATACAGCAGAACCCTCAGCGAACAGCTTCCTTTGTGTACTTATAATAATATGGAAAGACAGAGAGAATTTAAAGACATGACAGCATTAATAGGGCATGTCTTCCAACTTAACTGAAAACATGCTTGATGCTGTACCCTGGCGGTCGCCAACCTTTTTCAGTGTGAATACGAGAAAGCTCCGAGGGCCACCAAAACACTTCAAGCTTACACATACTGCTAATTTTGTAAACTGCCTTGGCCTGCTTGTTCAGACTGGGTATTAAACATTAAAAATTAAAACCGATATTGATTCTACAACACTCAAGGATAGATTTTAAAAACTCACTTTATTTTGGCTTGTCAAGAGTAGCAAATTCCATAAACGAGACTGTTAGATTGTTTGCAGTTACCATATCAAGTGGGCAAGATCGAAATTAATGCACTGACAGGATTTGAAAAGAATTTCAGTCAACTGTATGAGGGCTATAATGGAGGACTTTGGGGGCTGCATGTGGCCCGGGAGCCACACATTGGAGACTACGGCTGTATATACTGTAATCCTATGTATTCTAATTTCTAACATGGCTATATGTGATAGATAGGATAGATGCATTTCAGTGTATTTTCTGATTTCCCTGGAATCAAAATTCCGTTCAGGAAAATGTGCACAGAAGTACTGTATATGAATGATGATATCATCTGTGAATCCACACACAAAGTGCCAAGACATCATTCTAATTTATGCCATGGAAATGCAGATAAAACCATGTGCATATCTGACTTCCCCAGTATACATGGTCTGAAATTTGGCAGCTAAAATTTAATGCTAAGAAATGCAAGATCATGCATTTGGACTGCAAAAATCCAAGGGAACGGTACAGCTTAGGGGGTGAAGAACTTATGTGCATGACAGAAAAGTGGGACTTGGGTGTGACTGTATGTGATGATCTTAAGGAGGCCAAACAGGTTGAAAAGGTGACAGCGAAAGCTAGAAGGATGCTAGGTTGCATAGGGAGAGGTATGAACACCAGATAAAGAGGACAAAACTAGACCTCAAGCACCCAAGCTACCACTTAGTATTTCCATTCGTACCCTTACTGGGGTGGTGTTTTCATCATTGGTCTTAGCAAGTAGCATGTGCAAAAAAATTTTTATATAAATTAATTTTCTCTTCCGGCTCTGCATAAATTATAAAGTGCTATAAAAGTGCTGTAAAGGAAAGGCACTTATCTTTATGCCCGACGGCTGCCCAACCGTTTCACTCCTAGTTTCATCAGGGGCTATGCCTCCTTTAATACAGACACCATCATTTTTAGTTAAGAAAGCCCTTACTTTGAGCCAAAAACACCGCTAAGTGCAGTACTAAAAACCCCTACATTCTGCGTTAATTCGTTCGTATCTGTATGTAGTACACACATTCACCCACCAAAATGTATAATTAATTCTATCATGGTTTTTCCAATTACAGTACTTGTAATCAATTGAATGGCTATACCTGTTAGGATCATAAATAGACGACTCTTATATTTATCTAGAGTGGGTTTCACATGTAAAATTGTTCCACAAATTATAGCCTCATACGACATTGGAACATTTGAATCTAGTACTAAATTTATTTGTCCCCGAATTGACTTCCAATATATTAATATAAATGGACAAAAATACAACAGATGATCCAAAGTCCCTATACCAGTATGACAATGCCAGCATCTATTAGACTTAGAACTATCTATTTTATTTAATCGAACTGGGGTCCAGAAAATCCTAATTAACAAAAATAACCATGTTTGTCTCATAGATGCTGACGCTGTACATTTCAATCTCCAAGTCCAAATTCGTGACCAACGAGACACAGAAATATACTGTTTTGTCTCGATGCTCCAGATGTCTCTAAGACTATTTTTTGGCTTTTTATTCAAAAATCCAGAAATCAATTTGTACCACTGATGACCTACTAAATCAGTTTGCTGGCAAAGGATTTGCAGGCTAAAATATATTTTAAAATTTTTCCATTCAGGGAACCCACTCTGAATAGCCTGCTTCAACTACAACCACCTATATTGTTGAGATTTTAAAATTCCAAATGACTGTTGCAATTGTGAAAAATCAAGCAAATTTCCATTAGACAAAATGTCATCTAATGTCCGAATACCTGCCTGCATCCAATTCTTCCAAGCGATCCCAGCACCGCCGATTTGAATCTTGGAGTTTAACCATAAGGTCTGCAAAGTAGACTTTATTATGGGAACATCTGTTAACTTATCAATAAATTTAATTGTTTTCCATATGTCCAATAAAATCACATTATCCTTAGCGTACCTAGGTATTTTAATACTTAATATATGAGACAGTCTCATCGGGGACATGATTTTCCACTCAAGATATAGCCAGTCTGGGTAATGTTCTAAGAGCTCAGGGAGGATCCAATTCATACCTTAAATTGGGAAAATTTACCCTCCGCAATTGGTTTTTGTAGCAATTCTTGCTTTCTTCCCTAGCCAAATAAATTTTGTCAATATAATATTTAACTTTTTGTAAAAGGACCCTTGAAAATAAATTGGTAACATACCCAGTTGGTAACAAATTACCGGCAAGATCATCATTTTGACCATTTGAACTCTCCCCAACCAAGACAAGTGTAAAGGGTTCCACTGCTCACACATCTCCGTGACCTTTAATAATAATGATTTTTCATTTATTTTCATTGTTCCTTCCAATATATTTTTAATCCATATACCTAAGTATTTAATACCATCCTCCTTCCAAATAAAAGGAAATTCATCAAATAATCCTTTCGTACAATGTACATTCAATGGAAGAATTTCTGATTTACTCCAGTTTATTTTGTAACCAGAGAATTTTACAAATTTATTAATAAGTTCCAGTAAACATGGTATGGTAATTTCAGGACGTCTCAAATGAAGCAAAATATCATCTGCATATGCAGAAATTTTGTATTCCCGACCTGCCCAAGGAATACCACAAATCTCCTCTGCTTGTTTAATAGCCAACAGTAAGGGTTCCAAAACAATATCAAACAGCAAAGGAGATAACAGATATCCCTGTCTCACTCCCCTTTCCAATCGAAACCGCTCTGAAAAAGTATTATTAATGTACAATCTAGCAAAAGGGGAGCAATCATTTGTATAAATCCAGAACCAATACCAAACCATTCCATAGCCTGATACATAAAGGACCATTCTACTCAATCAAAAGCCTTCTCTGCATCTAAAGAAACTCATGTGGATTAAAAACTGGTTGGCGGATAGGAAACAGAGAGTGGGGGTAAATGGACAATACTCGGACTGGAAAAGCATCACGAGTGGAGTGCCACAGGGTTCAGTGCTTGGATCTGTGCTCTTCAACATATTTATAAACGACCTGGAAACTGGTACGACGAGCGAGGTGATTCAATTTGCAGACGATTTGAAGTTATTCAGAGTAGTGAAGATGCAGAAGAATTGTGAAGACCTGCAACTTGACATAAACACGCTCGAGAAATGGCAAATGATGTTTAAATATGGATAAGTGTAAGGTGAGGTATGTCGGTAACAAAAATCTTATACATTAATACAGGATGTCTGGTGCAGTACTCGGAGAGACCCCCCAGGAAAGAGACTTGGGAGTACTGGTCGATAAGTCAATGAAGCCATCCGTGCAATGTGCGGTGGCGGCAAAAAGGGCAAACAGAATGCTAGGAATGATTAAGAAGGGGATCACGAACAGATCGGAGAAGGTTATCATGCCACTGTACCGGGCCATGGTACGCCCCCACCTGGAATACTGCGTCCAGCACTGGTCACAGTACATGAAGGACACAGTACTACTTGAAAGGATCCAGAGAAGAACAACTAAAATGGTTAAGGGGCTGTAGGAGTTGCCGTACAGTGAGAGATTAGAGAAACTGGGCCTCTTCTCCCTTGAAAAGAGGAGACTGAGAGGAGACATGATTGGAACATTCAAGATAATGAAGGGAACAGACTTAGTAGATAAACACAGGTTGTTCACCCTCTCCAAGGTAGGGAGAACGAGAGGGCACTCTCTAAAGTTAAAAGGGGGTAGATTGCGTACAAATGTAAGGAAGTTCTTCACCCCCAACTCCCCAACAGGAGCAGCAACAGTTCTAAGTAAAGTGGGGGGTTCCCCACACATACACACACACCCTCGGAGCACTTTAAAAACACTGTTTAAATCCAGCACGCTGACGTCCTGCACGCAATTGTCTGGGCAGCATTGTCGGCACGTCTGTCTCACGCATGATTGACCCGTTACCTTTTAAAAGCAGATTGAAAACCCACCTTTTTGATATAGCCTTCAATCCTTAACCCTGCTCGTCGGACTCCAACCCAGCCAGCTGACTAACCATTCCCCTTATCTGTATCCATGACATCCTGTTTGTCTTTGAGAAGCAAAGCTAAGATTGTTATGTCATAATGCCTCATTCCACCAATAAGAGCCAACCTCATCAGTGATGTCACAATGGCTTGATTGTCCTGTACTCCCCTCTGCCCTCCAACCCAGCCTGCGGATTAACCGTTCCCCTTAACTGTTATCCATGACATCCTATTTGTCTGTCTTGACTGTTTAGATTGTAAGCTCTTTCGAGGAGGGACTGTTTTCTTCTTTGTGACTGTGTAGCACTACGTGCGTCTGGCAGCACTATAGAAATAATTAATAGTAGTATTAGTAGTAGCAGTAGACTCTGCAGTTCAGTGACTTTTGCTGCAGCTTATTAATGAACTCCTTAACCTCCTAATAGTATTTAAAAAAAGGGAGAGGGAGAGTTGCATAGTATTCAATTAAGATGCATGCTAATAATTATGCAGTCCATGGCAACCCATGCAACAGTGTAGAAATGTATAATTGTTAAGGGATTTCTACATGTTACTACTAGTACCTATTCACATACAACAGGGATGCCCAAAACGTCGAACACGATCTACCGGTCGATCACAAAGGCAACGCCGGTAGATTGCAGAGCAAGTGTTCTCCCTAGCATTCTCTCAGTCACTTTCTCACCTTTAAAGTACTGCAATTATGGCAGCCTGCAGAGCGAACGTAGCAGACTGCCATCGGCTTCTGTAGCATGTTCCCTCTGCCGCGGTCCCTGATGTCAGAGAAGGTGCGGGACCGCGGCAGAGGGAACGTGCTACAGAAGCCGATGGCAGCCTGCTACGTTCACTCTGCAGGCTGCAGTAATTAACTTTCAACTGTGGTGGGCCCAGAGGGAAGAATGGAGGTGAGAACTGACCTGACAGTCACTGTGTGTAGGGAAGCAGCGGAGGTAAGGCCCCGCACATTGGGGTAAAATTGTGTCCGTTGCGAGGACCCCAGCGGGAGGGGGATTGCCTTAGAGACAAAAGGACCTTGAGGAGGGGTGGGAAAGCAGCCTTGAACCAAAAGGGAGGGGGAAGATAAGGCAGATCCTGGACTACTAGAGGGGTTAGACAGGGGAAATACTCTGAACCGAGGAGAGAGAGATGCCAGGCCCTGGGGAGGGGGAAGACAAAGAGAGTGAGACAAAGAGAGAGACAAAGACCTGGACCTAAGGTGGGAGGACTCAAAATGTTAGCAGAATGAAGATAGAGAGAGGGAGAAACCTGAAACAAAGGGGAGGCAGAAGAGAGGTGGGCAGATGTTGGACTATGGGAGGTGCAGACAGAAGGGGAGAGACCCTGAGGAAGAACAGAGAGATGCAAGATCAGAACAGAGGAGGGAGACATGTTGGCAATGGGGGTGGAGGAGAGAGGAAGAAAAGCTGGACTCCTGGAAGGACAGAGATGTTGGTTGGGGAATGGAACGAGGTCTAGAGGACAGAAGAGGTACTCGGTATATACATAAATAAATATGGGGAGGGGGTCTCTTACTAAGGCGCACTAGCTGATTTAGCGCAAGCTAAATGCTAATGCGGCCATAGAATATAATGGGCGCATTAGCACACGCTATATCGGCTAGCGCACTGTAGTTAAAGAGAGAGGTATAGGTTTAGTATTTTTATTGTTGGTAGGTCATTTTGACTTGCCCAAAAAGTGTGGGCACCCCTGACATACAGTATATCAGGGGTGCCCAATAGGTCGATTGCGATCGACCGGTAGATCGCCAGGGCAAAGTGAGTCGATCAGACTCACTTTGCCTTGGCGATCTACTGGGCCGATCAGCCTTCCTCTCCCCGACGTCAATTCTGCCGTCGGAGAGGAAGTTCAGGCCAGCCAATCGCTGCCTGGCTGGGCGGAACTTCCTCTCTCCGATGGCAAAATTGACGTTGGGGAGAGGACTGCTGGTTGACCCACAGGGAAGCAGAGAGAGCTTGGTGTTTGGTGGCAGCTTTGGGGCCTGTTACCCGTTGGTGGTAGCAGTGGCTTAGTGGAGGGTAAGGAGAAAGAAAGAAAGGGGGCAGGCAGGGAAACAGAAGCAAAGAAGAGAAACAGAAAAAAAAGAAAGGGGGCATGAAGAGTGGAAAAAAAGAAAGGGAGGCAGGGAGAAAGAAAGGGCAGGGAGAGAGGAAGTTAGGGGAGGGAATGAGGTCTGGAGGAGAGGAAGCATAAAGGCTGAAATAAGGGAAGAAAGATTGGATGCACAATCAGAAGAAGAAAGTGCAACCAGAGACTCATGAAATCACCAAACAAGGTAGGAAAAATGATTTTATTTTCAATTTAGTGATCAAAATGTGTCTGAATTTACATCTGCTGTCTATATTTTGCACTATGGCCCCCTTTTACTAAACCACAATAGCGGTTTTTAGCACAGGGAGCCTATGAGTGTCGAGAGAAGCGCAGGGCATTCAGCGCAGCTCCCTGTGCTAATAACTGCTATTGTGGTTTAGTAAAAAGGGAGGGGGGTATATTTGTCTATTTTTGTATGGTTGTTACTGAGGTGACAGTGCATAGAGTCATCTGCCTTGACCTCTTTGAAAAAAAAACTGGAATAGGAATGATAATTAACATTTTCTCAGCGTACAGTGTGCTTTGTGGTTTTTTTTAAAATTTTATTGTTGGTAGATCATTTTGACTTGGTCATTTTAAAAGTAGCTCGCAAGTCCAAAAAGTGTGGGCACCCCTGCAGTATATGGTTTATTTGTGAATATAAATGTTGCAAAAAGTAACAGGAAGAAATAAAGAGAAAGATTTGATGAGAATGTAGCACAGCCAGTGGCAGGTCAAAACTAGTAATTGAGGTCTATGAAACTGATCAGTCAACAAATTAACCGTATAGAAAAAAACCTGAGAATGTAGCATAGCTGAGTTCAAGGTCAGAGCAGCCATAAGCAGAATTACATTCTCTGGCCACTGCATATAGTTCAGCTCATGAAATTAGCTGCCGATTAGGAAATAAAACTCCAAACCATACCTAATACTACAGACCACATATGTTCAAAAGCAGGTTTCACAGATCATGGATGAACTGTACAAGAGGAAAACCAGGTTATTGAGATGGAGAAGGCGGAAGGTTGGTACAGAGACGCTTTCCCTCCTACACTACACGCCACTATATGAATTGTGTAGCTCTAAGTCACAGACTATATAGGAACGCATTCCAGAACAATACAGACAGAAAAAGCAAAAAAAAAAAAAAAAGGGTAACATTATTTTCAATTATCGGATGCTTAGGGAAAAAAAACCCAAAACCACCATTGGAAGAAACCCAAATATTTCATCTTGGAGACGCTGCCCTGGCTAACTGAAGTGAAATCCTATTACTGTGCGTTTCCTTACTAAATATAGGTCTAACTTCCTCCCTAGAGACGGCTTTGTCTTTACATCTGGCCCCCGGCTGCGTCAAAAGTGATTTGATCTGACTGAAGGCATTTATCCTTTCTTGTCTATATCGAAATTATGAATTGCCTTTTTTTTTTGGGGGGGGGGGCAAATTCCAGGCTCGTTTCCCAGTTCCTAAATGCTCCTAGCCTACGCGCAAGGCAACTACGCACCTCGCACCTTTTCAAAATAAAGCAATCGCCTCCCATCTAGCACGCATGACCTCAAACTTTGGCTGTCACGTGCCCTGAACGAGGCCGAGAGCGCTTGGCAAGTGCATGGACCAGCCATCCACAGCATCCCAGCTCTCGGCACCTCCTCAACTCTTTGATAGGCTGGTGGTATCTCAATGCATTCTGCTTCATTTTTTTTCAATCACGTTCCTTATATTCCACTTGATGTATTTGATCTGTCCATGCCACTATTTTCTGCATTATATTGTAAATGCCTTTATCTGTTTTTAAGTCCATTATTCTCATTTGTATTTTATCTGTATCCCATAGCTCACCTTGTTGTGAACCGCCTAGAACTTTTTCGGTATGGCGGTATATAAGAATAAAATTATGATTATTATTATTCTCGCCGACTTCCAGCCAAATCCCACCAGTGCGCAGGATTCGCCCTTTCGCTTCCGCTTTCCCTTTAAATCCGCCCCCCACTAAAACCCTGCGACAACCAGCCGCTAAACGGGCTTCGCCTCCGGGCGGTCCGGGGGCTTTTCCGGGGCGCCGAGCTCTCTTTGCAGCCTCGCCTTACCTCCGCCCGGAGACTCTTGCATCCTCGCTTCTGCCGCAGATCCGGAGAGACGCCTGGCAAGACGCAGCCTTTTGATTTGTCATTCGCAGCCAGTCAAAGGTCGCCCAGCTAATCGGCCATCGGGCTTGGGTGCGACAATTTGATGCAACGGCGAACCGGGCTAGCGCGGGCTTCTGAGGATGGCAGCGAATTGGAGGCGCGCTGTAAAAAAAAAACCAAAAAAAAAACCCGGGCCGGAACGCGAGAAGGAGTCGGATTTTTTTTTTCCACCAAGCTCGTGGGTGGACCGCTGTTCAAGCGCGAGACGCTTCTGTGCGCGTTTGGCGCAAAATGAGTGAAACGGTTGCGGGCGGTATCTGACGCTGAGGTAGTTTTTGGAATGGATTTAACAAAAAAAAAAAATGGAAACGTTGTTAGTTGTGGGGGGGGGGGGTTTTTTGTAAATCCTGTTGCGGAATGACGTCAGATATCTCAGATGAACAACTTATTTTCCATAAAAGTTAACGCTAATAAAGCATTTAAAGAATAAAGATTGAAATAGTCAAATAAAAGTCATCGGCTCGGTCAGGCTCTGGTAAAAGGATAGACAGCTGCAGCTCTGGACCCATCAGCAGCGCACGCTAGCATTGCTGGGGGGGGGGGCGGGGGGAGGAAGAGATCTTTCCCTTCTGCCTTATCATTCCCACGCATGCCAACATCTGGCCCACGCCGAGGCTGCAGGCGGAGGGGAGCACATGCTGAGTCATTCTTCCCATGCAGGTTCTTATTATACGGCAGGGATCCATTACTCGCACCAAGGCTACAACACATGGACCGCCCTAGCCCTCAAGGCTCTTATGACAATTTGACTGCCACTTTATATCTTTTCAACAAATGACACCACGATTAGGACAAGCAAAGGACAATTAGCCTGGAGGCTTGGACCAGCCTGACCCAATGCTGATGTTTGTCTATAGGCCAGATGAGAAAATGGTGGATAAACAAGTAGATGCCACTCAATTATAGTGGTTACACAATTTCTAACCAACTAATGGTCACCCCATTAGCTCAAAATCCCATATTTACAGCACACATATAAAGTTTAATAGAATGGTATTTTCAGCATACATTCATTTATGTCCTCACATTCCGCCTACAACCTACTAGATAACAGTAAAAGAATTCATAGCATTAAAATGAAAACTCAAATGTCAATAAAATCACAGAACAAAACAATAAAACTGAAGTGCATAGTTTATCATAGGGAAAAATATAGCTGAGCCACAATTAGGGCAGGATAATCACTCATGCTTCAAATGCTTGTGAGAAAAGAAGCGCTTTTAACTGGTTTTTAAATGCCTTGGTGTCAGTAAAGAACCAAAGGCTGATGGGCAGCTTATTCCATTTGATTGGCCTGGCTCAGGAGAAAGTACAGCATCTGCTTTCTTCAAAATGTGCTTTGGCTAAAAATGAAATAGCCTTAAAGTTCCTTCTGTTCTAAGTGCTCTCATGGGGGCCTGAAAAGTTCTCAGCCCAACCAAGAAGGGAATGGCATGGAGCCATGAAACTTACAAATTATTCCACATAGTCATCCCTAAGATCAACACACTTTGTACATTGTATCCCAAGTTTCTGTAACCCTTCCAAAAAAATATTGTCTGGTCACTCAATGAAATACTGCTCCACTGCTGCAATCATCTCCAAATCACTCAAAAATTGACACCCTTTCAAACTCTTTTTAAGGTCTGAAAATAGAAACTAGTCAGATGGCGCAAGGTCTGGTGAGTAGGGTGGATGGTCTATGCACTGAAACCCCAACTACGTCAAAACATCCATCATTTTGCCAGCCTCGTGAACAGGTGCATTGCCTTGCAAAAACAGAACTCCTTCCCGCAGCTTCCCCCATCTTTTTTTCTTTCAATACCTCCTTTAATCAGCACAGCAAGTTAAAGTAGTATTCTGCATTAACTCTTTGGCCCCTTGGAAGATAGTCAGTCATTACAACACCCTGGCCATGGTCTTTCCTTGACCTTAGAGAACCTGAGTGACACCATTGCATGCACTGTTGTTTTGTCTCAGGATCATAGTGGTGTAACCATGTTTCTTCAAAACACTGCTATCAAACTCATTTACAAAACAGGCAAATTCGAGCACATTACTCCGCTTCTTAAGGAGGCTCATTGGCTCCCAGTCACACACCGTATAATTTATAAAATCCTACTACTCTCTTTTAAAATCAAACTTTCTCATTTGCCCCTATTTTTAGACAAATTGCTAATTCCTCAAAGTTCTCCCCGTATCTTACGATCTACGGACCAAAAACTCCTTTTCATCCCCTCCCTAAAAGAATCCTACTATACAAGAAAGACTAATTTTGCCATAACAGCACCTACGTTATGGAACTCTCTCCCTCAATTTCTCCGGGATGAAACCCATTTAACTAAATTCAAAACTAATCTTAAAACTTTCCTATTCCAAGACGCCTTTAATAAATCTTAATATTTTCTAACCACTTATATACTCACTCTAGCCCTAAATTTCTCTTTTATTTCTGCGCATAAGTCTTATACCAAGCACCCTTCTCCTTTATGTCCTATCCCCTCCCTCTATCTCATTTCCTCTTATATTATGTAACTTTTCCCTTCCTTCCCTTTTTTCCCTCACAGTCATGTTTGTCTATATATGTCTAATATGTTTTCACTAACTTCTCCAACACACCAATAACTAATTCTTACTCTCCTATTTTAAACAAATTGTTTTTAAATTGTTAACCGGTCAGATATTTGTTTTATGATCGGTATATCAAAAAACAATAAACTTGAAACTTGAAACTTGAGTCATTCCAAAACATTGGCACCAGATCACTAAAAATGTTGCAAAACCATCTTGGAAGTGTCCACTTAACATTGTTTCTCATCAGCATTCAAACATTTTGGCACCCTCTTGGCTGACAGCTTCTGCATACCCAGTTGCTCGTGGATTAAACCCAACATGTTCCCTGGATAGCTGTAGTGTCTCAGCAATTGATTTAGCCAATATTCGCCAATCTGCCAAAATCAGGTCATGCCAAAATCAGGTCATGGATATGGTCAACAATTTCAGGAGTTGATACCATTTGAGGCCTCCCAGAACTTATTGTATGTTTGGTCTCGAAATCTCCACTCTGAAAGTTTGCACACCATTTCTTCACTGTGGAGTATGATGGGCATTTGTCACTCAATATTTGCATCATACATTCATGGATTTCCTTTGAAGTTTTCTTCTGCAGGAATAGGAACTTCATGAGGGCTCAAAGGTCCTCACTTGAAAATGCCACATTTTTTGACATGGTTCAATCAATGATCTGAAACAATGTCGAAACATAGCATTGGCACTTTGCAAAAGAAAATAACACTCTTTTCATCTAAAGTGGAAAATTAACACTCAGGATTTAGGAAGTCAGTTGGGCTGAGAACTTTTCAGCACCCCCCTCAAATATCTTCAGCATAAGGAGAGGTCCTGCAGAGCATCAGTCTGAAGCACTGTATGAATTAAAAACAAAATCTTAATTTATAACATTTTATTAAAGGAATCAAATAAATATATAATACAAAAAGATATTCATTACAATTATATTCACAATTCTAATTTTTCCATACATATGTCTATCATTCCTCCAAAATAAATTTCCATATGACCTATTTCATACCTCTATGCATTCCCCCTGTTACCTTCCCCCCTTCTCCCCCCCTCCCCCATTGTTTTTATTTCTTAAATTTAGTATGTGAGTGAGTATCCAATATAAGGCCTTAAGAATAGAAAAGAGATTTTATTTATTTTAATTTCTTATATACCGTATTTTCACGCATATAACGCGCGTGTTATACACGATTTTTACAAACCGTGCATAACCTTGCGCGTTATACGTGTGAGCGCGTTATCCCCTTTTTTTTTACATAGTTCCCCCCCCCCACAGGACCACTCGCACCCCCACCCCGAAGGACCGCTCGCACCCCCACAGCCTCCCCACCCCCCATCATGTAGAAGCTGCCTACCGTCGTCCTGCTGCTTCCTCTGCCGGCGGTCCTGCCCCTTCTCTTAGCCCTGCGTCTACGCTGCTTCCTCTTCCGGCGGTCCCGCCTTTTCTCTGACATCAGAGAAAGGGCGGGACCGCCGGAAGAGGAAGCAGCGTAGACGCAAGGCTAAGAGAAAGGGCAGGACCGCCGGCAGAGGAAGCAGCAGGACGACGGTAGGCAGCTTCTACATGATGGGGGGTGGGGAGGCTGTGGGGGTGTGAGCGGTCCTTCGGGGTGGGGGTGCGGGTGCGTGTGCAAGCGGTCCTTCGGGGTGGGGGTGCGAGCGGTCCTGCGGGGGGGGGGGGGGAATCAGACGTCGGGGGGGGCATCAGGCTTTCAGGGTGGGGACAGGACTTCAAGGGGGAGAGGAGAGTCGGGGTGGGCGAAAGGAGAGTCAAGGGGCAGCCAGAAGAGAGTCGGGGCGGGCTAAAGGAGAGTCGGGCTGGCCAGAGGAGAGTCGGGGCGGGCGAAAGGAGAGTCGGGCAGCGATGGGAGAGTCGGGGCAGCATGCGCGGTATATAAAAATTTCTTTACATACATTACAGTTTCCCGCGCGCTATACCCGTGTGCGCGTTTTACACGGGTGCGCGGTATATGAGTGAAAATACGGTAACTATCAAAATTATGTACAGTGGTGCCTCACACAACGAACTTAATTCGTTCCAGGAGCAAGTTTGTTATGCGAAAAGTTCGTTATGTGAAACGCGTTAAGCGCAGTGACTAACGACTGCCTGCAGTGCCTGCGCGGAAGGATGCAATACATTGGCAGCGATCGTGGAAGCTCGGGCGACTTCGTTGTGTGAAACGAAGTTCGTTGTATGAATCATGACATGAAGTTCGTTGTGTGCAGCGTTCGCTGTGCGAGGCGTTCTTTATGCGAGGCACCACTGTACATTGAGTAGGTCATTTTCTGTACCTGGAGAGCTTACAATCTGAGTTTGTACCTGAAGCAATGGAGGGTTAAGTGAGTTGCTCAAAATCACCAAGAGCTACAGTAGGAATTGAATTGGACTCTCCTGGTATTCAGCCTGCCACTCTATTAGGCTACTCTATGTCTAACTTGTTCATCCACCATTTTACCATTTCTCATATTGCTTATATGATGAAAAACACGTAGGCCCGGATTCTATAAATGGCGCAGTTGGTGGCGGCTGCCTTAAAAATGGCCGCCGATCGCATGTCAATCTGTGCCTTTGGGAAAGGTAGGCACCAGAAATGGAGGCTAGGGTTTTCAAGGCCTACGTTTCTGGCATCTACCTTTCACATGAATCATTCCTATGGGGGCACTTTATGATGCCAAACACCACTTCTGGCATTAGCCCATGCCTACAGTGGCGTTAGACATCATAAAGCACCTCCGTAGGCGCGATGCAGGTACCATTCTTATAATACATTTTTTGTTTTAAGTTGCTTTTGGGTTTTTTTTTAATGGCATTTTTTAACTTAAGTTAGGCACCATTAGCGCTGAATGGCCTGCACTGCTCCCGACACTCATAGAGTTCCTATGAGCGTCGGGAGCAGCGCAGGTCATTCAGCATGGCTCTCTGCGCTAAAAACTGCTGGTGAAGTTTGATAGAAGAGGCCCTGAGTGTATAGCCCTGATGGAGACCGCCCCAACTTTGTTGGTTGGGCTGAGAAGTTTTCAGTGGCCGCTCGTAGTGCCAATCCAGCATGGTGTCAGGTCAAAAGCGCGCCGGGACAAAGGCGCGCCCAGACAATTGAGCGCAGCGCGCGCCGCTGCACCGCTCTAAATTACTGTTTTTAGGGCTCCGACAGGGGGGCGTGGGGGGGGAACCCCCACTTTACTTAATAGACATCGCGCCGCATTGTGGGGGGTGTGGGGGATTGTAACCCCCCACATTTTACTGAAACCTTCACTTTTTCCCTGTTTTTAGGGAAAAAGTTCAGTTTACAGTAAAATGTGGAGGGCTACAACCCCCCAAACCCCCCATAACGCCGGCGCGATGTCTATTAAGTAAACTGGTGAGGTTCCCCAACAAAACCCCCCGTTGGAGCCCCTAAAAACTAATTTAGAGCGGTGCGGCGGCGCGCACTGCGCTCAATTGTCGGCACGCGCTTTTGTCTTTCGCGCCGTTGTCTATGAACCATCCAGCATGCTACAGTCTGCAGACAAAGGCTTACTTTAAAGATAACGTCTCGAAATGAAAGATGAAAGGAAACAAACTGAACATCATCTGCATAATGATGAAAGATTTGATAAAGGAAAGAAAATAAAGATGAAAGAAAAATGCAGAAAGAGTGGAATTATCAACAGATATCTCAGATATAAAGATCCGTGCAGTTAAAAAAATGGAGTCCATTGTTTCTACTAGTTATGGCTATTAATAACTGCTCTTTTAAACATTTCTCCTGGTGGATGAAATTAGACTTTCAAGATGGTTTTGGCACTCAAATCAACTATATATTGAGCATGTCACCTTTTCTTTTTCCAGTCTCCTGCTACAAATCCTGGGAACACTCCATAATTTCCTTTTTTCGGGGGGTTGGGGGGGGGGAAACAAACCTGCAAAGATTGCTTTACATAAATTAAAAAGATCCAGGTCATCAAGAGGAGTTAATTTTCTGAATTTATGATATATATCACATGGCTTTTTCATTACATTATGGGTTGCGATAGCTCGATCAAGAGAGCAATTTTGTTCATTTATTAAATTTTCTATACCATTCTCAGGGAGCTCAGAACAGTTTACATGAATTTATTCAGGTACTCAAGCATTTTTACCTGTCTGTCCTGGTGGGCTCACAATCTTTCTAATGTGCCTGGGGCAATGGGGGGATTAGGTGACTTGCCCAGGGTCACAAGGAGCAGTGTGGATTTGAACCCACAACCTCAGGGTGCTGAGGCTGTAGCTTTAACCACTGCACCACTCTAGAAATCAAAATGTAGTAAAAGTGGGTCAAGTACAGGACATTCAAGCCATTGTGACATCACTGATGAGGTTGGCTCTTAGGCACTGGTGGAATGAGGCATTGTGATGTCACAATACCAGCTCTGGTGATCAGAGGCTGAAGCTTTTCACTCTATTTATTTATTCTATTTTCTATACTGTTCTCCCAGGGGAGCTCAGAATGGTTTACATGAACTTATTCAAGTACTCGAGCATTTTTCCCCTGTCTGTCCTGATGGGCTCACAATCTATCTAATGTACCTGGGGCAATTGGGGGTTTAAGTGACTTGCCCAGGGTCACAAGGAACAGCAGACAGTTTGAACCCACAATCTCAGGGTGCTGAGGCTGTAGCTTTAAACACTGCACCACTCTAGAAATCACAATGTAGTAGAAGCGAGCCAAGTATAGGACAATCAAGCCATTGTGACATCACTGATGGGGTTGGCTCTTAGGCACTGGTGGAATGAGGCATTGTGATGTCACAATACCAGCTCTGGTGATCAGAGGCTGAAATTTTTCATGCTATTTATTTATTCAGTTTTCTATACTGTTTTCTCAGGGAAGCTCAGAACGGTTTACATCAGGGGTAGGGAACTCCAGTCCTCGAGAGCCGTATTCCAGTCGGGTTTTCAGGATTTCCCCAATGAATATGCATTGAAAGCCGTGTATGCAAATAGATCTCATGCATATTCAATGGGGAAATCCTGAAAACCCGACTGGAATACGGCTCTCGAGGACCGGAGTTCACTACCCCTGGTTTACATGAATTTATTCAGGTACTCAAGCATTTATCCCTGTCTGTCCCAGCAGGCTCACACTCTTATCTAATGTACCTGGGGCAATTGGGGGGGGGGGTGGATTAAGTGGTTTGTCAAGGGTTACAAGGAGCAGCGTGGGTTTGAACTCACAACCTCAGGGTGCTGAGGAGTAGCTTTAACCACCGCGCCACACTGTGTATGCTTCACCCTTATGGCTTAAGTTGGAAAGATTTGTAGTGGACAGTGTACCACTTGAACATTTTTGGATAAATCCCAAGAGATGTGTTGTGTTCTCATCATGTACTGGCAGGTACTTGTCAAACGTTCCACTCGGCTGATAAATATCAGTCAATGTCATGGCTCAAAAGGTCCTCTGTCACTATTTGGTTTCATCCACTAATGTCTATATATTGGAAAGACCAGATTCAATCTGGCATTTGGTATTTCAAGCAGTTGATACGTAATTATGTGATTTTTGCCACATTACAATCCTCATTTTCACTATCTAGTACTAAATTTCTGTCAATGATTTCAGCTCCATCGCAGTTTACGTACCCTATGGCAAGATTTTAATTGTACGCTTCAATCTGCTGGATTAGCAGAATTACTTCATCTTAGTAATTTATATGGCCACTCTGCCTCAAAATAGGAGAAAACCTTACCTAGGCAGAAGAGGCTCCTGTTTGGTTAAATCGCTTATGTTCAGTGACACTTAACTGCCCACATTACCACTGCCTTCCGAGATTCACACTGGCTCCCAGTACGAGCACACATGCAATACAAATTCCACTGCACCCTATTCAAAGCCCTAAATGGAAATGGGCCAAGCTATCTGAGCAACCGTCTAAACAGGAAACACACATCCAGACCACGAAGAACTCAGGCACACTTTACCCATACACGACGGACTATTAGCCACCAGAGCAGCGAAACTAGACCGCCACCTCTCCAATCTGCTGACTAGGACGCCCCACTACAAAACATTCAGGAAAGAGCTTAAAACCTTTCTATTCAAGAAATTTGTCAGATGATCTAACTAAACCTGATCGACCCTCCACAGACCCCGACGCATACTGCATCTATTAAGCATGTATTCTCCCTGGAAATGCCCAGGCCAACCCTTGTTGTAAACCGCCTAGAACTGAAAGGTATTGGCGGGATAGAAGAAACTAATGTAATGTAATGTAATTATAAGAACCTGTGTGATTGTATCGTTTTGCCTTCAGAGGCATTTTCCAATTTATGGAGTGAGGAGATGGCTGTGGTTTATTTTGATATCAACTGGCCTCAGTTTTGGGGCAAAGTCAGTCAGCCAACCTAATCAGCTGCTCTTATGCAATCCTTAATTTTCTTTATGAATGAGATCACCTGGCCTCCTAGTAGATTATATAGGTCAGGCCTACTTTCTTCCCCCTCGGAGTTCACACTGCAATTCAGAGCTTAGTACATTTAAGAATATGATTTTTTTTTTCCTGTTCCCAACTCTTTTCTTTTTGGAATGATATTTGGAACTGTATTAAAATTATGCTTCCAATTCCTGCCTCCCCTGATTTAGTTATTGTTGTGTTCCGATCATCTCTGAAGCCCCTAAACCACATGTGTCAAACACAAGAATCAAAGTTTGTGCATTAAGCGTAATGTTAAAATGCAGACTGAACCATCTTATTGTGCTTTCAACAATAAAGAACTATTCAACAAACCTAAGCTTCACATTTAATCTGCAACTATCCAATGCCCTATATCATAGATAAGACTGAAAATGGAATCCTCTACCACCCTTAATATTTCTCTTAAAATGCTGAGATCACCAGTTCATCTAAGCCACCTCTCAGTGGTTTGCATAGACCTTTAATTGTGTAAATGCATCATTGCAACATTTTTTGAGGGGGCGCCTATCTGAATATCATCCACATAAAGTTGGTAACTCACATGTAGGTTTTTAAAAAAAAAAATGACCCGGTGAGGTCAGATACAAATAAAACAACAGCAGGGAGAAATAGGAACTCTGGAGCACCCCTAATGGACAAGAAATCCAATCAGAGCAGACATTTGTCTACATACCTGGCATCTCTGCCCATCCCAAGTATGACTGCATATACCACTCCTTTGTATTCTAACAAGCATAACCTCTGGAACAATGCTACATGACTCAAGGTACTGAATACAGAGGATACATCCAAAGAAACAACCATCCCTTGATATAACATGGCCAACAAAGCCACCATCACAGTGTCTACCCTGAATCCCCTCTTAATTTATTTTAAGTTGAGATTGTTGAGCAATCTCAAATCTTACTTGTCTGGGGCCAATTTTAAGTATGCCCTTCAATCAGTCGTACTGTCCAGTTTGGATTACAAGTTACTCAAAACTCGACAATTTGAGCTCTATTTGGTGCTAGGAAATTTGAATATATTTCCAATTTCTAGGTAAGGTTATATTGGTTGAAGATTCAATTCAGGATACAGCTTAAACTGTTGTTGTTAACCTATCTTTGTCTTCATGAAATGGTGCCAAAATATCCGATTGAATGTATATCTGTACACATACCATCTCGAAGTCTATGCTCAATTCATTTAAGGGAGATGACAGCTCCTACTCTTAAGCAGGCAAGGTTGCATGCAACTAGAGTGGGAGCAAAAGGATGTAACTGGTTTTAAGAAGCTTTTGAAGAGACATCTCTTTTGCGAAATGAAATATGGGTGCTGAGCACCTAACTGTTTATTTTGTAGGATATGTGGATGAAATTTATATGTGTCTGTATTTATGGTTGTTTTGTAATACTTACTGTGAATGTATTACTGTAACCCACGGCTAGAACTAACTAAATGATCTATAATGCCAGACTGGACCTCATCCATCTCTGTTAGTCTCATAAAATAAAAAATAAAAAAAAAGACATATTAGAAACAGGGCAGAATGAGGCTGAATCAACAGTATCTAACAGTGGATGTAGGATGAAATGCTTAAAAACTGAAGAAACAATGCTGGTAAACAAAGAGATAATAATCAATTGCTCTAAAAACTAGAGCAAGAGTGTTTTATACTCCTTAATGATCCTCACTGGACATCGATCAATAGAACAAGAGGGAAGTTTCGATTCAACTATAACTTCCTCTCTTTCCTTCTTTGGAAAAATCTGGTGGCATGATCATATGACACTGTGTTATTTGGTACTTCCATGAGAGCTAGAAGTCAAATCTCTTCTAATAATAAACTTTTGCTCATCATGACAGGGGTTGCCATACAGCAAATTATGAAAAACTGGAAAAATTGGGATTGGCTAAATTATAATTTTGGGTGGGATTCGTTATGCCAAATCTTTAAAATGGAGCAGGTAATAGCCATGCAGCAGGGGCATTTTAAGAAATTTAGGGATGTTTGGGAGCCATTAACAAAATATTGTACAGAATGAATATTATTTTTTCCCTTTAATCATACACATCAAGGGTGGGGAGGGGAGTGGGGATACTTTTTTGGTGGTTTTTTTTAATGCTTAAGAACAATTGTTTGGTATAAGGGGGGAGGGATATTTGATGTGAATTAGACTCTGAGGGAATATTAAATGATGTTAAAGTATAAAGTGATTATTGTATCTTATGTTGCACTTATTGAAAGTTTTAAAAATTAATAAAGAATTTTTTTTTTTTTTTAATGCCTGTGGGTGCAACAAAATCTCCTCAGGCTTCACCTCCCCATGAACCAGTTCTAAAAAAAAAAAAGATAACTGCTGCACTTTTTTTACCCCCAAATCACTTTACATATTAGGATGCATTAAAGCAGGGGTGTCCAATGTCGGTCCTCGAGGGCCGCAATCCAGTCGGGTTTTCAGGATTTCCCCAATGAATATGCATGAGATCTATTAGCATACAATGAAAGCAGTGCATGCAAATAGATCTCATGAATATTCATTGGGGAAATCTTGAAAACCCGACTGGACCGCGGCCCTCGAGGACCGACATTGGACACCCCTGCATTAAAGGAACACAATCCCTCTTCTGCACTGAAGTCAACCTTTTAATAATGGACAACAATTCCAGCAGCCCCTGTTATCTTAGCCATAAAATAATTCCTTTTTTATATCCACCAGCTGGAAGAACATGATCTTATTCTTTCTCCATTTGTGCACTGTTCATTTTAGACAACACTCTGCACAAAACCATGGCAACTGCTTTTTATCAACCAACAATCTAGACAACACAGGAATATCTAATCCATTTATCAGTGATAGCATTATACCATACCACATGCTCCCCGCCAGATCTGAATCTCCATCAAAATAGCTTGATTACCAATGTGCAACAAATATTGCAAGCTGAACCTGAGAGCTTAAAATCATCTTCCTCTGCCTTGCTGTTAACAACCCCTGGCCTCCTAACCCCAACAAAGAAAGTATTAAATCCAAAGTATGATCACTCTGGTGCATTGTAATGCCCACCTACTGTGTAAAACCTAATGAAGACATAGCTTCCACAAAATCCTCATTCATACACTCAATAAAATCACCCAGTATTAAAGGAACAGAATCCCCCAATCCCAACCCGTCATCAGATCCGCTAACTTCCAGAGTAACTCATTTGTTGCACTTGGAATCTGATATGTAAGAAAAAATGAATACCTATCCAAGTAAAACAAAAATATCTCCTGAAAAAAGCCCCATAACTCCAACCCCCTCCTACCAACTTTAGAATGCATGACTTGATAACCCACAGGTCTTGTCTGAAGAATCACAAAAGAATCAGCCTTTCTCAACCAAGTTTCCATAATAAACAATAAATCCAGTTCTTGGTTTTCTATCAAATCAGCAAGAATCCCATTATTCTTAACCCAACCCCAGTGACTCTTTTCCCATCTCATAAACATTCAAAACTCTTACCAGTCAAGGACCATAGCTGTCAATAACCCCCTCCCCTACTTCAATAATCCCTCCAAGAGAAGGCCATGCCTCCTGTCCACTCAACATTCCTACGTCATGATTGCTGTAGTTGTCTGGGTCTTGCTGCGTCTGGACAGGTAGAACCGACATTTCAGCCGGGCAACTGTAACAATCGTGATGCCAACTGCGGAAGCTGTGGTGGGGAAGAAAATGGTGACAGAGTTCAAAAAAGCGTGGGATGAACTCAGAGGATCTCTAATCAGAAAATAATGGTAGATATTGAAGAACTAAGGCCATTACTGGGCAGACTTGCATGGTCAGTGTCCCATATATGGCTATTCAGTTGAGGATGGGCTGGGATGGTTTAGATGGGCTGGAGTGAGCTTTGACGGAGATTCCAGTAGATAGAACCTAAGCACACTACCGGGCAGAGCTCTGGGTTTCTGGCCCAGAAACATCTAAGAAAAAGGACAATTCAAATTAAATCAGTAATTTAAAGAGAAGGTATGGTTGGGCAGACTGGATGGACCATTCGGGTCTTTATCTGCCATCATTTACTATGTTACTAAGAGAACATATCCCTATATCATGCCAATCAAATTGTCATAAGCCATTAAAAGACTCCCACTCCCTGCTGTCTCTACCCAAAACCACACCAAATCCACACCACAACCCAGTTGGTTGAATATAGTGATTGAAATGTGTCAGTTTTGAGAATTTATATCTGCTGTGTATATGAAAAATGAATGGAAAAAATTGCATTACAATTAGTAAAGGGGATGGAATCTGGGGCAGAGCTTGGGTGGGCCTAGGAAGGTCTGTGGTTGGGGTACTCAGTTGATAATTGTTAGACTTAGGGGGTACTTAGCTTGAAATAGTTGAGAAACACTGCTGTAGGCAATCAGTTGGCGCCAGTGCCTCTCCTCTTCGGCCCTCTCCATTGCTGGCACCCCCTACTGGCATCTCAGGGCTCATCCCTTTAAAAAGGGATCAAGAGGTGACCCGGGAAACTACAGACCTGTGAGTCTGACCTCGGTTCCGAGGAAAATGGCAGAAGCACTGATAAAAGAAAACATCGATGAACATTTTGAAAGAAACGAACTTCTGATAACCAGCCAACATGGTTTCTGCAGGGGGAGATCATGCCTAACTAACTTTTTGCACTTCTTCGAAGGAATTATCAAAAGGATGGACAGAGGAGTCCCCATAGACATCATATACCTAGATTTCCAAAAAGCCTTTGACAAGGTACCCCATGAACGTCTACTCCGGAAACTGAAGAACCATGGGGTGGACGGAGACGTACATAGATGGATCAGAAACTAGTTGGCGGGTAGGAAACAGAGGGTAGGGGTGAAGGGCCTCTACTCGGACTGGAGGAGGGTCACGAGTAGTGTTCCATAGGGCTCGGTGCTCGGGCCGCTGCTATTTAATATATTCATAAGTGATCTAGAAACAGGGACGAAGTGTGCGATAATAAAATTTGTGGACGACACCAAACTATTTAGTGGAGCTCGGACTAAAGAGGACTGCGAAGAATTGCAAAGGGACTTGAACAAACTAGGGGAATGGGCGACGAGATGGCAGAAGAAGTTCAACATTGAGAAATGTAAAATATTGCATGTGGGAAGCAGAAACCCGAGGTACAACTATACGATGGGAGGGATGTTATTGAATGAGAGTACCCATGAAAGGGACTTGGGAGTAATGGTGGACAAGACAATGAAGCCAACGGCACAGTGCGCAGCGGCCACTAAGAGAGCGAATAGAATGCTAGGTATAATCAAGAAGGGTATTACAACCAGAACGAAAGAAGTTATCCTGCCGTTGTATCAGGCGATGGTGCGTCCGCATCTGGAGTACTGCGTCCAATATTGGTCGCCGTACCTTAAGAAGGATATGGCGTTACTCGAGAGGGTTCAGAGGAGCACGACACATCTGATAAAAGGGATGGAAAACCTTTCATACGCTGAGATTGGAGAAACTGGGTCTCTTTTCCCTGGAGAAGAGGAGACTTAGAGGGGATATGATAGAGACTTACAAGATCATGAAGGGCATAGAAAGAGTAGAGAGGGACAGATTCTTCAAACTTTCAAAAAATAAAAGAACAAGAGGGCATTCGGAAAAGTTGAAAGGGGACAGATTCAAAACAAATGCTAGGAAGTTCTTCTTTACCCAACGTATGGTGGGCACCTGGAATGCGCTTCCAGAGTTCGTAATAGGGCAGAGTACGATACTGGGGTTTAAGAAAGGATTGGACAGTTTCCTGCTGGAAAAGGGGATAGAAGGGTATAGACAGAGGATTACTGCACAGGTCCTGGACCTGTTGGGCCACCACGTGAGCAGACTGCTGGGCACGAAGGACCTCAGGTCCGACCCAGTGGAGGCATTGCTTATGTTCTTATGCCTCTGCATATGCACGGACGTAGATATCACGCATATGCGTGATGTCATCACAGTGATGTCTGCGCACTTCTGGGTGCCTCAAGCCATGGCCACTACCTTTAGTGTGCCCTGGCTCGAGAAAGTTTGAGAGACACTGGTGTATTGGATGTGGAGACTACTGGTCTTGAGCCAGTTGCTTTGCAAAATAACATGAAACCCTGCAAAAAGATACACAGAACCCATATAGCAAATTTACCACCTCATAACAGCCAGCGGCATAGTAAGGGGGAGGGGGCGGACCACACTGGGTGCTATCTTCATGGAGGCACCCACCCCTCTCTTCCCCTCTGGCCCCCCCCATGCATACTTCTTTAAATATTCCCTGACTCGAGCGGCATATTCTACTTGTAGTTCACGCTGGCATCGGTTCCCAGTGTTCACTGATCCCCCCTCACACCCCCACAAAGATCTGAATAAAAAAATACATACCTGTCTCCAGAACATCAGCACCTGGTATACGAAAGCCTAGTAGAGCTGCATACAGGTGTCTCAAATAGCCTGGGGGGTGGACTAATGAACCATAGAGAGGAGGACCCAAGCCAATAAGCCACTCTAACCATTACATTTATGGTGGAACATGTGTGCCCACCAAAACTCCCCCAACCCCTACTCTACTGCCATATAGGTGCCACCTTTAACCCCAAGGGCTATTGGGGTTGTAGACAGGTGGGTATACTGAGTTTGGGGGGGTCTCACCATAATCTATAAGGGAGTTCTGGTGAGATGTTTATGTAGCATCCTTTATGTGAAGTTCACAGCAGTGCCCTGAAAGGTGCCCCACTGCTCCGTTGCCATGTCTGGGCCAGTCCATTACAAGATTGGCCCCGCCCATGTCCACGTTCTGGGAATTTGGGACTTGGATGAAATTTTGGTCAAAAATGTGGTACAAAGATAGATGTCCTGGTGGTCTGAGTGACCCAATCGCCTGAACGTCCAGATAGATGATTTTTGGAAAAAAAAATATAGACGTATGGTGATTTGCCTTTCAAAAATGGGCATTTTCTCACTGCCGACTTTGGGAATCTAATGCTATACGTCCAAATCGGACTCGGATGTATGTTTCGATTATGCCCCTCTTTATATTTAAAAATAATACACAAAGTTCAATATTCTGATGTAAAACTATCACTTAACAGTGAAATGTGTATTATAATTTACGTGCACTGCTGTGGTAATAACTCTGCAAAAACATTCAGTGCCTATGTAAAAAAAAAAAAAGAAGGGCCATACAGTACTGAAACAACACTAGCTTCCAAGATTCACAGCATTACAAAGATAGCTATGAAAATTTAGTTCTCCAGTGCACCTCCTACTGCGACAAAAGAACCAGTCAGACTCCTACACAGAAACTACAGTAAACGCAGGCAAAATCCTTCTTTGTAGACACACATACAGAAAACAGACTCTTACTAAATAAGAGATAACATATTAGAAATAGAAGCGTGCCGCCAAAAATCAACATAAAACCGTGAGAAGCCAGACTCTGACAGATTCCTTCACAGAAATTACATTTGAGCATTTATTACACAGTGACAACTTCCTGTGTCCACATAGGCAGGACACAACAGAGGAAATGTTCCTGAGACTGGCCAAAGCAGCTTGTTTTTCTTGATGATGCTGCCAGCAGCCCACAGGAATGTTGGAGGATCACTGGGGGGTCAAGAGAGATAGTGGACCATACAGGGCAGGCAGGGGAAAGAGGGAGACATTCCAAACAGCATTGAAACTGGGGAGGCAAGCCATTTTTGGGGGTGGCGCCACCCATAGAGATGCCTGTGGCGAGATCGTCACCAATATTCAATTGCACTTAACAGTGTTGCTGAATATCAGCTCTGACCACTGAGGCACTGTCAGGATAATGCTGGGATGGTTTGTGAGTGGAGGGAGGGAGGAGCCCGCAGTTATGCAGACAGTGGCCATTTTTAATGCTGATGTCTGCATAGCTAAGTGGGTCAATAGGACTCCACAAATGGCAATCCTATCTGTACTCTTAACTCTGTAGCTGTTGGTACAGAATATCAGCTGGCACCTATATAATTTCTGGGTCACTGCCTGACTCTGGATATTCAATGCCAGTGCTAGACATGGAAGGGTGTTTTCCAAATGATGTCTAAATCTGATTTGGGATGTTTTGAGAACAACGTCCAAAAATCAAGTAGAGAAAATGACCATTTTCAGACCAGAAAAATGTCTCTCTTTTTTTTGTTTTTCAAAAAAAAAAAAAAAAAAAGGTCATTTCCTAGATGTGATTGCCTCAGTGCATCAATCTTTTTGAATAACGCACAAAAGCAATCATTGAGATATAGGAGGAGCACACAGACAATGAGCAGAGCAGTGGAGCACTTCAGTGAACTTCACATAAAAGGTCACAGGTACACATCTTACCATAGCCCCCTTATATTTATGGTGAGCCCTCGAAAACTCACCCACAACCTACTATACCCAACTGTATGTCTCCCCAATAGCCCTTATGCCTGTAGGTGTCACCTATACATCAATAAAGTAGGTTTTTATTGCGTTTTGGTGCACTCACACTTTCCACCACAACTGTACTAGTTAGTGGGATATGGGCCAGCTGAAGCAGCTGGTTGTCCTTGCTGATGCTGCTGGCAGCCCACAGGAATGTTGGAGGATCATTTGGAGGGGCAAGTGAAAGCTACCAACTGCGCAGGGCACAGGAAAGAGGGAGATGTGCCAGACCATGTTAGGAGGTGGGAAGGAAGGGAAACAGATGCGTTTTGAGACCACGGGAAGGGGAGGAAGGGATAGAGATTCTAGAATGCGGGGAAGGGGTAAGTGAGATGACAGAACATGGGGGTGGGGAGCTCAGATGAGGAGCAGGGAATAACGGGGGAGAGATGCTGGACCCCCAGAAAGAGGCAGAGTTACAGTACCAGGAGTAGGGTGTAGACAAGAGAGATGCTGGCCCTTGGGAGGGTAAGAGGGTGGGAGTAAGAGTGAGAGAGGTTCAGGATGCAGGAGAAAGGGAATAGAGGGGAAGAAATCAAATGGGCAGATATAAACACAAAAAAAGAGAAAAGTAGGAAAAAACATAAAAGGAAAGATTACTGGTAGATGAATGTAGAGAAGGAAAGGAAAGATGAACCTGGTAAAGACTGTCAAAAAGAAAGTGGAAAAAAGACTGGGATCAGCCCAAAAAGGAAGGGGAAAAAAATGCCAAGACACAAAGGTATATAGATGATGAAAGATTGAGGTGCATTTAGTATGGGAAATGTACATCTTTTCTATTTTTTTGGTATTTTGTAGAGTACAAAAGAAAATGTATTTCTATTTCTCTTTTACCAGTATGGCTCTGCTTATAGAGTCTGGGGTGGAGAATGTTCTCCATTACAGTTTTTGTGGGCCCCTATTTTGTATCAGGTGAGGGTCTGTCCATGTTTTTCATATGCGACTGAGGTTCTCAACCCTGTCCTGGAGGACCACCAGGCCAGTCGGGTTTTCAGGCTAGCCCTAATGAATATGCATGAGAGAGATTTGCATATAATGGAAGTGACAGGCATGCAAATCTGCTCCATGCATATTCATTAGGGCTAGCCTGAAAACCCGACTGGCCTGGTGGTCTGATGGTCCTCCAGGACAGGGTTGGGAACCACTGTTCTAGCATGTAATGTCTGCTAACAATACAGCTTGATCCAGTTTCCCAGTAATAGGTATATGGTAGACCCAGTGTAATATTTATAAAACTATCTTTTAATAGGTGTGTTACAACAGTTATGGTCTGGTAAGTTTACTATATTGCTTTTTAATGTCTTTTTGCAGGGTTTTTGCTTTCTTTTACAAGTGTCTAGCCCTATTTGAAAGCAGGTCCTTAGCACCCAAAATAAGAGAGCTCGCACAGAGTCATTAACCCCCCTCCCCTGATTTACACAAAGGGCTCCTTTTACTAAGGTGCGCTAGTGTTTTTAGCGTATGCAGGAAATTACCGCGCGCTACCCTTCTAGAACTAACGCCAGCACAATGCTGGCGTTAAGGTCTTGCGCGCGCGACAATGCAGCACGCGCTATTCCGCGCATTAAAGCCCCAACACGGCTTAGTAAAAGGAGCCCAAAGTGTCTGGCAGTGAAAAGAGCCTGTGCTGTCCCTGCGGTAACAATCACAATTTAAATATTTTTTGGCATGGTGAGTTGTAAGGGGGATACAGAACTGGAGGTACAGGGTTAATATTGAGATTCTGTCCAATCCTGTGTAGACAATCCAAACCATGCCACACAGAAGAACTTGTTTGAAAGATGGTATCAATTGTAATGGCAGTTTTTTACCTAATAACGGAAATCAGCTGGAAGGGTGGTTCTTTATACATAGAAAGCCATGGCGTCTTAGTCTGCTAATTTACAAGTGGGGAGGTGGGAGGGTATGATGTGGAGGTGAGCATGATATACAGAAATGTTGCTTTGGCTTGCCCCCCCCCCTTCCATATATAGCTTGCCACCCCAAATATTTGTCTAGAGATGCCACTGTGGCTCGCTCAGTGTGGTTTCAGCAGGGAGAAGCCCCTTCTGCTTGCTTAAACCATGCTGAATGTTGACCTCTAAATTTGTACTTGTGGTAGTGGAAGGTTAAATCACTAGCCCAAGATCACAAGGGGCTAATCAGTCCACTAATCTAAACACTAGGCTACGTCTAGTGAATCCCCTGGCATCACAGTAGAAGTTTAGTGCGCGTAATAGCGCGTGCTAATTTGCCGGCTGCGCTAGCCGCTACCGCCTCCTCTTGAGCAGGCGGAAGTTTTTCGGCTAGTGCGGGGGTTAGCGAGCACTAAAAATGTGCGTGTGATAAAGCCGCTAAAACGGCTTCGTAAAAGGAGCCCAATATCTTTCATTATCTTTTTTGTGCTGGAAGGGGATTCTCGTGTATTTGTCATTCTAAAGAGTGATAAAACTCAAGCACATTTAGAAGATATTTAAATACTTTGAGGTTTTTTGGAGCATAATGAAATTAAATGTAAAAAAAAAAAAAGCATCCAAAAGTCAAATAATTTAAATTCAAATAAGCAGACATATCCCATAAAGAACTTATTACACCTGGTCTGAGCAAATCGCATCTTATTTTTCTAAGGTGTGATTCTTCCAATTTCCCACCAGGGGGACCTTTAGAACAGCGTGCACCAGACACAAAGCAAACACATCACCCAAGGACAAACAGGCTAAGAATCTTCTTATTTTATATCTACCTACCTGTCCTCCACCTCTCCAAAGTAGCCTAACATAAGTTCAGCGAGGTCATCGCCTAAATGGCATTACCACAACACAATTTAACTCGCTAGATAATTTGGATTCGTCTCGCTATCAAACCTTCGGAGTGATTTCCTGTATATCTGCCCAGCTATCTGCTAACAGGAGAGATAGTGTGAATGAATACAATATCAGTTAGAAGGAGTAGCTAAAATTGTGTTTTATGCGAGCCTTCTAATTTGCAAAGGAAGATTGTTACAACGCAGTGGTGCTGCTGAAAGCTACAACCATGGTTGTTATAAAAGATGGACATCCAGGATGTCTTCCCTAAGCACCAAACCTCAAGAAGGAGGCAGCGCATTTGAATTTCAGCTCAATTCGTCACAGATTTCTGAATGTAGGGGCCCATTTACTAGAGTACGTTAAGCCCTTACTGCGTGGTCAATGCTACCATGCAACTGCATGAAGGGATGTATGGTAGTTTTCCTGTTTTTGCATGTTAAACTATATTTTTCTGTCATGGGTGGAGAGTGGGAGTGGACGTGTTAGCGAGTTAGGGTATTATACTTAAATAGGAGGTAGGTGGTGGTCCCTAGTTAACTCTCAGTCGGCGCTGTAAACTAATGGGGACACTGATGAACGACTTGCAACAAAAATATTGGGAATGCCTCCCAAAATGCACAACATAAAATTTACAGTTACTGTGCAGTAAAATCCCACATTAAGCCATGGTAACTGCAAATGTTAGTGAATTTTAGTAAAAACGGTTCTTCATTTCCATCTTTTGCACGGTAATAAGCGAAGTAAGGTGCTGTCCAAGAGAAAGCAGCTAAACAGCAGAATGAACAATTGGATCCACCCCTGCAAATGGCGAACAGGGAAATGGTGGTCAAAGTTAGGCATTGGTTTGTTCCCCGCTACGCAGAATGACTTCTAAGGAATCCTAGCTTAGAGCACATCTCGCACCTAAATTTGGGTTCAAACACTTACACCTGCCAAAAGCTGGTGTAGATGCTGGCGCCCCACTAAGGACAGTAGGGCACATATTTGACATTATTTAAAGCATCATACCTAAATCCTAGGAATGCCCTTGACCCGCCCATGCCCCGTTTGGAGTCAGGCACCCTAAAATTTAGGCATGCATTTTATGGAATAGAACATAGCACAGTCACATGTAACTCTTGATGGCTGCCAATTAACATCAATTAGTTTATGCCAATATCTATGATGCATGCCCAAATTTACATGCCTAGCCTTGGACAACCCATAAAGAATACAAGGGTCTAGGTATTAGGAAAAAAGGCTGGAAGTTCTGTTTATTTTCCTAATAGTTTGATTGAAGAAAATAACTTTTCTACCCTTGACTGCACCTCCTCCCTCCAACCCAATTTGGTGGCTTCTTAAACAAAACAAATTTTTCTCTCTCGTGGTTTCAATTTCTCTGGGAGATTTATAAACCTCCGAGGGCCTTGCGTTCTGAGGGGGAAAATGAAACTGGTAGCACTGACAGCTGATAATGTCAGATATGTGGCAACTCAACTTCAAATGTTTTCCATTGCTGGAATGTCATATTGGAACAAGCTTATTGGGCAACTAAGATTATGTGCTGATCGCTACAGTTTTAAGAAGATGTTGAAAACCAAGTTGTTTGTAGACGCATACTTTTAATCTGTCTCTCCTAATGTTGTTTGGGTATTTTTGTGACATTTTATCAAATATGTTACTGAAGAATTTGTAGGCCATCGTTCCATGTATTGATATTATTTTGAAGAGTGATTTGTATTGTTTTTTTGGTCTTTGTTTTTGCTTTATGTATGTTTATTTGGAAACTGATGTGACTTCAGGCGGTATATTACGTTTTTTAAATAAATAAATAATCCCACACGCTACCACTCACTTCTGACTGTTACACTATTTACATCCATTCAGCAGGGGCTGGAAGCATACTAGAGACCAGACTCCGGTTCATTCTGGACTCTGCACAGGGCAGAGGGAATCAGGTCTGGGGCCTGAGCTGCTCTCAAGCTGGTAAACTGTGAAAGGGAGAGGGGGAGAAGGAAAGGAATGTGACTTGTACACTGCCTTTTTCTGTTTATATATTCAAAGTGGTTTATATATATCTACAGTTACTTAGTTTGTATCTGGGGCAACAAAGGGTTAAGTGACTTGCTCAGGGTCACAAGGAGCAGAGTGCTGGGATTTGATCTCTCAACCTCAGGGTGCTAGGCCACTCCTCACCTCAAGAAGGAAGGGGCCATTACAGGAGAAGCGAGAACCAAGGACAGAGACTTGAATGTTCTCTGTGGCAGTGAATACCGACATTAAAATATTTTGGAATGTTTGTTTGCTTTGGAAACATCGCTGCTGCTGGTCAGGAAATTCTAGTTCGGTCACAAGGCTGTGTCTGTTGCTTGTGTGCACAAACCCAGGGGGGCTTGTGGGAGGGGGTGGAGATATTCTAATGAAAACCACACCATCTCCAGGCTCTTAATTAGCCCAGCGCGTGGTCATAATTCATCTGCCTTGTATTTAATGAGCTGTAATATCTGTCAAAATACGGAGCATGCCAGGAAGCCATTACAATGCTGCTACCCTTTCTTGTTTACTGAAAAACACTTTCTTCTAAGTTTCAACAATGGCAGAGAAAGGAAAATGGTAAAACCAGAGGACATAATTTGAGGTTGAGGGGTGGTAGATTCAGGAGCAATGTTAGGAAATTCTACTTTACGGAGAGGGTGGTGGATGCCTGGAATGCGCTCCCGAGAGAGGTGGTGGAGAGGAAAATGGTGACCGAGTTCAAAGAAGCGTGGGATGAACACGGAGGATCTAGAATCAGAAAATAATAGTAAATATTGAACTAAGGCCAGTACTGGGCAGACTTGCACGGTCTGTGTCTGTATATGGCCGTTTGGGGGAGGATGGGCTGGAGAGGGCTTCAATGGCTGGGAGGGTTTAGATGGGATGGAGTAGGTTTTGACGGAGATTTCGGCAGTTGGAACCCAAGCACAGTACAGGGTAAAGCTTTGGATTCTTCTCTTTCCCCTTCCCAACTTCCAGCATCCATCTCTTCTCCCTCCCCTCCCTATCTTCAGTATCTTCTGTTTGCCCTGTGCCACAATGGTAAAACAGGAAACAGTTAGTCTTTGGTCACTATGTAGGTGGCTGCCACTCTGCTAGAACTGTCCTCTCCTAAAGCCGGAAGTTGGTGGCAGAGGGGGTGGAGTTAGTAGCTGCTCATATAGAGGCGAGGCCCTATGAGGGTTTGCTGATTTGCTTTTGAAATCAGCAGCAGTGGTGGGGGTGGCAGCGGAAAGGAGGTGGAAAAGTCATGACTGGGGCTACCTGGTGCCTACGTTGCTTCCCCTAAAATTGTGCTTTCCATGGTGACTGCCTAGTTCAACTTGTGCTAGGGCCAGCCCTGAATTAGAGTTAAATTAAAAGTGTGGTTCCCACTAACCATGAGTGATAAATAGTTGAATGTCATAAGAGGGGAAATATAGGTGCTGAACCTCAATATTGGAAATTGAGCAAGAAATATGATGATGGTAGGGTCCATGACTTAGCCCCAAGAAGCTCCACAGTGCAGGAGCTTCTCTTCCAGAAGCAGTAGTCAGTGTTGTCTTTAAAATATTTTTCTGTCTTCTTGTGTATAGGATATATTTATGGCATGCCCAATTGTTGGTATTGGAGAGTACTGTTAGCGACAAGGAGGAGGTGAGGGCTAAGATGAAGGATTACGGTAAACCATTGAATGGCTCCCCTGGAAGGAAACAGCTGCCCTGGAATGGAAATTTGGAAAGCTGTGAGAGTCCCTAAAAGCGGAAGATGACAGCCTGGTCCAGAGCTGCCAGAACTGGCAAAAAGAGAGCGAGAGCTATGTTCTAACGACTGTTTAATTATTATTATAAATGAAAATGTAACAGAACTGCTTTTTAATTGGGAACCTGTTCCACACCAATGATACAGCTACTTTTCACAAACTTGCTTTTATCTCTAGACGGAAGATGGGTTTTAACATTTCAGCCTCCTTCTCTGCGTTCTGTGTAACTACACCTGATATTCTTCTTCTTGGCATCAGTCTTCCAAAGTAAGGAAAATTATGGCCTATCATTTTCTAATGCAAGCGCCTTTATGCAGCAAATAAATCACTATGTGTTAGTCACGTCAGCACTTGCTTTAACATGACTTAATACAACCTACGTGTTAGAGCTGCATTGCTTAGCTCAATGGTTATTTAATTATCTCTACTCTGCCAAGAAATTATTACAGGTAAATAAGAAAAATTTATGGTCTTTCAAAGCACTGCGGCTTATTTCTAGGTGCAGCAGATGCCGATTCTGAACTCATTTAGCAGGTTTTCCCAGACAAAACGCCCTGCAACAGAAATGGCGCTGTGTGGCGAGACTGAAGCGTTCTGCAGCCTAATCCCTGTGAAGAACTAAGTCGCACATGAGTCAGTCCTCAGCTGCAGCTTCTATTGATTTCTCTAGCTCCCTATCTTATCTGTCAACCACATACATTAAGTTTGGAATACTGAAGAGCAATCGTGGGTGCCCTTTTACTACGCTGTGCTAAAAGGTAGCCCGTGGTAAAAGAATAATACTTTTTAGCATTAAATCATAATCTCATATAGCAATTTTATCACACCGAAGGTCCTCAGAACGCCATCAATAATAATAAAACCCTAAGTGGGCATGCGCACTCCTACTTCCATGATCCCTGCCTCCATGATTCGTAGCTCCGTGGCAGAGACATGGTAGTAGCGGTGCGTTCGGCGGTTTTCAGGACACGTGCCTCTGCATGAGCAGTAGAATAGAACCGCCGAGCAGGGGGAAGCGCCTCCATGTTCATCCCACGCTTCTTTGAACTCAGCCACAGTTTTACTCTCCACCACCTCTCTCGGGAGCGCATTCCAGGCATCCAACCTTTAAGTTTCCTAGCTCCTTCCTTGTAGCACTCCCTACCTGCTGCTGTCCACTTAGAAAGCACTTCCATACCTGTAAGATAGGTGTGACAACATGATTGCTTTTGTCAGGCTTTTGCAGTTGTTATTCCCCTTTCCTGTCTCCAAGGCGTCTATTGTTAATGCCTCCCTAGTAGAGCTCCATTCTACACAATGGTCGACTGCATCGTCCCATGCAATTGCCTTTTGCTTGTGTCGTCTACAGCTCCGACGATTCGTTGTCAAGTTCATGGGTCTTAGGCTTGGTATACCAACTAAGGATAGAAACATAGAAAGATGACAGCAGAAAAGGGCCAAGGCCCATCAAGTCTGCCCACTCTATAGACCCTCCCCTTAATATTATACAATGTTTTACCCTGACCCACTTAGGGATCCCACATGGGCGTCCCATTTATTCTTAAAATCTGGCACGCTGCTGGCCTCGATTACCTGTACTGGAAGCTTGTTCCATTGATCAATCACTCGCTCCGTGAAGAAATACTTCCTGGTGTCGCCGTGAAATTTTCCGCCCTTGAGTTTGAGCGGGTGCCCCCTTGTGGTTGAGGGGCCTCTGAGAAGGAAAATGTTATCTTCCACTTCTATACGTCCGGTGACGTATTTAAACGTCTCAATCATGTCTCCCCTCTCCCTGCGTTCCTCGAGAGTGTAGAGCTGCAAACTGTTTAGTCTTGCTTCGTACGAGAGACCTTTAAGCCCTGAGACCATTCTGGTGGCCATCCTTTGGACCGACTCGACCCTCTGCATGTCTTTGCGATAATGTGGCCTCCAGAATTGCACGCAGTATTCCAGATGAGGTCTCACCATGGTCCTGTATAATGGCATTATGACAGCAGGCTTTCTGCTGACGAAACTTCTACGGATGGAACCCAGCATCTGTCTTGCCCTTGAGGAAGCCTTCTCCACCTGATTGGCAGATTTCATGTCTGCGCTAATGATTACTCCTAAATCTCGTTCTGCTGATGAGCAATCTGAAAATTTCAGTTTGTGTCTTTACCAGGAAAATTCACGTCAATCATTTTCTTTGGACATTTTTTTTTTTTCTGTCTCAAGAGCAGGGTCATCGAGTGTGCACTCTTCAACTCTTGAGACCCATGTACATCTAAGGGCACCTTTCACGAAGGTGCGCTAGCGTTTAACACACCGGATTAGTGCATGCTAGCTGAAAAACTACCGCCTGCTCAAGAGGAGGCGGTAGCGGCTAGCTTGTGCGGCATTTTAGCGTGCGCTATTTCGCGCATTAAGACCCTGACACGCCTTCATATATGGAGCCCTAAATGTGCATGGGTTCCGGTTGTTACATGTAAATGGGGTCTCAAGAGGGTAAAAGGTACATCGCTTTCTGAAACAGGGCACAAGCCTTTCCTGAGAGCATGCAGATGCACAATGACACACCCTCAGGAGTCCAAAACAGTGCACTAGCATCAGCAAATGAAAAACACAAAACTTTTTGCTTTCTTTCTGCATATGTTCAGGTTTTAATGACAACAAAAGCCCATCCCTAGTACCAGCTTCAAATGACACCAAAAGATGATAACATCCCTTAATTACATCCTGTCACTATTTTACTGCTAAGCCAACGTTTGGAGACAGTAGTTCATTTTGAGCATGAATCAGGCTTAGCTGCTGCCTATAATTGCCCATAGGACTTGCCTATTTAAGACACTAATGTTCCATCCTTTTTCAATGGTAACCCAAATAAATAGGTATTCAATTTTTACAAGATGTGCTTCCAAGCAGCAGCGACCGCTAAACGTCGAGCCGCCCGTAGGAATAGAACTGGTAGCTTGGCAGCACACCTTTGTAAAAGGACCTACATACATTTTCCTCATTCTTCAAATCCAGTGGCAAAAGGTATTTCAAACCTTAGGATCAGCAACAGAAAATCTGTGCTTAGCACAAGACAACTTCACCATCCTCATTAGTGGAATCTCTCAAACTCTGGGCCCCAGACCGAAGAGTATGGAAAAGGTGCGTAAAACAAGAGGATAGGTTTAAAAAAAAAAAGACATACCTAGACTAACTTTAAAAGCCATCAGTCAAGTAGAGCAATCCCTTTGAATCCTTAAAGATCTTACACTCATTCAGCTGTGATGCCTTTTCTTCAGATCTGCAGACAGTTCTAGAATTTAAGAAAAATTCCTTCCCAAACATCATTTTCCATTACATAAATTCTGTGTAGGTGGATGATTCCATTAAAATTCACTGTGTATCCACCAGAATAGAAATTGCAAGTAGTTAAAGCCATGACACAAGATCAGAGAATCCTAGTTTGTTAAGAGCAGAGGCCTAGTAATTGAGGGGTGGGGGCAGGAGGGCAGACTGCACTGAGCGTTGTCTTGGCAGGGGCACTGGCGCCTCTCCTCCTCTCTGCTCCCCTCCCTCCCTCTTAAAAAGTTCGCCGGCACGAGCAGTATCTTCTACCTGCTGCTTGCACTGGCCTCAGCCCCCCCTCTGACATCACTTCCTGGCTGCAGGACCAGGACATGATATCAGACGAGAGTCAAGGTCAGAGCGAGTAGGAAGTGAAAGATGCTGCTTGAGCCAGCGAACATTTCAAAAGGTACATGGTGGGGGGGGTACTCAAACAGCAGAGAAGAATAGGCGGGGCCACATGGCGCGGCAATTCCGGGCATCTCCCATCTCCCGCCCTTGCTACACCACTGGGGCCTAGTCATGAGCAATAGATTGTGAACAATAAAGTGAGGGTCGAAGTCTAGACCTTCAAGGTTATGCAGTCTAGAAGTTGATTGTTATGTTATGGTATTTTATGCCTTTTTTTTTCCATTTCATGGCCTGGAGGGCAGAAGAGCTGTCTCCAAGAGAGAGGTTGATTTTCTGAAACTCACAATTAGGCCAGCACAAGTTAACATCAACACACCCACTCCCACCCTTATAAATGGCTAATGCATATCTAAAGCTAATATAATTCCACAGGATTTGCGTTTTTCCTTACAGTGTTGTCGTCCTGTGCTGGGTGGGGCTTATTCCTGTCCCTTTCCCGCCACCCTTAAGAAGAAAACAAGGAGCGGTCTTTTGATTCAGAGTCCAACAACTGGAGCAACTTGGAGTTTGCTGAAGATCCATCTTACACAAGGTAGAACTTTCCTAGTTTCTCTCCTACAGGCCTCTGAAGGATGGCTTCAGCCATTTGGTTTGTGTGCGCTTCATTGCTTTACCACAACCCTTTAAGAAAAAAATATAGGACAAGACAAACAACCCATAATATTACTTTGTGCCAAGTCCAGATCATCATGTGAAGGGAGCAGCTCGATGACTATTAGAAATGACGCCATTCCAAGCAGAGATACAAATACCATAAGCTAGCTGTTCTCAGCCCAGACATCAGGGACCCCCCGGTCTATCTGGTTTTCAGTATATTCAGCAAGAATTTTAAATTTTAAAGTGTTCGAGGCTTGTGCAGATGAGGACAGAGCTTGGGCATTGGTGGAATGAGGCATTATGACATCACAATCTGAGCTCTAGAATGTTGCTCCTTAGGATTTTAAAGTGTTCAAGGCTTGTGCAGATGAGGACGGAGCTTAGGCATTGGTGGAATGAGGCATTATGACATCACAATCTGAGCTCTAGAATGTTGCTCGTTAGGATTTTAAACTAATAATTGGAAGAATTATAATAACCTAAATTATACATTTTGGTGGAATACAATATGTCATATATTTAAAATGGAAAGAACAATAGTAATACAAAGAGGGACATATACCAAATTTATAAAAATATGGGGGCCACTGACAAAATACTGCAATGAATAAATAGTAGGATTTTTCTTCTTCTTTTCTTCTTTTAAATATCTTTTTTGTGACGCACATAGAGGGGGGGTAATGAAAATAAATTATATATAATATGTTATACAATATGTAATGTATGAATGAAAAATAATAGAAGGGTGGGAGGAAGGAGAAGGGATAAAAATATATTTAGAATATGATGTATTAGATACAAAAATGATATTGTGTATTTATCAATTGTAATTTAATATTTTGTACATTTTATGTAAAATTTGAAAATTAAAAATATTATATGAAAAGTAATAGGAGGGTGAGGGGGAAAATTATATTTAGATATATGATGTATTAGATATAAAAGTGATACTATGTATTTATCAATTGTATTTTAATATTTTGTACACTTTATGTAAAATTTGAAAATAAAAAATAATGGGGAAAAAAAAAAAAAAAAAAGGATTTTAAAGTGTTCGAGGCTTGTGCAGATGAGGACAGAGCTTGCAGGGACAGAGCAATATTGCAGCGACAGGGAAAATTTCTCTATGTCATTTTCTATAACTGACATGATGGGCTATGACATCTAAGCTGAATAGCACTGCTGTCCTAAAGTGATCTGGTTGCACTCCAAAAGAGACCACAGCATTATATGGTTTGCTTTTTATCATTCTGGTAAGGAGCAGCATCTCCTGCCCCTCTAGCTGTGCTCTACACCAAGGTCTGATATATAGGAGAGTTTCTTTACAGGAGTAATAGTGAGTGACAGTCAATGCTTTTTTTTAAATTTTATTTTTACATGTCAGCCATTGATGGTATTTCATTACTTAGATATTTAGCACTGTATGCTGTATTTTTTATTTTTTAAAGTATAACACTCCCACTTAAACATTAAAAAAGTTTTTTTGTCAAGGCTGCTCAGCTGAATCTTTATAGGTCTGAATGGGAATTCCTACTGTGGTGGGAGATGGAGGAAAACATTTCACAAGTTTTTCTATTTTGAGTCTTGAATAAAGTCTCAGAAATACAGTTACAGGTTTTCCTACTTGTGGTGAAAGTTGGCTGGGAACAGAGGTATAAATAAAGAAGTGAAAAACTTCAGAACTCAGTTTATTTACAGTACTTGATCATAAATGAAGTAACATCATGGTAAATCACAGAGACTTGGCTCAAAAAAAAAAAAGAACAGGTTTCTCAAGTTAATCTGTGCTTACGCCATAAAACATTTATTCATTTGGAAATACACTGTATTAACATCAATTATATGCTATTTAACATAGCTTATTTGCACAAAAGAAAAAAAAATAAAGAGTCAGATTTACTGAAAAAATACTGAAAACAGATTCCACTATGTTAGTGGATGTAAAGTTGTTGCATTAATTAGTACATTTCTTTGCTGTTGAAAATGCTGAGATATATTTAAAGTTGTCTAACTTTCTTAGATTGGCTTCCATTTACCTTTAAAAGAAAAGGCAGACAAGCCAAGAGAGGAGTTGCCAACTACAGTCCTCAGAAGTTAGTAACAGATCTAAGACTCTGGCTGCTGCTGGCTCTTAAACTCGTCAGAATGCAAATAAATAAACCCAGCTGCTAGCGCTCATTGTGAATATCCCCAAAACAACCCTTCTGTGAAAATGCCAGGGTCCAAACTGGCCTACCCAGGTCCAGAAAAGTCAGACAGACCATCTGTTTATTTTCCATTTACGTTTGGTAAGAGTCAGATTTCCCAGGCCCTGCTTTAGATTTGTTTCCGTGACACGTGAACCTCTGGCAGGAGGAATGAATACAGTCAATTCTGATGGGTGGGAACAGAATACAGACATGTGTTGGCTTGACAGCCCTGTAAGCTCTCGTGCTCCATTCCAAACCAGCCCTCAAGCTTGTCCTAGCCAGTTAGGTTTTTTCAGGCCATCCTCTAAAGAACATACATGATAGATTCACATAGAACATGACTTAAGGTATGCAAAATAGATATCATGCACATTCATAAGGGTATCCTGGAAACCTCATTGGCTAGGGATAAGTTGACAGTGCTCTAGTGAAGGAAAAAATTATATACCAAAAGGAAGAGAATTATACAGTCACATCCCACAAGCGCTGCCAGGGAAGTCAGGAAGAAAGAGCTCGAAGAGGAAACAAATTAGTTCTACTATTTCAATTCCTATTGAATTACACAGAAGAGCCCACAGGACTTATTATGGCAACATAAGGCAAGGCAAATTGCAATAATAGATTTAAGATCAAAGCAATCCTCTACAATCAACACAACATTCTAACTGCAAGGTCCAATGGCTCCTTCCATCTCAGCACCTACTATAACAAATGAATGGACATCTTATGTGTCTCATCAATGGTGTAGCAAGGGTAGGAGGTGCCCCCCTGCGCCCTCCTCTCTTCCCCCCTCTTTCTGTGCTATCCCCTCTGCTCCTTATGCACCCCCAAGCCACACTCCCGCCCCTGTACCTCTTTAAATTTTCGCCAACTCAAGCAGCTTCTCTGGCCTGCTGCTCATTTCCTCTGATGTCACTTTCTAACCCCGTAACCCGGAAGTGATTTCAGAGGGAGCCAGGTCGGCGTGAGCAGTAGTCCAGAATAGTTGCTCACGCTGGCAAAGATTTAAAGAGGGGATGGGGGGGCGGGGAAGGGAGGTTATGAGCGTGACTTGGAGGGGGCAGAGAGGTGTCTGTGCCCCCACCAAGATGGCACCCATCTTGGTGCCCCCAAGTCTGCCCCCTTCGCCTCCCCCTTTACTATGCCACTGCCTCTCATTCTATGTTCTTCAAGATTGTCTAAACCACAACATGACTTTTTTGAGGACGAGAAAAAAGGCTGGAAAAACCTTATGGCCCTGGAGCCTTTTAACCAGGAACTTTTTTTTTTTAAAGTAAAATTCCTATATACCTTCAGGTAACAGTAACACTGACAAAACTTCTCCAAAAACGATAAGGAAAGGTGACAATCAGTTTTCAAATGGCATGGAGGAAAATGTTTCACAGGCAAATGAATCCAGATTGGGCAGTCAACAGACTGTGTTTGGACAGCTCCAAGACAGGATGAAAAGCAGCAGTGGAGTGGAGCTTGTCAAAATGAAGGGCCCATACAAAAGGATGGAAGGTAAGCTAATGAGTCAATTCATGTTCTGCAGGAGTGCTTTCTTGTGGCAAGATATTTATGAAATGGCATTACTGCTGCTGGCTCAGACCACAGAGGTCCTAAAAGAGACCTTCATTCAGTGAAGTTCTAATCACCAAGTCACTTAGCACTGCCTTCACACAGCCTCTCAACAATGCACACTTTGTCCCCTAGAGGGAGCAGACTGTACATCTGACCAGATTCTCCCCCTCCTGCAGCAATACAGAAAACGCCAGAGAGGTCTCCTCACATACAAGTCATGTAGATGCTGAAAGCTTAAAAAGTGTACATCTAACACAATGGCTCCCAAACTACATGTCAAGACCACAAAGTGGGAGAAGAGATCATATCAGTAACTGGGGTCAAAAAGACAGTGCCGCTCTCCCCCTCCCCTCTAGGCCTCTATTATAACCTCTGCTCAGCCGTAGCAGTCAGTATGGAGTCTGGGAGTCATTGAAAGGCTCCGCCCTAACCTCTTGTGCAAGCTTCTTGTTAGAATAGGACCCCAGCCAGAGTCAACATTTCCAAGTTTTGAGTGTGCTTCCAAGTGAAAAGTCATTTTCTATAAAAAGTGAGCCAAGATACCTATATAAAGCCTTCCTATGACAGCTCTTGTCTACTCAGTTTGCTAGTCAACATCTGTGTTTTACACATTCAGTCACCACACAGTAAGAATTAACTAGTACCAATGCCATAGTTCTCAGTAGGTAACGTCATTGATCAAGGATACATCATAGCTCTTCAGATTGGCATCCCATTGCAGTTACTTATTTTTCTGGAGAATATCCCTCACCTCCCAGGCTTGTCTGTGTGCAATAACCAAGGAAAAGAAAAATCCATCGAAATTAGCATGCACTGCCACCATATTCTGGTACAGAGCAAAAGATGCCTATTTATGAAGGATCTGTCGCGCATGCTCGGTGATAAGGGAACCAGCAGCAGGTACGGTGAGCTTCTTCACCAATCTCTGCCATAGTGTTCTTCATTCAGTTAACCTCAGTCTTTAACTTTTGATTGTCTGATATATTTTTTCTTCTTCTTACATCTTGCAATTTGAAACAAAAACGTTTTGAGATGTTGAAGATAAACATCGCCTATAAGAATCAGTTAACTCCAGAGGAATGATCCTCCAGACACAGTTTCACTGCTCCAAAGAAAAATTGGCCACATGAAGTATTATTTCAAAGTTATTCTGTGCTAGACTGTATATGTACATCTCTAAATACAGCAGAGATATTAATGTATGTACACCATCTGAAATATATACCTACAGCAGCACAAAAAAAGTTATAAAGCAAATGCAGAAAACACTTTTTACTCCGAAGGAAAAGGGACTAAATTCTCATGTTCAAAAAATAGATTTGATTCTTTCAGAAAAAAAGAATTCTTATTTCATACCACAATTAATTTTTTTTTTTTTTAAACGTTAAGTGTATCTATTTGTGCACAGACCCACAGCAATACTGATATGCCAAAAGGATGCTTGCATCGCCTCCTACTCCCCAGCTCGGACTGCTTGGTTGGCATCTTCTGGATGGATTGGAGGAATTTTGGTGCTCAGCTGTGAATAGATGTAAGGCCAGATTCTGTTCGTCTCTGTCCCAGAATATGTGTGTAGGATACCTCGGCTTCTGAAAAACAAGACGGACAGTACAAAAATTGTTATTTTTATTTAGAGTACTTAAACCAAAGCGGCTCACAATAAAACATCCATAATAAAAACAGACACATTCCCCACATTTATCTATTCAATTTTCTATCGTGCTCTCCCAGAGAAGCTCAGTATGGTTTGCATGAATTTATTCAGGTACTCAAGCATTTTTCTCTGGCTGTCCTGGCAGGCTCACAATCTATCTGATATACCTGGGGCAACGGGGGATCAAGCGACTTGCCCAAGGTCACAAGGAGCAGTGTGGGTTTGAACCCCCAACCTCAGGGTGCTGAGGCTGTAGCTCTAAACATTGGCCACACTCTCAGACATAGTATGGTAGAAGATAGCATGACAAACATTGTCCGACAGAGATGGCAAAACATAGTTAAAGCATGGTAAAACATAATATGACAAAACCTGGTATGGTAAAAACATAGCACAGCAAACAGTATTACCAAACATAACATAATGACATTATTCTAGGACAAGCAGGCAGAAAATTCTCTCATATGGGTGTCGTCATCCATGGAGCCCAGTACGGACAGCATGAAAAGGTGTACTGTCACTAAGTTTTAAGAAACTTCACGACTCCCACACCGCGCATGCGCGAGTGCCTTCCCGCCTGACGCTCGCTCGCAGTATCTCAGTTCTGTTTCCACAGAGCAAAGAAGTCTCTTTTTGGACTAACTGTGAGTCAGCGTTGCATTCCTGCTTTCACACATTTTATCATCCTATTTATCTTCTTATTTAGTTTACTCTGCTTTTATTTTTTTTTTTAAACCCTTTTATTTTGTTCTAGGTCTTCGGGCTTCGGCCCTTCAGTTGTTTCTTTTTTTTTCCTCAGCGAGTTTTGTTTCTTTCAAACATTGAGTTTAATCTCTCTGAAGATATTTTCCCCATGTCCAAGCCTACGACAGGGTTTAAAAAAATGCTGCAGGTGTCAGCGTCCCATTTCGATCACCGATCCTCATAATTGGTGTATCCAATGTTTAAGTCCTGACCACCAAATAAGAGTCTTGTATTCAGTGTTCCACACTGAAAAACTGCTCTATTAAGGCCTGTTGGATTCAACAGGAGAAGCTGTTTGGCTCGAACATGGACACCAACGTACCAGAGCCATCGACAATACCTCCTGCATCAACATCGGCGTCGGGGAGTCTCTCTTCATCAAAGAAGTCTAATACTAAGGATTCTACTTCCCAACAAGTGTCGAAGGTCTCTACAGCATCGAGTCTCTCGATGCAAGCTCCTCATTGACACCACCATTCTACATCGCAGCATGTCTCTAACTCTAGGTGTGCAGCCATGTTGAGGTCACCCTCTCTGAGACATCCTGCTTTACTCAAGGTACCAGCTAGTGAGCCTTCAGTACTGGTGAATGCTGCTCCGCAGCAGTCGCTGGCCTCGATGGCATCAAGTTTCTTGATGCGGACCATAAGACAACATCATCGTTCTGCAGATTCCCCAGTTGTCTCTCCTAAACGGTGTGCATCTCCTTTGAAATCACCCATACTGAGACAATCTGCAACACCAACGGTACCATCTGCTGAGCCATCGCTACTGGTACAACAGTCCTTCTGGCAGAAGCTTGTTGACTTTTTAAGTCACATTGTATGCATCTTCTGCAATCAACTCCCTCGGTACTGGGCCCTTCAGAACATGACACCTCGAGGCCCTGAGGTATCGCTACTATTGATCCATTGTAGCACCAAAATACTGCTCAGGGATCTCTTCTGAGGCATCGTTCTCTTTCCTCCCGATGCCAATATCTCTCCAGGTATGATACTTCTACCACATCTACATCATCTCACCTTTAAGGCATTGACTAGCTACTGCACATCATATGACCTCTTCTTCCCTGGATCGTTCCAAATTAAAACGATCATCTGTTTTGAAGCGAAAGAAGGATCTTCACCAGGACATTTAGGACTCCTCATCAGACCGATACCAAAAGCGTCTTGTAAACATACTTTTCCAGAGGATTTTTCTGATTCCACCGTCTCACAGTATAGGGTTTCCTTTTCTGAACCTGAATCTTTTGACCCCTCACTTTTCACCAACAGTTCGTCATCTGATGGCCTTACATTTACTGCTTATATTAATCAACTTTGCAAAGATTTATCAGTTACAATAGAGGCTGATGTAGCATCTTTTGCATTTCTGGATATTTTACATTTTGAAGAACCTCCTAGTGGAATCAACACTTAAGAAATACTTTGATACAAGGGTGTATTCTTCAGTACTTCCGGGTCATGAGAATCGTACCACAGAAACTTTTGGTTGTCACCTTTATAAAAATTCTATGCTATTGAACAGAATCCTCAATTACTCTTTCAACATGTCTCAGTATCTCCAACATCATGTATAGTAGTTGTCTGGATCTGTCCAATATGTTATCTCAGAACGCCTTCAGGAATATCAGCACACTGTTTAATCCCTCACATAGACTGCGATCTCAAGATCAGTCGCAGATGCTTTTTAACTATCATCTTGAGCGTCTGTTTTATCAGTAGCTATGAAACGCCTGGTTTGGTTTGGCTCAGACTTTCTGATATGGATATCAATGTCCAAAATAGACTGGCCAACATTCCATGTCTTGGGAAAGAGCTTTTTGGCGAGCCCATTGAGATTGCTGCACAAAAATTAGCTCAACATGAGCAGACTTGGAATACTTTAAATAAAGCAAGGTCTAAGTCTTTTTCTTCAAGGAAGTCTTCTAAGCAACCTCCTTCACATCAGAGACATTCTCCCTCTACACCAGCTACTTCGGGACAACTAATGCAGTAGCGGCAAGTATGCTGGAGTCCTGAACCTCATTCAGTGCATTTCTTCTAGATCACTCGAAGCTTGCCTTTACTATACCATCAACGTCAGTCTCTCACATCAACTGACCTATGCCTTCTCTCAGTCCTTATGGAAGGTTTTCTTCTTTCATTCTATGCCCGCGATACGGGTTCTCAAGTTTCTGAACATCAGCAGTATTTATTTTTCATATTCCTGTGAGCTCCACTGCACAAACTTGCATTGTTAGGAAAATGCCTGTAAGTTGGATTATTTCCTTTCAACAGGACTCCATTCCATTAAGAGGGGAAGCTAACGTGGGTGTAGTTTGTGAAGTTAAATTCCTCCATAGGTTTTCAGCAAGAATATCACAAATTGGTATGCATCAATCAAGCTGCAACTGCTTCAGGATTCCACCATGGGGTGTAGAGCCTGTAAGGTGGTTCTTTTTCCTGTTGCTGGATACATAGATATATGGACATGACTGGATCTAACAGGGGTGTAGAGCCTGTAAATTAGATTTCACCCCACCCCCCCTATCAGAATCTTGCACTGCTTTATTTCCGAAGCAGGATCAACCAAGTTTTTCTTAGAACGTTTTCTACTGTACTATCAATGTTTTATACAGTTCTTTCCAGAAGGCATCCATTTACTTCAACCATTTTTCCCTGCACCTGTTTCTTTCATGAACATTCTTCACAAAACCTTTTACTCCATCTCCTTTTGATTCTAAAAGGCCCGGAGGTTTGGGAGTGGCTGTGGGGGAGGACACGGCACTACATCCTTTTTAGGATGTTTTTTTCTTTTGCTCCAGCTTATTTCAGCCATAGTCTCTGGACTGATGGTTTCCTTCTATACAGTCTATAATTAGACATTCATGCATTCTGAAATCAGTATGCACATTCCAGGCTTGTTCCTACTGGGTTTTCCATACAGGTCTCTTACATTTCTTTCATTTTTGGTTTTAATACAGAAAATTTATGTGCTCAAGCACATGATATAGACTAAAGAAAGTACTGGATAAGTAGAGACATCAAGTGAAGAAGTGACATGAGGCAGAGGACGATAAACGGGAAACTAGATATGTTGTGTTGTCAGCTATGATTTTCTCGTTTCTAAAAGCAGCTGTCACCTTGACCGAGGACCCCACCACTAGTATGGATTACTTTAGAGCTACACAGAAGCCTGCATTATCAGATTTGTTTCTATTGCCTCAGGTGCCAAAAAAATAAGTACCTGTATATAATATGTAAACTACTGCGACTACAACCACAGAAAGGCAGAATATCAAATCTCATCCCCTCTCTCTTTGGTTAGTCAGATCCAGGCAAGTCACTAAGGGTTAGATTCACTAACCTGCCCGAGCCATGGCCAATCCGCGGTAGGCCGACGAATTTACAAAGGGTCAGCATGCTAATGGGAGAGATCGGAGGAATTACCCCCACCGACCACATGGATAGCTAGTGAGCGATCCTGAAACATGCGCAAACCATATTCTTTGTCTATAGATGGCCTGCGCATGCTTACAGAGCTGCTTTTCTGCTTTTTTTTTTTTTTCTGTTTTTGTACTTTTTTTTTTAAACTTCACGAGCCCGTAGTTTTAACCTGCTTTAAACCCGCGGGCTCGCACTGGGAGGAAAGGCAAGAGAGCCGGGAAGGCAGAAAGCCAATTCGGGGAGGCAGAGAGCAAGGAGCAGGAGAGTCGGGGAGGCTGACAAAGATGATCCTGTGTTCTTTCTGCTTTCCTTCACAAAACTGAGACTATTTTGTTACCGGATTAGCTTTTGTTGGTGTATGTGGCCAAAAGAGAAACACAGGTTCAGTTTCTTCTCTCTGTAACAGCTGAGTATATTATTAAATATACTTGAGCACATAAACCGAGCCATAGCTTGATTTAAAAGCCATGGAGGGAACCAATTGTGTGATTCATTTTTTTTTTTTTTTACAGGATGAGTCGGGGAGGCAGAGAGCCAGATTGGGGAGGCAGAAAGCAGGTCGTGGCAGAGAGCGAGTTTATTTCAGGGCTGGTAGGACAGTCGGAAAGGAGGTGAGCGACTGGTCCCCAGCAGTCACTTCTTGTTGATTGGCCAGCCCAGTCGGTGTTCAAGATTTTTGTTTAGTGAATCGCGTCCCTGCCTACCTTTGTACGCCGTTTCCCCTCGTTTGCATGCATGGATCGGATCGGTATACAGGTTAGTGAATTGGGTTGGAGGGACATCGGGTCGCAAAGGGCTCGCAAACCAATCAGTACATGATCGGTTTGCTTAGTGAATCTAGCCCAAAGTTAGTAAACAGGGACAGTAAGGAAAGAGGGACCACTGCTGTCCAAAGTAGCAGGCTGGGTAGATTCAGCCACAGAAATGTCTTACACCCCTTTCCAATGCTGTAATGCAGCGGTCTGGAAAAGAAGCAATATTCGGAGCTAAACTTAACCATTTGAAGAGACAACAGACAAAGGTAAGTCTCAAATCGACTGACCGTTGAAATATTAAGAGCTGGCAGCTCTGTGACAACGAGACTAATCTATTCAGTTCTGTGATTCCATTTGCATGAGTTCAGGCTGAGGATGCCAGAGAAGGCCGTAAAATGTTCTTTAATAATTCATCAGCACGCAAGCAGTCCTCTCAGGATACAGACATTCGCCCATCCACAGGAAGCGGCTCAGAAAAGCAAGGCAATGTACAAGGAGAAGTAAACAGGGAACAATTTATCTGTACAGTATCAAGAAAAGAAGGTTATTAAAGATAACAGTTTATTTTTATTTTCTTGGCACCAAGAGTCAGACAATTAGTAACGCGATGGCCTTCTTACAGCTTCAAATCTCAGACAGGGAGAAAGAGAGAGAGAGAAAGACCGAAGCTCACTCTTAGATACAGGTTTCTCGTGTGCTAATCCATATGGAAATTGTGCTGCGACTAGAATTTTTCTGGTTCTAGCCAAAAGGTCATAGAAACGTGGAAAACAGTGGCAGATAAGAGACCATTCTTAAAAAAGGACCCCGAGCTCACGCAGCCTTTTGCTGGCGGACTCCAAAGTCAATTAGATTATTTGGATGGGTTTGGGATTTTGCTCACACCTTTGTCAGTTGTAGTTTAAGGTGACTTGCATTTAAATACACTAGATATTTTCTATCCCTGGTGGGCTTATAATCTAAAATTGGCTACCCGAGGTAATGGAGGATTACGTGACTTACCCAAGATCACAAGCAGCAGCGGTAGTTTTTCAGGTAGCGCACACTATAGCGTGTGCTAATCCAGCGCACCTTTGCAAAAGGAACCCTAAATAGACTAATTACAAATACAAACATGAGTTTGAGGGTAAAGGGGGATGAGAGTTAATAATTACATCATTAAAAACAAATTAATTAAAGGGAAAGGGGGGGGGGGGAATAAAACACCAGGAATGGGAATCGCTTCTTAAAAGCGGTTCGTGTAGTATACTGCTATGCTGTTGGGAAGGAAATATTTAGACGCTGTGGTATGCGTCTTGGAATAAGAACGTTTTTAGTTTAGTCTTAAATTTGTTGAGTGTGTTTTCGAGGCAGAGTTGAGGTGGCATGGCTTTCCATAAAGCTGGAGCTACAATGGAAAAATTAGTATTTCTAGTGCAGTAGAATTCTTTGATGGAAGGTATGGTCAATAAATTCAAATCAGCCGATCTAAGGGTCCGGCAAGAGCAAAAGGGGATGATGAGTTTATCAAGAAAAGATGGGAGACACGAAAGTTTGATTTTAAAGACCAGCAGTAAAGTTTTATAAGTGACACGGTGGGTTATGGGTGGCCAATGTGCTTCTCACAGAAGAGGAGTGACATGATCATATTTCCAACCTTATAGATAAGTTTGATTGCCGTATTTTGAATGAGTTGCAGACGACATAATTCTTTTTGAGTAATTCCATTATGTAGGTAGTTGCAGTAATCTAAATGAGAAATGACCAGTGAGTGAATAAGGGTTGTGATAGCATCAGTTTCAAGAACTGAGGTTAAAGAACGAATGAGCCAAAGTTTGTGGGAACAGCTTTTTACAACAGAGTTTATCTGGTCATGGAAGGTTAAATCTTTGTCTAGAATAACTCCGAGCAATTTTATTTTTGATTCCATTTTTACCGGGCAAGATTTAACAGAGATTTGTCCATTTATCATTTCATTGTTCCTGATCGGGAAGAGTATACCACAGGATTTATTGGTGTTGAGGGAAAGTTTATTTATGCAGAGCCAGTCGCTGATTTTGTCAAGTTTAGTGTTTATTTCTTGTATGTCGCGAATATTGGAAGGATCATCAGGGTGAAGAAGTTGGATGTCGTCTGCGAAAGCAAGATAGTGAAGCCAATGGACTGAGCTAGAGTGAGAAGAGGGGCAAGAAAAATATTGAATAGTAAAGGAGAAAGAAAAGAGCCTTGAGGAACGCCTAAAGTTTGAGTAATAGGGGATGAAATCCAAATCTGCAGCCAATTGAAACACCATTATCTGTTGGTCTTCTGTAATCAAGGCATCTGCCCCATCAATGTGTCTTCTGTGCGCAATGTCGATGTGCGACCAAAATGACCTTTATCGGTTATGCTTGTTCTTCCCGCTTTAAACCTTTTTACACACTCGTAAACCTTTTGTTGATTCATGGTGCTACGTCCATACTGAGTCAACATCAGTGAATTTCCACAGGTTTCACTCCCACTGCCCAAAGAAAACGCATTGCCGCACGTTGTTCTTCAATGGAACAATCTTGAAATGAATCGTCCATGCTTCTGACCTCATGGGCTGCCACACCATTGTGCATTAGCGAATTATCTGACAGGCAACGTACAAGAACATTTGTTGCATTTCGCTAGTTCTGTTCCAGTTATCGCATAATTTAATAATTGCCTTTTCATTTTTGATTCAACCTCATGTTAACATATGAAAGGGGACCCATTTCCTAACTTGCAATAAGGTTTTGTTATGTGCAAACCCACTTCCATAAATTCAGGGGACATTCTGGGCACTTGTACTGCTATCACAGAGGGCAACGGTTGCTACTGTGCATTAATGTCATGGCAGCCAAAGAGAAATGCAGTTAACAACTCCTCTCGTAACTGCTCCACATTATCTGCCATGTCAGCAGTTAACAAGAACTAACGACCTGTGTTACATGCAAGGCAGCCCTTAGTATGACTTTCCACATCAACATTGAATGCAACAGTTCAAGCAGCACGTCAACTGCTGTTTAACATGGATCTTAGTAACTATGCCCCTTTGACCAGCATTCTAGTAAATTCTCCTTTTTAGTCACCGCTTCACACAAACGGGTTAAGCAAAACTCATCAAAGATTTGCATGAATGGACGTAGCCAGGACTGAAGCCTTGTCAACTGGTGCTACGCTCACAAGTTTCAAACTTATGCCAACACTTTTATTTCTTAAAATATATTTTACAAAAATTATGTTATCTAGTTAGTTCTGGTCATCATATCATTTAGGAAACTGCTTAAAATGCAACTGTTTGCAAATGCTTTCCTTAGGGTTGCCAGATTTTACATTCGTAAAATCCAGACCCCCCCCCCCTAACCTCCATCCTAGTCCCACCCCCGCTGCTTGCTCTGTCGTGCGGGAAGGCACCCGCGCGTGCGCAGATGCCCTCTTGCTCTACACAATTTCGGCCGAAGCTTTTCAAAACCTGGACAAAGTGCTGGGTTTTGAAAAGCCGGCTGGACCCCTCGAAATGTCCGGGGGAAATCCAGTCGTCTGGTAACCCTAGCCTTTCTTTAGGCTCCGATTTCTTCTGATGATTGTGGATTTTCTGAGGATCTAATCATCGATGTTTTTGATTTTTAATTTGTTTTTAAATTTATGTATGCAGCATTTTGTAAACCGTCTTAGGTTTAAGACGGTATGGAAATTTTTAAAATAAATAAATAAAAAATAAAATTAGTGAACCTTTGAGAAATCCTGTAACGTACTTGTATAGTTCTATTACTGGCTTGGCCACATCCTTATATTGCCTGAGCCTAGCAACGAGAGCATCAGGTTTATCGTCTTCACGTTGAACTAGAGGTTCACCAGTAACGTCATCAATGCCCTAAAAACAGAAACAGAGAGACCCAGTGATATTGGTAATCATGCGAGAAAAACACATACTCTGCACATTGTGCTCACACATAATGTATTTTTTTTAAATTCTTTATTCATTTTTTAATCTTACAACAAGTGTACAAATAATAAAACATTTAAAATTAAATACATCACTTGAATTTCTTTCTAGTATAACATCAAATAAATTTATTCCCTTCCCACCCACCCTTTCCTTTAGCATTCAATCTAATATAATAAAATGGTAGGACGCACATGCGCACTAAAAAAATTGTGTTCCCTGATCGTCGCGGAAACACGATTGCGCATGCGCGGGCTTTACGTCACCAACCTCTGTTCCTCCTCCACCATGCCACACCAGCCATGTCCACCGCCGGCCTCGAGCTCCTGGGGGCCGGCGGTGCGAGACGCCCGACCGTTGCTGAGGCCCCGCCCCCCGCTTCCACCCTACACGGCAACTACAAAACGCTGAGGCCCTACACGCTGACTACAAAACAGACCCGGCCCTACAAAACGCTGAGGCCCGTCTTCCGCTTCCGACCTACACGGCGCCGCCAGACCCAGCACCACAAAATGGCCCTCACATCCGCGAACAGGGTTGCCATGGAAACAGAGAGGATCAGGAGCTAAACAGAGATTAAAAAAAAAAAACAACAACAACAGTGCACAAGGACAGAGACACACAGACACTCACAGAAGGACAGGGGGCTAAAGAGACAGATTGAAAAAATAACAAAACACTAAGGAGAAAGAGAGACACATGTAAGGAGTGCTGCTGGGCAGGGGGAGCAGGGAAGAGGAACAGGGGAGCAGGGAAGAAGTGCTGCTGGACAGGGGGAGCAGGGAAGAAGTGCTGCTGGACAGGGGGAGCAGGTAAGAGGGACAGGGGGAGCAGGTAAGGAGTGCTGCTGGACAGGGGGAGGTAAAAGGAAGGGAGAAGGCCTACTGCTGGACAGGTGGAACAGGCAAGGGGTGATGGTTGACAGCCGAGGAAAGAGAGAGACAGAAAGCGGCCAAGAGGAGAGAGAGAAAAATAAATAAATAAATAAATAAATAAAGACACACACATCTATTCTAGCACCCATTAATGTAACGGGCTTAAAGACTAGTCAAAAATATATAAATATAAAAATTCTTTACTATTGATTAAACCTATAGTAAAACTTTAATTCACCCTCCTCTCCCATTTGCAAATATACTTTCAATGCCCTAAAAACAGAAACAGAGAGACCCAGTGATATTGATAATCATGTGACAAACAAATACTCTGCACATTGTGCTCACACATAATGTATTAAAATTAGGTAATACTATTTGGGATGGCCAGGCCAATACGATTTCCACTTCTAAGCCAGAGTGCTCGGTTATGACAAAATCATCCAACCTTCCCATCTGCTTGACCCTGCCTGGGAATGCCTAAGCCAACCCTAATCCACCTCAGAATGCCTGTTTTGATTTTATTCAGACACTTGGGCACTGCTAAAGGTTTGTGCGTTTCATTCTTATTCTCCATCATGGGAGTCATTAGGTTTGAGTGATGGTAAAAGTGATAAGGCCTCAAATGCTCAAGAATTGCAATATATTGTATAGCTGTAAAGAAAAAATAAAAAAAGCAAACGTACAAATCACAAGAGAGGATGAAGCTGGAAAGCAAGTAATTGGAAAATGACACAGGGACAAATTTTTCCCTGTCCCCACGGGAACTAATTTTTCCGTCCCAGCGAGTTATTTTCCTGTCCTTGCCCCATTCCTGCAAACTCTGTCCTCATCTGCCCAAGCCTCAAACTCTTTAAAATCCTAAGGAGCAACATTCTAGAGCTCAGGTTGTGATGTCATAATGCCTCATTCCACCAATGCCTAAGCTCCGCCCTCATCTGCACAAGCCTCAAACACTTTAAAATCACAAGTAGCAACATTCTAGAGCTCAGATTGTGATGTCATAATGCCTCATTCCAGCAATGCCTAAGCTCCGCCCTCATCTGCACAAGCCTCAAACACTTTAAAATCATAAGTGTTCGAGGCTAGTGCAGTTAAGGCAGAGCTTACAGGAACGGGACAGGGACAGCGACAAGACTCGTGGGGATGGGGGAAATTTAGTTTCTGCGGAGACGGGAAAAAATTTGCTCCCTTGTCAATATCTACAAAGAATTGAAAATGAAATAAACAGTTTAAAATCTATACTTTCAGAGAACATTTCTATAGTTTGTAAGAAAACAGTTTGCCTACTGATGTTAATTTTCTGAAAGCACAGGTCAATGCAGTGTACGATACAATAAAAAAATATAATTAAGAGAGAGAAATCAGAACTCCATCAATGCAATAGGAAAGAATCCATTAACACAAGAAAACAACCATTCCAAAAACTTACAAACACAAGACAAATGAGATCCCATGGAAAAGGAGCAGTAAGCTTCCTGGAAAATTCAACAGTCTAAAGGTAAATTTTCAAAGTATTTTCCACAGGCAAGCACATTTACATATGGAAAACAGGAAATTATCCAAACTGAATGGGGCACTTGTAAATAGGTGCTTAGTTTCCTTTACAGAATATTAGAGTAACGGGATAGATCCACACATTTAATCTAGGTTTCATAGAGCTGATGTCACCGCTCGTGCCTACATCCTGGAGATATGCACCTAACTTACAGATTTCCATAAGCTACATGCACGAAGTGCTTCCTAGACTCCACCCATGTCTACGCCTACCTTAACCTGGACGCTATGGAATATATTTGCATATTTACAGAATAGCACTTATGCATAAATGCTGAAAATCCACTTATGTGCATACATCAATATTTAGAATACTGGTATTTGCATGTATGCACACAATCAGCAAATGAATATGCACCTGCTTTACATAATTACCCCCTAGGTGCGTAAAGAAACTCCTGGGGTGAAGAGATTTTTTTACTTCCTCATAAGCACTTCCTCTGTTGACCCAACCCACACAAAGTCAATGGTAAATCTGAAAATTGCCACCTATAGTTGGAATGCTTGTGTTTAGGTGCCTGATGTGACCTACAACTTAAGTATGTATGTACGGTTCTGGTCACCTCGTCTCAAAAATATAGAACTAGGAAAACCAAAAAAAGGGCAACAAAATGAGGAGAAAGAAAGAACACCCTTATGAAGAGAGGCTGAACAGATTAGGGCTCTCTTCAGCCCGGAGAAAAGATGCTGGAAAGAGGAAAATAGGAAATGATAGTTTATCTTTTCATACACCACAAAAGCAAATGGATAGTCCATGAAACTAAACAAGCAGGCTGAAAAGAAATGGCAAAATATATTTTTCACACCCCACACAATTAAGCTGTTGAATCTGTTACTGGAGATCTGAACAATCCCTGGAGGAAACGCCAGGTAGATTTGGGAAAGCCATCGTTTTTCCCTGAAAATCAGCTGCAAGAAATAAATCGATTTTTTGTTATCTGCTGGATTCTTGTGACCTCAACTTGGCTGCCGTCAGGACAGGGTGCTAGATTCAGTGGACCTTTGCCAGATGCAGCAGGGCCTTTTCTTATGTTCTATACATCCAGGCATCCTCGAGTCTAATGCTACAAATTTATAAGCTTTTTTTTTTTTTTTTGTATCATCTGATCAAAACTAGCATGTCACATTCCATCAGCTATTCACTCTGTACTAGTTGTTACCATGTTCCACTATGTGTCTCTTAATGTGTAAGCGTTAAGATGCACGTGTTCATTCTGTAAGCAATTACTCTTTCAAAAGGTACAAGGTACAACTCCATTACAAAGTACCGAAGGCTTCCACATTAACAAGCAATGCTTGTAGCTTTCACCTGTTAACTTATTCCACAGGGTAAGTCATCCCCCCCCCTTCATTGCACACGTTGGAACGTTCCAACGGCAAGTCAACTTTAGTGATGCCGATTACTGAAAAACCTATTCAGACCTTCAAACTGTAAGCATTCTTTTGCCTGTCTGTACTGTAGATCCCTCGGCTTTCATTTTTTAATTTTCAAAATAGTTCTCACATGTACATGAGGTGGATTGAATTCCAGATTATAGACCCTTCCACTGGGAGGGTGAATCCAGCGGGTAGTCAGTCGATCTTTCAGCGTCTCAAAAGGAATGTTTAAGCTGATCACAAGATCCAGGTCGCAGAGTTTGTCAAGTGCTTCTGCTTGACCTAATGTCCGAGGAAAGCCTAGAGAGGGAGAAGAAAAAACAAGAGTCAGTCAGCTTTCTTTAAATACCAAGTATGTATTTAGGACAGTTCTATAATAAGACACATGCAACTGCGTGTGTAAAGGAACAGAAAACAGCACTTATACATTTAAGTGTGCTATGCACAATAAAGTAGTGTGGAAATGCTAGAGCAAAACCAAGGGGGCACCTGTGGGTGCAGCATGGAAGGGACAAGGACATGTTGCCAACTTACATGCACAGCTTACAGATAATTGGGGGGATGGGACTTGTATACTGTCTTTTGGTGGTTACACATTCAAAGCGGTTTATATATGTACAGGTACTTATTTTGTACCTGGGCCAATGGAGGATTAGGTGGCTTGCTCAGGGTCACAAGGAACAGCGCTGGGGATTGACCCAACAATCTCTGGGTACAGAGGCAGCAGCTCTACCACTAGGCTGCTCCTCACCTCCAATCATGTACAAGTTGTGTGTGATGCAAAGCACACAGATGCCATTGATCTAGCATAAACGGCTGAGCCTAAATTTACTTTCAAAAAAATTCACACGTTAAAGAGTCGGATGACAACGGCAGTAAGCGGATCCCTGACGAAGCTATTGCGAAACATGTCGGGTCCGGCTGTAGGAACTGCTTAAAGCCTTTAAAAGCTTTGTAAACTACAACTATTCAGATAAGTTAAATTTAAAGATTTAAAAAATAAAAAAAAATATGTTCTAATGCTCAAACCTATGAGGATTTTACACCAGAGACTCCCCGCTGAAAGAAACATTTCTGGGGCGGTGGAGAGGTGTATCTGAGGTTTTGGATGCATGATTGAACATAAGAACATAAGCAGTGCCTCCGCTGGGTCAGACCAGAGGTCCATCGTGCCCAGCAGTCCGCACACGCGGTGGCCCAACAGGTCCAGGACCTGGACTGTAATCCTCTATTTATACCCCTCTATCCCCTTTTCCAACAGGAAATTGTCCAATCCTTTCTTGAACCCCAGTACCGTTCTCTGCCCTATTACGTCCTCTGGAAGCGCATTCCAGGTGTCCACCACACGTTGGGTAAAGAAGAACTTCCTAGCATTCGTTCTGAATCTGTCCCCTTTCAACTTTTCCGAGTGCCCTCTTGTTCTTTTATTATTCGAAAGTTTGAAGAATCTGTCCCTCTCCACTCTCTCTATGCCCTTCATGATCTTGTAAGTCTCTATCATATCCCCTCTAAGTCTCCTCTTCTCCAGGGAAAAGAGTCCCAGTTTTTTTAACCTCTCAGCGTATGAAAGGTTTTCTATCCCTTTTATTAGACGTGTCGCTCTTCTCTGAACCCTCTCGAGTAATGCCATATCTTTCTTAAGGTACGGCGACCAATATTGGACGCAGTACTCCAGATGAGGACGCACCATCGCCCGATACAACGGCAGGATAACTTCTTTTGTTCTGGTTGTAATACCCTTCTTGAATGAGAAATAATGAATGAGAAATAAAAATTGGATGAAATGACAGATCTTAGGGTTGAAAACTATAACGTCGTCTTCTGATTGCTCTAAGAATAAATATTCCTATACCATTAGTGGAATGAGCCTAAATTTATGCATGCTATCCCAAGTTTAAGTTTGTATTCTATAAGTGCCTCTTATCAAGACTAGACACTCCCTGTGCTACAGCAGGGTGCCCAACAGGGGGCACCTTGTCACAGAACTGCCCTTTAAAGCTCAAGATTTTTGCCACAAAATAAAAAAAGGTTTTTGAATGCTACAAATCCCTTTGAAGCTTAAAATTTCAATGATCTTATATTAATATTGAAGACAATAATGTAAAAGGTCAGCCTGGCAGTATTATATGCTGCCATTCAAAAAAAAATATATATATAATCTAGGTTCATTTCCAAGATCCCAATGCTTCTTTTTTTCCCCTGTAGGTGTGCCTGGAAGTTTCACAGAGATGGGACTAGACCTTAAATGGCAGTCCATGAGCAACTTGGGGTGACCGGGCTGCTCAGTTCTTGTTGCAATGGCACAACCTGGTTCATGGGAGCAGATATCAAAAGAGAAAAGTCAAATATCTGTGGAGGAAATATGTCTGTGGAGGAAGTATGTCTGACTTTGCTCCAAAGTTAGCTTGCTGGAGCACTTTTGCCCCGCTGACTACTAAGCAGTTGAAGATTATGACTAGAATGAATAATGATAGTTCCCTAAGCAGTCCATGTACAACCATGGATTGTTTGCATCAATAAAAATTGTTTGAATCTAAAATGTTTAATAGAGAAAAAATGATTATTCAAACCAGAAAAATGTTGTGTTTTTTTTTTTTTTAAGGTCATTTCCTAAATGCGTTTGTCCTCAGTGCCTCTTATCTTTTTCAACTATTTTTGAAAAACCCCACATCCAAATGAAAAATGCACAAAAAACAATCCTTGGGACATAGAAGGATCCAGAATTCTTAGTATACTGACCACAGACATCCCAGAGCAGTAAGGCACTGCAGTGACAGTCACATAAAAGGTCCCAGGTACACATCTCACCATAATTCCCTTATATCATATGGTGAGCCCTCCAAAAAATTATCCACTACCTAATGTGCCCAACTGTACATCTCCCCAATAGGCCTTATGCCTGCAGGTGTCACCTACATGGAAGTATAGTAGGTTCTTGTTGGGTTTTGGAGGGCTCACACTTTCCACCATAAGTGTATTAGTTAGAGCGGGATATGGATCTGGGTCCTCTTCTCTGCAGTCCACTGCACTGACTACCAGGCTACTCCAGAGACTTGCTTTCTGCTATAGAGCTGGACATAACATCTGAAGCCATCATACAAGCTGGCTTAAACTAAACTAAAACTTAACCTTATATACCGGGTCTTCAACCAAAGGAAGCTTGACGCGGTTAACAATACATTTTAAAAAATTAAAGTAAACTAAAATACAAGAGTTAGTTTTCAAAATGTTTAGCGAATAAAAAAGTTTTTAGAAGTTTACGGAAGAGTTGGAAGGAACTGGGACACCTCAAAATTAGGGGAAGTTAATTCCATAATTGGGAAATTTAAACGCCAGAGAGCTGCTAAATTTCTTAACTCCTTGAATTCCTTTCCTAGAAGGAAGAGAAAGTTTAAATGAATGCCTCTCGCATATGAAAATCTATAAACATTCCATAGCAGAGGAACAAGAGGAGCAAAGATACCATGTAAAAAAACAATACATAAACACTTAAACTGAATTCTAAAATAAACCAGGAGCCCAATGGAGAGAGAAAAGCAAAGGAGTCTCATGGTCAAATTTGCTCTTTCCATAGATCAACTTCGTGGCGGTATTCTGAATCAATTGTAGTCTTTGAAGGCAGTTAGTTCTTAGTGATGCCAAGATAAATGGCATTACAATAATCTAACCGGGATAATATAATAGATTGGACCACAACAGAAAAATGACGTTGATAGAAAAGAGATCTGACCTTCCTCAACATTCATAGGCAGCAGAACACTTTTTTGTTTGCTCAGATCATCTGGTACACAGAAGCTCCATTCAACTAAAAAGTGATGCAGACATAAAGATTAATTTTTCTTCCCTATCTCCTCACTGTCCCTGCATTTTTCATCCCTGTCCACTCACTGTTCCCACAGTCTTAATTTTCTTCCCTGCATCTTCCTGCTCAAAGCAGAAAGATAATTTTGTACAGTTTTATGAGCCTAAGGCATTTCAAATAAATATTTTAAGCCAGACCCTCACCAAATACAGAGCAAGGGTCACAAATTATAAACAAAAATAAGTAGATAAAAATTGAACCGAGAACCCCAAAAAGTTAAACTCAGCAAGTAACACTAGAGAGAGACAGAAATACATTTCCTTTGCTGTTAAACAAAAATACGAAAATATCAGCTATACACATTTCACAAAGCTAACAAACCGTATTTCAGTTAATAATTTCAAAATATATATATATATATATATATTTTTTTTTTTTTTTTAATCTTTGTTGTATGGAGATTTATTTTTCCATCAAGTCAGTTCCAGTTTCTCTTTTTTATGCTTTCCTGTCTTCTCTATTCCTTCCTCTCTCTCCTCCACCCCTATATGCAACATATCTCCCACTCTCTCATTCCCTCCCTTGCTGCAAAGTGAGCAGGAAAAGAGAAAGAGAGGGGGGGGATCCAGGGCATCTCTTTCCCACCCCTTCTACAGCCAAGTCCAACATTTCTCTCTCTCTTATCCCCTGGCTCCTGTACAACATCTTTTTCCCCTTCCCACCAGTCCTGTACCCAACATTTCTCCCTCTATCAACCCTCTCCAAGACCATGCTGCATCTCTTCCTCCCTTCCCTCCACCATTCCTCCCTCTTGCATCCTTTTTCCATCTATCCCACCCTTCCTTCTCCACCACAATATCCAATATTTCATCCTCCCTCCTCTCCAACACTATCATGTCCAATCATTCTCCCTTTCTCTTCCACCCCCTCCCAGCCCATGCAGCATCTATCCTTCCCTGCCTTCCCCACCCCAGCCCCCCAGCAGAATCCTGTGGCACAATCTCTCTCTCTCTAGCTCCTGACTCCCCCACTTACCACTTCCCCAGTTGCTATAATTTTAAATCTTTGGGCAGTGGCTACGAGATGAGCCTGCTGCCATCAGCCTGCCCCGGAAGTCTTCATTCTGCAGCAACTTTCTATTCCCGCTTAGGGGGGGTGGTGCAGAATGAAGACTTCTGGGGCAGTTCGAGATCAGAGTCAGTTATGGCTCTCCCAATTCCTTTACCTACCTTCTCCTTGACCGCTGTAATTTTAAATCTTTGGGCAGCCAGAAGTGGCTTTGAGGTGAGCCTGCTGCCGTTGGCCTTCCCCAGAAGTCTTCATTCTGCAGCAAATTTGTTCCCGCATAGGGGAGATGCTGCAGAATGAAGACTTCTGGGGCAGACCAATGGCAGCAGGCTCACCTCATAGCCACTTCTGGCTGCCCAAAGATTTAAAATTACAGCGGCCAAGGAGGAGGTAGGTGAAGGAGTCGGGAGAGCCATAACTGACTCTTTCTGACCTCGAACTGCCAATTTTTGGGAAGGTCATGGCCCTTGTGGCCACCCCAATTCCAAAACCTATGTACTGTTTCATTCACATCTTTGGGAGTGGGGGAAGATTAGTAACCACTGGGAAAGGAAGGGGGAGGGGCAGTAGTCATCAGGTTAGTTTGGACACCTTTTTGGCACTTATTCGTTATTGAAACAGGTCTGGCCTAAAAATGTACAAATTTTGTCCTGGACATTGTCAGTAATGTTTCATTACGATTTGGACATTTTTCTGTAATAAGTCCACTTTATTCCTGCCCAAAACACGCCAACATGCCCCCTTGCGATTTTGATGTACTTCATACAAATAGCATAGAAAACTGTCTAAAAAGTGTTTCAAAAATGGCAATTTGAATGTTTTAGCAAATAAAACACCCAAATGCCACTTTATGCCATTTTTTGGACGTTTTCCTTATAGTGGCGTTTTTTTGCCTATGAGAAGAAATGAGCGGTATAAATCTATGTAGATTGCCGGCTCTTATAGAAAGGCTCGAGGCTTTTTCTCCACAATATTATTAAATGTGTTTTTCTATGGACATTCCCATTGTTGGCTGATAACATTATATATAAAAATTGGAGTGAAAATAGTTATCAATTACCAATACTTGTGTGACAATTATACAATGCTATAAATTCACCAAGCTTCCAAATGTATTAAAGGACTTCCTATCCCATCCATCAATGGATATGTCTGAGCAACTTACATACTAAGGAAAAAGGGTTGGAAAGGCATGTCGATGACAAAAGTGAGGGAAAGAGGATAGAACTATAATATTTGCTATGACAGAGGGGGAAGGGAATATGCAATTGAGATATAAGCACCATATTCAATATTTCACATCTGACTTGCTTTAGAAGGAAGAGTTAGGTGTATGGGGTATGGGGCACCTCTCATATACTGACAGACTGAAAAAGCTGGGGCTTTTCTCCCTGGAAAAGCGACGACTCAGGGGAGACATGATAGAAACCTTCAAGATCATGAAGGGCATAGAAAAAGTGGACAGGGACAGATTTTTCAAACTAAGGGGAACCACAAGTACAAGGGGGCACTCAGAGAAATTGAAAGGGGAAAGGTTTAGAACAAACGCCAGGAAGTTCTTTTTCACCCAGAGGGTGGTGGATACATGGAACGCGCTGCCGGAGGATGTGGTAGGCAGCAGCACGCTACAGGGCTTCAAAGAAGGTCTGGACAGGTACCTGGAGGACAAAGGGATTGAGGGGTACAGATAGGAGTAGAGGTAAGGTTATAGGGACAGGATTAGAGGTAAATTACAAAATTAGTCAGAGACCACTGTTCAGGCAGTGGGCCTGATGGGCCGCCGCGGGAGCGGACCGCCGGGCAAGATGGACCTCTGGTCTGCCTCAGCGGAGGCAACTTCTTAATCAAAACAACGGAAAAGTTTTAAGATCAGTTTTAAATTTTGGAATGGGCGTTTGAAGTCTAACTAAACCTAGGCAATTAAAGAAGTCCTTGGGCTGGTGTAAGTGTTCGCACCTTAAACATAAGCATGTTTTTGGCCACTTGCGCTAAACGTTCTACAAAGAAAAATGTGCATACTTACTTTTCTTTATGGAATAGGCTGAAGCTTATGGCTACATTACCCCAAGTGTGCCAAATTTCATTTGAACCTCCCAAAAATTGGCAGTTCCAGGTCAGAAACAGTCAGTTATGGCTCTCCCGACTCCTTCACCTACCTCCTCCTTGGCCGCTGTAATTTTAAATCTTTGGGCAGCCAGGAAGGTCATAGATGGAAGCAAAGCAGGGTTGTGCCTGGTCAGTAATTACATGGATATCCAGTGGGTTGCCTATTACAGAATTACCCACAAATCGCCCAGTAGTCTCTTAGGAAGAAAGCAAAAGCATTCCAGGCTAAGACATACATAGAATACATGAAGTCCTAAAAGCATTCAGTATACCATCTGCAGTGTTAAGAACATAAGAAGTTGCCACCACTGGGTCAGACCAGAGGTCCATCGCTCCCGCGGCGGCCCATCAGGTCTGTGACCTGTGAAGTGGTTCCTGACCCTTTCTGTAACCTACCTCTGTCTGTAACCCTCAAGATTGAGGGTTACAGACAGATGTAGAGGTAGGTTACAGAAAGGGATTTCCCCTCATCCTTTAGGAACCTATCTAAACCTTCCTTGAAACCCTGTAGTGTGCTCTGGCCTATCACAACCTCAATTTATAATCCACCTAGAATATGTAAGCTGGTAGAAAAAAAAAGAGTTTAGGGGTTGTTGTTTTTTTAAACATAAATCATAAAAAAAAGGCAAACAAGCCAGGAAAAAGAACAAGAAATAATTCTATATACTGTACATGCAAAAAGTGCACAACATATAAAAACTGCATGCACAATTAAGTTTAATATAATTTGAGCCCAGCATAGAGGAATTTATGGTTTTAATTTCATATACAGTATGATGTAACATGATTCCTAACCAAGCCATTAAAAGCTCTCATAAACCAATTCATTCACTGTGAACTGAACACACACAGACAGCTAAAGCAAATAAACATTGTGACCCAATATATTTTTTCAACTGAGTTTTGCAAATAAAGTTCAGCCCTATACAATGGAAAATACAGGAGTATCAGATGAGATGTGATTAATAAGAAAATTAATCCCTTAATTAGTCCATAAAAAGATAGGAAGGCCTCTGCAAATCTTTGCTCCAGGGTTTTAATCACGAGAAAAAAAAACAACAAACTATGGCCTAAGCAAATCTCCAACACTTCATCAACAAACCCAAGAATAACGCATCACCCTTCTATTATTCCTTAGAGTTTATAAAAGAAAAGTTGAGAAGGTTTGACCTATAAACAAGTGATCTTTTCCTAAAAAACAAAAATGCAAATAATCATGATCAGAAGGAAAAACCAAAATAAACTAATAAAGTAGGTTCCCGAGTCACAACTTCCACAGAAGACTCCAGTATGTCAGGTTCAGATTTTCATCTAGAGCCCCAGCAACAAATGAATTCGCACCTTCTAGATAGAAGCATAGAAACATAACGGCAGATAAAGGCCAAATGGCCCATCCAGTCTGCCCATCCGCAGCATCCGCTATCTCCTCCTCTCCCACACCTTCTTGAACTCAGACACAGTCTTGGTCTCCATCACCTCTACAAGGAGACTAATCCAGACATCTACCATCCTTTCTGTAAAAAAGTATTTTCTTAGATTACTCCTAAGCCTATCACTTCTTAACTTCCTCTTATGCCTTCTCATTCCAAAACTTCCTTTCAAACGAGACGTGTCTCCTGTGCATTTATGCCACATAGGTATTTAAGAAGAAACAAAAACCAATGTGGAGAAATGATGTTCCTGAGGTGGACTTTATTAATATTAAAATATTAAAACTTGGCAAACCACATAAAAACCTCTAGGACGCAGTCCGCTGAAAAGCTTTGGACCCTGGACCCATAGGTATTTAAACATCTCTATCATATCTCCCCTCTCCCGCTTTTCCTCCAAAGTACTTTAAGTTTGTCCCTATACGCCTTATGACAAAGGCCATCAACTATTTTAGTAACCTTCCTCTGGTCCAACGCCATCCTGTTTATATCTTTTTGAAGGTGCGGCCTCCAGAATTGTACACAATATTCTAAATGAGGTCTCACCAGCGTCTTATACAGGGGCATCAATATCTCCTTTTTCCTACTGCCCATGCCTCTCCCTGTGCACCCGAGCATCTCCAAAGCTCGCTTAGTAGCTAAATAGAAAAGTCTTACTACATTTAAATATTCCCTCATTTGGAATTCCAAGTACCTCTCTCAGTTTACATTTAAAGAGCTCCAAAAGTGTTGGAGGGGGAGGGGGGATGGAAAAGGACAGAAAAATTCAAAACCCCTCTGATTCAGTCTATGTGACACATTGTCCAAATATGCCAATCTCTGGGGTTTAATGAACTTTAGTCTGAACCAGATTCCATCGTACAGCAGACAACGTAGCAACAGACTGTCCAAACTATCCAATTGCTGACTGCATGACTGAAGCCGAGACTCATGTGACCGATTCTTTGCATGGGAATCAAGCTGCAAGAGGGGAAGCTACTTGCTCTAAAGAAGCAACAGCAGGCCAAACAGAATCCAACATGGCAACGAGCAGGCTTCACTACTGAAATCCTGGTGTGGAGATTCACTAATACTGAAGAAACCTCAGGGATACTCATTGACTTAAAGCAATCTGACATGATGAACAAACTACTTCAACAGTCACATTTCCCACACTACGAAGGCTCCCCAGTGTAGGGGTTACCAGACGTCCAGGAGTCCGGATGGCTTTTCAAAACGCAGTACTTTGTCCGGGTTTTGAAAAGCTTTCAGCTAGGAGCGACGTCGGGACGGCATTTGTGCATGCAACGTGGTGATGTCACATGCATGCATGCGACATCGCCATCACACTAGCGCACGTGCAGATGCCCTCCCAACAAGTGGACAGGTTGAGGGAGTGGGGCAGGGCACAGCGTGACTCAGGACAGGCTGAACTGGATGGGCCTGGGGGTGGGGCCAAGGGTCCAGATTTTAGTTCCGGAAAATCTGGTAACCCTACCCCAGTGCAACCTCCACTCTCTTCCAGGTCCAATACCAGTGTCCGACGGTTCTAATAAAACAGCATTTCCCAACAAGGACCATTCCGTATATCTGGAGAACATCTCCGATACTGCAAATAGAAACTCTGCACTGCACAATCCCTACACATTTGGGCTAACATCTGCCTCAGGCAGCCGAGTCACTCCATTCTCTGCCACAGCAGGGCCTGAATCCAACGGGAGTTTACATTTTTTTTAAATTTATTTTTATTTAATGATCTTAATGATCTAGCGGCTCAGAATAAAACATACACAATATCAATAAACAAAACAACTTTTAAAATAAATAAAACAAAGAAAATTGTCACTTCAAATTTCATCTTAATCCATTTAAAACAATGTCCACATCTCATAGAAAACAGGTTTTTGCAATATCAGGAAAAAGCTTGAACAAAAAATATACTTGAGGACACTGCAAAAGTTCAAGCCCTAGCATTTATCCATCAAACACAATAGAAAAGATCAGGAAAAGCCATCACACCACAGAGTTCCTCTTGTAGCATCCATTTAGAACCCCAGGATGGCAGCCTGTTGTGGCCTAATATATATATTTTTTAAACATAGAAATATGATGGCAGATAAGTCAAATGTCCCACCCACAGCATCCACTATCTCCTTCTCTCCCTAAGAGATCTCGTATTCCTGTACCACACTTTCTTGAATTCTCCACCACCTCTACCACCCTTTCTGTAAAAAAGTATGATTATTCCTCAGCCTATCATCTTTTAACTTCATCCTATGCCCTCTTATTCCAGAGCTTCCTTTCAAATGAAAGACTCATCTTATGTGCATTTATGCCATGTAGGTATTTAAACATCCCTATCATAACTTCCCTCTCCTGCTGTTCCTCCAAAGCATACATATTGAGATCTTTGTCTGTCCCCCATATGCCTTATGATGAATACCACCGAACATTTTAGTAGCCTTTCTCTGGACCGACTCCATCATTGGGGGGTTAGCACCCAAGAAAAGGATCTGGGTGTCATTGTAGACAATACGTTGAAACCTTCTGCCCAATGTGAGGCAGAGGTGGCAGCCAAAAAAGCAAACAGGATGCTGGGAATTATTCAAAAAGGGGATGGTTAACAAAACTAAGAATGTCATAATGCCCCTGTATTGCTCTATGGTGCATTCAAATCTGGTCTCCTTATCTCAAGAAAGATATAGTGGCGCTACAAAAGGTTCAAAGAAGAGCAACCAAGATGGTAAAGGGGATGGAACTCCTCTCGTATGAGGAAAGACTAAAACGGTTAGGGCTCTTCAGCTTGGAAAAGAGACGGCTGAGGGGGAGATAGGATTGAAGTCTACAAAATCCTGAGTGGAGTAGAACAAGTGGATCGATTTTTCGTTCCGTCAAAAATTACAAAGACTAGGGGAACACTCAATGAAGTTACAGGGAAATACTTTTAAAACCAATTGGAGAAAATTTTTTTTTCGCTCAGAGAATAGTTAAGCTCTGGAACGTGTTGCCAGAGATTGTGGTAAGAGCGGATAGCGTAGCTGGTTTTAAGAAAGGTTTGGACAAGTTCCTGGAGGAAAAGTCAATAGTCTGTTATTGAGAAAGACAAGGGGGAAGCCATTGCTTGCCCTGGATCAGTAGTTTTAGCTAGGTACTAGTGACCTGGATTGGCCACCGTGAGAATGGGCTACTGGGCTTGATGAACCATTGGTCTGACCCAGTAAGGCTATTCTTATGTTCTTATTCTCCTCTGACAATTAACTCTTGAACCCATACTACGTTTAGGTATATCAGCACATTTACGTATACTGGCACAAAGATATGAAACAACCTCCCAACAACTAGCAGATTCTGAACCGAACTACCTCACGTTCCAAAAGAAACTAAAGACTTATTTATTCAACACTGCCACAGGAAACTGACCAAGGAGACCACAAAACACCATGCTATCTCACCGACACGGTGCAATCCAGCATCCACATGCTTTTGGACTATAAATTACCTCCATCTTCTATCTCACAGCACCTCTCTTTAAAAAGACGAGTTTATCTCATCTTGTACTGTACCATCTCTCATACTGCTTTGTAATGTATTTCTAGTAGCATCCTTGTACTACTGTATACTAAATTGTATCTCTTTAAATTGTACTTAAGTCTCCTTGAACCAAATTAGGCATAGAATGACTCATAAATCCCAGATTAGATTAGATACAAAGTAATAGGATCCTCTAATGAAAGCATAGCATCAATATATTGACACTCAAAGTTCTGATTTTGATGTGCTGGAATAAGATTCCCACCAATATCCAGATTAACCATGGGAAATTGATCCAAATGATGGGACTTGTCAGGATTAATTTTCAAGCATTCACCCCCTGATGGAGTCAAAAAAAACAGCCAACCGGCTAGCTCAGGGGTAGGCAATTCCAGTCCTTGAGAGCCAGAACCAGGTCAGGTTTTCAGGATATCCACCATGAATATGTATGAGATGGATTTGCATGCACTGCCTCCTTGAGATGCAAATCTATCTCATGCATATTTATTGTGGATATCCTGAAAACCTGACCTGGTTCCGGCTCTCGAGGACCGGAATTGCCTACCCCTGGGCTAGCTGAAAGAGTACTAACCACCAGAAGAAATAACCGAAAATCATCTATGAAAAGACCTTATAGCAAGTCATATAACATAAAGTAACACAGTAGATGACGGCAGATAAGATCGAATGGTCCATCCAGTCTGCCCAACCTGATTCAATTTAAATTTTTTTTAATTTTTTCTTCTTAGCTATTTCTGGGCAAGAATCCAAAGCTCTACCTGGTACTGTGCTTGGGTTCCAACTGCAGAAATCTCCGTTAAAACCTACTCCATCACATCTAAACCCTCCCAG